>NC_068571.1:50165732-52565732 GCF_025698545.1 Gossypium raimondii
TAATGCATTTCAGAACACTCGAACCCATGTCCTCCTATACTGACAACAATATCTATGCCAATTAAGCTAAGACTCAATCAGCAATAATGAAATGAGTTTTTAAATCCATCTAAACTAGACTGAGATAAGGGTTGCATTATTCAGAGACTTAATAAAATATATAATTCATGTGAGATAAGGGTTCGATCTTCGTTCCGGGTATAGAGGATTTTCAAAACTCATGGTTAATTACAAAATATGAATGATTAGTTATTGGGGTGGCTTGAAAAATAAAGAAAAAATATTTGAATTTAAGATGGATATAAAAAAGAATATTAGAATGAACTGGTTTTAATTTTAATAAAAAGTCAAAATATCTACCAAATGTGAAGGGTTTGAGATAAAAGAAAGATATGTAAAATTCTTTGAATTTATTTAATAGGCACTTTTAAGACATAAAATAATGGTAAGACTAAGACAGGACAAATTACAGTACACTTCTAAGATGCCATATGTTTTGGTTCTTAGATAAATGTCCCAGAATTGAACGTTAATGATTTTAATTGCAAATATTTAATAAAATCAACAATATGTAATAAATTTGTAAAATTTGTAATTTGAGTTTACATTTTTACTAAGAAATAAAAGGGATGAAATTAATATTATGATATATAAAAATATGTTTAAAAATCTATAAAGAGAAAAGAAGAAGAAATGTAGGAGATGGTAACTCAAATATTGTGGACAGCACCGACAGGGAAAATTGGTAAGTTGCTTTTTGAAAAATTCAAAGTCAAAACAGCAATCCTTTTCCACGAGTAATTCTTGCAATTTTATTAGTGCACATAATTTCATTCCACCTAATTTTGTGAGGTGAAATCTTAACAATCTTTTGCTTTTATTAAATTAAGGAGGACGTTGGTGCCCAAAAGTAACCAATAACCTCCTCATCAATCCAATCTTTTCCTTTTGGGTTTACTGGTTATGTAATATTATATTTGTTAAAAGTTTGTATCCAAAGTAAATGAAGTTGTTGATTGAGTTTTAGCTCGATTGGTATTGGTATTGTTGTTAATATAGGAGGACGTGAGTTCGAGTGTGTTGAAGTGCACTGTTCTCTTATTTAGGAGTTTGGGAGGGGTTATGAGTAGTTCTAGGCATTGTATAAAAATGAGTAGATATTATAAGAACTTATAATGGGATTATATCAAAAAAAGTAAATGAAGCCCATTGCATGCATTTTTCTCTAATAGAATCTTTTAAGGTGGCTAATAGCTTTTTTTTTTTTTTTATCTTAATTCGATGCCCTTAGAAATTGGGTTTAAGGTTAGTACCAATTCTGAATGCTCGATAAAGGATTCGCCCTACGTTATGCTCAAAACTTCCAGTTGCAAGATGCTCATCCATCGGAAGCCTTGTCAACAATGTTACATTCTACAACCATAACTCAATTAGAGGGAGTATGAGTGACGGCATGAAAGCAACTTTCCCAATTCAACTAGTGTGATAGAATCCGACTTCTGTTAACCAAGGAATGATTTTGTTGTTAGACAAATCTAGACCCATATTATTGTGAGCTCAAACCACAAGAGAATACTCCAATGTTGACAAAATGTCCTCATTCATTTCTCAATAAGCCACCAGGCATTATGGTATGCTTGAAAATTGGAATTTTAAGATACTTATGTATCTAGGCTTTAGTATAATGCAGAAGAGGAATTTCTTTGGTTTTCTTTGTGAAAAACTAACAAGTTTGATTGTCTATTTATAGGTTTTAAAATTAGGGTTTTCAAAACGAAGCTCAAGATTCAATGGTGTTAACTTTCGTTTAAATTTTCATTGAAATATTTTAAAATTACGTTATACATTTTCAAAAAAGAAATAATTATCCATAACTTGACACTAAAAGATGTTGAGTTCAGAGTTAAATATTACCCTAGCCTTTCAAAATTAACTTAAATTTTAAAAATTCAACTAGGAAATCGATTCCTATAGATATCGAGGTATACTATAATCATATAATAATTACAACAATTATAATGGGACACGAATAACTTGACAATGTTAACATCCTCACTAAACTCAACGCCAGTAAATATCAAATTATTAAAAGAAACTCTAAGAAATAACTTTTATAAACTTATATTAATAAACAATATAAAAAATTACTAATAAATTATCACAACATAATAAGACACGTAGGACATTCCTAGAAAAGTAAAAAAGAATTTATGGACCTACTTTATAATAAAGGGGTTTTGCTAAAAGATATTGAGCTTTAACTTTATGGTATTGTTAAAAGATTCTCAAGGTATGATGATGACCTTTTTTTTTTTTTTTACTTTTTAATTTCT
Organism: Gossypium raimondii; assembly: GCF_025698545.1. Classification (NCBI taxonomy): domain Eukaryota; kingdom Viridiplantae; phylum Streptophyta; class Magnoliopsida; order Malvales; family Malvaceae; genus Gossypium; species Gossypium raimondii. The sequence continues at coordinate 50,168,066 of NC_068571.1, forward strand.
TAGGAGCCCACAAGTTTATGAATATCAAATCTAGAAGCATGAATCTTGTGGTAGGTTTAAATTCCCATCAAAATGTAATCAAATAATTAGAATTTTTGTGCTCAATTAAAAACCCACAAATTCTTTTTTTGGTAAATTAAAATAATAGGGTAAAACTCAAATAATAAACGTAATTAGTACGATTCGAACCCAGATTAACTATCGGGCCATCACATGAAATTTGAAAACCCACAATTTTTTATTTTTATTTTTGCTTTAGCATGATTAAAATTATATAATTGATTTGATAATTTATGAAATATCAACATTTTAAATTTGTAGGAATTAATCCGCATTGGGGACTACCAAGAAAATTAAACATTCTAGTCTCAATTTCCCCCCCTAGGTGGGACATTGTTTGCCTCGTTTTAACTTGCGGGATAAGTAAATAATTTAGCCAGCATTTATTAAATGTAATAAATACCGAAAATATATATCAACTATGGTTTAATGTACAATTGTGTATGTCTGATCAAATTCATGTAATTATTGATATAACATCATTTTATGTTTATATATTGCATACATAATTAATTATATTTATCCAATACAAATATAACTTGATGTATTTGTTTCTTTAAATGTGTATGATTAAATCAAAATTAAAGTTCCAAGTATACATTTGAACCACAATTAGAGCTTCACGCAGTATAATTACACCAAATTAAAGTTTATGTATACAATTGCACATTAAATCAAAGTTCATGTATAATTTTAAGATTTATCTCAATAAAAATTAAATCCAAGTCTAAAATAATGATTGAAGTTTTTTGGAAATCACACGAATTTTCTTTCTATTGTAATCCTTATATTATATACTAATAGGAAAATGATAATATTTTATTCTCGACAATGAAAATTTTCGTTTACAAAGCTTATTTTTATTTATAATTCTTTCAAACCTGTAAATCAGGGAAACATCATTTTTAAGACACATATTTTTTTTATTGATGTAAGAAAAGTAGACAAGGTTCAACGTGAAAATTTAAAATTGTATTAAAAAATTATAAAGTTTTGAGGGCTTAAGTGGATGGTAGACACCAACCAGAAGCACTGTTAACATTCAACTTTGGAGGTCCAATTTCCAGAAAAGTAGGCCCAAATAGATGAGGGAATTTCATTTTAACTAGAAATAATCCAGTTAACAAAATAGAATCAGTGCAATACAATGTGGATCCAAATGAGGATATGATAAAAAAGCTTCTATGACCCATTTCAATTTTAAATATATTTTTATATTCTTAAATATTATAAAAAAATTAATTAATTATTAACATTATCGAGATAAATCAGTCATCTGATGTTGTCTTATGTTACAAATCTAATGAGACAAGTGACATAAACCTGAGGAGCCGCAGCGTCACTCGGAACACCATACCAAGTCCTCCCTCGAAATAGCTCTCATCTTCCAAGGTGTCTCTCCCTCCTCCACTACTCTTCTTTGGGTTCAATGACACAAAAGCTGAACGAAGCATGTCATTAGCATACTCAACCATGGAAGGATTATCAACTGTTGCTTTCCAAAAAAGGGTTTCAACTTCCAAAGTTGAAAGGTTACCCTTCTTGCTGTATTTTTTGAAGTAATTCCTTTTGAAATGTTTGGCTTTGGCTTCGAATTCTTGGAAAGTATAGTGCTCCCCACTTTGCCATACCGGTTTCTGAACAGGTCGGGGCTTTTTGGGGCAAAACCCGATCTGTTGTTGACGAGTAGTGAATGTGGGTGTTGGATTCAAATCGGAGCTTGCATTAGCTTCAGCACAAACCAAAAGGGAATGATTGAGGTTCCCAATTGCTGTCTTTTTAGATGTGGGTGGTACTGGCGGTATGATTTTGCTGATTCCATACTGGGAAACCTCTTTTTCGATCTTGAAACTCTGCTAAAGTAGGCCTAAAGGCATGGATTTCTGCCGTGAAAACGCTTCTTGACTTTGCTCTAATGAATGATGACTTGAACAAGCCATGAAAAAAAAATTGTGGGTAAGGTTTACGTAACCAATTGAAAAAAGTTCATATTGTAAAAAAGAGCTCAGAAAAAAAAAAAAAGTTTTGAAGATTACTCTAAGCTTCCATTTTCTTTGTTTTTATACTCTGAAAATTGGGTTTTCTTTGCTTTTCTTTTCCTCTGTTTTTTTTTTCTTTGGCAAATTACAGAGTAAAAGAGTGAAAAATATTAAAATGTTTATTTTATGAATAACAAACGAAGGGGTCAAACTATGGGGGAATTGGATGGGTTTTATTCTGGGTTTGGAAGGAAGTTATGAAAATTACAGTCTCTTCTTCTTCTTCCCTCTAACTGACCGGTTAACAAGGAGTTGATTGGGTGACTGAGGGTGTCATTTTTCCTATTAATTTTTAATTTTGAACCTGTCAAGGCAGGTTTAACATGTGTCAATACTTTTTATTTAAAAAATATGCATTTAAAAAAGTATAAAAAAATTGAACCCTCCATCTGGCTTAGTGATGACACGTCATGTCAAACCAAATGAAAGATTAAAAAAATTAAAATAATTAGTTTTAAAATATGAAAATCACTATGTGTCATCTAAATAATATGAAAAATAAACTTAAGATGTCTGTAACAACAATGTTAGTGTCACAAGTCAATTGGGCACCAACTTAGTTAGGGTTATTCAAAAGAATTTTGCTTTATTTTGTGCTTTAACGAAAACCAATAAAAAATAACATATTGTGGGAGTTGAATTTATATCAATTCAATTAGTAAAATTTAAATTTACTTCTCAACTAAAGTTTCATTTTAATATTTTACATTTGTTTTTCTTTTAATATGCACAAATTATTACCTTTATTAGTTATATATCTATACTTACTATTATTTAAGTCATTGATTGAGTTGGTGCCACGAGTCAATCGGTACCAACTCGATTAGAGAAATTATGAAAATATTCTCCCATAATTAGAATAAGTTATACTATTCGAGGATACTTTAATTTTTTATTTTAACAAAAATCAATAAAATTTTACATGTTTTAAGATTTGAATTCACACTAATTGAATTTGTAAAATTTAAATTTATCGCTCAATCAAATATTCATTTTGATTTTTTTATACATTTTTATTTTAATTTTATTATGCACACTATATTAGTTTCATATTTATTATTATACATATTTCATATGTTATTAATAATTAATTTAAAATAATATATTTTATTATTTATTATATATTATTATTAAATATATATCTATTTTTAATTCGTAATATTCATACACAACTTTATTTGAAAGCTTCCAAGTAAAAAGCCAGTTAGGGGCGTCCCTACAAATTCTGCGATTCCAACCAGTTTGGCAAATTATGAGAGCCCCCTCAATCCCCCGTTCAATTCAAGTCGGCTTATCGACCAGCGCATACGTCTACGTCATCCTTATTTGCTTACTTATCATATTCCTCCACCTGTCCTGCATTACATCTTTTCCACTTCCACTAACCTCCTCACCTTTTCAACCGATTTACAAAACCTACCCTCACTCGCACCTTCCATTAACCTTCCCATACGTGGCTTTTACTTACAGTACCAAAATTTAACTTTTTAAAAACTCGTGACGGTACCGCCCTGGCCAGCCGTTACATATTTTTTTATTTTCCTTTTTTTAATTAATTGTAAAAGAAAAAAAACACGAGGTCGCTTTTTCCTTTTTTGAATTTTCGGAGCTTTTATACTAATTTGATTTTACATTTTACTTGTTCACCAAGGTAATTTTTACATCAATAATTAATTTTTAAAATTTTGTAATACAATGATGATTAAACCAAATTATTTCAAAAGTAAATAAATATTAGATTTTAAATTTTAATTCCTTATATTTATAGATTTAGTATCAAATTCATAAACTCACCCAAGACATTCTTCAGGTTGTTAAAGTCATTCAAGATGATCACTTGTCAGATACACACAAAACTACAAAATATACAGCATTGGAGGATAAAACATATTCCAAGGGAGAAAAATCAAGCTGTTGGTCATATTGCAAAGATGGTAACCATAAGATGCACTGCTTTACAAGTATTTGAAGCCATTCCCAAAGATTTACCAACTGATCTTGTAACTGACGGACTTGTTAATTTCCGATTTTGTTAAGTTAATTTAGTTAGTAGGTTTTTCAAAAAAAATAAATCATAAACCCACTATTTTATTAGTATTGAAAAATCATTAACAAAATTGCAGAATATTCATCTCTAAAAGATAAAATGATTTAATTATTATCAATCTTAAAAAACATGTATTTAAAGATAATTAATTATAATATTAATATTTTATTCACACATCCTGCCTGTTTATATATATTTGGAGGTCAAGTTTTTTTATATTTATATATTTTAAATTTTAACGTTTCTAAAATATTTTTTAGAATTAAGATTAAGTTGACAAAAATATAAATTTAAGTGCTTAACTTGTTATGTATGATTGATAGAAAAGATTAATTGATGAGATTAATTATTTTAAATTGTTCACATTTGAAATTGACAAAGAATAAATTAATCCATTTCTTTAAAATTGACCAATTTACTCGATATTGAATTCGAGAGGGACTGAAGAAGTGTTTTTACCAATTAAATTAGCATACAAAATAGGAAACCTAAACCATGGGCAAATCTCGGGGCTTTTTGTAAATAAAGTGAAGAATAGGGATGAATTGATACGGCGGTGGATAATAATGGCACCGGTTGTTTGGATCCCACGTAAGGGTCAGAAATGCACAACCCTGTTAAACCGAGCTTCTAGGTGGGCTCTTTCTTGCAATTACTACTTTCCACGCGCGGTGTTGACCGTGATAATTACACCCCCACAAAATTTTCACGTTAAGCCGTGCCAATTTCTTTCTTTGAAAACGAGGACAATGTATTTTGTATAAGAATTTTTATTGACAAAATAAAAATAGTAGTAATAGTAAAAAATATATTATATTTAAAAAATAAAATTATTTTACCGATTGATTCTTAGTCTGATTGACATTGATATTATTATTAGTACAAAAATGATGTAGATTTCAGTACACTAAAATATATTATCATTTTATTTGAAAGTTATAGAATAATTATGCGTATGAAATTAATCTTATAATAATTATTAATCTCTTTGTTAAAGAGAATTTTTTAAAAATAAATACTAATCACAAAATTATTTAATTTTTATGAATAAAAATTGAACCGTCATCATCAGGCGATACTCGTGGTTGAGGCCTAGTTAAAAATTTAAATATAATATTCAAAAAGAAAAAAAAGTGATATAAGTTGAAGGCTAATTTTAGATTTAAGCCAAAGTAGAAACTTGAGAAAGAGAAAGTCAGTTGTAGACGGCTGTTGTTGAGAGTGTGGAATTGAAACCGCCATAGGCCGAGAGACACGTGGCCGCCTAATCAATTTACATTGGCTCCTCCTTAAAAGCCCTCCTTCCTTCCTAACCCTAACTCAGTTATATGTTCCATTCATTTTCTCTCCCTTTTGTTGTTCCTTTTCTTGTCTCTTCTAATCTTTTATATTTCCATATATATTTTTAGAAAAAAAATTGTAAATCCCTCTTGCTGTTTTTCTGCCATGGTTGTTGCTGTTTTAAAACCAGAAGACTGTTTAAAGCTACCTAATCCCATGAAACAACCTCAAAATCCTTGGCATAATCCTAATCACAGCACTAACCGGACGAATCGTTCACAAGGGAACCGTAAGAAGCGTTCTCCCAACACCTCCCCTCCTTCTCGTCCCACCGTCGGTCGCCCCAAAGCTCCAGCCAAGAATCTCGTCATGGGTCAAGTCAAGATCCTCAAACGCGGCGAAGATCTTAAACAATCTAAGCCGGATAAGCATGTGAGGTTCGCAAAGGAAAACGTTCATGTAGATCTGGGTTCCACCGACTGTTTGAGTCCAGATCCCGGGTCCGTCCCGACCCAGATCCGACTCACCGAGTCAGAAAACAACGGAAGTAAGGTTCTTCCGGTCTCGTTCTACGCTGGGTCTGCCTTTATAACATCGCCCCCTCCAAGTTCTGTTCCGTTGCCGGCGTTTTTCACAAAGAAGATCGGGGTTGCTTTGAAGGATGACGTCGCTACGAGTGCCTTGAGGAGGATATTAAGGCTAGATTTGTAGCCTCAACCAAAAAACAAATAATAACGGTGTGGGTGGTGCTTGACTGAATTTGTTGTTAGATAGCTAATCTCTTGTTTGGGTTCTCTAATCTTCGATCGTCCTTTATTTTTTCAAGGGGATAGATCGAAATAGCTAACTCAAAAAAGTAGGTTTAGTTTTCCTAATCAAGTGTTCTTTTTACTGCTGTATAGCTTTGCGATTGTTTAGTTTAATATGAAACTGTCTACTGTCTAGTTCGTCCCTTTAGGGTTTATCTTAGTTTCGTTCTAAATTGTGTTTGTATTTAATCTAGTGTTAGTGTGGTAGGTCGATCTTGTAATTGGGTTTGTGTATCCTCTTTGTTTATCAAGTATTATATATTAGACAGTGAAGTTCTATATGTTTCGTAGCGTTAAATCCCGGTGTTTTATTATTTAGATGCCATGAAATAACATGTTCCATATGCATTCAGATTGAACAGAAATCGAAATCCACTGGAAATGTTAGTGGAAAAGCTCCGATAGGTCCTAAATGAAACTCTGCCTGATATAAGGTTTATTCCATTATAGATAACTGTTGGTCTTTGATAGAGGGAGGCGCCGTACGCCTCCGTCTTAGACTGGCCGCCTTTCTGGACCGGCATTGATCTTTGAAGTCGTATCTAAATTCCAAAGTACATAGGGACGAACAGAAGCAGGTCTAATTCAAAGTAATTTAACACCTTCGTTTAGTGGTACATAGGTAAGAACAGTATCTTGTCAGGTAAGTTAAAATTTATTTAAAAAATATTTATTTTTTAAGTAACCTTAATAAAAATCTGGTTTTTATTTTGTAAGATTAAGAGCAAGTTGGTACTAAAATTGATTATGGGTTGGGTTTGATTGGGTAATCTAAAATTTTAGGTCCGCTTCTTAGGTTCAGAATTTGACCCAAAAAATAGGTTTAGAATTTTATTCAGGTCCAGCCCAGATAGAATGTTAAACTCGACTTTGACTTGATCCGTTCATATTAATTTTTTTATATTATTTTTTATATAAAACAAATTTAAAAAACATAGTACATATATTAAAAATATTAAAATAAATATTTTTAAAAAAAAATTGAAAATATATTTAAAAAGTCTTATTGCTTTTGAAATGGTAACAAAATTGATGATAAACAAGAATCCAACAATAAAAATAAAATAGTAGCAAAACAACATTAAACATCGGTGAGAACATTTTAGGCAAATTCAGTCGGGCTGAGCTAGGGTTAAAAAATCTTACTCGAGGCTCGGCCTGTTTAAAAAATAGATTTTAGATTTTGTTCAAGCCCATTTTTTGAGTTTATAATTTTACTTAAGCCCTCATACTTTTCGAATGGATCTCGAGCCGTGATCAGTTCTAATTTTCACATTGATAATTTGTGTAAAAATTGCTAATACATGATATATATGTATATATATATACAATTTGGGTACTTTTTATATATATTATTTTTAAAACTTCAAAATTTCAAAATGACATATATTAATCTATTGCTTTAAAATATAAAAAAAGAAGATATAGGAGCCCTGCAATTTGGGTTTTGCCTTTTCTTTGTTTTAAAGTAAAAAGTTTGGTTACTAAAATGCCAAAAAGGAGGTCCCACGTGAAGCATAATTGAATATGTTGGGAATGGAGGAGTTAAGAATATAAACATCATCATGCTTTCATGTTTTGGCAGTTTTCGGCCCCTTTCTTGCCATTTTCACTTTCCATCACAATATCTCAATGTCTTGTTTTGTAAGCACTAAGATGAAGCATACCCCAACCCCCTACCATGTCTTCTACAATCCTCCTCATACATCTTGCTCTCATACCTTCTTAAATCTTAGATTCATTTCTGATCGAGTTTTTAAAGTGTTAATATCGTATTAATTATTTTTTATTAACTTAAATGTTAAATATTAAATTAAATTTGACTTTGAACATATTTAAAATATGTAGATTAACTTGTAAATATGTTTGTATTAGACTTATTCATGGGTTGAGCTATTTGCTCAATCTCGAAAGTCTACTTGAAATTTGAGAGAGTTTAGGTAAAAGTATTAGGCCTGAAATATGGCTTGAGCAAAAAACAATCAAACCCATTTAAAATATAGGTCAGACTCACACCTTAAATGTTCAAACCCGAGCTCGACTCGATCGTTGTTTTTATGTTATTTTTATATATTATACATTTATAACGCATAAAGAATAAGTTTATAGTTGTATATAATACTGATATAATGTAAACATTTAAAAAATGTTAAGATGACTATATACAAAATTTTAATAAATAAAAAATAATAAAAATATAATTTTTATTTTTTAAAAAATATGATATGAGCGGGCCTAAAATAAGCTTGGGTTAGCGATTTACAAATAATAGGCAAGTTTGGACAACTTTTTCCTCATATTTTGAGTCGAATTGAGTTTGGACAAATATAAAATGTGTTGATATCATACCTACATTCGGGTTGAACCCGACCCATGAACACCTCCAGTTTGTATAATAGTAGGATTTATTGGTAACAAAATGGAAATTTAAATTCATCAAATTGGGAACGTGTAGCACAAGTTTATAAAGTGGTAGATAAATTTGGGAGAAGTCCTGGATCGGCTAGGAGCTTATAATTAGTTCCGATCAAGTTTGATAGTGGATACCCTTCCTAGACTGAATGATTGGATTTAATGAGAAGTCTAAAAAAAAATTATAAATTTTTGAGAATTTAAAATGTAATTTTATAATGCACTAACATAATTTTTAAAAGTACCAAAGAAAATTATTTTCATTCAACTTTCTCATACATTAATTTACAAGATCATCATTTATACAAGGACTAAATAACCCCCCTAAGATTTTCCCCTGCTTAGTAGTTGAGTGTTTATTCCCTCGGTGAGTGGGAGTGTGAGTGCAAACAGTATGGGTATAATAAGGTTAAAGCGAGTTGGGTAAATTAAGCTGGTGTATTATGGTAATTATTGAGTAAATTTATTCTTTCTACATGTACCCATTACTTCTCTGCAATCATCTTAACTAGAATTTCTCTTCACATTCAACACGAGTTTTATCACCTATTATTTCCTTAACTCTCTCTGCATTGAATTTTCTCAACTAGATCTTACTTTGATGGCACTAATAGCTATCTATTGTTTTACCCTTTTAGTTCTTGTTTGTTTTCTAAATAAAAAGGGTTTATTGAAATTTTTGGGATGCGTCATAGACGGATTATTCTTTACTCAAATTTTCAATTTTATTATTTCGATTTATTTCTACAACTAATTTATTGTTTTTAGGGACCAAAGTGTAATTTTATATTTCTTGATTTAAAATTTTAAAAGGCCAAAATTTTCTATTTTAAATCAGTAAAGATAAAATTATGGTTATTTTCAAAACTATATAAAAAAAAAGAAGAAGAAGCAATCTATCGTTTATATATTTCCATATATATAATTAGGATAATTATAAATCATGAAAAAAATCCCAAAATAAATGAATAAATTCAAAAAATACAGTTTCTCCAATAATGGAAAAGGCAGGGAAGCTATGAAATATGAAAGAATGGGCGGTCATTAAAAGCCAAAATTACAATCGAAATGGGTCAGTGCTACATGGCATCTTTGGACCCTCCGCCCCATTTGTTTCATCTAGAAAAATGGTTAATTGTAGCATACGTCCTTTAAGTAAACATTTATATTCAATCCTTATATCCACAGAGTCATTCTAATCAAATTCTTCCTTTAATTTAATCATTAAAGCATCAAATCTTAGTTCAGATATAACGTAAATGAATTGAATTAATCTCATGAAAGATCTTAAAACTTTAGGGTAAATCTTTTTGGGGTTTTATTTTCACATAAATAAAAAATAAAATTTAATAATAAAATGGCGTGACTCATAAATGAAGGAGTATAAGTGAAATTAATCCAAAAGAAAAATATAAGAAAAAAAATAAAGATCAGAGTCAGAGTGTCAGACCCACTGCCACACACATAGCTCTCTTTTTCTCACATCTATCTCGCGTTCTCGCCCGACCCTTCTCAGTCCAAGTGAGAGAGAGAGAAAATATAGGTTGATTTTATATATAAATCGAATAAACTGGAATCAATCTACACACCACAAAAACAAACACTTGCGATTTTCTTTTGATTTAAAAATTAAAAAAAAAAGCCCCCAAAGAACGAGCAAAAAAGAGCAAAGAAAAAGCGTCCCTTCTCTATATAACATTGTTCACATCCATCTCCTTCACTCTCTCTTTTTTAACTTTTTTCTTTTCTCTGCCAAATTCTTCGCCAGCCTTCCCCCCCCCCCCATTTTTTCTCGCTTTCTATCTTGTAAATCCAATATATATTTTCTTCTTTTTTCTTCAAATCTATCGCTTTATCAAAATTTGGGTCTCTTTCTTTTTTCGCCTTTTGTTATCGTTTGCCGGTGGGGGTTATGACGATGATGGTGAAAGATGAGTGGATTCGGGCGGCGATCACGGACGATAACGTGGTGGTGGAGCTGTTAGTAAGGCTGAAGCAAGCGCAGGCCGCACCACCGGCTCCGAAATCTGCTTTGCCTGCACTTAGATGGGGGATACGTCAGCCGAGGTCTAGATCCATGTTGTTGCGTTGCGACGCTAAGAGAGACGGGGATTTCAACGTCAGTGCTAGAGGTAGCCCCACCACGCCTCTTTGTTGGAGCGGTGGTAGCGGCGACGCCTCTCCTTCCGCCGCCGACGGCTTTGAAGAGACCAGTAAACACGTCATCCGCTCTCCACCTGTTGCACCTTCCAGATCCAAGGTTTTCTTCTCACTTATTCTCTCGTTTTCTTCACTTTCTCTGCTCTTCCATGTTCTGGGTTGACGGAAATGTCCCCGTCTGGCATACCAAATTACGTATCACCACCATTGTTTTCGAATTCGATGAAGCGGTGTCTTCGGCCATGGCTTTTCGTCTCATGGTTCTTATGAAATGACCATCAAACCCCTTTTTAATCTCCTTATTTTCTCTCTATCCCTTTTCGCGTTTTCCCGATTGCATGGATTTATCGATTCCCAGCTGACGAAACTGCCCATCTGAGAGCTCACCGAGTTTACTCAGATCTGCGCTAATTTTACGTTCCTCTTATTCTTCAAACTCTTCAGTTTCGGATGGATCCCTCCGGTCATCAGTTTAACGGGATTGTTATAACTGCAATAATAAACAACATTAAAAATAGCAGTGTCAAATTCTTTCTGTAATGGACTAAAAAGCCCTGGTGTTTTAAAGGTTTTTAACATGCTTTTTCAACGCGAGGACGGTTATCTTTTCATTTTCGCCATTTCGTTCGTATCGCCTCTTTACCGGTCCCCTGTCCCTGTTTTGGATTTTTACTGTATCACCCTTTTAGACCGCACCCCTTTTTTACCAGATCAGACATTTTCAGTAAAGGACAATTCCGTCAGCAGCGAAAATATTTATTCCAGTCCCCGCCGTAAAGAGCCAGGGAACTTCCTTGTAGAGGGGGGCATTTTGGTCATGATAAAAATGTATTGATGGGTGGAGTGGGGTCCATTGATCCAACGAAGGAAGGAGCGTTGTCTTTGTTGGTCTCTGTTTTGGGTTTCAATGACAATGTTGTGTTCATGGAGAGAGATTATTATCAGGTGTGACGCGGATGTAATCGAATTAGGTGGACTCTTCCCATCACCTTCTTTGACTGTACTCGTGTATTCTCATAATCTTTCTTCTAAGGATATATATATTTAGCGTTGGGGTCCCACGTTTAATTAATTTTCCTTGATTGTGGATCGGATGGATTATGGACCGTTCGATTTGGGATAATTAATTAATTAAAAGAAACTAGGTATTTATTTGAATCTAAAGAGTGATGGGGTGTTTTTTATTTTTTATTTTTATTATCACACGAACCAATAACCTGGAATTGTAAGCATATGATTATAAGGCAAGTGACTCAATAGGAGCCGGCCATGTCAGAAAGGGTTGTGTTGAATGAAGTCACGTGCCACTAATCTTACTAAGTAATGTCTTAGATTAGATTCTTCATGTGCTTAATGTAACGTGGCGTGTTATTACTGGTTTGTTGGCCTCTGTCATTAACCACTCTGGGTTTGCCAGCTGTCGTAACAGAAGCACCCTTCTAAGGTTGTGACTTTGAGGGTGCCGTCTCATTTTTTTTCTCTCTCTGATTTTTCTATTTTAAAAAATAAATCGATTAAGCTAGAGTCAAAGATTTAAGATTTTCGAATTCAGCTGGACAATGATGAAGTTAAATTTAAAATCTTTTTCTAGCTGAATTCGATAAGTTTAGGCAAATTTGGATGATGTCGATGCATGCTTAAAGAATTGATGGGATTTTGCAGGGCACTGCTTCTAGTGAGTCCAATAGAACAAGTACCAAGAGGTCAAGAAGAAAGAAGGTAATAAAACTAGTTGATTTCTTTTGGTGCATGATTTTCCTGGGAAAAATGTTTCTAAGATGAAGATACTTGGGTTGCTGGGATTTTTTGAGTTGAGCAATTTTATTGTCATATTCTTTCAGACCTTTGCTGAACTTAAGGAGGAAGAGAATCTTCTTTTGAAGGAAAGGGTTCATTTGGAAAAGGTGTGTTTGAGGAAGTTCTTTAATCTGATCAATGTATTCTTGACTGCAATTAGTTAATCTTACTGTCATCTTCTATTCATTCAACAGGAGATAGCATCAACACGTGCGACTTGTAAGGAGCATCGAGCCACAAATGAGAACTTGAAAAGAATTAGGGTTAGTTGAATATAAATAATTTCTTGTTTAGAGGTGGTGTTGTTTTTCCCCTCTGTTTGATGTCAATTTCACTTTGTGTTTCAGCTTGATTTGAACATGGACACTGTCAAGAACTCTAGTTTAATTGCTGATGAATCTGAGAAAGTACCTTGTCTGAGAGTACCATCCTCTTCTGACTCAACCTTGCCACCGGAAGCCCTTGACGATGATCGTAAACCGTCATTAGATTCATGCAATGTAGGCAAGGATAATAGTAGCGAGAAGAGTGTTTTTATGCTACCCGATCTGAATATGATGCCTGCTGAAGATGATTCCTGTCCGGCAAAGTTATACTGGACTAGCTGAAAAGAGAAGAGTGGATTACATTCAGATTAGAATAGGAGTTGATGGAGAAGTAGTGAGACCGGGCAAGGAGTCGTTTGCTCAGGTGACTATAATATTGGAACCCAGGCTAAGCAAAGATTTTGAGTTGCTTCATAAACCTGATGAGATAGGGGATGGAGTTGATGTAGGTATGAAACCTGATGACATGGCCTCCTGGTCTGTGTAAGCTTTGTTTAATTAAAACTAATTTTATAATTTGGGTGGTGGCTGGGAAACCCTGTTTCCCACTTCCCCTTTTAGTTAATTCTTTTTTTAACTTACATGCAATGTTACTATTTCTTACCCAGGATTTGTTTTTGTTTTAGTAGGCAGTGGAATTTCTTAGATGGACAAATGGTATTATTATTTTTTGAGTTCTATGGGTCCTTCCTTCGATGATCTAAACTCTTAACAGGCTGGGCCTGGATTTCTTATGACTTAGGTAAAAGAGTTGTTATTAGTATGTTGGAAAAAATTATTGTTTCCATTACCTTTGTATCCTCTTTGATTCCTGACCCTAGTGACAAAACACAAGGCGAAAGAAAAATGAAACCTCCGATCCTGGTAATTTGACGTCAGCTCCAAAGCGACTCAATTGTCCCGGTGAAAGAGCTTACCGTCGAGGGGAAACAACTACGATGGTTAATCAGAGCTTCTAAAATCTGAAATCTTTCTGACGTGGGAATTTCTCCGGGAGTAAAAATAATAATTTATCCCAAGTAAATGTTTTAAAAAAATTATTTAAGCAAAGAGTGCCGGAACACATTTATATCCATACACAGGAGCTATAAATTAGTGAGGGCTTATATTGTTGATTCAACCTATCAGTATTTACAGAATGTAAACACCCAATCATGTTTTAAGCTTTTCTCTTTTTCGATCATTAATGTTAAAAATAGTCTAAAATAAAATCCAACTATTATAGAGTGAATAGTCTACCATACTTCAGTGTTGGGTTTATAATTCTAACTCCAGTTGCCACACAGGTCCTTTGATTCCACCAAACTTATAACCTTGAATGGTGTGAACGACTCGAAACTACAAATGATATTAATCAAATCAGTAAATATAAATTAACATACAATATATTATCGTCCAAAAGTCTGCCTACAAGAGCAGAAATACTATTGCCACCTTCACCAACCCAATTAATTGTAGTTATATAGTTAATTCCACCAACTTTGATAATGATAGTTCAGCTTGAGGAATTTATTCGTTAATAATTGACTGCAATCAACTTCTTTTTTTCTAAATTAACATTTTCTTGAAAATCTTTAAAAAAGTGAAATGAGTTTCAAATAGAACTCACCTTTACTCACGTCACACAATTTCATGCAATTTGGAAAGGAGAGCTAGGGGCTTCTTCAAGCATGACCTTCTTTCCAGACATGGATGGTGATGAAGCAGCCAAGATAAGCAGAAGCGCGAACTTGCAAAATCGCAACACTCAGCACAGATGACAAGTTTAATAATCTTGCGTGAGTTCTTTTAAAATATATTTTAATTCAAAATTTATCATAGTTAGATCTTATTCAAATTTATTTTGATGTATTAATCCCAACATGATTTACATAATTACTTCTAGTTTTAAATATTCAGATGTATCATAATCATAACCTGTAACTTTAAAAACATTATGTTGCATCAAGATTCAAGTGCTTGATCTTATATATGAATTCTATATTTAAGATTTGAAGTCTGTTAAAATAAAATACCTACGTTAACTTGTGAGATTCAAATCAAAGAAAAAGGGCAGGGCAGGGCAGAGTTGTTACTTTTGCTTGGTTACAAATTAAACAAAGGCAGTCCAAGCAAACCAGAGCGAGTTGATGATGAAGCAGGATAAGCAGAAGAGAGAACCAAACAAACAAAACAAAATAAAGCTTCAACACAAAACAGATAGAATGAAGGAGGAGGAGAATCAATATTTCACTGAAAACTGATCTGAAAAGTGTTTACAACTGGCTTTATATAGAAAGTGAAAGGAAGTAACTTCCTATTAGCTAACAGATAAACGAACTAACCAACTGTATACTGACAAACACACTAATCAACAACCAATTAACTAGCTATTGATCAGTCAAAACAATATATTTCAAGATTCACGAAGGCGCTCTTCCTGCGCTGATTCAGGTGCATTCTGCTGTGTTTGTGGAAGCTCAAACAAGGATGAATTCAATTGCCTATTGGAGTGTAGTCAATGTTCAATCAGAGTATTTTACTCGTCTCACGTTTGTGCTTGACTTGGTAAATTATCATTCTCTAACTCCGTTTTCATGATACACAGGTTATTCTGCTGAAACTATGGTTGATGATCAAAGTCTAGTCGTTGGCAAGGAATTATGTAACTTGCAATGTAAAGATCTCGGGCTGTCAAGAACTCCTGTTTGGAAAATGGATGTGCAGAATAGTTTAAACAATATTCAAAACTCCCCTTGCTCTGTTAGCAAGTTAAATGTGTACAACAGTTGTAGAACAGTGGGTTCATATGGTTTGTGGGCTGTGGACTCCTGGAACTCGTTGCCCAAATGTCAACACCATGAGTGCTTTTGATGTATCTGGTGTTTCTCGTGGAAGAGAAAATGTGGTAAGTTTAATGATTAAGCAAATATAGAATGCCCTGGACAGGCCTGAACTTGCAAATTTGACGTGTATCTTTGGTCATGCATGTCCCATGGAAGAGGTTGTTGCGTACCTTTTCATCCAAAGATGATTTTGTGTGAGGATTATGTGATATAGAGCATTCTCCTCTTCAATCATCAAAATCTAGGGAAGGAAGGTGTGGATCTATTCATCCCAGCAGGCAAGATGTTTTTGAAGATGCTGCATCATCATTTCCATCTGCTGCTCCCATGACAGGCAAGTGACAATGTTGAAGAATTTCCATGTGACTTGCGCATGTTTCCTGGTTTTCTCCTCTAGATTATATATTTTAGTACTTCCTTTTCGCAAAACAGATCCTGATTTCGTCTTTTAGTTTGAATTACAAATTCAGCTGTTTGAGTCCATCCGATTAAACTTATTTATCTAAAAAAATAAAATTGAACCTCCCTGCTTTACTTGAAATTCAGTTATTTATGCTCCAATTTGAGTGGGAGTAAGAATCTTAAATACTAATTTAAACCAAATTTAGTTGACTTTTTGGAGCTGTGAAAAAATGTTTAAATTGACCATGATCATTCATGGGTACAAGACAGTTACTACACAACATCCCACATTGGAACAACAATATTACTGTATTAGCATTGCCTACTTCGATATAATGGCTTTAGATGTTGTGAGGAATTCCCCAATAAATGGCTTGAGCACCAAACACTCGAGCATGCTAGGCTAAATGTTTCAAATTTTCTTCAACGAGTTCGATACACCGATACAAAACCAACTCAAGTGGATTCAGAGCACATACGGTGTCAACTGCATGTTGATCAATATCATTCTTATTCGCTGCTGCAATGCCTCCCACAAGCATTCGTAGAGGTAGGACCCATTCATTATATGCCTTCTGCAAATTGTTCTTGGACCGCAATCCAGTGTAGTTGGTTTTTTCTGTTCCATTTGCCACCAGTCAAAACATAAAAGAGCTATATTATGGTAACTCCAACAGCTTACACAGTAAATATCAAACCATAAAATGGACAAATCTTAAATCTTTTGACAGACTAGGATCTGAGTTTTGGGACCGAGAGCTATAAGAATAGCATTTATTGCAACAACAATCAGATTTCATTGTTTAAATCATATAGCATTGCTAGTAGTTTGCTGATAAGATGGAGAAAGCTGCAATTAGTGAATGTGTAGTAATTATTTAAAAATCAAACTGCACGGCTACTACTCAAATGGCTACGTAAAGAGGCTAAACTTGGTAACATGGAGATGCTATCTTAATAAGAAGACAAGAAATGCACTACAAGCAAGAAGAGAAGCCTTAAGTTCTCAACTTCAATAAACCAGTAACTTATGCTTTACCTGCTGCTTCTGTCATCAATACAAATCTGTACAGGTTAAGGGCAGATAGAACCTACAGAACATCATAAGAAACTGTTAAACACAGCAAATGCCAAGAGACAACAGAAATAGCACAATCCAAAGCAAGATAACAACACAAATAGCCATTCAAATGCTCTAAGCAATATATATCAAATAATTTAAACATAAACAAGCAAAAGATGCAAAGAAATACAGCATCACTATTGTCAGGAAGGATTGGTGGCCCTCCAGTGTCAGGCCTCAAAACTGACTCAACCAATTCAAGGATGCTTGTACTCCAAAATAAAGTGCTTTGACAGGTTTTACTGTCAGCCTCTAAGGCTTCATTTTTCTGTAGTGATGTTCTCAGGATACGCTCTCTGTGCATTTCCCCTCTAACAAGATCAAGAAGAATTGCAACCTACATATAATTATAGGAAACCACTTTAGTTAATATATCCTCAACTAGAATTACATCAAACTATAGAGCATGTACAATGGATTTTACCATAGAGGAGGAGTCACTATTTTTAATTAGAGCTTTTAAAATGTCAAATCTCTGAGAATTTGGAATATCACCCAAAACCTGATAGTTGTAACAAATCAGTAAGGATTTGTAGATACTGAAAATGTGAACTTGGTAAAATAATACATATTTCAATAATCAAACATATTTATAATTGACTGATCAAGGAACTATAATATATAAAAACCTCACCCTTTTAAGTGCTTCGAAGGCATTTTTCCTTAGCACTGTATCTGATGCATATATGATAATCATTGTAAGTGCCTGCAAGATTCATTTTGGCCATCAGACTGATAGAAAGCAAGAGAGTGTAAAAGGGATGTATAAAAACAAGAATGAATGAGACTACCTGCAAAGAAGAAAAAAGGCTAGTCATGTAAAGAGAGCAATCATTATGCCCTAACTTATTGGAGATATCTCCACTTGTTATATAAAGCAAGAAATCGACAGTGTATCTCTTAAATTCCCATGGAAGATCAATAGATGCAAATACGTGCTTTAACATGCCAACTGCTTGCCATCTTTTTGTCGGGTTATTTTGAAGTTCTGTCTTAATAGCACCAAAATCAAACTTTGCAGCTTGAGCAAATTCATCATGCTTTTGTGCCCAAACCACTGTATCAATAAACAAAAATCTATGCAGGTTAAAGAAACAGATCGCGTTTTCTATGGCTGATTATGAAGAAATTTGTGTCTGCAAAACACAAACCTGAAAGTGATGCACCAAGATAAATATGGGATGAAAAGCTCGAACAATCTTCTTCATCCTCTGTGCAACTCATGATTATGAATTAAATTATAAATGTTAGACATGTTGAGAACAAAAAAAGTTGGAGACCTTATGTAATCTTGTAATTGTTCAGAAAACAACAATTATGATGGAATAAATATAGCAACTAATGAACTTTACCTCCAATAACAATGTGAGACATTGTGTCAACACTATATCCAGTTATCAAACCAAGGCCAGATATACCAGAATAAGGAAGGATGCTTGCCAGTCGCAATGCAAAGTGAAGATAATTACGGCTAACTGAAACCAATGCCTGCACATTATGGGGGTATTTTAAGAACAACCAGCATACATAAATCCCAAAAGTAAAATAAACGTTAATATGGATAATTAAACAACTAAATTAGAAGTTAGGTTCAACATAAAAGCACCGACCAAGATTTGCAAGACATATAGACCAAGTAGAGCTCGAAGCTTTTCATTTTCTCCATCCTCCTGTTATAAGGAATCACAAGGAATTATCTGATTCTAATTAGAGAATGAGGTCAATAATCTCAAAATTAGCCTACAAAGAAGTCGAGCATCACATACCAATTTTCTACAAACTGTTTGTATAGAGAGAGCATTTACAACAATTCTCTCAAACAAAGTCTCCAGTTCTGTATCTTCATAGTCTGATTCGGTAGAAATGGCTTTGACAACTTTAACAACAACTGGCACTGCAACTTTAATTTGTTCAAAATGGCGCCTCTGAAGGGAAATAAACACTGAAACAATAAAATAACATTCATCAAATATTCAAAAAAATAATTCATAGAGTAACAAAGAACAAGTTTAAAATTTGAAGATGAACAAGGTTAATTACCATCTGAAAGTCCACTTATAAGAGGACAAACATATGTAGCAGCTTGAACTGTCTTATTTGGAGAATCTAATGCCTAATACATTAAAATTAAAAAATTAACAAATAGTTATGATTATCAATTACTAGAAAATAAATTACTGACCTCGCAAAGAATCGGAAGCATGTCACGAGGACTACATTTTTCTATAAATCGATGAATAATATTATCAGAAATCTCCAAACACTGAGGCGAAACTCCTGCAAATTTTGAAGCTGACTTTGGCAACTCAAAAGAAAGAGCATCAATATTCTCCTGAGCAAATAATCCATAGATTTTACAATTAAGCTTAACAAAAAAAAGAAAGAAACTATTAATTATTAATTAATAAATACATTAATCGACCTGATTTAGAGAAGGCGAGCACAAAAATTCATAAATTCCAGAGAGAATTTTGAATGCATTCTCCTTTGCACCTGGCTCTAGCTCTGAAATGGAAGCGTCTGACACGGAATC
Source organism: Gossypium raimondii (assembly GCF_025698545.1). NCBI lineage: Eukaryota > Viridiplantae > Streptophyta > Magnoliopsida > Malvales > Malvaceae > Gossypium > Gossypium raimondii. The sequence continues at coordinate 50,187,880 of NC_068571.1, forward strand.
GAGAAAGTTGATGAGCTTTGACACTGAGGTTTGAGATTGACTAAAGTTTCCACCGCTTATCGACTACAAAAAGAAGTGCCAACATTAACATTTTATCGGTAATGTAACTCTTTTGAGGTTGTTTAAAGGAGGAAAATGTGAGGCAGGCTTTATTGCTTACCTTGGAGCATGAAGTTAGCAGTTGATGGAGTTGAAGGAGAGTATTAGCAGAAGAAGATCCGTCAATCGGTGTCTTCTCAGCAGACATGGTATCTTCAAACGTCTCTGCTAAGAGACTCACTGAGTTTGATTGCTACAAAAGCAAAGCCGTTGATGCTACTGGGCTCTGCTCTTCATTACCCGGACTCGGCAATATAGGGTACCGTACCCGAGTCGACACGATCCGACACGGGATATGGGTCAGATCCGGAAAAAACCAGCTGACACGGCGGTGGGTGAAAACTGAGAGGAGAAGTGAAAGAAAAAAAACCTGATTTGCAGAGACGACAGAGAAGATACGGGTGATAGTAGGAGGAAGATGATGATCGAAGAAAGAGAGAAGTTTCAAATAAATGAATAATAAAAGGTAAACTACATAAATGACTAATAGTAAATTTCTTTTTGGGTCACTTGACTTTAAAAATTTACAAAATGGTCATTCAAGTTATATTTTTGTTTTTTTAGTCCAAAATGTATTTTGCAGTTTTGACACATAAAATTTAATGTCATTTTGAGACTAAAAATTAAACGAACAAAAAAAAAAACCCATGGCAGCTTCACCACCAGTTCTTTCTGTTTCTATCACCGGCGGCACCATCTAACCCTTTTCTTCCATGACAGCTTCACTGATTCTTTTTGGGCTCTTCTGTTTTCCATGATTTGAGTTGAATCAATTGATGATCTCTCTTTCTCATCTCCTCCTCAATTGTCATTCTTATATAGTTGGAAGATAAGAGTTGAACCTGTTAATTTGTGAGTCGATGTAAATCAGTTAAACCGAGGTAAAAATATTAGTTGAACTAATGGTCTCTATATTAATATTTATAAATTTTTAATAATTTTAAATATATAAAGAAAATAATGTTTTTTTTGTTACATGCTCATTTTAATTGATCATTTTTAAAAGAAAAAAATTAACATTTTAGCTAATGACAGAAATGTCAACTTGGAGAAAAATAGTTTTGGTACTATTTTAATTTTACTAAAAATTGTTTAGGAAATTACATAGTTTAAGTTGGGTTAAGCCTTTTTTTTTAATAGTCTTAATAGTTTCACTAAATGTTTTACTAACATAGATACTAATTTGAGAAAAACAAATAGTTTAGATATCACTTGGGACAAAAAAAAAACAGTTTAAGTGTCAAGATGGGAAAATGAGTATAGTTTAGGTACTAATTTGTGAGCTAATCATATAATATATACTAGAAATTTTATCACACATATATATGTATGTGAAAATCACGTATGTAGAATATAGATATGTGTGTACAAATAACATATAAAAATAATGAAACGTATGGTTTGAAACTAATCAATAATAATACATTAAATATGTACCACATTAAAATGAAAATAATTAGATTAAATTATGAGTAAAACGAAATTTAAACACAAAAATACATCAAATTAAAATTACTAAATAAATGCAATTGTTCATAATGTTGTTATGATCAATCTCGTGATGGTGTGGACTTAATTTGTGACATTAATTTAATCAACAACATTATTAATACTAGTATATCTATCACACACGTATCCGTGTGAAAATATGTATTTTAAATACATATGTGCTCAATCAATAACATTATCAATACATACAATTGATGAGGATAATAAAATATGCTTAATACAATTAAAATATAAATATTTTATTAAAATAGAGCTTTGGTTCAATGGTAAAGTTAGTTTTTTATTGCTATGTAAATGATATAGGTTTAATCTAATCACATATAAATTTTTTATTGATTTTAAATTAAAAGGTTAAACTATCTTGAATAATATGAGTTATTTTAATTACGAAGGATATTTTTATAATTTTCTAATTGAATTGGTGTTTTGTTAACTCGTGACAACTCAATCTAGGGTTTAAATATAATTGATGGAGATAATAAAATATTCATAATAAAATAAAATGTATAAAAATCAAAATAAATGTTTGGTTAAGTGGTAAATATAATGTTTTTAGCAATGTGATGGGTGTAGGTTCAAATCTCTTTATTGTTTTTTATACTACTAATAAAATCTCGATTAAGTTAATCGACAACAATTCGATTAGAGAAATTATAAAATGACTATAGTGAGATTTGAACACATGTCAATTGCATTAAAATCCTTTAAATTTATCACTCAACTAAAATTTTGTTTTAATTTAATTATACATTTTAATTTTATTATGCACATTTCTTACCACCATCAATCTGTATATCTATTTATACTTACAATTAATAAAATCATTTATTGAGTTGGTATCATAACTCAATGAGCACCACCTTATTTAAGAAAATTACAAAATAATATGTTTAAAATAAAATATATTATTTAATAATGTTTTAATCTTTTATTCTTAAAAAAACCAATAAAATTTACATAGTATTTTATACGAATCGGACTACTAATTTGGTCATAAACCAAACTATATTTTAATAATTGTGTTGTTTGTAAGTATGGAATTTCGACGTATAATATGTAAAATAATTATTTTGAGCTTACAATAATTTTACTACTTTTTATGAATTATTATAATTATGCATATAATTAATAATATATTACTTATTGATATGTAGATGTAATATTAAGAGAAATTATCATTTTATAAGAATTGAGATTAAAAAATACAAAATAATTTAATGAACTCAACGAAACTCGAAATTACAATCCCATTTCCCAATTTGATTCTTACTCGGCCGCTCACCCTCACTGGAACGATTGGAATGCTCCTAATCTGAAACGCCCAACTCCACTCTACTATCCCTACGCTCCGATCTCACAAAAAATGGAACCCGATGTAAGCATCGAGACCTCCTGCATGATCCGGATCGCCGTCCTTCCAATCGGCGATGTACCTTCTACTCTCCTTCGGGACTACCACTCCATGCTACTGCGTCATTGCACCATCCCTCTCTCCACCATCAGCTCCTTCTACACGGAGCATCAGAAATCCCCTTTTGCTCACCAGCCTTGGGAAACCGGCTCGCTCCGGTTCAAATTTGTGTTGGGCGGTGCGCCGCCCAGCCCATGGGAAGATTTCCAGCCTCATCGCAAGATCCTCGGCGTAATTGGCATCTGCCACTGTCCTTCCTCGCCAGATCTTGATCTCGTCATCGATCAATTCAATGCCGCCTGGAGAGGTTACTCTTCTGTTCTCGTTCAACGCTGCTTCGCCTTTTCTCCTGGCGATTCTCAAGTGAGTTATCTGAATTGGGGTTTTCGTTTACTTAATTATACCTTACACTTTTAAGTTCTAATTACCGGTAATTTGCTGAAGGAATAATGTGATTTGTGTTTCTCAAACCTTTCATTTTTCGTGATAAACTAGAACAAAATCGAGCTGTTAGTGATTCCGTGGTCCACTTTTGTTTTCTGTTGCAGCTGGAAGACACTAAGAAGAGAGAAAACTTGGTTTTGTTTCCTCCTTCGGACCGTTCAGCGCAGGAACTTCACTTACAGACAATGATGCAGGATATCTCTGCTTCATTATTGATGGAATTCGAGAAGTGGGTTCTTCAAGCAGAATCAGCTGGAACTATTTTGAAGACGCCTTTGGATTCTCAAGCAACTCTTAGCTCTGAGGAGGTTTATGTTTAGGTGTCCTAGGCATTTGAATCTGTGCGTTTATTTGTTGTTTGTTAGCATGGCTTGGGAACTTTCTACTTACTGAGTTTGTTTTGATAAAAATTATAATGCAGGTGATCAAGGCCAAAAAACGGAGACTTGCTCGTGCACAGAAGACAATAGGGGATTACTGTTTGTTAGCAGGATCACCTGTCGATGCAAATGCTCATTATTCAACTGCGCTTGAACTCGCAAGGTTGACTGCTGACTACTTCTGGTATGCTGGGGCATTGGAGGGTAGCGTTTGTGCCTTATTGGTAATTGTGGCCTCTGAACCAAACTCATCTGCTATTTGCAATATTTGTATGAGCCCTTAAACATGATTGGCTTATTTAAAATTTATAGATGTGCATGAATAGAAACTAATGGATAAGGTTGGTTGCTCTGTTTCTGAAATTCATCATACAATTGCTTGCTCTCTCAAAAAAGTCACTATTAGGAAGTGTGTTTTCAAGTTCAGCTCCTACAATTTTTCAAAGAGGGATAAGTGAGGAATGTCTCTAAATTCTGTAAGTCAGTATTGGTGCTGCGACTCATGTCCAGTGATCATCTTTAGTTGAGGTTTATCATATTTGAATTGATGATGGTTTATTTCCCAATTGAGGGTTTATTGCATGTGTAGGGACCAATTTTTCGTCCTTCATTGCTTCTCTATTTTTTATTTTTCACCAGGGTGGGTGGGGATGGGGTTCAGATGTGTTTGCATGTTAATGGCAAGTTTGCAGGTGATAATATTGAGCAAACATCTATGAATATGATTTCTTCTTCTACCATGTATTTATTTGTTTTTCTTGTCATCAGGTTGATCGAATGGGCCAGAAGGATATAGCTATAGAAGATGAGGTTAGGTATCGCTATAATAGTGTCATTGTGCATTATAGGAAATCCTTCATTCAAGAGAATGCTCAGAGGTACATGTCCATTTATTCCTCTCATTTCAGTTACAAATATTTCTAGAATGCTTGTTCTTTATGTTGTAGCCTTTTTATGATGTACCTTAACTTTTTTCAGTCTAATCTTATGAACTGCTGAAAAAAGTATTTAATTTATGAACATTTTTTTATTTTTAAAAAAGTAAAGTTTGCTGTCCGTCTTTAACCTTTTGAATACTAACAGTTTTAATTTTTTAAATGCAGAGTTTCACCGCTTACCTTTGAACTGGAAGCTACTTTGAAATTGGCCAGGTTTCTATGCAGGTATATTTCAATGCTTAATGCCATTATCATCTCATTGGGCTTGCTTGTAAACAGAACGAGAACTAGTTTCCTCAATACTTGTTACAGTTATATTTTTCTGTATATTGACAATTTGGAATCATTATCATTTTCCTCTTATTTACTCTTGTCTGTGGTGTTCCTTAAGAAGGCATAAGATAGAGGCACTTTTAAGTCTGATCCTGTCTAAATTCCTAGATCTTGTCATAGTTTCTAAGTTAAACTCTGTTTGAAATGCTTAAATGTTTTCTTAATGAAAACTTTTTGAACCTTTTCTGGTTTATTATAGGAGAGAACTGGCTAAGGAGGTTGCAGAGTTGTTAACCAGTGCTGCCGATGGTGCAAAGTCTTTGATTGATGCAAGCGACAAACTCATATTATTTGTTGAAATAGCTCGTTTATTTGGTACTCTTGGTTATCAACGAAAAGCTGCCTTTTTCTCAAGGCAGGTAGCTCAGTTGTATCTACAACAAGAAAATAGATTTGCTGCTATTAGTGCCATGCAAGTGTTGGCAATGACCACAAAAGCATATCGTGTTCAGAGTAGAACATCCATCTCAAAACAGTCTCTTTCCGATGTGAGTATAGAAGAATGGAGGAAATTATGTAGCACACATTTTATATGTTAATAATAACATTTTATAAAGTTAACGCTGTCTAATTGACATTGTTCTCTCTTTGTAAAGTGTCATATTATAACAACCTGTGCTACTGTTTCTTTTATTGAAGGAAACTGAAACAGGTCATGTTGATAGTGGAAAAATGCATCATCAATCGGTAGTTTCACTGTTTGAGTCTCAATGGAGCACCTTGCAGATGGTTGTGCTGAGAGAGATATTACTATCTGCTGTTCGTGCAGGAGATCCTCTTGCTGCCTGGAGTGCAGCAGCAAGGCTACTAAGATCTTATTACCCTCTAATCACACCTGCTGGGCAAAATGGCCTTGCTAGGGCGTTGACAAATTCAGCTGAAAGGTTGCCGTCGGGAACTCGATGTGCTGACCCTGCCTTACCCTTCATAAGGTTTGTCTCACTGCTTTAAAATCATCTAGATTTTGTAGGAGAAATTTATTTCCTTACTCCAGCTGTCAGTTCCTGGGATGCTATGTAGTCTCTTTAATTTTTGCTTAGGCATTTTGCATGGTTTCCCCTCCTGTCAAGATGTTCTTTTACTAAAATCAAAGAAACCGTTAACTACAACTTTCTTTAATACCTTGGTATTCCGAAATGTTCATGGTTGTATATAAATGCAGGTTATACTCATTTCCTCTTCATCCCTCGCAAATGGATATTGTAAAACGCAATCCAGCAAGAGAAGATTGGTGGGCAGGATCTGCTCCTTCAGGACCTTTTATCTATACACCATTCAGCAAGGGAGAGTCAAATGATAATAGCAAGCAAGAGTTGATTTGGATTGTTGGTGAACCTGTCCAGGTCTTTGTGGAGTTAGCTAACCCTTGTGGGTTTGATTTAAGTGTTGATAGCATCTATCTCTCGGTGCAATCAGGGAATTTTGATGCTTTTCCCCTTAGTGTGGATCTCCCACCTAATTCTTCCCAGGTGATCACATTGTCTGGAATCCCGACATCTATTGGGCCAGTGGTGATTCGAGGATGCACTGTTCACTGTTTCGGTGTAATTACCGAACACCGTTTTAAGGATGTCGATAATTTGCTTCTTGGAGCAGCACAAGGACTTGTTCTTTCTGACCCTTTCCGTTGTTGTGGTTCACCAAGACTGAGAAGTGTATCTGTACCGAGTATTTCTGTAATACCTCCATTGCCATTATTAGTGTCACATGTTGTAGGTGGTGATGGTGCCATCATTCTATATGAAGGTGAAATTCGAGATGTATGGATAAATCTAGCTAATGCTGGCACGGTTCCAATTGAGCAGGTGCACATTTCACTGTCTGGAAAAAACCAAGATTCTGTAATCTCAATTGCCTATGAAAATTTAAAATCTGCTCTCCCATTGAAACCGGGAGCAGAAGTAACCATACCTGTGACCTTGAAAGGTTGGCGACTTTTCTTGGGTGAGAGTGATACTGCAGCTGGTAAGAATGCATTTGGAAGCATGGGTAGAACTTTGAAGGATGGAAGCAGCCCCTCATTGTTGATCCATTATGCAGGTATTTGTTGTAAAATTCATATGGCGCAGCTATTCAATGTCTCGCATAATATTCACTCACATATCTTTCTTATTCCGTTGTGTTTTCAATAACCATTTTACATATTAACTGCAATAAATTGTGGGATTTTTGGGTTTCGAAAATACCTTCTAGGGATGCCTGTTGTACTGTTGGATCAGATCAATTGATAATTAATGACTTCCCTTATAAGGTTAAAGTGCCAGCAGCTATGATACATATCAAGGTCCATCTGCAGTAAATCATACACGGTTATAATTAAAAAAAAAAAAAAAAACTGTAGTACTTTCTGAGTCGTCTCTTCTAAGTGTTTTTTAGAACTGATAATTTAGTTTGTGTATTAAGGTGGAAGTATATCCATTTAGTTCAACCCTTTAAGGAATGAAAATTGGCAAAATTTTGTTCCGAGTTTCAAGAACTTAATCACTAGAGCAGGTGTTGCCACGTTTGGATGCTTTACATAACAAAGGTCATGCAACTTCGATGACCAATACCTTCTCTATTACAATTATTATTGAATTGCATGTAACTATGGCATTGAACTCTCTGAAAGATCTTTATCCACTAAGCCTTGCTTAAATTCATCATTCTCTTCTCAGGGCCACTAGGAGATGCTCAAGATATTGAAACAAACAAATCCTCTGTGCCCCCGGGAAGGCGTCTCATTGTTCCATTACAAATCTGTGTTCTGCAAGGTTTGTCTTTTGTGAAAGCTCGTCTGCTTTCTATGGAGATTCCTGCACATGTCGGTGAGAGTCCTTCCAGTTTAGCTAACATGGATAGCAAGCCTTTTGGTGAAGCTGTTGGCTATAGTAAGATTGACAGATTGGTGAAGATTGATCCCTTTAGAGGAAGCTGGGGATTACGTTTTCTTGAACTAGAGTTGTCTAATCCAACTGGTGTTGTATTTGATATTAGTGTCTCTGTTCAATTGGAAAAGTCAGGCAATGAGGACAACCTTTCTGTTGACTGTGCTGCTGAATATGGTTATCCTAAAACACGAATTGACAGGGACCATTTTGCAAGGGTATTAATACCACTAGAGCATTTTAAGTTACCTTTTCTTGATGGTTCAATTTTTTCAAAGGATTTGCAGTCTGATGGGTCTACTGCTGGTAGAAATTCTAATTTTTCAGAAAGGAATACAAAGGCTGAACTAAATGCTTCCATTAAGAACCTTATTTCCAGAATTAAAGTCCAGTGGCAATCAGGACGCAACTGCTCTGGAGAACTGAATTGCAAGGATGCTATACAGGCTGCTCTTCAGTCTTCTGTCATGGATGTGCTATTGCCAGATCCCCTGACTTTTGGCTTCAGGCTTGCTAGAAATGGTTCTGAAAATGCCGCGAAACTTGATTTACCAAAAGAATCTGATACAAGTATCCAGCACATTGCATCAAAGAATTCTGTAATTGCGCATGATATGACTCCCTTTGAAGTCCTGGTCAGGAATAACACCAAGGAAACCATCAAGATGAATCTTAGTGTTACATGCCGAGATGTAGCTGGAGCAAATTCTATCGAGGGCGCAAAGGCTACCGTCATATGGGCTGGTTAGTTGCTTCTATTTTATGGTATATCATTCTGTGGCAGTTCCATAATGTATTGATTTTCTTTACATGGCTATAATTTGTTATCAGGTGTTCTAAGTGGAATCACCATGGAAGTTCCTCCACTTGAAGAAACCAAACATGGTTTCTCCTTGTACTTTCTTGTCCCAGGTGAGTACACCTTGGTTGCAGCTGCTGTAATTGATGATGCCAATGACGTTTTAAGAGCTAGAGCAAAAAGTGAATCATCTGATGAGCCTATTTTCTGTCGAGGTCCTCCGTTCCATGTCCATGTCAATGGGACTGCATGATCAAATATTCCCCACACACAAAGTAAACATTGTGCTTAGTTTTACTTCTTTGACCGTTTCCCAAACCTACATCCCCTTCCACTCCAATACAAAAAAATTCTTTGGTCTGCTCTACAAAAACTAGGGATTTAGTAGTGCATATAAATCAAGATAATATGCTTTGTTTTGAGATGATTGCTTATTATTATCTATCTATTTGGACGTGTTGTGATTGGTGTTATACATTTGTATGTATATGATGTTCCCATTCCAATTCCTTGTTTACTTAACCCTCAAAACATGGTTTACAAGTAATGGCATCCATTATATGGTGGGGGAACTCTTATCTAAGTTGTAATCAATATCTATCACTTAAATTTTTTTTTTTTAAATTACCTTTTATTAGTATTTACGTATGTACTACAACTATGGTTTTACCCACATTATGGGTCTTAGAATCTACTTATATATGAAAGTCCTTGGTTCACAAGTTGGATGATTGGGTGCATCAAGAGTTCGAGTAAAAAGCGTAATAAAGCATTATAATAAAATTAACAAGGGAAGTTTTTTTAAAATCTATTTACGGACCCATCTGTTCTTTCCCATGTTATTTGTTAACGAAGTAAGTTTTTTTAGTAGTAATTTTTGCACTATGAGGAAATAGTTTATTTAACACATGTTTTAAAATAGTTAGACATAAAATAAATAATAATTAGTACAAATTTAAACATGCAATTAGACTCTTGTAAGAAAACAAAACTTCTTTAAAATAAACGAAAAATTCACACTCTTTGTCACAAACAAATCATATAAATGATTAAAACATGTGAAAAAAACTAAAGTGTTTTTTAGTACTAGATTAAAGCTAAAATGTAAAATTGTAACAAAAACAGATTCTCGAACTTTGTTACATCAAATTATTTGTAATTTCTTAGGTATCAATCATTATGGAATTTTTTTTTTAAATAAGAAGGGTTAGAGATTGTTGAATTAAAATCTGAGGTAAACCACAAATGGGTTATGGGAATGGGGTCTGACTCTCCCATTTGGGAAAGAAAGAAAGGAATCACTGTGGTTGAAAATGAACCCTTCAAACAAATGTGAAATTCGTGTGTGTACATGATTCAAACACCTATGGAAACTGATAGGGACTGACAAGACTCAATAATAACAAAATCTCCAACAACTTACAAGTTTATTTATACTTTAAGAAATACCATGTTTAACTATGAATTACTGTATCGTATCCCCTACCTTTCTTTTATGTTGAATATATAAAAATAAATCTTAAAAATAAGATTCCGCTCAATTCTGATAAGTAATTTAGTTTCAAGATTCAAAGTTCCAACATTTCTTTTAGTGTTTCCTAGTTACTCTTGTTGTAGGGAGATCAATCTTGCTTAGAGTTGCTCATGGGATCAGTTAGATATAGAGGATTTGAACCAAAAAATAAAAGTCATTTAGAAAATGAGTCGAGTCCGGGCCCGACCTGAATTTACAATAAAAATATCCCTTGTTATTTTACTGTTGTTTTCTCACTTTTTGCTATCATTTTACTGTTATATTGCTACTATTTTGTTATTAATATTTGGATATTGTATATGATTTGTTTTATTCTTAATTTTGCTACTATTTTAGAAGCATTTGCTTGTTAAGTTGCATTTATGTTAGTGTTATTTAAGTATAAATACTTATTTTATTTTATTTTTAATTTGTTTTAAAATATTTATTTTAATATTTTTAGTGTATTTGGTGCATTATATTTAAAAAAAATTATATAAAAAAATTAATACGACCAGGTGGAACTAGATCCAGGTTTTAACTTTTTATCCGGGTCGACATTGAGTAAAAATTTAAACCAATTTTTCGAACGGACCTGAATCCAAATCTGTCGCACAAAAGAGATAAAAAAAACTATGAATATTGTGTGATTAGTTTCATCGGTGTCAAAAATATGGAATTTGAGCAGGCAAGAGAAGATTGAATCAAAATAATCCTTTTTTTTTTGAAAGTAAAGTTCTATTTCTATCAGAGGTCAATATGAATGGTATATCAAACGCACTAAACGGGTTATATGATAACTTTGGTGTGAAAGTAGGCCAACATTTCTATTGGCAAATAGCAGGTTTCCAAGTCCATGCCGAAGTACCTATTACTTCTTGGGTTGTAATTGCTATCTTATTAGGTTCCGCCGTTATCGCTGTTCGGAATCCACAAACCATTCCAACCGCCGGTCAAAATTTCTTCGAATATGTTCTTGAATTCATTCGAGACTTAATCAAAACTCAGATTGGAGAAGAATATGGTCCATGAGTTCCCTTTATTGGAACCATGTTTCTATTTATTTTTGTTTGTAACTGGTCGGGTGCTCTGTTACCTTGGAAAATCATACAATTACCTCAAGGAGAGTTAGCCGCACCCACAAATGATATAAATACTACTGTTGCTTTAGCTTTACTCACGTCAGTAGCATATTTTTATTCGGGTCTTTCAAAAAAAAGAACTGGATTATTTCTATAAATACATTCAACCGAGCCTAAAATTTTGTTAATACTTAATCCAACCCATGAAAAACACCAACCTTGCTATCATTGCATAGTGAAAAAGGTAATCAAGAACATGTTTTAATTCATGACTCATGATGTAGACCGTGAATGACAATTCTTTGATTACAACATTCATCGTATTTAAACTCTTGAGGCTTGATAAAAATTTATTTATTGTTTACGGTTTGAGGAACACTCACCTACTTTTCTAAGGTTTGAGTGAAATTTTCTTTTTATTTAATTTTTTTTCCTTTTATATTTTAATTAATTTTTTTCATTAAAACCTTTTAAATATTTTACCCTTACAAAACCATGCTTGACAAGTGTCAACTATGTAAGATTAATGTAAGACTGATTGATGATAACTCTATGCTAAGGGCCAGTTCTTCATTGCTTAAAAAAAACACTTCTGACTCCAAAAGCACTTTTGGAAGAAAAGTTGTCTTGAACAAATCGCTTTTATTGAAATTTTAGCTTTTAAGTATTTTCAAAAGCACTTCGAAAAGGGAAGTTAAAATTTTAGTTTTCTTCTCCCAAAACACTTTTGGTGCTTAATTATTTTTCACCCTCCAATAACATAGTACTTTTCTTTTTTTTCTTGGTGCTTAATTACAAATGTGTTAAAATCATTAATTAAAAAATATTTTTAAAATACTAATTACAAATATTTAATGGTTATATTTAAATATTTAAACTATAGTTTATATATTCTAATTAAATTTTATAAATAATTAATATTTATTGCTTAAAATATTTAAAATTTATATTTCATATATTAAAATATTAACAACAAGTTATAATAAATTTTTTATATTCTTAATAAAATATAATAATATTAACTAATTTAAATATTATTTAAATGCATATTTGTTACTTGATAATAACATGTTTAAAATGGACATTTTATTTCTCAAAAACACTTTTTGACAGCAATACTAAACACTCAAATTTTAAACTAAACTTTTCAAAAACACTCCTCAAAAGTACTTTTCCACAGCATTATCAAAAGCATTGCCAAATTAGCCTTAAAATAGAAGAACCAGAGGCTTTTGAAAATTCTTGAAGAAAAACAGTTTTTCCTTTGAAAAAAATCCAAACTCAAGTGAAGTTGTGAAGGAGTTAACTACAACTCAAGACTATTTTGAAGAAGATGGGTTCTAAGAATGAGAGGTTGGGAGAAGAGAACATGGATGTGGAAGTCAAGGGTATGTCGACAATTTCCCCAACTGTGTTTTTCAAAGCAAAAGAGATTGTTGAGAAGCCAAAAAGTTCCGAGAAGGTTGTTGCTCATGCTAATGAGAAGTCCCAGAAGTTCAAAGGAAGAGTGGTGTGCCACTATTGTGGAATTGCAGGGCATACTTGGCCTAAATGTTACAAGTTGCTAAAGGATCTCGGAAGAAATCATCCAATTGTACCTCAAGTAGCAACTCAAGTTACCTTGATAGACAGCAGAAACATAAATTTGTCTTTAGTGGAAAAGACAAAAAGTGTTGTTTGGTTGCTCACCATTCCTTGCATAATGACTGGAAATAGGGGATGTCTTAAGGATTTTCAAGAAAACCATGAAGGTAGTGTGACTTTTGGTGATGACAAAAAGGGTAGGATACTTGGCAAATGAGTGCTAAATGTAGATGGTATGCCTAAACTTAAGAATGTGTTCCTTGTAGAAGATTTAAAGGCCAATTTGATTAGCATAAATCAACTTTTTGACCAAGGCATGTTGGTGAATTTTACCGAAGAAAGTTACAAGGTGACCAACCAATCTAGTATATTGATCATGGAGGGTGCAAGGTCATTTGATAATCGCATAGTTTGGTGGAACCTCCCACTTGTAATTGAGCTAGCTCTTTAGATCTTGAACTATGGCATGAACAACTTGGCCACATACATTTCAAAGGGTTATAGAGACTGGTGAGGTTCTATGCTATTTGAGGACTACCAAAATTAGGAATAACAATTCCCAATTTTTGTGGTGAGTCTTTGAAGAAGAAAAAACAACGTAAGTTAAATCCTCAGTTGCAACTTATCCAAAATGTTGATCTTTAGAACTTCTGCACATGGATTTTATAGCACCAATGCTGGCAGAGAGCTTGGGAGGTAAATGTTAAGTTTATGTATGTGTAGTTGACTACTCCAAGTATACTTGGGGTTAATTTCCTACATGAAAAGTTTGACCTTTTTTATGCTTTTAAGAAACTATGTAAAAGGTTGATGAATGAAATTAGGAAAATTGCTTAGATTAAGAGCGATCGTGAGAGAGAATATGAGAATAATGAATTTTCGGGATTCTATGGTCAAGCAAGTATCTTACATGAGTTTTCTACTTGAAAAACTCCACGGTAAAATGGGTTAAATGGAAGAATAAGACATCCAAGATGTGTCTCGAGTCATGTTTAATGGAAAGAGAATTTCTCATAGGTGATTCATCCCGTAATCAAAGAAATGATCTAGGATCTTACTTCTTTTCCCCATTGAATTGCATATTTACCCATATTTATTTATCTGCTTCTTAATATTAAATTTCAACCATTCTCTATTAGAGAATATATTCTCCCGTTTTAAGCAATATATAGTCAACAACATTATAAGGATGATACCCTCAGAGAGAATGGCCATCAACATGATAAAAAATCAACTCATTTACACTAAACTAAGACACTCGTACAATTCCAACACTAACAAATACTCTCAACTATACTTTCCCCAACAAGATTGACTAATTCCAAAAATAAATTACCCAAACCATGCCTCCTACTCCCACCCACCACCCAATCAAATACAACTCAACTGAACCCCAGTTATCCAAATGTCTCTTATCTAGTTGCCAAATCTTAAAGCCAAAGAAACCCATTGACTACACCGTCGATGACACTTCTTCCCTCACACCTACAACGTATAAGTAAGCCCTAAAAAACCCTTTATACTGTTGTTATGAAAGCCCTAAAGAATTTTTTGTTATGAAAGCTTTGATTTTTTTTTTCTTGTTAGGCTCGGGAGATTATATGAAAAAACAAAAAAGGAAAAACAACTATAATTTTTAGAATTAGATTTTTAGATTTTAAAGGTATTTTCATTTTTTTCTTATTTTCTCATTTTATGAAAAAAGACTACAATTTTCAAAATTTATTGAAAATACCCAAAAAAAACTTTTAATTTTAATTTTTTATGTGCATTTTATTGAAAACACGTATAAGTTGAAGCATATTAGTTGGGCATTCATCGTTTCCAAGAATAGTTTGAATTCAAATTATCATTGTACAAAAGAAACGAGTAAAATTAAATTGATTAAAGTTATAAACGTTGAGATTGAAAAAGTCATTTTACCTTTTATAAGCTAGACTTTTGACTATAGGCTTCACTGTTGATAATGTTTCTTATAAGGAACTCTTGATGAATATGTTCTTATGAAACAACCACTAAGATTTAAGGATTCAAATAATCAAAATCATGTTTTCGATTTATTAAAACAAATTATGGGTTCAATGGTATAAGAAACTCACAAAAGTTTTTTTTCCAAATGAGATTTCATCGGTCTCAATTAGATGCCTCCTTGTTTATCTTTCATATTCATGGTAACTATTTGGATTATGTTGATGACATTGTCATCACTGGTAACAGTCCAATTCTTTTTTGTAATCTCATTTCATCTTTGGAAAGTTTCCTATTAAAGATCTCAGTGAATTAAATTTCTTTTAGGGTATCGAAATCATTCCTATTTTTTATGATTTAATTTTATCACAATGAAAGTATGTTTGTGATATTCTTCAAAATACGAATATGCATGAAATTAAACGTGATCCGGCTCTCATGAGCTCCAACCAAGTTTTGTCCATCAATGATGGCATTGCACCTGTTGCTGGGGCTGAGTTCGGTTGTTGATCAGTGAATAAGTTACCCAAATTCATGCACTATCCTTCACAGTGGATTGCTTTCCTACTTGCAAGCAACAACCTTTGGTCTCCATATCTCTAAACAATGTGATTCTAATCTTTACATGTATAACAATGTCGATTGGGCTAGTGACCTAAACGATCGCATCTCAGCCGCAGGATACATTCTTTTCCATGGTCTCACTCCCATCAACTGGTCTTCAATAAAAAAAGAAAAAGCACTGTTGCGAGATCTTATATCGAGGCAGACTACCGAGTTGTTGCTGTAGCTGCTTATGAAACTTAGCGAGATCTTATGTGCGCTGTCAACATCCTGTTTTACACACCAAAATGAAGCACTTAAAAAGTCGACATACACTTTCACTATTACTGCTATAAATTTCTACAAAAACATCACACGAATCATAAATGAATAATCTCATCTTAGTCATATAAAACACAAATGAAAAATATTCAACAAGAAGTCTCTAAATTCATAATGAATTAATATGGTTTCACCCACACTTTGCACTCTATAAATTATTTGTTTGCCTCGAATTATAGAGTAAAATTTTTAAAATTAAAATACGTACTTAATCTCCATACTGTACATTTAGAATTCAGTTTTCTACTTCTATTTTTAAGAATTAATTAGTACGTTTACTTTTGTAAATCTAAAACGTAGGTCAAACTGTTACCATCGATAAAATTCTTCTCTCAAACTCATTGGTGTGACATTAGAAATTAAAAGTATATATTCATTTGGCAGCCATGTAGCAATAAAAACAATATTGAAAATGTTGATTAAGATATTTTCTTAAAACACTTATTTGAACTCGTCATGAAAATATTGATTAAAATATCTCTCAAAAAGTTTATCAATTAAATTAAGATAAATTAGAAAATTTTGAGATAATTTGAGATTAAAAATATGATCCGATAGAATTAAAACATGATACACTCTTCAATGTACGAATCAATCACTTTATAATATAATTTAAAGATAAAATAACAAATGAAGTGATAAAATATATTTATCTTTATACAATTACTATGTAAGTTATATAAATAACGCTTGAAAAGAATTAAATTATGTCAAAAATTAAATATAGAGATAAAATTTTAAATTTGAGTGAATTATAAGAATTAAAACTAAAATTTGGCCATTGTTTTATAATAATAATAATAAAAAGTAAACGGATCAAAATTAAAATTGGACTATAATCTTATAATATAAAGAGAGAACAACAGAACATGTGTCGCTCGATATCATATTATGTTAAAATTAAATATAAAGATTAAAACTCAAATTTGGAAGTAATATAAAATTGTAAATAAAATTTAATCATTTATTTAATGTCAGCAAAAAAATAGCTTCGTGGTGGGTGTGCCACTTGTCAATGAAAAGAAAGTCACACTTACTTGGTGAAAAATAAAATTATATGATAAATATATATATAAAACATTGACACAAATAACAAATGATGATTTAGTTGGTCAAAAACTCAAAATGCTAAAAATTATAAAAGTTTTAGTTTAAATCTAAAAACGTGTACATATTTTTCTATTTTTATATAAAATATATATTAAAAATAATATTATTAGAAGTTGTGTAACCCGAATCTCGTCATTTGTTGATAAAATAAATATAATGGCAAAATAAGGGATCTGTGGGGGGGGAAAGCCAAAGGTTTTTCAACTCTTAAATAAATATAGTTGAAGCTCCTCTTATACCATTTGTTTTTCAACATTAGTGGACTTCTCTTCTTCTATTCATGATTTTTTTCAAAAGGGTTTTTCACATAAAATCTCTATGTGTATGTGTGTGTGTTTTTTTCTTATTGTTTTGCAATCGTTCTACCTTCATTATCAATATTTACTATAATAAATATTTTTAAAATAATACAATTTACTTCGTAAAGTAAAAATATTATTATTATTTAACTAAATTAATGTGGAATTAATTTGTCCTACCATATGATAATATAGATAAGGAAAGTCTATACAACTGTTGATTGCTTAAATAAAAACGAGTTATTAAAAGTTACTGAAAGGGACACAGTTGAGATAAATAAAATTATGCCTTAATTAATTGATTAAGTCTTCCACTTCCCCTAATTCCACACTTTATTATTAAAAGGATTTTTCGCGGCAAATGCACAGAAGACTACAAGTTTTCAACATTAATTAAATATTCTTCAATTCCACAGTGAAGTCATTCACCTAAACCGACCCCTCAACTACTATTATTTAATTTCTAATAATAATTATGATAATCTATCATAAAACTATTTTTTTTTAAATTATTATAATAATGGTAAACTATATTATTAGTCACTAAATTATGGGTACATTTTCGTTTTAGTCATTAAATTATTCGAAAATTTTTATTTAACTTATTGGGTTGTTAAGTTTTGCTTTTAATAAATTTGCTAGCGAGGTCCATGCAATGATTCGACGATCAGTACGATGAATCAGTACCCATTGACGAGTATAATAACATATCTTAGATCCAAGTAAATCTGATAGTCAATGTCAGAGATAAAAAAAAGTTATTTAAATTTTGGTTCATAGATTCGTGGCATCCAAAACTATTTCATAAAAAAAAACTAAATTATAGAAGAAAATGGAAAAAAAATTGATTAGTGCAAGCAGTACGAATAGAAAAAACTATATAACATCAATTTTAACAATCCGATGACTTAAATGAAAATTTTCGAATAGTTTAATGACCTAATTATAATTATTGTAATTAAATGACCAAAACTAAAATTACTCATAATTTAGTAAAGAATGTAGTTTACCCTAATACTAATTTTTGATTTACCAGACAGAAATCAATTAGAACTGTTATTTGGGAAATTGGTAATGAAATATTTTAACTTCATAATTAAAAAATCGGTCCTATGTTTAATTAATTAAAATTTTATTTTATATACTATTTATTAAGCCTTATCTAAGTTGGTATTAACTTTAATCGGGTCACTAACTCAGTCAAGGAAATTACGAAAATGTCCAATAAAAAATATGCATATGGTGAGTTTTTTTTTTTTAAACATTAATATCATTTTTAAGTTCTTATCATATATGCTCTTTTGATATGATATTTAGAACTATACATAATTCATCCCCAACCTTTAAATAGGAGGATAACCGCTTTAGTGCACTCGAACCCACGCCTTTCTACATTGGTGACAATGTTGATGTCAATCGAGTTATGACTCATTTGGCATTCATACGGTGAGATTTGAACCCACACCAATTTGATTACTAAAGTCTTAAATTCAACACTCAATCAAATCTTCATTTTGATGTATTTTATACATTTTTGTTTTAATATGCACAATTTATTATCTCCATTAGTTGCATATCTATCCATGCTTGCTATCTATTAGGCCCTGACTGAGTTGATATCACCCTCAATTAGGTCGCCAACTTAGTCATGAAATTACGAAAATGTTCTTCCTTAATTTTTTTAAAAAAGTCATATTATTCGAGAGTATTTTAGTCTTCTCATTTTAATAAAAACCAATTAAAATATACATATAACGGAATTTAAGCCCGCACTAATTAGATTACTAAAACATTAAATTCACTGCTCAACCAAAGGTTCATTTTAATGTCTTTTTATACAATTCTATTTTAATATACACAATTTATTATCTCCATCAATTGTATATCTATACTATTTATTAAGCTTTTGACTTAATTAGTGTCACCCTCAACCTGGTCACCAACTTGGCCAAGAAATTAGAAAATATTCTTCCGTAATTTTAAAAATGTTAAATTTTCGAGGGCATTTTAGTATTTTCATTTTAATAAAAATCAATTAAAGCATATATATGGTGAGATTTGAATCGCACCAATTAAATTACTAAAACCTTAAATTCACCATTCAACCAAAGCTTCATTTAAATATATTTTGTACATTTTGTTTTAATATACACACTTTATTATCTCCTTAAATTGTATATATTAATAATATGTTCATTGAGTTAGTATCACAAATCAACTCGACACTAACTCGAGTTGATAAGTAATTGCAGTGCATTTAGTATTGTTTATATGATGTATTTATGTATTTAAATATTGTTTTACTCATAATTTAATCTAATTTTTTATTTTAATATCATACATATTCATGTATTATTATGATTAATTAATTTCAAACCATATGTTTCACTGTTTATTACAAGTTATTTTAAATATACATTTATATTTTAAATTCATAATTTTTACATGCATACGCGTGTGATAATATTTATAATATATATTAATGGTATCTTAATTCTATTTATAAAATAAAATAACTGCATGCTATATAATTATTAATTGAATTATTGTAAATAATATCTCAAGTAGTTTTAAAAAAACACTTAGTAATCATCATCATCTTATCAACCCATATTAACTATTGATTACTGAAAATGTTAATAAATAGGGACACCATTAGGCGAATCCTTGGGTTGCCTGCCTCGTGTTAAACGTGTGGGTCCACGAAACATTTTAATAAGAGTAGCGTGGCAAAATGCCGTTGGTTGTTATTAACTGCCAATTGTACGTTGGCTTACGAACGTAGGTAGCAGATGCTTCTCGAAACCTAGGCTTTCTCGCACCGGAGATTCTTTGCGTTTATACGTTATACAAATCTGGTAGACATCTTTCTCCTCTTTTAAAATTTAAATTTTAGTTTTTATATTTTAATTTTTATGTATAAAGTTTTTATATTTTTTTAAATATAGTATATAGGTTTGTTTACTGTTTGGGATTTATCGTGGACAATTTTGATATGATTCGCAAGTGTTTGAAAATAAAATTTTTAATTCTCTTGTCCCAGGTCTCGAGACATACGACATATGACTCGAGACACAAAAACTTTGAAGGCATAAGTGACAGTATCAGGGTCTTGTCTTGAGACATACACCCATTTGTCTCGAGATATAATAACACATCTAAGCTCTTGTCTCAAGACATATAGACCTAGAACTTAAAATTTTTAGTTGAGCCAAAAAAGACCCGAAACGAGTTTAAAATGAAATTAAACTTTATTGTTAGTTTAATTAAATTCTAAAAAGAGTAATGTGATATTAATAAAGGTCCAAATTATAAGCTCCTTTTATATACATATGGTAAATGGTTTGAAGTTAATTAGCAACCTGGTTAGGTTACTTGTATTTGCAATATAAGGAGTAGCACCGACATTATCTACTATTATTTAAGGTTTATTTCGAGTTAAAATATAATCTAGCATTAATTTAATTGTAGAATTTATATTTATATTAGTAATAAAATTTTTAATTGAGTTGGTATCACGGTTTAATCGGTATTTATTCAGTTAAAAATTACTAAAATATCTTTTGTAATTAAAACAAGTCATATTATTCAAAGCTATTTTAGTCTTTTCATTATAACAAAAAAAAATATACAACAAGATTTAAACCTGCATCAATTGGATCAGTAAAACCTTAAATTTACCACTCAACCAAAGTTTTATTTGAATGTTTTTACATTTTTTTTATTATCTCCCCCAGTTTTATAACGTTCTTAATTGAGTTGGTGTCACAAGTTAACTCAATACTAACTCTGGTATCAATTCACAATTGATGACAAAACCGTTATAAATAATTGTAGTGCCTTTAGTATTGTTTACATGATGTACTTATGTGTTTAAATGCCATTTTACTCATTATTTAATTTAATCTTTATTTTAATATCGTATATATTTCACGTGTTACTATGATTAGTTAGTTTCAAACCATATATTTTATTGTTTATTCTATGTTATTTTCAAACACACATTTATATTCTAATTATTATTTAATCTCTTAACACCAATTCATTTAAAATAAACATACAAAAGTATTTTTACA
Organism: Gossypium raimondii; assembly: GCF_025698545.1. Classification (NCBI taxonomy): domain Eukaryota; kingdom Viridiplantae; phylum Streptophyta; class Magnoliopsida; order Malvales; family Malvaceae; genus Gossypium; species Gossypium raimondii. The sequence goes on from NC_068571.1 coordinate 50,209,177, forward strand.
TAAAATATTACTATGGTAAAATTGAACTCGTGACACATTATCTTTAAAAGATTATCTTAACCGTTTTAACCAAAATTTCATTAGTTATGATATAATTTTATATAAATAATTCTTTTTATAGAAGTTTTAGGTTTTCCATCTATATTGAGAGGCGCGACACATTTAAAAAAATTAAAATATTGACCGTCAAATAATCGATTAAATCCATGTCGGATTTTAAAATAAAATTTATGAAATATGTGAGAGTATTTACTTAAACATGAAAAAATCCTATTTAATTAAAAATATTAATATGTCTCATAAAGTGAACCGGCGTCCTGTAAATAAACAATTGTAGGGGATATTAGGAATAAATCTGAAAATGAAATTAGTTCATATTTGATCATGACTCTAACAATAATAATTTGAGTTCATATTTGATAAATACAACTGTAAATTCCGCCGAAAAGAGGAGCCGACAATTTAATGTTGATGTATGATTTAAAATAATAATAATATCAGACACATACATGCGGGTATACGTTGATATTGATGTGATTTTTTTATCACATAATTTATTTATTAATATTCAAATTATAAATTTCAAATAACTGAAATTGATATTATTATTATTATTATTATTATTATTATTATTATTATTTTGGATGAAATTATGAAAACATAAAATCTCATGAGGTAAAAAAATTGAAGGGATGGATAATACTATAGATGTGCTGGGTAAAAGAGATGAAAAAATAGACGGAAAAAGTAATTTATTACTTGGTGGAGTTAAAAAATGGAAGGAAAGAAAATAAAACATTTGAAAAATGTATATTTTTGAACTAGCATGCACATCTCTCTCATTTTCTCTTGTCTCATCGTTCTAGTTTGGAAGAATCGATTTTTATTCATTAAGATGTAAAATGATAATCTCTCTTATTTTCTTTCTTCTCACTTTTCTTTCCAACCAAGCACGCCCTAAAAAATTAAAATAAGTGAATGGATTAAAAGAAATTATGTTTTGAAACGTTTTAGATCCATACAGAGGTTGGGGTGGCCGAAATATAGGTACTGTAGTGGGATTAGAGAATTTAGAGAGTTAAGAGTGTCAGACGAAAGAATGCTTTGACCTTTTGTCCTAATGCACTTGAACTCTTAAGGGGTTGTCTCCGACCATTTTCAAGACGATACATGTTACCTAGGTGTTGGTTTCGGACTTTTTAGGATTTAGTTGACTTGCTAATTTCTTATCCTGGCCTGGTTGTGGACTTAAGGAATGGATGTATATAACATTTGAGTGGTAAAAACTCTATCCTGACCAGGTTGTGGACTCGTAGATCTTCAGCTTGTAAGAGAATTCTTCTTAATTAAGAGCATTGACCTGCAAAGTCTCAAGATCGCAGAAAGAGCTTGCATGGTATATATAGATATATCAATACCCATTTCACATCTATTAACAACAAATTGGAATAAGATTTTGAAGTTAACATTGTTGTAAGAACTTTACTTAAGTATCACTCTTAACATGAACAAAACTAGACTCGAACCACAAAACAAATAAAGAGAATTCTAGTGAAAAAAAAATCCTATTTCAATATATATTTGATAAATTTTTCAACATATTTGTCATGTTATATTGCCAACCCAATGAATGATTTCCTATTCCTTTTTACCTTTACTTATATATATATATATATATATAAAATTCAAAATCGAATAGAAAATAAATTAATTGTGGCATGTAAAGGCGACGATTCCGAAATTCGTCGTAAAAAGTAAATGTTATAATGAAACAAAAAAAAAATTGCGGAATCATTCAAGTCTTGTAAATGTCAATAACTATACTAACTACTTTAATGATGTTCATAAGTTAAACATGGCCTCAATCTTTGATGTGAAATTAGACAAAACTATAAATCTTGTTTCAAACACTATTACTATAATGCCACTTCACCATCTCATTTCTTCTTTTATTTTCCACCCCAACAGTTTTAAAGGTAAAACAAAACTCTTCTCAACCCTTCTCTTCCTTCAAATACATAATATTCATATTTAATTTTTAAAAATTAACAAAGTATTTTTTTATTAGTGACTAAAAAAGGTTGAATAATTTTGTGAACATTTTATGAAAAAAATATTATGGACAATTAAGAAAGGGTACCCTCAAGGAAATAAATAGGGTGGGCCTGAGATGGGAGGGAGAGTGACACAGAATCAGATATTTCCAAAGAAATTGTATACGCGACTCTCTTCCCTTTTTACCCTTACATAGATATTTGTCACCCTGTGACCGCCTTTTGCCAGACGGCAGGTCTATCTCCCACCTATCAAAATATCTGAAAAATCCTGTTTATTTTTTATTTTTAATATTAATTAATGCCATGTGCAGGTTTATTTTCTTAATTTCGGTTAAAAAACTTTATCATGGATGCATTAAATAATTAAATTTATATCAGTAATGTTTTTTAACTTCTCCCACCAGAGATCAGATTTTGTTTTTATATCTAATAACTTACATTAATTTTTTATATTTTTTATTATATCTATTTCCGTAATTAATATAAAATTTTCGATTTTGTTTGTTTATAGATTAACATTATTAATTTTTGAGACCAACTAGGTAGGGGGACCACCTTATAGCTGGACAGTTTGCCATATACAGCAAACAGTACCTTCTCCTTTGAGGGCCCCATTTCCTCTTTTTATTTTTGTTTGGGACCCGCAGCTTCTATACAGTTGGAATTGATTAAGCCGGCGGCTACCAGAGAAGTCAAAATTCCCGGTGCTTCCCAATCTCTCCTCAACCCACGTGTACGGCCCCGATACGCTTCAACCTAAGCGCGTGCTTTTTAGCTGGGGACCCTCTTGTGGTCCTAAGAAACCATCTTTCGACGCGTGTCTACCGCGTCGTTTTCCCGCGAGTGGCGAAGAGAGAAGGGACGTAATTTATGGTCCCCCCTCCCTCCTTCACCGGCATTAGCTTCTTCTTCCTCTTCCTTTTTCTATGTCCTCAACCGCCTATCGCCGGTAACAGTCAGTTGAAACCGTAAAAAAAAAAAAAAAAACTGATAACTTCCACTGCAAGACATTCCAGTTTTTGCAACAGTAATGTATTTGGTTCCCAGTCGGATTTATTTTATTTTATTATTATTTTACAAACTGCTAAATTTTGTTACGCAAAATCAGGTGACGTGGAAAGCACGCTCACAGTTTTAAGGATTAGGTTATTTGGCTTCCCTGTCCTTCATGCGACAATGTACTTTTTGTTGTTCTAACTTCTAACATGCATGGTGCCGGTGGTATTCTACGTAAATATGTTTTTTCACAGTACAAAACAACATCAATGCATTAAATCATCTTTCTTTTTTTTACTTCAGTTAATCTTTTTAACTTCATTTATAATAATAATAATAATAATATATACAGATATTTTCTTATATTAATTACTAAAAACTACTTTATTATTGGTCTGACTGTGAATCCAAGCAAAACCCGCATTTCACGTTTCAACTTAAGAGTCTGGTCCCCCCGTCCCCGCGAGAGAGATCGCCACGGTGACAGATTTGAACCGTCAGATCAAAATCAATCATAAAAGCCTTTCAATCGATCAACGACGCAGGAAGTTCCACGCAAATTCTCCATACCTTTTATTTCTACCCACCTAGTCTTTTCGGATTAGGAAGAAAATGACAAAGCAATACTGTTGGTAGTTTATTTAGCAAAGACTAATATAAAAATTTATTTGTAATTAAAAAAAAAAAGATCACAATCATGTAAACGCTTTGATAATACACACAAAAAGTCAAAATAAGTTTCTATATTGGAAAATCGGTTCTAAATTGTTTGAATTTTACATTTTGGTTGGCAAATAATATTGTCTAATTTTTTTAAAACAAATATTCATATTTTTATAAAATATTTATTTTAAGTCATAAAAATAAAATTAATTATAAATTAAATAAAAATAACATTTAATTCAATTCAAATAATCACAATTTTTTAATATTTATTTCATAAATCATTCAAAGATTTCGATCCGAAATAATTTTTTATTTCTCGAATTTTCTTACTCAACCCTAATAATAATAATAATAATGGTCCCCCACCCCTCCACATAAACCACCAGCATTTTATTCATGATAATAAGCTGATTTCTTCACCTGAAAACCGCTTTTTCTTCAAAACAGCTTGTCCTTCTTCCCTATCTCTCAAACTCTCTATAGCACGTTTCTTACAGTAATTGACTACTAATAATAATCACATATTTTCTTCCTTTCTCTGCCAACATATATCCTCTCTCAAAGCCCTAGCCTTTATTTTTATTTTTATTTTGCTAGACAAAGAGTGTATCTTTTAAGTTAATGAGACTGTAAATTTTTTTTTAAAAGCTGTCTTTGTCATCATTTTCTTCGTTTTTCTCTCTCTCTCTATCAGACCATGAATTCATAATCATCGTCGTCGTCGTCTTCTTCATCGATATATCTCTTTCGAATACGTTTAGAGGAAAAAGGAAAAGGAAACAGGGTACATACATGGCGTTTCACCATAGCAGCACCCACCTTTCTCAAGACCTTCCTCTCCATCACTTTACCGACCAGCAACAGCAACAACCCAACCAAACCCAGCAAGGCGACCAACTTCAGGAAACCGCCGCTCCCAATTGGTTAAACTCCGCCCTTCTCCGTCCCCAACAGCCGCAACCACCGCAACCCCACCCGCACTTCTCCCACCCTAACTTTCTTAACCTTCATACTACTACAACTGCTTCCGACTCCACCGCGGCTTCCCAAGCTCCTAACCCGATGCTCTCCCGTTCATCCTCTTCGCTTCTTCATCGAAACCACAGCAACGTCATCGACGACGCGGCTGCGGCGGCAGCAGCTGCGGTGGCAGCAGCTGCGGTAGGAGGAGGTGTTATGGCCGTGGAATCGGGTGATTTGAAGAACAGCATCAGCGAGACTATGAATAATAATAAGAGCGAAGGCGTGGTGGTGGAGAGTGGAGGAGGAGGAGGCGGAGATGGGATTGTGAATTGGCAAAATGCGAGATACAAGGCAGAGATTCTAGCTCACCCATTTTACGAGCAACTATTGTCAGCACACGTGGCGTGCCTTAGGATCGCCACGCCAGTGGATCAGCTTCCGAGGATCGACGCTCAGCTGGCTCAGTCGCAGCATGTGGTGGCTAAATACTCAGCTCTCGGTGGAGGGTCGCAGGGCTTGGTTAGTGATGACAAAGAACTCGATCAGTTCATGGTATGCCGCCACTATTATTCAAGCTCCTTCCATTCCATTATTATTCCCTCTTCTGGTTTTCGTTTTTATTTGAAATTTAATTCACCTTTACCCTTAGTGGCAATCAATAACTCATTAACTCCATGCCAGGAGAAAAAACACAGACAATTAACTGCTTCTTTGGGTGTCCACTGATTGTTGTTGTTTTTAAGGCTGTCTGAATTTTTCAGCCCTTTTTTAGCCCTTTTTGTTCTTGATTCAACTGATGATGACACTCGTTTTAGCAATTCTGTTGACATTAATGGCGATTGATTCATTGGGTTGGGATGCACCGACAATTCCTTTTTGTGATAAGCAGGACATTTTTTAAAAATTTCGCTTCCTTGGTAATGCAGACGCATTATGTTCTGTTGTTATGTTCGTTTAAAGAACAATTACAACAACATGTTCGTGTCCATGCGATGGAAGCAGTGATGGCTTGCTGGGAGATTGAACAATCCTTACAAAGCTTAACAGGTAATTATGCATTTATGTCTATAATCCTCTGCTTTCATATTTAAATTAAAAACGTGAAACGCTGAATCATGTTATATATAATCTCTGCTGTGATTACGTAAAACAGGTGTTTCCCCAGGGGAAGGAACAGGTGCTACAATGTCTGATGATGATGATGACCAAGTCGACAGTGATGCCAACTTGTTTGATGCAAGTTTGGATGGTACAGATTCAATGGGGTTTGGACCTTTGATCCCAACAGAGAGTGAAAGGTCTTTGATGGAGCGTGTGAGGCATGAACTCAAACATGAACTCAAACAGGGTTACAAGGAGAAGATCGTGGACATAAGGGAGGAAATTTTGCGAAAAAGAAGGGCCGGAAAACTTCCCGGCGATACAACATCGGTTTTAAAAGCTTGGTGGCAGTCACATTCCAAGTGGCCTTACCCTACTGTAAGTGCTGCTTCACCAAGATCTCTTTAATTAAACTCTAAATGTTAACTAATTTTTCTTTTGCAGGAGGAAGATAAGGCAAGGTTGGTTCAAGAAACAGGTTTACAGTTAAAACAGATAAACAATTGGTTCATCAATCAAAGGAAGAGGAACTGGCATAGCAATCCATCGACTTCCACCGTCTCCAAGAGCAAACGTAAAAGGTAATGCTCAACAAAGCACATCTTGGTTTTGAAAGCTTTAGCAACAACCTAAATTTGAAAACAAAAGTAATGCAGGTGAAAACATAAGGTGATCGGTTCGTGTTAAACCAAATCAAAGATTAAACCCAACATTACTTCTTATATAGATCACAAGATATATAGGCTTTTAGTGGAACTGCAGCAGAGGCTTATAAGGCGAGGATCAGATTTTGCTGCAACATGAGAAACCGGCTAACACGGGCGATGAAGCTGATATTAGGCCATTTTGCAGGTATGCGAGATCGGAGGTATTGGTAGGGAAGTTTAGGAAAATTATAACTAGTGTTACTTTTAATTGGATGAAATTGTAGTTGCGTTGGTAGATTATGATTTTTGGTATGTATGTCTCTTTCATATAGATGTGAATAAATTGGGAGTGTACAGTGTAATAAACTTTATACTTGGTTACGGCCATGGTAGATCATTGTAGCCTTTTTGACATTGTAATGCAGAGTAAAATTAGGTCTTTGCTCTCTCTCTTTTACTTCATTCCTTTTTGGCTTTTAGGGTGTAGCAGACTGTGCATGATGATGGCTTATAAGCTTTTTTTCATCAATTTTCCAATGCCATGTCAGACACTTGTATTTCTAAACTCCAATTTAATTCCTAATCTCTTAATTACGCTTCTACTCTTTATACTTTTCTCGCATTTGAAATTTAGTCATTTGTCCATAAAAATTAAATCTTTCCATGGTTCATGGTTTCCGCTATCAATAATGTAGTCTCCAATGTTCGAACACAAGTCCTCCCTTTAAGAATACAATGTGTCTTATTATTTATTATAGTTTCTCTGCCTTTAATCTTAGGAATTTAATCTCTTATTTTTGAATTTAATATTTAAAACTCAATTGATTACCGAACCACGTGGCACTTTTAAAATAATTTTTTATCATGTTACTAATATTACTTAGTGTAGAAAGCAAAAATAAGCAAATAAAATGTTTGAATAAAATATTTTAAGATTTTTGAACTTGAGGTTATAAAATTCTTTTAACACTGTTTTAGAGGAAAAAAGTGAATGTTGATACGTTTATCTAGATGGCTTTAATGCGATTAAATTAAGCACATAAGCTCTCTTTTTTTAATTTTAAAAATCATTAATTTAATTTAACAAAATTCCTTTATTATATTATTTTAGGTAAACTACATAAAAATCATTAAAATTATTAGTAAGTTTATATTCTGTTCACTCAACTTCAAAAAGTTACAAAATTATCACTAAATTATTCGAAGGTTTTCATTTAAGTTATTCAACTATTCAACAGTTTTTATTTAAGTCTTTGAACTGTTGAGATTTTTTTGTTTTAAATTTGTTAGCGAATTCTAAGCGACGATTCAATGATCAATAGGTTGGATTAGTACCCATGAGTCAGTGTTGGAGATTAGAGAAAAAAACTATTTGGATTTTTGGTTCGTAAGTTCATGATATTCGAAATTTTTTCATGAAAAAAAAAACTAGAACTATAGAAGAGAATGAGAAAAATAGCTTTCGACTGATACAAGTTAAAAAGATATTCCCTGTTTATTACAAGCTTTTAATGCAAATTTATTTAGGTGCGTTATTTAGGTGATTCGACTTTTGTGCACTCACTGCATCTTCCGCTTTGATTTCGGTTTATCATCATTTTTGGGCCTATTGGACTTCATTTTGGGCTTTAAACTTATAAACATGCATCCATTATATCACCCTTTTATAACAATTATCATTTATAATACAAATGGACCATCTCACTACTTAAAAATGATAACAATTTTTTTATATTTAAATTTAATTATAAAAATAATATTGATATATTTTTAATTTTTTTTATTATTAAAAACATTAAAATGGGCGAAGCCAAGCTAGCCCAAAGTTAAAAATATAGGTCATAGCCTGCTCCAAAACGAGTCAAGCTAATCAAGTTGGTTGGATTACACGGCTATGAACACTTCTTATTGCTATTTAAGAATTGACTTCTTCTTCTTTCTTCTTTTTTTTTTAATTTTGTAATTTATTTTTTGAAAATTTTAATAATTTTAATTTTTTAAAAATGATTCTTTCAAATATTTATTATTTTAGAATTTTAAAGAGTGTTTTATTTTTCATAATTTTTATTTTTTTATGCTTTTATCTAAAATATGAAGAAAAAAATAGATTTAAAAAATGTAGGTTAAAGAATAAGGACCATTTTTTAACTACTACATTAATAACTTTAACGACAAAAATAGACAGAAGGACCAAGGTTCTTGGATAAAAAAAGTGTAGAGACTCAATGTCTCGAAATCAAAGTATAGAGACTAAATTTCAAGAGAACAACGAGATCTGCAGCCAATTATATTAAAATCTCATTTCAATAAATTATTTGAGTTTCGTATTTATTATAAATTTGAAACATTTGAATCTCATAATTTCATTAATTGATGCAACTGTGATTTGAACCCGAATTGTTTTTGAAGAAAGTGAATGCCTAGCCAATATGACACAACTTGGGGTAAAAGATATCTTTAATAACTTTGTTGATAGCCATTCAATAAAATATTAATATATTTGAAGTTTTTAATTTAAATATTTTTATTTTCTATGAGGTGAAAAATTAAGTAAAAGTTTCAAGTAATTTTCACTTATAACAGTCAAATATGATTTTAAACTTCAAATGTTACTATAATTACAAATTTTTAAAATAATTTTTTAAATTTTAAATTTCAAATGTTGCTATAAATATATAATATATAATTTATGATCATAATTGAAAAACAAAAGCACTTAAAATTCAATGGATTCAATCTTAAAACTTGATTTATAATGGGCTACAGTAAGTTGGATTCGAATACTACTAGAATTTAAAGCCCGCTTAGTAGCTGTTGTTTATAAATTATTTATAATTTTTCACTTAATTAATAATAGATTAAGTTAAATTTTATTAAATAATATAAAATTAGATTTATAAAAAACCATTTATTCTTTTGAAAGATTTAAAATTTTAAATTAATTAATAATAGATTAATTTCAATTTTATTAAATAATATATAAATTAAATTTATAATAAAATTTTATTTATATATCATACCATTCAAATTTATAATATGTATTTGCATTCTAAAATATATTTTAATGTATAATATTATTGATAAATATTAAAATTAATAACAAAAATATTATGTTGTACATATGAAAACTTAATTTCATTCTTAAACAATTTCATTCCCTTTTCAATTATTAAAAAAAAAGTTAAAATTAATAAATAATACATAAAGAAGCTTGAAATGTGTCAAGCTGTAATCCCTTAGGAGTTGAATAACTCTGCATACAAGTTTTGACTGAAATTCTATAATAGATTAAAAGGGATAAATATCAAAGTTGTATATGAATTTTAATTTAGGGTCTGTTTGATTGACGGAATTAATTTTTTGGAAAATCATTTCCAACTTTTTCAGCCTTTGATTGACGGAAAACATTTTCCATTTGGAAAATGAACTCCAAAACAAGGGAAAATGGGTTACATTTTAGGGAAAATGTCTTACCCTTTCAATTTCCGTAAGACATTTTCCGCTCTCCTCTCTATCGCCTCATTCATTCCTTCCTTCATTTCCGTAGAAAACGCTTCATTTATCGATTTTCCAAGAACTTGTTTTTTAATTATTCAATACTTGTTTTTTAACACAATTACAAATAATTTATTTGATATTAGTTTTTTCAATTTATAACGATTAATATTGTAGCTTAATAATTGAATATTATTATAAATAAATCATTGCAATATATGTTAAAACAATTTAAAATATAAAATTTATTAATATATATTAATAAATGTAAAACAACTTTTCCTAAAAATAATTTTGAAATCACAAACAATGTAAAAATATTTTCTAGTAAATCATTTTATAGAAAAGTAAAACATTTTCCGAAATCATTTTACGGAAAACATTTTAATATGTAATGTTTTACATTGATTTTAATTTTGTGTAATTTTATATATAAAAATTTGGTTTGATTCGATTTTCACAAACCACTAACAACATCATTAAACTAGCACAATTTTATGTTGATATATTGTCTACACACAATTATATTAATCCGATCCGAAAATGAATGTATGTATTCATTTCTTTAAATGTGCACAATTGAATCAAAATTAAAATTTTATGTATAAATATGAACCATAATTCAAGTGCATAATTGTATCAAATTGAATATTAGACCAAAATTCATGTATAAATTTAATATTTATACATAAAATAGAATAACCTAATTTTATGATGGGCTAGAATAAGTTGAACTTTAATTCAATCGAATTCCCATGAAGGATTGATATGATTTCTTTTAGCGGTCCACTTCACTAATTGCAAAGTTTATGTAAAAAATATATATTTGCAAAGTTATATATGTGAATTTATTTATTGATAAAACTAAGGCTAAAAGAACTATATTAATGTTGGATGGGTCTTAGTTCGATCAGTATGGGTATTATTGTTAATGCAGGAGGACGTGAGTTCGAGTACGCTGAAGCGTATTATTCTCCTATTTATAGGTTAGGGAGGGGTTATGGATAATTTTAGATATTCTGTTAAAAAAAGCAAATATGATTGGCAGATCAAAGATAGAAAATGGTTTGAAAAATACCATCTTTCTTTTTAGTAGACAAATTCGACCCATTGGTTGATTCGAACAAACGATTTTGTTCTTGGCAATATATTCACAATACAAATATCGAATTGCAGTTGCAACTTTTCATATTATGATCTCTACATAATCCACACGATATGAACGATAGTCAATTTTTTTTTACTATCACACGAGAGATTTTTGAATGAATATCACGTGTTCGAAAAGATAAGAAATTTTAAACGTGATTTTAAAATTTCATTAAAATCTTTAACGTAAATTTGAAATCATATTAATAGGTTAATAGGCCAAATCCATGAAACTAAACCTAAACATTTAACGATCAAAATTTCAAGACTCAAACAATCCTAAGTACATGCTTCAATTTAAACTTTTATGAACGCTAACTAAATCTTGTTTTATCAGGCAATTCTTTTTACCAGTACATAAACTCCATAAAATCTCAAATTCATTCGCAAAAATTCGAGCTCCCTCCTCTCTGATGGATTTTCGACAATGGGGCCGATTAATGGGTGGGGATGATATCTTAGGTAAGTTCAATGCAAGCTAACATATATCCTACTCTAGATTTAACACATGTTTATGCGATGTGGATTCACCTAACAATAGCATGTGAGCCCACATCTTGGGAACCCATGATGTTAAGCAACCTTGATGTGCAAACTTGATACGTAAATAGTGTAAAATCTAACCGAGACCCAATCGAATTATGAGTACGTAATAGTGAGTATGATAACAATTTTTCTTTTCTAAAGACTTTTATGGTTATGAATCATGTAAGAAGAACAAAAACCGAGTTTTCCTCTCTCGAATCTAGTTTTTCAGCAAAAGGGGAAATCAAAAGGATGAAACTACGGCTTCTACTCTTAAAAAAAAAAATGGAACGACAGCTCACAGCACCCAATGGAAAGAAGTCGTGATTTCTTCTTCTCTTCTCTTTTTGGCTATTAAGCCCTTGGGCTAATAGCTTCATAAAGACTCCAAATTTTTCTCTTCTTTCAATCAAGTCCTAGGCTTACACTTTCTCAAATTTCCCTTTTATTTTCTATTCAATCCTTGGCCCAACAATACCCATTATCAAACATTATGGAATGGAAGCTCATAAGCTTGGCAAATATTCTATTTCTTTTGACAAGATTCAGGTTTGGATTCTAGTCCAAGTTGTATTTATGGTTAATAAAATACAACACTGTTTTATCAAAATAAATTACCCCTAGTTTAGAGTAAAATAAAGAAAGCCACGTATGCTATAAAACTCTAATCCAAAGATAGTGCTGAGGTTTAAATTTAAATTCTATCATTTTCCTTTAAACTTCAATTGGCCGTAGAAACTTCACATTTTAATCTTAAAATCTGTGTACATAAATTTGCAGGATGAATTCGGTCACCCTACCGTACTTTACAATCTCTAAAATATCACATAGTTACCAATAGAAATTAGAAATCCAATCTAATCCAGTTATAATTGTTGTATCGCTTTTCCTCAACTGTACGCACAGACTTCCCGCCTTACCGGCACCTGCGTTTCACCTAAGTGCTTGATCGCCGGTAACCGGTCCGGCGTAGATCGGAGTCGGGACGAGAAGTTGACGAAAGGAAGCTCGTCAGCTCGACTCGACTCGTCCTCGAAATTTAGCGCGTAGCTCATGGGATCGTAACTGAAATCAGAGGAGGCGTAGTGCTTGTGCCCTCCTTTCCCGATCCAAGCCATTAGGTTCCTGCATTTTTCCTTAATCAAGTAAGGCGATCTAGGCGTCGACCTCGAGGACTTCACCTCCTCCAACTGCTCAAATTCATCAACGTCTTCGGTATGCGGCACCGTCGAACAAAAGCAACAGATCGACGATCTCATCTTCTCTTTCAATCTCTCTCTTGCCAATGTTGAAATGCAGTTTTCGTTGTAAACTTTGCACTAGATTTGCTTTGCTGGTTTGATCTGATAAATTTGGAAATGGTGATGGGAGAAATGGGGGCGGGGAAGGTGAGTATATATAGGTTGAGCGGAAAAATAAAGAAATAAATAGACGGATAAGACTCCACTCTGGTGGCGAGTATAAAGTAAAGGCAGTTAGCTGGAGAGTGTGACCAAAAAGTATAAAAAACCGTGGGTGGAGCGTGGTACCACTGGCTAGTGGTTTTTTTTTCTTTTCCCGTTTTTTTTTAGGTATCAAAAGTTAAAACCGCGTGAGATTTTCCTGAGGATAAATTGGTAATTATGTATGGATCAAATTGTGATTTTCTCCTATACATTTAAACTTAAAAATTAAATGCTAAAAAAAATAAGTTAAAAAAAAAGAGTATTCAAAATTAAATATGAAATTGCAGATTGTGTTTTAACTCGATTGACATAATCATTATTGTCAGTACAAGAGGACATGAGTTTTAGTACGTTGGAACTCATTATCCTTCTATTTAAAGGTTGGGAAACAGCTATAGGAATATAATTAGATTTTTGATAAAAAAGGTAATACAATTTTAAATAAAATAAAACAAATCATTAAATTTATCCTCTGTTAAGTGATAAGTAGGTCCCTATCTACTTATCATTTTTTACCTTTTTTTTTCAGAAACTTTATCTAATAGTTTTTATTGATGGTTATCAAACATGTTTAAAAACTGGAAATATTAATTTTCAATTAATTGAATTTTTAAATATTTTATCAAACAGGTCTTAGTCTTTATGTTTTAATGGGGATAAATCTAAAAATATACATGAACTTTAGTTTAATGTGTAATTTGATACATAAATTTTGATTTGATATAATTATACACATGAAACTTTGCTTGTGGTTTAAAAGTATATGTGAAACTTTAATTTTGACTTAATCATACACATTTAAAGAAATAAATATATTAATTTATTTTTATATTAGATAAATATAATTATTTATGTATGCAGATATAAACATAAAATTATATTATATTAATAATTATGTTAATAATTTAAAAATTTAAATCAAATTAAAATTTCATATTTAAAATTACATAAAATTAAAATTCATATATAATTTTATGAGATTAATGAAAAGAAGCAACCTTCTTCGTTCAGATCTCCAACTTTTGCACTGTTTTAAATACTAAATTCATGGGTTGTATTTTATATATATAAACTGATTATCCATTTATATGCTTTACCAATAAGGTGGCTCGGTTAATATACAAATTGAATTTTTATGAATTAAATTATTCGAAATGCAATAATTTTAATTGTTAATCAAAATAAAGTTTTTTTAAATATATTAATCGAATTGAAAATTTTGGATGTTTGGTAGGTTAATCGAATTAACCGAATTTTATATGTTTTTATCTTTTGGTTAAAATAAGTATAAAACATATTAAAAATACATTTTAATATTTATTTTCTTTTATTTAATAGTTCAAAAACTTTAAATGGAGGTGAAAACAACAAATAAGATATTAGAAACATTATATGAGTCTTGAAAATAACAGATATTTGGGTTAATTGGTTAATTCGGTTAATTACCTGATTTTAAACCGAATTAATCGATAACTAAAATTTAAAAAATCATTAATTAACTTCGACCACACTAATTTCAGCCACTAATCGATTAATTGAATTAGATTGGTTCAGTCGATTAATTTAATTTTAACCGAATTATAACCACCGTATTTATAAATGTAGGATATTATTACACCACTAAAAGGTATAGATCCTTGATATTGTAATTGTTGATTAATAAATATAGAAATTAAATTAAATTATACTATTTGAACATACACCTGAAGTTTAATGGTTGAAAGTCAAAATTGCCCTTAAAATGTGCTATATTGTCCTCGGCTGAGCGCAGCAATAGGTTAGAAAAAGGAGTCAAAATAGTAAAGTGAAGGAGGAGGTGCTTTTTGATTAACTTATATCCAAGTACTGACTGAAATGAACAAAAGAGGACGTAGGCAATGCGTGGATTGAGGATAAGGATGCGAATGCAATGCGTGGACCGCTGATTTTACTCTCTTTACAGATCATTTAATAAACTAATGAAAGACATAAAAGTGAAAGGTGACTGGATTCTTCGACGACAATAAAAAAAAGGTGAATAGATTCGGGCTTTTTGGATTTTGGTGCCCTTTTTAGGATCACGAGTTTGGGTGGGGAACGTGGCATATGGTCAGGGAATTTGGCATGGATCCGTTGTGAAATAACAGTTACGGTTGAGGTGTGGATGCATGCACACAGCATAGTCGAGGAGGCGAGCCGTACGTGGGGTCTCGATGCCCGCCGTCCACCGATGCTCTATCTCCTTTTCTTTTTGCTTATACATCACCCACCGCTTTTCTTCTTCCAATATTTCCTTCCTCTTTTTTCGCGGATAAGGTAGAAACAGCTGGAAAAAAAAAAAAAAAGAGAAAATGACGAAAGGGAGATATGATTACTACCATAAATCTTAAACCTTAAATTCATTAATTAAATTATTTATTTTGATCTGTCTAGTCTAAATCAAATAAATTATTAAAATTTTATAATAGTTATAAAATTAATATTTTATATTTGGTTATAAAAGAGAGTTGACTTAATTTATATTTGAATTTTGTACAAAATATCAATTAATATTTTAGTTTTTACTCAAACCCAAACTTCCACCCCAAAATGATTTTACTGATTTCGTCCTTCATTTTGAAATTTTTATAATACTAAACTAAATATATGACAAAAAACTAAAATGCATATTATAAAATTTTATAAAGTTGAAAAACTTAATCAAAATATATTTAAATTTAACATATATGTTATAAATTTAGCAGAGCAGGACAAGGGTAAGATACTTTAGGAGATAAGATTTCGACATATGAATGAGCAGTTGATGTGCCGATGCTCATTGATCAACACCCTATCAAGCTTCTTCACAAGATACCTTTCTACGTGAGGATTTGACCAATTGAATAATGACAAATATCCCCTGAAACCATAACTCTTGTAAATTGAAGTCTCCTGTAAGTATTTATAGAATCCTATGTGTTGGTCTGATGATCAAGGTGTTTATTGTCTTAAGTGTTATCTGAGCTCAAGTCGCATTAATTGTGTTTCTTCTCTTATAACTCACTCAAAAAAGAAAAAGAAAAATAATAATAAAACAAGATTAAAAAAGAAAAAGAAAGGAAAGTAAAGAAAAAGAATCTAACCTCTCTTATCTGTTTTATTTTTCAATAATTTTTCTTATTTGGCTAAAGTGTGAAAAGGAAAGGAATTATTTTAATCTTTACATAAATAGTTTATAATAACAAAATTAAATTAAATTAAAAGTTATAGAAAATATCAATATTCTGCATAAAATCGTAGTCTAATGATATTAAGTGAGACATGGTAAATGATTTTGAAATGTGATTGAATAAGAAAAATAAAATGAAATGCTCCGGTAATTAGAATGAAGAAATCCTTTGAATTGGGGTGAGCAGGGAAAGATTATGGGGCCAAATGTAAAAAAAAAAAAAAAACCAAAATAAAGGCCCTCTTTTATAAAGACTATGGGTTGGGGTCCAATTGTAATAAATGAAAAACTTGGATTGAAATGCTGAATGGGCCCAAAAGTATGCACTCCTGTTCGAAAACTGCGCCTCTCACTGCTGGTTTGGGCCTTTCTAGAAAGCAACGGGCAAATTAGAGAGAGACGCCTCCAAAACATTAATCAATACAATTATTTTTATTTTATTTTATTAATAAATAAACATAACATTTGACATGAAAAATTAATTCAAATATAGCATAGCATATGTCAAATTTGATACACTAAAAAAAATCTAATACAAACCCATTCGGAAGGTGGAAGGGTTTGAGAAAAACATAGGCTTGAACAAAAAAAAATAAGGCTCGTTTTATAAACGATTCGAGCCTCGAGTAAGCTTTTTTCCTCGGGCTTGACCCGAATTTATAAAAAATAAAAATTATTGTTGTTTTGTCATAGTCTTGTTGTCATTTTGTTATTATATTTCTACGATTTTGTTGTTATTATTTAGATATTGTATAACTCTTGTTTTATTTCTAATTTTGCTATTATTTTAGAGACATTTGCTTACTAAGTTGCACCTATCTTAGTGTTATTTAAGTATAAATATTTTTTAATTTATTTTCAATTTGTTAAAAAACATATATTTTAATACTTTTAGTGTATTTGATATATTATATTTTTATATAAAAATAAAAATATAAAAAATTTTAATACAAGCCAACTGGGCTCAGATTTTAGTTTTTTTTTTTTATCCTGGCTAAATTTGAGCAAAATATTAGACTCATTTTTTTAGACTGAGTCAGACCTAAACTTAAAAATCAAGACTAAAATTTCACCTCGATCTGAGCAATGAACAAGTCTAGTTTCCATTGTTTTTTTCCCACCAATTTATTTCCCATTTCTTATAATTTTATTATAGCTTTCTTATCCCTGCCTTTCTTTTTTTCTCTAATCACCATTTTAAAGAAAAAAAACACTTATGAATATTTAAGGTTAGTTTATCCACAGTGCTAACATGTTTGTTGTTTTTATATATGTGATACTGATACTAATAAAGGTTAAAATGGGTGAGATCTGATTTTCATTTAACCAAAAAATAAAAATAAATTTTAATGAAACTGATTAACATATAATATATTTATGATAAACTAAGAAAATAGAAGTGTTAGTGAATTTTTTAATCCCATATAGAACAGGTATGGATAAACACTGAATATATATAGTTGGGAATTTGACTTGCTTATTTTTAGTTTAGTTTATTTAAGAGTTGGCATGTGAATTGATTCCTTTACCAAAACCCTACCTCACCTCCCCAATCTAAACCACGTTTCCCCCATAATTAATTTCAAAGATGTCCAAATTATGTATTTGGTCTCTTTCATATGTTAGCATTTACGATTCAGTCCTTAAATTTTAATTTAATAAGAATTATTTTGATTGAAATATTGACGTCTAAAGAATAGCTTATGTTAGCCTTTTAACCAAAATAGTTATAAATGTGAATTAAAGATATAAAGAGACTAAAATCATAATTTTGTTTTTAATAAAGATGTTATAAAGGTCATTGATTGAAGTTGTCCTCCATTTTCTTAAATCCCACCTAATGTTTTAAAACGAGTGGACCGTTCCATTTATCATCATCCTAACTTCCAAACTTACTCCAATTCATTTTACCTTTGGATTATTTGCATCTTTTGTTATGTTTTAAATCAGTCATTAAAACTTCATTTCAAACCTTCAAATCATATTAGTTTAATTTTCAGCTTTAGTATTCGTTATGATACTTGTTATCATCGATTTAATACTAAAATGGGTTCGGCTCAAATGAGTTGGTTTCCATCGATCTCGCGGACCGAGCTTGCATGATGGGTATTTATGTTTTCCTGTGAAGTCATACATGAGATCGCACGTAGGACTGCATAAACACGTATTAAGGTTAGAGTAGGATACATGTTTATATGTATAGAACCTACCTAATAGGTAATATCAATGAACGATACCCATATAATATAAATAGGTAAATACCACCATCTACGGGAGACACAAAAAAAATACTCAATAATATTAAATTAAATATTTTTTTATAAATCCCACATGAAAAAAAAAAAACTAGATGCGAACTCACATTTAATATCAAAATTAACAGCTAAATTGAGTGAAGGGTTAATTGGAATGATATTTTGATTTAAAGGTTTTGATGCAATTAAGCCTTTTAAGTTTACAAAAAATTATTTTAACCCTTTATTTAATATCTGTTAACTTTGTTGAAGTGGTAGTTCATATATATCACTTTAACAATTAATTAAGCATTTTAAATTAAAATATTATTCCTTTTACTTTTTAATAATTTTAATAAATTTTAATTTTACAAAATAATTTTTATAATTTTAATTTTTAAAAAATTAAGTACTTACTAATATTTCATTCACATGACAACCTACATGTATGCCACGTCAAGAAAGTTAACAAATAGTAATTTTACTCATCAATTTTGGATGATTTGATAAAAACAAAAGGAAGAAAAAATTATTTTTTTATAAAATTGTACTTTTAATAAATTATTATGCCAAACAGTTAAATGCTTTTATTAATGATATATTAAAAGTTGTTGTTTGATATAAATTCTAGGGGTTCCAGTAATGTAAAATTTTTTATTAGTAAAATATTTCTATTTAATTTTAATTATATATAAAATATTTAAATAAAAAATTGGATTGATAGATATGTCCGGACCCGGTCTTGAAAGAAAAACCGGATCTGGTCTTTATGAAGCAATTTTGGTGTTTGAAATAGTAGCATGACTTAATAAAACAGGTTTAAGTTTGTTATTAACAATTGAAAATTTTATGTTTAATTAAATAAAGATTTTTAATAATCTTATTGTTTTTCAATTAATATCACTTAAAACGTTGCAAATGTTGAATTAATTTTATTTTTAAAAATAAATTATTTTTATTTTGTAAAACAGTAAGATATTTAAATTATTGTATTTAAATTTTATGACAAACTATACAAAATAAGATAATAATATTAATAAGATTAGATTTAAGAAATAATTAATTTAATAAAATAAGATTAATTTTATCAAACAACGTAATTATTTTTCATACTTAATTTTATCAGTATACCAAAAAACTTTCTAAAATAAATTTAGTAGTTGTAAAATTCAATACAAAAATTTCAACACCTATTTTTTTAGCACTTAATTTTCACCGAACATCTCAGCATGTATTTTTTAATTTGGTTAATTTTAGTTGGCTAAATGCTCAAATTAGTGTTCAACCTTTTAAGAGTTGCTCACATATGCGCCAAACTTTTATGGAAGTAATCAACTAAGGGCTTTTTACACACTTCAACCCAATTTTGTAAAAATTAGGTAAATGATGAAGAATATATGACATTACCTTAAAAAGAAAAGAAAAAAAAAAGAAAATCATAATTTAAATTTGATAACAAGATTTGAAAAGCTCTTATTTGAGCTATTTTGAAAAGGTTTTGCTATTGTTCCGACACTATCGTAAAAGTTTGGCCTTATATGATCATTTTTAACAATTAATTAAAGGTTAAAATATGATGTTAGCCTCTGTACCTTGACAAAATTTGAGATTTGGTCTTTATACTTAAAAAGTTGAAAATTAAATCTTCTTTCTTTTCTGATTTAAAAAATCGTAGTCCAATCACTAACATTGTCAGTATTTCCGGTCAAAGTTTATCAATTTGGCACATTGATTAGGCTATTTTCATATTGTGTGACATTTGGCTGACAGAAAATAAACATGTTATGTTGATAAATTTGACAAAAATTATCAATAACGATGATGATTAGACTAATGTTTTGAAATTGAAAAAAAAAAGAGTAGAGACTAAATCTCAAATTTTACAAAAGTATAAGGACTAATGGCATATTTTGACCTTAAATAAAATTAAAGTCAAAATTTATAAACGAAATCCATAAAAATTTTGGAAGCAAATTGAGCTTAAAAGTATAGAAAAAAGGCTGAACATTTCTTCAACAACTCTACTCTGGCTGGCGGCTTTCAGCAGTCGACACGGTGACTTTCTTCACCAACTCTCTCCCGTGACAGTCTGTCACCTTCCCAAATACCGCCACCGCTTTAGGCGGCTTCCGCCGCTCCATCACTTGCCGAAGCCGCCCTTCACCAAGTGCCATAAACAAAAGAGAGAGGTCATTAAGCAAATAGAGTGAGAAATGGGGTGTGGGAATGTGTTCTTCACGTTGATCATAACATTATCAGTAGCTCTAATCACCTACAACATCCTCATCTCAGCCAATGCTTCTTTAAAGCAAGAGCTTCCTGGGCCTTCTACCTCATCCATCATCGACCCCATAATCCAGATGCCGGTAGAAAAATCCAGAAAGTATGGGTCAAATGCAGAGAAAAGGTTGTTCCACACGGCTGTGACAGCTTCTGACTCGGTTTACAACACTTGGCAGTGTCGAGTTATGTATTACTGGTTCAAGAAGCATAAGAATGGACCCAATTCGGATATGGGCGGGTTTACTAGGATCTTGCACTCTGGTAAACCTGACAACTACATGAATGAGATTCCCACTTTCATTGCTCGGCCTTTACCAGCTGGAATGGATCAGGTATTTCTTTTTGAGGGGCTTAGCTAGTTGACTTTATTCAATTTGTGAAAAGGGCATCTAAGTTTGGAAATTCTCGAGGTTAATCTTCATTCATTGGATTTCTGCTATGCTGATTGAACATTAATTGAACCAATCAAAGTTGTTTTAGATTCAACAAGTATCAGTGAAGTTGATGATTCTTGTTTCTGTATGTATGTATGTATAACTTGTTAATGGCAGGGTTATATAGTCCTGAACAGACCCTGGGCATTTGTGCAATGGCTTCAAAAAGCTGACATCAAAGAAGAGTATGAGATCCCTGATTTCCTTATTTTGTATTTGATTCAATTAACTCCAGATTTGGTTGATTTTACATATCCCATCTTTATTATGTATATGCAGTTACATACTGATGGCAGAGCCAGACCATATTATTGTGAAGCCTATACCAAACTTATCAAAAGATGGGTTGGGTGCTGCATTTCCTTTCTTTTATATAGAACCTAAAAAGTACGAGTTAGTTCTGAGAAAGTACTTCCCTGAGGAAAAGGGTCCAATAACCAACATTGACCCCATAGGAAATTCTCCTGTTATTGTTGGAAAAGTAAGCATTTTGGTGTTTGCTTAGTTTACTATAGCAGCAGCAGCTATTTTGGTTTTGCCTTGGCTTGATCTTTCGTTGATTGTTTAGGATTCTCTCAAAAAAATTGCTCCGACTTGGATGAATGTGTCATTGGCAATGAAGAAAGATCCTGAAACAGATAAAGCTTTTGGTTGGGTGCTTGAAATGTGAGTTTTATCCAGTTTCCTCCATACTTTTACAATGGTTCCTTAGGTATTGTTGACCTTGAGTTTGGCTTCTTGTTCCATAACTGTAGGTACGCTTATGCTGTTTCGTCTGCCTTGCATGGTGTGGGTAACATCTTGTACAAAGATTTCATGATCCAGGTTTGATGAGATTGTCCATTGTTTCCCATAATTTCTTCTTTATAAAACAATAAAAGATGCCACATTTGAGAATTTGGGATGCTAGTTTAAACCCAAGCTTTCGTGCCATTCAAGCTTCTTTTTATTAGGCCAAGAGGCTGTTGGTGGGGATAAGCTCTAGTTTAGGACCCACCTCTGCTATGCTTCTAAGAGCAAAAGCCAAACTGAATAAGCTTTACTTGTCAGTAGAACAGATAGGAAATTTGCAACTTGTCTGTTATGTAACCATAATTTTAGTAGTTTGTGGACAGTGACTTTTCTCCTCCATTCTTATGCATCATATTCCTTAGTTCTTATTATTTTAAGAAAAAAAAAGGGGTAATCAGTCCTGAATTCTCCTTACTAAACACTTGCTTTTTTTGGGATACTTATCAGCCTCCTTGGGATACAGAAATAGGTAACAAGTTCATCATTCACTACACATATGGATGCGACTATAATTTGAAGGTAATCTATTGTACTAAAATCTTAATCATTTTGTTGTAGGAAAATGCTTCTTGGTTATGAACTTTCCAATTATGATCCAACATATCTGTCACCTTTTTACTCAATCAATAGCTGTAAATTTTCTTCCCCATTTCAGGGTAAATTAACCTATGGAAAGATTGGAGAATGGAGGTTCGATAAAAGATCGTTTGATACTGAAGCACCACCAAGAAACCTTCCCCTGCCTCCTCCTGGTGTTCCGGAAAGTGTGGTAAGTTTAACAAGCACCCTTTTATAAGCACACACAAAATGCAAAAGGGGCATGTCTCCCTATATGAAATTTTAGACCATGCAGTACAATTTGGGAGTATGTTAGGTTAAAATTTCAAAGCAGTCCTCCCTACACTATAATCAAAAGATGCGTCGTAGTTTGGTGCCATAGAACTGAATAAGTTAATTAATCCTTTGTACGTTTGATATTAATGTTAACGAAAAACTATCTAATGCTGGCGTGGAGTTCAAAACTTTAGATAGAAGTAAAAGCAGCAAAAGAATTCATTGTATTAAGAACATATCAATTCATACAAGGATTTAGTTTTTCATTAACAATGTAGTAAATTTTACTTGTTAGCAATGACTACCAATATGATGTTGTAATAAAATAGAATGTAATTGTGGCAGGTGATACTGGTGAAAATGGTAAATGAAGCCACTTCAAACATTCCAAATTGGGGTTCATAGAAAAGGGAAAAAGGAAGGTTAGGGGTGCAATTGCAAGATATAGGCAAAAAGGGCTCCCTTCATTTCAGTTGTCAGCTGCAGATATTGGGTTGGTCATGGTGGGGAAGAAAGAAAGGGAGTGTTTGGTTATATGTTGGTGTTTATTCTATGCTGGTAGTTAAGATTGGGATTAAGATACACCCTGAGCCTGAGGAGAATAGAGATAAAAAAAACAAAGTTATATATACAGGCGGTCCTTGTGAGCCCATATGCTTGTTTTAATTAAGATATATAAACTTGTTACTCTTTAACTACGTTTTTTAACTTTTTGTCTTTGGAAAGAATTGGCCTTATTTGTGATTTCATCTTCGGAAAGAATTACTTTAATTTTAAGTGAATCAATCCTCAATAATATTTATACACTAATGCAATTTTAAAATTGTTTTACATATGTTTGTAACTTTTTGTGTAATTAGCCCTGGCTTCTGTTTCTCCCTCTTCACAACCAGCTGCAAGTTCTTCAGAGAAGATGGGCAAAGCATTGATTTCCAAATTGTGAAAGTGGCCTCTTGCATTATCTGCATTATCAATAACATTTATGAAGCCAATATCCTCTTCTCTATGACTGCCAACAGCATCAGTTTCCACCACTTTATAACCAGCGATAGCCACCTCTGGAGGACCAGGAAAACTTTCTGCCACATCCTTACCCATCTCTTTAGCATTTGAAGAATCTTCTATAAGCTTTGACATCAATTCAACGTTCTCCTCCTCAATATTCATATCTATCTCTTTAGTACTTGGAGAATCTTCTATAAGCTTTGATATCAATTCGATGCTCCACTCCTCCATATTATGACCCATCTCTTTAGGACTTGTAGAATCTTCTATAAGGCTTTGGTAACAATTCAATGTTCATCTCCATAGTCTTACCCATCTCTTTAGGACTTGTAGAATCTTCTATAAGATATGGTAGCAATTCAGTGTTCACCTCCATATTCATACATCATACCCATCCTGTTGGCAACTGTAGAACCATCTAAAAGCTTTGGTAGCAATTCAACGCCCCCCTCAGAATTATAAGATACAGGAGATTCTGACAACTGCACCAAGGGTGGAAGCTCGGCATAACTTGGTTGAACATTCAATGCAGCCATTGTATAAAACATACCATGATAAGGAAAGCTGGGAGCAGTAGGATTTTCCAGCTTCAAACGCTTTGGCAAAAGTTGCATGGCTTCTG
Source organism: Gossypium raimondii (assembly GCF_025698545.1). Lineage (NCBI taxonomy): Eukaryota > Viridiplantae > Streptophyta > Magnoliopsida > Malvales > Malvaceae > Gossypium > Gossypium raimondii. Next base: position 50,233,612 of record NC_068571.1, read on the forward strand.
AACTACCCTATCTGGGCTGCCATAGTCTCCACTACCAGTAACTCTTAGAAGACCTCCTTTTACATGTTCACAGTCAGGATGAAATGTATCGACGATAGCATTATACCGAACAGTGGTGCAAATGCCACATCTAGCATCATGACAGCCGTCATAATGGGATGCAAGTGAGAAGAATTTGGTGCATCTACAGGCATATCGACAGCAGACAGTCGAATGCAAATAGTTTGTAAAATAAGCCGGAGCATCATTCCCCGAAAATGCCGCTGAATTCTTGCACTTGATATAAGCAAGTAAAACCTTCCGTTGGATAGCTCGATTCAACCGATTATTGGCATCTGCCTGCGATTCTTGTAAAAAAAGCGGAGGAAGATAACAATGACTCGCAGCTTGTTCATTTACGGGACAAAATGATAGATTCTGTCCGGCGAAAGGAAACCTAGCATCAGCCATAGACAGAAGCAAAGCCAGAACAATTGTTTGGGTCGAATGAAATTTTAATTTTTTATATTTTCTAAAGGATTAAATTGAATTTTTATAATTATAGGAGAGCCAAAGTACAATTTGACCTTTACCAATTTAAAATTTTAAAAAAAATTAAAGGCCTAAATAGTAATTTTACATTTTAGGGGGCCGGGGCCCCTGCCTGCCTCCTTAGATTCGTCTTTGGCCACAGATGGGTCATAATATGTCGAATTCGACATTCTCGATCCCACGCGAAGCGATGTATTAGGAACCATCTCACTCACAACTTACGGCCCTAGTTGTAGGACTCTTTATTTCCAATCAGAATTCCACCCAAGTGAATATTACCAAAAGTATTAGATATTCATTTATTTAGATTATTGCAAATTGGTAATTAGATAAAAATGAAAACAACAAAAACCTCAATTAACTTAAAGTATAAAAAAATTTACATAAAATCCCAAAAACATCATTTAGAGTTTCAAATAGTGGTGGAGTAAGAACGAAAATAAAAAATCAAATATGAAAGTGAAGTAGATAGCTCGAAATCTCACTACTCAAGTAGAAATCTTCAAGTTATGTTTAGTGTTTCGAAGATTAACTTCTTTACGAGGGAAGGAAAAATTATGAGGGAGAGAAATACGAGGCTAGTTAAATTAAATTTATGTAGTTTATGATTTTATACTAAAATTTGGGGTCATACTTTTTGTATTATAATTTTTTAATAATTAAATAATAATGTAAATATTTTTATAGTTTAATATATTTATATTTGTTAATATGTGATTAAATAATAATTTTTATATTTAATAATTTCAAGAAAAATTATATTTAATAAATAAAATGGCCATCATTTTCCTTTGAGTAAAAGAGTAATAGAGAGGATCTCAGTCCATAAAAAAATCAAGCTTTTTGTAACGATAGTCGTCAAATCATTTAAATTGTTGGGTCTAATTCTAATTAAATTAATTATTTAAAAGTCATAAAAATTAAAAAATAGAGAATTAATTCAATCGGTTTTTAGTCCAACTTAATTGGTTCTGAACAGTTCATTCAAAATCAGGTTCAAATATATATTGGCCCGTTCATTTCGTTACAAGTATATATTATATTTGTAGTATATAAATTTCTATTAAAGGGATAAATCTCAAAACTATACATTAACTTTGGTCTAATGTGCAATTTTAGAAAGGAAATTCTGATTTGATACAATCAGAATTCTACACAAGTGAATATTATCAAAACTATAATATTTTCATTCATTCAGATTATCACAAATCCGTAGTTAGATGAAAGCGAAAACAACAAGAACTCCAATCAACTTAAAGTACAAAAATATTTACACAAAACCCCAAAAACACCATTTAGGGTTTCAAATGGCAATGGAGTAAGCAACGATAAGAAAACGTTTACTCCTCAACTAAGTAACCACAAAGAGAGAAAGTTACAAGCAGAAAAGACGAAAACAAAAAGTCAAATATGAAAGTCAAGCAGATAACTCAAACTCTCATTATTCAAGTAGAATTCCCCAAGTTAAGTTTAGTGTTTTGAAGATTACCTTGTTTAATATGAGGGAAATAAATACGAGAAATTTAAGTAGTTTATGATTTTATATTAAAATTTGGTTGATATTTTTTCATTTAATATTTATTTATATTGTTTTTATGAGGTTACTTTTATAATTATTATTTTTGAATAAATATTTTTATATAATTAAATAATAATGTAAATGTTTTTATAGTTTAGTATGTTTATATTTGTTGCTTTCCAAAAAATGTTTATATTTGTTGCTTTCCAAAAAATGTTTATATTTGTTAATATGTAATTAGATAACAATTTTATATTTAATAATTTCAAAAAAGAAGTTTATATTTAATAATTAAGAATGGTCAATCATTTCCCATTTGGTAAAAGAGTAATGGAGAGGATCTCAATCCGTAAAAGAAATCAAGTTTTTGTAATTGTAGTCTTCGAATCATTTAAATTATTGGTTCCGATTCAATTGATTGATTTGGTTCTAATTAAATTAATTATTTAAAAGTCATAAAAAATAAAAAAAATTAATTCAATCGATTTTTAGTCCAACTTAACTGGTTCTGAACAGTTCATTTAATTGGTTTTTAAAGCTTTGTTCATCGTCTTCACTATCAAAGAGATAAAAAGGAGAAACTTTCAGAGCAACAAAGGAGAAGCTCTCTTTATTGTCGAAGAAAACAGTCCATTATATTCTAATTTTATATTTTTTTTACAATTTAATCTCTAAAATCAAAATTTTTACTATTCTACAATTTAATTCCTCAAAAACAATTTTTCTTATTCTACCGTTCATTCCTAGACCTCGATTTGTACAATTTTGCAAAACAAATTTTCATTGTTTTACTAAACAATGAAAATATAAAACATATTAACTGTATGTCTGTTTCATTGAAAACAACTTTTATAAAATATTTTCAAAAATCTATCAAACAAAAAATATTTTATCTGATTCATCCAAACGCTAGAAAATATTAACTTTTCAAGAAAAACAAGTTATTTTTAAAAATCATTTTCTGAACACTATTTTCAGAGAAACAAAGGAAACCTAAAGATTATACGTAGTTTAAGCATTGTATTAAAAAAATTAACACCACTAAATCTTTTGCATTGATAACAAAGATTGAGACTTTAAATACTGAATGTTTAAGTTTAATTGTCATGTGGATCTCAAATCCAACCATGCAAGTGACAAAAGCGTTCATGGCACAAGCTCGCGTAGATTCAAGTTTTTGACTGACCCAACTTAATTTGCTTTTACAATTTAAAATTAATAAAAATAAATTTAAATAAAATAAAATATTACATTATTTTTTTAAATAGCAACGGGTCAGCCATGCTTGAGCTTGAAAGGTTTTTAGGATTTAGGCCATAAGTTATGCCCAACCCATGAACTTCTAATAAATGTTTTGTGCGATTGAATATTTGTGCTTTATGTTAATTTAATTATACATTATAATTATATTTGTACTTTGCAACGGTATTCAAATCTAGAGGTTTGATAAAAAAATTTCAGTTAACCTTGTCATTTCTTTTGAGAAAGACTGAAACTTGAGAAAAAAATGCACTAACCCTAATTAAATTTCAAAAACTACACGAGTATAATTATTATTATATAAAATTCATTTAGTAAATAAAATCTCACGAGAATTGAGTGATTTTCAAATCACCGTGAAAGGGGAAAATCTCTGTAACCCTTCAATTAATTCATGTATAAGATTTGTGTATTCTACATTTGGTGCTTCCTTCAATGGTTTTTCTTTTGTTGTTGTCAAGACCTAGAAATAGCTTTGGATGTATCAAAACATATGAAAGACACCAAACTTAGCACAGGTAATCTGTACAATCACCACTAAAACAACATCCTATCACACTTGCAACCTTATTCTCTCCCATACTAAAAAATGAAAAAACTTGAACAAAGAGGACAGTATTAGAGGAAACCCCTTGGGAATGACTAATATAATATAATTAAATTAGTATTACAATAAGAAGGGAGTGAGGGTAGTGTGATAGAATCAGTTGAGGAAACGCTTACAATTTTTTGAATTACAAAAGCAAGGGATCTTCTTACCTTCATCCTCATGGTTAAAATGGTAGTCATATGTTATCTCTTCTCCTGGATATATGTCTCTCTCTGCAAAAAACACTACCTGCCACCCACAACAACACTCACTCAATTCGCCATTTCCATCGCAGTTATATTACCTACAACTTTTTGGACAAACTCTAAGCCCCCATGTTTTAACTTGCAATAAATGCAAGTTGATTCCTTGTCAACAAAATTATTTAGATCAAACATTCGATGCACGTAATGCAGCAGCAGCTTGTGTTTGAGATTACTACTGCCATCACAACCTAAATGATATTACCGACGCTCTATTCTATGCAGTGCATATACTTACATATCGATACATATGTATCCGTGCACGCACGTGGTGTCATGTCGCATGTGTTTGAATCTTATTTGCATGTACTCAGTATCAGAATTTGGAATTACCTTCTTTTCATTCTTCACAGAAATCACTTTGGCAACACAATTGGGCTGTCAAAGACATTAAGTCTGATGTCAGAAACGTGGATAATAAAATAGAATGATATTAGAAAAAGAAAAGGTTGAGAAAATATCCAGTAAGCTCAAGTGCCATAGGGGTAACCAGAAAAGAAATACAGTAATATCAGACATGTGTAACGACTTAACACATTCATATTTTGTTTCTAAGCTTTTCAGTAACTGCAATTGAATCACAAAGTCCAATACATTTTTTCCCAACATTCAATAGTCTTCCAGAAGGGTTCCATCAATTTTAATAATGAAAGTGACCCCAGTTCTTAAAAGAAATAACATTTAAACGAATTTAAGCAGAACTCTAGGAGATATAATTACCAGACATGAATGGTTGACAAAACGGGCAATCCCCCCTTTGCGAGTAGCGTCAATGATATGCTCTTTATCTATCCTGAAGAAGTAGCATGCGCTTTTGTACTGGACTTTTCTGCCAGACAGGTATTCAAGTTCCCTTTTATCAGCCACATGTTGCCCCACAATCTCACCAACATACTCAACCACCTAGTAACACCATGATTAATGTCAGGTTTTGCAATTATGAAGAGAATTAGGTTTACTTGATAGGTGAGAAGAACAAACCATTTCACCACGGGAAATGAATCTAGAAGTGTAAAGACCAAGAGCATGTATGCCAGATTTATAAACTACCAAATGCTTCCAACCCTTTGCTTGTTTGTAGCGAGCATATTCTTTCTGTATGTAATGGGAAAGGCAGAACAGTTAGGCTTAAAAGGACTAATTCCGGTATAATCATCTAAAATTATACAGTTAAGCTAGCATATGGAAAAAGTACTACGAATAGATGTCATGGGCACTGGGAAAAACAGAAGTAATCCGTCCACTGCTTGTTAAAGAAAAATATGACCGTGCTAATTACTAGAACCCAACAGAGTAGCGCAAACTGAATCCAAATGAAGGCAACTGTTGAATAAGCAACTTTAATGTACCCGGCAATCATTTTCAATATCTGATTTTGACAGCTTTGGAAGCCTCTGCATGTATGGCTTCTGCCCATTAATGTGAATCCAAGCATTTAACTGCTCTTGAGGAACAAAGCATCCGTTCTTTCTTCTTGACTGACCATAGGGATTGTGCCAAAAGCCATCTTGTTTGCAGCCTTTGAAACCCTACCAGAGTTGCAATCAGATCATAATATGAGTGTCCCATGCTGAGATAACTCAATTAATTCACCCCCACACAGAATATAGAAAAAGTACCTCTGTTCGAGCACAGGTTGATTCCCCTTTCCTAGGAAAACTCAGTTTACCATTGGTGGGATCACTATCAGACTCACATATGGGGTGTAAGGCGTGAAGCATACATCTTCCATAGAAACCAACACTTTCATTATCAAGCCCCTCAACCTCACTTTGTAACAGACCCTGCAGGCAACATAACAGTAATTAGGAAAAACCAAAACCCCTATCAGACAATCAGCAAAATCCATATCCATGATCAGCAACCTTCCCTTACATATTTAATTGAGGAAACACATAGAGATAGAGTTTGGAAAAGTCTTATGAGAAGTGTCAATAAATTATGGCATTCAAAACATTTTGAAAACATAAGGTTGTGACCTGCTCAAAGCTTAGAATATAGAAGGGGAAATTTTGATTGCTTCAGAAACAGCAGAAATTAAACGTAAGATAAAAACAGATTGCCCGTAGAATATAACAGTAGTGCAATTAAATTCAGGTTCTTGAGTAGAAACCTTTTGGTGAGCACACCAAGGATGAAACCGAACTGAACAATCCACAACCCTGCATTGTATGCATGAGCCACCAGATCGGTTACATATAGAGCAAACCTGGAAGAAATAAATTTATGGTCACTTCAAGGAGAAGTTTATCCAAAAATAATGTAAGCCTCTTCACACAAAATCATCTTTGGATGCAAAGGTACGCAAGAACCTCTTTTTTTAAAAAAAATAAAAGGCAAATATGCAAACGGAAACAAAAACAGTTACAGAACATCTAGAAAACAAGAAACAAATCTTCCATGGGACATGCATGACCAAAGATACACGTCAAATTTGCAAGTTCAGGCCTGTTCAGGGTATTCTATATTTGCTAAATCATTAAACTTACCACATTTTCTCTTCCACGAGAAACACCAGATACATCAAAAGCACTCATGGTGTTGACATTTGGGCAACGAGTTCCAGGAGTCCAGAGCCCACAGACCATATGAACCCACTGTTTTACAGATGGATCAAGCACTCCTGCTATTACACTATTGTACACATTTAACTTGCTAACAGAGCAAGGCGAGTTTTGAATATTGTTTAAACTATTCTGCATATCCATTTTCCAAACAGCAGTTCTTGACAGCCCGAGATCTTTACATTGCAAGTTACATAATTCCTTCCCAACAACTAGACTTTGGTCATCAACCATAGTTTCAGCAGACGAAACTGTGTCCTTAGGCCTACACTCTGATTCAATGGTCCAAGCTTTTAGAAGGCCTTTTACAAATGTATGACTTTGTAAAGCCCGAGTCATGGCACCACCACCGTATCCACAGAGAACACACACCTAAGAGATGATAAGAACGAGTGAGTATAACAAACCAAACCACAAGAGAGATATGGAACAAAAAGAATGCACACAAGAAGTACATGACACATTAAAACACAAAGAAGAAAGATTAGCAACTAAACAATGTTGAAACTGAAATGAAATAGCCTCATATGTTAAATACTTAAAGAGTCAAAACTTCTTACAATATCTTTAGAATTTGTTCTGCATGGTCTGCAATACCACTGGCCCTTCGGGACTTTTGAAACACCATAGCAGGCTTGATGCACCTGTGTATTATGAAAACAGAGTTAGAGAATGATACTTTAGTAAGTCAACCACAAACTTGAGATGAGTAAAATACTCTGATTGAACATTGACTACACTCCAATAGGCAATTGAATTCATCCTTGTTTGAGCTTCCACAAACACAGCAGAATGCATCTGAATCAGCGCTAGAAGAGCACCTAAGCTCGTCGATAGCTCTGTAACATAATTTATAATACCATTGCAGTTAGCCTTAACCGAATTCTTGTAATTTTAAAGCTGTACAAGCATCTATAAAAAAAAATAGTGAAATTATCCATAGAAAGTAAGAACTAATTCACAAGCTTACTTTTCAGGATTAATGTCACATGCTCTATGTCCATGACATTCAACATCATCAGCTTTGTTTAAACCTTTCCTCGCTTTCATCCTAGGCATGCACTTTGAGATCTCCACAAGGGGATAACTGTCAGAACGAGACTCTTTACCTGATAATTGAAGGGGGGAAATCAATGATCCTCGACAAAATCAAACATCACAAGTAAAAACGCTGCCAGGCATGTAGATAAACCAGATTCATTGCAGCATGTTCACTAGCAGCATATCCAATATTATTCACTTAAATGCTAAATAGAGATTATATGATGCTCCATGAAGATTTACCACTAGAAGCATATGCAAATTTTATTAAGCACACCAAATGTAACATACTACATATCATGAAGGGAGCACATCATGACTCCATCACATGACACACATAGACATGTGAACTTGGCCTCTCCAGCTAGAAGTTCAAATTTTAAGGTGTTTCCATGATTGTGAACTGTTATGAGTGACAGAAACAACACCAATTGCAGTGTCCACAAAGAAGGAAGAAATCGAATAAGTTCACTCAAATTTCTTTGTGAAGATGGTAGACATAGAGATGTAACCACAGTGAAAAAGCAAGGAGAGAAGGAAAAGGAAGAGACGACAGGATAGATCCGGGTAGGTTATAATTCCATCAAAACAATATAAATAAATCAATTGCAACTTGCATCTAAATTGAAACATACAAATAAGAGTAGAAAATGCAAAACCACTACAATAGGTGTAACAAGTGTACATGTATGCTGAGAGCTAGGTGTTATGGGCATGCAGTGCAAGATAAATGTATTAGTTCTAGCTGAAAGTTTTTGCTTTCCTAAAAATGCCTTGCACTAAAAAAATACACTAATCAAGTTCAAATTTTAAAGACATGTTTGGCCCCATCCTTATTAACACTCATGATATCCTTTGCATCAAAATATGGGGAAAAATATATTTGTTGCAACTATTACAAAATAATTATTAAAATTTACCTTTTCCAGTTAGCTCAGAAAGGCTACGCTTACGACTTTCCTTACACCTTGCATTTGACCAATTACAAGTAATGGCATCAGGAACACAACTTTTCTCACTTCCGTCAGCATTCCCTTCTTCCAAGATGAATGACATGTTATGGAATTGCTTAATTTCTCCCAGACATGTCTTCTTGCCTTCTTCAACAAGACAACCACTTACTTCATCAAAGAATGAAACATGATGTGCTCCATTTTCTTCCTCTTTTTTCAAATCAGAAGATAAATCAAAGTAACCTGTGGTGGTGGCTGTTCTTTTCTTATTTGACATCCTTGAAGTAATTTTGGGTTTACAGCTCTTTCGAAGGTTACGTTGGTCCAAGCTTTTAATAACCCTGCTCAGAGGAACAATTTTTGGAGGCTTAAATTCAGCTGCGGCAGACTTGCAACTGCATATTTCACCATATTCTCCACATACAATGGGCCTAACTTTCTTATCACAAACAGTCTCAAAACATGAAAATGCATTTGTGCAATATACAGAATCACTATTAGAAGTTTTTTCAACGGTTCTAAGAGGCTTTGGTGACCCTAACTTCTCAAAGGAATTATAGGCCAAATTCTGCTTTAACCTTTTTCTACCTGAAACTTCAAGGATATTGTCAGACCTATCATCATCTTTCAGTTTAACCTGATAATCTTCACCATCCTGATCCCTGTACACATCAGACAAATCTCTTTTCCGACATACTATTTTAGCTGAAGCCAACTCTCCCGGTCGAATCAGATGAGTGGGTTCATATGATTCTAAAACTGATGGAATGAGGGTCTGCCAATCCTTGGAAGAACGAGAGGACATGTGATGACTGCCATTACCTTTGGGGCAATGTTGTAAGGAAAGTTTAGGAGCAAAGGACATATCCAGCATCCTAAATTTAGTTGCTCTCTTTCTCTTGCCACCTTTCAAGCCTTTCCTTATTTTCTTCACATGATTGATCCTCTCAATACTAGAAAGGCTCATATAACTCTGATTTTGACTTTTTTTCCATGTCAATGAATCTAGGAGTTTAAGCTCATCAAGCAGACTAAGAGATGACTGCCCATTCGGAATTTTGGATGATCTGTTATTCCTTATCTTATTCCTGCAAGAAACACCAATAAACTCAGCACTTCTTTCACTTTCAAGTTCATCATTTGATGAACATTTATCAATACCAGATCCCTCGTCAACTACAAGATCATTTCTATATTCATTGTCTCCAGCATCGATGGTAGAAGAATCCACATTGTTAACCTCAGTTGACGCCTGGGTGACAGCAGCCCCAGAACATCCAGAAGAAATATTTGACATGCCCTGCCATTTAAGTGAGTCAGCTTCATTTATAGCAGAACCAATACCATGCACACCTGCAGAAGCTCCAAACTGATCTCCAGCACATCCACTAGCATCTAACAACTCAGCTGATAAGTTAATTTGTGTCATTTTACAAGCCTCCTTTTGCTTGCTTGGAACATCTCTCCACTGGGAAGCATGACAGGCAATTCTCATAGGAAGTTGCCCATTCACTTTCCCCCCTTGATCTAATAAATTAGTTCTGTCATTTGGATAGATATGCTCTTTAACAAATTCAGAAGCAACTGGATTATGTGCTTCACAGCATACACCAACTTGTTCCTTGGAGACAACACAAGATCCTTCAAACCTACACTTGGTATATCCTTCTAAGCACTTTGCATGGACTGAGCAGATGCAGTCACCCCGAGAATATGTGCAAGGTACTCTCTGGCAGCATTTTGCATGCCCACTCGATTGTGTGATGCTCTCACCTCTGATGAGCCTAAAACATTGAATGATGAAAATAAAGCTCAGAAGGATAACATCAAGAACTAAATTCACCACCGACTTTGTTGCAATACACATCTAACCAACCAACATGTACTAAATATGATATATTAAGATGTTTGTGTAGCAGTGAGCAGATTCATTAATTAGTAAGGCAGTTGAATATGCCTCATTAGTCATTAATTAAACTTGAAAGCTTCAAATACTGCAAGTTTTATATTCATCTAGCATATTAAAAACTAACCTCAATGTAGAATGATCACAAAAACGGTCATTAGAAAATTGGCATGGCATGTCAATTCTAGAATGTAGTGGAAGCCCTTGTGTCAATTGTGAGAAATCACAGCAACTGCTTAACCCTGGATGATGAAAATAATAAGCATTAAAATATATAATCTAGAGGAAAACCAGGAAACATGAGCAAGTCACATGGAAATTCTTCAACATTATCACTTGCCTGTCATGGGGATTGATTTTTCAGCAGCAGATGGAAATGATGATGAAGCACCTTCAAAAACATCTTGCTTGCTGGGAAGAATAGATCCACACCTTCCTTCCCTAGATTTTGATGATTCAAGAAGAGAATGCTGTATATTAGGATTAGAAGTTCTATCTAATCTTCCTAGCTCATGGCTCATTCCAACTGAAGAAATTGCATGTCGCTTTGACAACTCTGAAATCTGGCTCAACGCAAGCACTCTCATACTATCATCAAGCAAACAAGGGCCCTCTTGTTTTGAGGTGGTAGAAGTTGAACCTGGTACAAAAGTTGAAGTAGCCAACAGAAAGCCCGTTGTAGCAGCGGAGGGTTGAGAAATATGTCGAGAGCCCAAATATGAACTACTCATTGTAAGAAAAGCTTGATCAGTATGTGCATTATTTCCAACAAAGGAAGAGTTCCCAGGAAGGTTCAGACAGCTTCTCTCATCAAATCTACCTGAAGAAACATTAGAGGACTGACACGAGTTCATGTTGTGCACTGATGAAAAACCAGGCATCATGCCAATGGCAATTCTAGAACTTTCCTCCTGCTTATGGATTCTCAATGCTGGATCAATTGCATCGGAAAAGCCAACAGGAAGACATCCCAGACCTGCACCTTTTCCCTTTTCTGTCAATCTGCAGAAACCCAACTCAGGCATATTCAACTGCCTCCCTAAACTATTTCCAATTTTCAGGGGAGCATTTAGTGGGTCACACTTGGTAGTACTAGATCCACAATGAAATATCTTTGGCATGCTAAATTCACTGACCATATTATTAGTACCTTTAGAGCATGCACTCCCTTCCAGTGGTAGCAGTGAATGTGCAGGAACTACTAAATTTTTTGTGGCATCAAGTCGGCTTTCAGGTTTGGTAGCATCCACAAAACTGCTGGCTGCAAATGCATGCTTACTAAAGTTCAATAGGCTCTGTTGACTTCTTGCCATAGTGTTAGAAGAGTCTGCCTCCTGAAGACAATATTGCCTAGTTTCCTCCTTCCCGAAAAACATAGCTGCATTATTCCAGAATCAATCATAATACAATTCTTAGCCACGGTACAAAACCCCAAAAATATACAAACAAAATAACCTATAACATGTATGCAATGAAAAAAGAGCAGACAGATCTACCCACCTCGATCAACCATCTTCTCAGAATGGTATGACTGTGGAGGATCAACAACTGTCTTAAAATGTTTGGGTGCAACAACTGGTAGAGCAGAGTTTCCTATAGGCTGACTTGGCTGATAAGGTTGCCCGAGCTTTAACTCCACATTAGAGGAAGCAGCATCTCGGTCAGAAATTACAATATCACCTGTGATTTTAGCTGCAGTTGCATCATAATTTCGACCCAGGGTTCTTAAATTTTGCAAACTAGAGTGGGCAAGGGATTGGTTTCTAGTCTTCAATATAGAATCAATCCAGGTGGAGACAGACTGACAACCATTAGATGAATCCCTACCACCAAATGTTGACATCGTTGAACTCTTAGAGAAAGCACACTCCATTCTCCGGCCATCAGCAACATCAAGCAAACTGCTTTAGGAAGCACCAAAAAAGCGCTTGAGAAGAAAGTTATTATTACCCTCATTCTTTCGCTCTTGTTTGTTATACAAGAGACTGATAGCAGAATTTTGTTCTGTGTGAACATTACTCAGAATCATGGAATTATTATCCACGCACCTTGACAAAGCTTGCGATGAACCAATTGGATTAGCCACGTGAGAAGTAATAGATATTTTGGGCACGGTTGAACTAGATTTCACCAAACCAGTAGTTGGTAACAATCCTTCAGGCCAGTCCCATCCACTCTGATCTTCAGGAACCCTGATCTAAAGCATCATAAAAACATCACCATCCAGTGTTCTCGTTGCTTCAAAGACATGCCAATAAGAAATAAAGTTTTCAATCCCAAAGGTTAAGAATGTGGAAATCAACAAGATAATTGATAATAGTGGTAGTAAGGTCTATAATACCATTGCAATAAGAAACCCAGTATGCGTTTGCTTTTATGTGCCTTGACCCCCCTTTCCCCCCTTTCCAGAAGCATGCAACTTTCACAACATAATAGCACAAGATTTGCAGGAAAGCATGAAAATTAATACATGGAAGCCATGAAGCATAGCCATACACTATCAAGAAGTTTGATTAATCATCTTATAGAGGTATTATTGATTTTTTAAATTAGTCATATTTTGTAAATATCAAATAGTCCTCAAAGGACAAGGACTAGCTTAAATTCTAAATAACAAACTATTCATATATGGAAATGTAAGCATGAGACACGCATATCTGTGATAATGAAGCAAAAAATCAGGAAATCATTTGAAGTAAACATTGGGAATAAGGGCAATGTAACTCTTACCCCAAACTTCTCAAAGTAGAGTTTCCGCCATCGTGCAATGGTCCCTCCACTTTCCATGTGAACAGCATCCCCAGGGTTCATATCGCATAATCCTGCATGCTGCAACATGACAGCAAGTTGTAAGCATGAACCAACTCCAAATGGGTAATGCAAACATGCATTAGGGCTACAAAACACAGTGAACATAACAGACATGAGCAAGTTACCTCGCAAAATTTGGAAACAGATGTGTGAAAAAAATGACAGGAGCAAAGAATACTGAGAAGTCCTGTATTGCTGAGAAGCAGATACCCACCTTTTCCGTCAAAGTAAAAAGTTAAAACATGTTAGGCCACATCCAATATGGATGACAATTAACCAAAAGCAAGAATTACAGTCATGCACTCACCTGTACCCAAACAGAATACGCGGGGACACCCACTTAAAATAGTTGATGACTGATCAGATATAGAAGAGTTTAATTCCTCAGGTATCTTCATTGACATCCGTATATTTTTGCTATGGGGATTACCAGGTTTTGCAGAGCCAGTACTGTAGCAATCCCCTTTCAGGGTAGCAAAGTCCACTACTTTCTCAGTACCGGGAACCATGTGATGATTGACTACTTCAGCCAGATCTGAAGTCTGAATATTTACGCTAGACGCATGAAAGTTACAAGGCAAAACCGAAACACCACTACTGCTGGAACTCAATTCCAATCTAGATGGAACAGCAGAAAATTTTCCACCATTTTCTGTGTTTTGTTTGCTCCAGTTTTCTGACAGCAATGTCCCATAGGCTCGTGGAGTTTCACTTGCAACATCATTAATATTACCATATCTAGAGGCATTGAATACTTTTCGACTTGACAGCTCCTGAAATTCACACTGTAGAAGTGATGGTGGCCCAGATAGAAGAGCTAGAAACGAATTTGCCAGCTCAGATTGACTTGACTTATGGGAAAATAAGTTTGAATTGTTGGGACGCATAGGATCATGCACTCTTTCATGCAATGTGGAACTTAAATCCTGTGTAGTATGTTGGCGAAAATACTGGCCATAATTCATCTCCATCTGTATTTAATTAAAACAAGAAGCAGGAAGTGAGGGAAGCATCCAAACGCACAAGTCAAAAGTAACAACACATAAGTTAGTTCTCTTTATCAATGATGACTGAATCAGAAAGTAAAATCAGAAATGACATTTGATAATTTTGCAAACCATATGTTTTGAATATATAATACCCAAAAAAAGGAAAATATAAGAAATCATTCGTCTAGAAATAAACAAGGTTGCAGTATTCAGCGTGCAATTTTCCTACTCTACATTGTACATTCATCCATTCAACATATCCCCCTCCCAACAAAATTGGATTCTGAGGGCATCCCTGCTTCTCTCATACCCTTAGGTTGTGACAAGGTGCTTAATAAGACTCCTTCAAGTTTTCTACCAGAGGAAAACTTTGAAATACTTCAGAGCAGCAACGTGCGATTGATAGAGTGTTCCTTCCAAATACTAATTATTTTCCCCTATCCACTGATTTCCACACACAGACAGACCTCAGAAATTGTTGCACAACCACCATACGTTTCAATGACAGAGCTTAAAACATCAAAAAGAACTACTAGCCCTTCAGGAATGTCATATTCCGGATTAAAGTATCCTATCCCGCTGTAGAATCGTCTCACACACCTAATAGAAACGCTCAAACCCCAAGCAGAGGAAAAAACAACTAACATCAAGATTACCTTCACAACAGATCTTTTTTACTGGCAAAAAAGAAAAAAACTACGGCTCTTAACCTTGATTTTGAAACATATGTAAATATAAGCGTTAATTACCTGATCTCGAGGCTCCTGCGATGCCGATGAAGCCATTGAAAGCACCGATGACTGCAATGTAGAATCAAATTTGATCCGCCAAGGGTTATCCATCTCTCAATACTCTATTATCCTAACCCTCCTACATCAAAATCATCAAGAAAACCCTAAAAGAACAGTAGAAACGACTGTCAGCGGCCGAAGAAATCTATAATGTTCCTTCTTAAGACGCTTTACAGCAACCAAACAGTATAAAGCGAACGAAAATCACATGCACAATAAAAAAACACCCAACAATAATAATAAACGAAGAGAGTATTAATGGAGCTCAGAAACTGAGAAAGAACAGGGAAAAAGAGGGTTTACTTTACAGATAGAGCTACAGAGGGCGACGCATCTGAAATGTATTCGTTCGAGACAAGGTTGACTGGACACTGGCATAGTGACGCGTGTAACGCGTGAAATGAATATGAACCGTCGGATATTCGAGTTTGTGATTGGATGGTTGATAGGTGGTGCAGATGGGAGATTGTGGGCCGTCGATTGAGAATACGGCTGGGTTGGGATTTGTTGATTGGGAAGGAGAGGGAGACACTATTATGATGGGAATTTAGGGCATGCGCGCCAAAGTTTGGAGTGGGACCCCCCTAAATATTGGGCCAATGAGATAAGAGATGGAAAAGAAACTGTGGGGCCAATACGGAGGAGGATGAGGCTGACATAAAAACAGTGAAAATTATAGTTTTTAATTCGCTCTCCTCATTTATTTAAGGGTAAATTTTTTATCTCAATAATAAAACAGTGACTTAATTTTTAATTCAATCATTTAATTTTTTAAAAATAATAAATTAATCACCAATATTATTAAAAAGTAATAAACTAGTTATGATTAACATTATCAATTATAGACCTAACGAGACACGCGAGATGACTAATTATTTTATCATGGTGAAACTTAGTTTAAGAACCAAACAAAACAATAAAAGAAAAAATAGTGATGCCGAAACAAAAAAAACCATCAGAGATTCAAACTTTTCCTTCCTCACTGTTTATTCACCCCACTCCCAACTTCTCGTCGCTTAACTCAATAAAGAGAAGCTTCCAATCGATCTGTAAATTTCATTAACAATTCTATAGATTTTCTTAATGATGTTTCGTCTATGAACCAGCCTCAATTTTATAGAATTTCTTAACAATTTTCTATAAATAGTGTTAGGTTCTATTGGGAATTAAGTTTTTATAAATTTATTCTTTTTGTTTTTGGGTTGAGTCATTACAATCAGTTGAAAAATAGTGGAGATGAAGAGGCGGGGGACGAACCTTGGTTGTTACAAGAGAATAACGCCTAAACTTCTTTCTTTCCTTTTGCTTTCTTTCCTTTCTCGTGCCTTCATATTGCCTCCTCACTATTTAGCCTTTCTTTTGTTTTATCTCATCTCAATAAGCTCTTCTTTTTCCTTTCCTGGGTTTCGGTTAGTTGCCTCTGATTTTTTTGTTGCTATATGTTTATATGTCTTAACTTCTTTTACATGTTTTTTTTTTTACGTGCAAAATGACAGCCTTACTAGTGATATGGATGTAAATGCTCCTCTTTATTCTTCAACCTCTAAGGGTTAGTACTTAGTTTTTTTTTTTTTTGCACCTTCTTGATATAATTAAATGATCTTTCATATCACGAAGATTCTCTTCTTTTTATTTTCCTTTTTTTATATTCTTTTTCTTTTACTACTCAGCTAGGGCTATTAAATGACAAGTAAGGATTCTAACGTGACCGATAAAATGACAGGTCACTTTTCTGTTAAGTCTATAATGAAAAATGGTTAATAGAACTGATTTGTTATTTTTTAAAAATTGAATGATTATTTTGTTATTGACATCAAAGTTAAGTAACTGTTGATGTACTTTACCTTTATTTAATTTTATTAAAATTCAATTAGATTATCTTCCATCTTAGGTGAATTGATTAAACAGTCTATTTCGAAAGAATTAATAAAAATATAAAATTGTTTTAATCACAAGTTGAATCGGTTCATAGTAATTAATAAGTTGATTTATTTTTGCCTCTCACTAAATTAATATTTTGTCAATCTGATCCAATTCAAATAAATACAATTCAAATTTTATATGTTAATTATAGAAATAAATAAAAGTTTAAAACTCATAAATCAAATTGATTTAGAGGAATGGAATTTAGCAATTAGATTTTTTATAATCAATATATAAGAATCGTATTTTCTTTTCTTTTTTTTCTAAAATGGATGTTAACCAAAACAGTTATCAGCCTTACTTTTGAGAAAGGAGGATGGGAGAGTGAGGAAGGAGATAGTATAGCATAAGTTTTAAGAAATGTTTTAAAATAATTATGAAAAAAGTTATTTTGAGAAATACTTTTGAAAAATTTGGTTTAAGATAGTGTTTAGTATTTGTCAAAAATGCTTTTAAAAAATAAAATATCTGTTTTAGATATGGTATTATAAAGTAACAAATATACATTTAAATAATGTTTAAATTAGTTAATATTGTAATATTCTAATAAGAATATAAAAATAATCTATTATAATTTTTGTTAATATTTTAATATATGAAATATGATTTCAAATATTTTAAGTAATTAATATTAATTATTTATAAAATTTAATTCAATATATAAACTATATTTAAAATATTAAAATATAACAAAAATTAAATATATAATATTATATATTTAAAATAAATTTCAAAAGGAACATATCTAATATAAATATTATATAAAATATTTTATAAAAATTAAAATTATCATTTATTTCTAAAAGCATTTTATCAAAATTAAAAATTAAAAAATATTATTTTTACTTTCGAGTTCAAAAGCACTTCTATTTAATATTACTTATGACTTCAAAAACAATAAATAATCCATTATCCAACCTTTGTGGTGGAGAAGTCAACCTTTTCCTTGTTAGATGAATGCCCTTTTGTGGGTTTTACTTTTCCTTTTAGTCCAAAATCATAAATAAAAAATATTTTTTACTTTTATAAATATGACTAAAATGCTACTTTTATTAATCATATTATATCATGTATATTATAATATTACAAAATTTCAAATTTACAACCAACGTGAATTGTATATTTTATTACTGCATGGACTATCTAATTTATTAATATGTGAAATTAGTTTTTTTATGTAAAATTGATTTAAAAATAATAAAGAAGATAGAATCTTATACGAGTTTATAAATTATAATTTTTAACCATTTTAAATTTAAATAAATAAAACTAAAACAATCAAAACTTTAATTTTAAAATTCAAATTTTTTATTTTACATGATAAATATTTTCTTCTTGAAATTTATTTTTTTGGGAATCAACTTTACTGGCCTAAATCAAAAGGCAAGCTTGGTATCCGACAAGCACAATTATTGAACAAAGCCTTGCTTTGCAAACAAAGATCCTTACACAACCTCACACACTAGCACACTCACTCTTACTAACAAAATATTGGTCGTCCACAATTTTTTTACAAGTTCAGGCACACTTAAATGATTCATGGGTATGGAAGTGTCACGGGCTAAAGTGTAAAGCCTATGATCATGGTACATGATGCATCCCATAGAGGTCTATCGATTAAATGGAGATCATTTAGCCAACGAGATCTGACCTGATTCTAATAATTGTTAGAGAAGCCTGTCAGATTGAAGCCTAGTTGGCTCGATAATGAAGATATGACAACATAGGTTATTTTTAGTAAATATGATAATCATATATTGTAGATTTGATTTGATATGATGTAATATTGTAAATCCCTAAAATCAATGGATAGACTAATCTCGTCCGTCGATGTAATTTGATCTTCACCGTCGGTTTTGGGGGAGCTTAACTATAAATAGAGAGTCTCCCCTCATTTGTATCTTATTCATTGTAAGTTGAATTATTAAAAGTAATAGAATTATTTGAGTATTTACTCAAACACTCTGTGTGCGTCCTTTCTGTGGCTTTTTGTTGTTCTTTTGAAGCTTCTTTTAGCATAATTGCTTCCGCTAGACAAATTGGTGCTTAGAGGAATTCTAAAGGAATCCTCAATTTTGGGAGTAAAGGCTGACTTAGGCGAGTTTGGAGTGAACAGATCGCCTAAGGCCACACAGATCGCGAGACGAAAGATCTAACCCCGTGACAAATGGTACCAGAGCTATTGGTTTGAAGGCACCGTTGGGATGCCAAAAGAAGTTGTTGATCAGAATGAGCCAATGCAGACCCGTGGGAGGGCTAGAAAAGCAAGTTGCTCGAGGGACATACTGACAACTTTGGAAAATCGAGTGGGTAATCTCGAGGAGTCCGTAGGGAACATGAATGAGACGCTTGAGTTAGTCGAGGGATGCATAGATGGGTTTGACTCAATGGAAGAGCAATTCAAAGAATTTGTGTTGGATTCTCTCGATGCCAATGCGGAAAAGGTGAATGAATTAGTCAATTCCACTACGAAAAAGCTAGCAGAGAGGGATGAGACTCTCGAGGATATGATGTTAGCCATGAATAAGGAAATTGAAGAGCTTAAGGGGGAGCTCATGATTTACAAAGTTACTTTGAGTAATGGGATGTTGTCTTCAAGGTTGAAGCAACAAGCAATAGATGTTCCCAAACCGGAGAAGTTCAAGGGTGCAAGGTCCGCAAGGGATGTGGACAACTTTTTGTGAGAAATAGAGCAATACTTCCGAGTGATAGACATCGAGGATGATGTCATTAAGGTAAACATTGCTTCAATCTATTTTACTGATGTGACTCTCTTATGGTGGCGTCGTAGGTCTATGCATGGGAAACGTGGTGGAAACGTAATTGAGACTTAGGAGGAGTTCCAAAGAGAGTTGAAGAAGCAGTTTTACCCATAGTATGCCGAGAAGAAGACTCGAGCTAAGTTACACCGTCTCACGCAAAAATGCACTATTTGAGAGTATGTTCAAGCATTTAGCGAGTTGATTATAATATCCCAAAAATCACTATTGTAATACCCCGAAAATTACTACAGTAAGAAAGTAGGTATCCTTAATATAATAAAATGAGGAAAAAAAGTGACAAAAAGGGAAATTTTGAGTTATGGCAACATTGGGAAGTATATTATGATATATTAATTCAAGAAAGGATTAAATCGCAAAAGTGAGAAAGTTTTGTTGATTAAGAGTAAATACTCAAAATTTGAGGGGTAAAGTGTAAATATGAAAAAGTTGAAGGACCAATGGTGCAAATATTTTAAGGGTGGAATAATCTAGAAACTAAGGAAAATGGATGAATTAGGACCAAATTGAAAAGGTGAAGAATTTTGAGGGACTAAATCGTAATTTTACTAAATTAAGTGATGACTCAATGATAGAATTTTTAAATATTATAAAGGGCAAAATGGTCAATTATAAGAGAGAGAAATCTAGAAGGCAATGATGATGTTGGAGATATTTTAATTAATTAAATAAATATTAGTTTATTAATATTTTAATTTAATTTTTAAATATTATTTTATTATTATTTTATTTAGTGTATATATAAGAAAAGGAAGATGAATAATCACCATCCCACAATTTTTTCCCATGCACCAACGTGAAAAGAAGAGAGAAAGTTTTGCTTTCTTTACAAATTGGTCATTCTACCAAAAATTCACCATTTTCACCTAGAAATCAAATGAATTTCTATATCCATCAAGAAAGAAAGATAATAAGGAGACTATGGGGAGTTAGAATATCAAGTTAGATTCAAGAAAGAGGAGCTGGAGGAGAGAGAAAATCAAGTTAAAGGTTGAAACTAATAAGACAAGGTAAGAACATCAAGATTTCAATATATTTTTAAGTTTGATATTATTGAAAAAGCATAGAAATGATGTTATAGTAGAGTTTTATTATATAAGGTCTTATGTTCTTGATATATTAGTGAAGAGAAATAAGTGAAAGTGATGAGAAATATTATAGAGAAAGGGAATAAGGAGTTATAAACTTAGTAATCAACATCTTGCACTAAAACAGTTTTGGACAGTAGTAGTTTAACTTTGAAAAATCACCATAAATTGTGGAGATCGAATTAGAGGATGAACAAGATATGAAATTAAAGCTTATTAAGTCTAGTTTCTCATAGAAGAAATGATGTAAGTAATGGAATTGTAAATCATGAGATATAATAAATTATGTGAGACAATGTCAGAATGAATTTAGATTCCCCTGTTCTGAATTTGGAAAATCATCAAAAATTTGAGAAAAATAATTAGGGGATTAAAATTATATTTAAATTTTTAATGATTCTATTTTCAATCGAAACAAACGGTAACATCATCCGAATCTCGTACAATCAGATAATTAATTTTTAGTGAAGAAGGGTCGAAACTGTCAAACAGCAGAACAAGGATGACTTTAAAGAATAAACTGCACTTATTGGTTAAACCATAAATTCTGAAAATTCTATGGTAAGAAGATATGTGAGTCTAATTTCATATGAATTTAGTGGATCTTAATTCGGAGTTCCATAGCTCAAGATATAAATAATTTAGTGACTATGACTCAAGTGGACAACTTTGAATGAACATATAAATAAATGGTGAAATTATAGATAATGTTACATATAAGCATGTTATATACATTACGGATGTAGAATGGAGAGGAGGAGGATGAAAATATGTGATTATTCAACTAGCATGAGATTTCATTAAAATGGCTAATTTGCATGTTTTAGTTTTAGGGACTAAATTGAATAAAAGTAAAATTTTAAGGGTAAATTTGTAAAAAGTCAAAAGTGACCAAATTGCATGAAATGAATTGTTTTATTATTTAAATTAATAAATTTAATGAAATATTAATTTAGATCAAGATTGGATGGAAATTGAGAAAATAGAAAATTACCAATATGTCTTTGAATTTTGGTATTTACGCAATTTAGCTTGATAAGTTCGTATGAACTATATTCGTATAATTTTAATTAAAGTGAATGTTATTTGGTGATGAATATTATATAAATATGTGTTTTATTATTGGAATTGATTTATTATTGGTAATATGTCTAATTATTAGATGCATTGAAATGATTATCGGAAGCTCGATTGGGTTGGAAGCTTATCGGAGATATATTACACTATCCATTGGTTCTATCGATAATTTTGGATGATTTGATTCTGGTTATAATGACATGTATAAGTTAAATTAGTCAACGTTAGCTCATTAATATTTTGATTTTGATTGATTATAAATATGAATGCTTGATGAAATGAAATGCATGTAAATTAATTTGTAAAACTCTGGTAATGCTCTATAACCTTATTCTGGCGATGGATATGGGTTAGGGGTGTTACATTGATGCTTCAAATCTCTGACTTGAGCGAGAAATAAATGTTCTATTGGTTTGAGGATGGGTTAAAGCACTGGGCAAAGCATGAGTTACATAGGCAATGAATCACCGAACTTATTATAGCCATGGCCGAAACAGAGGCCTTTGTTGAACTTGGTCCAATGAAAGACGAGTTCAAGTTGTCTAAGCCTAATATAAAGGGCAATGGTGAAAGAAACCATGAGGAAGATAAAGAGGGACATAACGATTATAACAACAGTATCGATAGCACAAGTGGCAATAAGAAACCACAAGATGCGAAGCGAGGATCCAACAACACAAGGGACAATGTGAAAAGGATAAAATGCTTCATTTGTCAAGGACCACATATGGCACGAAAATATCCGAAGAAATCGATGATTTCGGCTATAAAAAAGAAAGGTGAGTCGAAGGAAGAGGCGAAGCCTATTGAGAAAAATACATCGAGGGTCAATTCAATAGTGCTCATTCCTAAGGAAATGAATGGTGGAGAAGGGTTGATGTTTGTATACATCAATATTGCAGGTCAAAAGAGGAGTGCTCTTGTCGATACGAAAGCATTAGACTTGTTTATATCGGAAAAGGCTGTGGAGAAACTTAGTCACTCAATTAATAAATCAAATAAAAATATCAAGACGATAAATTCTGCTGAGGCCTAACTGTGGGAGTAGTTCGTAATATGGAGCTACAAATCGACAAATGGAATGGCAATGAAGACTTTGAGGTAATCAAATTAGATGATTACAATTATATATTTGGCTTAAACTTCCTTGACAGGATCCAGACAGTTCTGTATCCATGGGCCGATCAAATTCATATTGTCATTGGTCCGTTATCAAAGATTATTGTGTCGGTGCATCGGGATATGAAGGTTAGGACCAAGGTGTTGTCATCAATCCAACTAGTCGAAGATGTTTCGTATGGGAGAAACATTAACTCGATAGAACGAAATGCTACGAAAGCCCATTCAGAAAAGTTAGTGGAGCATGAGACCGATATGAGGCCTGTGAAGTCGACTGTGGAGTCGCCACCTTTGGGAAAGGTGGGTTGTCTACCGGACTTCGATGGGAAAGAAGCTATGCAAAAGCAATCGAAATGACTAAATGCTGCGAGTAAGGTACATTGCAAACACTCCGATAGTGTTTGAATTCTGACTTGTTAGCTTGGCAAGGTTGTAGGGGCCCTTTCAAAGTTCTTAAGCAATGAGGCCGAAGGTCTATGGGTAGTACGAATCCAATATGCGAGAATCAAGGGGATTCCAATAGGAACAAGTCAAAATTAGGGCAAGTTAGAGCGGAGTCTTCTTGCTAACGAGATATACCAACGAGTGTAACAGTTCAAGTTAAGAGGCGACAGAAGCCGAGGCAAAGGTTCCGAAAGAAGGGACAATTTGATCGTAAGACAAGTCGAGAAGAGGCCAATGCAATGAAAGATTTTCAAGGTAAATTAAGTTAGTGTGATTCGAAAGTCGTAATGAAGGCGTTGCGAGAATGAGTGGGGGAGAATGTCACGGGCCAAAATGTAAAGCCCGTGACCATGGCACAAGATGCGCCCCATGGAGGTCTATCGATTAGATGATGATCATTTAGCCTATGAGAACTGGCCCGATTCCAAAAGCTGTTAGAAAAGCCTGTCAGATTGAAGTCTGGTTGGCTCGATAATAAAGAAATGACAACATAGGTTATTTTTAGTAAATATGGGAATCATATCATGTAGTTTTGATTTGATATGATGTAATCTTGTAAATCCCTAAAATTAAGGGATAGGTTAATCTCTTCCATCGATGTAATTTGATCTTGACCGTCAATTTTGGGGGAGCTTAACTATAAATTGAGAGCCTCTCCTCATTTTTACATCATCCATTGTAAGTTGAATTACTAAGAGTAATAGAATTCTTTGAGCATTTACTCAAACACTTGTGTGCGTTCTTTCTGTGGCTTTCTGTTGTTCTTTTGAAGCTTATTTTGGCACAATTGCTTCCGCTATACAAATTGGTGCCTTAAAGGAATTCTAAAGGAATCCATACTTTTGGGAGTAAAGGCTGACTTAGGTGAGTTCGAACGGATCGCCTAAGACCGCACGGATTGTAAGACGAAAAATCTAGTCCCGTGACAGAAGAGCATTCTCAATTTGACGGGACATCTACCTACAGAGGGCCTTGACGTTCAGATTTGAGAGGGGCACAATGTTTCGATATTTAATAACAAATTACCACTTCGACACCACCCAAACCAACAATTACTAGGGATTAAAGCCGAATATGTTGCTGACCAGACATGTGGAAAGTGGAAACAGGAAGTCATCCAAAACCAATTGGGCAATGTCTGGACAATAGAGTTGAGTACTCGAGACTTTTCCATAAATCAAGGATTCGACAAATATGTATGGAAACATGACTTTTTACGAAGATTCTCGATTAAAGGGGTATACCAAATGCTATTGCTCCGTTAACAACAACACTAAGCCTCTTTCTCTCTAAAAATAACAATCTAGTGGAAATACCTCTTCCCTCTAAGATTCTCACTTTCTTATGGAAGTATGTTCCAACGCATTGCCCTTTCGAGTCGAACTTCAAGTTAGACATATTCAGTGGCGGAGCCACTAAGAGACCCAAAGGCCATGGCCCCTTTAAAATGATAGATTTTTAATTTAGGTCCTTTATAATTTATAAAATTTTAAATTAGTAATGGTAAAATTATACTTCACCCTTAAAAAATGATAAAAATTTTATTTAAAATTTTAAATATTATAAAAAAAATATAGACTATTAAAATGATGAAATTACATTTTTACTATCGTAAAAGTATAAATTTAATTTCGGCCCCCCAAAATGAATTTTTTGACTCTGCCACTGGACATATTCTTATGCAACCAATGTGTCCCATAAGTGAGGAAGTGCAAGAAACCTCAAATCACCTATTCCGCTCGTGCTCCATGTAACAGCCTGACTTTTAGTGATGTCGAAAACAGTGGTTCGAGGCCACTAAATTCGACGAGTAAGCTCGTAAATTTTATTATTTAATATTTACGAGTCAAATATGGTTTAAAAAAATTTTGAATTGGTAATTTATGTCTTATAATGAATTATTAGATTCGAGTGATAAAACCCTAGTTCAAGTGGTTTTAGAAAATGAGGTATCGGGACATCGTTTCTATAAATCGAGCCGTAAAGATTTTTATAAATATTTACGAAGTGTCATTAATGTAATATTCAATTTTTGTTGAAAATTTTTAACGTTTGACAGTTAATTAATTAAAAGAACTAAATTGAAAATGGTGTAAAACTTACTAATTATAATAATAAAATGACTAAATGACTTGATTAATAAATAAAGAAATACCTAAATAGCAATTATGCCTAAATGAAAAGATGAGGCGGCATAACATGGAAAAATATAATAAAATAAAGCCATTAATGGCAAATTTGTAATTAAATTGAAATTAAAATAAAATAAAAGTGAAATTAGAAAGTTTCTAGGCAATTCTTTATTCTTCTCCCAATTTTCGGTTCAAAAACAAACATGGGAGAGCTCGTTGAGCTGGTTCTTCAATTTTTCTTCATGTGAGTTCAATTCTTACTCGTTTCTTGTAATTTTTATGTTTTTGAGATTGTTACAATTAGGTCCAACTAAATCTTACTCTAGTTTTTTATTTTGTTAAAGATTTTGAATGTTTCCATCGATGAATATATATGATTTTAGTTATTAAATGATGAATTTGATATGTTGGTTGATATTTAAAAGTATTTTGTTAAGTAATTTTGATGAATTTTTTATTAGGGACTAATTTGTTAAAATAGTAAAAATATAAGGGTTTGTTGTAAAATTATTGAAAAATTAGGCTGTATTGAATGCCATTAATATTCTTCTAGCATGGGTTTGCATTAAAAATGGTTAATTTGCATGATTTGGGCCCAGGGACTAAATTAAATAAAAGCAAAATTTTAAGGGCAATTTTGTAAAAATTTCAAAAATGACCAAATTGCATGAAATGAATTGTTTGATAATTTAAATTAATAACTTGAATGAAATATTAATTTAGATCAAGATCGGGTGAAAAATCGAAGGAAATTGAAAATTACCAAAATGCCTATGTATCTTGGTATTTCTGTAATTTAGCCGGTAAGTGTAACACCCCAAACCTGGTCTAAACGTTATGACCGAATCTAGCGATGTCACATTGTAACACCCCTTACCCGTATTCGACGCCGGAATAGGGTACGAGGTGTTACAATGTGACATCGCTAGATTCAGTCATAACGTTTGGACCGGGTTTGGGGTGTTACAGTAAGTTCGTATGAACTATATTCTATATAATTTTGATTAAACTGAATGTTATTTGGTGATGGATATTATACATATGCGTGTGTTCTATTGTTAGAATTGAATTATTATTGGAAATAGATTATCGAATTTAATACTCAATTTGGATTGAACGCGGGATTGAGTACAATCATTTTGTGGTAAAGGATGAATTGACGGATAAGACCATAACTGGGTTATGACACTATGAACGTAAGACCATGGTTGGACCATGGTAGTGTTTATATGTAAGACCATAGCTGGGCTATGGCATTCTGATGATAAGACCAAACTGGGTTATGGCACTATGAACGTAAGGCCATATTTGGACCATGACAATGTTTATATGTAAGACCATAGCTGGGTTATGGCGTTCTGATGATAAGACCATAACTGGGTTATGACATTATGAATGTAAATGATGAATTGACGGAAAATGTAAAGGATAAATTGACGACAAATTACCAAAGTAAATCGAGGTTCAGCATTTGTTGCGAACTTTCGTGTTTACTTTCTGTTTAGCTCTCATGAGCTTCTGTTCAGCCTTCGGGCTTCTAAAAACGATGTACTCATATCCTTAAGTCATTCTTCGAATGGTAAAATAACATGAGTTGTTTTTGGATGATATATGCATATGAAGAAACAATAAGAGAATGATATGTGTCATGATATGTATATATATCAATATCTTGATATGTTGATACATGGAAATTATGTAAGTTGTGATGAGTAATAAACTCAAGTGTGATATGTTGATAAAATAAGTTTATCAATGTTGAATTTATATGAAATATGTTCAAGTATGCTAACAAGTGTTGTTGTTGACGTTTAGACAAGTGCCAAGTTACTAGTTAAATGGTAATATGTTTAATATATGAGGCGTTGAAAGGGTAATTACTCAAATGAAAATATACTTGTGCTCATGAAAGAGTGGTAAGTTTTTAGCTATGCAATTTCTTATAAAATGAATTATCGTGTGATTAATTCGAAAAAGGTCTATGTTTAAATGCACTATCTTGTATCTATGGTTGAATGATATGCTTATGACTGGTGTGTTATGCATATGGAATGAGCGTGGAAAGTAAAGAAACGCAAGTGAAAATAAATAAATTTTGGAAGAGTTAAAGTTGTTTAAAATCATACTATGCTAGGAATATTATGTATAAGTGATACTGTATATTTATTCACTTAGTGAGTTGTTAAATATAACTTCATGAGTATTGTTGTAACAATATTAGATTATTTTTTATAAGTATAAATTTTATATTTGAAAATGAAGTATTATGATTAAAGTTTATACGAGCTTACTAAACATTCATTGCTTGTGTATTTGTTTTCTTCTATTTTTCAGATTATCGGAAGCTTGATTGGGTTGGAAGCTTGTCGGAGATATATCACACTATCCATTGGTTCTATCGGTATTTTTGAATGTTTTGATTTTGGTTATAATGGCATGTATAAGCTTTTTGTTTAATGATGGCTTATATGTAGTGTGTTGAGTTTAGCCA
Source organism: Gossypium raimondii (assembly GCF_025698545.1). NCBI lineage: Eukaryota > Viridiplantae > Streptophyta > Magnoliopsida > Malvales > Malvaceae > Gossypium > Gossypium raimondii. The sequence goes on from NC_068571.1 coordinate 50,261,883, forward strand.
CTTATTTTGGCTTGTATTGAATGTCTAATTATGGCTTGTTAATATATGTAGTGTTGATTGTAGATAGACATGAAATTGAGTGAGAAATATGGCTTGTAAAATGGCTTATTTTCGTTCACACGGGCAGAGACACGGGCATGTGTTCCTTATTTCTAATAAAATTTTTAAAATTTTAGGAAAAATTCCCTGAGTATCCGGTTTAGTCCCAATTCACTTCTAAGGTGAACATTGGGCTTCGAAGGTCCATTTAAGGGACAATATGAGTGTTATATAATTGATTTTTAATATGTGTAACAAAAGTTGGGAAATGTCCGTATTTAATTTGTAAAGTTTGGTAATGCTTCGTAACCCTGTTCCAGTAACGGATGAGGGTTAGGGGTGTTACACTTCATCACGAGGGCAGTGTGGTTTGCCATCCCACGGGCATTACATTTGGAAATAAGGGTGAATGCAAACATACATGCATGTGGCACCTGGCATATTCACTACTTCTCTCCCACTCCTTTCATAAACCTCATGGCCCTGGCATACAACAACGAAATGGAAGTTTGTGGGGCTGCAATGGCACCAGAGGGTTACATCAACTAACCTGTTTTTAAGATCATACACTACAAAAGCATTTCTGCAATCCATAGCAAAAAACTCTTAACTCGCCGGATCTTACGTAAATTGCACTCTTACGAATGCAACATGCTTGCTTTATATAACATAATCAACAATGGAACTCAATCCTAACAAGCAAGGCCAGGGTCCACTGGAAACTAGGACCTATCCTTGCAAACATTCAGAAGTTGGGTGCTGCACTATAAATTTCTGTTGTGCAACATTCACACCATCTCACTCATACAACACATAGATTGGCAAGAGGGGTGACCACGAGACAACTTGCACAGGATTAGGAACCCTAATTAATTACTGTACTACATCTGAATTTGTTTCTAAAAAGAAAATTGACCTGATGTGTTTTAATAGTATCACTTGACAACCTTGATTTTATCTTTTTAACATAGTGGATCAATTTAAATAATAGAAGATAATTTAATCTTTCTGAGATAAAAAAGTTTAGGTATCAAAATAACAAAACATGTATAGTTGAGAGGCCAAATTTAGCATTAAGTAAATATTCTTTTCATTAGAAATCACATAGATCATGGATAAAGACAAACCTAACAAATCAGACGGTGTGAATTCTAACAGTCATCCGTTCCCCCAAAACCGACTGTCACATTATCTCTGACATCAAACCTTCTTTTGATATTTTCTTCTACGACCAAAGTACTCCAGCGATACCTACTGATTATAGCTTCTTCAAAACCTAACATAAAACCCTAATTCTCAATCGTTAACATTCTCTTTCAATTGGGTTCTCTTTCCTTTTGCTACTTACCCCTCTTTTGATTTTCCGCTCCTTTCCTGTCTAAGCTCTGCCATACGCAACGAAAATGGAAATTCCACTTCCAAACGGTGTCATGTTGGACAGTTCCGTGGGCTTTGCACTGCAAGCTATGGTTGTCGAGACCGCCATTGTTGTTACAAATTCAGTCGCTTGGTTGCTGATGATGGTATAATTTTCTTTCCTTTTTTGCCTTTTAGTTCTCCTTGAGCCACTGGTTTCTTCTGCTCTTTGTTTTATGAGGGTTCTCCCTCTCTCTCTCTCTCTCTCTTTAATTTAATGTGAAATTGACAAATTTTCTGTGAAGATTTGATTCCATTGTTCTAAAATCTTGAAGTTTGAAATTTTGCTAAACTTTTTTTCCTATTTTTTTATGCTGGGGATTTTGTTGCTTTGCCTAATAGGTTGTCTAGAATATTTAATTTTCATAGAATTTAGTAGGACTAAGTTACTCAGACTTGGGTATGATTGTGGGATAGAGTATGCATCCTCGAATCCATGTGTCGTACATGAGTATTTAAAGAAAAATGAGGAGTCCGAGTACTAGTAGTAGTAGGATGTCAAGGAAGAACTTAATTAAGATGTTTAGTTGCATTGTTTGATTCAACCCCTTACTTTTAGGATTTAAGAACAGTTTTATTTTGTTAATTGTCTTATTTTTCTATGTGATTTGCTGTAAATGCTTGTTTATTTCTTTGTTCTTTGCTCTAAGATACTATTTTTCACTCACATGACAACCAAATAATTTCGAGTTCTCCTTGTTCTAAAGTTGCGTCGTCTGATTTGGGGAAATGCTTGTTTATTTATTTGTTACACATTGCTCACAAACTGCACTTGGAAGAACACTTGTTTTATCCTCAGCACGAGTTTGGTGTTTTTCCAGATGGGAACTATGCCTAATGGAATTGATGTCCTCATCAAAGAGCCTGAAGCATATGCAGGGTTAGTTGCATAAATCATTTTGCCTAACTTGTTCTTGTTCTTCTTCCATGGAATGGGGAAAACCGTTCGATTTGCTTTTGCAGGTTTCTGCTTGCTCTTCTTGCAGTGAGAAAGCCTGGTCTGGAGAACAAGGATGCTGGTGACACTGAGGATGATGACAATGATGATGAGGAAGATGAAGCAGCAGGTGATCAAGATGAAGATGCAGGTGAGGAGGAAGATGGATCAGGTGAAGACGGTGAAGATGAAGGGGATCCAGAAGATGAACCTGATGCCAATGGAGATGGGGCCAGTGGAGAAGAGGACGAAGATGATGACGACGATGACGACGACGACGACGACGACGATGATGGCGAGGAAGGTGAAGAAGAAGAGGAAGAGGAGGAAGAAGATGAAGAAGAGGAAGAGCTTCAGCCACCGGCTAAAAAGCGAAAATGACCTAAGATGTTTCTTGTTTAGTCTTTGCTGAGTTTGGGGGTATGAGCTAAGATGTTAGAGATTGTGACAATTTGGAAATCAGACATGTTTGGTATTTCCTAACATACACTCATTGTATCATTATATAACTTCTGCTTCACTCTTCACTCATCTACTCCTTTGTATGACTTTCTCCTTTGAGGGTTAATGTATCACAACCTTTAAAACAGATTGGTCTGCTCTTTCTCCCTTGAGGTTTTGGATTAGTTTGAAAACCGTAATCTGGATTTTTGTTCATGTAGAGGGACTGAAATGCAATCTTTTAAGTTTTATTGATTAAACTCAGGTAGGATATAAGAGCCTCATATTTAAGCATTTATTGTTCTAACTACAAACTAAATGGAATTGTTTTCAACAGGGGTCAACCATGGATCCAGAAGGAAACATAATAAAGTGAGGATCCCAGGCATAGGCGAAACTAACTGAAGCGAAACCGTTCAAAGCATTGCCGTTGATAACGAGGCAATTGTTGCCTTGTTTCTGAAAAATATTAGGATCCACAGTTTCTCGAGATTGGAATCGCAAGAAAGCGTTAGTTTATGTTGAGCGCATTTGCAGTTGTTGATAATTGTCACTTTCCATTCAGCCATACCTTGTACCTGTACTCCTGTTCTCACTGTACCAACAATGATGTCGTTCAAGGAGCAAACACAAAACCCTGCATTTATATTACCAAAAAAAAAACACCCTCGAGACCAACTAGTCTGAAACAATCTTGATCGCTACATGAACAAAATCTTGGTAACTATACTAGACAAGGTAGCTTACCTTGGCCGACAAGACCCAGAACAAGAATTGCTACAAGACCCTACTGGAAGAAGCCATTGTTTTGATTAAGGTTTGTGATGTTGGTAAGGGTACATCTGTGTCGACTAATATAATTTTGGAGCAAACCATGGCTTTAAATTTCCCTTGGCGATGCATCTTCTATTTAATGTTTTTTTTTTCTTTTCTAACAATTGGACCAATTGTTCAAACTTTTTTAAGATGGGAAGATTTTGCGAATCTTCAATCTGTAAAGATAAGTGGACCAGTATTAAGAGCAGAATTTGCACATTGAAAGCCATTTAATTTGAGATTTTGTGGCATCTTTAATATATATACATATATTTGTCATTATGTTCTAAATTAATATAAAAATTAGAAGGTGCTTTGTATAGTGAGAGACACAACAAATTAGTAAATTTGGGCGTTATTGAGAGACTGTGAAAAGGAAAATCAAATTAGTCATGAAGAAGACGACTGTGGTGAATGTGCTGCATGTAAATTTATATAGTGGGAGTACAGGTGAGTGTTTGATCAAATTGAGTGAAATTTTTTTAAGTTAGTTGAGTTAATGAGTTTTATTTTATCATTCTATCTCATATTTAATTTTTTTTCAATCTAAGTTAAGTGAAATAAAATTTGAGTCTGTATATGCCCTCAAGATCATTATATAAGAATTTTAAAATATATATATATTCTTCACAAGTTTTCTTAAAATAAATTTTTATAATTTTTAATTTTTATGAAATTTTATAATTTTTTATAATGTACTCATTTCAAATTGATGACAAAATAAAATATTTACACCAATATGTAATTTGAATTGTAAATTCAATTTAACTCAAACTCGAAAAACCGAATTACTTATTCAAATTGACTAAAAAAATTGAATAATCCGATTCAATTAACTCAAAATTTAAAAAACATATTGATTTTTTTGATTAGGGAGAAAAGTTACACTTGCAAATAATGAGAGAAATTGGCAAAGATAGTGAAAGGAAAGGTTACGTGATCATAACATTTGCAAAGAGTGCACTATTTGTTCAATGGGATGATGGAACTCGTGTTATAACGAAAGGCTAAGAAGCGGACTGCTTAATAGATGGATAATGTCTATAACAATAAATTTTCAACTCTTCTTTGTTTATGACATCAAAGCATCACAACAATGAATAGATGTTATAACAAGTTAAATCCCATGATAAGTTCTGAAAATCTGCAACTATCAAGTAAAACACCACTTAACCTTTGAGATGCCCCCAGGAATTCAAAAGGTATCATCCCTTCTTTCTGCAATCAAAAGATGAATATCAGGGTAGAAGACCAATCCAGCTCGACATTTGAACCTCCCCTTGATTTTGCCAAACCATTATCTCGGAGTTCCTGCTCCTCAGTTAAACACTTAATTCCTCCCACCTCCTGGTAACAAACTAGCTAAGGAGGGAACTCCTTGGTTTCTCATTTCTTCTTGTGCTCGTCTCATTTCTTCAGGATCTGTTGCAACAGACAGCAGATTGATGAAATTAGCAAAAACGAAATTCCTAGCCATCCTTTATATATATCATCTCATATGTGGAGAGGGGCAAGAGCATGTAGAAGCACATGAAAGAGAAAGTTGTATCTGTAAAACTAAGGATAAAAAGTTGCCAAAATTGTAGAATTAGAAAAGAATAAATTGTTAAAAATGTAATGTTTGGGAAAAATGAATAGCAGCTCAAATATTATACATACGATTAAAAGAATAGGTAACATAGAAGATTTTATCCTGATCAAGAAAGAACAATTGCAAGCAAGTAATCAAATAGCGTATTTTCCACAAAAATCAACTCTTTAAAATCTACTGCAAGTCGGAACTTCAAGAAAACTACCAAGTTATGAACTAATAGTAGAGTACTTTACCCATGTTTTCCACTAATTTGGGCATTAAAAACACCACCACCAGCATAAATCCCACCATGAGACCCATTGGGCTTTTCACAACCGACATTATGGAGAAGGGTTCCCTAATCTGCAATAAAGTAGGATAAACATGAAGCAAAAGAAAGATAATAACTGAAAACAAAAGGAAACATAAACACAAATAGAATAATGTTCCTTAACCTCGTAATATTGTTCATCTCTCAACGGCTCTAAAACCAATTCACTGAGACCCCTCCTGTTCTCTGTCAATGCAGCCTGTACCTTGCCTGGGTTTCTAGCACTAACATCAACTCTAACCTAAGCAAGTTCGAAAGTCATTATCGTTAATTACAAAAAGTCAAATTCATTTAATGACTACAAGTCAAGAGACTCAGGCAAGAAATAAAAATCTTACAGGAGAAAAGAAATAGCCAATAGCAGCCACTTCAATCAAATGAGTCCCTGCTGGTATGTTCTGACTGTAGGCAATTTATATTAAGGAATTATAATACTCCAGTGTGAGGTTTACTACCACCAATTTTATAATGTATCACATTATTTACTAACAGAAAAACAGTCTACAAAGAACAAAAGAAAAGAATAAATAGCTAAAATATTTGGATTTTCCACCAGAGCTATGCATAAGAATTGCCAACAACTTCTTGGCCTAAATGGCCGGAGGTTTGTGAAGAATGAAAGCTTCGGGTTCAAACCTTAGCAACCCTACCCTCAATTTTTTTTAACAATTGATAAATAGTAGGATACAATGAAAAATATCCATCAGGTCTCAGATAAGTAACAATTTGGCCACCATTGAGTATAACTTTGACATTTGACGTTTTTCCAGGCAAAGCAAACCCTTTTGTACCCAGACCTGCCAAATAAAGTGATCAATCATCTACATCAAATTAAATAAAAGATAAAATAACACAAAAGAACATGAACCAAGGTTAATTTCTCAAATGTATATTCTGCACTGATGTTTAAAGATTCTATTGGATGAATTCATGTTTTCCCAAAACCTATAATGGGATTGTGTAATGATTTAAAGATCTTGCTTGTCAAAAGTCTTACACAAGTAGCCCTAATCAAAATTCAAAAAACAAATTCACAGATATCTAATCATTTATACGAAGACTGCTTTGGTTAATAAACCACCGTTTATTTACACAATGGAAATCAGCATAAAGACCAATAGTATATACTTCAATTTTAAAACTGAGATAAAAACTGTCACATAAAAACACTAAATTAGAATGTAGCTAAGATCCAAAACAACCGAAATCACTAGATAACAGTATAATTTGCAAAATACCAGTATAATCTAATCAAATACAAAAACTAAAAAAAGAGGGGAGGGGGGAATTACCTTGGGGGATCTTCACTCGACCATTGATGGTGTACCCATCCCCAGACCTGACAAAACAGGTAAATAAACAAGTTGAAAACCTAATAAAAGATCCAAATACGATAGAGCAATTAATTAAGAAACGAAACAAATTTACTTGACGTTAGGTTGAGATGAACCAGGTGACTACCGTGATAAAGTCAATAACTGAATTTCTAAATTAAAACAAAAAATCTAAACTTCAAAAGAATTCAATGGCGGTGAGGTTTTTTTTTTTCAAAGCGATCTAAAAAGAAAATTAGAGAGTATGAAAGAGAAGGGAGTTAACCCTGATGAAATCGTGAGTGCAGTTGGGAGAAGCGCGAGCAAAAGTAACCGTGCGATGGGTGCCATAGCAGCCGAGATTTGAGAGCTTCCACAATTGATGAAAACTAGAAAGAGTACAGAGTTCTTGGTTTTCCCAGCCTTTTAGAATTTGTTGAATTTTTATTTGTATGCTTCTCACTTGAATCTGGGCCTCTCATCAACGTTCAGTGGGCCTTGAATTGGGCTTATTTGGTTACGGGCTGTCTTATTTTCTGTTAATAAAGCTCAGCGTTTTAGTGTTTAAGTTTTAACGGTGAGTTTTGGGTAGAGAACAATACGGTGCGTTTTGATGAGTGGGGATGGGTAATAGTCGTTAAGTGAAATGGAGCGTTTCACGAGTACAACTATTGACATAATAGATAATAGGCAGCTGAGTAGAAAGAGAAACGAATTAAAAAACAAGGCATCCATATGCAAACAAATTACAAAGTGGAACTATTATCAGATCAATAAATGATGGAAGTAACTATTAATGAAGATAAGTTACCATTAAAGCAATTCAATGACGTGAAAGAAACAATTAATTCAACTATACAATATGAAAAAAACCATGTTCATGATAAATACAAGATTCTTATCAACAAACTGTGCGGGATTCAAAAAAGAATTAAATAGAGTTTTGTAATTGTATTATAAATAGAGGAGGAAAGAGCCTAAAGAAGGCATCGATTGTAATATTAGCTTTCTTTACTTTTCATAGATAGATAATAAAAAGTTTTCCTTTACTCTTGTAGAACTCTTAAAGATTTCCGCAACAATCCCTTGTGACCTTAAAATGTTGCTCAAGGAGGAATATATTTAGATTTAACTAATATTCCTATATCAGACTATGAAAAAACATAGATGATTGGGCACAATCTATGACTATTGTTGTAAACAATAACAATACGTGGTCAAAGGAAAAAATTTTAAATTATTTTGTTGGAACATTTCAAGGAGATGTTCTACAATTTCTCGGACGATGGGAAGAATCTGAGAAAGGAAAAAAACAAAAAGGGCAGTTAATCAACCAAATAGGAACTCTCAACGATATTTTAAAAGGATTAAATTTTATTCTAAAAATAGAATTTTGTGGTTGTTTTTGACAAAAAGATCAAGATAATATATCTAGTTATATTCATCAAAAATTAAATTATGCGATATTAGATATCTAGAAGAATTTTCTAAAAATTTCTTCATGAATATCAAAACTAAAAATGAAAATATAGAATTTTGTAAAAATCAATATTTTCATAAATTACCACCACCATGGGATGAGATATATATAAAAATATGTCTCTTATCTAGATAAACATAGTAAAATAGCTGGAGTACCACCAGAAAATATAGACTCTATAGGAAATATGATAAATTTTGCAAAAGAGAGAATAACTCTACATTGTTTGCAAAGTAAAGTTGCTAAATAAGTTATGTAACAGCCCAATTTTCAGTAGTGTCAGAACAATGATTTGAGATCACTAAATTCGATGAAAAAGTTAGAAATATTTTTGAATCAGTGAATTTTGTGATTTAAAAGAAATTATTAGGTAAATTGGGTCAAAAACGAGGTATCGAGACCTCGATATCATAAACTGAGCCGTAAATATTTTTATAAATATTTACAGAGTGTCAATAGGATAATAGTAAAGTTTCGTTAAGAAATTTTAACGTTTCGATAGTTAATTATGAAAAAGATTAAATTGCAATAGGGATAAAAGTTTAATTATAGATTAAAGAAAAGTTAAAAGGATCAAATAGGCAATTATGCCTTTTTCCAAAGTTGAGGCGGCATAAGTATAAAAATATGAGATTTTTATGTGTTAAAAATATTATTATATTATAGTAATGATTATGTTTTTATATTATATTATTATTAATATATTATATTATATTATATATATATATATATATATATCAAAAGAAAGAATAGAAATGAGAAAGAAAGAAACAGAGAGCAAAACGAAACAGAGAAGGAGAAAGAAGAAAAGAAAGAGAGCGACGGTTCAGGGGTTTCAAAACTTCTAAATTCAATTGGTAAGTCAATTTAGTCCCTTTTTCTTATGGTTTTGATATTTTTGGAATCCTAGAACAAAATACTACTTGATTTAAGTTGAAATTTTGGAAGTTAGTAAATTTTAGATGTTGTTCATGTTGAATTAATTGATGAATTAGAGGTTAAAATGATTGAATTTTAAGTTAGAAGTTAGTAGAAGGTTGATTTGTAAAATAAAACATAAGTTTTGAATTAATAGGGACTAAATTGAGAGAATTTCGAAATTAGGGATTTATGATGAAAATGAAGAATTAAAATGAGTATATAGTGAGAATTAAGAGAGAATATGGAGTTAAATTAGGAAAAATAAAATTAGTATTGATAAGGGATTAAATTAGAGTTTATGTAAAGTTTAGGTATAAATGGAAATATTTTAATGGAATTGTGTATTAATAATTTTAATTGTTTAATTACGTAGCTAATGTCGTGCAAGAGTCATTGTCCGAGAAATGAAAGGAGAAGGTGGACAAGGATTGACTCGAGAGAAATTTCGTTAGTATTACTATAATTCAAATTTAATTATTAATTGTTAAAATTTAAATTAATATACATGATAAGCAAATTGAGGTAAGAATCATGATTGAATTAAATGAAAATACGTATTGGTATTGAAATTATAAATAGCAATTGTTGAATTTTGAATAATATGTTTAGTAAATAAAAATAAGGTGAATATTGATATTGAATTGTATGTGAATTGAATGGAAATTACTAGTGATATGATTTGAATTAAAAGAATTAATGCGATATTGAATTGTATGTTGATTGAAAAGTAATTAGTGATTTGAATTTCATTAAATAAATAAATAAATAAAATATAAAATATGAATTGAATAAAAGTGAATTAAAATATGAAAAAGTGTGAATACATGAATCGAAGTATGATTACATGTGAATGTCGGGAATATCTATTGGTAGATTAGAAAGTGGAAAGTAAATTTGAATTGAAATGTGATTATTGAATAGAAATTGAAATGGTTTGAATTGAATTATTGAATTGAACTGGAATATTGAAATTGGTGATTGATATAGATTTTATTAGAATTGAAATTGAGAATGTGGAGATTGATATGTGAAACTGATACTGAACTGAATTATGGAATACTTAATATTGTTATGTGTACTGCATTGAACTGTGAAAATACTGAAGCAATGAATTACTGCAATACTGTGAAACTGATTGGAATAATGAATTTATAATTGATACTGAACTAATATGGAAATTTTACTGGAAAGTAAATTAAATACCCTATTAACTAGTCGGGCTAGTCGGATATAGTTGGCATGCCATAGGATATGGAAGAGTACGGGTTATTGCCGGCCATCGATCGAGCACTTATGCGCCGACTCATCATTATCATATCGATTCGATACTTTGTGTGTCGAATATTGTTATTATATCTTATCTTTATCGCCATCTAATTATGTTCTTGATCGGTACTATGTATCGTATTAGGCACTATGTGCCGTATTGGTGTGATTGGTTGGAACTGTATCCGTCAAAGTCCGAGTCAAGTTAATAGGGTAAATGAATAATTTTGATAATATAAATTTTATTGCATGATCTTGAATATGAATTGAAATAACACATTAAATTGAGGTATTGAAATGAAATGTATGAACAATGGGTTCAAGAAATAGATAATGATATAGTTCATGAAATAGTTTTGGTAATATGAGATGATGTAAAATATAAGCAAAGAGAAGCAAACTGAAATAGCCATTGTTGAGAAATGAGAAATGAAAAATAAAAATAAAATGATTTGAAATAGTGAAATAATATGTGAATTTAATTGAATACAAGTTATTGAAATTTATTTATGGATTTAATGTATAAATTGAGTGTTAGAAGATTATAAGTGTAAATTGATTATAAATGAACGAATCGAACTAAAAATAGTTGTTATTATTATTGTTGTTGAAACAAGTTGATTTAATATATTAAATGTTTATTAAAAGATTAAAAGTATAAATTGAATATAAATAGAAATGATAATGAATGAGTTGATAAATTGATTGGATTTGTATGAACTGGAATGAGTTATTAGAATGAGATGTGGAAAAATCTAATAAATTTTTTTATAGTGAAATAAGTTCTGAATACACTTAAATATAAGACTGAAATATTGCTTATTGTTATTAATGATCAAGTTGATTTAAAGTATGGGATAATTAATGAATAATTGTAGACATAAATTAAATGTATATAATTTATCCATTAATGTTATTAATTTGAATTATGGTAATACCACTGAGTATTCCCATACTCAGCGTACGGTTGTTTCCGTGCGCAGGTTAGTAGGAAGCCAGTGCTCGGTCCAGCATCCAGAGTAATCCCGACCTCAGAGAAATTTTGGTGATGTACTTTTGTTTTGATAATGTGGCATGTACCTAAGTGATATATAGGTTAAGTATAAGAGTTTTGTGATTGTGGTTTTAGAACGATGTTTAAATTGGTTATAAGTATGAAATGGAACTAATATGACATATTTGATTAAAGTATGCTATGTCTGTTATTTATTTGTGAATTAGTTATAAGTTATCCGATATGTCCGGTAATACTCTATAACCCTGTTCCGGTGACGGTTTAGGGTTAGGGGGTGTTACAAGTTAAGCATAATTTAAGTACTAAATATTGTACAAAAATCCTAGAAAACGAATGGGAATTTGGATGTAGACAAATACGTCCTAAGACTTATAAAAAATATAAAAAGAAAAACAGAAGGTATAAACTAGTTAAATGGAAACCAGAAAATAAAAGATATCTTGGTAAAAGAAAAAATTTGTTAGAAGAAAAACTTCTAAAAGTCTAAAAACAAATTTGTAAATGTTTTATATGTGATGAATAATGTCACATAGCACCAAATTGTCCTAATAAAGGAAAAAGTGCAAAGAAAATGATAAAAACACTTGAATAACAAGAATTAGAAATATGTTATGAAGAGGAAGTAAATCTTGAAGAGATATTATATGAATTAATATCGAAACAAAATCGATCTGAGATGAAGAATATATATTTATGTTTAATATAGGAAGTAGTTCTAATAATCAATTAGAAGAAATTCCTAGTAGCGAACAACAAGATATAAAATTAGGAAATTTAATTGGAGAAGAAAAGACTTTTCGATGAAATGATAGAAAATAAATAAAATCATATTTCTAAAGAAGAAATATATAAAATATCTAAATTCAAAATATGGAGTCAAAGACATATAGAGAAAATAAGTGGAAATACGCGGTAGCAAATGATACTAGAGGTGGATTAATATAAATCCCATTATTTACTAAAGATAAAATTAAGAGGATTAAAAGAAATACCCTCAAGTTAGATATATACATTTAGGAATAATAATGATAACTATTAGAGTTTTATTTAGAAAAGGTCATGATATACTTATAGTAGCGTTACATTAGATAAAAGATTTGAAAATCTAATAAAAAGTACTTATTTGATGAATTCAATCAAATTTACATCTTGATGTAATAGGATTTAAAGTTAAATCAAATTAATTTATATCCATTACAGACCCTCTAATAGAAAAATGTTTATGTTTAAGAATTGGACAAAAATTTAAAATCAATGATTTAGCGGAAGATCTAGCAATAAGTTGGACTTCTATTAATGAATATATAAATACTACGAAGTATAAATAAAAGAGATTAATAATAAAATTATTGAGCTCTTTAAACCTAATAAATTTACTATAGAAATACAATTACAATTATTACATCTAAGAGATCTATCAATACCAAAAGACTGGATGATAGAGAAAATAAGTAGTGTGTACTTCTAAACCTGTAAGTACTATAGAATACATGTCGTCTGTAATAAATTATATTTTAAAATGTTGCTATAATAAATACAAATGAGAATTTAATTTTACCTCGAATACTCAAATAGAGGAAGAAGAGGATAATGTAAGTTCAAGTTCTACACCAATAGGAATGAAAACAGTTCATATACATATTTTTCCTACAGAACCAAGTAGAAATTCTAGAAACACTAGAATGGAAGAAATACAAACTTCAACAAATGAAAGTTGGAACAAATGATGTAATTACATTTTCAAATTTCCAATCTCGAAATATTATACATACATTGAAATTACATTTCAATTTAGAGAATATAAAACATATTATTTACATGTTTTACTAGATACAGAGCTACAACTAGTAGTTGCGAAAAAATACCATTCTCAGAGAAAATGGGAACCTATGAAATATCACATAAATGCAATAGGAATAGATGATAATGAAACTATAATTCAATATAAGGCTAGAAATATACCTATATACATAAATAATGTAAGATTTGTGATACCAAAATATTATATTTTCCTGCAATGCTTGAAGATATATTATTAGGAAATAATTTTATATACCAACACTTACCATTTTCTCTTGATAAAAATTTAATTATGTTATCTGAGAAAAATCTTCTATAGAGATACCATTAGTAGAAAATCATAAATTTGTGTGTGATAAAATTTTACACCATAAAGAAAAGAACAGATTAAACAACTAGAAACAAATCATTGGTTGTTTAAAATTTTAGAGTATAATTTTAGTGAAGAACCATTAAAATTATGGCAAAATAGCCCTAGGTATTGTGATATTAAATTGGAAAATTCCAATAAAATTATTAGAGTCAAATCAATGATCTATACTAAACAAGATATAGATGATTCGATATATAAATTAAGGAATTAATAGAAAAATATTAATAGAAAAACTAATAGTTCACATTTTAGTTCGCTTTTATGGTCGAAACCATGCTGGAATAAAAAGAGGAAAAGCTAGAATGATTATCAATTATAAAAGATTAAATCAAAATATTATTTTTGATGGGTATTTTATTCCAAGAAAGGATGTTTTAATTAATCAAACTAAACAAGCAAAATATTTTAGTAAATTTGATTGTAAATTGGGATTTTGGCAAATCATGCTAACCGAAGAATCTAAACCTTTAACAACTTTTAGTGCTCCTAATGGACATTATCAATGGAAAGTAATGTCATTTGGATTATGTAATGCACCTCAAATCTTCCAAAGATGGATTGATTCTATATTTAATAAATATAAAAATTTCAGTATAGTCTATATAGATGATATTTTGATATTTTCAAACACATTAGAAAAACATAGAAAACATTTAAATGTTATTTCTCAATAATTCATAAAACATGGAATCATATTAAGCCCTAAAAAATGGAGCTAGAAAAACAAAAATAGAATTAATTTTAGGATTAAAATTATCGCAAATGATATTAAATTACAAGATCATATTATAGTAAAAATAAAAGAATTTCCTGAAAATATTGAAAATAAAAAATAACTTCAACAATTTTTAGGAATAATAAATTATGAAAGAAACTTCTTTCCTAACTTATCTGAAAAAATAGGTAAGTTATATGAAAAATTAAAAAGGATAAACCTTTTATTTGGTCTAAAAAGATTAAGAGATTATACAAAAATTAAAAACTGAAATAAATCATAGTCCAAAAGTTTATTTACCTAAACAAGATGATAAATTAATTTTAAAAAAGACGCCTCACAAAATTATTGGGGATGTATTTTAAAAGCTAAAATAAAAATAATGAAGAACTAATATGTGGATGTAGTTTAAGAAAATTTAAACCAAATGAAATTATTTATGTTATATATGAAAAGAATTATTAGCAATAAAAAGGGAATAAAAATTTTCTTATATATTTAGCACTGGAAAATTTATAATAAAAGCGATAATCAAGCACTTAAACAATTTATTACTAACAAAAGTTTGGAAACTATACCTAGAAGAATTAGATGGTACAATGAATTATGTATTTTTAATTTTGAAGTTATATATATAAAAGGTACTAATAATATAATTGTTGATTATCTTAATAGGTCTTATGGATAGAGGTAAAAAATCTCTAGAAAAAGTCGGTGAATGGACAACTGTCCATAAAAAACCCAACAAAGGGAAAACAACAAATTCTAAACAAGGATTTGTGAATATACCTGTTCAAACACCATTTTATCCTAATCAAAGATATTATGTGTCATATCCAATGGTAAGACAATCAATTTTATCATCAAATACTGTAAGCCAATTACCTTGGTCCCAAAATCCAAATTCAGCATTCCAAGTCAATTATGCTGAAATGATAAAAGGAGCAGAGAATTTGTTGAAACAACAATAAATTCAAGAAATAAAAGATTTTTACAATCCAGGTTTATCATTAGAGTTATATAATTTTATTAATGAAATATGAAAACCTATATTTCTAAACAAAGAGGTAATTTCAAAAGAGATCTTACAAAATTTTCACAATTTTTAGTTGAAAAACAACTAAAGATAATGAAGTCGATGATTTATTATTAAAATCTATTTTATATAGAGATTTGGATGAGTTTGAGTTAGAATATAAAGATATTAAGGAGATAAACAATCTTGATATATTTCAGTATTTTATTAATAAAGGAAAAAATAGTCCTATTACGAATAAAATGTTTAGACTATGTTTATTTAATAAAGCTAGACAAATATTACCAGTAGAAACTTTTACAAAAATAAATGGAGCTATTTGCAAACAAAGAAGCTCAATTTCAAAAAGCTTTTTAGAATATTTTCTACAAGCTTATATTTTTACTAATGATATAGAAGAAAAATTCTTACTATAAAATTTAGATTGGATCATGAACCATTTGATATAAAATGTATTGAATGGGGTTTTACTAAAGAAATAATAGTTCAAAATTTTTCTTTTAATCTTTTAAAAGACTTTCTGCGTCAGTTAAATCTATATTATTAAATATAATTTGATGATTTTTACTATTATTTTATATTGAAATTAGTAGTCTTATAGGTATAGTTGAAAAGAAAATTTTTTATCAGCCATATCAAATATGGATTATTTAAAGGATGATTGGAAACCCCCGATTATCAACAGTCAAAGAAGACAAAGAACACTTGACAAAAAATATTGACAAGTGTTATAAAGATCCCAGATATTATCAAATACAAACAGGGATAGACTTGATGTCAAAAGCCCAATATTTACTTCATCAAGAAATTTATAAACTTTGGACAGATGGAAGACGAATATTGGCATATCAAACTGGAAGCATCCAGAATGATAGAGATGAAGAATCTTTGTGACTATTAAAAAAGATAGTCGAAATGGAGATTGAAGATTTTCTATCTCATATTCTAGAAGAAATCAGAAGCACATGATAGACTTGAGATTCATGACCAAGACTTTCATTAAATTTACTACATCTGGATGATATTGAAGAAATGAATCTAGATAATATCCAAGAAGGATAAAGCCAAAATAGGCAGCAAAAAAATAAGGCATCCAGATGTAAACAAATTACAAAGTGTAACTATCATCAAATCAATAAATGATGGAAGTAACTATTAATGAAGGCAAGTTACTATTAAAGCAAGTCAATGACATTGAATAAACCATTAATTCAACTATGCAATGTAGAAGAAATCATGTTCATGATAAAAACAGAATCCTTATCAACAAGCTGTGTGGAATTTTTAAAAAAATTAAATAGAATTTTATAATTGTATTATAAATAGAGAAGGAAAGAGCCTAAAGCATCCTTTGTAATCTTAGTTTTTTCTTTTCTTAGATAGATAGTAAAAAGTTTTCCTTTACTCTTTGGCTTTTTAGTAGTGAGGGCAGGGAGGAAAAATAGTTATGGATTTGGTTATTGAATGAAAATACTGTTTCCTTCCTTTCCTTACTCTCTGTTCTCCTCTCTCAACTCTTTCTCAATGGCTGGAGATGGGATTACAACTCGACTGCAAAAGGAGGAGGTTGCTAAGCTTCAAATGGAACTCTCTCAATGGGACACCAAGTTGGATGGCGCTTGAAGGAGCTGAAATATGATTTTCGAGGAGAGCTCAAGCTGGAGCTGCAAGGGTTGTTTGAGCGGTATTTGGGCACTCTAACTTGTACTTCCCCTGTTGGGGCAGTTTCCAGATAAAGGAAAAGGGATCTTAGGGGGCCCTCCACCGGGGTTTCCCCCCAAGGAGACTACCAATCTCTCCTATGGTGGATTTGGGCAGTATGAACACTTCTCACTGTTCGGGTAGGATGGAATCAGTTCAAAAATCCTATAAGTTAGAATGTCCCCGATTTGATAGAACAGGCTTCAGAGGACGGTGGACCAAGCTGGAGCAATACTTTGAGGCTGAGGCATTACTACTAATGTCAGAGTCAGAACGGTAATGCTGCATTTAGAGGGGAAGGGCTTAGATTGGCATCATTTCTACACTCAAAGGCAGGGAGGGTTTCACATGCTGACCTGGGAATCCTATGCCCACAGTCTGCGAAAGTGCTTTGGCTTGAGTTCCTTCCAGGATCCTATGGTTGATCTCGTGTCTTTGAAGCAGCAGTGATTAGTGGACTAGTACCATTACAGTTTTGTCAGTTTACTGAATCAGCTCCACTTATTAGAGACTTATGCCTTGAATATTTTTATCAATAACCTGAAGGCTGAGATTGACCAATACTTGCAGTTGTTTAAATCGAAATCCTTGGTGGAAGGGTTCTTGATAGCATGGCAGGTGGAGAGCATACTTATTAGTTCCTTCAAACGTGGTCTCTTAGCAGGACGGGGAACTTCTTCTAGGGTACCCTCATTGATGCCCTCGAACACTTTTGTGACCAAGGCTAATGTGGCAACATTTCATACTACACAAAATAATGGAACCATGGGGTCTAATGGTCCAGTCAAGGGACCAATTTGATCCTTATCTTCAGCTAAGATTGAGGATAGAAAAAGGAAAGGATTATAGTTCTGGTGTGGAGCTAAGTACAGTGTAGGCCACAAATGTGTGAAGTCCCAACTCTACCAACAGCTGTTGGATCCCCGTTCAGATGGGAAAGGAGAAGAATTCCAAGAATGCCCTGATCAGCTCGAGGACATCACACCTATTGAACATGCTGCTAAAGGACCAATCCTGTCATTGCATGCTATCCAGGGGTCCTAGGGACGCAATACAATGAGAATTGCAGCATGTATTGGGGCTACTAAGGTCATCATATTGTTGGATTTCGGTAGCACCCACAATTTTATTAGTGCCAAGTTGGTTAGTCAACTCTCTTTACCAATCAATCAGATGAACAAATTGAAAGTTACAATTGTTGATGGGGGTAGACTACCATCTTGTGGTATATGTCAAGAGGTGACTTGGAGGACTCAGAGCACCAGTTTTGTCACTGCCTTTTTTGTGTTACCCTTGAAAGGCTGTGACATGGTGTTAGACATTCAATGGCTGCTTTCTTTAAGGACTATTGTGTGGGACTTTAGCTCTCTGACAATGCAACACACACATGAAGGAGTACCTTGTATGCTGCAATGAATTATACTAGGGACCATCCAGTTGTAGGAGGATACTCACTCCACCAAATGTTTTTCCCTAGTTGGTCATCTTAGGGGACCTTGTGCAATAGTGATGCTGCACCTATACAAGCATACTTGTGAGTGGTCACTGTTTCCGTTCTTGCTGAATTGCAAGCACTACTGGAAGATTATGCTGATGTCTTCAAGACACCTAAAGTGCTTCCTCCACCCCGCCTACAGGACAACAGGATACTACTGAAAGATGAGACTGCAGGGGTCAAAATTAAGCCCTATAGGTACCCTATTGTACAAAATAATGAAATGGAGAAGCTGATCCAGGAGATGTTGTAGGCTGGCATCATCAGGGACAACAATAGTTCCTTTGCTTCTCTCATTGTGATGGTTAAGAAAAAAATGACAGCTAGAGGTTATGTGTGGATTATAGACAGCTGAAAAATTGAAGTGCTTTTGTAGCGAGGAGGATGATCCATGATAATATTATGGTGGCTCAGAAAATATTTCATCATTTGAGGCTAAGGAAAAAATGGAAGAAATCTTTGGTGGCGTTAAAATTGGATATGAACAAAGCATGTGACTGGGTTAAATGGGGATTCTTTGGGCTGTCTTGGAAGAAATGAGGTTTGATTCAACTTGGATTGGATGGATCATGGAGTGTGAGAAGTGTTTCTTACTCTATGCTAATCAAATGCTAAACCAAGTAGAAGAATCAGTCCCTCTAGAGGTTTGAGATAAAGGCACCCCTAGTCTCCCTATCTTTTTCTTTTTGTTGATGTTTTATCTAGGTTAATATCTAAAGAAGTGGAGTCTAGGTCGGCCCATGGGATCAGTCTTAGCAAGTCGTGTCCAATTGTTTCACACCTTTTATTTGCAGACGATTCACTACTATTCTTGGAAGCTAACCCCATGAATTGCAAGCGAATAAAAGTAATTTTGTAGGAATATTGCTCTACTTCGGGTCAGAGGATAAACTTTGAGAAGTCTTCGATGGTTTTTAGCGCCAATTCCCTTGCTTGCTTACAACAACAAATTTCTAGTATAATGCATATTTCACTTGCTACTAATCCAGGAGTTTACTTGGGTGTGCCTGCCTTATGGGGAAACTCTAAAACTAATGCCATGGGGTATATGAGAGAAAGAGTAATAAGTAAGCTCAATGAGTGGATGAAGATGACACTTTCACCAAGGGGAAAAGAGATCTTAATTAAGGTTGTTGCTATGGCGATACCTACATATACAATGTCCTAATTTAAGTTTCCAAAGAAGTTGTGTGTTCAAATGAACTTTGCTATGGCTCATTTTTGGTGTGGACCAAAAGAGAATGGGAAATAGAATTCATAAGAGGTCATGGCATAAGCTTACTGAAGGGAAAAATCAAGGTGGCCTCGGTTTTCAAGACTTGGAATTGTTCAATTTGGTGCTTCCATCGAAACAGTGCTGAAGATTATTGCAGGGGCCTAATTCTCTTTGGGTAAGGACTCTCAAGAGTTTATATTTCCCAAGTGATAATTTCCTTGATTCTAAGATGGGATATCGAGCCTCTTGGGTGTGGAGCAGTTTGTTGGGAGGCAAAGAATTTTTGAAGAAAACTTTGTTGTGGCAAGTTTGGAACGAAGAGAGTGTGCGTATATGGGAAGATAGATGGTTAGTGGATTGCAAGGAAAGAAGGTCGTTAATCCCTGAACCTATTGCTTCTTCCATGCCTAATGAACAAAGAGGAAGGAAGCTGGGACCTTTCTAGAATTGAAAGCTGGTTGACTGAGGAGGTTAAAAAGGCCATTCTTGGAGTTCCACTTTATAATTTTGATGAAAGAGATAAATTGGTCTGGCCATATACACAGTTAACTTAGGTTACTAGGAGCTAAAAAAGGGGAAGATGAATATCGTAGGTCTGAGACTCTCTTCTTCTCATGTTGTTGATGGGAGAGTCTGGAGGGTGATTTGGAGTCTAAAGGTTCCAAGTAAAATTAAAATCTTTCTACGGAAAATAAGTGAAAATGCTCTGCCAACCTTTGTGAATCTCTTCGGAAGAAAGTGTTGTCAAAGCCCAATTTGTAGAATTTGTCATAATGAAGATGAGACTGTCGAGCATTTAATTCTGGGTTGTGAATGGGTTTGGGGAGTTTGGTTTGTTGCCGGAAATGAATTGAGAATAGTCAAGGAGGAAATAATTTCTATTGATAGCTTGTGGCTATTGTGTAGCATACTGGTGAGAATGATTCATTGCTGATTAAAATTGTGTTTTCATGTTGGATTATTTGGAAAGCTAGATTTGAGGTACTTTTGGAGGAAAAGGCTTTAGATATTGCTACTACTGTTGGAGGAATTGAATTTGTTTCTAAAGAATATTTGGATTCACAGGAACCTCTCCCAAGGGACACTAGCAAAGATCTTGACTCATCCGATATGATTTGGAAAAAGCCCCCAGAGAGCTGGATCAAGATCAATTGCGATGGTGCATTTGATCATAAGACCAAAAAGTGTTGGGATTGGTGACATTTGTAGAAATGGGGAGGGCAAAGGACTTGCTGGTATTGGAGAAAAAGTATTTGTTGACTCACCAGAATTGCTAGAAGCTATTGCAGTTTGCAAAGGGGCAGAGTTGGCTGTGTAAAAGAAATGCGAGAGAGTGATTTTAGAGACCGACTCTAAAGTTGTTGTCACTGATGCTAAAAAAACAAGAGTATAATCGTAGATGAAAGTTGAGGCCCATCTTGAGTAAGTTGGAAAACTCAATCGGTATTCTGTCAATCAAACGAGGAGCTAATCAAGCAGCAGACTGGGTTGCTACCCATGCCAAACAGGAGATGCTTTGTGAAGGTTGGATTCAACAACCATTAACTTCTCTGCTTTGTGAAGGGTTGGTTTCTTCTTTTATGAGCTGCCGTTTACAAACTGTGTAAATGTTACACATTATAGCAATACAGATACAGGTGTTCGTCTTTTGGAAAAAAAAAAAGAAAAAGTTCAAACTTACGTTTTTGTTGCAATAACATCAATATAAAATGTTCTATTTTTAATCTTTAATAATAGGACCACGTGATTAAAATTAGAATAAAAAATGCAGATAAGATACCAACCTCACAGTTTCAACTTAATTTTTGGGATGCCAACATTATTAGCAAAATATTTTAACCATTAAATTATTTTAACATTAAATAATTAATAAAATATATTAAACTAAATAAGTTGTTAAATATTTTATCACTTTATGTAGATTAGGTTTCGCCATCACCTGCACGTGAATATAGGTTTATTATTATTTCAAACTATTTTTTTAACTTTTATATTTTAGATATATATTTTAATTTAAACTTAAATGAAAATACTTTATTAATTAAAAAGTAAATTCCAATCTATTATCTAATTAGAATGAGATGTTATAATTTTTTCAATTTTATAAGGGTGAATTTTTAAATTTTTTATTCCACACGTGTTTTATTTTTAAATATTTATTTTAATATTTTACTATATCTTTATAAAATACTTGTCAATTACTAACCTTGTTTTAAATAAATAAATAGTAAATATTTTTCTTTTAACAATGCATAAAAGCTTTAAATAAATAAATCATTCAAATTAACCATCATAATAATATAATTTATTTTATAAAAACAATAATCTTTAAATTATTTCCTTTATTTTATAAAAAGACATCTAACTTAATATAAAATTTTAATGATTTTTTATCATTTCTCAACATGACATCAATCCGGATAGAGCAGATAAATCAATTCGTCTAAAGAAAACTGTAGAATGCCGTTTCGAAACTACCACATGAAGGGAGAAAACACATCTTCTCATTAAAGAGAAAGTATCTTTCACTTAAGGCTCAATAAGAAAACAAATCCCAAAATAAAAGAAAAAAAATTGAGACTTTTTTTTTTCAAAAGCAAGAAAAAAAGAAAGATATCATTTACAAGATTGAGCACAGGATAAGATTACTTTCATCAATTTCGCAAACAAACCATAGTTCAGTAAAGTTTATACAACAAATGGAGGAGACAATGAGCTCCTTACAAAGAATGAAGATGTGTTCTAATTAAGCTATATGGTTTTGATGATTTGATTTCCCCAAATGCTACAATCCCAACTTTCTCGACATCCAATCTGAAAGATTTGCTATTACAAATCCAGCAAACACCTGCATTTCACCATCATAAAAATACAGTAAAAAGATAGCAACAGAGTTTTCTTACAAAAATCTAATATAGCGACATTGTCTTCATCAGTGGAATTTACCTGAGCTGAGCCAAGAATGTAAATTGCCGAGTAATGACGGCCGTGAATGAGCATATCAGCCACCATTGCAAGAGGGATGGTAAGTGACATGCCTAATGTGGCTACTAGAGGAGTCGTCCACACAACACATAAGGCCCTAGAGAAGAGACGAATTCGAACAAAGATTAAGAATGTGTCAAACAAGAAAACCGTGACAGTTTGGAGCTGGAAGCAATTGGGAAAAGGGTGCATACCAAAAATAGTCAGAGAGGACACTTCCAACAAAGCCGTTTGCGAGGACTACTTCATCCAATTTAGCAGAGTGTGGAATTGTAAATTTGGGTTCTATTCCCAAGGCTGTCAAAGGCCAAACTGAACCAGTATTTATAGGAATGATTAGTATGATGATTAAACCTCGGGAAAGCAGGATACACTCTTGAGTTGAAAGTCTACTGATTTTTACAATAATTTAGAAACCGACAATGACATAGATTACCAAATCAAACAACTCTTACCAAGCCACCAAAGTGCTACAAGTGTAAAGAGTCCGATGTATCCAAACAATTTTTGAACATCAACCCTTTCTCCTTCCTCGCCTGCAAACTTCTTAAGCAGAACTGCAACATATTGGAGAAATGGAAGAGAATATCACAATTTGCCTTTAGAATGGATAATAGTGAATGAATTAAAATAAGATACTCAGCCAGACCTGTAAATAACCCATATGACATGGCTGATAGAAGGCCAAAAAGATCGCCAACAAGAGAGCGTTTCCCATTGCTAAACACAAACATTAACTGTCAATGTTAAAAACATACATCACAAAGAGCAAGCTAATAAATAAAAAATCCCTAAGCACTAATAGCATATCCAATGAAACATATAACAACCGAACTGAACACTCAAACTACATGCATGATACTGCTACAGTTATAGCCAAATGGAAGTACCATTAATTACAATATCAAAATGCTTTTAGTCAAAGTAATTTACTTTCATCTGACTTTTTGGCCAAGTGAAAGAGATCTTCTACAGGATGAAACTTAATTATCACTTTTCATTTGATAATAACAAAAGCCCTGCAGTTCATCAAAGCAAGCAAGAAAATTTTCAATTATAGAAGGAAGCCATCCCAATCACTAAAAAGCATTTCTTTACCACAATCGAGAATACTGTTGCAGAAAGATGTAATGATTAACTAAACTGCTTTAAAAGAAACTAAACTGCTTTAAAAGAAACCAAAGCTACACTTGCAAAAAGAACTTCCGAGGCTGTGTATAATCCACTCACTCTCTTCTTCAAAATATAGTGGCTTTGGCAGCAGTACCAACTATAAACCATATGTGCATAAGCATATAGCATGTATATCACGTATACATGAATGGATATTTATGATAAATGGCATAGAGTTCTAGCAAGACAGCATAGTCCTGAATAACAAGCACCAAGGTTATACATGCTAAGAAATTAAAGATGCGAGGAACTTACGCAGAACCTATAGAATCGTCAGCAGCCCAAGTTTTTCCTAGAGTGGTCATGACAACACCAGCCATGCTGACAAATACAGCAACCACCTTTGCAACATTTAATGAATCTTGACCCAGAAAAGCACCAATAAAAAGTGTAAAAAGTCCTGCAGTAGAGGACAGCACTGTTGTACTTGCAACACTTGTACGTGCAAGAGCAGCATTTGATAAATACTGCAACAACCAAACACCATTATCAATAACTCTTTTAGTTCCTTTCTGCATATGATTCATATCCAAAATTACTGCAGAATCTTTCCCGGTACAACTCTGGAGAATCCTTTGCTTAATTTCCAAAGGTACAGTGCCAAACTTAACTTGAGGCCAAACTTTAACCCAAAAAAAACGCGAAAAAGAAAAGACGGATACAAAAAAATTGCTTTGCAATTATTACCTCTGTTACAAACCAGATAGGAGCAATATAAAATCCAATGGTAGCAATCTCCCTTGTAGTAAGCTGTTTGTCCTGTTTCAGAAACTGAACTTCATCTTTTTGTTTAGAAACCAACGGCTTACCCTCTATGTGAGGTGAAAAATCTGCATCACTGTCCTTCCTAACCAAAGTCCCTTGAAGTTCCATTTCATATATTTTGTGCCTTAAAGGAGAATTGAGTTCGTTGGAAGTCTCATCTGTGCTTTCTATATCTTTAACAGTTTTAGAAGAACGACGTCTTAGCAAGTTACATACCCAATCCTTTATAAACGCTATTGGAAGGTAAATTACCATAAGAGAAGCTCCAAGATATGTAACCGCAAATGGCTGCTTATAGTCAGCAAAGATATCCTGTATGCAAGATATCAGTTAGTCTGAATTGACTTAGCTTTGAAACTGCGCAATGCATTCCAGAAACATGATAATATGCAAGAATTTGGAGTTCGAAAAAGAACACAAAGCCCCAAAAATGTTCTAATCAACAACCATATAAAGCCCTCAAAATTGCATTTAGATATTATAAATGCATGGATTTTTCATTTTGATAGCTAAATAGAACAGAATTTTTACAGGTTTCAATCATTCATTGGCATTAAGTAATAATTGCATCTATGAGCTTGGAATAGCTGACATCGTGAAATACCATTAAATGCTATTCTTTCCTGAAAAGCAATCAAGAAACGTATTCCACCATTTAAAAATTAAATAAATAAACAGAGAGCCAATCAACAATGAATTATGCAAACATATGACTAAGGCGAATTAGAAATGAAATAAAACCCAATTAATTAATTAACAACCAATATGAAAACATACGATGGGTTAATGAAATTAAATCGAAATACTATAAACAAAATTAATCAATACAAACACAACCGGTACGAAATTCGAAATATATTCGAAACTAGACCAAATAAATTCTTACAGGAGGCAAAAATAATGAGACTTAAACTAGAACAGAATACGAATAGAAACCATAGATGATTCCCACATGATGGGACTTGAAACTGGAGGCTCAAGCGCCCAGGCGGCAAAACAGCCAAGCCTCATTGGCATAAGGAAAGAACTTTTAAACGTTGAATTGTACATGAAATGTTAATAATTGCAGCAACCTAATCCAAACCAATTCATAAAGAGAAGATGAACTAATTGATCAAGGACGCGCACAAATGCATAGTTATGGATAATTCAATTAAAATTAACAACTGAAATTCGGAGAAACTTAATTTTTTTTAAAAAAACGGAAGAAAAGAAAACTAACCTGGGTTACTTCTGCAGAAGTTACCCAAATAACAACAACGGTACCTATCAAGAACAAGCCAGCCTTATATCTCAAACCCATTACAGATCAGAGAAAGACCCAGATTCAGAAAGAAAAAAAAAAGAGAACACAGGGATTTCAAAGATCTAACAGCTACAGCTAGATCTTTAAGCAAATTTTGGGGTTTTTGATCCGCCACCGACAAAGTAAATGTAAGATCCAAGATGGCGCAGGCTTCAATATTGAATCTTTATGGAAAAGGAGATAGAATTGTAGGAGGCGGCAGGTATGGAGTAGCCAAAAGAGGAGGGAAGACTCTTGCGAATACTACCCAAAAACAAAAAGTCCTATTAACTAAAACAAGAGAGAGAGAAGGATTAAATTGTAAATCAATTTCTCCTTTGCGTCAATTTAACTTTTTCTTTTTTTGTTTTGTTCGTGGGTCAAAATGACACGACTCATATGATAATTATTTAAAAATAAAAGGTCTTATTCTAAATTTAGTCCCTTTATATTTAATTTATGACCGATGTAATCTACAAAATTGAGGATAATCAGTTATTGGTAAACACATTTTAAAGATACAAATGAATAGTGTTACTTACTTAGGCCAATTTTAGATTCGAATAAATTAAAGTATAAAGATTAGTTTGTTATAGGTAAAAATACCATGGAGATTTTTGCTTAAGAGTTAGATTGCAATTTGCTCCTTCTACTAAAAATAAGTAAATTACTCTCTGTAAGATTAAATAGTAAATTGGTCTTTCTATTACAAAGTTCATACATATTTACTGTTACAAGTGACACATCACGTATCACTGTTTGATTATTCTATCAGCCATGACAGCTTTTAATAATAGAAATTGATAATTTTTTTAACAAAAAAAAACTAATTTGCTCATTGATCTAATGTGCATGAATTAATCTACTCGTTTTTTAATAGAGGGGCAAAATGCAATCTCACGCTTAGTACAAGAACCTCCATACTACCCTTACAAAATTATGAAATTTAGAAATGTACTAAAATAAAAATATTAATTTAAATTTTTGTTTTATTTACACATTAGAAAGAAACCAGCCAGCTAGTTAGAATTTCCTAATCAAATAATTTCCCAAATATAACTTTCCTAATCTACTGTCCATAAAAATATAGTACACACGAATCCGATATAATTCAAAAATTTTAAACATTAATCTTATTATAAGTTGTTATTTTTATATAATGCTAAAAATTATTTATAGTCTTTCTCTACCTATTAAATAAGAAGGTATATCTTTCTACATTAATAATAATATACATATCAATTAAACTAAAACTTAAAACTGGTGATTGCCTTTAATTTCTTTTCAGTTAAGAGGTTTATTTTAGGTTAGATATGGCCAAAAAAGAATTCCTTTTCAGTTAGACGTTTAATTTATTTGAATGTCTTGTCTTCAATTAATTTCAGTTTGACGCTGTCCTGTTTCTTTGTCACCGCTTCAATTCTGAAATTAATGGAATCATAATCATATTTATTTAGTGATTAATAACGTCATCTCCCAAATTAAATTCGGAATGAATTTTTTGGTGTTTATTCAACATCATCATCCACTGTTTCCAAAATACACGAAGTTTTTTCTTTTGAGGTCAAGAGTCAAACACAGCTCTCTGCAGGTCAGCCATAAATTCACCTAAACTTTGCAATTAAATCTAAAATGTTCTAGAAAGGTTCAATTTTGCAATTAAATTTTGCTCTATTTGATATTGGATTAGAATATGATTTTATAAACCTATAAATAGACCTAGTTTATATTCCTCTTGTATCATTCGAATTTAAAATAATAAATTTTCTTCTCTTCTATCGTAATTTTTTCCTGAAATGATTTCCACGTAAAATTTCATGTGTGCTATTTTCTTTGCAATACATTATATCAACGACTTTCTATTTTTCACATTATGCATATTTAGTTTATCTATATTTACTTCATCAAAATTCATCTTTTTACTGCCTACAAATGTTGATGTAGTGGCAAGACACGTTCTCAAGAGAAAATACAAGTTAAAAGTTTAAAAACTATATTATTGAAAGAAATAATCTCAAATCTTAATATGGATCATTTTACTTAACTCTCGCGATTATTTTTAATTGCTTTTTTGTTGTTGTTGTTGTTTGGAGCCAAACGGCTTTGATGATTTGTACCAACCAGCTAAGCTAAAAATTATAATAATATGAAAATTCCGAAACTTTCATGTTAATTAATGGAGATGACGGAAAGTATTAGGTTGAGTAATAACTTCGTGCCGTTTGAAGAATAAAAATATCAATATTAATAAAACAAAACACAAATTGAAGAATACAAGGATGATTTACAAAAGTTTACCTTCTAGAAAACAAAATTGATTCACATTTACATCATTTTCCTACCCACAAATCATTTTAATTAGACAAGTTTTTCAAAATTGGATTCAATTGGTCACATCAATTTTGCTCCGTCCATTTATTTAGTTCAATTGATTAAATTATAAAAACTGTATAAAAATAAAAGATAGAAAAAAATTATTTAACCGAATTTTTTAGCTTGATTCGGTTGGCCTATATTATTCGGCTAATTCTTGATACAACCAATTCGATTTGAAAACAATGAAACAAGTGGTGGAATTTAGTACATTGGCTTGGTTTTTGTTTTTGTTTAAAATTAGTATATAAACTGGAACTACTATTTTTTAAAAATATTTTCATGTTTGAGAAAAAAATATTATTTTAAAAAATAGATGCTTTTTTTTTCCATCATATTAAATAAGAAAATCGATCACATATTTTTATGAGTCTTAACTCAATTGGCACGATATTGTTATTAGTGCAGGAGGGCATAAATTCAAATGCGTTGAAGCGCATTATCTTTCTATTTAAGGGTTAGGGAGGGGCTATTAATAATTTTAAATATTTTATATATATAAAAAAGAAGATATGATAAAATTAATGTTGAAAAATAATTAGAATGAAATGTATTTATTGATATTCCTTAGTATAAGGCATATTCTAGAGAGTTGTTTATTTCATTTGATTTATTAGAGTATTTTATGGAACTACATTTCAGTCATGCTCTTTTGGAGTAAGATACTAAAATAAAACTAAACTCTGCCTAACATGAGATTGTTGTTTAAGCATTATGGAAAGAGTGACCCTCCTTTCTCCAAATTTATGTCTCCTTGTTCTCTTTTGTGATAATTCATTAGGATTTATTATGGTAGATAATATGCATAAAAAATTAATTAATTTAATAAAAATGTTTCAAGTCCTTATACTTTTCATGTATTTGGAATCAGTCACTTTAATTATATTTTTAAGAATTTAGTCTTTCCACTTTTCGATTTAAAATACGAGTTCAATCATTAACTTTGTTAAATTCGATAGTGTGGTATTTTAAAATAAGAAAAATACTCACTTGGAAGTGGGGTGAAGTCAGAAATTTTTTCTTGGGAGGGACAAAAATTAAATTATAAATTTTTATGATAACTAAGATGCAATTTTATCACTATTTCTATAAGGACTAAATCCTAATTTTATCATTATTGGGGCCAAAATGTAATTTTACTATATATTAACTTATAACTTTATAAATTTCAAAGGGCTTGAAGGGCAATTTTTCCATTTTAGGGGGATGAGTCCCTACTAGTCCATCGACGTCACCCCTGCCTAGTAGCCATATAACAAAAAAAAAAACACGTTGTAATTAGGGGTAAAGCCAAAAAAAATTTGGGAGGACGGAATTAAGTTATATATTTTTACGATAGTAAAAATGCAACATCACCATTTTTAATAGATTATATATTTATAATTTTTAAAAGGATTAAATCAAATTTTATCATTTGGGGATTAAAGTGTAATTTTACCATTACTAGTTTAAAATTTTATAAATTATAAAAGAACTTAAAAAGAAATGTCCCATTTTAGAGAGGGTGGGGATGCTGCCAACTCCCTAGCATTATCCCTGATTAAATTTAAATTTAATAAAATACTTTTAATGATGTTTTAATTTTAAAAAATAGAGGGAGTAAATTCTAATATAATTTAATTATGTAATGCTATTTTTTATAGGGCGTAATGGGATGGTATTTAAAAATTGTTAATTGCTTAACTTCATGGTTGGTGTATTACATCAAAGGCCACTCAGCTGGAATGTGGTTACCAAATGGCAATGCATAATATGGTAGGCGGCTATTAATTTTTCCACTTACAAGTTGCAATTATTTTATTTATTCTTTTATACGAAATTGCAAAAGAGTTCTCTCTAGTATTCCTATTTTATGGGATCAATATACGGTACGTGTATTAAACATTTTCAAATTATAGATTGAATTTTAAATTAGTCTTTAAATTTTTAAATATTTCAATTGAACCCTCAATTTAAAGCCGCGTTCGAATCATATCCTCCTATCAATTTAGTCGTAAGCTTTGGTGCTAATTGCTAATGTGGATCTAACGTGTTTAAAAATCATTTTATTTATGTGTTTGAAAAGGAGACCACGTCAAATCCATATTCGCATATAACACTAAATTTTACAACTAGCCTGATGAAAGGACTTAATTGGAACGATAATTTAGTTTGGAGGTTGAATTGGAAAGTTTTGAAGTTAAGGAGTCATTTTGAACTTTGACTCATAGTATAGGAATGCTTGATACAATTAATCATATATAATATGATAACCTGTCCCATCTTTATTATTAGGGTTTTTTACCTAATTAGGATAGAAAAAAAAAATTACTGAAATAGTATGTCAGAATTTTTTTTTACCAAAATAGGTTACTTTTTCATTGGAGCCTATTTGGTAGACGCCAATGAATAAAGTAATAATAATTTTTTTGATTAAAATATAATTTATACTTTTCCGGGTTAGTATATAACCCGTATAATACATAGTATTGGCGCCTATCTGGAAGGCGCCAATGGTGGTGCCTACTTCGGAGGCGCCAATGGTGGTGCCTACTTCGGAGGCGCCAATGGTGGTGCCTATTTGGGAGGCACCAATGGTGGTGCCTATTTGGGAGGCGCCAATGGTGAACAAAATATTGTGAATTTTTTCTAAATTACTAACAAATTAATTATAAAATAATTACAATATTCATACAAAAAATTACAATATTACAATATATCCCCACATTATAATATTCATACAAAATTACAATATTACAATATTCATACAAAAAATTGCAATATTCATACAAAATTATAATATTACAATATTCATACAACATTACAATATTCATAAAAAATTATAATATTCATACAAAATTACAAAATTACAATATTCATACAAAAAAATTACAATATTCATACAAAATTATAATATTACAATATTCATTCAAAAAATATAATATTCATACAAAATTACAAAATTACAATATTCATACAAAAAATTGCAATATTCATACAAAACTATAATATTACAATATTCATACAAAAATTTATAATATTCATACAAAATTACAATATTCATACAAAAATTACTAATCCAAAACTATAAATACAAATTTAATTATAAAATAATTACAATATTCATACAACATTACAATATTCATAAAAAATTATAATATTCATACAAAAATTTAAAATATTCATACAAAATTCTAATCTAAACTATAAACACTAAATATAGATAATTTATAATTAATAATTAATAAAAAATTCACAATATTTTCTAAAATATATCCTAAAAATTCACAAACTATAAACCTTTTAAATTATAAACAAAATTATTTATTAAAAAATACATTACCATTGGCGCTCTCCATCAGGCTCCTTCATTGGCGCCTACTTGAGAGGCGCCACCCGACCCGATCCGTATTTTGACCCGTATTTTTTTCAAAAAAATATTAAAAAAATATAAAATTATATTTTATTAAATTTTATTATTATTATTTTATTCATTGGCGCCTACCAAATAGGCTCCAATGAAAAAGTAACCTATTTTGGTAAATTTTTTTTTGACATCCCATTTCAGTATTTTTTTTTTCTATCCTATTTGGGTAAAAAACCCTTATTATGTATTAAATTGGTGAAAGTACCCGTTAAGCTCCTCTTTTATAACGATTAATAAAAAAAGTCCATATAATATTAAATGCATCAGATTCAGTTCCCATACTATTAAAAATAATTAAATAAAATCATATTTTAATAGAGTTGATATTTATTGTTTAAAATATGACATAAAATTATTTTTTCATTTATAATTCAACTCTATACAAAAGATTTCATTTGCAAAAACTATAAAAGCTTTCAAAATATTATCTCTATTAAATAGTAAATGCCATTTTTGAACAGAAAATATTATCTCTCTTAAAATTTGGTCTTGTTTAAATTTTTTTTTTATGATGTAGAGACTAAATTAATTAATTTAATAGTAAAAGGACTAAATTAGTACAATCCCTATAATAGATGACTTGTCAGGTATTTTCACCATATTAAATTTGATGGTTTTTGGCTAAAGTTTTTAAAAAATCATGCCAATCACGCTACTAGATTAATGGCAAAGCTTATGTAGCTTTCAAATTAATTGATATGAAATTTAGGGTTGGATTCTTTGTAAATCTAATTCCCTCCTCCATTATAATGTAATCATTTACTTGTTTATACTATTTTTAAATATTGTTTGAGTTAATGTAATAAGTGATTTAATTTAGGGCGTTCAAACGGTTGATTCAGTTATTTATCGAATTAAACTAACGTTAACTGAATTAATTAAATTATATAATTGTTTAACCGTTAACTAAACCGAAATTTTTCAAAAAATAATCTAATCAAAATATTTTGGTTAATTTCATTAGTTAACTGAATTAGCTGAAATTTGTTTATATTTTGTTAAAACAAGTATAAAAATGTCAAACAAATACATTTAAATTAACCAAAATATATGTTTTTGGCTTGAAAGTTAACCAAATTAATCGAAATTTTATGTCTTGAAACACTACAAGTCTTGAAATTAATACATAATTAACACATAATATTAATTATTAAGTTCGGTTAATTACCTAATTGTGAACCAAATTAATTGATAACCAAAATTCTAAAAATAATTAATCAACCTCCGATTGAACTAAATTCAATCACCGATCGATTAACCGAATTAGATCGTTTTGACCAATTAATTCGATCTTAATTGAAATTTGAACACTCCTAAATTAACCACCAACTTTATTGAAATTTAACAAATGAATAACTTTTTTAAAAAAATAAGTAATTCAATTTATTTTAAAATAAAATAAAAATTCACTTGCACGAAAATTTAATTTTTATTTTTATTACTTTATCAATAATTAATATTTAAAAAATCATTGCTTAAATATTTAAAATTTTAATATATATTTAAAATTCACATAGAAAAATTGTTCTTGGCACGTATAATGGATCACATAAAGCTCATAAAAAGACAACATACCTTGAAATAATTCTTTGATTTTGCTTTTGTTGATGGTCCATCCATCATGATTTAACAATTAGGTGAAGTATATTATAGACCTATCTAATCCCTTTCAAAACCAAAGATCATACGCTAATTATTTATATAATATTTGTATATTCGTCTTATATTAATATTGTTTTATCGTATTTAAAATTTTAAAATTGGTTAATACATAATTTGATATCTGAATTTAGTTTTAATGTTCAAATTGGTACTCAAATCAAATGATATTATGTGGCCTTATGAATATTTGACATGTATTAGACATTAAAGCTAAACTTAAGTATTTAAATGGGACAAAGAAAAACTTAAATAATATCAAATTAAAAATATTTTGGTATCAAATTGAACTACTAAATTAAATATCAAAATTAAATTTAAATACAAAATAATATATTAACCCTTTTAAAAATATAATATTTTTGGAAGATGTCAAACATCGTATATTGGTTTGCTTGCCAGACATTTTAGTTCAAAGTTGTCTGCTGAATGTGTAACATTCGATCCTAAAATGGGTCATGAATATAATATGTTTTTTATTCTTCATTGCTTTTCTTGTTTAATAAATTTTCATTTTTGAAAGTAGCTGTTTTGTACAAATTTTTAATATTGCTTATGTATGTAGTATTGTTTTTATAAATGATTTTAGAATGATTTTATCACCATTTTCTCCAGTTTAGTGGATGCTCGGTTCTTTTGTCAATTCTACTATCGCTTTGGACCATTTAAGTTGATTTCCTTATTATGATACGTACTTGCAATCAATTCAAATATGTCGTACTTGAGTTGAGACAAAATCGATTGTTAACGTATCCTAATATTCTATTAATATTGAAGTTAAAGCTTTTATATTGTTAATGGAATTTGTCTTCATTATAGATGACAGATGCTTATTATTTTTTTCCTTTTGCAAATTATTTGATCCCATTCATGAAATGAATGAATGATGTTTCCTTAAAAAAAAAAGTAAACTCTTTGATACGGTGAAAACTGAATTTTGTGGGCTAGTCCGAGGTTTTGTGTTATGTTGCTGTTCTTGGGCTTTTCAAAGAAGCTTGTTGGCTTGCGTCTTGTTGCCTTTTGGGACATTCAATCTAGCTCATTTTTCATCTGCAGGTGTTCACTTCGAGATTCAAATGGACAATGGGTTACTAGATTTAACAGAAACTTGAGAGTCTGTACGATTAGTCAAGTTGATGGCATGCTATGATAAATTCAGGGCTCCTTTATTGTATTTAATTTTTTTAGTCTTAAATTGTAGTATTGTTATAATATTTAATATTATCGTCTTCATCGTTTTTACACTAATCACAAATAAACATACCATCCACTCAAAAGGACCCTCAATCTAAATTAGTAAAGGAGATATAAAAATGTTGTACTAGAATATGATAATAGCGCTGTTGTCCGCATGATGGTAGGGAAGAGGAGGCTTCCAATTTATCCATGGCAAGAAGTATACATGGGTTACCATTTTGGATTACCCACGGAATAAGCTCTTAAAAGATTGTATGAGATTACTTATATGTTTTAGAGTGTTGTGAAAAAAGCTCTTTTCGGTCATTCTTGATATCGATGTTGATATCGAGTAAATTAGTCTCTCTAAAAAAATCAGAATAATTTAACCCTTATCAATTTTAAGAGTGAACAAAGGACAATTATTCATTGATTTAATGTTTTCCATCAATTGTATCTAATTTTGATTGGAATAATAACAAACGTATCTCTCAAAGTTTACATATTTTGTCAAATTAGTATTGATTTAACAAATTTAGCCCGCAAAATTTGTGTAAACGTCGATACAAAATTTGTTGAATCTTTTAGAATCAAGACCAAATTGACAGTATAATAAACATCGATGGCTAAATTTGTTATTATATTAATCAAAATTATGTGCAATTAATTGAAGACATTTAACACCGTGATTAAGTGTCTTTAGTTGCTTACTTTAAAAACTGGCATGAATAAAATTGCTTTGATTTTTTTTAGGGGACAAATTTACTCGATATCAAAATTGAGAGTAACTGAAAAGACTTTTTACCGAATTTTTTTTAACAAAAAAATAAAAGTTTATTTTTATACACAGCATTACATATGTTATATGTACAAATTTGAATCCTTAGCTTTATATATTTACAATATTCCTAGGAGCGATTTCTATGGTTATTCACAAACGAACCCTGTTTTTTTTTTTTTTTAACAATCTCACTCCCTCCATCCAAAGTGATTTTATTTAAATGAACATCACTAATTAGTAGGGATAAAATTATGAGAAAAGCGTGTGATTTGAGACTTAAGAACGTCTCCAAGAGAGAAGAATCCGGGCGACCTTTGCGGCGGCGAGCTTGACAGGCACCCACCTTGCTGACTGCTGCTGCCACCACCATCGTTCTTCACTTCAAAGTCTATAACGTCGTCCATCTCTTTCTTCACCGACTCCACCACATCTGTGTCGACTTCATTCCCCAAAATGTCTTTCAAGTAGAAAGCATTCACTGCCTTTTCTCCTTGGGTTTTCACATCTGCTCTTACTACACTCAGGCCGTTTTCCCTTAGAACCCGAGTTATGTCAGACAATAACCCGACCCGATTCTCTGCACTCAGCTCTAGTCGAACCCCCTGATTATGATTCATTTGTCATCAGAGAAAATAATAAAATAAATGCATAATTACTTATTTGGTCCCCAAACTTTATAAAAAAATCATTTTAAAGTTGGAGGTAGATTATACCAAAAATAAATTAACATCGAGTGAAGATTGTAGCATTATACCTCGCAAACTCGTCGCTCAATAGCTGCTTCCAAGCATTTTATAACCTTCTCTTTCTCACTTTCAGAACTCAAAGCGTATCCGTCTACATGTCTTATGAAGTATTCCTTTATTTCATAACAAATGGTAATGCAAATAAGAGAGTTTAAAAGAAATGAAGCAAAAGTTGAAGAGAAAACTATTAGTATACCTGCAAGGATCTGCCATCGCGGGAACTGATTGATGCATGGAAAATCACGTATTGCATATCAGTAAGCGTACACACTGTATCAAACATGAGTCTGGGTCTATCTTTACATTCAATGCTGACGATGGAGTACCATTTTTCGTGACAGTTCTCAATTGTTACAACCATTTTTCTTCCTTCTTCATCACCGTCTGATCTTGATGATGGTGGTGGTGTCATCGCCTCAAATTCCGGCCTATGGAAATCACCTGCTGATAGCATAAGTTGGTGTAACCTGCGTTCCACATCGGTCATATTGGTCCCTTCACCAAACTCAGCTGTCTTCACTTCTTGTGGGCTGGCTATTTCCGACTCACTTTGGGTAGGTGTAGTTGTGGCTCGTAGTAAAGTGGTGAGGTGGCCCTCGATGGTGGCAAGGCGGTGGGGATCGTCGATCGGGGTGTCGGTGGATTGATCGGAAATGTAGGCCACGCAAGCCAAACGAGCATTGTGGCTCCATGCATGTGCCTCCACAATGTTACAGTGGAGATCAGCTAAGGCTGCTGATATCTCCGAAAATAGACCCGGTCGATCGGTTCCTTTCATTTCTATAGCGGTGTGCTCGCTCAGTTGATCGGAGTTATTGAATACGTCATTGCGATAGGCCATGGCCTTCACCGTGTTTTCGATCTCTCTAACTGTACCTATGGCCTATGTCATTAAAATTTTAAATTTTACGTGAAAACCTCTTTAGGTAGCATAGCCTATATATTTCAAATTAGTCCTAAACTTCAAAATGTTATAATTAAAATTTTAAAATATCATTATTTTATTAATAATGTTCCACCAAACTAGGTTGTTAGTTTGGGTGTACATATTATAAGGATAACTTAAATGTAACATTAAAAAAAAATTAGTGTCTACACATAAACTTAAAATTTAATCCACGTGTTTTAAATCTGGTCATTGTAAGATTAGAGTTAGCATTTAATTACCAAACTGTTGACTAGGCTGACGGGAAGTACCTCATTCATACAATAATGATATTCGAGGTGAATTAGAATATTTTGATGTTTGGAACCAAATTAAAATCTCGGTTATAGTTTAGGGACGTTTGTTGGAATTAATCCTATGAAATAATTAATAAAAATGCCGGCATCGAACTCCTTCCATATTCACCTGCAGGATATAGTTAATTACATTTTGATCTCTGATTTTGTCGCCGTGCTCATCTTTAACATGAAAGACTGCAAATAAAAGACACTAAAATAAGCCCCCAATATATTGTATAAATGGATTAAATCAGTGAGAGGATTAATATATGTATACCATCCATGAACCATCCAGCGTCAGAGGAAATGTAGCTTTTTAAGATGATCAGATTAATATTTGTCAACACCTGCACCACTTCCAGGAGGATCCCTTGCTTGTTCACGCTATCTACCTGCACATACCATCCATGATCAAAATACATACATACATACATGCATGCATGTATGCTTACCTTTATCACCGTGCATTCCTCCATGCTGTCATTGTCAATGCAAACTCTACATCTGAAAGGCAGCCAAGGTATAAATCTATATAGGTTCATAAGATGGCCACGAGTCAAACAATAGTGTAAAAGTGGTTACATTAAAGGCATAGATTGCTTACGGGGGACCATATATTCTCTCTGGGAGATTATCAAATTCAGGATCGAAGTAAGGCCAACAAACCATCATGCTGCAAATTTATCAAAAAAATAAACAACTAAAAACAACATTCGACATAAACAAACAAACAAACAAACAAACATGTAAGAAAAGCAAGAACAACTTACAGTACAAATGTAGTTTATAAATGACAGTGGAAAAAGGAAAAAAAAAAAACCAAGCTGATAAACCAACCCAGTAATGGCGCAGATGGTCAGAGAAGAGGAATCGAAGGTGATTTCTTTCAGTCTTTTTTTTTTTGTCTTGTCTCTTTCTCTTTGAAGAAGAACACCACGAGAAGAGAGAAAAGACAGCCTCGGTGTTCCAAATAGGAGGAGAAATAGGGGTTGGGTTTTTACTATTATGAGGGTGGTGATTGGCTTATGGTATTAGTAGCTTAGGTTAAATAGAAACAACGTGGAAACCGTAAAACCGAGTGGAGGAGATTGGTTTGAATGAATGCTTTGTGGAAAAGGGTGTGTCTGAGAAGGGACACGTACGAAAGTCAAATGCATTTGGTGGTTTTCTTGCAAGGTCTTATTCTCCCATATATCTCTGCCTTCCTACTTCCTAGGCTTTTGAATGATGGAACTCCATCTTATTGGAATCTCATTGAGGGAATGTTAGAATTTAATACGCTTAATTCACGATTTAGCTTTTAGTATATATATATATATATATATATATATATATATATATATATATATTTATTTTATAGTTAATATATTTGTAGTTAATTTTAACTAATGAAAAAGCCTCATGTATTATATTTTGAGTAATAAAGAAAAGTAACGTAGTAATTAGATTTATTTAAAATAAAAATATTAAATTTAAATAAAAATAGAAAATTGTAACATTAGATATTTAAATATTAAAAGAACTTTTGAATTTGATCCATCATCGATCATCCACGTGTTGCTATTAGAACACACCACATGTCTTTTTAAAATTTTTAGTATTATATATATTATATTGATTAAAATATAAAAATCATATATAATATATAAAAAAGTTTAAAATGAATTTTTATAAAATTATAAAATATATAATTTAAAATTTAAAAAATCAAAATAATATATAAAAATTGAATATTTTATAAAAAAGTTTAAAATGTATTTATATTTCAAGTAATTGCAAAAAAACTTGAAATTAAACTACTTTTTAGAGCTTTATAATTATATAAAAATATTTTAGACCTTTTATTTTCTATTTTTACAATTTTTTACATGTTTTGTAATAATATTATTAGTTTCAACTAATTTCTTTTCAATTATTATATTTTTGTAAATTTTATTTTTATAAATTATATGTTTTTTTCTAGATTTTATAAATATTTTATTAAGTTTTATATATTTATTTCTATTTTTTATATTTTAAATGTGTATATACATTTAATAAAAGAAAATATTTATTTCTTCTTTTTTTTTACATAAAGACGTAAATTGACGCTTCCAAAAATGGACTACAAAATATAATGGAAGCATACTTTAGGTACCAAATTGAGAAATTAAGTGTACTTTAAGTATCATATTGGGACAAAAAGTATAGATATCAAAATGAAAAACAAGTATACTTTAGGGGCCAAACTGTGAATTAAGTCAATTTATTATTCATTGAATCATAAATGATATATGGGTTGATGTCAATTTTACATTTGAATTTTGAATAATTTTGGTGAACCCGATGCCTTGAGTAAGTAAGTCTCTTGACCCTTTAAAATAGAAAATTTATGTTCTAATCCCTTCAAAAGTTGTAAATTTATATTTTAATATATTCGTAAAATTACATTTTAGCTTCTAAAATGATACAATTTTGATTTAATTATATGAATCTTGACCCCCTTAACTTCATTTTTAATGATATGCCATAATATAATTTTATGAGTGACCGTGTGTGGAATTATAGAAGATTATCGGTAAACCCAGAGGCGATTCTAGGGGGGGCTAGCATGGGCCCCGGCCCCCCTAAAATGAAAAATTAGCATTTAGACTCTCTAATTTTTTTTAAATTTTAAATTAATAAAGGTAAAATTACACTTTGGCCCTCAAAATTATAAAAATTCGATTTAACCCTTTAAAAATTATAAATATATAGACTATAAAAAATTAAAATTTCATTCGGCTCTCCCTAAAAAATTATTCTGGCTTCTCCCATGGGTAAATCAAATATAAATCTTTTAAATCTTTTATCTAATTTGAATTGGAACCCTCCTGCGGTTTTTGTCAAACCATTAGCACTCTAAAGTCATTTTGCCTACGCCGAGATGGTATCAAACCTCCATCTTAGCACCAACAATGGAGTAGAGCATATTCGTAGATCGGAAGAAAATAGAATCAATAACACTTTATTACTCTCCAGAATGACATAGCAGCCTCGTACACAGGCACCTTAAGCATTAGGAGGAAGGGCTTAGTATTTTGCCACTCGCCGAGCCAAGATTGATATTCCTAAATTTAATGGAGTGGACCTAAATGGCTGGCTATTCAGGTGCCAACATTTCTTTGAATTTGGTCAAATTCCACCATGATCAAAGGTCAAGTTGGTGGTATTTAATTTGGATGGAGAAGTCCAAGTGTAGTCGAAACTCACAGTGATATTTAGTCGGAAGACAATCCCACGATTGTTATCCCACTGAGTCGCCATCTTCTTATATATCAACCCCCAAGCTATAATCGGACCCTCAACTTCGAGATTCATTGGCATGATGTTTCAGAATATAGCCATGAAACGTTGAATTTCAATTATTTCTAAAGAAAAAGGTTGTAATTAGAAGAATCAAGGAGTCAGTGGGTTATGAAGTTCTCAAATCTATATAAATTGTTTATGCAACTAAAATTTTAAAATTCGATGATAGTTGCAATTGGAAGACCCAAACATCTTATATACAGAGGAAACATTTATTTAAAATTTGCACGCCCTCACTGCTGTAAAGGTATCGTAAGATCATTCAAAGTTCGATTCGAACATAATCAGGGAATGCATCCTTGAGTTGGTTGAAGCAAATTTAAGTATACCCATTCTATTTTTAATGGGTAAGCTCTAAATCATATCAATTTTTCATCTCATATAAAAGAAATATGGAGGGAAAAGTAAAATACAATCCAACTATTATTTAAAGAGATTCAAAGAGTGAGATAAATCTGCTTAGTCAAGAATATGCTTCTGATATGGTTGTTGAAATGGAAATGCTTATTACATATTTCAGCCCTCATTCACTGTACAAGTCCAATATATGACTGAAGATTAACATTTATTACAAAAATACTTTCCTTCTGTTTTTGACATTGTTCATTTGAATGGCTCCCGTGTCCATTATTAAGTTGTAGAGCGTTGCTTAAATTCAAGCTACGAAGCCCACCGCAAATTGCTGTATCAGAGGTTTTTCTTACGGCTCGTCATTGTTTCTGTTTGTGTTAAATCATGCAATGACTTCCAGAAAAGTTTGGGGAATTTGAAGGATCCGAAGAAATTAAAAGAAAAAGAACAAAGTTGTCGAGCAACCTACATTTTAGATCACTTAATTTAGTGTCAATTTTGAACCTTTAGTTTAATCAAATTACACTATTGAACATCTAGTATTAATAAATTCAGTCACTTTAGTTAATTCTCATGAAAAAATTGACTTGAAATAGGCAAGTGACCCAGAACTAATTTTGTTTAGAAACTAAGTCAGATCTGCATAATAAGTCCACTTTCACAAAATTAGACTAAATGTGTTTGTAATAAAAAAAATTAATGAAATTAAAAGAATATAAATTACATTAAGGTTGGTTTTCAGTACAAAGACTCCAAACGGTTCTGGTTTACTTAATAGGATGCATTTTCCACTGGAATGATCACTCCTATTCAAGATAACAACAGCTTGAATCCATTTGAAGGAATTGTTAAATAAGTATGGTTTAGCACTTCGCATGAAACACCTGAGGGAAGCTGCAGTACATTTTGAACTGAAAACATGATGTCAATTCGAGGTGATTGTTCTTGATTAACATCAAAGAAATCCCATCACGATATATACTACCTCCAATGCCTCCAATGGTGTAAAGATTTCAAGCGCAGGCATGTCGACTGACGGACCAATGGCATTCATGTGTATAACCCAGTTTTTTGCTTGAAGTTTGTGAGTCTCAATGTACTCGCTTAAAATTTATTGAATAGAAGTCAGATTGCATTATTCTTCTAGAAAAATGAGCTAAAATTCAAAAAGCAAACTAGTCATTTTGTTAAAATTTTCATCTATTTCTGTTATTACAAATTGGTTCATGAACGTTGGCATAAGATCCATGTTATTAGTAAAATGTCTTTGTCCGGTTATTCTGTCAATCACGCCAATTTTTAATAATACAAATAGATGAAAATTTTAATAGAGAGAATGAATTTGCACTTTGACCTAATATACAAAGACTAATTTACCCATTTTTTTAGTAGAAAGAACAAAATATAATCCAACTCATAGTATAAGAACCTCCATAACACTTTTGCCAAGTTCATTATATACAAGGAAAAATGTTTGGTTTAGGGAAGCTCTTTTCAAACAAGTTATTTCTGTAAAGAGGGAGACAACCTTAATATATAAAGGGTGAGGGTAAAGAATTATCTAGGAATCAAACCCAAAGCTGATGTCAACTAAAAACTTGAATTCAAATATTTTTGCCACTCCATTTAGTCAACGAGACAGCCTTTTTAGTTCAACTGATCATTGATTGCAGGTAAGCTTGAAGCTTTGGGACAGTCAAACTTTGAGAAACACCACATTTACCCCTTGGACAAGTAATTTCATAATTCATTTTCATAATTTGAAAAACCGCGGCTGCCCTTTCATGAGAAAGGATGTTTAAAGATCATGAAGAAAAATAAAGGGACATGTCAAAATTTAAATATCAAACTTGATGGATTTTTACAATCTACAGCTTTTTTGAGTGAGCTCCCATGATGTTTGTAATGCATGTAACCAAAGGGCATACCTTGATAACAAGCAGTTGAGTTCGCATAAACATTTGTAAACAACTTGCACATCAGTCTAATGCTGTTTGTATAACTAAAATAACTTTAAAAACGTACAAAATTGGAGTAGCAATGAAGAAAAATATAGACTTTTAACCCAAAAGTAAACACACACACACCATAAAGTTCGAGTAATCAAGCCATGTCTTCAAAAGAAAACCAAACAATGTCGAATTCCTAAAAGAAACATGGTAACACAGGAACAAGCATGACATTTCTAGCTCTTCACATTGAATAAATAAACAATAAAATCAACTCAATTCAACTCAACATAAACATTACATATAACTAAAAACAAACAAATAAAACTATAAGCAAGAGGAAAGGGGGCAAGTACCGAAGGAGTTTGAATCTCAAGCTCTTGACCTCATTTTAGGCATGAAGGTAGTGTGATCCCATGGCAAACGAAAGCCAGCACAACATAAATAATTATTAGGAGGAGGATTATTAGAGCAACCCTGCAATGTGCAAAGCAAGTTAGTGAGAGATAAATTCATCTAATCCTAGTACCTCTTCCATTTCCAGGAGCAAATTTACAAAGAATGCTAACTGTTCATGTAGACAGAAAAAAGTGAGGTTAAATGGTTCAGAAAGCATACGTAAGTTTGACGTTTCTCCACCATACTGTGTTTCTAAAACGGCGAGTTTGCTTTCGGAAGCGAAAGGTATTTCCTTGCATGTTGGCAGTTTTGTCAACCAGCAATTCTAACCGATCACCTCTCTCCAAAACTTTATCAATATTCTCTATCATTACGTTTCTCACCTATTTGAGTACAATAAACATCATGAGAGCATGGTCTCAAAAGAAAAAGATAACAAAACACGTAAGTTGAATGCCCTTGATTGAAAAGGCAATAACTGCAGGTGACAATTAAATCTAAGGATAACCTTAAATGTGACATGTTAAATGGTCTGTAATAGATCAAAAAGGAAAATTGATATTCCATGTGATGCAAACAACAATATAGTTAATCCTTGAAGTAGGTAAAAGTTCATCCTTGTGCATTCAAATGAACACCACTGTTCTCGGATTGAACACGAAAAAGAACCTTTTAATGAGAATCTAGAAATAAAAGAATTGATAACCAGTTCAAAGAATTTAAAACCTACCTGACTCATTTCACCTTTTAGTCGATTTATCCTATCAGCATTAGGGTCACTCGAGTAGTATTCCATTTGTTGACTCAAAACCCTTGAAAATTCATCATTCATGCCATAAGGAAGGGCTGAAAAGACAGCTCGGCCATAAGTCCTCACAAATCTCTGATGAATGTCTTCAAGAAATGCAAAAGGAATGCGCCCTGCAAAAGATAC
This sequence comes from Gossypium raimondii, assembly GCF_025698545.1. NCBI lineage: Eukaryota > Viridiplantae > Streptophyta > Magnoliopsida > Malvales > Malvaceae > Gossypium > Gossypium raimondii. The sequence continues at coordinate 50,306,300 of NC_068571.1, forward strand.
AATAAACACATCCGCCATATTCAAACAATTTATTATCAGAAAAGTTTGGACCAAAGATTTCTTAGCAAGAAGAGAAAAAAAGGAAAAGCACTCGCAAACCATGTTTCTCTGACTTTTCATTTTCTTGACTTACTTGAACACTAGTTCCAAGGCATATCCAGACATGAGGGGATATGAGACTCCAAATACATAAAAAGAAAAGTAGAGAAAAATTGAATATATCTGTATCCGACACTCACAGCAGTTTAACTTAGCTTACAAACCAAAACAAATTCTAGCTAAAATTCTCCATATGGTTAGTGGAAAATCATAAGACTGTTCTGAAGAACATAAATATTCTGTTTGCAACTCAGCAATAAACACCGGAAGGGATCCTTCAAAATCAGAAGATGAGCAACAATTGCTTGGAACATAGCATTACCCATTGCTAGTATTGCTGAAAAGACATGATCAGGAGGAAAAATCCTTTTTTTTTACCAATTTTCAACTTCTAGAAAATTTAGATTGCACTTTTGAACTTCAAATCAAACCCTAGATTGTCAACCAAGCATTAAACTTCACCTTTCTTCTAAATTACATAGTATTTATCTCCAATTTCCCTTTAATTCAGAACTTGAAACAAACAAATAGTACTTAGAAAAGTAATTGAAACTGAAACACAAGCGCATCGCATCAATCTGATATAGCTTCACTTTCAGTAGAAGAGAATGGAAACTAACTTTCACAATAATTTCCATTAGAAAAAAAAAAAAAGAAAAAAAGAAGTGAGAGAGGTTATTGACATACTCCCGGCACTTTCGTCAGCCATACAAAGAACGGTGAGTCCATCGGTGCGTTTGACGTGGAAGATGTACCGATCTTGTGAATACGAAACGTGAGAGTCGTTTTCTCCAGGTATTTTCTCTAGAATCTGCCTGGCAATCGCGCTAGCGTTCGTAGACGCCGCCGTAAACTCCGCCAGCACCACCGATCCACGCGCAACCAGCGCGTATAGTATCGCCATCTAAAAATTCAAAACCTCGACTGATATATCAAAAAGACAGCGGCTCTTTTCAAGCTAGCTGCTTTTCTCCTCCTACCTAAGAATGATCTTCCTTCCTCCCTTCCTAATTCTTATTATTATTTTTTTATTTTTAATTGATTGATTTTGATAATGATTGAGCTGCTAGGAATTAGATAATCCTAAAAAAAGCTTTCTTTTTCGTTGTCTTTCAAAGTTAAAATTAACTAGCTGGCTGATAAAAGTTAGGTTTAAAATATGCCTCCAATACTGATATATGAAATTTAACTTTTATTTATTTAATTTAAAAATTAAAATTTAATTGATAATATTTTGATATATATTTTTGTTAAATTTGAATATACAAAAAAATTAAAATTTTAAAAATATATGTTTAAAGTGGGGTTGGGGTAAAAGTTTAAATTGAATAATTGAAGCTGCAATTTTTGGCGGAAAAAAGTAAAGGTGAAAACGGAGACTGACTTGACTGATTCGGTTTTTCAACGAGAAGGAAATAACCCACGTTTGGCGCTTTATTATTTGTTTTCTTCGCCCGTCTTTCTTTTATTGCCCTTTCTAAATTATACAATAACATATAAAATTAAGGGTAAATTCCGGGGGTGGTCACCCAACTTTTGGGTAGATTCTATTTTGGTCACTCAACTTAAAAACTCAAAAACTTTCAATTTCCAACACCAACATTTTCAAAATTTAAAATTTAAGTAATCCTGAAATAATTTACAAATTTCATCACTTTAATCTTAAATCTAAAAAATTAACCATTTTAATGATTTTTTCTCTGAATTGTATGATTTCATTTATTGAATGAATTAATAAATTTATTTTTCAAAAAAAACTCTAACTCTCAATGTTTTACAAATTTATTCATTTAGTTCTAATTCTAAAAAATCAATAAATTTAACTCCAAACAATTTACAAAATTGTGAATTTAATTCTAATTCTAAAAGTTAAAAAAAGGAAAATATTTTAAGATAAAAAATTATTTAAAAAAATCTAAAAGGCCATGTTGAAGAGGAATTTGGTCTATAGAGGAAGACTCTCCTAATTCATTATATAGCTCTCCATGGCGAAGGCCAGTAAAATTTACTTGCAAAACGAGCAGATAACTTAAACTCGAAATCGCCAATCATTCATCAGATGAAAATAGAATCTATTAAGTTGAACTATATACATGTTAATAAGATGTTTCTTAATATTTCTGCTATTATGGCTTAGGGTTGAGGAGAAGTGGAAAGAGTTGCAGGCTGAGATGGCTAAATTATCAAAAACCAGATGTTAAGCGTCGAAACCTTACTCACTCCTATTGTCATCATTTAAACAAGATAAAGGGTGGGTGGTTGGGTTTTCAAATTCACACTCTATTTAAACTGAAGGTTGGGCCTAGGCTGATTGAAATGCTCCAATCTAAATATATGTGACTATACTATGGTGTCTAATCTTCACAGTAAGGGCCCTCCTTGTTGCTTTTTACTTTTTAAAAGCATGCTTTTACGGTTAAAATAATGTTAAATAATATATGTGTTTAAATTTCGGTTAAAATTAAATTAATCTATCGAATCGATTTGGTGCAATTACACACCTGAAATTTTAATTATGATTCAAATATATACATGAAATTTTGATTGTAACAGCCTGAATTTTCAGTGGTAATGGAAACGGTGATTTGAGTCCCCAATTCCGATGAGTAAGCTCGTAAATTTTATTATTTAGTATTTACGAGTGAAATGTGATTTTAGAAAGATTTGTAAAATAGTGATTTGAGTTTAGAAGGAATTATTGGGTTAATTGGTTTTAAAAACGGGGTATCAAGACCTCGATTTCATAAACCGAGCTGTAAATATTTTTATAAATATTTACAGAGTGTCATTAAGGTAGTATTAAAGTTTCGTCAGAAAAATTTATCGTTTCGATAGTTAATTAATTAAAAAGGACTAAATTGAAAAATGTGTAAAACTTGCTAAAGTGGTTAAATAGCATAAATGGTAAATAAGGGAGGACTAAAAGGGCAATTAGACATCCAAGGAATGGCTGAGGCGGCTTAAGCAGAAAAAAAAATTGGAATTAGGTGATTTAAGGGTAAAATTAGCCATTGAAGGTCCTCTCAGCTGGTTTTTCATATTTTGTATCATGTAAGTTTAATTCTTGCTTTTCTCTTGAAATTTTTATGTTTTTGAGGCTTTTACAATTAGGTCCAACTATCTAATTCATTAGTTTTTGATTCTATAGGTAAATTTGAAAGTTGTCACAGATGATTTTTGGATTTTAATGATGAATTAACATAGATTTTAAGTTTTAATTTTGTTATATGATGATTTTATCAAATAATTTCAATAGAAATTGATTTTAGGACCAAATTGTGAAAAATATTAAATCTTAGGGTTTGGTATTAAAGTCTATTTATTGAGGGCTGTGCAATAGCTTATAATATTTAGATAAAGTGTTAATTGAGAAAATTATCTCATTTGATGAGTTAATTGGTGATTGAGTTAATTGCAAAAACTATAAAAGTTAGGGTAATTGTGTGATTTTAAAATTTGAAGAGTATAAATTGTGAAGTGGATTGAAATTGAAATACATGCTAATGAATGAAAAATTATACATTCAGCTCATAGATCAACGAGAAAAAGAGAAATTAGCCGAGTAGTCTCTAAACTATTACCAATTTTACAACACAACCCAGGTAAGTTCATATGGTTAAACTTTCATTATTATTTGTTAATTTAGTAATGATATAATATATCTATTCATATTTTATTGTTGAAATTAAGATTATTGTTGAATGTTTAAAATAAGTAGAACGCGGGATTGAGTACTATCATTCCGTCGCAAGAATGAATTGGCAGATAAGACCGTGGTTAGACCATGACAATGTTGAAATGTAAGACCATAGCTAGGCTATGGCATTTTAATGAAAAGACCATCACTGATGTAGAAGCTCAATTTCACCCGGGCCCATTACAAACAAATAAAATACATACACCCAAACCTCAACCCACCTAAACACTAACCCAACACCCATGACCCAAACATCAGCCCAATAATATAAAAAAACCCTAATAGCCCAAAATGGCCCAAACCTAAACTATTTTCAACAAAAAAAGGGGGAAAAGAAACCCTAGCCGCCGCTCCTTCTAGCCTCTGCCACCACCTACTTTTTAGCCACCAACTCTGCCACCGTACGGCCTCCTTACTTCCCACTGCTACCGCCCCACTTGCACCTGCTCATCAATCACCCTGCAAAACAGAGCAAACACGCAAAGTAGAAGCAAAACAGTAGCAAACAAGATATAATATTGTATCAATCTTGGCTATAAAAGCCACTTCAATTTCTTTGTATTGCTTCTTCTTTTCAGACACGAAAAATCGAATAAAAAATAGAGAAAAAGTTGATACAGATTTAAAAGGTTTTTCTTTCTTCTACTCATTTATTGATTTTTTTTGGCTGTTTACTTTTCTTTTTTTTTCTTTCTTGCGTCTCAAAAAAAGAAGAGAATCAATATAAAATCAAAAGGAGAGAGTCCGGATCTTACCTTTTCGGGAGTTTAAGCCGTCGTGGGGGGGCCGAGGTTGTCATCTCCGATGAAACATGGCATTTTTGAGTCGGGGAAGTCGAGAAGCCAAAAAAAATGGCCTTTCTATTTTTCCGGCCACCGTGCTGTGCCATTGTCGTGATGACTGACCACGGACCGGGCCTAAGAGGAGAGGAGCTAGAGAGAAAATGAAAAGGCAAAAGTTTTTTTCTGAAATGGTTTCAAAATGATATTTTTTGTATTTTTTGTTACTTATATAGGCCCCTTTAAACGACGTCGTTTTGGGTAGACCTACCAGGCATCAAAACGGCGTCGTTTTGCCTTAGATCCGCGCGCGACCCGACCCGCTCTAGGGAGGATCCGCGCGTTTTCGCGGAATGGGTTTTTTACAGCCCTGGTCCTGCTGCGCTTGCGTTTCTTTTAATTTACTCCCTATTGCTATTTTTAACCTTCTGAAATTTGCCCCCATAATTTTGCTTAGTTTTCGATCAGATCCCTGACCCATCAGCGCGCTGAAAAGCGGACACGTGTCCAGGGTCTGGTTTATTCACTCATTTGGCCCCCGCCCTTTAATGCTCTCTTCATTCTGGTCCCTCATTGTATATTTTATTATAGCTTTGACTCTCAAATTTTATTTTTGTCCCGAATTAGTCCATTTTCGTCATTTCTTTATTATCTTGTTAATTAATTTAGTATTATCATATTTATATTGTCATTTTATATTTATTCTTGTATTATTATTATATCACTATATTATACTATTGGCATTATATTATTATTATTTATTATATTCCTATATTCACTTATTTAAATTTGGAATATAATTATCCTATTGTATATTGGTTATTATTACTTACTTATACATATCCTTTTATTTCAAACTTTATCATATATATATATATATACATACATATATACCTTTTATATTTGATAATTTTAAAATGTATTTATGCATACGTTTTTTCTCATATATTTTAAAATATATATATATGCATACATTTTTATAATATACGTACTTATATACTTTTCATATTTTATAATTTTCGTATACATTTTATATATACATGTACATAATATTTTTTAATTTATTTGTATATATATATACATACTTATATATTATTTATATACTTTATATATATATACATATATGTGTACACATACATACATATATGTATATACCTATATGAGTTTTATATTTAATAACTTTAAAACATAAGTATATATATATATATATGTTTTCATATTTTCATAATCATATATATAAATATTTTCCTTACATGCGCATGAATATTTTTATATATATTTTATAATTTGGATTAATTCTCCTTTTTATTATTATTTTGTTTTACTTAATGTTCATTTGTTTATTTATTTATATGTCCATTTTATGTTTTAGTTTATTTATTTCTTTATTTGTTATTGTACATACATGATGAATTTTGTTCTTTTTTTATTTGTTTTTGCTCATGTTATTTTTAGTCACATTATTTTATTTATTATTCCATTATGCATATGAATACCATATTTCAAAAAAGAAAATGTTTTAAAATAAGGCAATGTTTTGCGTTTGGAAATTCGAGAAAACATGCCCTAAGGTGCTGGGTGTCGATTTTTCTCGTTCAACCAAATGGCTTAATATCCTTCTTAAAAATTTCAAAATAAGGCAATGTTTTGCGTTTGGAAATTCGAGGGACGTGCCCTAAGGTGTTGGGTTTCGATTTCTCGTTTAACCAAATTGCCAAATATCCTATTGAATTTAAATCCATGCCATTCGAGTTTTTTTTAAGGATCGTATTTTAAATTTCTTTAAAGTTTTCAATCTTCGACATTAAGACATTAAGTAATCAACTAGGTACCAATTTTGGGCGTATCGAGGGTGCTAATCCTTCCTCGTATGTAATGAGACTCCGAACCCCGTTTTTCTGAATTTCGTGGGCCAAACTTGTTGTTTTAATAAAATCAAACCTTTTATTAAAAACAACCACTTTTCGAGGTGATCTAATCACACATTATCAAAAAGGATTGGTGGCGACTCCCGTTTTCGTTTTCATTTTCAAAACCCAAGTTGACCCCGTTTTCCATCAAAAAAAATGGTGTCAACAACTGAGTTATGGCACCTTGAACGTAAGACCATGGTTGGACCATGGCAGTATAGATACATGTGTAAGACCATAGTTGGACTATGACATTCTGATGATAAGACCATAACTAGGTTATGGCACTACAAATATAAGACCATGGCAGGGCCATGGCAATGCATGTGTAAGACCACAGTTGGACTATGGCACAAAAAGAACGATGTACTCATATTCGTAAGCCGTTCTTCGATTCAATAAAAAACGGTACGAGACTTATGTGAATGAATTAAAATATTTATAGATTATTATTGATATTGTAATTCCAGGAACAGCTCCGATATCGGTAACACCATACCGTATGGCACCAGCTGAGTTAAAGGAGTTAAAGACACAATTGCGCAAACAAAGCACCTTTCAGTTGAACAAGGTCACAATTAAAAATAAAGCACCTTTCAATTGGTCAAACAAATCGTCAATACGAGGCAAAAGATATTTATTTTTTAATTGTGACATTGTTCAACTGTCTGTAGTCTATACATAGTCTCAAAGAACCATCTTTCTTTTTCACAAATACGATAGGTGCATTCCAAGGAGACATACTCGGTCTAATGAACCCTTTTAGTCTCAAAGAACCATCTTTCTTTTTCACAAATACGATAGGTGCATTCCAAGGAGACATACTCGGTCTAATGAACCCTTTGTCCAATAACTATTGCAATACGGTATCGTGTTTCTGATATTGGAACTATTCATGGAATTACATCAATTACAAATTCAACCTCACAATCAGGTGGTAAACCCGGCAACTCCTCAGGAAACACATCAGCAAACTCATTAACAACTGGTAACTGTTCTAGCTTTGATTCTGAATCCCGGGTATCAAGAATGTAGGCTACAAATGCCTCATCACCTTACCGCATTAGTTTCTGAGCTCAAAAAGCTGAAATAATTCTAAAAATTTCCTTCGGATTCTCAGACTAAACAATAATCATTTAACCTATTTGACATTTCAAATCAATCCGTTTTTCTCTACAATTTACTACAGCATCATGCTTTGTCAACCAATCCATTCTTAAAATAACATCAAGTTCCCGAAAGAGTAGCAACATTAAATCAACAGGGAATTGACAGCCTTTTACTTTCAGTGGACAATTTCGACACACTAAATTAACTCTCACACTTTGGCTTAATGGATTAGTGACTTGAATATCATAATCAGTAAACTCAACAGGCATTTTCTTTTCTGTTACTAATGCAGTGCAAATATAAGAATGCGTGGATCCAGGGTCAATCAATGCATACACAATAGTATCAAAAAGATAGAATGTACCAACTATTACGTCTGGAGCCATAGCTTCCTCCCTCGCTCGGATAACATAAGTACGTGCAGGTGCCCTAACCTCTGACCGGGCAGCAGAATCTCTCATACCCGAACGAGTAGTCCCGGCGGCACTGTTTTGGCCCGAACATTTACTTCTTTCGGAAGTGGTCATCTGTTTCTCTTTCTGTTCTTCTTCCTCTCTTTACAACTGAGGGCAATCTCAAATAAAATGATCGGTGACCCAACATTTATAACAAGCTCCTGCCTTGCCTTTACATTCATCGAAGTGATTTTTCCCACAATATTTACATTTGGGCTTAGGAACATTTTGCACACTACCCACACTAGCCGTAGGTCTAATAGTCATCTTGTAATCTTGTTGAGCCGCCTTATTCTTATTTGATCGTTCCGGCACTGGAGTGGCTCGACTAAAATCATCTCTAGACTTTTTAGCCGAAATTGTTGGAAATGACTTGGAGGAACTTCTCTTGTAAGATTCTTTATTCCTTCCGTCTCTCTGCATTTTTCTGTTATATACCTCTTCCAATTCTTGAACACGATCTGACAAAACGACAAATTCTCGTATATCTATGCCCCCAATCATCATTTTGATTTCATCATTCAGTCCTTTCTCAAACTGAATACACATTGTTTCTTCGGTTGATATAATTTCTCGGGCACATCTGCTGAGGTATACAAATTCCCTCTCGTATTCAGCTATTGACTAATTTCCTTGTCGCAAGTCAAGAAACTCTCTCTTCTTTTTATCCAAATATCTTTTGCCAACATATTTCTTTTTAAATTCACTCTGGAAGAATTCCCAAGTGATTTACTCTTTCGGCACCACAGTCACTATAGTCATCCACCAATTATATGATTCCTCTTTCAGTAAGGAAACAACACATCTCAAATAATCATCCGGGGAACAAGCCATTTCTTTAAAAACTCTTATTGTGTTCTGAAGTCAATACTCAGCTTTGATAGGATCATCATCTGACCTACCTCAGAATTCTTCGGCCCCATATTTTTTAAATTTTTTGATCGGAGTACGTTTACTGGATTCAATCATCGGAGGAGGTGCTACCGGAGGCACTTCGGACGATGCAATAGGGGGATGAGGTTGTTGAGTCTGATTTATTTCTTGCATAAATTCATTAAACCATTGATTCATAAACCTAAAGAACATATTTTTAAGTTCTTGTTCTTGAATCGGAGAAATTGAGACGTTACTACTTGTCCCATGTTCAAATGTTTGTACTCTATTACTGACCTCATCATGTTCAGCATGTTCAGATCTTTCTGACATCTTTACAATCTATAAGAAAAACAAGAGTTAGATCGGATCATACACATCACACTATCACAGATTTATATGTCATGTATTTCTATACACTTTACACATTACTATCATTCCAAGAATCGACTAAACCGAAGCTCTGGTACCAATAAATGTAACACCCCTAACCCTTATCCATTACCAGAACAGAGTTACGGAGTATTACCGAACTTTACGAATTAAATACGAACATTTCTCAACTTTTGTTACACATATTAAGAATCAATTATATAGCACACATATTGTCCCTTAGAAGGACCTTCGAGGCCCAATATTCACCTTAGAAGTGAATTGGGACTAAATTGGGTACTTAGGAAATTTTCTCAAAATTTCAAAAATTTTCTTAGAAGCAGGGGACACATGCCCGTGTCTCTGCCCGCGTGGACGAAAATAGGCCATTTTAAGGCCACTTTTCTCACCCATTTTGACATTAACCTGTACTCAACATTCACATACACCAATATATCCCAACCAAACAATCAATACAAGCTAAAAAATGTTCTCAACATGACATAACATCACAAATATTTCATTTATTTATACCTACCTATTTAACTCATTTCATTGATTTACCAAATTCTACTACTAATTACATGCATACAAACATTTAATATTCACAACCACAATTCAAATTATTTCATTGCCAAACCAACCCTATACATGCCATATAAACCAAAATTTACATTGCAAAAACTACCGGAATAAACTAGATAATGTAGCTTGATGTGTTGATCCGATCTTCCATGTAACACCCCTTACCCGTATCCAACACCGGAATAGGGTACGAGGCATTACCAGAACACATACACTTGTAAACGTGTTTAACCGAGTTATAAAATTCCATCTAAAAAAAACTTTCAAAACTATTAGCATGCTTCTATAACTTTTCACAATATATCCTCAAAATATTATGATCATAATAATTAGGGCCTACGAGACCCGATACATACTCATGCAATTCAATGCTTCATTTCCATTTCATTCAATTTGCAATTTCTCATGCTCACAATTTAAATCATATCACTAGCAATTTCCATTTAATTCACGTACAATTCAATGTCATTAAGTTCAACACTAATACGTATTTACCATTTGACTCAACGTTTATCGATTATACCATTCATTAACACATTTATGAAATTCTTAATTTTGCAATGAAAATATCACTTTAGCTTAAATAACAACATCATCCTGGTATAAATGCACTACCACTTATCCATTTTCTATAATTCTTTTGAGTCAATTTGTCACTTACCATCCTTAATCAAATTAGGGAACGGTTACGGAAAATTGAGTTCTTCATTTTCACTTTGCCATAGTATAACTATGGTCTTACGTATGATCACTTATCACTTGTCCCTGATCAGATAAGTTTAGCTAGGCTACCACTTATCACTTTGTCACTTGATCAGATAAGTGTAGCTAGGCTACCACTTATCACTTTGTCACTTGATCAGATAAGTGTAGCTAAAGCTACCACTTATCACTTTGTCTCTTGATCAGATAAGTATAGCTAAAGCTACCACTTATCACTTTGTCACTTGATCAGAAATACTCAAATCCGCGCGTTCCGCTCAATTTGATCATTTATTCGGTTTTCACATTTTTATTTTATTCTCATTTCAACAATAAATATATTTCATCATACATTATATAATTCATGAAATTAACATTTAATCATTAAATTTCAGCCATATAAACTTACTATTTCATTACCTTTCCACACCCGTTTCCTATGCATATCACAAGCATATTTTCATTCAAGCTCTTATTATTTCAATGCATAACTTTTAGGTTTAACGTGGCATAATTCAGCCACAACTTAGCCAAAGCCTAAGCATGTATGCCCAATATCTTAGCCAAATAAACATATAGCATAAGCATTATAAGCATGGATGAACACAATATTTATTTTAAACTTACTAACATGTGTTAATTCAGTACCCATTCATGACATCACTTCATGCCAAATCATATGCTAAATATACCATACACAAGTACTATGAAACTTTATTTTTCCACCTGAGCTCAAACCATGACCAATACTGCACAAAATATATGCATCATTTCTATTTCATCGTTTATCAATTATAATCGAGCGTATTACCAATTATACACAAATCATTCATATATTTTCCAATTTTTCCTCCTCCTCCTCTCCATTCCACATCCTTAATGTATATAACACATTTAAACAACATTATCGATACTATCACTATTTTCCTGTATATAAATTCAAGCTGTCCGTCTGAGTCAGAGTCACTAATTTATTTATATCTCGAGCTACAGAGCTCCAAATTAAGATCCATTAATTTTCCCTAAAACTAGAATCACATATATTCTTACCATAAAATTTTCAGAATTTTTGGTTCAGCCAATAAGTACAGTTTATTCTTTAAAGTTTCCCCTGTTTCACTGTTTGACAATTCCGACCCCTCTTCACTAAAAATTAATTATCTCATTATACAGAATTAGAATAATATTCTAGTTTGTTTCTTTTGAAAATAAACTCATTCAAGATTATAAACATATAAATTTTATCCCATATTTATTTTTTTACAATTTTTAATGATTTTCTAAAGTCAGAACAGGGGAGCTCGAAATCATTCTGACCTTGTCTCATAAAATTAATTATATTTCATGATTTCCAATTCCATTGCTTACACCATTTCTTCTATGAGAAACTAGACTCAATAAGCTTTAATTTCATATCTATTCATCTTCTAATTAAATTCCCACAATTTTTGGTGATTTTTCAAAGTTAGACCACTGCTGCTGCCCAAAACAGTTTTAGTATAAAATATTGATTACCAATTTGATCCTAAACTTTTATACATGACAATTTCGTCCCATGGCTCGGAAAATGAAATTATTGCAATATAATCCTTGATTCAAGACTAATAATTCTCATACATATCAATAACAGCCCATGGATTCCATGAAATTTCAGAAGTTATCCACAATTTCAATACTTTTCAATTTAATCCCTAAAATATGTTTTCATCCAAAATTATTTAATAAAACACCTTTAAACATCCATTAACATCTCAATTTCATCATAAAATAACAAAAATCATATGAAATTATCATTGGTATCTTCCAAAACTTTCAACAAAATGAGAAACTAGTAGAATACAAAGTTGGACCTAATTGTAAAAGTCTAAAAATATAAAAATTTCAAGGAAAAAGCAGAATTAAACTTACTTGAAGCCAAAATATGGAATACCAGCTCCAAACCCTCTTCCATGGCTGTTTCCCACCGAAATTTCAAGAAGAAATGGTCTTGAAATCCTTAAAATAAAATTTGGCCACATAAATTTTTTATAATTCCAATTTTGTCCTTAAATACATAAAAATCTTAGATTTTTTTAACGGTATGCCATCTCAGCCACTTAACTTGGTCCATTTGCTCTTTTAGCCCTTCCTTATTTAATTGTTAAACTATTTAATCACTTTAGCAAGTTTTGCATCTTTTCAATTCAATCCTTTTTAATTAATTAACTACCGAAGCATTAAAATTTTCTGACGAAACTTTAACACTACCATATTGACACTTTGTAAATATTTATAAAAATATTTACGGCTCGGTTTATAACATCAAGGTCTCGATACCTCTTTTCCTCAATTTCTTGACTTAATAAATTTTATAAAACACAAATTACTAATTCAAAAATCTCTTAAAAATCATATTTGGCTCGTAATTATTAATAATGAAATTTACGAGCTTATTTTCTGAATTTGATGATCTCGTACCACTATTTTCGACATTTTTGAAAATCGGGCTATTACATTCCAGCTACACGTTAATCTACAAGAACATTAAACAACACGAGTAAGCTTAATGAAGCTTAGCAAGTTCAATAGGTTAAACATTGATATTACCGAACTTAATATAATATAATAAATTAAATTGTAAATAAATCATACATCTTTCCCCATCAGATACAATATAATCAATAAACACACTTCCTTCAGATCAATATCAATAATAATCTATAAATCTTTCAATTCATTCACATAAGTCTCTTACCATTTCTTACTGAATCGAAGAACAACTTACGGATATGAGTACATCGTTCTTTTTGTGCCATAGTCCAACTATGGTCTTATAAATGCATTGCCATGGCCCTACCACGATCTTACATTTTTAGTGCCATAACCCAGTTATGGTCTTATAATCAGAATGTCATAGCCCAACTATGGTCTTACACATGTATTTATACTGCCATGGTCTAACCATGGTCTTATGTTAAAAGTGTCATAACCTAGTTATGGTCTTTTCATTAAAATGCCATAGCCTAGCTATGGTCTTACATTTAAACATTGTCATGGTCCGACCATGGTCTTATCCGTCAATTCATTCTTGCCACAGAACGATCGTACTCAATCCTGCGTTCTACTCGTTTTAAACATTCGATTCAATTTTCATACTTTTACAATAATCTTAATTTCAACAACAAAATATGAATAAATATATTATATCATTCCTAAATTAACAAATAATAATGAAATTTTAACCATATGAACTTACCTGGGTTGTATTGTAAAATTGGTAATAGTTTAGAGACTACTCGGCTAATTTCCCTTTTTCTCGTTGATCTACGAGCTCTTAATCTAGAATGTAAAATTTTTTATTCATTAGCATATATTTCAATTTCAATCCACTTCACAATTTATACCCCTCAAATTTTGAAATTGCACAATTACTAGAACTTTTATTATTTTTACAACTTAGTCCCTCACCAATTAACTTATCAAATGAGATATTTTTTCTCAATTAACACTTTATATAAATATTATAAGCTATTACACAGCCCTCAATAAATAGGCTTTAATACCAAACCCTAAGATTTTAATCTTTTCACAATTTGGTCCTAAAATCAATTTCTATTGAAATTACTTGATAAAATCATCATATAACAAAATTAAAACTTAAAATCCATGTTTTATCATAAACATTCAGTACTCATCAATGATAAATTTCAAAATTACCCATAGAATAAAAACTAATGAATTAGATAGTTGGACCTAATTGTAAAAGTCTCAAAAACATAAAAAAATTAAAAGAAAAGCAATAATTAAACTTACATGATGCAAAAAAATGAAAAACCAGCTTAGAGGACCTTCAATGGCGTTTTTGGACTGAAAATTAGAAGAAGAATAGCCTAGAAAAGTTTAGCATTCAATTTATTTAAGTTAATTTCACAAAATTTACAATTTTGTCCTTAAATCACCTAATTCCAAGATTTTTTTCTGCTTATGCCGCCTCAGCCATTCCTTGGGTGTCTAATTTCCCTTTTAGTCCTCCCTTATTTGCCATTTATGCTATTTAATCACTTTAGTAAGTTTTGCACCTTTTTCAATTTAGTCCTTTTTAATTAATTAACTATCGAAACGATAAAATTTTCTAACGAAACTTTAATACTACCTTAATGAAACTCCGTAAATATTTATAAAAATATTTATGGCCCGATTTATAAAATCGAGGTCTCGATACCCCATTTTAAAAACTAATTAACCTAATAATTTCTTTTAAACTCAAATCAGTATTTCACAAATCTTTCTAAAATCACATTTAACTCGTAAATACTAGATAATAAAATTTATGAGCTTACTCATCGGAATTGGTGACTTCAAATCACCGTTTCCATTACCACTGAAAGTTTAGGCTGTTACATTGATTATGATTCAAATATATATATTTAAAAAAAATAAATACATCACTTTCTTTTCATATTAGATAAATATAATTATTTATGTATGCAATATATAAACATAAAATGATATTATATCGATAATTATTTCAATAATTTGTGAAAATAGAATCAAATCAAAATTTCATGTGCAAAATTGCACAAAATCATAATTTATGTATAGTATTGCATATTTGACCAAAATTTATATATAATTTTAAGACTTATTCCTATAATGAAAAAATTTTAAATTAAAAATTAGGGTTTTATTTATTTATTTTGGTATTCTAGATTTTAATATTATTTATTAAAATAGGTTTAGTGAGAGATTTTCCAAAGTACATTTTACATTTTGGAGGAGTAACTCGACATTCGTGGGTGTTAGTATAAGTTTTTTTATTATTGAATTTATTTGGGATCAATGAGGAGATAAAGAAAGAGAATGTTATTTGACGAGTTTGACTTAAGAACTCGACACTCATGGGTGTAAAATTCTACTTTATATATTGATTCCCATTAATGTTCGATTAACATTTTGACTATTTTTTTATTTCTTTGTTCCTTATTATTATTATTATTATTATTATTATTATTATTATTATTATTATTATATAAAAACATTTATATGGTGTTGCCTTAATCAACCCCAGAACTATGGGGCTGGCAAGGCCCCGATCTCTCTAAAATGAAATTTTTTTTATTTAGGCCTTTTAACATTTTTAAAATTTTAAATTAATAAATATAAAATTACACTTTGACCCTCCCTAAAAATATAAAAATTTGATTTAATCGTTTAAAAATTATAAAGATATAAGTTATCAAAATGATGAAATTACATTTTTGCTATCGTAAAAATTACAATTTAATTTTGGCTCCCTCTAAAAAAATTTTTTAATTTCGCCTCTAGTGTTGACTCTTGTTTAACTCAAATTCAAATTGTGCAATCCCATCCCACATTCAATATTATTGTATCAAAAGCTCTCATGGTGTTTCTTAAATGGAAGAAACTCCTAAAAACTTGAGAAATTTTTGATAACTTAACTTTGTTATAGATGAAAGCATAAACATAATAGAAAAAAAAAAAAAAACTAGATGCTATGCGAAATTGTTGAAAATTTTTCAAAATTTGATAATCCAAAACAAAATAAAGGAGAGATGAAAAATTAATTTTCCTTGGAATGAAAATATTTTATATCTTGAATTTACTTGAAATCTAAGTCTGAAACTTAAATTTTAAGTAAATTAATTTAACCAATAAAAATAATAAAATATAATTTAACAATTGGATCCAAAAATAGCAAAACCCCCGTTAGTAATTGAAATCGTATATGTAAGGAATCGTAAACCCTTTTAATATACCCGCCTAAACTTAGAAACCCCTAATTTTCTCAATCCCCAAAATCCTTGATTTTGCATGGATGAAGCCAATATTAAGCTTTTTGATGGTAATGGAGAGAATAAACTAATTTGGCATCCAAGTAGTAATGGTAGATACTCCGTTAAAGGTGCTTATAGAGCCATGGCTGAAAGAATTTCGAGATTTGGCCCACATAAGAAAATCTGGAAGTCCTCCTTACTGCCGAGAGTGTGTCACTTTGCTTGGAGTCTTTGTTGTGACATTCTACCTACGACTTCTAATATTGCGAGACGTTTAAATAGTCCAGACACTAGCTGTAAACGTGAGATGCTTGCTTTGAAGGACTGTAGTAATGCTAAGTTAGCATTGCTACCTTGCAGGTTCCCTACCGAGGTTATGGAATCGGAAACCAGTAATGGCGTGGATTGGCTGGAATCAACGACCAACTCCATTGACAAGGAGCAATTCCATCTTCTTTTATGATGGATTGGGGGTTTATGGAATGTAAGGAACAAGGAACAAGCAGATTAATGGTTTAAAGAAGCTAACGGTCGGTAATCTAATGAACTCCATCAAAAGCTACTGTAATAAATTTAGAAAAGTGAATAGCTATTAGTCAGCGCTTAAATAGGCTTCTACTATGCAAAAATGGAAGCCTCCTCCTCCGGACTTCGTTAAAGTGAACTTCGATGGGAGTTTTGATGGTGAACTAAAGGCTGGTGGAGGAGGCATTTTGATAGGAGACTGTAATGGATTTGTGTTGGCTTGCGCAGTTGTTAAGCATGGGACTGTCACTAACCTTGAGTCAGCAGAGGCTTTGACAGCAAAGAAAAAAAAAAGGGCTCTTGAATTTACTCTACAAACCGGGTATCGAAGAATTTGTTGGAAGGAGATGCACTCCAGATTATCAACAAGCTGCAGGAACTAGGGGAAGACTTTTGAAGTGTAGGACTAATTAATTACATCAAAATTTCAAAAAGTTGTATTAAATCAAAATAATGACTTGTGAATAATAAAGTTACCTTTATATAGACTAGTATTTTGGGCCTAATTCGCAACTATACCTCCTCAACTTAGTTCTTACTAGTTAAATGAAGTATAATGACTTATAAACAAGATCTCAATATCTTTCTTGGTTCTTTTGAAATCTCTCAAATTTTTCAATAGACAATACAACATGTATAACTCAAAGATGTAATGTGATGTTGCCATTAGGGGAGTTTAAAACAATGTCATACTCATTTCTTTTAGTTAATGTTTTGTCTCACAGAGTTTTCCTGGTAAAGGTTTTTAATGACTCAGCTTGTAGTGAGAAATTGTATACTCTCTTCCATTTATTAGGTTTTTATCCCACATGATTTTACTTAATAAAATATTGTAAATATTTCATATGTGAATGTTATTTCAATTCTCATAATCCCAAATAATGATGTGGATGACCTTTCAATTCCTAAAACTCTCAAGAAAATTATAGAATACATTAATTTTCTTATTTATGTATTTGCAATTTATGATAGTTAAAATCCTAAATATAGACAGCATATATAAGTTTCCATCCCATCTTGTTGTTACCATTCTCATCTTTGTTATCACTACAATCTCTTTTCAGCATAATTGCCATACAATTGCCTTTAAATTCAATGCATTTAGTTTGTGTAGCGATGAATATAGTTGAAATTGAATTTTAAAGTTTTCAAACCAAGACATCCTTTAATAAATTCAATTGAAATAGAGGCTTGAATCAAGAAGTCCAGGATTTAGCATTATGATAATAATATAATCTCGATTTTATTGAATTATAATTATGTCGATGATTTTCAATTTCTAAAACTCTCATGGAAGTTATGGAATACCTTGATTTTTTTATTTATTTATGTATTTGAAATGATTGTATGAAACAGTGACACCACATCATCTCTGTCATTTTTCATTTGTTTTATGTGAATGACGTGTTTGTTGCACATTTAAATTTTTTTAAATAGATGGTGCGTTTATTTGTAATTAATGTAAAAATAATTATAACAATAAAATTAAATACTATAAACGTGAGTGAGATAAAAAAAATTAAATGCTCCGCACTCAAAATAAATAACCGTTAAAAGTTTTTTCTTTTAATAGGAAGGCGAAAAAACTTTTTCTGATATTATGGTGGGTACCAAGACAGATTTTAATACGTACTTTGATTTTCCATCCCTAACACCGGAAGTGCAAGCGGCACATCAGACGGTTCTGGATTTTGTTTTAATGTTATCAAATAGCTAATGTGACTGCTTAGCCGAATATCAAAAGCTTTGAAGGATTTTTCTCCTTTTCTTTCTTATGAACATTCGGCCATGCGAGGAAGAAAAGATGATGATTTTTCTCTTTCCTTCCACTCATCCACCAATTTATATGATAATTTAAGGCTTAATTAACTTTATTTTCTTAATTAATTAACATAATCACCATTTTAACTTCAATTGGAGATGACCATCATCTCCCACTAACATTCATTAATTCTTGGTTTAATTATTATTTTAGGACCTTTAGTTAATTGCTATTTCAATCCTCACTCATTTTGTCAATTAAAGATCTTTAGCAATTGGACTTTACAATTTAGTCACCGTGCCTTAATTAACTATAATTTCGACAAAATTACTTGACCAATCTTTAATATATTTTTATATTATCTCCGTAAATATTTATTTTTAATATTCACAGACTCGATTCATAAAAATAGGATTCTAAAACCACATTTTCCGGTATCACTAAAAATTTGACTGTTACAACAGTGACGATTATATAAGACTCTGTCCCGATGGTGTTGAATTGGGCGACTCTACTGCACGGGTCCTGATTGACGAGGGGATCCTACAGTATTGCTGCAGGGGGTTATACTGCCGGAACCGTTCATCACCTACTTAAGGATGAGTCCCATGCTGGGGTTGATATTGATGTGGAATAGGTTGGTATTGGTGCGGCGGGCATGATTGCTTGGAAAATTAAGACACATGGGTTGCAAAAATTAAAGGTTGAGTTTGATCCATGTCCATCTAGTCACCCTCCGTGAAGCTATCGATGGACTATCTCATACAACTGTGGCAATTTCTTTTGAGGGTTGCAAATGATGTGAAACGGGAGAAATTGATGGGTGGTTTCAAACATAAAAACTTGAATGGCTAGGGCATTAGAGACGCCCTTTGTGATTATTGTTACAAACTTTCTCAAGCGAGGTCAATAGGAGATCAACGATGCTTGGTTTGTTGGCACGTGTCTCAAGGATGGAGGAACATAACAATACACGAAATTTATATTCTTTAAAAATTTAAAAGGACAATAAATCATATTCATTAAAATTTCATGTAAGAAAGATTTTTGATAAATTTTATGTAAATAGTATAATATCATTTTAAATTTTATTAAAAAATTAATATATAGAAATTTTATAAAATGACAAAAGAAGAAGGAAGAAGAATAAAGTTTTGAAAAAAAATATATATTAAAATTATTAAAGTAATTAAAATTTTGATAGAAATAAAAATTGAAAATTCTATTTTTTTTGAAACGTTTGAAATTTGAACTATTTATAAATTTTTCTTATTTTGTAATATCCTTTATTTAAAAATTATTTCTTTTATTTAAACTTTTTATATTTAGACAAATTTTTTTATGATTTTATTCAAATTTAAAATTGATATTATACCAATTACAATAAAATGTAAAAATATTTTTTGATGAATTTTATTGAACATAAATTTTAATAAAATTTTGGAAAATCCAATTTTTTTATTTTGAATTTTTAAAATTTTTGGAAAATTTTACTGAATTTTTCAAAAGAACTTTTGAAAATTTTTGAATCCTATATTTTATTAACTTATTTTAGTTTTTAAAACCAACCAACCACAATTCCACGCTATCATATATTACAATCATCTATTAATAGAAATAATTAACATTAATATATTTATTTTCTCACTTTCGAAATTAACATGAATTAAATTACTTTTTAATTTAAAATCTACAAGAGCCTAAAGAATAATTATACCATAAAGATTGTGGAATCCATGTACATATACGACATACATACATTGGTTATCTAACAGTCGTGGGTCTGAAAATGGCTTCACATTGATCAGCTTAGAAGAAGGCACCACCACTAAAGTAAAACGGCTTGGGTCCTCACAAAAAAAATCATCTTCTTCCTTTATTTATTTGGATACAAGAAGGTTAGTGTATTATGGATCAGAAATTCACATTCAGAAAAGAAAAAAAAAAGGAATAATAAAAGGGAAAAAAACGTTGTTGTTGAACTGGTGCTTAGATATGGTCCTTAGGTTCTTAAGCGAGAAAAAGAAGATATGGTCCTTAGATACCTTGGTTCAAATGGTTCACATGTCTCAATCCATAGCCACCCAATATACCTATTATCCTTTTACCGGCCACCACCTTATTTTACTGAGAACTATCACCAAAAGTAGATGACGAAAACTAATTCTATGTACATATATATATATGATTAAGATATATTCACATTAATTTAAATTTTTATAAATTTTCAATACCTAAAAACATATTTTTTTCATTTTATAAATAAACTTGTAAATAGAATTAAGTAGGGTTGAATTCATAGAGACCGGTGATAATTCTACTCCTTCAAGATGCATTTACTAAAATTATTTTAAAGTACCCATTTTCGGATAAATGGACACATATTTCTTTCAAAAATGTAAGAGATTCAATCTCAACTTTTGTTAGTGATGTTTTAATAATTCATATTATTTGAGAAGAAGCAACACTTGAAAAATGAAAATTTTTCATGTAAATTCTCATTTTGGCACGCCATTATTGAATGGGATGATCTAATCGATCATGCCAACTAATTAATATAAAGTTTACTGTGAATGTGATTCAACAATACTAAAGTATACTTCTAGTTTACCATCGTATGTGATTTAACCATACAAATAAATGCACTTTAAACTTTGCATATATATATATATATATATATATATATATATATATATATATATGTGTGTAAAATTAAGCAAAGTTCGTAATCATTCCATAAATGCACAACAATTAAAGTCGCAATATAGAATGAAACTATTAATCTGAATTTCAACATCAAACTTTTATCAGTCTTCATATTATCTTCATTTTTTCACTTCTAGTGGTGAGAATAATTATTATGACTATCACTTTTTACTATTATAGAGCAACTTACCACATATCGAGCAAAAAGAAGTGCATATTTTAATTAATCAATAGCATATTTACAATACTTCTCGAAGCCTATATTTATGGATATATGAAGTATAAATAATATAAAATTCTACTTCGATAAACATTAGAGTCTTGATATATGCCAAACTTCTTATCCTGAAAAAATTCACTTCTATAATAATAAAATATTTGTAACACTATCAATATAAACACGTAATAACGAAACTTTTATAATATATCTTTTACACATTAAATATTTTTACATCACATTTTAAAATTCATTTTCTATCATATGTTCAATATTTAATTTATTACTTAAAATATTCTTTTAATATAATATAAAAATTAATAAATTAATATAAATTTTAAATAATTAAATAAAATATTAAGTATTTTCAATTATTGAATTTAAATATATTTTGATAATTAAATTAATTAAAATTATTTTAAACTAATTCGTAATAATATATAAAGTAATGAAGGAAACCAATATCTAAAGAAAAAAAATTTTATAGCATAGAGTAGAGGCGAATCTAGGGGGCTGGTAAGGGCCCCGACCCCTCCTAAAATGGAAAATTGTTATTTAGGCTATTTAAAAAATTTTAAAATTTTAAATTAGTAAAAATAAAATTACACTTTACCTCCCAAAATTATAAAAATTCGATTTAATCCTTTAAAAATTATAAAGTAATAGATTATAAAAAATTAAAATTTCATTCTCCCTAAAATATTGTTCTGGCTTTGCTCCTAGCATAGAAGAAAAATAAAACTTTTCCTTATTGTAGAGCTTTGTAGTCTCTTCGACCGGTGAAGATATTATTTTTAGGTGTTTATTTTGCACCCTTTTAAGAGAACTTAAAGAGGTCCACCGAGTTCAATAAAAGATAAAAGGTCATGTGCTTGAATTCTATTGAGATTAAATTGCTAAAAATATTTCCTTAATTGAATAGGTGCTCTCACTAAACTTCATGAATCCTTTAAGATTTTTACTAAAGGAGGGAGTAAACGCTCTAAAATTAATATTTTCGACACTTCAATCGATTGTTCAGAAAATAACATTTAAAAGACTTTCCCACCTCAACAAGCCGAAATAGAGACGTCTTAGGCACCGAAACAGGGGCTTAAACGTTCAATCAAGGTGGAGGCACCCACCATTTCAATCAACATCCTTTGGTTCGGCAATGATATTTGCTCGCATGTGATGCTATCTCTGCATACAACAAACGCTATCAATTATTGAAAAATATATATGAATCAATACCGGACAAAACACGACAAGTTGACAAGAAACGTTTCATGTTTATTGTCACAATCCCTGAGAGCTGGAATCCATTTGATAGGGGGAAAAGTCACAGCCCCTTTTCTTCGTATTTATATTTTAGATCACGCGTTTTTTTTTTAATTATAAAATGTGAATAGTTCATTCTATTGTAAGTTGATTTATTTTAGATACAGTCGGCTATATGTTACTTTATTTTATTTAATTTATTTGATTATAATATGAAATTTTATTATTTGGTGAATTATGAAAATAGAGTAAGATTCGATTCAAATCCAGGCTACATCTGAGACGGTGTGTACTCTGACAATCAAGTCATTACATGGGGTTTAGAATTTAAGATTACTTAAAAATATATTGTTAGTGTCAATTACATGGGTAAGAGATGTAACTATAATTGTAAGTGATGGAACAATAAAATTCATCATATTTGGTTGGTATTTTTTGATAAAAATTGTTGGAGAATTTTTAATACTTCTGTGAAGGCAAGATATGGAAAATCAAGTCAAACAAAGATGTTACGAAGACTTTTAATGTGATTGAAGTTTCCAAATTAGAAGAGATTTGAACTTAAAAGGATGTTCATATCAATATCTCAACCACTTTATTCTATATTGAAAGTTTAACTGTAAGCAATTTTCAAGGAATTAAATATTCACATTCATTGTATTTGCGCAATCCATTGAACATCTATTTAACAAAAAGACTTGTTTAAGTTTTTGCATGAGATCAAGAGATCAGTTATCTTGTTCGTATGAGACCTATTTTAGTGCTGAACTGTTGTAAGTAAAATGTTCTTGTTCAATTTACAACTAAGTTTTCAAGGAGAAAGTCTTAGTGTGGGTTTGGATGGGTGATTGGGTGCGGTGCGTTTAGTTTACTTTTTGTCTCACGCTACAGTATCGCTACAGTATCTAATCTCACCGTCACCGCTGTTTTTACACTAACCGCAGGTAAACGCGCAGCCCATCCAAACTCACCCTTAGTAAAGAGACTTAAATCATGTATTGTACTTATTGATTCATAGTGAATTACTCTCTAGACAAGGCTTTATAAATGTAAGAAATTTTCGATTTATGTAACCAGCGGTAAGTAAAGTTGAATTTGAACTTTTAAAAATTGAGAAGGCAAAATCAATGAACTTTTACACATTTTACTAATTTATTCTTATATATTTTTTATTGTTTACTACATAAAAATTGAAACTTATAGTATTTTATTTTATTGATACATAAATACATTTCTCTAGTAAATTAATCATATATATGTAATATAATGGACACAACATTAAATTGTTGTGTTATTTGAAAGAATATATTAAAATGAGAGAATTTTGATTCATCAATTTTATTTTTAATAAAGAAAGAGAACAAAGCCTAAAACGAGTAAAAAACAGCTTAAAATCTTTGCTCTCCACCACTAATTTTATTGTTATTTCATCTTGATTTATGCAAAATAAAAAAAATAGGTAAAAATTTTCAAAATTTCAAATTATTAAAATAAACTAAAATCATTTGAAGAAGATATGATATCACCCTTACCGACTCAAAATAATTATCATACAAACATCATACTATTATTTTAGAATGTAAAATAATTAAATTTAATGGAACATTCATGAATGCAATATATTTATGGGTGGGTTATTTGTCTAGGTTCGAAGGTTTGTCTAAAATTTGAAAAGGTTTGGGTAAAAATATTAGGTTCGAGAAATGGGCTTGGACAAAAAAATTAGGCCTATTTAAAATATGAATTGGACTCGGGCTTAAGCATTTAAAGCCCGAGCTAGGTCAAACCTGTTTTTAAGTTTATAATATTTAATATTTACGTTATTTTTATATATTATGTAATTTAGAACATATTAAAAAATTAATTTATACTGAATATATAATACTACTCTAATATAAATATTAAAATACTGTTAAAATGACTATAAAAGTTTTAATAAATAAAATATATAAAATTATCAAATATTAAAATAAAATAATATAAACACATATTTTTAAAAATTTTAAAAATGAGTTTGAATTAATCTTTTGCAAATATGGACAGATTTAGATAATATCTTAAACTCATATTTCAAACCGGGTCGAATTTAAACAAACATAAAATATATTAATATAATGATTAGAGCCAACCATCAGCACCTCTAGGAGAGGAGAATGAATTGTATGAAACTATGATTCCACGTCATATCTATCCATTTCCAATAGAAAAATAATAAATTAGATTTTTCCTCCTGATTTTTAGTATTTTTAGTTAGATTTGAATTCTTTTAAGAGGAAAAAGCTAAAAATTAGGAGAAAAAATTTAATTTTTCATCATCCTATTAAAAAGAAAAAAGGATAACATAAAATCATAATTTTATATAATCCGAGATGTAAAAATAAGCAACAGTACCGTATTTGCGTCCACTTAGAGCCCCGCCAATGAACGCATATTTTTCCATTTGACTGAAAACCTGTACATATTTCATTACCCAGAAGCTTACAAAAATAAAACAAAATCCAACTGCTACATTATATCATCCATTTTCACTCTCTTCCACTCAATCAGATTCCCTTAAACAGCCACCTCACAAATTTCCTTTAAAAAAGCTACTTCTGGTGCTACACTTACCCACTGGCTCCTTCCATATCTACAGTTCACTTCTGCTTCTGCCTGCCTGCCTGCAATGGCTTCCTACAAACTCTGTGCCCTCTTTCTGCTCTTCACTCTTCTTTTCCACTCAACATTCACCACTGCTTGCAATTCATGCAAACCCAAACCTCCACCATGCCCTCCACCAGCAACCCCTGCTTCTTGCCCTAAGGACACGTTGAAGCTCGGTGTTTGTGCTGACGTGCTTGGACTTGTCAACGTGATTGTTGGAACCCCTCCTTCCAGCAAATGCTGTGCTTTGCTTCAAGGGTTGGCTGATTTGGAAGCTGCCCTTTGCCTTTGCACTGCCATTAAAGCCAATGTACTTGGAATCAACCTCAACATCCCAGTTTCTCTTAGTCTAATCCTTAGTGCATGTCAGAAGGAGGTTCCTCCAGGCTTCAAATGTGAATAAAAAGGATATATTATCATGTTGCTGGCTAAAGTTTGGTCTAAGTTACTTTCATCATTTCTAGTGTTTCATGTTGGATATTAGGGTTTTTCTTTTGTCATTCAACAATTGTCGTTGTAATATTTGTTCTAGTTCAATAACTAGGCGTGTGGGTTCAATTACCTCAGCCTAATGTAATGTTTGATTAATGTTGTTTGTTCTCAATTAATGTCAAGTTTGATTTTGCTTAATTGTTATCATTTCTGGAGGCAGAATTTCATGTTTGCGAAAACACAATTAATTATCAAATTGGGGGGAGACATTGACTATACCATCAAACTAATTAGGATCTCAATATCAATAAAATGCAAATAATATCTTCTTTTGAAACTACATAAACAACTTGTAACATGCTTTTTAAGTTGAGGTCCAGCAACAAATAATTTATTATAAATAAATTGAAATTGTTGTCCCCACTATAAATAATTTGTGCTAAAAGTATCATAGAGTTTATTATATTAGGAGTCAGATTGCATTTTATCCCTTCTACTCGAAAAATGACAAATTAATCGTTCTACGTTAGATCGAAGAGCCAATTGGTTCTTTTTGTTAAAATATTCATCCGTTTGTACTGTTATAAAAATTGACATATATAATTGAAGAAATAACCAAACAATGACATGTGACGTGCCACATGTACCTCATGCTGATATACATGAACCAGTTTTTAACATTAGAAATGAATGGTTTTCTTAACAAAAAGATCAATTTATTTATTTTTTGAATAAAAAGAGAAAAATGCAATCCAACTTTCAATATAAAAGTCTTTATAATACTTTTACCAATAATTTGCAGTGTGAAATTTAAGTTATATAATTTAGAGTTAATTTTTTAGTTTTTCTAAACATGCAATTTTTAATGGCTTAGTCAAAAGAAAGACTCCATATTTTGCAAAGCAAAGGACGTACGACAAAACAAAAGTAATTACTACATTTTTCTATTCTTTTCTGATAGCATTATACAAAAAATTATCTAATATATTTAGTTTTGCAATTATAAAATAAAATTTGAATAATTATATATGTTATTTATACTCCATTTCTAACCTATAAATAGGAGGATAATGTGTTTCTGTATACTTGAATCCCTATCATCTTGTATTGATAATAATACACATGCAAGACTCAACCAGCTTGTAATTGTAAAACTTTAAATGGGTAAGGATTGATGGTTATATGACCATTCAACTTGACAATGAAAGGAAGCTATTTGAGTGGTGGATACATAGTTTGGAGAGATGCATGTCGATCATAGGTTTTCCGAATACATGTGATATATATATATGGGACCTTTGTTTCATTATATTCATATTAATGTTATATAATGAAATTTTATTTTAAATTTTATAAAATTAATAAAATAATTTACCTTTAGTGGCTACAAATGACACAACTTACCTAACATGTCTCACTAAAACTAGTTCCACATATAGAACATATATCATAACTAAAAATGGAAATAAGCAGTCATATTTACATTATATATATATACACTTTTGGCACTCTCGTTTGAAGTATTTATTTATAATTTGGGTAAATTCTTCTTTTACTCCATGCTTTTTAAATGATATTAGATCATTTATTTTAAACATTACGTAATTATTGTATGTTTAATTATTACAATTTATAAGATTTTTAAAATTAATCTTAATTATTGTATGCTTTTTTAATTTATTTTAACAGTTGTTGACATTTCTATTATTATAATGGTTGAGACACAATAAGTTGAAACAGTGCCAATTGTAGACTATTACCGAAGTGGTTATGCGTTGTTTTATTGAAGATATTTTTGGTCCATCTATGAAAACCAATCTTTGGCATTTGAAGATTGGATTGAATTCGTGTGAATCAATTAAGCCCTTGAAATGTGGAGATGTGATCGAGATGGTGCTGTTGATTTTGGAGACTATATCTTCGAGTGACTTTATTTTGATTGTCATTGATGTAATAGCTATTTTCAAGGAGTTACTTTGTATCCACTTAGATTCTATTGTTAGCAAGTTAGAATAATTGATATATGTTTGGAGGCTTGTATAGGTTCTGTAGGAGAGCTTATTGGGTGCATTCTAATATGTTCATTGTGGAACTATCTTGTGAGAGAGTGCAAACTATTATTGTAAACATTGTAGAGTATTTATTGCCTAAATTCTCAAGGGGGATTTGGAGCTGAGTGCTCTAGTCTTTAGCTATAAAGGTGAGATCTCTATGATTGGAGAATAATAGAATGTGAACAAATTGTTTTATTGTGGATAAAATATATATTGGTTAGTTCAAATATTTGATAATAATAAAGATTATTGAAAATTATTAAATACTTAATTAAAATATTTGTAATAATAAAAATTATTGAAAATATTTAAATATATTAATATTATCTTTTATTTAAAAATGTAATATTGAAAAGTAACTTTTATTTCCAAGAAAGTGTTGAATGTAATACTAAATGTGTTAATGTTGTTAAACTGTAAAATTCTAATAAATTAGGATCTATCATGTCGATTATTAAGATAAAAAATTAGATGCGGAAATGTATATAAACATATTGATATGTTGAAATATTCAAGTCTTGTTGTTTTGATCTTCCAAATTAGCACAAAATTATTTTAGAGAAGGTAACTCTCTCTTTATTGAATATGGGATGTCAAATAAGTTACATATGTCTAATTTGGGGACTATAACCGTAATTTAATACTTTTGCACATTAATCTTGATTTCTAATCAGCCCACCATCAATGAGAAATTAGTGACTAGAGTATCTATATATATTTGATCCATGATTTATTGAATAACTAAAGCATAATAAGCCTCAACTATATTAGCTCACTTTTAATTTAGGTTAACTTGTTATGATAGTAAATAATAACATGTAATTATTCTTATAATATACATGAGACGTCCATATTATCCAACAATCTCCCACTTGGACCACATATATATACTAATTATCTTTTAATTACATGTCATTATTAAGCCTTACAAGCTTAAAATTTTATTATCATAATCAAAAGTTATTCGAACAATTTCATCCATTAATTATGTTAAGATAGAACCAATGCAACTTTCATTACATATATCGTAACTAAATTCATCCATGATCACATATATTAACACAACTAAATGAAATAGATCAAGTATGGATGTGTAACATGGAAATTACATGTAAAGTGATCTAAACATGTCTATTTTCAACTGGTCCTCCTTAAACCTTAATGACATCAAACCTTACCAAAATTAGAGTGTGAATATATCAAATAAACTTTATTTTTGCAGAGAATAACCTTAAAATATTTGCAAATTGAAAATTTGTCTATGATAGAAAAACATTTAAAATTACAAACTTCCACTGAAATCGAATATTCCTAAATGACATCACACTTATATGAGCAGTGTGCTTATAAAAAAAACCTTGAGTAGTAGACCTTTAGTAAGTGGATCCATAACCATGGAGTTTGTCCCAAAATGCTTTATAGATACCTAACCACTCTGAACTTTCTTTAACAACCAAGAATTTAAAGTTTATGTGTTTTGAATTTGATTACTTCAGATGTTATTAAAATAAAAGCAACTACCATTTATTGTCAGAATTTGCACCCTAGTTACAAAATTTTGTACTCATATTCCATCAAAATTGAAGTTTATATACTAAATGATCTCTAACTTATCAAACCTCTAAAATGTGAGCATGCAATATTTTGTTTTTTGAAAATAATATATGAATCGCTTGAATGCTTTCCAAAGATCCATACCCAAATTGCGCAAATGTCTACACAACCTTTTGCATTTCCTATTTCCTCTCAACAAAGTCGACTTCAAGATTCGAACTTGATTTAAATGAACAACAAATGCGACTAGCGCGACTCGAACTCAGGCCATACTTGGAGCAATGAACGCCCTTGACCATCAGGCCATCACATGGGGTTCAATTAAGCTTTTTTTTTTTTAAAGTCTATTAATAGATATTTATATATTTAATTTAGGGTGTCTTTGATAAACTAAAAATTTAAGTGCTGAAATATTAAGTACTGAATTTTTATTGCTAAATTTTATAAGGGCTAGTTTTAAATTAAAAATTATTTGGTAAATTAGTAAATATAAGTATTGAATATAATTATGTTGTTTGAGAAAATAAATATTAATTTTTTAATTTTAATCTTATTGATATAATATTTTATATTATTTTAGATAACTTTGGATGAAATATAAATATATTAATTTAAATATTTTATTTAAGAAAAGATAATTTATTTCAATTTTAATAAAATAAAATCAACTTATGTTAAAACTTTAACCAAACGTGGTAAAAGACATGTATTACATAAATTTAAAATGTCTACCCAACATTGTGATAATTATTCATTATGTATTAAGGAGCCAATTTAATACTTACCTAAGCTTTTCCTTATGTTATTACCTAAGTAATCAGACGAGGCATAAGTAATAAGTAGTTAACTTACCTACTTATTTTTTGTTAAAATTTTTATATTAAATAAAAATAAAATATTAAAAACATTAATTTTAATAAAATAAAAAAATCCAGTGGTTTATCAAACACTTATAGAAATATAATTATATTATAGATACTTATAGAAATAGATATAGATAAAGATATAAAAAAAAAATCTTGACATTTACTAGATGTTTTGTTTTGATGACATAATAATATGGTAGTATAATAAAAATTAGAAAGCAAAAAGTATGGCCGAAAGGTGAAGAAGGGTTTGATGGTTTGATAAATGGGTTATGAGAGGTGACAACAAGTCCACATGAAGTACTACGTCATGGGCTCAGAGCAGTTATACATATGTATATTTTCCCCACCCATCTGCCCACACGTACCATCCCTTTCATTTGCGAAACGCCCGAGGGACCTTCTGATGCAAACCGCAACGCACGCCCTTTCAGCATGTTAAATGTTTAAATTTTTTTTTTTGTGTATTATGATTGAGTTTTTGTTGATCTATTTTGAGTCAGTATTCAATTGGTTTGTGATGTTAATTTAGGGTGGGTTTTGATGGACAGTGCGTTTACTTGAAGTTAGTGTAAAAATAATGGTGACTGTAAAATTAAATACTGTAACAAGAGATAAAAAAAAACTAAACACACTGTATCGCACCTCATTATCTATCCAAATCCACCATTAATCAGAAATTTAATATATGTGTATAGAGTAAATGATTTGACATGATTGGTTACAAGTTCAATATATGCAATAAGAAGATTAGACTCTTTTGTTTTTTAGTTTACAAGGACAATCATAAGTATGTGTATTGGGACAATCATAAGGACAATAACAAATTATATATACATTGGGATAAGCTATAATTAGAATCAAATCGACACAAGGCACAATTAGATTGAACTCAAAGTTTGATTTATTGATCGGGTGTTCATTTATCTTATGAATAGCCTAGGTTCGAACTTCAAATCATCATTGTAAAAAAAGAAGAAGCACAATACCAAAATATAACCAAAACTAAATCATAACAAATCTAGATAGTTACCACATTCGATGAGACATTAAAAAAAAGTACGAGAAAACATTTAGGGATAAATCTCAAAATTATACATAAATTTTTATTCAATGTACTATTTGATACATGAACTTTGATTTAATCATACACATTTAAATAAATACATTAATTTATTTTTATAGTGGATAAATATAATTATTTGTGTATGCAATATATAAATATAAAACGATGCTATATCAATAATTGTGTTAATACTTTGTGAGAATTTGATTAAATTAAAATTTCATGTATAAAATTACACATTGGGCCAAAGTTCATGTATAACTTTTGACATTTATCCCAAACATTTATTAATGAGTCATAGCCAATAAATCCTAATATATCCCTGGTGGGGCTTAAAACTCAAAAATATTTTTATATAATCAATGTATCCTTCATATTTGTCTTACAGTCTATGAAGACTAATCATTTTCGAGTTCATGATTGTTCTTTCCAACAATATCATTTAAAAAAAAAAATTTAGGGAGGCCAAAATTGAATTATAAAATTTTGAGGTGTCAAAATATTAATTTATGATTTCATTATTTTTGAAAGGACTAAATAGATTTTTTTTTCATTTTTGGGGGAGAAGTACAATTTGACTTATATTAATTTATAATTTAATCATTTACAAGGGACTTTTAGGGTCAAGGACCCTACATACCCCTTGTATTCACCTTTTTTCTAGGGTTCGACCTTAAATTTTCCCCTTAGAACCATTGCACCTATTAATAAGCCCAAAATAAATCTTGAAAAGAAGCTAAGATTGTAAGTTGTAAGATTAGAACCTGGGTAGGGGCGACCAGGGGGCTGGCAGGGACCCTGGCCCCCTAAAATGAAGTTCTTTTTCATTTAGGCTCTTTGAAATTTTTAAAAATTTAAATTAGTAAAGATAAAATTGCACTTTGTCGCCCCTTAAAAATGATAAAAATTTGATTTAGTCCTTTAAAAATTATAAATATAGAGGCTATTAAAATGGTCAAACTGTATTTTTATTATCGTAAAAATTATAATTTTAATTTTGCCCCCTAAAAATTTTTCTAATTTCGCCCCTATACCTGAGCCATTGAGGACCCAAGGGCATACCATTTCATTTCTCATTGACAAAATTAGAACAAATTTAAATTTATATAGTGTAAACATATCTAATCTAAAATCAGTAACAAATCAAGAAAATTACTTAAAGATCATATCATTTTACAATTTTAAGCTCCAAAAGTTAAAGCCATTCATATTGCATCTCATACGTTACTGTAAGTATAATACAAATGGAATAGCCTTTGAAAATGAAGGGTTCTCTTTATGTATATATATGTGTGTGTATATATTCAGTTTTCACATCACAATAATACTACTCGGCTAGCCCTCTGCCTATCATTTCTCCCACTTTCACTTCTTCTCTCTTCTCTTCTCTTCTCTTCTCTTGCCTTTCATCTACCAAGTTCTTCTCAATCTGAGATATGGTTAGGTGGTCAGATGCTTGCATGCAGCAGCTATGGTTCTCTTTGTGGTTTTCCACAGCTTTCTTGAACTGTATCAAGAAAAAAAGCTAAAGCATTTCACCATGCAACAGTACTGAAATCAAACACAGTTCAAAAAATCTGTGGAAAATTACTGAGAGGATCTTCTTCTTATTCATCAATATTCCTTCATGGTATTAGTTCTTCTTATGATTCTACAACCAAAATGATTTTATTTCTACTTTAAGCTTTTATTATGGAGTTGTGTTGTTTCAAGTTCAACTAGTAGTAAAAGTTTGGGAGAGCATATTGAGAAGAAACCTAAAGATAGTCTTAGTTTTTTATTTTTTTATTTTATGGTATTAATTTTCATATTTTTGTTTCCATTTTTATGTAGTTTGAACTTTGATCGGTGGAGAAAGTGAAAGTTCTTACAAGAATAGGTTTAAGATTAAAAGAGGTATATGAAGACAAAAGATATTAAACGGAATCTGAGTTAAATTTTTGAAACGTGTTTTTGATAAATAAATTTTAGATGATACCAAAAGTAAATTTAGAAATAATAAAATTATGTTGCATGTAGGGCGAAGCTAGAAAACCTTTTAGGAACCGAAATTGAATTATAATTTTATGATAATAAAATATAATTTTAAATGATTAAATCAAAATTTTATTATTTTTAGAGGATTAAAGTACAATTTTATATTTATTAATTCAAAAATTTTAAATAGTTAAAATAAAAAAAATTATTTTAGAAAGGAGCAGGAACTGTCAGCCCTAGTTACATACAATAATGATAAATACATGTTAATAAGAGTGCAATTAGAAAGTAAAACTATATGATAGTAACATGATACAAATAAAACTATAGGACATAAAGGGTAAAAACATTGCTTATTTAAGAAATTAAGACACACATGTTTTAGTATAATTGAGACAGACATATATGAATGTAGATGCAGAGTGAAAAATCTAATTTGGCAAAGGTAGAGGAGACATGGGAGGGGTATTGACGTCTTGTCCTTCTAATTAAAACAACCGACTCTCTTTCTCTGCATGCAGACATTGTTGAAACAAACGTGACCTTCATGATTTACTTGTCTGATCTCTTCCACTCTGTTTGTCGAATTTATTCATCTCAATTTGAAGGTTTTTTTAGAAAATTTGAAATGTTTGGATAAAAATATTAGGTTCATAGAATGAGTTTAGACAAAAAAATTAAACTTGTTTAAAATATAGATTGGACTTGAATTTGAACATTCAAAGATCTGATTCGATCTTTTTTTTAAGTTTGTAATGTCTTATATTATAAAATTCATTACATATAAAAAAATTAAATTTATAGTATGCATTTAAAAAATGTTGAGATGACTATGTATAAAATTTTAATAAAATATATATAAATAATAAAGATATATGTTTCAATTTTTTTAAAATAAAATTGGTGGACTTAGGCAAGATTTAAAGCCTGTATTTCGGGCTAAGTCGAGCTTGGATAAACATAAAGTGTGACCATGAACACCTCTAGACGAAATCGAAATAAAATTAAAAGAAAATGGAATTGAAGTTAATTTTTTTATTAAACTAACTTAAATAAAATTTTTAATATTTGAAAGTAGCTAAAAAAGAAAAAAAATTCATTTAACAAAAAATAAAAAAAAGATTAAATCAAATTATTAATATTTGAAAGGGACTAAAATTACAATTATATCATTTAATAAAAAATGTCGAACTTAATTTTACTATCACAAATCTTTGATTGATTTCTCAAGAGCGTAACCAAAGGAAGCAGGGCCTTGACCCCTAGTTATGACAAATTGTCATATAAGTCCCCAAGAATATATTGTTTGACTTCACCCTAACTGGTTTCCTTGGTTAATTTTTACACTACTACAACTTCAATTAGATCTAATAGTGGCAAGACCAATGGATCAAGGATTGAGATCCTATCCAATATCCTTTCATCCATTAATTTTCAATCTACTAATCAATACTTTTAAAACATATGATTTATGGGGAAATAATAGGTATGAAAAATAATGAATGTGAGTGAAAGCAATACCAATGTGTTGAATGTCATGGGTTTAGTGAAAACTGAAGCCCAATCATGCACAACACATGGCTGCCTACATCCAAGATTATGCTTTATAAGCCTAAAAGATTAAATTGTTTTGGTTCTAAAATTAAAAATGGTAACAGTAGATTGAGTATTAGTTTGATTGATATGAATATTATTACCAATATAAAGGGTGCGAGTTCGAGTACACTGGAGTACATTATCCTCCTATTTATGAGTCGAGGATTATTTTTTGATTAACACACCATGAATATCAAAGTAAAAAAATGTCAACTTTGAATTGCACTTAGGCTAGCCTAAACAAATGTTTGTTATCCCAACACAATCGATAAGTGTTTGTTTTGAATAGATAAAATATATATATTTTTACGAGAAAAGATTGTATGAAATAAGAATATTATCAATTTTTAATAATTTTATCTTAAATCTTAAGATTTTTATTTAATTTTTTTAAAATAAAAATGTTAAAATTCTGAATAAAAATATTAATATCGTGGTTGTATTACAATCCTTTCCGATATCGTCTTTGGCGTGAAATTTAATGCAAGGCAGAACAAGAGAATTAGGTAAGACCGTTCACAAGTGTCCCGAAATTTATAAAATAATATAAAATAAAATAAACTGAAAAACCTGCAAAAATAATGATTGAATAAATTAAATAAAGAAAAGAATAGAAAGGTATGGGACGGAAATTTTGGCATCCAGGACCAGGACTTGTGAGAGACGACCAAAAAGAGGCAGAAGAAGACACCTTCGGAATATAGAAGCAAGGTTTTCAGATGATACGCTACGCTCACGGCTCAATTTAGCCCACTCCTTTCTTTTCGCTTTTAAAATGCGCTCTATCTTCTTCTTCTTCTTTTCTTTTTCAACTCCGAATTGTTATTACTGATAATAATAGAGAAAAAAAAAAGAGGCGAAATCGGTCTCTGATCATTGAATTTCCACGCCAAATGCCTAACTTGCCTACTTTCCTCCCTCTGATCCGATCAGTTAAACCCTAAAGCTCTTCGCCCCTTGATTTTAATGTTCTATTTCGGTTCCACGAGAGAGAGATCGGCGTCGTTTCCGCAGTGAATAATAGAAAAAAGAGAAATAGATGATGCAGAGACGGAGTCCACCGAAGCATAGGCACGATGGGACTTCGCCGCTGCCTCTCGGGATGGATTGGAGTCCGCCCCCTCGTAAATGGGTCAGCTTTCCCTCCAAATTTATCCCTCTTTCCTTTTTTTTTTCCTTATTTGAATTTAGTTTGGAATCTGAATTAGCGCTCAATAGTGTTTTGAGTGATCATATGGTGGATCGAGAAAACAGAAAGTTGATCAATTTTGCAACGACTTGGTTGCTAGATTGTTTCAGTAACTTAGTTTACCTTGATCTTAAATGGAAAAGACAGTGCGTTTATTGCTTTAACCTGCTTTTTTAATACATCAATCTAGTCAACTTTAGAATTTAGGTTATTTTGCTCCCCAAGTTTCAGTGTCAATATGAGACCTTCTATTGATTTATAAGTACATTCAGCTGTGATGTGGTTTAGGGGAGAAAACAGCTGCAATATAAAGAATTAGGGCTGAACAAATGAGTAAGAAAGTTGGAAATCTAGAAAACTCGAGGGCTATAGAAAACCTTTAGCTTTTTATATTAATTCAAAGAAAATAAAAAGAATAACAATGTTGGCTGTAAAGCTTACAACTTCTTTATATAAGCTTTCTTTCTTGCAAGTAAAGTTACTAAGCTTTCTTGCAAATAAAGTTTTAATCCATACCTAGATTTAGACCTTAAGATAACTAATAATCTTAGCTCCCCAAAATATATCCAATACTTAAACTAAATACTATAAAATAAACTGAAATAATAAAATAAAATATTATAAAATTAAGCTCCTGCGTCATTCTCCCTGACTTGGAAAACTCAACTCCAGTGAGACAACTTCCACCATGTCCGCATAATTTTCTAGATCAGCTCTTTTTAGGCAATTCTTCATGTTGTTTTCCTGATTCATATCACTGGTTTGAAAAACTTCTGCATTGGTAAAAATTAAAGAATGAGTCTGTTTTTCAGGTTTTCTTTCTCCTAACTTTGCTTTCTTAAGCAACTTAATTCGATAGATTTCCTGGTCAAGATTATCAGCACCTTTAACCACTACAGAATCGTAAACTTTCTGAACTCATCCACCTTCCCTTTCTTCCCTTTCTTCAACTTCATCAATATGTGCCACACAAAGAGAGGGATCATTAACCTTCAATTTCAGGATGTTAGTTGCATAATGGTCTCCACTCCTTTTCTGATTTCCACAATTTTGATTGGTAGCAAAATAAGTAAATTTCATGTCAGCCACCAAAGAACTAGATCCGAGACTGTTCGAGTTTTCTGAAGCTTTGGAACCTTTAGAAACAACCACTATAAAATACTTCATAGTCATAAAAAGCATGTCTGACTTGTCAAAGGTTATGTCACTCAAATAAGCAGCAGATCGATTACAAACCAATGTTTCTGCAAGAATATCCTTAAGATCAGTACTTCTATTTCCATGGGAAGTTCTAGGAGATCCTTTCAAAGAAGGCTCCACCTCAATTCCAGACAGTATATCAATCATTCTACGACTTCCTTCTTTGGTTTCAAAATCATCAATAGAAGTTTCCACCATACCCGCAAAAGATAGGACCATTCTAGAATTATTACCAACAATATCAGCTTTTGGATATTCTTTAAAACCAGACCGTAAGTTGGTTTTACCCCTCTCAGCAATTCGAGGTAGTTTCATTGGATTGGTAAAGTCATGTTGAACGCTAGAATCTGTTTGATCACCAGCATAAGCAAGAGGTCCTTGAGAAACATTGTTCTTATTACCAGCATTCTGAGAGCATGTACTATCAGCCTCCATTTTATTCTCTGTAATTAATTTTCGTTTGGAGTCTCTTTTGAACTTGCAACATTCTCTAAGCCAATATGGGTTTTTGTACTCAGGTTTCAAAGAATTAGCTCTCTGAACAGAGGTCGTAACCACAATAGATCCATTGTTCTCTAGTTCCTTTGCACCAAGTTCAGTAACATATACTTTTTCTTTCTTCTTTTGGAACGTCACAAGCTGAAACAGCTTTTCCATTTGCTGTTGTGCTAACATGATTTATTGTCAAAATTTTTCTTGTCTACCTCAACCAGTGTCTTTTTTGATATATGAGCAGTAGGAGTATTCCTGCTCTCACTCCCGGCAGGTTCCCCAGCTTCAGTTTTTGTTGAGTAGGTTTCAGAGAAAATTACAATATTTAAAGTAGCTATTACAACAGCTTCATACTGTTTTGCAGTGTCTAGTTGTCTGCCTACCGCACTCATGATCCACATTAGATGTGCTTGGCATTTCTAACCATTTATAAAAGCCATCTGTAGTCTTAAAAGTTGTCTTCCATTCATCAACAATTCTCAATCTATTATGGTGGTAACCACTCTTCAAATCAATCATTAAAAACTCTATAGAATCAGTCGATCAAGAATATCATTCAGCCAAGGTATTTCTGCAAGAATATGATTTGTAGCCGTAGGAATATCATACAAGGCTTATCATCCAGTTGAGGATATTCTTTAAAGAATACTTCAATCTCTTAGATTTTATGTTGGGTATGGCAAAGATAACACTTCTTTTTAGAATGTTGGCTAGGGTCCTGATCATCACTCAATGGAGCATCTATTTCAATAACTGATTTGGCTTCACAAAGGGTCATGCTGAACATCTTAGGACTCTCAAATATGTTTGGGCCAAAATATGAGTCAGTTTCCTATTGATCCCTGACTTCTTCAAAACCCTTCACTTGAGCACTCAACGCCTTTATAGTGAAGATTATCAGCTAAGTGCATCTACCACAATGCTAGTCTCCTTTCCCTCTTTAGTTGTTGTTGCCAACACATCACGAGCAATCAAGGATTCTTCCTCAATTTCTTCGGATACTCATCATAAATAGGATCTAACAAATCATAGTCTTGCTCTTCCGTATACATCTTTCCAAAAAAATCAACAACTTCAACTCTGATTCAATCCTCATTTAATTCTAGGGTACACAATAACCATTCCTCCTGTCCACCTTGTATTGCACAGTTTGCAGGTCCAATATCATGAAAGGGGTTTTCTTCCTCATCAAATTAGATTTATCAGCAAGGCTACCTTTAGGTATGTCAAACTGGCTGTGGGTAGCTTCCAGAATCTCCATTTGGGTTCCTACTTTGATGTGGATTGGGGAAGAAAACAGTAGCAATTAAAAAGAATTAGGGCTAAACAAACGAATAGGAAAGATGGAACTCTAGAAAACTTAGGTTATAGAAAACCTCTAGTTTTTCTATTAATTCAAAGGAAATAATCAGAATAATAATTATGGCTGTAACGCCTACAACATATAGGATTTCTTTCTTGCAAGTAAAGTTTCTAGGCTTTCTTGCAAAAAAATTAATTAACAATCCTATACTTAATCCCCAAGTAATAATAATCCAAGCTGTCAAAAAAACAAATCTAATACTTTAAATAAAATAAACTGAAATAATAAAATATATTTATTTTTAATTTTAAGCTTCTGCATCGCACTTGTTCTTGTGGAAACAACCATGTTGTATTTCAGCCAATCTTGTTTCTTGACAGACTTCCTCTTTCTCAATCTCTAATTTGTCCAACCATGGGTTAAAAGCAAACTCTAGTCGATATGGTTTAGGGGAGAAAATAGCAATAATAGAAAGAATTAGGGTAGAACAAACGAGTAAGAAAGAAGTTGGAACTCTAGAAAATTTGGGGTTATTGAAAATCTCTAGTTTCTTTATATTAATTCAAAGAAAATAGTAAGAATAACAATGTTGGCTGTAAAGCTTACAACTTATTTATATAGGCTTTCTTTCTTGCAAGTAATGTTATAAAAGTTTCAATCCTAAACGTAGATTTAAACCTAATGATAACTAATAATATTAGCTGCCCAAAATATATCTAATACATAAAATAAATATTATAAAATAAAACTGAAATAATAAAATGAAATATTATAAAATTAAGCTTCTGCATCAAGTTGAATTGCATTAGTTTTTTTGGTTAAGCAGGATGATCTGAGAACTCGAGCAAGGATCTAGAAATCATCTTAAAATAAGGATTGATTTTGATGCATTTTCAATACCATTGTTTATGGTTCTTTTTAGCAGGAAAAAAGAAATGATTTTCTTTTCCTTCGTTTATTTTCTGATTCTTGTAGTAAGAGCCTGTACTCATTATACATATACGTGCAGAATGGGAGGGAAACTGTTTGGCCACATGATCCTCAAACAGGATGGAGTTACTCTGTTACAATACCATCTTGGGTTGTCCTTCCCAAAGCAAGAGATTCAGATCCTGTTGTGGTAACCACCATTGTCTATGCCTATGATAGATGTAATCCTATTCTGCTTTGTAGTTTGTAATATTCTTATATGTTGAATTCTCTTTCATAATACAAAACTCTACCTAGTACATTTCTATTTATTAAAAAAATCTAATACTTTTCTAATGGATTGTTATATTACAAATCAGAAAACTTTCAACATGTAAAGGGGCTTAAATTCTCTATGTTGGCAATCTAATACTCTAAGAGTTAATTTCATTTTTTAAACTGACACACTGGCATTTTTTCGTAATCATCAGTCATATAGATATAGTCATCTTAGTCATACTAATATAATTTTCACAGTTCTCTGTTAACATTCTTAGGGGGGCAGTTTTACAGGGTACAGGTTGGGTTACAGTCACCAGAGGGCGTTACAACCACACGTGGAGTATTAAGAAGATTTAATGATTTTTTGAAGCTATTTACTGAAGTAAGTCCTGGAATTTGCTTTAGTTGCAGCAAGAACTCCATATGTAGAGTGTAATGTTATGTAACTGAAGCTGATTGTTATGACATAATTGCTTGAGCAGAACTATGGATACAGATGATATGCATTCAGACTAAAATATTCAAATACATTTCATTTGGGACCTCACCGCTTATATTGTTATTTGACTTCTGTCTACAGCTAAAAACGGCATTTCCCAAGAAAAGTCTTCCCCCTGCACCACCCAAGGGATTGTTGCGTATGAAAAGCAGGGTTTTGTTGGAAGAGGTAGGCAATATGCTTTTCATTTTGGGTGTGTGTGTGTGTGTGTTTTAATTTTTTATGGTTTTAATAGAATTTCTGTAGTGTCTTCTTTCTCTTTATCATCTGGAAAATGTGCCATAACAATATTTCATTTGCCATTGTTTTCTTCTCTGATGATCAGTACTAGCTTTTTGGCTTCCCCTTATAGTTGCTAATACAATGCATCCTTGATAGCAAACTTAGAACTTCTCAGATCTTTGCCACAAAACTTAGTTTTTTATGGACATTTTCCCTGCACTATTTTGTCCTAGAAACAGTTTGCGCAAATTGGGGCATGTCTTTGTGATAGGCTATATTGATTGAAGCATGTCAAAGTTCTCTACGTAACTTGGCACTGCATAATTCAGAACTGAAGCCCATAAAGGTGTTTTCCTTCAGTTGTCTGATGTAACTAAAAGAATCCTGAAAATGGAAATCACCACTATTGATTTCCAAGGTTCAAATCATATGTTTTCTATACAGACATACAAACTTGGTATTGAACTACAGTTTTTATTTGACAAACCTTTTTTCTTTAACAAAAAACTTGAACTTCAAGAATTATAGATAGCTAAAGGAGCCTATTGTTAAGTTGCAACAGTAGCAATTAACTGTTTATGCGATGCGAGTTGGTATGTTTGGGAAAAAAACAAAGAGAGAGAAAAAAGGGAAGCTTCTGATTAAATGTTTGTCATGTCTATTATCTGAGTGACTAATGTCCTCAAAAGTCTTAGTTTTGTTGCAGAGAAGGTATTCATTGGAGGAGTGGATGACAAAGCTGTTATCTGACTTTGATTTGTCGAGAAGTGTCACAGTTGCGTCCTTTCTTGAACTAGAAGCTGCTGCAAGATCTGGTATGTCCAATTCTACTTCATTAACAGGACTTTAAGATGTAGTTATCTTATCTTCTACAATTTTCCTGTAAAAGTGGATTTCTGATAGAATCCAAGCAATAGTGGATGTCTATTAGAAGATATGTAGTCTATCTATGATCGAGATTAATTTTATCATGAACTTGGACTTTTTA
The DNA here is from genome assembly GCF_025698545.1 of Gossypium raimondii. Taxonomy (NCBI): domain Eukaryota; kingdom Viridiplantae; phylum Streptophyta; class Magnoliopsida; order Malvales; family Malvaceae; genus Gossypium; species Gossypium raimondii. The sequence continues at coordinate 50,348,398 of NC_068571.1, forward strand.
CATATTATATATTCTTTTCAGCATTCCAAGAGGTAAATAAATGCTCCTCAGAACCGAATGTTGCTGGAAATAGCACAATTTCATCAAATGAGATTCATCCCAGTTCAAACACATCTCATATTGCTGGTTGTTCATCAGTGACGTCAGATTATGGCAGTGATACTGCTTATGAGACATCTGAGCTTGGGTCACCTAGGTTAGGGAGAGAAAACAGCTCTGACATTGGTTTGGGAGATCTGACATTGGATGAAGATTTGTCAGGATCAATAGAAAATTTTGTGAAGTATGGTATGTCCAACATTGATGAGGGACTATCTATGGGACAGACAATTTTGGAGCAGCTAGAAGATTTTCCTAGGCATAAAACACATAACAGAAACATCAATAAAACTTTGGAGAAAGATACTTATAATGGAAATGGCTCTAGAGCTTCATTTCATGGCACTGATGGATTGGAACTCTTTTCCGAACCAGAGCCTGCTAAGGCGGCTGGTCATGCTCGAAAGCTATCAACTGAAAGTGTTGGGAGTGATGTAACTTCTTTGAGAGGTAGTGATATGTGCAACTTTAGAATTCCAAATTCATCTTGTGACCTTCCTGGAACTTCTGAAGTATTGAGTACCATGGGAACTCTTGGAAAATCAGATTTGCAGTTTTCTGGTGCTACACAAATTGTTCTTCCATTGGATCAGCGTCACAAGATGAACAGGTTTCTTTTGACAATGCAGCAGGGACTATTCACTGCAAAAACTGACATGGAGGATCTTATAGCAAGACTAAATCAAGAAATAGCTGTGAAAGGTTATCTTACAACAAAGGTTTGTAGAAGCAGTTCAATGTGGCTTTTGAGATTTCGATTTTGGAAGTTATCATAATATAAATTGTTTAGTATCAATGCAATTTGGATATTCTCATTATTCAGGGGGTTATTTGCAGTGACAGTATATAGTTTTGATGCTGACTTTTGATATTTCACTATATTGGTCACTTTTTTCTTTCAATAATGTGTTCTATTTTATCTACATTTAGATGAATTGTGCGTGCAAAACAGAAATTTTTTATAGTTCTTTTTCTTATGGGTCAGTTTTTTTTTTTAATTTATTTTTTGCCCCTTTTTGGTCAAGGATTTTCAGACCTGTGTCCTTTCCAACAAATTTTGACCAGAATCCTATATAGCTTTTTTAATTCTGTTTTTAAATGGTTTTTGTCTTTGGGTGCTTTATATTGCAATAGAGGTTGAATTAGCTTTCTTCTTAGTAAAATATTAGCAATTTGAGTTTAATTAACATATTGGAGATTCTCAGGTTAAGGATTTGGAAGTGGAACTTGAAAGCACCAAACAGAAAAGTAAAGAGAACTTGCAGCAAGCTCTCCTGATTGAAAGAGAAAGGTTTACTCAAATGCAGTGGGAAATGGCAGAACTTCGGCGTAAATTATTGGAAATGGAGTTGAATTTGAATCCTAAACAGGTAAAGCATTTGACTCCTTTTAATCTTGAAATATGTTTTTCTTTATAACTGCCACACTAGTGCACATGCATGATATTGGTGCTTTGTGCAGATATTTTTGTCAATTAAGGTAGATGATGAACATAGCCTTATAAATTATGCATGGAGTGGAAGTGCTTAAAATTAGTGATTATATGTCTCTAAATGTTTAATGTCTTATTTCCATTAAACGTCTATCTCCAGCCCTCTGCCTCTCACCCCACAGGATAAAACCAAACTAATCTCTAGATAGGAATGTTATAGAACCTGATTGTTGAAGTTTTCTGCTGTTACTTGAGAAATTTGTTTGAAAAGTTAACCGTCATTGCTTTCCCTTGGACAAGCATTGCAAATCCTTTTTGAGTGCCTAACATGCATTTTGAGGCAATTTCTTTGCCCCTTAAAGTAAAATATACTTGCCGATGTTTTAGTATTCACTGATAAAAATAAAACTTGAGACAGGATGAGATGCAAATAACAGAAACAACTAATCATTCTGCTGCTAAGGAGGAAGATGCAATGTTGCAAGAGTTAAATGCTAGTAAGGAGCAGCTGAACATTATCTCAAAGCAATATGAAGAGCTAGAGACTAAATCAAAAGCCGAAATTAAAGTTCTTGTTAAAGAGGTCAAGTCTCTTAGGAAATCTGAAAAAGAACTGAAGCAGGAGGTTGATCAATCACTATCAAAGATATCTGAGGTGGAGGTAATTGTCTGTACTAAAGCATTTCCAGAACACCCCGCTCCCCAAATTTACTGAGATTTTTACATTCAATGTGGTCAAAGCAAATCGTCGCTAATGGATTTAGTCCTTGGATTTTGCAGGTACAACTAGAGCACGAAAGACAAATCAGCAAGCATGTAAGAACTGCTAGAGAAAAGCTGCTAAATGAATGCCAACTTCTTCACAATCGTCTTCTTGAGTGCAATGTGAATTTGTCCATAGTTGATGATGAAAATTTAATCAAGGATTCTTCCTTAGTTGAAGAAGCATTGGATTTGTTGACTAAATCTGATGATAAAATCACTGTCCTACTTGCAGAGGTACCTTGCTTTTTGGCTATTTCCAGCATTGTGAAAATTATTGCCCCTTGATTTGATCTTTAGATATTCATTTTTATTGGAAATATTGAATAGAAAATGAAAGGCTTATAAACCATAAAATGGATTCCGAACTTTTGTCCTCTCTATCTCTCATTCTTTCTTCCCTACCCTGCCCCTTGCTTTTTGGCAACTTTGTAATATAATGTTCCATTGTTTTATTGTTTCATCTTCCCTGTCCTTTGCCTTTAGCTAATCTTTTTCCTGCATAATATGATTTAGGTGCAACTATTAGCGAAGGAAGATAGCAGTGCCATTGGGGATACCGATAATGTACATGACAACCACTACGATAATAGAATAGATGATGAGTTAAGGAAGATCATAGCAGACATCTTCACCGACAATGCTAAATTAAGAAAGCAGGTGAATTCTCAACTACAGCATAGGCTCAAATGTGACATCATGTCAAAGAATAATGACAAGGAATTAGAAAAATCTTAGAAAAGTTGAAATGGTGTTTGAATATTGTAGTTCTCTGATACTATAGAGTATGATAAGCCAAGCCCCCCACAATCTCCAATACAGTTCCCAGTAATCAATCGCATGCTGCTTTTATTGCATGATCTTAACAATTATAGTTGTGAATTTTGCGGTTACATGTATATCAGTGATGATGAGAAGATGCCCTTTTATGACACTGCTGTATTCTTTTTTTTTTTTGTCTAGTCACTTGAATAAATAGAAAGATGAAAGCAAAAAGCATGTGTTAGATGTGTCCCTCTAATCCCCGGGGGGGGGGGGGATTAGTTTACCTGTTTCTGCATTTGATAACTTTGTAGAGAGATCATTGTTCCAATAGCAGCAATTTTCAAGCATTAACAGTTAAACCATGTTGTGTAAAAGGATGATCAACTATTCATTGTAAGTGTAGTTTGGTCGAGTGACTATACTCTAAAATTATAAATATATTTGGACCATCATGCTTTGTGATTAGGGACTTTTGTCACCATTGTCACAAGTCTCTGAACAAAAACTGACATTTAGTTATGGGGAAACAACATTTTTTTTATTTGATGCTTTATTCACGATTTGTGGATTGGAAACATAAATTTTGAAGCCTAGGAAAGGATAGCGAAAATGAAGCACATGCAAAATAAGCCTTGTGAGGGGTTTTGTTTCCTTTGCCCAACAATTAGAAGTTAAAAAAGCTGACGGCATCTTCTGTGCAATACAGAAAAATATGAACATAAAATCAAACTACAAGTAACTTTATGAAATGAAATAAATAGCATTATCTTCAATTTTAACACACATATAAAATCTAGGTATATATGTTATTTAATATCAACTTTCAAATCGTCCTAATAATTATCTTTAAACTTTACGGTTATTTTATTTTAAAACTACCTATTTCATATATATATATATATATATATATATTTCACTTTTTGTCATTTCATTTTTAGTTTTTCACTCTTGTGGGATATATTGAAATATAGTAAAATTAATATACCAACTGCTTGATCCTAACGTAAAATGAATTAATTAATCTCCATCCATGTACTTTTTAAAAAAAAAAAAAAGAAAAATACTTCTCGGAATACATAGCCATTAATGTACATATTTCATTGCCTAAAAATCTAAAAAGAAAACTTAAATAAAAGAATAAAAATAAACTGATATTAACTGCAATAATGAAAGAATTCATAAACAATCAGGGATAGTAAAAACTAAGGATAATCACAATATCAAAAGATTTCAAAAACAACCATAAATGTATAAAAGTTTAAAATTTCATGATTACAAGACTTCAAAATAAAAATAGGAACCAAAGAGGAAAATAAAAACAACAACAACAATAGCTTTTAGATATATATACTCCCCTTTTTTTGTTACTGGTACTTCGGGAGAGCTAGTAGATCATTACGCAAGGCAATCTCATAATCTTTGGTCAGTTGAATCACCTTGATCTCAACTTGAAGCTTTGTAATGATACAGTTGTGTGAATCAATAGAAAAAGCAAGGTCATCAACCATCCTCTTGTCGAAACCAGCCGGGTTAGATGTAGTGCCTGCAATGGCGAGCACTTCATCAATCTATTGAATTTGATGTAGTGCCTGCAATTCGAATATTAAAGACCACACTATTAGGAGGGATAGTAAGAAATCTTACATATAGATACATGAAATATACAAAAAAAAATGGTGTCACATTAATAATAATGTTAATGATACTTGAAAATGAAAGTGAATTAAATTTTCATATATATATAATTATAAAAATATATAACTTTGAGATTGAAATTTATTCCGAAAACACAAATTGATTTTAATATTCCTCAACTTTTAATTCATTTTCTTTCTTCCACTCCTTGTGTCATGGTGGGTTCCAAGAGTGTGGACACCACTTTTTCTCCCTCAACTAATTATTGGCATAATGTGATTCACATAAAATTGAAAAGGAGCTACCTTTGATCAAACTAAAGTTTAATCATCACACAACACCTTTGCAGTTCATGGTCAACAATTTGCCACATTCCCACCGCCCCAACCAATTTGTATGCAAGATTATTATACTATACCTTTTTTAAAAAAAAATTGTGCAAAAGTTTTATTTGGATAAATATAAAACTATATAAAATTTAATTTTGTGTAATTACACATATAAATTTTATTTTTAAAAGATAGAATTAAGATTAAAAATATATAGCAAAATTATTTTGAAAAAGACAAAAAAAAAAAATCTAAGTTTGGAGTATAGGAGTGAATATGAGGGCAGAATGGCCAATCAGTTTTCAGTTGAATCTATTCGATTAAGATAATAAAACAACGTATTCAATTGTCTTCTATATCCCCTGGTCAAATATATTACACGTGGCATCTCCTCAGAATCCTCCAGTCACTTAAACAACTCCATGGCATATATAATTCGTGGTATCAAAAGCAGGGGATTGCACCCCACCTAGCACGTAGGCATTCATTATCCGAATCCCAAAAATTCATTTTCACTGGGCTTTGGCGAGTGGCGTAGAATCGCGATTCTTTCTCTGCTGAAGCAAACTCCCTGTTTTCCTTTTTGTTTTCTTTTTCAATTTCTAATCCCTTGCTCCATTTTCAAGTTACATTTCATTCGGAGCTCAAAACTTCGTAGGATTTTTTTTTTTAATCGATGTTCAAAATCGAAGGTCAGTATTTATTCAATAAAGGGATTAAAGAGTGGGCTTTTGTTGAAGTGTGCTCAAGAGCCAAAAAACATGGGCTTCGCTGCTGCTCTTCGCCCTAATCTTCCAGCTACTTTTCCTCTTCGTTTTCGCCAGGTGTTTTTCTCTGTCTCTGCATTTCTTTTCCCTTTTTCTTTGCTTGGATTTATTTCAGCCCAGATAATTTGTTTCTTCTGGAATCTACATGCTAACTTTTATGTTTATTTTTAGTTAGGATTCCTGAATTCACTGTTTTAATTATTTCCAAGCTTAATTCATGCTTCTTTGGTGCTAGAGATAATGAAAAATCTTTAGCAAGTACTTAGTAAAGTCGGTGAGTTGACCAAATGGAAACTGGCTAGTAAAAAACTGGATTTATGAACATCATTTGTTGGATTTGTAACTTTTGGATTCTGATAATTTTTGGATTAGGATATTAGATTTACTATCTATAGCCTATATGGATAGTAACTCTTGAATATTTGATACTGTTGATGTGCGAAACATCATACCAATTGGGAGTGAGCACTGAAGAGCGGTGCTTCCTCTTGATGCCTGAATAGGCCAAACCATAGCTGCTAAAGAGCTTTGTGCATTGGGGCTTTGAACCCATGACTCTAAGATATAGAAGTGATAATGAGTGCAAAGGTGGTACCATTTGGACAGGTCGTGGGTTCAAGTGCCCCAAACTCTCTTCAGAGTCAATGACAAAACTTTGAGGATGTACGGCACTTCAGTCCAACGACACCCAAAAGAACAATACTCGATTTATGTGATGTTTCACACATCAACATATACCAAACCTCCTGTCGTTTTGATTCAAAAGTACTGCATATTCGAATCTATTATCCGAATTTGTTTTGTTTATACATATATATTATCCAATAAATTGTTATCTAATTCATATTTGGATATATCATGTAGTTATTTATGGTTGAGCAATATCTTGTGCAGTTATCTACTCAGAGGCACAGTTGGAAACAGAAAACGCTACCTTTTGTGGCAGTAACAAGAGGGAAAGGCCATTCTCTTCTTATTGTCGAATCTGTCTTGAATAACAGTAAGTCGAGCATCAATGACAATGGGGCAGCTGAATCTGCAAAAGTTCTTCTTGAGAGATTGTTTGCGCAGACCCAGAAACTCGAACAAGGAATAAGCCGAGATGGTGAACCACTTAAGGATTTTCACCTTGCTCTTGACCTTCAGACTCTTGAGTCTGATCTGCTTGCTGCTTTGACAGCGTTGAAGCAGAAGGAAGATGATCTACAGGATGCGGAGAAAATGGTTGTGTTGGAGCAAAGTGAGTTAAGCCGTGCGAAGGATGAGTTGGAGCAACGGGAGAAAGAAATTGCTGCTGCATCTTCTAAGCATGAAAAACTGGAAGAGAAGCTAACGCAGGCAAATCTTGCATTTGCTTCTCAAGCTAGTCAGATAGAAGATTTGAAGCTTCAACTCAAAGAACAAGACCATAAGGTTGCTGCTGCACAATCTACACTGTCTGCAAAAGAAGATGAAATGGATAAAATGAGGCATGAATTGGTAAAGAAGACTGAGGAAGCTGAGAAGATTCGTTCTGAACTTACATCGAAGTCTCAGCTCCTGAATGAAGCCAATGAAGTTATGAAGAAACAAGAAATTGAGCTTCAAGAACTCCGAGAAGCAATTTGGGAGAGAGAAGAGGAGTTAGAAACTTCTCTGACTCAAAGGAAACTTGAAGAGGAGAAGCTGAAAGTTGCTGAAGCTAAATTGCAGCAGCAGACCATGGAATGGTTATTAGCCCAAGAAGAACTGAAGAAACTTGCAGAACAAGCATCTAGACACATGGGAGAAGCTAATGAGGCCTTCAAAGATTTCACAAGGGTGAAGCAGCTACTTTCTGATGTTAGGTCTGAGTTGGTTTCTTCTCAGAAATCTCTGGCATCGTCAAGACAGCAAATGGAACAGCAAGAACAGTTATTGAAAATGCAACTCGAAGAGCTTGAAGAACAGAGGAAAAGTGTTGCATCCTACATGGAAAGCTTGAAAAATGCCCAGATAGAAGTAGAGAGTGAAAGAGTGAAGCTTAGGGTTGTAGAGGCTCGAAACAAGGATCTTGAACGGGATTTATCTGTAGAGAGGGAACTAATAAAAGAGTTACAAGAGGAGCTGAAGAAAGAGAAATATTCACTTCAGCTGGCTATCCAGGATGCCTCTTTTCTTCGAAAGCAGTTAGGGAAGAAGCATACTGAATTTGTTGAAATGAACAATGTTCTGCAAAATAAAGAAGTAGACCTGGTGGAGGCTAAACTCGAAATCCAGCATCTGAAATCTGAGAGAGCTTCTCTTCAGCTTATATTGGAGGAGAAAGACCAGGAACTCTCTGATGCCAAAAAGAATTTAGAGCAATTAAACCAAGAGATTGCAGAGCTGAAGATGCTTATGAGCAGTAAAGAAAATCAGCTCATTCAAGCTACTGCTTTATTAAAGGAGAAAGATGAATATGCTCTGAAAGTACAAGATGAGTTGAATGATACAAAGATGAAGTTCTCTGAAGCTGAAACTGTCATAGAACGAATTGCAGAACTCACAAACCGACTAGTTATCTCAGTTAAGGATGAAGACAATAATGTGTTGAGGCCTGTTGATGATGTGAGCAGCGAATTAATGCATCAGCTGGTAGATAGGCCTTCTAGTGATTTTGGATTGCAGAAAAAGCAACTTGAAACTGAACTCAGATTCACTAAAGAGAGCTTAAAAGATAAAGAAATGGAAGTTCTTGCTGCACAGAGGGCTCTTGCAATAAAAGATGAAGAGCTCAAAATGGTTCTTGGAAGGTTGGAGGCAAGAGAAAAAGAACTACAAAGGCTGAAGGAAGAAATGATTGAAGATGCTAATGATATGAAGAAGCTTTATGCTTTGGCACAAGAGAGAATTGGGGAGAAAAGTATAGGTGACTTGGCCATTGAGAAGCTGCAGCTCGAGGCAGCTCAACTGGAAGTTGAAGCTGCCACGAGTGCTCTTCAAAAACTGGCTGAAATGAGCCATGAACTTTTGATTAAAGCTAGCACTAGTATTGAGTCTGATTCTGATACCAGTATCTTCCTGCAAAGTGGTTCTGATCCAATGATTAGCATGATGAAGAACGATGAAAGTTTCACTGAGGTTAAAACAGGAGTAGCCAAGCTTTCAGCTTTGACAGAGCAGCTAGTGAAAGATGCTGGAATTGTTGGTGCACACCTGCAAAGTTAAAGCTCCTGACTTGATGTTGTAGATAAATATCTGACTGTTTTTGCTCGCAGTGAACGGCCGGCATTGGGTGGCGTGTTCAGCTCAGCAGAATTTTGGGTCGTAGGTTAGTTGCCTGCTTCTTGATTATTAATCATGTTCTCATCGATCATGCAGATGTCAAAACGTATAATATTCTTTAGTTTGATGCTGAGCAAAACTCTACCAACTATTTATTCCTTGCTCTGAAGTAGAGACTTAGACCTTCTGTGTACTTGTATCATGTTCATGTATTTTATCATGTTACAATCTGTGTTGAAGTTATTTTATATTTATATAAATTATGAGATTTTAATAATTCATTTAAGATAGATTTTAAGCATTCATATATCCAGATTTGGGTTTCTTTAGGTGTCTAATATTACCAAATCTACTCAGAAGCCCCAGTTCTTTCGCTCACTATTTTATGCTCTATTTATTGAAAATGCAACTGTTCCTAATATCAATTGAATTCTTACAATTTAATCACTTATTGATATATTCTTCATTTATTCATAATTAATATCTATTTTCCTTTAGATAGAAATTACATGTGTAACTCTATAAATATGTTTAATAACAATATTTACGTTAAACGTACTAGTTCTGAATCAAAAGGAAATTTGACTCTGCAGTCTTTTATTTTTGGGTTTATGGTATGTGTATAAACACAGATTAAATGTGTCATAATTTTATTAATGAATATAATATGTATATTAAACTTGTGCCGTGAATTTTATTTCATTGTTTTGTGTTGTAAATTTATTGTGGCAGTTTGGGACTATGGGCAAATTGGGAAGACGATGTTATTTTAATCAAGTTGGTGGTCATGATAGAAAGTATAAGATATCCATAATAAGATTTATATAAATCTAGGCTTTGTTTTGTGTTACTTGTGCAGAGGTTGGTTCTGGAGTTGTTTTTCTATTATTGGAACGAGGTATTTTCGAGTGGCCTTTGTGAAGCCTTGAAAATGAGGGTATAGGAAAGAAGTGAAACACTGATACAATAAATGAGTTTTGTTTAACAACTATGAGCGCTGATGTTGTGAAAGAGCCTTTGTGCAGGAAAAAGGAAGTTTTAGGGAATAGGATGGTGTTGTGGTGGCTTTGGAAGACAGGACAGATTGTCTGTGGGAATGAGTGGCGCCGATTTAACGTGCTCCATTGATATCAGTGTGTAATTCTTCTCTAGTTTCTACCACTGTTGGTGATTAACAAACTCCTTTTATCCACTAAAAGATATGGAGTTTGAAAACAACTGCCAGCTTTTGGCATTTGGCTTGGGCATTATACGAGCATCCGAGCCAAACATAGCGATATTAGTTTTGAGTGGTTTAGTTGAGAATTGGGAACTAAATGTACTAGATGCTCAAATTGGGATCAAACTGAGTTAAACATGATCAAATGTTTTCAAATATACTCAAAAGTCTTTTTACGACCTCACTCAAGTCTATAATATGTGTATTTAAAAAGGTGAAATAAAATTATACGAATATTGATATATTTAAAATAAAACACATGATTACATGAGAAAAAAGATTGAAAAGCAAAAAAGAAAATTCTCGAATGTCATCCATAAACTTGAGCAACGTCAAAAGAAAAATCATTAAAACCCAAAACGATAGAACTAACCAAAGGTGAGAAAAAACACAGTAATAAGCACTATTAATCCACAAATGAAACTAAAAAAACACCACAATACAATAGACATCATAGTACAAATAGCCAAAAATCTCCAAAACACAGTAGCAAACATATATCACAAAAGCACCCAAAATTCTTTGTACAAAACATAAGCTCCTATCATCGCAAATCCACTTCAATTCTGTATACCTCTCCTTAGTTTAATGTTTGTCAATCCACAACTACATTTTCTTCCCTTCCAATTACATTGAGACTTCTTTTTCCCCGAGAGCTCATGTTTCTTCTTCATCCTTGATGACATCTCCTTCCAAAACGCAATGGTGACATCTCCTTCCAATTACATAAGCCCTTTGTATTTGCCTTGCCTTTCTGTTCAATTTTTCTCAATTTCCTAATCCTCTTTCCTTTTTTTTTCTAGCAAAATCTTTAAGTAATGTGAACCAATCTTCATGACTACTATCAAACCTTTTTCCTTTGATCTCACCAACCTCCCTAAACCTCCTTTTCCCCAATATGACTTTCCTGTGTATCACGGCTTCAGTTTGGCTAACCATATTATCAATTAAGGGGTCCCATCTCAACTTGTAGCAATAACGTTTTTCGCTTTAGACTCCAAAGTTGTATCCATTAAAAAACCTGAGCTATTTCCGCCCTCAATACACATAATCAGCTCTGAGCTATTTCGTACATGTAACGTCGTCCATATCATCAATTGCCATTATGTGGGTATCATCAACGAGCTCAAGGTCTTTATGATGCTTTCCAAGATCCATAACTCAATTATTAGAGCCTCAAAACTCAGTTTCTTCAACATGATCCATAGGAGCCACCAAAGTATTCTTTTCCATATCATTAGCTAAAATATGATAGCCTATACCACTACCCCTTACGTGATCATAATCACAGAGCAAGGATTGAGCAAACGTTGTCCCATCATTAGGATAAAACTCCACCTTCTCCACCCGAATTGAATAATCCTCCCTAGCGCATGAAACTAAAATAAACTTTTCTTCATATGTTATAGTTTCAGTAAACAAGAACCCTTTACTAAGGTTTGACAACCTCATTGTTCTATTATTATAAACTTGAATAAAAGATTCCCGAATACTTGCAATAGTATGAAATGTGTTCATATTCCAAAGCTTGAAGGGGAATACCATAGCAACAAATCTACACAAGTCTCGTAGCTGGATCGGAACCTCTTAACCAAACCTCTATATCGGATAACCATTCAATGAGCCAACCACAATATCATTCTAAAGGATGCCAATGTGTTAAGGCTTTCAAATTCGATTAAGGAGTAGCAACCATCCAACTTCATAACATTGACATCAACATAATCCAATTGAAAAAAGTTTCTCAATAGCCAATCACTACGATAAACCCCTTTTTGCTTTCCCTATAATACTCGAAAGCTTATTTAGCATTTCATTGTTGACAGTTGCATTATTGGATCTAAATGTTACCTTAGATTGGATTTTTTGAACTTTTGAAGCATGTATTAAGATCAATAAACACTAAGAAGGGGTGATTGGTGAAAAAAAGAAAAGAAAATGAAAGCTTAAATTTGACGAATTTATAGTAATTCAAACTCAATTACCTGCTTTCATTATTTTCGCTTTCCTCAACTAAGGATTTCTCACCTCATTATCTCTTAAAATTGCACTTGAGGTGGATGCAACCTCTTTCATATACTTCACGTCTATCATTGCCTCTACTAAATTTAGTTTCGTCTCATTTAATTGATGAATAGTATGACTTCTAGGACTATCAAACATGGCTTGAGAAACGGAAACATGTGTACTGACACGCTTGGGAGGGATTTTCAACTTGTGCCTCCCTCGAATGTTTTTTTTATGCATTTGCAACTCTCCTACTTTAGTCCCGTTGTTCCTAATTGATGCCAATGGGGTTTGTTTGTATCCAACTGTTAACTAGTTTTTATTAATGTATTGATATTCCCTTTTCAACCAAAAAAAAGTTGAGGGTTGTTGAAGATTTAGTATTATTTTCGAATAAGTTGGATACTAGGGTTCTTAAGGATTACTCATATAAAAGTCAAATCTTTCAAAATGTTTATATAAGGCCTAACTTCTATAAAAATGTTTAAATAAGAATTTTACACACACTTCAATCCAATTTGAGTAAAAATTAGATGAATTCTAACATATTTAAAATAAAATGCATTATAGTTGAATTAGATATTGCTTGAAAATAAAAGAAGATAATAACAACATAATTTGAGACCTAATTTGTTTGAGCACTTTCAAAAAGTTTGACTCTTATTTAAGCACTTTGAAATGTTTGACATTCATTTGAGCACTTTGATAAAGGTTAAATCCTTCTATGAGCATTTTAAAAAAATTAATTGTAATGTAAACAACCCCTAAAAAAGTTGAGCACCAATTTGAACATTTAACCTACGAAATATGAGAACCTAAGATTGAAGAAATAAATTTCTTTTTTGTTTTTAGTATTACATAATTTCCGAGTTGGCTTTTTATTATATTTTTTTTAAAAATTATACGTCAGCATTAAAAAAATGCCATTTTAGTTTCACAAATGCAGCACATGTATGAACTACAAAAGTCACAGAAAAATCCTTATTTTAACACATTCAAATTTTCTTTTCCTTTATTTAATCATTACCCTTGTGCGGGTAATCTTTGGCTCAATTTGAGCATTTAACCAACCAAATTGTGCAAACTTTTGGCCAATCATTTTCATTCGAGGCAGCAAGAACAGTATAGGTTCTGAAACTGTTCTTTTCTCCCACAGATTCATTGGGAGATATTTGCTTTGTCATTGGTTAATGTTCAGTTTTCATCTATGAAAATCACTGGTAAGTCCAAGCGGCCATTCCAAGGAACCAATTTCTCTTGCTCGAATGTGGCTGATTGTAGTATTCAAAGCATCCTAAATCCTTTGGCTTCCTTGATGAATACTTAAACTAGTAAACCAACCCCCAAAAAAAAAAAAAAACCAAAATCGATTATCACTTGAAGAAAAACTAGTTCATAGATGAATTTAAATCAGAACATAAAGCAACCACACGAGCATAGCCCCATTTAAGTTTCTAAAGTTGCTAACTTTCAATCATCTTACGGAACTTAGGAACTTGAATAACTGGCGCCTTTGGCAGATAAATTGAAATCCATAAATAAAAAATAAAGGGTTCAGATTTCATTGGAGTACAGAAAGTTGTCCCTTGTTCTACAATTCAAAATCATATTAAATACATAGATGGTTTCAAAACTATATAAACATTATTGACTCAAAATTAAACCAAATATGAAGTGGGATTTTAGAGAGGAAGCACCTTCTTGACAATATCCTGACTGAGAGCAGCAATCTGGGAATCAAGTGACTTGATAGTCTCTTCTTTTTGATTCTCCAAATTAGCCAAAGCCTCCTGCAATTCAACCTCAACTTTCTTCCTCCCTTCAGCCAGTTTCTCCTCAACTTCCAACTGAGTCTCCTTCTTCATCTTGTTCAAAGCGGCTGCAATCTCAGCCCTTGCAGCTCTCATAATAGCCGCTGCTTGTTCTTCAAGTTGCTTCACTTCCTCAGACGTGTCCTTCACACTGGCAAGTTTCTCCTTTATGGCAGCATCTCTCTCATCCATGAATTTCCCGAGTGGGGTAAAGTAGACCTTGTCAAGAGCAAACATGAGGAACAAGAACTGGACCATCATGATGGGGAGGGTTAAGTTGAAATCGAAAAGAGCGGCCTTTTCTATTTCTGCAGCAAGAGAAGGTGGGGCAAAGGATAAAGTGGTGACTGTGAAGAGGGAGATAGATTTGAGAGTGGTGGAGGAGAGTGAGGGGATTTGTTGGGTTTTCAAGAACTTTGGGGTGGGGAGTTTTGGGAGGGAAAGTTGTGGGATTTGTTTGAGTTTGGGTTTGGAAAAGAAGGATGATGAAGCAGCAATGGAGATTACAGGCTTTGAGGAAGCCATTATCATGCTGGCCATGGCTTCTGGTTTGAGGAAGTAAGGGAAATCACAGACTCTTTTGAGTTTTAGATGTCGATACGATGTGAGATTGTGTTGTGCAAATTGAAAGGAAAAAAGGTGGGGTTTTTTTTTTTTTTTTTTTCAATTTTTTGTGGAGATGGTGAGCATGAAGTTTTGCAGAAGGTTATCTCATTCTTTGCCACACAAATTGATGAGGTTATGGTGGACTGAATGACTGGGTCAAGTGGTGTGGGGAAAGTGGGCTTTGGATCAGATAATGGGTCAAATGGTACTTTTTCATCGACCCAATAGAAAATTTGGGGTTCTTTGTTCCATCATAGTTGGGTACACCAAAGATTCAAAGGGCTCAAAAAAATTGGAAATTTAAATGAAAATCAAAGTTACAAATCCTACCCTAAATCAAAATACTAGATGTTGATGATGCTAACTAAATTTGTATTCAATTTTTCAGTAAGATGTGACAGCATGTTGAGAACTAAAAGAGCAGGAAAAGCCTATATAAATGTCAAATCTAATCGAGTTGAACCGAACAGAATTGAGTATGCCATTACCCTAAAGCTGTAAAGATTTTTCATTGAACTTTTCACAAGAAAGCACACATACTACGGCAACCTCGGTATTTGAAAGTTCCTGCTCTTTTAAGGGTTGGAAGCTTTGAACATGTGGACCGTAAGTGTTCACACTTGCCTTTTTGTGTCTCACTATCCTTGTATCCTTCTTCGTTATTAAGTTCAGCCTCCACAGAGCTTGATAATGGCCTGCATATTTCGAATACGATGACAGGATTATAGCACTATGGATGATATCCTAATATAAATAGCAATACTTTTACTGATGTAAAGAGCCTTACGTGTATGAATGATCTTGAGGAACAGTCTGTTTAACTTTTTGAACCTTTGTCGAGATATGCCTAGTGAAATGAAGCTGAAGAGGAAAAAGCGAATAGAGATTGACACATTTAATTGTGGGACAAAAATATGATAACAAACAATGTTGTAAGAGCAGAGGAAACATGGGACAAACCTGATCATCATCCTTGATGCCATACTTTTCGATAAGATCAGCGTCTGTGATCAACTTCACATCACCATAAGACAAGCAAAAGTGTCCCCAAACACGTCCCCTCCATGATGTATTATGCAGATTCATATGAATTCATATCACAAAAAAGCAATACAATGTCAATAACACAGATCAATTCGCCCATAGCCAAACTTGAATATTAGACATCACGTGCGGGCAGGGTAATAAGCAATAACAACAAAACGAATTGGCTATGATACTACATTAAGAATCTGGCCTAGAACCAATTTGCATGCATGAGAAGCCAAACTTGAATAGGGAAGGGATTTTCAGACAATGAAATAAGTGAAGTTACCATGAAATCTTGTCAGGACCTTCGTCTGGCATATGACAAAAGACATTCTGGACTCCCAGCTTGAGATCTGCAACGGTAGCCGACTTTAAAACTTCAATAACTGCAAGAAAAACAGATGTTAATGGAACACAAAAATAAGTGAAATGTAATTATGGCATTTGGGATGGGAAAAGAAAGGAGAGAAAAAAGTACCAAAGGAAGAGCCATCCAATTTGCGAATGGAGAGATTGAGGGTCTCTTCGGGAAGCTTAGAATAAGAGAAAGATTCGTGAGTTGAACCATCGGCGGCAACCACAGGGGATGATGAGGTTGACTTCCCTGGAAGCCTCTCCAAAGAAGCTGTTGAGGTAGAAATTTCCTCCACTTCGAGTCCCGACATGCTGTCAATATGTCAAGAAGAAAACAGAAGAAACAAAAACAAAAAACAAAGCAAAACAACTATAGGAAAATATATAGAAAAGGACCGGGAGAATATATCGGGTGGGGTCCCTGAACACACCAGATGTCAAAGGCTCAACCCATTTTAGGGAGAAAACTTTGATTCTTTGGCGACATGGGACGACCTTTGTGTGTCGTTGGAGATTCAGAGAAAGAAGGAGGGAATGGGCGTTTCTCGTTACTTCCTATATTTGCTATATTTGGAAGGCTTTTCAGGGGACAAATGGAACTGAGAGGAGATTGACAGTTTGAGAGTCTCAAGGGTCAGGTTCTCATTTATTACACACGCCCCCAGTTTTTTTCCTTTTATAATATACATATATTTGGTATAAATGCTTCTTCAATTCACCTTTCAAGCCATTTGGATGCCGAGAAAAACCAGAGAATAACTCAGAAAAAAATGTGATTGTCGATGTGACTCACTCTGCCAAGAGCCCTACAAGTTCACAGGCTGAGGGTTACATTACACATTGTCTCCTTACATTGCCGAGAGTTTTGGCAAGTTAACGGAGTGTTTGATTAGGTGAAAACACGACAATTGGAGTACCATGGCATATAAGTCATGACTTTAAGGGAAGATGCCACCACTTGCCATAAGCCATCAGATCAAATCCAACCATGCGCAAACTCTTCAATTGGACATGATTCCACCTATTTAGGCACTACCAGGCACCCCACTCTATGAACCATCATGAATTTCTACAAAGTAGAAAAACAGAACCCTGACCAAGAACAATATCAAACTAGTCGAAGGTTCGTAACCCTCGAAAGAGTTCAATATGTACTCTAAAAAAGAACATTTGAATGTTCCAGTTATAAAACTACATATCCATCTATAGTTGCAGCCTTTCAGGTGTAAATAGAATCGCAAAGCTTCTGGCATATAATCAGTTCAAATATAAAACGAAATGAAATAGGGGAACTTCAACATTTTCCTTTCCATTTGAGGAAAAAACATGGAAATCCCAACTACAAGAATTTGACAAAAAGAACAAGAAAGAAAGGAAGTAAGAAAAATGATCCCGAAAAGAGATATACAGTAGGAATAGTTGTAAGCTATCCTAACTCTTCACTATTACAAAGTTTCACCAAATTTAGTACTCTTGTGACCCCGAGGGAGGGAAAAAGGGAAGACAAAAAATGGTGAGATGATCAGACTGCAGAGTCATCAGCTACGTTGGCTCTAACCGCAAGGGATGTCAAAACTTTGGATAAATCTCCATTCCTTTTAGAAGGCTATCTTACTTCCAACAGCTCATAAGCACTTTGATTGAACAAAGGTAAAGCAGAAATCAGCAACTTAGCCTGAAGTCAGTTATTTCCCCACAAGCTTGTAGTAGGCATACAAACCAGAACCAACAAACCCCAGCAATTGCCCGATAACATTCAGCTGTAACAAAAATAAATAGAGTTCCTTTACAAAGTGCAACTTAAAAGGAGAGAGACAAATTTACATTTATGCCAAATGTTAACTAGCAGTAACAATAAGGTATTGCACTTACAATATCAAAGGGAAGCCCACCAAAAAGCATCCAGCCAAGTCCAATGGTAAAAAGATCCTACAACCACAAATTAATTAGCAAACCAGAGAACAAATTTGGAAATATGCGCATTTTTTTTTCTAACAAAGGAAAATATGTACTTGTATGTGCTGCATGACAGTAAATGAGGCCAAGCAAGATATCTAGAAAGTTCATTTATACATGGAGATGAGAAATGCATCATTATACCCTCATGGTCAAATCAAATGCGAAGTCAGACAGCTTAAAACTTTTAATAAATAATGCATTTAAAGGAGTTCAGTGCTTGGAACTTTTTGGGGGGCCAACATTTGGTGGAACTTCATTCTGAGGATTCCTCAATTAAACACAATTAGCAACAATGAGAATGAAATTGCAGATCATTATACATGACTGCCAGACTGTAGGGAGGAGAATGCATGAATCATGATTGGAGACGAGTGTAAGCATACCTTCAGATTCCCACAAATGGTTTGTGTAACTGCCGAATTGAGAGTTGTGTTCAAGAATATAGTGTAATTCAAGAAGAAAGCTAGCATACAAGAAAGAATCAATACGGCCTGTCCAGAAAGAAGGGGGAAAATGTATCACCATTGTAAGAACCATATTGAGTTATTTGAGGTGAAGCTAAAAGGCACTGCAACAAGAGGTAAACTGGACAGTGTTTCAAGTTTTCTGAACTTCAAGAGACTAATACAAGGCATAAACATATCAAATGTCAATAATCCTTCAAATGATTGAAAAGAGAATGGTTATGAAGCAAATCATTGTGGACTATGCATTAATATATGCAACTGTCGTTTATAAAAGAGTTCAATTACCAACAAACAGGCAATCCCCAAACATAAAAATAAATATTCATATTGATACAGCAGCTAGCTTGAGAGCGCAAAACATACCAAAAAACCAGGTGACAAGAGGTGAGGGAAATTCATTGTAGTCTTCAAATCACCATGAAGAAATGTCCACACTAACAAAATCGGTCCACATATTATACCTATTATAAAAAAAACCAGTTAATCATAAAATAGCTCTTAACTGAGACCAAAAGTTAAGTGACCATGGAATAAAAGAAAATGTAATTCAAGCTGGAGTTATAAGTTACCGTTACACCACATAAGCCCAAAGCTATTAAGCCCACTAGATTTCCCTGAAAAAGAGAAAAATAGGCAAGCACACAATAATTATGCCAAAACAGAGAAGGGGAAATGTAGTTAAAAGAATAAAAGATAGAAAGAAAATGGAGAGAATGCTACCAATTCGGGCAATGGTTGCAAGATATATAGCTGTAGAGATGTTGGCCAAGAAAACAATAGCGTATCCATAAAAGTCAAATGACAAGTCACGAGCTCCCGCAACAAATGCACCAATAACAATCAATCCAACACTGATAAGATCTTTAAATTTTTTCAGTTGAAGGAAGAAATCAGAAACATGGCTATTCAAGCAAAAGGTCTTTCAATATTTCCCATTAAAAAGTAAAATTTTTATGCAGCTAAGGTTTTAAAAACCACTTAGTTGAACTCTCACAATAGAAAATTTGTATAACTAGAAGTTATGTCAAGTAATAGTAGAAGGAAGAATTCCCTATCACAGCCACGATCTTACAAATAGGAGCACATTTTACTAATATCTGCAATGACCATAGAAGAAATGGAACTGAAAAGCCAAAGATTGGGCTTGAGTCCAACTCCAATGAGAGCACATCAAAACTATGATAAGCCCTTTTATTGGTCAGCTTAAAATTTTGTATTAGCATTCTCATCAATGAAAAACAACCAAACAAAACTTATGTTTCAAAATCATACTCTAGCAGCAACTCGGTCAAACACAATGTAAGATGCTCTAAATAAATTTCAGAACAACCTGAGCTACAGACATTACTAATCATCTTCCCTAGATTTTCTTACTTTCAACAAGATAACATTTCCTAGAGAAGCAACAGCAAGAAAGGGATCGAAGCAGCAGTTACCTTCCAACTATAGATGATGTATACTTCTGTCCTGCGAGGAGAAACTCCACAATCATCGTAAAAACAACAGTGGTTCGCCTAAGAGTAGTGTACATGGGAACATTTACTCCACGAATAGACTCAACAGTGACTAGCTTTCAAGGAGAAAGAGGAAGAACCCATAACTTTTTTATCAGCCAAATATTTAAAAAAAAAAGTAAACGATTATCCAATGGGTCGAAACATAATAATACCATGTAAAGCAAATAAGTTCCTGCAAGAGGAAGGGTATGAATCAAAGTCTTCAAGGGAACCAAACTGGTGTTGCTATCAGAAATGGTTAAAGATTCATTGTTTGCGAAAGATATCATCTTCCACCGTCTCAGTGCATAGAGAAAGGTACACGAACTTATCATCTACCGAAGAAAGGATACAAGATAATTCCAAAACAATTATGCAAAAAAACATATACGAATAATATAATTGAAATGAATTTTTTTATTTTTACCTGAAAGAGTGTAATTACATTGGCACAGGGGAAACCATAAGAAGATAAAGCTGCTTTATTGAACAGTATCAAAAGCACTGCAACAAAAAAAAAACAATTTAACCAATAAAAAAGCGATCAGAGAACTGAAAATTATAAAAAGAAAAAAAATGAAACAAAGAAGAGGGAAAAGGGAACGAACCAGCGCAAGACATGTAATAGATGGCGGCGTAGGCTCCTCTCTTGGTCATGGCGGATCCTTTGAAAATCCTCTCATCTCCTCTTTTGAGAAGCCTTTCTTTTTCTTCTTCTTTGTCTATCGGCGGATCCGAAACCGGAAGCATCGGGTTCTTGAAGGAATTCGTCGCCATCATTGACATTTCTTTGCTCTTTCGTTCTCGTTTTTTTTTTACTTTTTTTTTGTGAGTTTTGGAAGACGACGACTTCAAGCGATGGTAGTTAAGAGTGAGGAGAGCCAACCTTCGTAGCACGGCAACGACAAGTACGATAGCTGAGTCACTGAATCAGGAACTCGAACAGGGACCTAGTCACCAATTAGGCCCAATTCGTTTGAATATTCCACGTCTTTCCTCTGATCTTATCAACTTTTAGAAACAATTAATTGGGCCCAAATGCAAATCCGGGGCCTTTTTTAAGTGATATAGTTCATGTGTAGAGTCTAGTTCAGTGAGAATAATGCAATTTGAAGAGGAGATGTGGTACACTTATCAAAAATCTGTACTCAACAGCTGTCCTAACAGCTGTCATGCAAGTATTGGTCACCGAGGCGTTGGCTCGGGTTTTCCTAAAAAACTTAAAAGAAAAAAGAAAATGAAAGGCCACAGATAAAATCCTAAGCAAACAAAACCAAAAATAAAAAACTGAAGAAACATAAATTCTATAAACACATTTCCTCCTCTTTGCATCTTTAGACGTTTTAATGGAGTATACTGGCTGTTCCTTTCCATCACTGTAAATGATCCCATTGAATCACTATAGCAATGTTTAACAGTCACGTCCCACGACTTGGTTAACCATTTTCGAATCTGCCTGAGCAAACCCATACTCTCTTTGCCCAACATATTGGCCACCCATAGATTATCAGTCTCTCAAATCAGCTGTCTAATATTCAACGCCCAAGCTCTTTGGATACCTTCAAAAACACCCCACAATTCCGCTTCCATCGCAGAGCATATGCCAATACGTTTGAAGAACACCTCCAGCAGCCGCCATACTGTCCGATCGCCTCAAAGCCCGTCAACAGGAGGAGGGGACCAGCAGACCCACGTTGGAATTCTGCTGTTATTTCCAACAGCAGGCACGTTTCTATTCATTGCTGGAAGGAGATGAGAACATTGCTGGAGGCTCCAGTTCAATATCACGACCAGGATCGAAGATACGCCTACACCGGTCCTTCCAAAGTCCCCAACATATAAACCCGAATAATAGATCCCGATCCGAAAGGGTCGAAAACCGCTGTGAGCTGCCAATAATACTCAAAATCCATTCGCTAATATCAGCTTGAACTATCGACGATCATAAGCCTAAAGCTATTTAACCAAAAGGAAAGAAATTAAAGTCATTGTGGTAGAGTCCATATTAGCTAATAATTGACCGTGCAACAACAATTTTTTTTTTCATTGTATAGCAAATCGTTGATAACAAATATTTTTTTTGAATATTAAACAATTAAAAAGTGTAATTTAGAATGAACGAAAATAATAAAAACTCAATTTTGAAAGAAATTGTAAAAAATGAAAAAAAAAATCCTAAAACTATTCTTGTAGTAATAAAATAAGCTTCCTTCAAAATCGCAACTTAATTGGAAGCTTTGAATATCAATGCAACATAAAAGCACATGATAATGTCAGTGCCGGTTACAACTATTAGATGCAACGGCAATGGTAACTTAGGGAACCGCTGAAACACTATTATAACTTACTTTATTTGGTTGACATATGATTTATGAGAACTTTTAGCATCCTATTAGTGAAAACTCATCATGCTAGAATCAAATCAAGTGTGATTTAAGTTCCTATAAATAAGAGTTTTTATTTTGTGAGGAGATTATTTTTGCTCTTATATATATAAATAAGTACACTTGGCTCAATTGTATCCTAACCAATATATGACAAGCAAAACCAATGAACTTTTAATGGGTATGAAAGCAAGCTGCTTGACACCATCATTGAGTGATTTGCAATCAAGATAGAAGGTTCATGATTTCTTGCCTTCTATGTTGGATGATACAAATTATACCTATTGAAAAGTTACAACGAAAGTTTTTATAAAATCTATGAATGAAAAAGCTTCACGCTCAACTCTAACTAACTAAGAACCTCCAAGATGTGTCTAGTATAAGTCAACTCCAAATTTACTTAGATCGTTAAGGAAAAAAACTGGTGAATGCAAACTCCAAGGATTTTAATGCAATCTTCTATGGCATTGATTCTAAAGAATTCAGGTGAATCTCTAAATGCATTACTATCGAAGAAACTTGGACTATTCTTAAAAGTACGAACAACCAATTGCACTAGCTCGAAGATTATTAGATAAGCTTGTATACAATGGTCAAACGTTAAGTCTTAGGATTTGAATTTTAATTTAACGTGATTAATGGTTATTTTATTTTTCATTAATTTATCATTATCATTAGACTAAATCGTTATAGTTATGTTTGAATTTAAATATATTTCACCATTTTTAAAAATTTCACCGTTATAATACTTAATTTCACTAATACAATCTTTTTATTAACTTATCATTATCTTTAGGCTCACCATTATATTTGAATCGAACACATATTTTATAATTAATTTCATCGTTACAATAACTAACCCCATGGCTACCATTAGTTTTGAGATCCTTCTTTAGTGTATGTGATCTAAATATATTTTTAATTATTTATTTTAAATTTGTATTTTAATTCAAACACGATTAAATTTTAGTCTTATTTAATTTGATTGTTGCACTAATTAATCTCATTACCTCAATCTTATTGAACCGACCCAAAGTCTAAGTCTAAAGTAATAAAGAAAAGGTTAGTTATTATGTTAACGTCAAAGAACATAAAACAAGCGGTAAAATACAAGCATTAGCTTTTTTCCATGGAAAAATATCGACAAGATTTTTCGATTGACTCTGTTCTGGTCTTCGTCTTCCTATAATACAGTAATACTTTTTAATGAAGGGATTAAAAAAAAAGCCTCCTGAACTCATGGCTCTGCCTAGTCTTCTTTGTCCTTGTCTTACACCCCTTTTTGCTGATTCTTTCACTTGTAAATATTGTATGGCCGGCCTTCCCCTTCTGTATTTATTTTTGAAAACCTAACCGAAAACTAATCTGGTATGAGTTGAAAGTTAAATATCAGATTATAGAAAATCCGAGGCACACAAAGAAAAAAACCCAAAGCTTGGACTTGGGACAACCCCACTTTAAAATAGTGTGTGTATATATATATTTATACACCTTAGTTCTTTCATGTTTTCTATAGCTATTCTGATATGGGGCTCCTTAGCTTTACTTTGTTGATCCTTGGTTTGTTTCAGCTTGTTTCTGCACAACAAAACACTGATCCAAATGAAGGTCTATAAGCAAAAACCATTACTTTTTATAGATGTTATGATTATATTTCAACTGGTACTTGGCATTCTAACTTGCATGTCAGTGTTTGGAGTTTGCCAATGTTTATGGAAAAATCTGAATCTTCTTATATGCTTTTTATCTTTCACAGTGGCTGCCCTTAGAACGCTCATAAATTACTGGAACTTGGGAAGTAAGATAAATCTAACCATTGACCCTTGCAACCAAAATGCATCATGGACCTCTGAGGATTCAAATCCTCGTGTTGCTTGTGACTGCTCCAGCAATATTTGTCACATCACTCATTTGTCAGCACCACCATGGATAATTTTTTTATTCACCATTTCACTTCTGTTTTAGTTTTATTAACCTGAACTTGTTTTAAACATTTGCAGGAAGATTTATGCTTTGGATATCAAAGGTGAGATACCCAAAGAACTGTTTGAGCTTAAGGAGCTGATGGACTTGTATGATACTAAACATTTTTGAACTTTGGTCCCCTTTTTTTTAGCCTTTGTTTGAAATTCATTAATCTGGTATCTTACCTTTGATACAGGAACCTCGGTCAGAACGTGTTAAACGGTTCCATTCCGGCTGAAATCGGACAACTATCGAAGATGCAATACCTGTAACTGTCATAACTTGCTAATTTGAAGTTTACTGATGAGCTCATGGATATGATGGACTAATGCATTTTTATGATCCAAATCTGTTTTATGTGTAAAGGAACTTGATTTATCACTAACATCCTTTTGTTTGAACAATTCAACAGAAGCTTAGGCATAAACAATCTAACAGGTGCAGTGCCCCCAGAGCTTGGCAATTTAAGCCAATTACATTCCCTGTTAAGTTCATATCTATCTGCAATTTCTTGAATATTTTTCTTATTTTTGGTTTGTTTTAAAATTAACCAATTTAACCAAGTTCATTGTTATTATTATTCTTTTTTTGTATTTTTGTGTTACAGGAGTTTTAGCTCCAACAACTTCTTTGGACCATTACCCAAAGAGCTTGGAAATTTGACATCGTTGCAACAGCTGTAAGTAGCCTAAAATTTAATCTGTTTGACAATATCTCTTGAATGCTTGTGCATGCTATGTCTATGTTACTCGGACTCGGGTCTGAGTCTCACTTGCACATAAGTGAAAACTGAATTAAGCATTGATATAACAACTTAAAATCTACCCCCAGTTTTAAGAGCTATCATTAACTTACCATGTTTCTATTTGCTTTTAGGTATATTGATAGCAGTGGAGTGAGTGGATCAATACCTGAAGAGTTTGCAAATTTGAAATCCCTTCAGATTCTGTACTTATCTATTGATTATTGGAAGCAGCCTTTAAAATATATCTTCCTCATAGTAGAAATACAAAAGGAATTTGTTCGAAAGCTTATGTTTTTATGTTGACATGCCAGCTGGGCTTCTGATAATCGTTTAACTGGGAAACTGCCTGAATATTTTGGTACCTTCACAGAATTCAGAGACATGTATGAATATGGCTTTCATTTTAACTATATGATTCTTTCTTCAGAAATCATAGTAGACAATCGGTTTTTTATAGTTTTTTTCATTGACAGGCGACTTCAAGGAACATCTGTTGAAGGTCCGATCCCGAGCAGCTTTTCGGCTCTAACGAAATTGGAAGATCTGTAAGGCCTATTTGATTGCCTTTCTTGCAGAGATTTCCCTTCTTTTTTTTTTGTAGAATTCATTTTAATTATATGATTCATTGTATGTTTGATTCATATTTTTAATTTATAGGAGAATTGGTGATCTAAGAGGGGAAGCTTCATCTCTTGATTTTTTGGATAGCCAAACAAGTTTGTCCACACTGTAAGAGTCTTTCTGTTTTTTCAGCTGTTGTAATTGTTTTCATATATTAATGTCACTTGCAATGTTAAATGCAGATCTTTGAGAAATTGTCAACTGTCGGGACAAATTCCAGAACGTATTGGCAAATTCACCAACTTGAAATACCTGTAAGCCTTATTTAGTTCAGCTATGCACTGAAAGAGATTTAATTGTTCAGTCATTACATGACATTCGTATTTATCTGGACAAAATCATGATCTCAGGGACCTTAGTTTCAACAAGTTGACAGGCCAAATACCTACCTCTTTCCGGGGATTCTCTTCATTGCAGTTCTTGTAAGTCATCTAAAAGCTTCATGTCCTTAAATTTGAATGATCTTATGCGTAGAAACATGAATATCTCGATCCTTAAGTGACTTGGGGGAATAATGAGCAGTACAGGTGCAGCATCAATTCATCTGATTATACTTATATTGCAGGTATCTTGGAAACAACAACTTGAGTGGGGAGTTGCCTGAAGACATTATAACTCCAGAGCTCATTGCACTGTAAGTGTGGTTTCGAGTTATGTCAACGGTTTTCAAGTTGCTTCGCATGACCTTAAGCTTAATTCTCATGACACTGAGTGATTGTTTTTCATTGCAGAGATGTTTCATTCAATCCCCTTTCCGGAAATTTACCAACACAATTCGCTAAGACGAAATCAATGTAAGTTTCATCTTTCCATTTCAACCATATGGGATACCCCTAGTGCTAGCCAAATGCTCATTGATATTCTCCTGTTGCTCATATTCAGCAATGTTGTTGGAACCTCTATCAATGCAAATGGATTACAGGACAAGTAAGCAAATAATTCCATGCAAATTGGAGTTGCATTTAATGATTTCTTATGATATTTTAACTAGCTTTGGCAAATTTATGTCAATGGTGATGAATATAGCAAGGTTTCTGGGATGTTGAACTGCATCCAAGGCAAAACCAAGTGCAAAAACAAGGGCTCATCCAGTGAGTGTAGCCTTCCATCTTCTCCTTTATGTTCTTTTTATCATTCTTCAGCATTGAATAATGAGAATCAACCAATATGTGCAGCTTCATTTTCTATCAAGTGTGGAGGCACTGCTCAAAAGTCTGCATCTGGAATTGAATTTGACGACGACTCCGAAGCACTCGGAGCTGCCGCATTGTATACAAGCACGGACGAACAATGGGCAGTAAGCAATGCTGGAAATTTCATTTCGAACCCAAAGGGAAATAGATATGTTGCAATGACAGATTCTCAGATAACAGAAACTTTAGAATCAGAGCTGTATAAGACCTCAAGGATCTCACCTAGTTCCTTGAGGTACTATGGCCTTAATCTAAAGAATGGAAAATACAGTGTTGAGCTTCATTTTGCAGAGATAGAAATGGAGGACTCTTCGTCCTGGAACGGTCTTGGGAGACGCTTATTTGATGTTTACATTCAGGTATGTTGGCAAAAAATAAAAATAAAAAAGGAAGAAAGCTCTATCTTTAGCATTTTCAAGTTGCAGATTATTGATTACTTGATAAATTTGTTTTAAGGGTGAGAAAGTTCTTGAAGATTTCAATATCCAAAAAGAGGCTGGTGGATCCAAAAAAGCCTTGGTAAAAACATTTGAGGCAAATGTGACCAACGCAATCATGGAAATTCACTTCTTCTGGGCAGGAAAAGGCACTTGCTGTATTCCATATCAAAGCACATATGGTCCCTTAGTATCAGCAATCCATGCATCTCAAGGTTAATTTTTCTGTTTTCCCCTTCATAATCATTCAATTTTGCTGCATACTAATAAATTTTTTTTGCAGTATCTGAAGCTGCGGATGCCTCTTCAAGCCGCAAACATGTTGGACGAATAGCCGGAATAGTAATCGGAGCTGTCGCCGGTGTTGTGATACTGTCTTCTGTATTCTACTTATGGTGGAAGAAGGATCCACAGGGTCATATGAGAATTTTCACAGACTCACCAAGGAAACCATTAAAATAGTTCCATTGTATACATAAATGAACCATGTCCGTATACATATATGGACGGTTGAAAACTATAATGTAAAGGCATTTTGCTTGATGTGGGTATCTCAAGGTGGGATCATATATTAAATTATGTAATCGCTATCTTTCGCTTGCTTAGCCCCACTATTGTGTAATTTTATGAATAAAAAGTTGGGGTTTCTAGTGGCTTTCGCATTAGTACTGTTTTTCATTGTTTTTGTTTCTTTCTTGGTGTCCGGATGTTGGTGAATAAAAGTAGGACCATCTTTGTTTTGTCCAATAATGGACCGGCCAAAAAGTCTTTTCTGATAAAAGTGCCTGTAGGGGTCTGGATATTTTTTCAAACTTCATTGAAGTAGGGTTCAAATTTTGGTTTACTGTAAAATAATAAACAATCGTGGTGTAACATAGTGATAGCCGAATCACCGTTTGCTTTGCTTTGTAGATTTTTCTTATAAAACACTCCCCAGGTATAGCGTGTATAGGTTGAAATCTATTTCGGATTTTTTTATTCAAATTTTATTTAAGTTGGGTTCATATCGACCCAAAATCATGTTCCCTGAGTTGCTTATTGGTTGGGTAAGGGCTTGTATTACCAAGCCTAGATTCTTTATTGTTGTTAATGAGGTTTATTTCTGGAGCAAAAGGAGTGAGACATGGGACCCTTAGGAGTGAGACATGGGACCCTTTGTCCCCCTATGAATATTCTGTCAGGACTTCTCAACAAAGCTGGAGATTGGGGAAGTTTTCATTACCATCCTAAGTGTAAAAGAATTGGTGTCACTCATCTCTGATTCCTTGATGACTTTTTGGTCTTTGGGAAAAGCTCTTTGGAGGCAAATGAAGTTGTTAAGAATGCACTGGACTTCTTCTATAAGATAATGAACTCTGGAAAATGTGAAATTCGAGGATTGGTCTAGAAGAACTTTCATGTATTATAGATAGAACTGCCATGAAGATAAGAATGTTGCTTGTGAGATATCTTGGAGTTCCATTAGTTACTAGGTGCTCAAGGGAAGGTGAATGTGGTCCATTGGTTGAGAAAGTCACTTAGAGGATTCGAAGTTCGACTACTAAGTTTCTTTCATTTTCAGGTAGATTACAACTTATTTTGTAACACTCCTAACCTGAATCCGTTGCCAGAATAGGGTTACGGAGCATTACCGAAATTTACAGATCAAATAAACAGATATTTCATATAAAATAACATTTATATCAGAAACCAATCAAAAGCAAATATATTGTCACTTATGCGAGCCCTCGAGGCCTAAAATACACTTTAGAAATAAATCAGAACTAAATTGGATACTCAAAGAATTTTTTGGAAAACATTAAAAATTTTCAAAGGTGCAGGGGACACACGCCCGTGTGGCTAGGCCGTGTGGCTCACATGGTCAAGAGATACGCCCGTGTCTCAGGCCGTGTGGGTATTCAAAATAGGGGCATACGGTCGTGTCCCAACCCGTGTCCATACCCGTGTAACTCTCTGACTTGGGTCACACGGCCAAGCCACACGCTCATGTGCTAGGCCGTGTGAGCATTTGTTTTGCGCAAATTAAAGATACAAGGGGACACACGGCTGAAACACATGCCCATGTCTCTGCCCGTGTGGACAAAATAGACCATTTTCCTAGCCACATTTCTTACCCAATTTGTCATCAACCTAAATCAACATTTTAGACATCAACAAGCCATAACAAGGCAATCAAATCAAGCCAAAATCAATACTTAAACATATAATACTATCACATACCAACAATATGCCCTTAGGCTCTTTAAATGACAACATAACTCATATCAATCTAATAACCAATTTCACCTACATAATTAAATACATATATGCATAATTCACCTAATATACCTATTCAACCCAATCATCAATATACCTATAAGATTTTCATCATTCAACCATTTCAAACACACATCAAACATGATAGGGTCATTTACATACACATCAAAATTTATCCATCATAAGTCATTTAAATGGCTAGTGATACGCTGTAGAAGTAACATATTTTAATCATATTCTTAATGCGTTTTTGGATGATTAATTATGTAAATTAGTGAATTTGATGCTCCTAATCCTTTAAATTCATGTTTCTATACTTAGGAGAGCATTTTGGAGTAAAAAGAGCGAAAAACAAGCCAAAATCGGACAAATAGAGTTGTTTCCAAGATCCACACGGCCTGGGCATTTCCACACGCCCATGTTAGACACACGAGCTAGCCACACACCCATGTGTCAACCCATGTCGATATTGCACCCTATTTCCCAACAATGCGGAAAAACCCAATTTTTAGGCTTTTTGAGCATTCTAAAGTCTATAAATATCAATTAGAAGAAGATCTAAAGAGGCATGCAGAGAAGATTGAAGAAAAGACTCAAAGAATGCCATCGGAATCATCTCAGAAGCAGATTTCCTTCAAGATTGAAGATCTCCATTTAATTTCTTTAGAAGTTTTATTGAGTTTCTTTATGTCTTGCTGTTATCTTAACTTTGAGATGTTTCTATTTAGGATTATGAACTAAATTCCCTAGATACCTAGGGAAGATGAAACCTATGATGAATCTTGTTATTTGATGTCTGATTTACATGATAAATACTTGATTCTTGTTCTCAATTATGTATGCTTATTTCGTGTTTTGATATTTTAAGGATATTAATTCATGTTTAATGTGCTTATTTTAGTGGAGTAAAAGTCCCTATTTAAGAGTAGATCTAGCATAATTGAGTGGAGTTGCATGCAATCCTAGAAATAGGACGACATAAATCTACCAGATTAGAGTCAAATCTAATAGGGGAATCCATAAATCGAGTTAATGTGATAATAGGAGTTTTAATTAGAAAGAGATTTCAATTAATCAAGTTAGAGCCAGTTGTTCTTCCTCTCGAAAGAAATATTAACATAATTTAGGGAATTCTACGGATCAAGGCACAAGTGAATAAATATTTTAAATTCAAATTCATAATAATAAGTAAAGTCTAGGTGGATTTTTTCCTGTGTATTGTCTATCTCATTGATATCTTCCATTATTCTCATATTTTATTCTCTGTTGCTTTCTTAGTTAAATTGGTTTAGTAATTTTAAATTAAAAACAATCACTCCAAATTGTCGGCTAAATAATAGAAAAACGGTAATTACTAATACTTTTAGCCCTCGGGGATACAATATTTCTTACTCACCATAACTATACTATGGTTCAATAGATGCGCTTGCCTTAGTATTGTCGAAACCATTTTTTTTATAAAGGTCGACTTTTTATTTAAACGAAAACGAACATGGGAGTTGCCACCAATCCTTTTTGATGAGGTGTGATCGGGTTACCTCGAAGAGTGGTTGTTTTTAATAAACGATATCTAATATATAAAAACAACGATTTTGATCCACAAAATTCAGAAAGACGAGTTCGGGAGTCGGTTACGTACGAGGAAGGATTAGCACCCTCGTAATGCCCAAAATTGGTACCTAGTTGATTACTTAATGTCTTGGTGTCAAAAATTAAAAACTCGAAAAGAATTTAAAATATGATCTCTCTTTATATTGTGTTATTTTTAATTAAAATTACTCAAATAAATCAAAAGGTGTAAAATGCCTCCTTACCTCGAAGTCACAAAATGTCACATCCCATAAGTTAGGACACGACACCTTATATTTTTGAGAATAAGCTTGCCTTTTATTTTTTATTTAAACCTCATTTATTTTAATTTTAAAATAATATTCGGTTATTTAGGTTCAACACGAGAAAAATCGAAACTCAGTAAGTTAGGGCACGACTTCTCGAATTTCCAAATACGGAATATTGCCTTTATTATCGAAATTTTCTTTTTACGAATTTGGGTAAAAATTAATATAATATTAAAATTGATATATGAATAAAATGTTACACTAATGAATGACAACAATATGAAAACATGAATAAACGAATTATAGTATACATGTTGGCAATAATCACATGAAGCATGTCACTTTAATATCAATATTAACAATCAAAGAAAACGAAACAAAATAATATATAGAACAATTTGGAGTAAATAGTATAAAACAATTTAAAGCAAATAATATGTAAAACAAATTAAAATAAATAATATACAAACTACAAAGCAATTTAAAATAAATAACATATAAGACAATTTAAAATATGATGTAAAAAGTTTAAAATAAATAATATGTAAAAAGAAGTTTCAAATAAATAATATACAAAATAGTTTAAAATAAAGAAATGATGTGTATAAAAATATTCAAAATAAATAATAAATATAAAAGCTTAAAAATAGGTAATATATAAAAAAATGGATAATAGTTTGAAATATTTTAAAATACATAATATGTGGAAAACTTGAAATAAATAATAATAAAACAATTTAAAATAATAATATATGAGAAAAAGGTTTAAAATAAATAAATGAATAGAAGATTCGAAAATAAATTGAAATCAACCAAATTTGAGACTAAATCAAGACACAAATGAAATTAAGGGTAAAAACTATAATAAAATAAACAGAGAAGGACCCAAATGAAAGGGCGCAAAAGGGCGAAGGGCCAAATGGGTAAATAAACCAATCCTGGACACGTGTCCACTTTCCAGCGCATCAGTGGGTCGGGGACCCAATTGAAAACCAAACAAAATTATGTGGTCAAATTAAAACAAAAATAAAAATAAACAAAAGGGACTAAATTAAAAAGAACAGAACTGCGAAAGGGCTAGGGGTGCAAATAACCCCATCAAGCAAAAACACGTGGATCCCCCCTGGAGAAGGTCGGGTCGCGCGCGGATAGGCCTTAAACGGCGTCGTTTTGGCGCTTGGGTTCCCAACCCAAAACGGCTCCGTTTTGCTTCCTTATTTAAATCTAATTTTTTTTCTAAAATTTTTATTTTTCTCTTTTCTCAAAAAAAAATCCCAAAATTCTCTTAACCCTCTCTTCCCCTCCGAGCTCTGGCCAAAGATCCGGCCATCGGCCTTCGCCGGCATCCGCGGTGGCCGGAAAAAACCAAAAATAATCCCTTTCGATGCCCTTCACACGTGGAGTAAGGATCCGAGGCCAAAACCCCCGAAAACCTGGCCAAACCCGGTGAAGCAACGAAGAAACGTTTCGTTTCTTTTCCTTTTCCGGCGTGGCCGTCGACAGCGAGTAGATCAGCCGACGTAGGTAAGTTTCTTTTCCTCTTCCCTTTGTTTTATATTCGCAGATAAAATAAAAATAAATCTTAACGTGAAAAAAATAAACGAAATCAAACGAAAATCACCTTGAAAAATATATAAAAGTCAAGCTTTTTTTTCTTTTTTGTATTCAATCTTTTTGAAAATAAAAGAACCGCCCTCTTTTCCAAGCTATTTTCGGGCTCTTTATAGCCGAATTGTTACAATTTTTTTTGTTTTTCTTTTTCGTTTCATATATTGTTTTGCTATTATTTTCACGTGTTCTTTCTGCTGCTTCTGTCCTTTCTTCTTACAGGTGTTGACTGAGGCGTAAAAGAGGTGCCCTTGTCATGGAGCGGTGACGTGACCGAAGGATAGCGGCGGCACATGGGTAAGGGTCAGAAGACCCTAGGTGCGGCGCACCTAGGGTTTGCTTAATTGTTGTTTTCTGTTATAAGGCTGATTGGGCTTATTAGGGTTAGGTTTAGGTTTGGTTTGGGTTTGGGTTTGTGGTATTGGTTGGTTTGAGTTTGGGTTGGGTATTGTTGTTTGGGTTTTGGGTTGGGTATGCCGCAATCAGTGTAGTGGAACATGATCAAGATAGGATTTGTCTCTCATACATAATGAGAGCAATATCTTAGTCCCTTAATTGAATATGACTAGAAGTGCATGACTATACTCAAAAGAGTTAATATGAGATATCATTCACATTTGTTTATCTTAGTCTACTTGGGAATTAAGAAACAAGAGAATGGAATGTACAAGTTTGGTTGTTATGTTAAACCGTGACTTCTTGCAACTTAGGTAGCAGTGATGCATTATTAGATGTCACTCACTATTTGTAAAATTAGAATTGTTTTAATGTTACTATCAACGTTGTAGAATCCTATAGGGTCACACCCTATGGTTGAAGCGTTCTGAATCTAAAGAAAGTTGTGATTATATTTAACTATCACATAAGTTCAATTATTCATAGAAATTTTCTTATGATTAATTTAATTTGACAAAATTAAATATTAGACATAATATGTGTACATACTTAATGTACATGCATAGATGATCCAGTTAATATAATATATGAATTATGTTCCAAACAAATTTTAATTTGAATATCTTTACCAAAATATTAAATAATAATTTAATTTTCGATCACAGATATGTTTTAAGGAATTTTGGAAACTAATATCTTTATGAAAAAGGATATCATGTTTTATGGAAAATTCCTTATATCCCTCTATGAAAATAGAGATTTTATTTAATATGGTATTGTGAATAAAAGGTAGGTCCTATCCCAATTTTGTTGTTACCCACGAAATACTACTTTAACTAGTAGTAAAGAATTTCGTTTCTCTTTGAAAAAGTTTAGAGAGTGACTCTGGTTGTTCTTTTTCGGGTGGATCTTGTAGAAGCCGATACGATTTTGTTGCAATTGAGGTTTATCATTTCAACAAAGGCTTTAAACCCATATCAGGGTTACTCTTTTCAAATCGTTTTTAGGTATATTTTTCAACTCAAATTCGTTCCTCATACATAGGTCAATGGATTGTGATCGTTAATATCATTTTTTCACTACCTCACTGGACGTACCAGAATTCAAACAAAAGGCTCTATGGAGGAGACTTATTTGGTGTAAATTTTAAATTTCCAAACATTCATTCATCTCATGTCCTTCAATGTTAGATAGATTACCAATAAAGAGCATATTACAATTTTAAGAGATTCAAATTATTGTCGATTATAAAATTTACATATTATATATTAAAATAAGGGAAATTTTTTTTTATGAGTGTGATTCTGTGAGTATACTAAGCAATTTTGGAAGAGAATATTGAAAGCTTGAGGTAACTTTCATTTCCATAATGCAACATGAGAGAGGAAGGTCAATTGAATTCTTGAGACACAAAAGGAAGAGTACTATAATTTTGGGGTTAGTATAGAATGCCCATCCTTACTTCCTATGATGGGAGAAGAATGGAAAATCATATGGGAATTCTCTTAGATGGTATCAGACATTTTTATTTAGATTAAATTCACTATTAAAAATAGATCTTACTGTTAATATTTCAAAAGTTTACAAAAGTTGGGAATAGTTGTAAGGATTTTCTTGCTCTTTCCGTGATTAATTATTTATCCCTTTAAAAAATACCCGCGATAAAAGAATTAATTATAACCGCACATAAATATTTGATTTCGAAAATAAAAATTAAGTCATCATACGAGTGTAATATCACCGCGAATGAGCTTTTCATTGCGATATAGGAATTTCACCCTCCTCCATCGTCAAGTCATTTCACTTTAAAACTAGTGTTTTCCCTTTAAATTCCTTTTACTTTTTAAAGAGCATTAACTAGAAACTTCTGTCCTCCACTTCCTATATTTTCTTTTTTTCTAATTTTTGTGCTTTAATTTTATTGCATAACATGCTTCTTGTTTTCCTCTAAGCCCTCACACAAACAAGCTTTTGCTGACAATTTGAATTTATCCTCGTTTGAACAAAATCTAATAAACTCTTAGTATTTATGTATTTTCTATTTATTTTATTCATTTTAATTAAAAAACAATGAAATTTCAAGTATGTATTGAAGTTAATATATGTAGTTAAATAAAAATTAAATTTTAAATATTTAATATGTATTTTCATAAAAAATCATTTGATGTACCATCAGTAGAGTTCTTTAAACTCCACAAGTAAGTTAAAGATTTGACAAGTGTATTATAAGATGTAGATAAAAATAAAATAAAAATTATATAAATAAATGTGACACTTGTCACAACCTATAACGATGCATCAAATAACTATTCATTTTCATAAATAATTATTAAAAATAAATAAAAAGTAAAAGAGAAATCATGAACAAAATATAATTGTCGTTACTAACAATTTTAAAAAATAAATGGTTTAATATATCATTTGGTATCTGAGTTTGATAGTTTTTCTAATGTGGTATATGTGTTATTTTTATTATCTAATTTGGTACTTGTATTTAACAAAAGTTATATGTTTTGGACCCAAAGGTAATGATGTTAACATTTTTAGTGTTTAATTCGGATTTTACAATTGATTTGAAGAAAGTTAATTGCTAATATTATTAGGTTTGGATTTTTTATGATTTTGTTAATAAAATAAATTTAGTGTTAATTATGAATTTATTTAATTTTGGTTTCTAGTAGATATTTCATCAAATCTACTCTAAAACCCAAATTAAACACTAAAATGTTAATCTTGTTATGTTCAAGTACCAAAATGTATAACCTTTGTTAAATACAAATATCATGTTGGACCAAAAAATAACACAAGTACTACATTAGAAAAAGTGTCAAAGTTAGGTATCATATTCGAGTCAAACTCAAGTATAAATCATATGTGGGTTTTCATTCTTTATGTGCTCGGTTTATGTATCACCGTGTGTAGGTTCTCTATACATTTATTCGGTTTAGGTTTGAATATATTCTATTTATTATTTCATTCTAATCGTGTTAATCTTAGTTATGGTTATCCGATGTATTCTTAATAATTACAATTATGATTATACTTATAACTTCCAAAAAAAAAACCTTATGTATAATAGTTGAAAAATACATTCTATTTTATGTATGATTATATTAGAATATAACGTAAGTTATAATTTAATTTAATAATAATTAAATTATTTTATAACTAATTAAATCATTACTACTTTTAATTAAAATTTATTGAATATAAAAATTAAAGATAAAAATAAATAAAATAATATATTTAAAATTTATTTAATAAATAAATCTAAAAAGATTGATATATTTTTCATCAAATCTCACAAGAATAAATGAATATTTTGAATTATACAGGGGAGAATTTTTTAAAACCTCATTCAGGGTTTAAATACTTTTCTTCTCGAATATATTATAGAAAAAAATAAATGAAGAAGAATCATTTTTTTTTGCTATAATATTTAAAACTACTCATAGTTCATTTTTCAACCCTTAAATAAGAGGATAATGCGTTTCAAGACAACCGAATTTCCATATTCCTGTACTGATAATAATGTCGATATTGATCAAAACTAAGGCTTAATTAACAACTACCCATCACATTAAGAAACCATTTTGTTGAATTGTTTAGCCATTGTGTCTGGTTAAAAAATATTTTTTAATAGGAGCACTATGTAATGGGTAAGTTAAGCATCTAGTGTCTTTATTACAAAGTTTTATTCTCATGTATATTATATAAACCTTTTTTCTTTTCTTTCTTCTTCTTCTTCTTTTGGTTTTTGCATAACAGTGCCATCGATTTCTCTAGAATTCCCAACACATCCTGAAAACCGCAAATATTGAAGCGGGATTGTGGGTGTTGAGAGAGAGTTCAAAACTCTCCATTCATAAATACTTATAAGCTTGAAAATTGAAGTTGATGCAATTGTCGTTATTACTTTTATTTTTAATCTTTTAACAACTAATTCCTTTCTTGTTACCTTGGTTAATGATGAAGGTAATCGGAGTTCTGATGCTTTGACAAATTTGAAGAGTAGATTCCATTCCAATGTTCCTTCAAACATATTTTGCTTAGATGTATTATTTCATATTATTTATTTATTTATTTATTTTATTACTTAAGAATTTGTGGTTAATCTAGTTCATGTTTTTACCAACAAAAAATTCTCTCTTCTTTTTAAATTTAACACTCGAACATGACTTTGAAAAAGAAAAATTACATGACCCCAACCCAATTTGTCCATATTTTTTTTACAAAATATCATAAA
This sequence comes from Gossypium raimondii, assembly GCF_025698545.1. Classification (NCBI taxonomy): domain Eukaryota; kingdom Viridiplantae; phylum Streptophyta; class Magnoliopsida; order Malvales; family Malvaceae; genus Gossypium; species Gossypium raimondii. The sequence continues at coordinate 50,386,049 of NC_068571.1, forward strand.
TTGTTATAAGAAAAACTAATTAAAAGTATATAAAATGTTGTAAAGTCTGAAAATATATAAAATCAAGACGGAGCCTTAAAATTTCCGTTAAATTACTGGCTCCACTCAATCTTTGAAATAAGAAAATTTTGATCCTCTACATTTGAAAGAGTTTAAATCCTAGTTTTGACCAAAAAAGGAAAAAAGTTGATTAGTTCATCATTAGTGTTTGAATATTAGGTGTAAATTTTGGTTGACCCAAAATTTGGATAACTCGGCAATTTTGGGATTTAGATTCAACGAAAGCCGGGCTGCTAAACTGTGGAATATAATATAACTCTCTTCATTAACTAAAAATAGCCTACGCTCAAACTTTTTTCATGCAAATCTCAACTTAATAATGCAATAAAATATAAGTGGAAAAAAAGTTTTATAGTAAACAACTGGTTTTGAAAATAATAAAATTTATGTTTCTGGAAACTTTCTTCTTCTTCTTTTTTAAGAAGTCACTGTTTTCTGCACGTGGATGACATAAATTTTGTCTGCATATAATGCACTGTTATATATATTTACATATTTCATATATTTATATTTTAGTTTATCAAAATTATTAAAAGGGTTCTTGGACGTTAATATGGTAGATTTGTTATTTAACTATGGTTACGGAACGCGTGGGAGGAATATCTTCGATACAATAAAAATGTTAATAACAAGATAAACCATATCATTCATTGTCATTCTAATAAAACAGTTAAGTCAATAAAATATTTAGTGACCAATCATTTATCACCCAATAAAAATTAAGTCATTCATTGTGTGAATAATTAGTCCAAGTGACAGATTTACTATTCAGACATCTTCATGACTTGCCACTATCCTAACACTAATGGGTATAACAAAAACTATATTAAAAATTTAATAAAGAAAGTATATAAATTTCATTTTGCAACTATGTCGGTGATTGCAAAAGTTAAATAATAGTCGCAAAGCAGCTAATCGGAACCCAATCTGTTTCTCTCTTTTTTTACGCCAATACACATGAGAGACATTACTTTGTTTTTCATTTTTTCGGACAATAATCACACGCCCCTCCGACACCTCCGCTAAAAACAGCTACTTCTCACCAGATCTCTTACATCCAACGGCCTTGATATCTCCACGTCTCCGTACCCCAATCCATTATTTGAATCTGGCTCTTTATTTCTCCTCCACATCCTCCGTCCTTTCCTCCACTCTTTTTCTTACACGAAGAGAAAGAATCAACCGGCGCCGCTGCGATTGATCGCCTCTTTCGCCGCCGCCGTACGCCGTTAATCTAGAAGGTAAGCTAAAACAACAATTCTTCCTCTCTGTTCTTTTTTGAAAGCTTTGCCCTTGTTTGTAGTTGGAGTTCATTAATGGTTCAATTGATCTTAATTAGAGTTAGTTAATTAAATTTTGTTAGATTTCTACTTTGGAGTTGGAACATTTAAATTTTAAAGTGAAATTACCGTTAACATAATTTCCAAACAAAAACAAAAGGAGGAGATTTTGGTTTAAAATCAGACGGTCGAGATGCCGAGCACGATTCAAAAAGCGATCGGGGCCGTTAAGGACCAAACCAGCATAGGACTAGCGAAGGTGGCTAGCAACATGGCGCCGGACCTCGAGGTGGCGATTGTGAAAGCGACGAGCCACGACGACGACCCTGCCGACGAGAAGTACATACGGGAGATCCTAAATTTGACCTCGTACTCGCGCGGGTACGTTCACGCGTGCGTGTCGGCGGTGTCCAAACGGCTCGGGAAGACTCGTAACTGGACCGTGGCGCTCAAAGCACTGGTGCTTGTTCATAGGCTGTTGAATGAGGGAGATCCGGTGTTTCAAGAAGAGATCTTGTATGCTACGAGGAGAGGTACGAGGTTGTTGAATATGTCGGATTTTAGAGATGAGGCTCACTCAAGTTCATGGGATCACTCCGCCTTTATAAGAACCTATGCTATGTATTTGGATCAAAGACTTGAATTGATGCTTTTCGACAGGAAAAGCAGTGGAGGCAGTGGCGCTGGGGGAAGTAGTCATGGAAGTGCTGATGATAGATATGGTGGGCGAGATAATTTCCGATCACCACCACCGAGGCCGTACGAATATGATTATGGGGATATCAGAGGTGATAATGGATATGGAAATTATGGGATGACAAGGAGAACGAGGTCTTATGGTGATATGAGTGAGGCAGCGGGGAGAGATGGGAGAGAGGAGAAGAAAGCAGTGACGCCATTGAGGGAAATGACACCAGAGAGGATTTTTGGGAAGATGGGTCACTTGCAGAGGTTGTTAGATCGGTTCTTGTCATGTCGGCCTACAGGATTGGCAAAGAATTGTAGGATGATCTTGATTGCTTTATATCCTGTTGTGAAAGAGAGTTTTCAATTATATGCAGATATTTGCGAGGTTTTGGCTGTGCTGCTTGATAAGTTTTTCGATATGGAGTACCCAGATTGTGTCAAGGCATTTGATGCATATGCAAGTGCAGCGAAGCAGATAGATGAGTTGATTGCATTTTATAATTGGTGTAAGGATACGGGTGTGGCTAGATCGTCGGAGTATCCCGAGGTGCAAAGGATCACTAGTAAGTTGTTGGAGACATTGGAGGAGTTTGTGAGGGATAGAGCTAAGAGGCCAAAGAGTCCAGAGAGGAAAGAGCTCCCTCCTCCACCTAAAGAGGAAGAACCTGCACCAGATATGAATGAAATAAAGGCACTACCTGCTCCGGAAAATTATACTCCACCGCCACCACCAGAGCCTGAGCCTGTTAAACCCCCAGAGCCACAAGAGGATTTAGTGAATTTGAGGGATGATACTGTCTCAGCTGATGATCAGGGGAACAAATTGGCTTTGGCTTTATTTAATGGTCCTCCGGCTAATAATGGTAATGGATCATGGGAAGCTTTCTCATCAAATGGACCTGAAGTGACATCTGCTTGGCAAACCCCAGCTGCTGAGCCAGGGAAGGAAGACTGGGAGTTGGCTTTGGTTGAGACCGCTAGTAACTTGTCAAGGCAAAAGGCAGCTTTGGGGGGTGGTCTAGATCCATTGCTGTTGAATGGCATGTATGATCAAGGAACGGTAAGGCAGCATGTTAGCACTGCACAGTTAAGTGGGGGGAGTGCGAGTAGCGTGGCATTGCCAGGCCCAGGGAAGACCACAACACAAGTTTTAGCTCTTCCAGCACCAGATGGAACAGTTCAGAATGTCAATCAGGACCCGTTTGCCGCATCTTTGAGCATTCCTCCTCCTTCCTATGTACAAATGGCTGACATGGAGAAGAAACAAACTCTGCTTGTCCAGGAGCAGCAGGTATGGCAGCAATATGCAAGGGATGGAATGCAAGGTCAAGCTAGTTTGGCCAAAATTAATAACCCTGGATACTATGGACCTGGACCTATGCCAGTGATGCCTTACGGAATGCCCCCAGTGAATGGGATGGGGCCACCAGCCGGGTATTATTATACTCCATATTGATTTTTCCACATATAAAATAGATAACTTTTCTTTGCTTACCTTCTGTATTATCTTTTTCTAGTTTTCTTTCCCTTTTTATCGTTTCCTTTGAGATGATATGATGTTCTGAAATATGTTCACGAAAGACTTGCTCGTTCTGTGGATTTTTTTTTTTTTTTGTGCTGGGAGGTTCATGATCTGGTTGTGATGTCTCTTTGTGCTTTTGTAATATTAGAATTTTATTTACATTCTTATTTTCATTGTGTGACCCTCTCCTTAACATCCATTGAATTGGCTCTACAGTGATTAAATTGTGATTGATTATCCAAAAAATTATACATTTATCATAATTTGTATATTTTCTTGTCAACTTTTAACATCTCACACTGATAGGTCTCCTATTAGTTTCAATTTAGTTGGTGAAGCGGTTCAAGGAGTTAGGTTTCGGTTTCTTGCAATGTTAATAGATGCACCTCCTTATGGCCCCTTTGTAATTATGTTGCTTAGAAAGAACCATGTTATGTTGCTTTGGACCAATATTTAACCCTGTCAACCAGAATGCCTGATTTGTTGATTTGATATGCAATCACTTCTTGTATTTGTTGGCTCCGCATAGATTCTCGTACCCATACTTAAAAAGTGTTTATTGCTTTGATCTCTTATGGTTTTGTCCCATAAGAAGCACTTTTTATGGGTCAAAACCGTGAGACTCTCGAGTCGAAGTTGACGAATGCTTTGCAGGTTGGGTGCGAATCTCTTCAACTGCTCAGCTTTGATGTTTCATTTAAGTTATGCTGGTAGAAATGTTGATTGATGGATATAGTTCACCATATAGGTCCCTTCTAGTTCAATGTTTCTATTATCTAATTTAGATAGACCTTTTTTTTTTTTTGGACATGTACATACTGATTAATTGAATGGAAATTCATATTGACATGAGATTTACACTTGTGGTAATAATCCGGTGGTAACTGACTGTAAAGCGGTGAAAGGCCTAGAGAATTGTCACTAAACTGCCATATATAGTAGATTCTACCTGGTTACTGAGATCTGCTGGCATAGGAGCTTGAGAATTTCTTGGAGCATTGGATGCCTATGCCTTCGGCCCCATTGACACAGAACATTATTTTTAGTGTGTAAAAACTTCCTGGTTCCTGGTTTAACACCGAGAAGAATCAGAACCCGAAACTGAAAGTGGTGGTCCATGTTGAGAATTAAACCTCCCAAAATCATGATGTTAACAGCTTTGAAAAAGAAATCTGTTGTCTTGTTTGGTGGTGGGTTCGGTTGAGAACAGCCGCCAAATGAACCAAGTCCATGGAGTCTGTCCTAAATGGCTAAACCTCCCCCTGGATCATGACCCACTTTCTTTTTTCATTTCCTATTCTCGTCCACATGATCCAAAATAGAGCCATCTTGAAGACCTGATCCTTTTTTTTTTAAATTAAGAAATGAACCAGCTTACCCAAAAAAAAAAAACTTTTATAAGGTGGTGTTTCCTCATTTGGTTGGCCATTTGGTTGGCCATTATGTACGTTTCATGCACGAAATTTGAAGGCAAAGTTGGATAAAAAAGCAAATTAGAAGTCAATACAGATTGTTACCCAAAAAAAAAAAAAACTTTTATAAGGTGGTGTTTCCTCATTTGGTTGGCCATTTGGTTGGCCATTATGTACGTTTCATGCACGAAATTTGAAGGCAAAGTTGGATAAAAAAGCAAATTAGAAGTCAATACAGATTGGTACCACTGGTGGAATAATTGGATCATCTATTAATTTACTAATATACCTGTCTTAATCCGGTATTGAAAGGCCAAGCTCAGCATCAGCTGTGCCTATATGTGGTGTGGGTCCTTTGGGGGTGCGGTGTTAAGGCGGTTGAGCTGTCCCACCACCTCTCATGATGTTGGGCTGGCTACCAATATTTTTTAATGAAAAGCTTTAATAAATTTTGAGGGTTACGTTGGATTTATGGTCAAAAGTAGTTATTCAAGCCATTCTACAACAGAGGCTAGGTTTTTTAGATCAGATGGACCATTCTATTCATGTAAAGAACGCCACTATTCATCGGCCTATAACACAAGGGTGGTTAAGGTTTCTTCTTTGCCATTTTAAGGATTAAGATTCAAACCCTGGAATTTTCCTCTCTCTTTTATTATTATTATTATCAGCAAAGCATGCAAAATACGATTAAATTATCAAAGTATCAGGATACAACAATTCCCCTGCGGCATCAGCTCGCAATATTGGGATTAAATTATCAAAGTATCCTGCTTCCCATTCTAGCGAGCACAACGATTACTCTCCCTAAACGTGGGCTGGATAACATGGTGCTCAAACTGAGATAAAAGGTTCCTGAACTCAAAGATTAAAGATTCTTAACAAAAACAATAGCTGCAGTGGCGTCAAGCTCAACAATAATCTTGTTTATGTTAACTGATTTAGCTAAACAGAAGCCATCCTTGAGTGGCTACAACTCGGCTTCAACACTCGTAGCCCAAGGGATGTGTCTATAAAACCCCGCCACCCATTCCCCATTGATGTCTCTGATCACAACCCCTGCTCCTGCCTTTCCCGGATTTGACAATGCCGATCCATCAGAACTTAGCTTGAGCCACCCTTGGGGTGGTGGGTGCCATCTAACACCCACAACACTTGGAAAAGGAAGGGATTTAATAGATGTTAAAGCTGCAAAGTACTCAACAGCTTTAAACATAGCTTGGTTAATCAATCCTCCACAAGGCTCCTTTCCTGTGAATACTTTGTTGTTGCGTGTCAACCAAATTTGCCATAATGTGAAAGCAAATAAAACCGTCTAAGGTATTCTGTTAATCATTCCTCTTTCAATTATAATGGTACTAAAAAAATACCCTCCACTGTTCATCAGCCATTTTCAGATGGTCTTCCATCGAAATTTTAAGTGTCCCTTTTTTCTTTTTTCTGTTTTTAAATTTAAAACATTAGGTTAAAGTACGTATAGGTCCTTGTATTATTGTGTGGAGTCCATTTTTATACCTTTACTTTTAAAATGAGCAGAATTTTTTTATATATATATACTAAAAACAAAAGCAATAAGGTCAATTTTTTTTAACAATCTTATTATAACTTTTGATCATATCTACTCTTTTTGATACAATGCTTAGAACTATCCATAGCTCTTCTTCAATCCTTAAATAGAAGTATAATGCGTTTCAGCGCACTTAAATCTACATCCTTTTATACTGGCAACAATTTCCATGTCAATCGAGCTAAGACTCAATCGGTGCAATACGATCATTTTTATAACAGTTGAAAAAACAAAGTTTTAATTTTATGCAGGGTAACCATGTTTTGTCTAAGTCAAACTTAGATTAAGTTCAAATTTCATGGCAGTTAGTATATTATTGTGTCATAGTTCTATTATGGTTTATATGTGTGTACAGTAAGGAACGGGGGGAAGCAAGAGGGATACGGTAGGGACTGAACACAAAGACAATTTTAGAGTAGGTGAACACGAACGGAGAGCAAACATAAAACTAAGTTTACGTGTAAAGCCTCAAAGTTTGAAAGCTGTTTTCTTAAAGAATTTGTGTGTATGTATGTATGTATGTATGCATGCATGTATGACATCTGTGAATATGGGTTGATTATTGGAATTCTAACGTATCTAGTGTAGTGTGTTATCCATTGTGTGTACTCGTGTTTGTTATAATACATGCCTATTTTTTAATAGCACATGTATAGATAAGGTGAAATTTCATTCATTAAAATTGTCAATTTTCAAGTTTAGAAAATCAATTGACTTGCGACTACTTTTTGGATGAGATCCATGAATTTTTGAGTTGAGATGTCTTCATATTGTTTAAAAATCTATCTTTTGGCTTTGAAACTCACCTTGAATCAATCAAGTTTGAGTTCGATAGCTCAAATTATGACCATAGTAAAGACTACGCAAGCAAAATTTCTGGCTAAGAGTATTATAGAAATTACAAGTCTCGGATTTTTAATTTGAGTTTAAATTATATTGGGCCCGATTTTTAGACTTAATTTATTATATATGACTCAAATGTTATATTTATTAGATCTTATTATTTCATCATTTATTTATTCAAAAGTTTGAATTTTTTTAAAGTATTTTAAGTTATATAGGAATTATATATCAACAAGAAATTAGTTTAAAGCTAATTCTTGGCTAGTTTAATTAGAGATTCAATATATTTAAAAGTGCTATTTGAATGTACTTAGCTAACTTGTATAATGGCCTATTCACGGTATGCAATTCAAAATTCATTCAGCAACTTCTCTTTCTAAGTTAATACAATTCTTTTTGAAGAGTTCTAACAATCTTTTTAGATTGTAGAGATCATCTTCAATGCACTTTTTCTTGGAGGAAAAATTAGAGCTGTTTAAAGTGAGTTGTGGATTCATTTGGTTCCCAAAACTCCTTATGACTTCTACACGCCACTTTCTATTTTTTTCATCTATCTTGTTCCGTTTCTTTATTATTATGTTTTGTTCTTATTTCATGGTTTCTAATATTTAATCTGGATTCTTTATTTTTTTTTCTATATTTTATTATTTGTTTTAATTGTTGTCCTTTTAAATTTTTAGATCTAACTTGGATTTGTTAGTGTTTCAAGTTGTATTAAAATCTAAGTTTCTTTTCAATCGTCTAGAACCTTAAGTTAAATCCGCGACTTGAACAAACTTACATTTCATATCACTGAAGGATGTTCAATTTACTCAAAAGTAAGGCAACATTTAGCATGATGGTTGTCAAAATTACTGGATACGATTTTGTTTATTTTTCCTTTAACCTTAAAATGGTGTTTTCAAACCCAAGTGAATTTTAAAAATAAATAAAATAAATTTAGTACTTTTGAGTTCGTAAATATAATACATTCAATTAATAAAATGTATGTCTACTAATTTTTCTTGTAGGATCATATTTAAATATTAGATTTGAACTTGTAATATTCGAAATCTAAAAGTAACACGTGTAAAGTGAGATACCAATTTTTTGGAGTTATGAGGGTGTTAATATCTTATTTACACATAGTCGACTCCTGAACTCAAATTTTTTCTGATTTTCAATATGTGGACCAAATCTTTTTAAAAGAATTTGCAAACTTTTCTTCTAAAAAGATTACAGGTGTCATACCTAGATGAAAAAATTAGTGGTGACTTCAAATTTTTTAATAAAAACAAGTGTTGAAAAATTAAAATTCATTTTTTAGGGATAGTTTTGAGAATCGAGCCTAAAGTTAAATAGGTATTATTTATGATTCCGAATTACAAATTCAACTGTGTCCTTTCATTTTTTATACTCGAGTTTTTCTACTATTTTAGTAAACAATTTATGAGTTTTTATTCACTTATTGTACTTGCAAGTTACATAACATGAGCTCTATGCCCGAGCTTCATCCGTGTAAGTGGGAGTATAAAACTCCACATAAATATAAGAAAAATATATCCCCTCAAATTATCTGTATTAGTTTAGTAGACATTTGTAAGGATAACTGAACTGTTTGAATCCACCTTATTAGAGTTATAATGAATTTCAGTGATCGCCAAAATAAGTAGGCATGATAAATTTTCCTCACATTTTATTATTGATGTTATGTCTAGTTTTCTATATTTATATTTTTAATTATGTATGGTTGGGTACTACCTTAGTTGATTTTTTTCCTTTCCTTCTTTTCTCTTTTTGTGCATGCATCATCGTTTGTGTTTCCGTACTTCTAGTGTTCCATACAAAAACGTTTATTTGTGAACATGGCATCATCACCTGGTTTTGATCTTTAGTTAGTGGTCGTGATGAGATTCACCAACAATTATGATTTTAGAATCAAGTGGTAATCAACAGATTCATCATCAGCACACGACAAAGGGTAGAATTATAGAAAACGAACAAGCAACCCAAATAAAGAAGTTAGAAAGGGCACCAAAGAAATTGCAAGAACAATTATCCCAATTTCAACAGGAAATGAGAGAGCAAAGAGAAGAGTGAAAGGATCAGATGATGAAGATGTTAAGGCAAAGAGAACTAGCTAATTTTTTAAGTAACTGAAAACTCAATTAAATTAAAATTTTCTGATTTGTGTTTAATTTTTAAGGCTTATTCCCCTCGAAATTTAGTTACACAAATCCCGTGAGCAAAAATGAGTCAAGGTGTGAAGAGAGAAAAGCGAAGTCATGACATTAGCAGATTTTGACAAGGCAAGAGACCTAAAGAAAAAACAAACCGACAAACAAAGCCCCTACAACTATGTCTAATCTCCCATATACCCGACACGTAGCAAATATCTGACCAACTCCGACTCTGTAATAATTCCATCAAACGTGACAATCTCCATAAATAATCGGCACAGATTACGATTACATTGTACACTGCATCAAATTTGGAACGCATCAGGCCTAGGCCTGGGATTGAAATAGAGCTCAACAGATAAAAGGTGTTTATCCTCCATTTGTAATTAGTAATGCATATGAATAAAGATAAATTTAAGAGTTTTTCAATTTTTTGATTTTAGATGAAATAAGTTGAAATTTATGTTCTTCTTTCAATATTTTCCTTTTAAATCTTAGAGTTTATATTTTATTTCCGGTTGTAAAAGTTGTTATATTATTTATAATTAATTATGATTTAAACAGAATTCTTTTTATTTATTAATAATACATAAAATTATACTACACATCACTTAATTTGAGATTAGAAAAAAAGCTGAAACTTAATTCAGTAGTTTGAAACTACTACCAAGATTGGTTTGAAAACCACTGAATTTTTTTAGGTTAGGTTATAGGGATCTTAGCATGAACTATGAAATATAGGAATTTAATATTAATTCTATTATTATTTGATGAAATTTTATTTTATTTATGATTTAATTGTTAAATAAATTTTTATAACTGTTGAAATTTTCTTTTATCATTATGATCACATGTTAAATAATATTTGTAACGTATTGCACAAAAATGATAATATGAATTAGAAATTTTAACACCATATTAACATATTTAAATTTATTTTCATTCCTAGCTTAAACTAGTTTGTTTTCTTACATGTTATTATTAGTTTATTGAATGTTATTTAAAAAAAACATACATGCGTCATTTTCACACACATGCCATGCTCTATATAACTATTAATTAGAATTTAAAATCTTATTTAAAGAAAATTAATTCTTTTATTACTTGATAAAGTTTTTGTAATCTTACTTAAATATATCAAATTTCTTATTATTATATTTGTTAGAATTAGATAGACTAGTCGGTTGGACTTATTAAATCAAAAATTGATCGATTGGTGTCTATCAAACTTTAAATGAATTACTTGAAAATTAAATCGATCAAAATCAAATTTAACTTTTTTTTTTATTGTTTTTAATGTTTATCTTAAAACTAAATCCAACACCAATCAATGATATACCTGAATTGATTTTAAAAAACCTGCTTACAATAATCCATGCCGGAGTACAAATCTAACTTTTATTATTAATAATCTTTGTCACATAAAGCAAAAGGATGGGATTAGAGGTAGTGAGCTATTATGAGGGAGACTGATGGGGGTAGGGGAAGCAGGCATGTGGATGAGTGGGGGAGACGCCAAAGTCATCAATTAACCCTCTTTGAAATTATTTGTAAAGCAAAATAAAAAGGGAAGAACCAGTTACTCCCCCCGTCTTTTTTCCTCACTCTTTTTCTTTTTTATTTATTATTATTATTATTTCACTTCTTACATTTTGCTTCGTACAGTAATGCATTTTGTTGTCTTTGGGCGACAGAAAGGAAAACCCCAAAAGCTTAAGCTTACCCTTAAGTTTCTACACAGCCTTACCTTTGTTTCCCTTTGAAGAACCAAAGAATCATTGAAGATGCCCAGACCAGGTCCAAGGCCTTATGTCTTTGAGAAAAAATCTTGGCACAGTGACAGACACCAACCCATCAGAGGTTCTCTTGTTCAAGAAATTTTCAGGTTTTCTATTTCTACTCTGTTTTTTTGTTTGTCAGTCCTTTTTTTCCCCTCTCTCTTTTTATGTGTTTGATTTTGTTTTTAGAGTTGTAAATGAGATTCATAGCTCAGCAACTAAGAAGAACAAGGAATGGCAAGAGAAGCTCCCTGTTGTTGTCTTGAAAGCTGAAGAAATTATGTATTCCAAAGCAAATTCTGAGGTAAAAAAAAAAAAGTTTCTCTACATTGGGTAATTGCTTATTAATTGTGTAATGAAAAACCCAAACCTTTGATCACAATATTTTCTTACTTTGTTAGTAATATAGATGCATTGGGCACTATTGATATATGAAGCTCATATTTTGTATTCACAGGCTGAGTACATGGACCTTAAAACCCTCTGGGATCGAACAAATGATGCTATTAACACAATCATTAGACGAAATGAGAGTACTGAAACGGGAAAGGTTCTTCAACCTTGTATTGAAGGTACCCTTTCACTTTTCTTTGAATTTGAACCCAATTATGCATATTTGCAATGGGATCTTTCTGGGAATTTTCTGTCTTGATTATGAAGAGCACTGGCTTTAAATGTACCTTGTGATTTATATGTACATTTTTTTGTTGGTTAGCTGCTCTCAATTTGGGTTGCACAGCGAGGAGAACCTCGAGGAACCAACGAAATTGTAGCCCAAGGTGTTACCTTAACCCAGGTACTCAAGAAACAGAGAATACCACTCAAGGAAATCCCATGACCAACCCACATTGCTTGGGTAGCTATTCTGGCTTTGAATCTGAGAAACACACTGGCTGGAACGGTTATTTCGCTGCTAACAAGTTTCATATTGCGTCTGAGAATGGTTCTCTTCCTATTAATAAAAAATGCTTATCCTTACAAAAGTATTCAGTTTATCCTCTTTACTATGGTAACGATCTTAAAACCGAAGAACTGCAGCATGGTTTTGGGATCATCCATAAGATGATTTCTGATACAGTAGAGCCTGCTAAGATGGTTGCCATTCATAAGCTCCTTTCTTTGGATGTGGAGTCTTCAAATGGGATGAACCAAATAGATGCTAGAAATACTTGTAATAACCCACACCACAAGAGTGCCTGTGATCTATCGTTGCGGTTGGGCCCTCTTTCAACACCTTGCCTGAGTGTTGGAAACGATCGGCCAGCAATTGATAAAAGTTTGCCTTCCTTTCATAGGAGGAACAGAAATGACCCCTTGAACTCATCTTCAAAGTCAAACAACCAGAGCGTTGAAGGGGAACATATACATGTGGATGCATCAATGAGAAAGAGAAAGACAGTTAATGATCCTACAATGGATCGACGACATTGTTTGTCCTCCGAAGCTTCCTTACAGCCATTCAACTGGAAGCCTGAAAAGTGCAGGATCCTAGACTCAGCCCCTTTAGACCATTGACATGAACTTGGTGAGTTTGTGCGGCTGTTTTGTTTGTCTTTTGTAGTGTTTTCGTAGTAATTAAAATGTTGCAAGAATGTGAGTAAATAATTGAGTAGGTTTCAGTTTAAATGTGGCAATCAACAACGAACTAAGGGGACAGACCCTTGATCCGCAATGTATAAAGAATGTTGTCCTTTACATGTTGCTGCTTGTACAACTTATAACTTAGGGTCGAAAATGGATGATAAAATTTGGACCGGAGATTTCCTATATGCTGTAAATTTGTTGAAGATTTAGATATAATCTTTTAAATATTTATTTTATATATACATATACAAGATCAATGAGCACAAATAGATCAAAAAAAAACATATATGAGATCAATCAATAAGCACAAATTGATTAAAAATCGGAATATTTCGGGATAAAATTGACCCACCTAACAAAAAAACTTGTACTTGATAATAGTGCGTCGTAATTGCATATTAGGGACTCAAATTTGTGTGGTTTGTTAAATTATTTCAAAATAGATGAAAATAATGACATATGTTGACGTGGTAAAAAATTCCTTGTGGTCCCTTAGCACCCTTATATCACTAGAAGTGTCTCGTTATTTCCTAAAAACATATATTTCAAATGACTCGGCAACAGTTTCAATTCCAATTTTGCTGCCTGCGCAATAGAAGAAAGAAGTTTTGTGTGAGAAGTTGAATCAAGCGAACCCGTTTTATACCTTAGTGGCCGGAGTGCCTCTAGCTCGAACACTACTCATTGCAATTCTGGGTCTAACTCTAGCTCTTTCTGCAAACTTGAGAAGTCAGATTTTCACAAATGGCGGTTTTAAGGGCATCAATATTAGAAAAACCAAAAACTTCTTTGAACTCAATCATCTATAACATCAATGGCATATACACATTATACATCATCAGGAAATTTCGTAGCATCGAAAATATTAAATTGTATTATATCTACATCAAAATTTATGATGAGTGTACCATCATCAGGCACCTCAATTTTTGTTTTAGATGTTTTCAAGAATGGTCCACCCAATAAAACCTTTGTCAAGTTGGGTGAATTATTATCCAACATATTCAACACCAGGAAAAATTAATTCATCAACTTGCACAAGAACATTTTTCAACAGATAAATCACGAATCTATCAATAAGTTGGATAATTTACACTGGTTTCATGCAAAGAACCTACCTTCAAGGATGAGTAAATAGACGATGACCTAACATCTATTGATACTCCTAAATCGCACTTAGCTTTCTCAATTTTGACATTTGGTAAATTGGTTGGGAGTACTTACATTAGGTGAAAATATTCGAAACACATTTTACCCAAAAACATAGAGAAAAAGCAACATGTTTTGACATACATTTTATTATATGCATTTACTTTCTTTTTTTTTCATCAAAGAAATTTTCGGGAAACAAAATGGAAAATACAGTTTTTACATAATATGAATTTTTTATTTAATGCTTAAATTTGTGACTTTTATTCTTGGACAGTATAAATAGAAGCCCTTCGCAACTTTAAAAAGGACTTTTGACACTTGAGCATTCTACTTCTCGAAATTTTCTCTAAGCTTTCTCAACTTATTTCATTGCTTAGCCTTATTCTTAACCTTCACCTTACAAACCATCACCTGTGGTACTACAAGATCTACTTCATTCCCTCTATCTTATGTTGGTACATTCTATTCATTTGTTTGCAACACTTCCTTTCTCCATCAAAATTAGGTTTAGAAATGACATTTCATAGATTATTAATTAAAGGCATACAAAAGGTGTAATACAACGATGTGACCAAGGAGTTTTCCCTTTCAAAAAAATGTGTGAAGTTAATGTGTAAATATTAAAACCTAAACAAACTGTACAATATATGGAGGCCAAGTGAGGAAAAAAGAAGTCTTTAACTCGTTCATTGCCTTAAAAAAAGAAGTGAGACGAAGAAGTTGCAGAAGAAAAAGAGCTATAATGAAAATCAATTTGCAATCTCTGGTGAAGAGTGAAAGCAGAGACTCTGCCCTTTTTCTCTTCTTCCTCAAGCTCCTCAACTGCTATGGCCGCTAGGAATCTTTTTATATATTCCCTGCAACATTCTTTCCCGCTACATATTGCCATCTCATCATCCTTCTTCTTCTTCTTCCCGTACATCAAACTTGAATCATCGAACTTCAACATGTACGCCTGTTTGCACCCCTCGAATAGCCGCTCACCCAACGTATCGATGATGTAATATGCCTTCGATTCGACCTTCAACACGAAGAAATGATCGTTCCAGCTGATGATATACACCCTCGGCTGACAATTGTTTGTTTCGCTGCTTTTTATTTCGTTCCATATCTCATCGAAAGACATTGCTCCTTTCAAGCACTCGAATTTATCGGGGCTGAAAAACCCCGTGAATGATTTTTCATGGGAGACGGTGACGGGCCTGACATCGGCTTTTAGGACGGTCTCGAGATCGAAATGTTTATCGGGGAAGGCATTGGTGTAAGCTGTGTTGGAGCAGAGCTTACGCCATTCAGAGGAACCTTGTGTTATGAGGTTATCGAATTCAGGTCTCGTTGGCATGGAGGCATGGTTTGAATGGAGCCAGTGAGCGATGACGGCGACCAGAGCGGTGCAGGCACTCTCCCCAGCGGCTCTTTCGCTTCGTTGGTCAAAGGAAGCAAAGAACACTTGAGCTTTCAGCCTTGCTGCTCCATTTCTGCTCACTAATTCTTTCACTTCCCACCAATATTCTCCCTTCTGCACAAGGTTGAAATGTTTGGCAGTGTGAATAATGAATACTAGACTCCTTAACACCTTAAATTAAAAAAATTCTATAATATAATATTGATATTTTAAAAAATTAATTAAAACATTTTAAATTTTAAAAATAAATATAATTAACCTAAATAATAAAACTTCATGTATTCGTCTGCCGGTCAGATCGGTGCTCTGTTTTTTATTTTTTAATAATTTATTCGAATGGGACAAATCCACATTTTCGTTAATAAATAGATTTTCCTTGTTTAACATTGTATTTTGCGGTAAAAATAAAATAAAATTTGATCAGACAAGACAAAACGAACCTGGGAGTCAACGACAGAACAGGTTTCAGGGTGCCGGTCAAAGTCAAAACCCAAGAGCTCTGTTTTCTTCGCGGACGTTCTAAAACTTAATCGTCTTTTCTTCCACGACAACATCCTTACCATGTAGTTCTGGGCCGGTCCCAACCGAGTTTCCAAATTTCGGGACGATTCCAACTCAGGTCCTAAACTCAGCTCGCCACTGCTGCTTTCACTCGTGGTGGTAGAGTCATCCCCATTCATACCATCCGAGTCAAATACCAGGGACTCATCAGAGTCAAAGGAATTCAGTTGATAGTTATTCTTTTTCTCCTTCCGGCGGGTTAACCTCTTCACCATCTTGAAGAACCCATCTTCCTTGTTTGACTCGACTGAGTTTTGGGCACCTCCTGTCGTGTCTCTCACCTCCGCAAAACTCACCAATATCTTAACAAAGAACAGAAATGAAATCTAGATAAAGTCAAGCGGAATTCACAAGAAAATGGTACTAAAATATATATATATTTGAAAAACAGAGAGAAGGCATTGCAGAATTAATTTGGGTAATTCTAAGGTGTCGAATTCGAATCTTGATAAACCGGTGGAACTTACGGAAAGAGTAGCTTCGATGACCACACCATTCACGTTCAACGTGATGGGAAGCTTTCTTTCAATCTCGGAACACTCCATTTCAGAAACCAGCTTTGCCAAATCCAAAGAAACTTTCCCCGCCACCGCCAGTTTACTTTTTTCTTCGCAATTCTTTCCCTATATTTATAAAAGAAATCAATACCAAAACGAAAGCCTTTCCCCAAAAAAAAACTGGGTTTTAGTAATTACTTACAAGCAAGACATCGAACAAAACATCCCAGGAACCGAAACCAAGATCTTTGGAAACTACTGGGAAATCACACAAGTTGTCAAATTCATCATCCTCCCATTCAATTGATTCCCCATTTCCTAAAATTTTCTCACTGCTGCGATTCCTTTTATGCCTTGAAGACGACGATATATGAAACGAAACCAAACTAGACTTGGGTCCTCTCCACACCATTTCAATCAACACGATTTTCTTATCATCTTCTTCCTCATTTCTAGTTATCCCTTCAAGCTTCAATGGCTTCACTTTCACGTGCAATCTCTTTACTGGAGACCTCAGCCGCCACTTCATATTTTTGATAAAAAGGATATGGAAATCGGTATTTTATGGAAAATTTTTAGACTCCTAATTTGGATCTTCAATTTGTAGAAGACATCGAAGCAAAGAGGGCGTGTTCTGGTTTTTATTGGTTACGTGGCGAGTTTTGATTGGGAGGATGAAAACACACTGTGGGAAACTGCCACGTCAAACGCGGACAGGAAATCCGACACGTGAGTTACGCGTAGGTTAAACTAAAGGAAAACATATCCGTAAACGTTTTTTATAATTTTATTATTTATTTTGTGTAGAGTAGACCAATTAAAATACGTGTGGATTTGTTGGTAATCTTTCAAGTCAAGTAACTCAAAACCAGTTCAAGGATATATCCTAGCTTCACCTCTAAATATAAACAAGGAAAGAGTGCGATCCACGTGTGATGTGCCAAAAACATTTGCTGTTTTCAATATCTCTGCCCATCACGTGCTTTAATTTTGGTTATGGTGACCCGCTTTCCCGGTTCAACTTTTATGTTGGGATAAAACTTGCTTTTCACATTCGCTTAATATAATTTTTTTCTATTTTATGTTTTTAAAAAAAAATTAATTTTCTCAAATTCAAATCCAATTAATTCTTTATAATTGGAATAATAAATTGGTGTAAGACAGTCTCACTATTCCATAATTCTTATTTTCCCTTTAATTATATATAAATATTAAATACCAAAATTTAAACACTATATAATAAACATAAATATTTATTTAAACTCTAAACCCTAAATAGTAATATTGCACAGATTAAATCCTAACCTTAATGCTAAATTTAAATATATATATATATATAATGATTCATTTGTCTCTCTAATTTTATAAAAATTCATTTGAGCTCTCTATTTGTTTTTCCGTCTTTTTAATCTTTTAATTTGCGTTTTTTATCAAATCACCTAACAGTAAATAGAAAATCTAAGGTTTTTAATTTTATTGACTTCATATACACATGCATTGTCACATGGGTGACTCGTCACTTTTAATTATTTTTTAATTTAAAATTTAGAAAATTATTTAAAATTATAAAAATATATTTTTAATATTTTAAAAATTAATTAAATGTTGACGTGTCATTTATGTTGCAATCCATGTATATTAAATAGTGAGATAAAATAATTTTTTATAAAATTGGAGGGTTAAAAAATTATTATGCCTCTTAAAATAGACCATGTCGAAAAATATTACAAAAATAAAAATAATATTAGAACTTTAAAAATCCAAAATTTTATGAAAATTATAAGAAATTATAAAATGGTTAAATTATAAAATTTTATTTTTTTCAATATGATAAATTTAAGGATTAAATAAATAAATTACTAAATTAAATTCATCATAATGAGTGTGTTGTTCTTTTCTTTTTTTCTTAATTTGCTTTAAAAGAGTTTTCTAATAAAAATTTATGTGCTTTTAGTTTGAAATTTAATCATCAATATGCTTAATTTTTTTAGGGTAAATTACCTAGTTGCTTACCCAATTTTTAGGGCGTTTTATTTTGGTCACTCGAAATTAAATTTTTGCAATTTAATCACCCAACATTTAGGACGTTTTTATTTTTGTCATCAAAATTAAATCCTAGCATTTTGTTCCAGTGAAAATTGGGTAACTTCAATTGCTTTTTTTTTTCCTCTTTTACCCATATATTCTTCTTCAGGCTTTTCTGGTGTTTGGTTACCCTTCTTCTCCCCTTTCCCCTTCCCCTTGGGTTGCAAATCAGTGTTCTTGGATTTTCTGTGTTTCTCTTTTTTTCTAATTGAAATTTTCATTTTTTTCCTTATTTGGTTTTGCATTTTTTTTTTAATTCTGTGTTCTTGGATTGACAGGAGCAAAAGTTCTTGATCGGAAGTTCAATAATAAAAATGTCTTGCTTCATTTCCATTATTTATTGCTTGGTTAACATTCTGTAAGGCCTTTGTAATTATGCTTCAATATCGTGTTTCAGTTTTTTTTTTGTTGATTATTTTCTAATCTTGAGTTTCCCCTGTTCTGCATCAGATATGCATGTACTATGAGTCCATAATCCATATTATTTCAGTGATAACATGGGGGGTGTACTGAGGACATTGTTATTTGATCCCTCTTTTTTCTTTTTTCTCTTATTTAAGGGACTTACATTTGTTATGCTCAGGTGTAAACCTTGATGGAATCTGTTTTCACTTTTCTTTCTCAGAGAGTTTTTACATAGCTTTATGGCTCTGTAATGATGGTCATTGAGTATATCCGTCCTGTGGATTTTGATCTAGCATTCTCGTCTCCCAAAAATATTTTAAGTTTTACATTTTTCCTTTTATTTTCACTGGGCTTTGGGAGAGGTTGTTAAAACTTTTGCAAAACCAGTGAACTTTTGTGGTATCTACCAGATTGGTTCAATGCCATTTGCTTATTTTCTTGGCATATGGTGGAAGTCGTGACTCGTGAAAAGCATTAAAAAATAGCTCGTTTTAGTATGTATAACCTAAGTTGTCGGATTTTGGATCAGTTAATATCCAGAATCAAAGAATCACTGCAAACGTGATATATTGTTCTTATGGTTCCTTGCTATTCTGTAGAATCGGTGAGTTTATTTGCTATTCTGTAGAATCGGAGTTGTTCTTATGATCAATGTTGCAAACTTTTGCTTCTAAAGATGCTTACAGTGGGAATTTTTATTGTTAGACTCCTGTGACTTCTTTTATGACTCTTCAATAGTCTGATCAATAAAGTCTTTGTTTTGAATGATTTTCTTTTGTTGCAAAGGATGGTGCGTAGGATGAATTCAGTTTTATGCTGTATTTTAAAATGCTATGCTGTCTGTATGCTGATCTGCATTTTATTCTCTTGTGTTCTTTGTCTGGTGATGTTCAAATTGTTAGGGAGCTTGTTACAAATTTGTTAACGGTTTTGTTTATTAATGTTTTCTCTGTTCATTGTCTTGGCTTTTCTAATCTATTCATCCTTATTCTGCAGCATATTGAAGACTTGACTCAGGAAAAGTTTTCACTGCAACGAGCTCTTGAGGCCTCACGTACATTACCAGAATCTTTGGCTGCTGAAAATTCATCTTTGACTGATAGTTATAACCAACGGGTTTGTTTCCAAATATTAGATTAGCAGCATTACCGGCTGTCATGGTCATGATATGTTTTTTTTTATCAGTTCATCGTGCTTCTCCATTGCAGCACTTTCTGTCATTTCATTATCCTAATTTGTATTCTCAATCCTTCTTAAAAATCTCTTAATTATCTTACATTTACTTTTCTCCCCAGAGAAGCATTGTCAACCGGCTAAAATCTGACATGGAGAGCTTACAAGAAGAAATCAAGGCCCAACTGGTTAGTATTTACTATATTTAGGTACTGGTAGTCACTTCAAATTGTTAGAAATAATTGAATCTCATATAACTACATACCACTTTATGTCATATGGTTAATGCAATGGTGTTTGTATGGCATGTGTCATGTGTGCACATATGCACATTGGTTTAGACTTGTTTGTGCTTAGATAAAGTTCTATCTAAAAATTGAGATACCTACTGCTGTCTATTGCATCTCTGGTGGTACCCATTAACCAAAAAATGCAGTACAAGGAACCCTCTTGAGGTTGTCCATGTCTATGCCCTTTGATCTACACTTGAAGGGGCCTTAAGTAGTGCTATCCCAAAGTTATTAAATATTGGGTTTGTTTCGGTTTTATATTCAGGTTGGGCCTCTCAACCTATTGCCTATTGGTTTTAGGTTAGATGCTTAATAACTTTTTATCTATAAAAATGATCCTAAGGCTGGAGCTTGTCCATTTTTCCTGGATTCAATCAATAAGTCTTTGTTTTGAATGGTTTTCTTTTGTTGCAAAGGATGGTGCACAGGATGTTGTTGAACTTTGGCCTGCAATGCAATAGGAAACCAGCAGCAAACCAGCGTGCAGACCAGCATCCAAGCTGAACCAGATAAGCAGCAGCATTTTGTTTATTTTGTTCATTTGTAACTTGATTTAGTTGCAATGTAATTTATACTTAAAGTTAGTAGGAGTAGTTGTTGATTTATGTTTGATGTTATAGCTGGTATGTCAGCTACATTTTGTTTGTAATTCTATCTAGGCTTTAGTCATGTATCTTATACTTGACTCGTTCAAGCTTTTGATGGTTTTTGAACCATGAACAATAAGAAATGAATCAGATATGTTGATGAAGAATTGAACATGTGGTTTCTATTGGATTTCTTCTGAAATTAAGAAATGAATCCTTTTTCATTCATCATTGCATTGCTTCATCTTTAGCTCAAATGTGAATCATTTTGCATTTTCTCTTCTGATGAATATTCCAATCTATTGGACAAATACACTAGTGTGATGTTGGAAACATGGATCTAGATTTGAATTGTATGCCTTGGGTTTCAATATAAATGAAGCAGAAATTATATATTTAAATTTGATTTATTATATAAATAGTAAGAATGAAATGAAAAGTATAAAAATATTTTGAAAATATGAATGTTACATTTTTAAAATATTTTATCCAATTCTGTTGAAATAATGTTTTGATTGATTGTAGGCTAAACAGGATTTAACAATGCTAATGTTATAAAGTCATATTTTGACGTCTTTAATCTTATATTATAACTCCAATGTTAAACTAAATCAAACTTAAAGTTTAAGTTAATTTTATCACCCCAATGTCTTATAATATTGTATTAGTAAAACATTTTAAAGGATTTGGTATGTAGGCAAAATTTCATACAAACATAAATAACGAAATTAGTTCAATTGAGTAACACGTTAAACCTTCTTGTTAAACCGAAACATTCAAGAACTTATGTGCTAGGAATTAGTAAAACCCAGTAGCATATTTATGTAATTGTAATAATTCATTTTATTTATTTATTATTGAAAATAAATATAATTGTAATAATTTTAATCATTTATTAATTTTATAATTGTTAAATAATTTTAAAAATTTATATTATATATCATTTTTAATCTAATGTCCTTAAAAGTCATTTTTTATTTTCACCTCACCGCTACAGCTGCGTTTGAATTCAAACACACACTCCACCGCTGTTTCTAATCTCACTGCTACAGTACCCAATCTCACCGCTACAGTAACTAATCTCACCGCTACAGTAACTAATCTCACCGCCACCGCTGTTTTTAACCTCACCGGAGCTAAACACACCGCCCATCCAAACTAAGGGTGGGTTTGGATCGACGATTGGGTGCGGTGCAGTTCGTTTAACTTACTTTTTGTCTCACGCTACAGTATCTAATCTCACCGCCACCGCTATTTTTACACTAACCGCAGGTAAATGCACCGCCCATCCAAACTCACCCTAAGCCTTAGTCACCCAAAGTTTAGGGTGCTTTCATTTTAGTCACCCAAGCGTTAAATCTCTAACGGAAGTTAACTGTACACACCAAATCATGTTTATACTTTCATTTTAGTCACCCAAATTTTAGGTCATTTTTATTTTGGTCACCCAAAAAATATTTTTTTAAGTATTGATTGGGGTAAAAAAAAATCAATGATTAAAGTGAAAAAGCGATATAAATTAAAATAATAAACAAAAATGGTCAAATTGTGCTTGTTTATCCCATTGATGAAAATTCTAAATTTGGGTTTTGAATTATAAAATTTTAAATATTAACATTCAAAAATATACTAACAAATTGGGTGACATTACCAATGGGTAAAAAAAATTCAACAATTTATTTTGATATTTTGAAATTATTTTCATCAATGGGATAAACAAGTACAATTTGATAATTTTTTGTATTATTTTAGTTTCGACCTCTTTTTCACTTTAATCCTTGATTTTTTTTTACCCCAACCAATACTTAAAAAAGATATATTTTGGGTGACACAAAATGAAAGTGACTTAAAAGTTGAGTGACCAAAATGAAAGTGCAAACATGACGTGGTGTGTACCGTTAACCTCCATTGGAGATTTTACGCTTGGGTGACTAAAATGAAAGCGCCCCAAAAGTTAGGTGACCGACTAGGTAATTTACCCTGTTTAAAAAAATTAAGACTTGAAAAAATTTATTTATTTAAATAGACTCAATTTTTTTAAAAAAAAAAAGTCAAATGGAATTAAGATGATAAATTGAATCACAAGTTTTGGCTTATTAATTTAGACGGTGTTCACCTTATTCAAGAATAGAGTTTGAATTATAATTGTACAAAAAAATCTGTTAACTTGACTAATTTAAACCCCTTTTTTTTACTCAAATCGATTGAATACTCACATTTATCTCTAACCGAACAATTTAGAAATTGTTATACTACTATTGAAACTTTTCATTATATTTTGCTGGGATTGATATTTGGACATGATAACTCGAGAAGAATTCTATACGCCATCTCTACGAATCTTAACATTAAGTATGACCCTAATTTTGTGTTGATTTTGATGGAGCAACAAACTCTAAATGCAGATAGTCTCATATAGTTATATTAAAAAAAATTGTGTATCTATTATGGTATATTTGAAGGCTTAAACAAGAAATTATTGTTTTGTTAACAAAATAGTTATAATATTTTATAGTGGAAGCAGATGGAAAAGATACATCATACAGGAGGGCAGATCTCCACACACTACTGATGACAGATATTCGATGTACCCAAATTTATGGATGCTTTCGGCTTACACCTCTGTTTTCAATGAATGGGTTTCTTTGTGAGTTTTTGCTACCAAACATCCTTCAATGAATGGGTTTCATTGGATGTTTGCATGGTATAAGTGGAGAGGAGAGTTTATTCACCACCTTCCAAGATGCCTGCGCCTTTTCCACCAAGTACCAATAGTGTTGGAGATGTGTTTACTAATCTGGGAATCTGCAGTAGAAGAGATGAACCTCCTTGACTTGCCCCAACTGCTTTCACTTTGTCTGTACTAATTTTATCTTGTTTAATACCCAATAATAACTCACCTTTCCTTGGACTCGAGAGCTTTTCTGCTTCAGAAAGTTGTCTCTTTCTCATATTATTATTCTTTTTAGTCCAAATCCAGTGTTGTCATCTCCCACAATTAATTCAATAAATGTATTCATTATTCCATCTGCTGTTGTAAATAAAACTCCAGTTTTAAAAGTCACGCCATCATTTATAGTTTGTTTTAATTCAAGTCTTTTAAAACGTTTAATATATTTTTGTTCATATTTGATTTCGAGACGTTTGGTATACGCATAATCTATTTATGTTTTTGTTTAATTTATTCCATTGATTTTTTTTAACGAATTAATACATAAATGTTATGTTCATAAAATAATTTTAAAAAACGAGAAAGATAAATTGACATTAATTATAATGTTGGAATGATCCAGAAACAAACTAAAGATGCGTCAACTTGACCAAATTAGCTAAAATTTTCATCATAGCCTCGCCATCGTCAAATCAACCTGACGATGAACACCGATCAATCAAGAAAAACTATAAAAAGCCTCAAGAGATCCACCACATTAGTAATGCACAAAAGTCAAGTTTCAGATGGCTTATCTTCTTATGATTTATCATGATGAAGCATTTCAATAACGATTCTTAATAAGTCTGGTACCACTCTTATATTGGCAAATCT
This sequence comes from Gossypium raimondii, assembly GCF_025698545.1. Taxonomy (NCBI): domain Eukaryota; kingdom Viridiplantae; phylum Streptophyta; class Magnoliopsida; order Malvales; family Malvaceae; genus Gossypium; species Gossypium raimondii. The sequence continues at coordinate 50,410,640 of NC_068571.1, forward strand.
TCCATATATATCAGAACATGACTAAAAGTTAAAAGTAAAAAAAAAAATCACATTTGCTTTTAGAGAAAACAAACTAAATAAAACAAAAATTATGAAAATGTCAACAAAATAAAATCACAAAACTATGGATAAAACCACAATAGTGTGAACTGAAATTAAAAAAATTATGAAAAAAAAAAGTTGACAACTTACTCAAAAATTGACTCCATGATCAACGAAAAAAAATTTAATTTGAAAAAGTTGAACCCCAGAAGTTTTTCTATGATTGAAAAATATTCATTCAATGAAATTTTTTCTACACTTCAACTTGACCCACAATTGATTGATATAGAAAATATAGAGTACAATATATGTAAATTCATTATAAAGGCAAATCTATAGGCTAGGCACTATTTCACATATCTGCATACGATGGCCCGTGACCAAGATATGCATGACAACCCAAGACATTTATATGAGTAAATTAGGTTTACTTAACTTATTAGTAATGATCCAATTTTTGGAACATTTTGAAAAATCGATAATCTATTTGAAGTTTGGTAACCCAATGCCCACTCTATTAAGTTACAGGTAATATGTTTAATTTGAATTGTAAGAGATATAGATAATAGGGAGTTTAAATTTCCTTTGAACTTTATCTTGTTGGTAAGTTTGAATTTAAGTTGATGTAATTCAAATTGCACCGTTGACGCATGGGGAATTCAACTATAAATAAAAGCCTCCCCAACCTTAATCTTATCATTTACCATTGAGTTATTCAATACATTGAGATCATTTGCTCAACTTTCTTCAGTGTTTTTAGTTTCTTGCTTGTTTTGCCTTACTAGCTTTTTAGCCTTAGAATTGTTTAAGATTCTCAACTTGATGAAAGCTAAGAGATTAGTGAAAGATGATTAGAAGTCTTGATGGAAGATATGTTTTAGTTAACTTGAAGTTCCTAAATAATAGTTCTAAAGTTGGAATTAGATTCAAATAGGAGAGTTGTGAGATATGAAAATTTTGGAAATTAGGGTTCTAATTAAGGGAACTAAATGAAAAATATGCATTCATGTTTTGATTTCTTTTGGCTTTTATGCTTGAAATTTTTGAAAACTGGTATGGTGATATATTCATATGAAATTGTATTATAGACTATGATATCATGTTAACAATGAAAAATGCCTTATTAAACGAGATTGGTCAGCATTGCGTGAAATAGAAAATAAGCTGAGGATATAAAGTTTGTTTACACAGTTCAGTTTTTTTGCGCCTATGGAGCCTAACTCAATGAGAAGTACCCATTATCTTCAAACTCTTACACAATGATCCTAAATCTATCACATACTCGTGACATTTTTCTTGCTTGATTCTTTAGATCAGAACCCTCACTACTAAATTCACCCCTGTGAATTCAACAAGTAAAATCACAAAGAAAAATGTTTTATTAACAATATGCACTCACAATATATAGTTTGTCACTTGAACAAATTTAGTGCTCTCAATTTTAGGGTGATCCAATCCTTCAAATATGTTTTCCCATGTGATATGATCTTCATTGATGGATTGGATATCATTCACATAATCAACACATCCGATAAACATGATTCAATAAATTATCAGCAATACAAATATGGAAACTGAATTAAACAACTTTAGTGGTCAAGGCGTAGAAGCTCAATTGCCTTTTCGATATTTTTCAACAAAGTTATTAATTATATTACTTAGACTTATATTTTATTTATTATGAATTTAGGGAAATAATTAAAGAAAAAGGAGATTAAAAGGTTATTTTTGGCAAGTTTTTATGGTGTGGACTTTCAACTTACACTACTTTAGTATTTTGGCCATATAACTTGATCTATAGACCTCCATTTTGATTCCATAATATACCGTTTCAAAGGGAATTGTAATATATAACCGAAGTTATTTTATGACTGAGCCTAAAAAATGTCAAGAAGGTATCTAAAAATAGCTTGAAAGTTTGACGTGAAAACTTGCCAATAAATCTGGAAAAATTATGCTTTGTCTAATTAATGCATTTTTGTATTTTCTCCATTATGTGATCGCTCCCTATAAATAGACATTATTAAGTTAAGATCTAGAGATAACTACCTTAGTATTTTTTTTAATTTTTGTGTTTTATTTTCTCCAAGAATTTCTAAACTCTGTTCTAGTAATACTTGTGACGAATAACATAATTAGATATAAGTTACGTATGCAATTTATGTTATTTGGACATGCGATCTAATTTAAATGAACCTCGCTGGTTTGTGTTTGTTGGTTAGAATTAGGTCTTTCTAGTTCTTAATACTATTGGTAAGCTAAATTCTAAGTGCTAAGTTATAAGGTTGTTTATTAATAAGGGGAATAATCTCTACGAATTTCCTCTTAGTTATCAACAAAGTAAGGAGAGATTGGTTATTATGCGCAACATTGACAACTATAACTAATTTATTAAAGAACACTGAAATTATTCTTGCATCAAATATCAAACACATAAATCAAAACTGAGATTTTAACTTTGACTGGATTCTCATTATACTAATTTTCTTATATTTTATTTTGTGATCTTTGTTTACATTGTTTTAATTTTAATTTTTAAAACCCTTAATATTTGTTTTTACTTGTTTTTAGTAAATGAATAAAATTAACATCAGTCTTTGTGGATTCAAACTTAGTTTACTGCTATCTACTAATATTTTTATATTTTAGTAGGATTTTATATTTGTAAGTCTCGACAAAATGTACAAAACGCTTGACAATTGTATGATATTAACACAATCTATGTTTACCATAGTTTGGCTATACTTAAAATATAAACCACAAATTTTTTCAAGACTAATGACATTTTAGGTCCACCGTATTTTCTAAAAGAAAATAAAAAGCTAATTTATGCTATTTTTAATTTATTATTTAATAAAATAATATGTTTTTTTCTTTTATTAAAAACATTCAATATAATTTTTTAATGTTTACACTATAGTAATATATATTATATAGAATTAATTATTATGTGCTATAAATGACATGATATATAAAATAATATATTAAAAAATAAAAAATAGGCAAAACCAAGCTGGACTCTAGTTTTGAATGTTGGAGCTCAAGCTCAATCTATATTTTAAGTAAGCTTAATGTCCAAACCCTCTCATATTTCACGTATTAGGATGAGCTTTAAACTTAAACAATTAACCCAACCCATGAAAAGTTTAATATTAGTTTTAAAAATTTGATTACCTGAAATCACTCTATATATCTTTACATCGAGTCTATTGCTTTTAGAATAAGCGATAAATTATCTTGAATTGTGGAGAGGAAGAATTCTGAAGACTACTAATAATTGTCATATATTTCCTTAATTTCTTACACAACTGTATGACAACCTGATTAGCCGGCAAAAGCTTTATTTCTTGATGATAAAAGACAATGACTTCATGATATTAATTCTCCTATATTTTGAAGCTTTCATGCATTGCTAATCAAAGATACCCTTACCATTAAGAAAGGTTGGCCCATCACACTTGCCCTTTCTTTATTTTTTTCCATGTAAAACATTTTCTTTTTCACAGTAGAGGTTATTTAAGGATTGAATTTGAAACACGTGTCCATTCAATAAAGATGTAATGAAATGTTATTTTGCAAGCAGGTGAGAGCAGTGGCTACGTTAGGGTTGCAAGTGGATGAGATAAGCATGAAAAACACAATACGTGGTGGACTGGAGGCAGGCATGAATGCATGGCAGCAAGAACTGGGCCATCATCACTCGTGCAACTGCTAAGGAAATGTACCCAATAAGGAAGGGCAATCCAACATGCCCATTTATTACTTCTGTATCTTAACGTTCATTTAACTTTCTTCATATATTTCTTGAGTTTTAATTCGATTGGTATGAGTGCATTAAAGTGTATTATCCTCCTAATTATGAGTTAGAAGGGATTATATTTAATTCTAATCATTATATAAAAAGAATAAACATAATCAAAACCTATAATAAAATTATTTAGAAAAATAGCCTGTTTTATTATAAGAATATATTGAGTTGTCTACATTCAAATTTTAAACTTCATGTTAAAGCAATGGAAATAATTTGGTTTATAAAAAAATTACAAAATTTAAAGTGGGTTTGAAGGAATAATTTTAAAATTTTAAAGATTTTTAAAATGATAATATTTCAACACTAATAATTGTAATTGCTTGGTTGGGATGAATAATTATTTAAAAAAACTTAGGTTATCGGAATTTTACAGATTAAAATATAGAAAATATTCAATATGTGAATATCATTATATTTCTAAAATTTCTAAAATTTATAATAAAATAAAAATTTAAATATGTATATTAAAGTTAAGTAAAAGTTTTGTAAAATTTCAATATTACAAATTTTTACCATATTATTTTAGTGTTAATAATTGATGCATTAGTCCTGTTAGTAAATCACATAAAGTTAAATTTATTTTAATGTTAAAAAATTTACTGCATGGGTTGGAATATTTAATTAATATTGCAAATTAGTTTGAGTTGCATTTTAAAATTTTTAAAAAATAGATTAAAAAAAAGTCCCGCCACTTTCAAATTTATTAAGGGCATTTCTTATCGTCATTCGTCACGCTCCGGTCAAAACATGCAATTAACTTAGCTCACCATGACGCCAACCTCGCGCTTGCCCTTCCTTAGGGTGCAATGGTCAAAGGTCTAATTTTAGTTTTAATCCCTACAAACTTTGAAATTTAATTCACTTACTTTGTTAGCCTCATATTGGTAAATAACGTTAGTTATTACTGTTAAGAGATTATGTGATTTTTTTATCCGTAACCATGAGATGTGACGTGGTGATCGTTTATATTGTCTTTTAATTATATGGTTGAGGTTTGATTTCTGCTTACGAGAACGAAACATATTTTATAGTCAATCATTTAGTTTTTCGAAGAACTCTCACGATAATAGAATTAATTATTATTGTCGATAGTGGATATCCTGATTTTGACAAAAGAAAAAGAATGTTTTTGTTGTTATTTGATCACATAATCAAAGTCAAGAAAATTCATAATAATTTTTTATAAAATTTTCATGTCAATAATTTTAGAATGGTATTATCATTTTAACTACTATAAAAGCAGATGATTAAATTATACTGAATTAAAATATGAGGATTAAATTTTAAATTTGGCATAATAAAAGGATTAAAACTAAAATTAGACCATGGTAAACAACACTTGAAAATTTTACCGAACTCCACTGACTAAATTTAAAATTTCAAAACTTTTTTTTAAAAACTGGAACATTCACTGCTGGTGGGAGGAGAGTTATATATGATTGAATTTTAACTGTATTTAAAATATTTATAATTTTATTTTAGATATTAAATAATCCGTCGTTTTCCTTTGAAAGAGAGTTATGGATTTGAAAGCCTCTGGTATAAAAGACCTTTCATACCCAAAAAAAAAAAAAAAAAGAGTTCAAATTCCAAATATTTTATTTATTTTTATTTAATTATCTTTGAAGATTCTTCCTGGTTTGGGCCCTAGACTCTCTAATCTTCGCTGTTTATCTTACTTTCTTCATCTTTTTTCTCAGATCCTTTCGATTTCCTTCACTGATTTCTGTCATTAATCTTCGTCTTGGCTTTTATGGAGATTTGATTTAACTCACACTTTACGAGGTAAGAAAAGAAAGAAAAATAAGTAATAATTTTCTTTTAGTTTTCTGAAAATTTCTCGTTTCTTTGCTTCCTGAGAAAACCGATGGATTTCATGTTTTTTTTTTTTTTTTTTGGCTAAGAGTAGATCAATGTGAAGCGAAATGTGTTAGTTGTTTGGTGGCGTTAAAGATCTATGTACTTTCTGGAGCTTTGCTCTACCCAAAGCATTCATTTTTTACTCGCTTTTTCACTGATTTAATTGAGTTTTTTTTTTTTTGGAAAATTTAAGCTACTGCCGAGCTTATTATGAAATCGACTTCTGTTTGCTGTTTATCATCAAATATAAGATCTAATTTAGCGTGTCTTTTGCTATTTTCCCCTCAAATTTTATTGCTGCAAAAAAAATAGAGAGCCGATAAATAATTTTTGGAAACCAAAATTTGAACGCGAATAGAAATGGACCTATGAAAGTTAGTAAGCATAATGTGAATTTATAATTGTTTTTGGGGTTTGAGAATTTCGGATTAGTGGAAAATGCTATATATGTTGTAGTTAGGCTTAAACTTTTTTTGTTTTTATTAGTGTTGCAGTGTGTGATGGATTCGGATAATCTCTTGTCTGCGGGTGGGCTTGAGGTTGCCCATCAAAATGGTGTTTATCCGCAACTTCGGGTGTCTGGGGACGACAGTGGTATTTTGAATAATGTAAATGGAAATGCTGAGGAAACTGTCGGGACTTGTTCGCAGAATGGAATAGATGACAATGGAGCAACTATGGAAGCTAGGGAACGATCGAATGACTTAGTCGATAACAATGGATCAATTGGTTCTAAGGTGGTAGGTCTTCCATTTTATTTGAGTGCTTTAATGAATTTCCATTAACCAAGTCTCATTTCATATTCGTGCGTGTGCTTGTCTTCGTAGGAAGGGGAAGTAAATGATCATGTGAATGTGAAGCAATCCAAACCTCAGAAGGTTCAAAGCAAGACCAAGAATGAGAAGCCCTCTGGTACCAGAAATGCTTCTTCAGCTTTAATGAAGAAAAGTAAAGATGGAAAAACTGCAGAGGTGAGGTTGACAGCATCCAATGGCGGATCTGTGGCTACAAATTCACATCTGAAACAGCCTCTGAAAAATAGATCATGTAATGAAAGACAAGCCAATGCATCCAAGGTGAGAGTTTGTGGTATTACTGGTTTCCTTTTATTTGCATTTTCCATTGATCTTTTACTCATTGATCCTGCCATTATGATTTTCTGACAGGGTCCTGAAAAACCGGATGCAGCCTTCTCTGAAGGCCCCTTGTACGTACTACTTGTGCTCATGATTGAGTTTCTTTTCCTTCTCTTTTTTAGTGCACCCTTCTACCTTTGGTGTTCATTTTGTTATGCAACCAGGGAAAGCTCTTAGTGGCGACCTTTCATCAATTTATTTATCCCTGAAATTAACTCTATGTGCTAGATGATGACAGATGTTTTCACCTGCCATGTCTCAACTGTTTTGTTGTGTATTCCAGGGAGAAACCCAAGCTGAAGCCTCTTAAGAAGGGGCCTCTTAATAAAGCTGAAGGAGACACAGAGTCCTCGTATCCTTTTTGGTTTGAACTTTTTATTATTTCTTTCTGTCTGGGACTATGGGTTGAAAAGGTTGCTATTTGAGCACTGTTGTATTTCTATTTTTTAATGACCTATTTATGTTTATCCTTATTGCTTCATTGAAGCCCCATGGCAGCTGATGCCAAACCCCGTAAGGTTGGTAGTCTTCCAAATTATGGTTTCAGTTTCAAGTGTGATGAACGAGCTGAGAAAAGGAAAGAGGTTGGTGCTTTATATCAATTTTATGTTATTGGCCATTGCAGCACTTTTATTTTACTTAAGCCTTTACCATTGTGTTGTACAGTTCTACACCAAACTTGAGGAAAAGATTCAGGCAATGGAAGTAGAAAAGAGCAACTTGCAAGCCAAGTCCAAGGTGTTATTTTATAACTTTGATGGCTTGTCATCCTCAAATGCTTCTTTCTTGTCATAATAATATTTCAATTTTCTGCCAGGAAACTCAAGAAGCAGAGATCAAAATGTTTAGGAAGAGCTTGAACTTTAAAGCAACTCCAATGCCAAGCTTCTATCAGGAGCCTCCACCCCCTAAAGTGGAATTAAAGAAGGTTAGTTTAATGTTCTAATGTATAAAAAGCTAGATGATCTGTTGAATATAAAACTTTAATAGGCGATATTTACTTCTGTTTGAACTACAATGGCATGCTTATTCAATTTCTTTCTTTCTTCTTTTGGTCCCCCCTTTTTCCCCCCCTTTTTTTTTGTGGGGGGGTGGGGGAGGAGGGGAGGACTGAAATTCTTAACATCTATGCCCCTAAGGTTTTCTTATCATTTGGTTTGCCAGCTTTTTCTACTTGTATGCATTTGTATTCAGGCATTTACATGTTTCCATTCATCATTCTACAAGAGCCATTTTCTTTTCTGCAAAACGCTTCAGATTGTTCAGTGGGAGGACTGAAATTTTTAACATATATGCTACAAGTTTAATTTCCAAGGTTTTCTTATCATTTGGTTTGTCACCTTTTTCTACTTGTACGCATTTTTGCCTAGCATTTACTTCTACTCATCCTAGAAGAGTCATTTTCTTTTAGCAAGATGCTTTAGATTGTTCAGTGGGAAGCCATACCTCTGCAACTTTCCTTTTTAGTTGTAGTAATACGATTAACATATAACAACTTGAACTGGTTAACAATTAAATCTATCTTGTGATTGTTATGAAAAACCATTCTGAATGAACCTGGGAGCATAAAAAATTGATATTGCAAATGCAAGGTTGGCTTTGAAGGAAAATTTTCTCTAGTCTTTCAGACTCATATCATGTCATCCCAATATTTTCCATTGCATGTTTGATACTGTGCTGAACTTGGTCGATCTCTGTTAGACTAGGTCATGAGAATTGCTTCTTACTTTCCTTGGAGCTACCTTGTACTAGTCACTGTACCTCTTAGTGCCAAGTAATATCAAAGCTACTTTAGGATAAATATTTTGATCTATCTTAACATGTCCTAGTTTTGGCATGATGAGCTTACATTTATATGCTTTGGTTCAACATCTTGAATTGATAACTTTGAATGGAACTATCAGAAACCATTTTATTTTTCCTTTCTTGAATGTGCTGACAGATGTAGCATTTTATAGTTTTATTATATGTTTCTTGCATATGCAATTCTGTTTTTCAATACATCTTTTTTTATCCATCACCAGATTTTATTGCTTTCTTTTTCCTCTGCTGCAACATTTATATTTTAAAATTTCATGGATGCAGATACCACCAACAAGAGCTAAATCTCCAAAGCTTGGTAGAAGAAAAAGCTCAACTCCTTTGGACTCTGATGGTAACAGCAATAGTGGTCACCAATCAGTCCAGCTAAGTCTGGATGAGAAAGCATTTCAGAGCACCTCTTCTAAAGTAATTTCTCCTGTCAATGCAAAGAAGCCACAGCGGAAATCACTTCCCAAACTGCCTTCTCAGAAGACTAGTCTGTCTGGTTCAACAAATGACGAAAAGATATCTAATACGTCCAGTCAGAAAAAGGTAAATGCACCTAAAGCATCTACCGAGCGAAAGATAGCCTTGCCTAAAGCAACAAATGAGGAGAATAACACTTTGTCTGATGTAACAAATGAAGAATTATCTCCAACCCAACTGCAGCCAGCAGTTTCTGCTGCTGATTCAGGTGAAAGTCAGCCAGACATTGATCAAGTGGACTTGGTTCAAGAGCCGATTGCACTGGAGCATTAAGCATGGCAATGGTTTCAAGTGGATGTTCATATACAAAGTTCTTGACCTGAATTTGCCTAAATAAGGACGTCTAAGACTGAATTATTTGATGATCAAGGCATAAAAAAGATTATACATTACCGGTTATGATGTTGTCTTCTCCGATATCAGCAGCCTTGGTTATTTGGTGTGTTGCTTGCAAAGCTTGGTGGGTTTGTTGTTAGGATTCTGCATTCCTGTTTGCAGCACTGTATCTCAATTGTTTACTAAGTTGACCTAATTTATGTTGTTTAAGGATGACCTATTGAACATAATTTGGAAAATTTTGGAGTCATCTGTTGTTGCTGTTAGATAATTCATGATCGTATCGGGCTTGCCTGAACCTGCTGAACAACTTAATATTGTGAAATAAGTCCACTTTCTGTTTCTGGGTCTGCCATAGTGTATGACATTAGCGCTTGCGTTATTTTGCGGAGATTAGATCTGCTAGTTGAAATGATCCCTTTGTAGGGTATGTTTTTCAAAATGGGGTGGAATTGCTGATAAAATGTAGAAAGATTACGAGTAGATTTGTGAATTGGATCGGTTTAATTGGTTTTAGTGTGTGTATGTTTTGAGTTGGGATCATTCAGATTTACAGTTTAAGTTTTTTGTGATTCCAATTTTTACATATTTGATCATGTTAGATTTAAGTTACTTCGGATTTGGATGTTTTAAGTTACGTCCTTTATAGGTTTGGATTTGTTTCTGGTTTAGGTGGTCTAGGTTAAGGTTAAATTTGGATTTGGTTTCGATGCAAGTTGTTGATTCTTTAGATGCGGTATGAGAATTTAATTGATTGAAATATGCTTTTGATGTTAGGGAGAAAAATTAGTTTATTTTTCTTGAAATATAATCTTGGTGTACAAGCCCAATAATGCCTGGGCCCGTACAATAACCCAAAATAGAAAATTGGGCCTATCCAAATCCAACTATGAAGCCCAATTGGTTTAAGGCATCAGAAACCCTAGCAGGGTTAGCGCCGCAAGCCCCAGCAGACGTCCCAAGCACCGCACGTCTCGGGGCCGACTTCTCCACGCACGTCGTTCACGCGCACGTCACCTGCAAAAAACAGACTCAAAAGAGTCCGATTGAGATAAAATAGCAAAGTAATTAGCAGATTTTTTTCATTTGTTTTCGATTTTGGAGGCTATATAAAGCCTTTGTTTTTGTAAATGAGGGGGAGGAAAAAATAGAAAGAGAAGAAGGGCTCAGATTGTTTTCGATTCAAGGTGAATCGGTTTTTTTTTATATTGTATATCTATATCTTTTTTTTTTCCTTTTCTTTTGCGTTTTAAAAAAAAAAGAAATAACAAGAGGGGAATCTTACCTCTTTCACCGGCGACGCCAAGGGAGACCGGCTCCGTCGCGATCGGGGCACGAGCACGGGCGAACGACGCTAGGACGCTAGGGGTTAAACCCTAGCAGAGCGCCGAATAAACATTTTTTCCCCATTCGGATTCAAATGATTTTAAAAGAGAAAAAGTTGTTTTAAATAACTTGCAAAACGGCGTCGTTTCGTCCAGGCCCTGACCCGCGCGGTGACCCGACCCGAAGGGGAGGATCCGCGCGCTCTGGCGTCATAGGGTCTATTTGCGCATTGAGTCCCTCCTGTTCGTGGCACGTTGCAATTAAACCTATAATTTTTTTTTAAAAATTTAGGCCGCATATTTCTTTTTGTTTCAATTGGGTCCCTCCCTGCATAGCGCATTGGAAGGATGGGATAATATCCCTTCTGGTCCTCCATGGTTGCGCGCACGTTCGAGTGGGCCCCCTTTTTTAAAATTTTTATTTTAAATACGCCCATTGCTTCGTTTTTAACTCAATTTAGTCCATCTTTTTTTCATAATTATGCTATGTTTTTTATTTTATCCTATTTATTATTATTATTATTATTATTATTATTATTATTATTAATATTATCATTATTATTACTGCACATATATACGCATGTTTTAAATAATATACATATATATACTTTTTTTATACTTTATATTTTTACTTTTCTAACATTTATAAATTTTATATTATATATGTATGCATATATATTATATAACATATACACTTTTCGCTTCATAATTCAAGATACCCATACATTTTTATATATTCATGTACACGTTTTCCTTTAAATTTTTATTTTTATATATCCTTTTTATACATATGGCACATATTTTTATATTTTTACTTTATTTTCACAATTCTCATGTATATATTCTTATATTTTTAAGTTATTTTCACAATTTGCAAATACATACATGCATTTTATTTAGATTTCTTTCATTCCATCTATTTTATATGTACACTTATATTTACACGTTGAATGTATGCGTACACATGCATGTAAATTTACTTGTATATTCTACCCGTATATATATTTGTTAATATTTATTCATTTTGGTCTTAAATTAGGATTTGTATCGTATTGTATTAACTTTTTAACATACCCATCTAAAACTATATTTTGGTTTAAACTATTCATCAAAGTGAATTTCTTGATTTGAAGGTTTTTTTGGGTAAAGCATTATTGGAAGTTTGGGATTTTCGAGGGAAATTGAGCCCTAACGTATTGGGTTCTGATTTTCTTTGTCAATCCTAAATGATCGAGAATATTTTTATTCAAAATGCATAAAAATCATTTTTGGGAACTTAACTTGTTGTGCCCTAACGTATTGGGTGTGGCATGTTACTTTCTCGAAAGGAGGATTTTCGTATAAAATAAAAGTGACATTCAAAGTTTGGGGATTATGAGGAATTGTACCCTAACGTATTGGGACTCGATTTCTTTACATGACTTGAACAATTGATTATCCTTTTGCCAATTTCATCATTCAAACTTATTTTAAAATCTTTTTTAACTTTCGACACTAAGACATTAAATAGTCAATTTGGTACCGATTTTTGGGCGTTACGAGGGTGCTAACCCTTCCTCGTGCGTAACTGACTCCCGAACCTGATTTCAAAATTCGCAGACCAAAATAATTTTTTGAGGTGGGCCGGTCACACCTTAATAAAGGATCGGTGGCGACTCCAGTTTTACTTTTAAAAGTCGACAACTAAAATTTTGTTTTAAAAAAACAGTTTCGACACTTGAAAAGTGATTTTTTTAATTGGTGAGATTTAATTTCGAATGCAGAGAGAAAATTTTCCAATGCAGCTTGTAGAATTAAGTAACTGTGTGTAAAATGAGCCTAATCACTCATGTCATCATCTACTCCAAATCAATTTTTAAATTCCAATTTTCTCATAAAAAAATATGACATGCTACTCTGACAAAAAAATCTTTTCGTGTTAAAAACAGAAAATCTAAGGACTATTGAAAAAAATGCCATACATCTAAATTAAACTATTAATTTAAAAATTAGTTTTAAAGTAAATTTAAGTTATACATGTAATATATGAATACATTTGAATTTATATCTACAATATAGTGAGGAAAATTTACGAATTTTATATCTCACAATCTTAAATTAATATGCATGTTTTTTTAATATATTCGTATAATGGATTTGATCAAATCATTATAAAATCATTAATTTAAATATTTATTAATAATAAATAATTTTACTCAAATACTTATTAATAATAAAAATATTGGAAAATGTTAAAATACATTAATATTATTATTGGCTAAACTACTTAGTTGGGTCACCCAATTTTTGGGTGCCTTCATTTTGGCCACTCAAAATGAAATCGTTACAATTTCGTTTAGGGTACTTTCATTTTAGTCACTCAATCATTAAATCTCTAATAGTGATTAATTGTACTCGCCACATCATGTTTATACTTTCATTTTGGTCACTTAACTTCTAGGTTGCTTTTATTTTGGTCACCCAGAAAATATTATTTTTTAAGTATTGCTCGAGCATGGCGATTAAGATCATCAGGTGTTGGGTTTTATAGTAGATTCCTGAAGTGCCTCTCCAACTAGACTATCTTCATCTTGTGACCATTGTAATCAGATGAAATGTCAGTATCTATTCCAAATGCTTGAACAAGGACCACTTATAGATTAAATTCAATGTTTCCCGTTATAAGATGCTTGTCTATTAGGAGTCTCGTCAGCAATGGTTCATATTTTTGCACTATTGTCGCTTCGCCATAAAAGAGATGAAACATATAGATATCTAGCCTCTGTTGTTCAATCAAAGCGATATAAATATTAGGACAAAAGTGATATTTCCAATTTACTTCACATTATAAAAATGAGTAATTCTTTCATCAGATGTATCTAAACCTATATTACCACGAAGCCAAGACAAAGAGAATACTGCAATGTCGTTACTTGCCAAGAAATATGTACTCCTTCATATCTGAATAGGTTGGCAGCCATTACAATTCACTTATATATAGTATTTTAGAGGTTCTTAGCTATTTAAGGTTAAAAAGGAAGGATGCAATATAGTTCTATTTTATATAATTAATACAAAATAACATTCTTCAAAACAATAACTAATTAAGATAATTAATTTTGATATTAATTAAGTGATAATTAATATGCTTATATATTTGTTCAAGTAATAACTCTATTTTACAATTATCACAACTTTTTAACTAATAATTGTTTTAAATATGTAATTACTATAACTACGATGAAATTCTAATTATTTTTAAATGTATATTTATCACAACCTCTATTTTACACCAAATTTTTAACTAATAATTTTAAATTAAATATTTAAATATAAATTTAGTAATATGATGAAAGATAATTGATATTAAAAAAACTTATATAGATTATTGATAAATATTAAAATCTATAATAAAAAAATTGAAGACTTTACAGTAGAGGGTATAACATGTCTATAACATAAAATAATGTAATCCAAGAGCTAATATCAATCCAACTTCATTTCAATGATCTTTTACGCGCGGGTTAATCAATCACGCAGTTGCCGAATAAAAGAAAATCGCTCTGTGTGTAAGCTTAAGAACCATTTGATATTCGATGTTCAGTCTTTCTTTCCTTCATTCTTAATCATCATCTTTCTCAGCAGCCCATAGATATCGAGCATATGATGCAAGGACATAGCTGCCATTCACAATCACAAGGATCCATTAAAAACCAAGAGATGATTCAAGGACCAAATCAAGAATTTTGTATTAAAGGGGTTTGAAATTATGATACCAATTATTTGGAGAAGCCTTAACAGCTCGATCAAAATAAGATTGAGCAAGAGCTTCATCGCCATGGTTAATCCATATTAAATCTCCATACAATGAAAGAATTTCCCCATCGTCTGGTTTCACAATAATTGCTTTCCCGCAATATTCTTCAGCTTTCAGAAGATCACCTTGTACCTAATCAAATCCAAAAAAAGAGAAAGGAATTAAACAATCAAATGAACAGAAAAAAGAAAAAGGGTTTAGATTCTTTTTGTTGTTTCATTTTCTGGGCCCGATTTGATTACCTCTTTTAAGAATTTAGCGTAGTTTGTGAGAAGAACAGTCTCTCCAGGGTAAGTTTTGATCATCTTCCGGTAATACTCATCCAATCTTTGTTTCCCTTGACCCCAATCTCCGAACCTATCTACTCCGCCGCCGCCGCCGCCTCCATTGTCATCACCACCATCATCAACGTCACCAAGAAGGGAGAGTTGTGGGAAAGTAAAAATTTCTTCTTTGACCGTATTGGGAGACCCCATTGAACTTGTAGGTAGCTTTTGCCTATTGGAAATAACAATCTGCCTCATGTTCCCATCCGACGACGCTCGTTGGATTTTGTTGATGGGGGAGGACGTCAGAGAAATGGGTATTGATGGGATCCGGTGACCGGAGTCAACCGCCGGCGAGCTCTGAGGTATATACGTTTTGAGGATAGGTGTGGATGAGCTTCGTAGAAGCATTTCTTGGCTTGTTTTGAAGGTGTTCGTGTCTCTGGGAACCCTTTTCCGGGGAGTGTTTCAGAGAATGAAAGTACAGCAAAAAAGAAAGATATGTGTTTTTCTGTTCAAGGTTGAGGAGAGGAGACAGACAGGGAAATGCATGAACTAAAGATTGTGTGAAGTCTGATATAGACATATTCCATGGTAAGATAGGAAGGTAGGAAAAAAAAGAGAAATGGAAAAACAGGCAAAACTGTAAAAACGGCGGAGAAGAGTCTAAACCATTGACTTTTGGCTCGTGTTTTATGGCACTTGTCTTCCATGTAAACTACCACTACTTTTGTCGTATCGATGACGGTCCGAATTTTTATATAGGTTTAATTACTTATTTAGACCTTCAACTTAAAAAAAACTATTTTAGCTATTTATTTAATTGTCTTTTTTTAGCTATTTATTTATATGGACATACACGTGAATTATCATGTGGATGACATGTCAGCATTTAATTAAAGTTTTTAAAATTTTAAAATTTTAAAAATTATAAGAACTATTTTTTAAAATTAATTAAATGTTTGCATGTCATCCACGTGTATGTTACATTATCAAAGTTAACAAATGTTAACTTTTTCATTTATTTTGAGATGATTTGATAAAAATATAAATTTAAAGATTAAAAAAAGATAAAAATTGAATTAAGTTGGAAGACCAAAAGATCATTAAGTAAAGCATATGCTATTTTTTTTTAATTTTCTTTTTGTCGTGACAAAGAAGAAAAAGCATAGGCAGATGTGATGATGTTAACATTCTAAAACTCAGGCAGAAGGCACTAGGTCTAATTGCAAAAGTTGAGGACATATGTGTAAATACTCATTAGCAGCAGGTTTTCGGAATGCTATCCGACAACAAACAAATTGGTTTGGTTAATTACAAGATTGTTCCTTTGTAAAGGAGAAAAAGAATGCAGGGATTATCTATTTTTGATAATGGCTTGGATGGACAGTGTAATACGGTGCGTTTAGTTTACTTTTTGTTTTACGCTATAGTATCGTTTTAGTATCTAATCTCACCGTCACCGTTGTTTTTACACGTACTGTTAGTAAACGCACTGCTCATTTAAACTCATCTTAAGATAAAATGTAAACTAAATGCACCGCACCGCACTCCATTGTCTATCTAAACCCACCCTTAAGAAGTTGTTTATGAATTCTGTACACAATAGACCAACATTTTTTGTTCTCATGAACGTCACAAACAGCACAGGGTTTCAAGGAAAATTAGATCCATCGGATGGCAATCCATAAGGATATATAAAAAGAGTATACATGGGTTTACTATAGATGTATGGCCTTGGGCATTAGGGTGAGGAAAGAGAAAGAGAAGCTATTTGTGTTAATTTTTATATATGTTCAGAATATTTAGTTATAAATATATATATATATATATATTTATACATTAATAATTTATTCATATTGTGTTTGGTGTATTTTGTAAGTTGTTTTGTAATTATTTATCTTATGTTGTGTTTAAATCATGTATTAATTATTTAATTCTTGTGTTTAGTTTATTATCATAATTCAATTTAAAGAAAAGTGATGTGTTCCTGCACTTGATCTATAATGATTTGATTTTTAATTAATTTAAAAACTTATTTTAGTAATTGAAACTTAAAAAATATATATTTTATTACGTAATTATTTTAATTTTAATGTTAAAATTTTTATTTAAATAGATTGAAGGCTGCTTTAAAATTTTCATTACATGGTTGACTGGTTACAGACTACAGTTGAAGGCAAAATTCAACCAGCAAAACTTAGTCATGGCAGACTATATAAACTGCTGCCATGGCCAATGCCCCTGAAAGCTCCTTGAACTGCCGAAAGCAAAGGAACCAAAACTACGATGACTCCAGACTTTCAATCCACCATAGAGGAAAACAAATTGCTGTTATGTACCTAACCGCGGTACTTATAGCTGATGGACCCAAAACTCAAACAAACTGCTGCTGCTCAAAAGGAAGGGATCTATATCCATTAATTCAGAAAAGGATATTACATCTCCATAACTGTTGCACAAGCAGGTCAATTGCACTGCGGCTGATTGCCTTGCATTGCTGTAGGTTTAACCCCAAGAGGGTCTTACCCAAATTTCTGAGTGAAGGCAAGCTCTTGTCCGAGACCATAGAGCATCCAGACACAGAGAGGATCTGCACATTGATCAGATCAGAATGAGCCAGAGCTGCAATTCCAGAATCAGTGATAGCACACTTGGAGACATCAAGATCACCGAGTAACCGACAGTTCTCTGCAATTGCAAACAAACTAGCATCACTGATCTTACAACCGTCAAGATTCAGCGTTTCCAGAGTCCACCTGTGCAAATTTGTCAACCTACAAACACCTTTGTCACTCAAATTTACACAATCTTTTAGGTTAACCTTAACAAGACCAGCATTACGACTCTTAAGCAATTGGAGAAACCCTGCATCTGTTATTCCATGAAGCCCTCTCAACTCCACATGCTGCAGTTGAGGGCACAACTTCCCCATCACAGCCAAGCTAGAATCACTAAAACCAGGGCAGTTACGGATGGAAAGTGATTGAAGGGATTCACAAGGGGACAGAGGAGGCAATCCTGTGGTTAGGTCCATAACACCTAAGCAGTTCACAAGAGAAATAACTTTCAACTTTGCACTGCAGTTGAGAAGAGAACAAAAGAGCCCAATTTGGGTAATTCTGTGACAGTCCTCCAGCTGCAAGCTTTCTAGTGAACCAGCTACTTTGGCAAAAGATACCAACCCCTTATCCGACAACAAATCACATTTAAAGATGTAGAACTGCTTCAAATTCACACAACCCTTTCCAACAGCTTCAAGTCCCCGATCTGTCAAACCAAGGCAGGATGCAATTGTGAAAGACTTCAATTTTTGTAGTCCTTGACTATTACCCATTATCCAGAAACCCTTGTCACTCACATTTGGGAGGCTAGTGAGAGAAAGGTCTGTCACTGACTTGCCATAGTGTCCAATAACAGAAAACATCTCATCAGTGATATTCAAGGCCTGTAGCTTTAATTTTGTGAGGGAATAAGAGGCTGAAGACAACAAGCTTGCAACTCCTTGATCTCCAACAAGGGGGCAGTTTTTGATTGAAACAGATTTTAAATTGGGACAGTAGCATGCTAAAGCTAGGAGACCTTCATTTCCAACGTTGGCACAACTCTCAATGGTCAGATCATTCAATTTAGGACAGCCCTTCGCAATGGCGAGCAAAGACTTGTCAGTAACTGCAGGACAGTGGCAAAGGTCAAGCGTTACTAGCCGGTGACACCCATTGGCAATCTCACACAGACCATCTCCAATAGAAGACAAGTTCCACAAGGAAAGAACTCTTAAAGAAGGGCATCCACGGGAAATGGCCCTGAGGCCAACAGTAGTTACTCTATTCCAGGAATTGCTACCTCGAATAAAAAGCTTGCCTAATCCTCCACGACTAGCAGTTCCGACGGCAATAGCAGCAAGTCCACCGTCTGTTGCTTTCTTCCCTTCCAAATTCCTTGTGAAGTATCCGTCACTGTCAACATCATTATGTTCAACCTCAGAAACAATTCCAACCTTCTTATTAGTACTCTCATCCTTGGGATTCAAAGCGTGGATGATGTTGTTGTCACGGATTTCATATTTGCAGATGTTGCTTACAAGTATAAGCCAACGCTTGGAAACACAAGCGCAGGAACTCCTCTCTCGGCCACCACGTAACCATCTGAAGATTTCAAATAAGCATTCATCAGGGAGAACCTCAATTGATGGTTTCTTCTGCTCAAACTTCTCTCCAGAGGCACTGGTGCGAGACCTCTTGCTAAGAGGAAAATAGACATCCATATGATGTTGAAGGAACAAAAAGAGAAGCGCCTCCTACGTTCTATTTTGCAATATTAATAAAAATCAGTAACCCAAGTTGCTTCAAAAATAATCTCAGAAATCTAAGATTTGTCTGTATAATAAAAATGCATACAACTGAATCTTATCTCATCTATAAACCAAGTTCAACAAATCAAAGATACCCAGATTGGAAAACAGCTGAAAAAACAATATATACTCATAAGGCAATGATGGAAACTTGCAAACATGAACAGCTTACCACCTCCAAAGAGAGAAAAAAGAAGAGAGACCCAACAAAGAAGAAGGCTTAAACGTCACCATATGTAGCTTGAAAACATGAAAGAGATTGAAGCTAGAAAACTGGGGGGAAGGATATGAAAGATGGATGGCAATGAACAAGGGCTAGCTTTATGAGGAG
Source organism: Gossypium raimondii (assembly GCF_025698545.1). Lineage (NCBI taxonomy): Eukaryota > Viridiplantae > Streptophyta > Magnoliopsida > Malvales > Malvaceae > Gossypium > Gossypium raimondii. Next base: position 50,430,186 of record NC_068571.1, read on the forward strand.
AGGAGAAGATGCAATGTACCTTAATTCTCTCCCACCATTTCAATTATGCTTACCGCCTTTTCTCGGTTTATTACTATAATTATTACCATGATCGATAATCTTATGATCGGTTGGTAAAATATTAAAATTAATTATAATAATTTTACCAAAAATCATTAATTATAATTATCATATATTATACAATGGTTACATACTTTTATATATTATCATAAAATATTAACTCAAATAGAAAGTGTTTTATTTTATTTAAATTTTATTAGACTCTAGTTATTAAATAAAATATGAGTTAAATATTTATAATTTTTAATAAATAATTTTCTAATTTTTTGAAAGAATTTAATAATTAATTTCTAATTGGTAATTAAATGATAAAAATTAAAATTAAGGTTTAAAATTATATATTAAAATTATATCTCAAAATACACAAACATGATATTATGTTGTCTTGAAGATTTTCTTTTGCTGAAACTTGTGAAAATAAATTAATATTTTTAGAAAATATTTATTAATAAATTGATTGAAATTTGAAACTTTTAAGTGATTAAAGGATTTTACTATTTTCTCCCTTTGGTTCATCTATTCGGGAAAAGAGTAAAGTGCATATGTGAATCGGTTTCTTGCTATCTATCTATCTATCTATTATTATTATGTAAGTTAGAACAGTATTTGAAATTTGATATTTAGAGTTGCTATTGTACTCAGTGATCGGTGTTGAAACTATCAAATAAAAATTCCTACGATAAAATAACTCTAAATAATAGTAAAGAGTAGTAGGGTCGAATCCATAGAGATTGATTATTGTTATCTAATTTTGTTTTTTTCTTGTGAACATGATTTTTGTCGTGGCAATGGTCGTGTCCACAACTCAAAACGAACTTGTTGAAAAATAAATAAATAAAATAAATTAGGGGAGTTGAAAATATTTAGAAATTAAATAAGTGAGATAGTAGAAATAAACAATTATATTAATCGAAAATAAAATTACATAAGAAAGTGGATTTGAATTTTGTAAATAGAAATATAAAGCCTTAGTTATAGCGATAAAAATGTCCTAACCGCTAATTCTTCTTTTCAGTAGCATTAAACTATTGGAAATGGATAATATCCATGTTTCATACAATCTTTTCGACATCTCATCTTTAGAAAAGAAAGAGTCTTGTCTTCTCTAAAATAATTGTGTATTAATTTGGAATATCAAAATCAAAAGGTTTAAAGATTTTAGGATATCAATGGATTCAAATATGCTTATGAATTTAAAATTTTTATTCTTGATAATCTAATATGACAAATTTTGATTTATCAAATATTATATAAGAGTATAGTTGTAGACACCAAATTAGAAATGCAACAACAGATGAATTTTGGATTCAACAATAGGATAATAACAGTTTTAAATTTTTATTTGGAAAGGATTTGCAAGGGATGCATGGCCTTTCTCAGGAACAGTATGCATTACATTGTTGATTAACAATTATTTTCATTATTACAAGTTCATGTATGAAACCAGCTAGGTGGTTAAGAGGGTAAGAACGTAATCAGATTTGATGCCAGGGATAGATTTGGATTTGGTGCCTAGGATACGAGCTTTCGTGTCCGGGAAAAACTCCATGTTCGGCAACGTCGTAATGGCTCCGGTGTCGCTGATTTCGATCGGATATCGAAGCAGGTGACCAGGCAGATCTTGAACCACTGCATCGCTTGAATACTCATTCCATAGCTCCTCCGCTAAGGAATTGACTGTCTGAACACATTGTAGACTCTCTGGATGCTCGAAAATGGTGTGTGGTCTTGGAAGTCCAAGGTGCTCCCACCACAATGCCATTCGGAAACCGTAGATTTGACCCTTGGCTCGTTGGCGATCGGTTGCTATATGAAACGGTTGAAATGCTCCCATGGCAATCTCAGTGTCTCTCCCACCATCCATTGATCTCTGGTTGATGTTGGCTGATCCAATTATGATGTATTCATCATCCACTGCAACAACAAAAATTGAACACAACTACGAGTTTAATGGTAAGCTAAAGCTTTATTTTACATTAATGATTAGCACGATTCATGGCGTTACCAATCATCATTTTCGCGTGAACGTAGATCATGAAACGTCGCGACTGCTGAGCTCTAGCGTAATCTGAATTAGGATCCGGTTTCTCAGGAGGTACATATTCTCTAGATTTTGTGGTCTCCTTGTTTCCAAGGCAGAAAAATGTCAAATAGTCCCTGGGATTTGCATTCAGTCCCTTTTTTTTAAGAGCTTCAGTAATATCAGTGTACATCATCTCCATTGTTCTCCTTTGCCAATCTAAAATTGCTTGAACGGATTCACTCTCAGGTATACCTTCAGGCCACATTGGGATCACTATGTAGACAGTGAACCTTTCTCCAGCTTCAATTTTGCTCACAATTTTCAGTGAAAGCTCCTTTGGTATGAGATGCAAAGCACCAATGTCGTCCACCTTGATACCTTGTGATTTCCAGGCAAATGAGCTTCCCAAGAAATACTGATTCTCAATATAAATGAAATTCTTCGCCCTTCGGATAGCATTGATATAAGCATCTTGGATGCTTCGATCAATGGTTACGTTTTTTCCGCTTACGAGACCGATTTTGGCGGCTTCATTGGGTTCTTCAGGGAATCCAGCAGCTGCCCCACCATCAATGGATCTGAATATCTGAACGTTCCATGTTTCAGGGTCGTTCCATGATGTCAATGGCGACGGTTGAATCACCATTTCATCGAGCTTGGTTCGCGGGATCAGGATATCGGTCCCAACTTGCTTTTGCCATCGCTGCTCGAAATTGTACAACACGTCCCAAGCAACTGGACCTTCTAGCTTGCAATGGATATCATGCCAAGGTTCCCTCGGACCACCCTTCTTGATCGAAGAACCAGCAAAATTCGGCTGATGGAAATCGTCATGATGGACCGTCCCTAGAGTACTAAACAGGGGATGCTCTTGTGTATCGTATCTCCCGTCGCAAAGATCAATACCGCCGACAAAACTAACTACCGTCCGCTTTCCGGACCTTTCGCTTGGCAATTCGCCGTCGACGACCACCGTCTTCTGATGGTGAGTAAACATGGTGTTTATATCACTTTCCTGAACAATACTTTCATCATGATCAGGTTTCCGAGGACATAAAACACAATGCACATTAGTACCCTTGAAGACATTAGCGGTTTCTTCATCATGAGTTGCCATTAAACCATCCTTCTTCAGCTCCTTAACCGAAGTTCTATCATCCCAAACAAGCATAAGAACCGTCACACCTTGTTTAGCCTTTTCTTTGAGAAGCTCTCCGAGTGTTAGGTCGCCACCAGGCTTCGGCCGTCTCGGGTCCCGTATCAAGGTTATCTTGGTGTATACAGACCACCCGGTTATATATATAAAATGTTTGGCATTGTCTATTGCATCAAAGATGTCTTCCCAGCATCTATGAACCTGATAGCGCTCACCTCCAGCCAAAAACACCGGTTGGGAATCATCTTCAGTATGAGCATCTTTGTAAAGTGTAACTTTGCAGCCTTGTCGTTGAGCAAAGTAAGTGTAGGGAACTCCATTAAAATCTCGGTTTTTGATCCCTCGAGACCAATGAGCATCTTGGGTGACATTGAAGAACTGGAGGTGAACATGGATCTTGGAATCTCCATGAATGGGAACATGGTTTTGGTCCAAGATGTTAACCCACCGGTCCACTATGTTCCCATTAATGATATCTTGAACTGGAACGTAAGCTCTGCCAATGAGTGTTGCACCAATAGGGTTAACATATTTGACTGTGAAGATGATGTGTGAGATTAAGTGTCCACAATAGATGCGGAAACTCTCGTTCCATGGAGATGCTTGGCCTTCATTTTTTACCATTCTGGTCCTTGCCGCCCTTGCCTTATCTAGATCAACTGTTGCATATATTTTTGAATCAGTGATCTGCAAAACAATTCGGAGATATTAAGAGGGAAAAAGATCAACAAAGTTGCGTAACTCAAAATATATATATATAAAGGTTGAGATTGTATAGGGGTAGCTACTGATTGGCATAGCACGAGTCTCTTAAGCTGGGCCAGCAATATTTTCCCTTTATCCAATAGTCCAACATCCTTCAAAATCCAACAAATACAAAAACATTATATGTTTAGAATTTACCAATTTTGGTTGAATGGGCAATTGTATATATAAAGTTTGATTTTGTGTAATTTTATATTAGAATTTTTATTTTTTTTATTTTTATAAATTATTAACACAATTATTAATATAACATCATTTTATGTTTATTTATTGCATATACATATAATTGTATTTCTCCCATATAAAATAAACTGATGCATTTATTTCTTTAAATGAGCATGGTTGAATCAAAATTAAGATTTCATATATACATTTGAACCACAACCAAAAGTTTCATGTATATAATTATATCAAATTAAAGTTAATGTATCAAAAATGAGACAAAAATTAAGTATTAAAATGAGAAATTTCGATATAATTTAGGAGCCAAATTATATATAAAATCTTAAATTTAAAATATAAGAATTATAAATTAATTTAGGTATAAAATCAATAAAATCAGATGAATCGAACTAAATCAATGGGTGGACTTAACTTTGCTTACTCAAAACATGAATAAAAATGAGAAATACTCTAATGATGAATTTGGTTATGAGACTGAAAGAGCTAATGGCTTTGTTTCCCCATGTCTCTAGTTATACTAAATACATAACAATCACAATAATATGGGAAAAAGGAGATAAAGCAAAGTTGGAGACATGACAATGGAAAAAGGAGGTTCTATAAGAGAATTCATATATGTATCTACGTAAATATCTTTTATGCAATTGGTTTGTATAACACATTCCAAATATACCAAAGATAAATGCTTATTGATTTGATTTTTGGTGGTAAGAGAATTGTTTTTAATTGCATAACCTCATGGAGTTCTCACCATTTAAATGCATGCAATGAAAAAGTTATGTTGTGAGCAAACGCAGAGATATCAATGTATATGTATGCAATGGTGACCATACTTAAAAGGGTCCTAATCATTTACCTTGCTGAGCAATCCTCCAGAGATCTTTAGTCTATCAATCTCATTTATGGTCACATTAAGTGTGCCATGCAGCAAATGTTGCTCCATTCTTGACCTGCAAATATAACTCTTTATGATATTGCTTACGACTCTAATGAAAAGTTACTTGGAGACAATGTTGGGGGAAGAAAAAAGATGGTACCGAACATATTTATAGTTAACAAAAAAGTGGGTTTCTCCATAAGAAATGTTTCTTGTTGAATGCATAGAGAAAGATTTACACGCAAGGGGAGTTTGGAAGTTAGAATAAGTTCCTGCCTTTGTTTCATGCAACTTTGGCATGGGGGAAGTGGCCAGCTTGACTAGGTAAAGATTCTAAATTATACGAGAGTAATAATAATTAATTATAGATCAGAATCAAACATTGGGTAAGTCATCCTTTGCTTGATTAGAGAAAAGCTATGGTTCTCGACATTGGACATGTATATTATTTATTTCATTAACTTTTACAAATCCTAAAAATGCATGTTTCAAAGATAAATATAGAATTCGGATATTCGAATCAACAAAGGTTTTTACTTTTTTTATTTTTAAATGTGAAAGATTATTAGGCTTGCATTGCACAAAAGAGAATGAAAGAAGCCCTTTTAGAAAATAAAGAGATACAACTTTTGAACTGGTAGCTTTAATGGGTAGATATGAGTAAAAATTGATTTTAATTCAAAAAATTAATTGTTTTAATTGGTTTTGTCGATTAGGATATCGATTTAGATGATTTGATCAGTCGATTGTTAATTTTTAACTGATAGAACCAATGGATAGTGTGATATATCTCCGACAAGCTTCCAATCCAATCGAGCTTCCGGTAATCATTTCAATGCATCTAATAATTATACATATTACCAATAATAATTTAATTCCAATAATAAAATACATATTTATATAATATTCATCACCAAATAACATTCACTTTAATTAAAATTATACAAAATATAGTTCATACGAACTTACGAGGCTAAATGCGTAAATACCAAAATTCGTGGATATTTTGGTAATTTTCTATTTTCCTCAATTTTCACCCAATCTTGATCTAAATTAATATTTCATTCAATTTATTAATGTAAATAATAAAACAATTCATTTCATGTAATTTGGTCACTTTTGACATTTTACAAATTTACCCTTAAAATTTTACTTTTATTCAATTTAGTCCCTAAACCTAAAACATGCAAATTAGCCATTTTAATGAAAACTCATGCTAGTTGCATAATTATATATATATTTCTCCTCCTCCTCTCCATTCCACACCCTTAAGGTATATAACATGCTTATATATAGCATTATCTATAATTTTACTATTTATTTATATGTTCATTCAAAATTGTCCACTTGAGTCATAGTCACTAAATTATTTATATCTTGAGCTATGGAACTCCAAATTAAGATCCGCTAAATTTCTTTGAAACTAGACTCACATATCTTCTTACCATAAAATTTTCAGAATTTATGGTTTAGCCAATAAGTGCAGTTTATTCTTTAAAGTCATCCTTGTTCTGCTGTCTGACAGTTTCGACCCTTCTTCACTAAAAATTAATTATCTCCTCATATGGAATTCAAATGATGTTTGTTTCTATTTAAAATAGACTCATTAAGAATTTAAACATATAAATTTAAGCCCCTAATTATTCTTCTCAAATTTTTACTTATTTTCCAAAGTCAGAATAGGGGAACCCAAATTCATTCTGACATTGTCTCACAAAATTTATTATATCTCATGATTTACAATTCCATTACTTACACCATTTCTTCTATGAGAAACTAAACTCAATAAGCTTTAATTTAATATTTTTTTTCATCCTCTAATTCGATCTCCACAATTTATGGTGATTTTCCAAAGTTAACCTATTGCTGCTGTCCAAAACTGTTTTAGTGCAAGATGTTGATTACTAAGTTTATAACTCCCTTTCTCTATAATATTTCTCATCACTTTCACTTAATTCCCTTCACTAATATATCAAGAACATAAGACCTTATATAAGAAAACTCTACTATAACATCATTTCTATGCTTTTTCAATAATATCAAACTTAAAAATATATTGAAATCTTGATGTTCTTACCTTGTCCTATTAGTTTCAACTTTTAACTTGATTTTATCTCTCCTCCAGCTTCTCTTTCTTGAATCTAACTTGATATTCTAGCTCCCTATAGTCTCCTTGTTATCTTTCTCTCTTGATGGATATGGAAATTCTTTTGATTTCTAGGTGAAAATGGTAAATTTTTGGTGGAAGGACCAAATTGTAAAGAAAGCAAAACTTTCTTTCTTTCTCTCTTCTTCTCACGTTGGATGCATGGGAAGATGATGATTTCTTTTCATCTTTCCTCCCTTTTATATTAATCATTTAATAATAAAATAATACTAAAAATCTTAATAAAATATTAATTAAATAACATTTATCTAATTAATTAATTAAAAATATCACCAACATCATCATTACCTTCTAGAGTTCTCTCTCTCTAATTGACCATTTTTCCCTTCATAATCTTTTAAAATTTCATCCTTGAGTCATCACTTAATTTGGTAAAATTGTGATTTAGTCCCTCAAAATTCTTCACCTTTTCAATTTGGTCCTAATTCATCATTAGTTTCTAGATTATTCCACCCTTAAAATATTTGCACTATTGGTCCTTCAAATTTTTCATATTTACACTTTACCCCCTCAAATTTTGAGTATTTACTCTTGGTCAACAAAACTTTTCTCATTTTTGCGATTTAATCCTTTCTTGAATTAATATATCATAATACACTTCCCAATGTTTCCATAACTCAAAATTTCACTTTTTGTCACTTTATTTCCTTATTTTACTATATCAAGGATACCTAATTTCTTACTGTAGTAGTTTTCGGGGTATTTCAGTAGTAATTTTCGGGATATTACAAGCGGAGGATCAATTGGACATATATAATTAGGGCTTAAATAATTTTTAATTAAGTTCCAACTCTTCGTCTATTAATTACTACATTATTTAGTCATGAAGTCATTCCACTAAAGTACCATGATTGAACTTTCCTCATTCTATACATTACGAAAGCTACTACACCAAGTGCTTGTCCAATGATCTTGTCATATGTGAGTTACCCTTATAGGATATCATTAATCTCTTTAGAATAAAATATGTTCTCCCAATATGATCCTAATTTATCTCACAGTAATCATTATATCTTCCTTCATTAGAAGTCAATTACTAACAAATAGTAGTTAAATTATTCATATTAGAGAAATGACTTGGGACCTCATTACTTTTCATCTAGTATTAATGCCAATGAGAGGATATCATTTACCCTTTATTAGGCTATAAATTTCACTATTGTAAGTTAAGTTATGTCATGCAAAAGTTATATACCTAATGTACTATAGCTTTCGACTATTACCAATTGAACTCAGGCTATCAATACATCAAAGTATACAAGTTATGCACATATAGTTTGTCACTTACTTAAGATTGAGGTAAGTCACACTATGAAAATCTGAAATGAATAAATCCACAAATGGATCTAGGATTTATCCTACTTGGGTCCTATTCGATGTATTGTTAGTCCAATTAATCATATTTATGTCTCTATCTTTTAAGAGTTATATGTTCCAATACCCAAGACAATGTATCTCCCCAACTGGACTTGATAGACAATATAATAGTCTTCCAATCGACTTACTCAATTCTAATACAAGTTGTCTTCTTACATTATAATTCAACCACATAATACAACTTAATATTAGTTAAACATTAGATAATCAATAAGCTAATATTTACTTTCATTTTGCTTTGTGTACAAAAACCATTTGAGGATATTTATGCAAAAGATATTAATAGTAATGATAAAATTTATTCAATTAATTTGTTTGAAAAATTACAAGTACATAAAGTATATAAACGATATCACTACACTAAGGGCACTAGAACCCAACATTCGAGTCCACCTAAAGCGAAAAGAAAGAATCCCAAGAAGCCTAAAGACTTGTCAAAATCTAAATGTTTCCTCTATAGTAAAAAAGAGCATGTCAATGCTAATTGTAAAGAATGGAAGGACTACCTAGCCTTTAAGCATAAAGGTACGAAACTTTTGGCTATTGAAACTTATTTAGTGGAAGATTCAGTAGACCATTGGGACATTGATTATGGATCCATTAATCATATTTGTGGTTTTCTTTTTTTGTTACAGGAGTTCAAAAAAATAAAAGATCTTCAAGATAAGAATCTCTTGTAAATCGAAGATGGGAGCAATGTAGTGGCAGAAGTAGTGGAAGACGCATATATTTATTTTGATAGTTTTAGGAATATTATATTTTAAATGATATTTTCTATGTATCGAATTTTAGAACAAATGTAATTTATATTGCATGTTTATTTAGAGATGGTTATACCGTGACTTTTAATAAGTTATTGCAATTCATATTTGCAATAGATGGATGCAAAATAATCTCTATTTTATCAAATCAAATATGTACTCAATGTTAGAAACTGAATTAGTGAATAAGAAACTTAAAATTTTTACTCTAATGATGCGTACTTTTATCATCTAAAACTTGGTCATATTGACCAAGATAGAATCACTAGACTTATGAAAGATGAGATTTTAAGTTCTCTTAAAGAGGTATATCTTATACAATGTGAATCTTACTTAAAAACAAAATGACTGAAAGATCTTTTAATGCAAAAGGTACAAAGATCGTTCATCTCTTAGAACTGGTACACACTAACTTATGCAAAATGTACAAAGCCTTCCTTTTCTCTTTTATTATTTATTATATTGTTACATTAACGATAGAAAAATGTTTTATTTTTATTTTTGAAATTTAAATATTATAAAAAAAATATTTATGAAAACCAATTTCCATTATTTACTTAACCATTTTAAAATTTTACCACTTCAATAATTTTTTTATATAAAAGAATTAGAGAAATTTTATCAAAAATCGAATGAAGCTGAATTAACTATGAACCAATTTATGGATCCATCTATCCAAATTACTTTCATCTGTGCCTGGTTGTAAAAGGCAGCGAAGAAATGAGGTTTTGCCATAAAAAAATCACGAAGTCGGCTCAATAATCAACCATCCAATTTTGCATTTCCTATTAACATGCCAACCCAAAAGTTGAAAAACCCCCCTCCCATTCCCAATCATAATTAATTCTCTTACCCTCCCCTCACTCAAAATCAACTAAATCTTTCATGTGCTAGAATTATGTGACCTGAATTCTGTTTATTCTAATTTAAAGTGCAAGTCACTTGTCAAAAGAATAAAATAGAGGGACAAAATTAGGAATCTTGCCGCACAAGTTGAATCCATATAGAACTATACTTATTCTATTAGACGTTGATTATAAAAAGATTGTTTAACTCTTAAAACATGTATAGTCGAAAACCTCTTTTATTGTTGTTTTTTTCAACATTAGTGAATTTCTTCTCTGCTCGTTATTTTTTTATAAAAGTTTTTCACGTAAAATCTGCTTGTTTTTATTTTTATTTTTTATTACTTTACGATCAATCGTACTACCATTATCGATGTATAATATAATAATATGTATAAATTAAAAATTAATAGATATTGATGAAAAAGTCCAGGTGAGCAGAGATGTCATCTTTAATGAAAAAGCTTGCTGGAATTGGGAAAAGAGTGAACCAGAAGCTACTTCAAAAGACCTGGTGCCTGATCAAGCTGAACTCGAGCAGCTTGGACCTGAAACAGATATTGATGATGTGCCTGTGAGAGGCACAAGGTCCTTGGATGAAATTTATGAAAGGGCACAAGTTGCTATAGCAGAACCTAGCAGTTTTGAAGAAGCTGAGGCAGATGAGGGCTGGAAACAAGCTATGGTTGATGAAATCAACATGATTCAGAAGAATCAGACATGGGAACTGGTTGACAAACCTGCTGGAAAGAAGACCATTGGAGTAAAATGGGTCTATCGAGCAAAACAGAATGCTGATGGCAGTATAAACAAGTTAAAAGCCAGGCTTGTTGTCAAAGGATTTAGCCAAAGGTATGGTCTGGACTACCTGGAGACTTTTGCACCAGTAGCCAGGCTTGACACAGTCAAAATAATAGTTGCTTTGGCTGCTCAACATCACTGGACCATTCATCAGCTTGTTGTGAAGTTTGCATTTCTCAATGGTTTCCTGGAAGAAGAGATCTACATCGAGCAGCCTCAAGGGTTTGTGGTCACTGGCAATGAACACATGGTGTACAGGCCAAAGAAGGCCTTGTATGGCCTGAAGTAGGCTCCTCAAGCCTGGTATGCTCGAATTGATTCCTACTTGCTCAGTTTGGAGTTTGAGAGAAGTGCCAATGAACCAACTTTGTATGTGAAGAAAAATCAAGCTGAGACTCAGCTTATTCTGTCACTCTATGTTGATGATTTGTTGGTAACTGGAGGAGACAAGAACATGCTGCATGATTTCAAGAAAAAAAAATGAAGAAGATGTTTGAGATGTTTGATCTAGGCAGAATGAACTACTTCCTAGGAATGGAAGTGAAGCAAACAGCAAATGGAATCTTTCTCAGCCAGAGTTCCTTTGCTATGAAAGTCTTAAATAAGTTCTCTATGAAGAATTGCAAGCCAACAAGCACACCAATGGCTGTTGGAATGAAGCTATCGAGACAGGAAACTGGTGAATCAGTTTGTGAGACTATGTACAAGAGTCTCATTGGTAGTCTACTGTATTTGACTGCAACAAGGCCCGATATCATGTTTGCAGTTAGTGTGCTATCTAGATACATGAATTGCTGCAAAGATCAGCACTTTCAAGCAGCTAAAAGGGTGTTGAGGTACATTAAAGGCACCATTAATCATGGTGTGTTGTTCAAAAGGGCTAAAAACATGAAGTTAACAGGTTATGTCGATAGTGACTGGGCTGGATCGTGTGATGACATGAAGGGCACATCTGGATATGCATTTAGCCTTGGCTCAGGCATGTTTTGCTGGAGTTCTAAGAAGCAAAGTCTGGTGGCACAGTCAACAGCAGAAGCTGAATATGTTGCTGCTACATCTGCTGTGAATCAAGCCATATGGCTTAGAAAAATCTTAGCTGATCTAAACCAAATTCAAGAAGGAGCAACAGAGATCTACTGTGATAACAAATCTGCTGTTGCAATTGCAAAGAATCCTGTCTTCCATGGTAGAACAAAACACTTCAACATCAAGTTACATGTTATAAGGGAGATGGAGCAAGCTCATGAAATCGAGCTGATTCATTGCAATTCAGAAGAACAAATTGCTGATATCTTTACAAAGGCACTTAATGTGTCCAAATTTGTTAAGTTGAGAAGGGAATTAGGTGTCACAAGCATGGAAACTAAGGAGGAGTGTTGAGTTTAGTCCCATGCAAAGGTGGCCACGCAAAAAGAAATGGCAGCAGGCAATCGAGCCATGGTGTGCAGCAGCTGAAGCTTCAAGTTACTAAACTACTTGTTGTTTTAGTTGTATTTTAATCATTTTGTAATCTGGTTCATATTGAACTAAGTAGGTATTTTTTGGTGTAATTTTGATGTTGATTGACTGAAATATCAGCAATGCAATGTGTGCAAGCTAATCTTGTAAGTTTTAATGCATATTAGTGGTGTTAGGTAATTGATTAGGTGATTACTTGTTCATTTGACAAGTTAACTGATATAGGTAATAGCATAATGCCTTTTTTTGTTGTTAATGAAAAGATTTCATTCAAATCTATCTCTATCTTTTCTGTTTTTTCATTGCAAATTTCTTTTTGTTCTTTCTTCTTCAATAGTTTCTTCAGCAAGGCTCGACACTTGATGTCCAAGCAAAGCTGAAACCAGCTTGCTGCTGCCTCTTGCACCAACAGGTTGAGATTGCATAGGGCAGGTACTGATTGGCATAGCACGAGTCTCGTAAGCTGGGCTAGCAATATTTTCCCTTTCTCCAATAGTCCAACATCCTTCAAAATCCAACAAATACAAAAACATTATATGTTTAGAATTTACCAATTCTGGTTGAATGGGCAATTGTATATATAAAGTTTGATTTTGTGTAATTTTATATTAGAATTTTTATATTTTTAATTTTTACAAATTATTAACACAATTATTAATATAACATCATTTTATGTTTATTTATTGCATATACATATAATTGTATTTCTCCCATATAAAAATAAACTGATGCATTTATTTCTTTAAATGAGCATGGTTGAATCAAAATTAAAATTTCATATATACATTTGAACCACAACCAAAAGTTTCATGTATATAATTACATCAAATTAAAGTTAATGTATCAAAAATGAGACAAAATTAAGTATTAAAATGAGAAATTTCGATATAATTTAGGAGCCAAATTATAAATAAAATCTTAAATTTAAAATATAAGAATTATAATTTAATTTAGGTATAAAAATCAATAAAATCAGATGAATCGAACTAAATCAATGGGTGGACTTAACTTTGCTTACTCAAAAACATGAATAAAAAATGAGAAATACTCTAATGAATTTGGTTATGAGACTGAAAGAGCTAATGGCTTTGTTTCCCCAAGTCTCTAGTTATACTAAATACATAACAATCACAATAAAATGGGAAAAAGGAGATAAAGCAAAGTTGGAGACATGACAATGGAAAAAGGAGGTTCTATAAGAGAATTCATATATGTATCTACGTAAATATCTTTTATGCAATTGGTTTGTATAACACATTCCAAATATACCAAAGATAAATGCTTATTGATTTGATTTTTGGTGGTAAGAGAATTGTTTTTAATTGCATAACCTCATGGAGTTCTCACCATTTAAATGCATGCAATGAAAAAGTTATGTTGTGAGCAAACGCAGAGATATCAATGTATATGTATGCAACAGTGACCATACTTAAAAGGGTCCTAATCATTTACCTCGCAGAACAATCCTCCAGAGATCTTTAGTCTATCAATCTCATCTATGGTCACATTAATAAGTGTGCCATGCAGCAATTGCTCCATTCTTGACCTGCAAATATAACTCTTTATGATATTGCTTACGACTCTAATGAAAAGTTACTTGGAGACAATGTTGGGGGAAGAAAAAAGATGGTACCGAACATATTTATAGTTAACAAAAAAGTGGGTTTCTCCATAAGAAATGTTTCTTGTTGAATGCATAGAGAAAGATTTATACGCATGCAAGGGGAGTTTGGAAGTTAGAATAAGTTCCTGCCTTTGTTTCATGCAACTTTGGCATGGGGGAAGTGGCCAGCTTGACTAGGTAAAGATTCTAAATTATACGAGAGTAATAATAATTAATTATAGATCAGAATCAAACATTGGGTAAGTCATCCTTTGCTTGATTAGAGAAAAGCTATGGTTCTCGACATTGGACATGTATATTATTTATTTCATTAACTTTTACAAATCCTAAAAATGTATGTTTCAAAGATAATTATAAATTAAGTAGGACTGTATGACAGCTGTTAGAATTCGGATATTCGAATCAACAAAGGTTTTTATTTTTATTTTTAAATGTGAAAGATTATTAGGCTTGCATTGCACAAAAGAGAATGAAAGAAGTCCTATTAGAAAATAAAGAGATACAACTTTTGAACTGGTAGCTTTAATGGGTAGATATCAGATTAAGTGCTAATGGTGAGTAAAATTGATTTTAATTAAAAAATTAATTGTTTTAATTGGTTTTGTCGATTGGGATATCGATTTAGATGATTTAATTAGTCTATTTTAATTTTGACTTTCAAAATTGAACTGATCGAAAAATCGTTTTATATTATTTTATTTTTAATTATTTAAAATATATTTAATTTTATAATATATAATAAATATATACCCACCAAACTCAACTCAATAAATTTATACCCAAACCATTAATCCATAACTTCTAAACCCATTAAATCTAATAAAATGCATCCTAATTAAAAAATACGTTACACCCCTCGACATCTTCCCCCAATTTCTCCAAAAACAATTGCAGGCCGCAGCATGGTGCTAGCAAATAATAACAATGAAACCCCATTCCTTGAAGAAATAACAAACAAAACCCCCATTTCTTTTTCCATTTTGCTTGAAGAAAGAAGGGTAAACTATCTAGTTGATTACCCAATATTTAGGGTGCTTAATTTCATTTTAGTCCATTTACTTAACGTGCTATTATGAAACTACGATGACTTCATTAATTTAATTTTTACTTCGAATTTTAATTATTTAATTACAACTTAATTAAATAATAATTTGAAGTTAATTTAATTACCAAGTCATCATATTCATAGCAAAAAAATACATTTACTGTAGATAGTGATACATGCAATTTACTTTTCTAGTTCGTCGTTTTACATTTTCATATCATCGGTTAATGCAAACTTTCAAGGTAGTACGGATCTAGCGGAGGATCAATTGGTCATATAAAATTAGGGCTTAAATAATTTTTAATTAAGTTCCAACTCTTCGTCTATTAATTACTACATTATTTAGTCATGGAGTCATTCCACTAAAATACCATGATTGAACTTTCCTCATTCTATACCATTACGAAAGCTACTACACCAAGTGCTTGTCCAATGATCTTGTCATATGTGTGTTACCCTTATAGGATATCATTAATCTCTTTGGAATAAAATATGTTCTCACAATTGATCCTAATTTATCTCATGGTAATCATTATATCTTCCTTAATGAAAAGTCAATTACTAACAAATAGTAGTTAAATTATTCATCTTAGAGAAATGACTTGCGACCTCATTACTTTTCATCGAATATGTAATGCCAATGAGAGGATATCATTACCCTTTATTAGGCTATAAATTTCACTATTGTAAGTGAAGTTATGTCATGCAAAAATTGTATACCCAATGTACTATAGCTTTCGACTATTACCAATTGAACTCAGGCTATCAATACATCAAAGTATACAAGTCATGCACATATAGTTTGCCACTTACTTAAGATTGAGGTAAGTCACACTATGACCATCTGAAATGAATAAATCCACAAATGGATCTAGGATTTATCCTACTTGGGTCCTATTCGATGTATTGTTAGTCCAGTTAATCATATTTATGTCTCTATCTTTTAAGAGTTATATGTTCCAATACCCAAGACAATGTATCTCCCCAATTGGACTTGATAGACAATATAATAGTCTTCCAATCGACTTACTCAATTCTAATACAAGTTGTCTTCTTGCATTATGATTCAACCACATAATACAACTTAATATTAGTTAAACATTAGATAATCAATAAGCTAATATTTACTTTCATTTTGCTTTGTGTACAAAAACCATTTGAGGATATTTATGCAAAAGATATTAATAGTAATGATAAAATTTATTCAATTAATTTGTTTGAAAAATTACAAGTACATAAAGTATATAAACGATATCACTACACTAAGGGCACTAGAACCCAACATTCGAGTCCACCTAAAGCGAAAAGAAAGAATCCCAAGAAGCCTAAAGACTTGTCAAAATCTAAATGTTTCCTCTATAGTAAAAAAAGAGCATGTCAATGCTAATTGTAAAGAATGGAAGGACTACCTAGCCTTTAAGCATAAAGGTACGAAACTTTTGGCTATTGAAACTTATTTAGTGGAAGATTCAGTAGACCATTGGGCCATTGATTATGGATCCATTAATCATATTTGTGGTTTTTTTTTTGTTACAGAATTCAAAAAATAAAAGATCTTCAAGATAAGAATCTCTTGTAAATCAAGATGGGAGCAATGTAGTGGCGTAAGTAGTGGAAGATGCATATATTTATTTTGATAGTTTTAGGAATATTATATTTTAAATGATATTTTCTATGTATCAATTTTAGAAGAAATGTAATTTATATTTCATGTTTATTTAGAGATGGTTACACCATGACTTTTAATGAAGTTATTGCAATTCATATTTGCAATGGATGGATGCAAAATAATCTCTATTTTATCAAATCAAATATGTACTCAATGTTAGAAACTGAATTAGTGAATAAGAAACTTAAAATTTCTTACTCTAATGATGCGTACTTTTATCATCTAAGACTTGGTCATATTGACCAAGATAAAATCACTCGACTTATGAAAGATGAGATTTTAAAAACAAAATGACTAAAAGATCTTTTAATGCAAAAGGTACAAAGATCGTTCATCTCTTAGAACTGGTACACACTAACATATGCAAAATGTACAAAGCTTTCCTTCTCTCTTTATTATTTATTATATTGTTACATTAACGATAGAAAAATATTTTATTTTATTTTGAAATTTAAATATTATAAAAATATTTATGAAAACCAATTTTCATTATTTACTTAATCATTTTAAAATTTTACCACTTCAATAAATTTTTTATATAAAAGAATTAGAGAAAATTTATCAAAAATCGAATGAAGCTGAATTAAATATGAACCAATTTATGGATCCATCTATCCAAATTACTTTCATCCGTGCCTGGTTGTAAAAGGCAGAGAAGAAATGAGGTTTTGCCATAAAAAAATCACGAAGTCGGCTCAGTAATCAACCATCCAATTTTGCATTTCCTATTAACATGCCAACCCAAAAGTTGAAAACCCCCCCTCCCATTCCCAATCATAATTAATTCTCTCACCCTCCCCTCACTCAAAATCAACTAAATCTTTCATGTGACCTGAATCCTGTTTATTCTAATTTAAAGTGCAAGTCACTTGTTAAAAGAATAAAATAGAGGGACAAAGTTAGGAATATTGCCGCACAAGTTGAATCCATATAGAACTATAATTTTTTTTATTAGACGTTGATTATAAAAAGATTGTTTAACTCTTAAAACATGTATAGTCGAAAATCTCTTTTATTGTTGTTTTTTCAACATTAGTGAATTTCTCCTCTGCTCGTTATTATTTTTTTCGATAAAAGTTTTTCACGTAAAATCTGCTTGTTTTTATTTTTCTTTTTTATTACTTTACGATCAATCGTGCTACCATTATCGATGTATAATATAATAATATATATAAATTAAAAATTAATAGATAAACTTGTTTGTTTGGATAGCAAATTTTAATTTATATCTCATAAAAAGTATAATCTCTTTTGGTACAAACTCACATCAACTTTTCATCCATCTTTCAATATCGCTTACTTTTGCTAGTTCCTTTTTTGTTTATTGAGACAAGTGGTGAGGATTGTTTTTATTTTTGGTGGTTTGGATTAAATTCAAAGTTTGAGTGAGATGAAACCTATTTCAAAGGGAAGAAATTGTCAAACAGTGTTATTCATTTATTCTTGGAGTTGTATGATGGATGTGTAGGTGAAAATCTTTATTGCAACAAAGCACACTAATTACTTGGATGACTTTTAAGACTTCCCAATCAATCTAATCCAATCCACCGACAACCTCATATAATTTCATTCTCATAGAGAGAGAGACCTCTCCATTATTATTTTTATTTCATCCCCTCTTAAAAGCTACACACCTGATCTCTGAACTTCTCTTAAGTGTTTGTTTCTCAAGAAAATTAAAAACATGGTACTAACAAAGAAATTCAGAGGTGTCCGCCAGCGTCAGTGGGGCTCTTGGGTTTCTGAAATTCGCCATCCTTTACTGTAAGCTCATCCACTCACCATTATCACCAATATTAATTACAACGCACACATATAAATTCTGGGTTTTAATTGTGTAGGAAAAGAAGGGTATGGTTGGGCACATTTGAGACGGCTGAGGCGGCGGCAAGGGCATATGACCAGGCTGCCATTTTGATGAACGGGCTAAATGCGAAGACCAATTTCCCAGTACCCAACAGTGGTGGTGATGATAATGGGTCTTCTCCGTTGCCTGCCGAGACTTTGTCTGAGTTTTTGGGTGCTAAGCTAAAGAAGTGCTGCAAAGACCAATCTCCATCACTAACTTGTCTCAGGCTGGACACCGATAATGCTCATATTGGGGTGTGGCAAAAACGAGCGGGGAGTCGTTCAAGCTCCAACTGGGTGATGAGAGTTGAGCTGGGGAATAAGAAGACAACAATGGAAGATGGAGCAGCTTCGTCTTCGTCAGAGTTATCGCATATGGTTGAGGAGACTGAAGCAGTGGGAGAAGAAGATAGGGTTGCAATGCAGATGATTGAAGAATTACTCAATTGGAATTGTCCTATGAACTCAACTTCAGCTGGAGTTTAGAAATATATATATATGATGTACATCCTCTGCAAAATTTATCTGCCATACATACATGCATGTAAAACTAGGGCAATATATGCAGTATATGTCTTACTTTCGTAATAGTGAAAATTATTATATGAAAATATATTATATATGAGAACAGCCTAATCAAAGCTTATAGGCCTAGAGAATGTTCAGTCATTGGAATCTTGATATCCCAAGTTTGACTCCAGCGTTGCAAAAATCATGCTTTTTAAAAAAAAAGAAATTTAAGTGGAGATATATTTTCGATTATTTGTTATACTTTGTAATGCTTCATTGTGATTATTGTTAATTTAGATATATATTACACGTAATGAGGAGGGTCCACTTATCAGTGACGGAATCAAGGAGATGCTGGTAAGTCCCGACTCCTTTAAAATGAAAACTTTTTTTATTTAAATTTTTTATAATTTATAAAATTTTAAATTAGTAATGATTAAATTACACTTTGGTCCTCTCAAGAATAATAAAATTTAATTTAATACTTTAAAAATTTTAAAGATATAGATTATAAAATTATAAAATTACATTTTACTATCGTAAAAATATACAATTTAATTTTGCCCCCAAAAAAAGTTTCTAGCTCTGCTACCGCCACTTATACAATTAATATTTTAAAAATTCAATTGTTATATTTTATATTTCATTCATATAGATTATGCATGTTAATTTGGCATAAATTATTTTTTTAACTATTTTTTTATGTAATAAAAATTTCAACTGTTCAGTAACTACCAATATATATAATATTTTAGATCAATATGATAGATATATCGGATGATCGTTAAAATATTAATCGTACAAAGCTATAACTAGAACTACCTATAGCCTCCCTCCCCAACCTATAAATAAGAGGATAATACACTTCAACACATTCGAATCCACATCCTCATACATTGACGATTATAATTTTAATACATGATTATTGTAAGCATTGGTTTTGGAAAACACCCAAAAATCAAATTAAGATTTTGGTGGTTCGACTTGACGTGGATGAACGCTTTTAGCACAAAATAAATGCAAATTTTGTTGAAAGGTAAAGTACATGGAATAAAAACTTAATTAAGCATGAATGGAAATACATTTTTGAGTCTATTTCTTTTTCAAATGAGAATGATGTTTCAAGAATTAAGAATTAAAACTCTCTTTTACCTTATATTCTACCTAAGTATATATACCTCTTTAATTTCAATCATATCACATATTTTTTAATAAATTTATTTTCGTTTTATCAATTTATTAATATTTCTTATAATAAATAATTGGGTTTTTTAAAAAATTATGGTTCTGTAATATGATTTAACTTAAATGAATGGAATAAATATTTCATAATTTCTTTTATCGTATCTTTCTTAATTTTAATTGGATTATTTTGTCGATTTTGTTCGTTGCTTTGGACTATTCGGAATTGATTTTCTTATTGTGATAGATGCTTGCAATCTTTTCAAATATTTCATACTTGAGTTGTGACAAAACCGATTGTCAATATATTATAATGTTCTATTGATGTTGAGGTTAAAACTTTTGTCGTGTTGATGAAATTTATCTTTCACCACCAATAATAAATGTTTGTTATTGTTTTTCTAAATTATATAATCATTTAGCTAATTGGTGCTAGCTTATTGTCAAAATTTATGACTTTACGCCAAGACTTTTTTAAAGTAATAGTTGAAGTTTTATATAACATGACACGGATTCAGAAAATAATTATAATATTACGAAATATTAATAGCCCTGGTCATGAGTCCGGTCAGGTCGGATATATAATTTTAAGCCCAAGTTCGATTTAAAAAATTGGTTTAAAATTTTGTTTAAGTTCGATCTAGATTAAAAATGTTAAGCTAGAGTTTGACCTGACTTGTCCATATTAAATTTTTTTGAATTATTTTTTATATAAAAATAAATTTAAAAAATATAATACATCAAATATACTAAAAAATATTAAAATAAATGCATCCTAGCAAATAGAAAATACATTACAAAAAAGTCTTTATACTTAAATAAGATAGTTGCAACTTAGCATACAAATGCCTTTAAAATAGTAGCAAAATTAACAATAAAATAAGAGTTATACAATATACAAATAATAACAATAAAATAATATCAATATAATAGTAAAATGGTCGCAAAACAGTAGCAAAAGAGCATCAAAACAATTCATTTGGGTCGAGCCAAGCTTGAGCCAGAAAATCTTACCTTAGGGCCGACCCATTTACAAAATAGACCTTAATTTTTGTTCAAACTTATTTTTCGAGTCTATATTTTTATCTAAACCCTTCTACATTTCAAACAAGCCTTCGGGCCTAGATGAATAATCCTACCCATGATTAAACCTTCTTTCTAACATATCAAGATTTAGTTAGATATGTATAAAACATACATCAACAAATAATAAATATAAGAACAAATTTTCTCAAAAAAAAAGTATAAGAATGATCATGTCTATACTCACTCGTGTAGATATATATAAATTTATGATATAGAACAAAAAATTATGATGCTATGACTTATTAATGTATCAAATTTATATAAATATGTGTTGGAAAATGTGTCCATATTATAGTAAACATAAAACTGTTTTCTATGTATTTGAACGATAAATAAATAGATAAAGTTAATTTTACATTTCACTATTATATTTTTTGTATTTTTGTCTTTCACATTTTGCATACATAGCAAAATTGTGACAAACAAATATTAGCTCATTAACTGTCTAAGTTCAAACTGATGTTAAATAGCACTGTAAGAATGTTTACATTGCGAGAGAGACAACTTACTTCAGTAGATAATCTAAACGAGTCTGTAATCTCGTAAAAGAATCAAAGTGAGCATTTGATTCAAATGCTTAGAAAGATTATTATGTCGTCTACAATTCCAATTAGGGAGATGACTAGTCTTGACTATCGAAACAGTTGACTCCACGAGTAGAGATATAAATGTACTCATTGGAAGAATGATATATTAGACTAGACCCAAGTTGAATTAATTCTTAATCCGTTTGTGAATTGATTCACTTATAACGTTCATGGTATGACTTACTTAAACCCTGAGCTAATCACTGACCATGCGTATGTAACTCATGTGCTTTGATATAAGTGGAGGCTTATACTCTAAAGATGATCGAGTCGATATTCGATATATTGGGTACATGAGTTGTGTATGACATGACTTTACTAGAAACAATGGAATCCATAACTCAATTAAAGAGTTAATGATATCCCCTCATTGGCATTGTGTAGATTGATAAATATGGAACGTGGTCACAACTTGCTACTTCTCGAACAAGCAATTTATCACAGCCATTAATTGACAGTGATCATATTAATCATTAAGAAGACACAATAGTGACAATGAGATAAAATATGATTGTATTGAGTGAACGGATTTAACTTAAAGGAATCAAGGATATCATATGAGGGTAATACACACATGGCAAGGTCATTGGATAAAGCAGTTGGATGAATTGTTCTCGTAAAAAGTATACAATAAGGAGTTTTCAATCATGGTACTTCTTGTGGACTGACTCCATAATTAAGTAAATTGTGAATTATCAGAATGATGCTTCTAGATATAATTACAGTTAAATCAAGCTTAATTGTATATGTCTGATTGATCCCACCACTAGCTCAACAAAAACTCAATCTGATTACATTTGAATCAGAATAAAATTCTACAACTTTGGAAATAATTTAATTGAGTCAGTTTATTCAATGTAGAATTAAATTAGGAGGTCGTGAGAATTGTTCAATTAGAGAATTTGATTAAAGAATATTTTTGAAAATTAATTTGGAAAATCTCAGTATTTTTGGGAAAATTAATTTTGATCAAGTAAAATTAAATTAATTGAAATAAATATTATATTATTGGAAATTAGTTTTCAAGTCAGACAATTGATCCAATGGGTAATTGAACTTAAAAGTTGGATTCGAGATCAAAAATTGAACCTGAGACCGAAACCTAAAAACTGGTTGAACCAGACCCTATGTATGAAATTAGGCTGACGATCCAACCGGTGGCTGGATCGGACCGGCCGGGTCGTCACTGGCCTAGACTGAACGAGCAACAGATAAATCGATCATGCTCATTCAGGTAAAACAACGACGGTTCGAGGTGCTGGGGAGAAGTGGCATCGACAATGGCACCCCCGACACGGCGGTTGCGATGGTGGCGATCGGCGAATGGTCAACAACAATGATTCTTCAATGGTAGAGCAGTGAAAAAATTAGACTCCTAGTAGGATTCTACCAAGTAACTTGATTTCAAATTAACTTTTCCAAAGATAATATTGTTTTAATGAAATTAATATTACATTAAATTTAGTATTTATCTAGATAATATTTTATTAATTTAATATTAATGTGATTAATTCTAAACACTTGAATTCAAGAAAAGTTGTAGAGAGACAATTCTCTGAAAAAATTATTTTAGAAAATTTCTAGAGATATTCTTATTATTTACAACTTCACTCCAGAATTTTAGAGAAATTATGAAATTGTCCAACTGGTAATTTTGTGAATTTTTTTTTATTCGAAGGGAGCCCACACTAGACAGATGTGCACTTGAGGATAGTGGAAAAGACTACTCGGTCGAAGCGTTCATCCTAGATGAATCATAAATGTATGATTTTGATTAAGTGTTTGTTACTTTAGATAACACAACCAAGTTCTTGTTTTTGGAAAAATTTTAAAACTCCAGTTTTTCCTTAACCTATTTTCTGCTGCGTTTTCCAAACCCGATCTTCCAACAATATGTAGAGTCAAATTTTTTTTGTTAATTCATGTACTATGCATAAATTGTGGATTTAATTTATCTACTTTAATTTGGTTAAATTTAGTCCCAGTACTTTTCACACTTTGAAATTTCAGTCTTAACACAAATGGTAGCAGTTAAATTTGTTAGGTCAAATTACATTATTAATCCTATATTATGCGAATCGACAAATATAGTTTAAATGGATGATTTTTAGTATCTATATTTTCTGATTTTTCATGATGTAAATTTTTCACAGTATTATGTGAAAATAACAAAATAATATACATAAAATATATTTATCACATAAAATTTTAAAATAATTAAATTTAATTCAACGAAGCAAAATTTGAGCAACATATAAAACATAAGTCAGCATGGTACAAATATAAAATAATCATATCTACACCCACTCAATACAAGGGAAATATAGATAGAAAGGTAAGGGAAGAAATGGAAAGATAGGCCTTTAGGCAGTTGGGTGAGAGTTAATGCTGTTTGTTAAATAAAAGTGAATATCTTGTGATTTACTTAAATACATATTTTACAACTAAGTTAAGATTTTTTCATATATTGTATTTTTATTTTTTAATTTTAAAAATATAATTTAAGGATGTTAAAACCATATAATAATAATAGTGAGTGTGAGGGCTTCTACTTAGTGATGAGATATGTATATTTGTCATTGGCTAGTTAATGTAAAAATAAGTAAAATGTCATAAATGTCCCTATATTAAAAGGCGGATTACATTTTGTCCTTCTAAAAAAAAGACAAATTAGCCTCCTATATATTAGAAAAAAGTACAAATTAGTCATTTCGTTAAAAATTCCGTCCATTTGTGTTGTTAAGTGATGGTTTGGCTTTTCCTTTTTTATATAAGTGATCTAGAAATAAATGATGAGTAGAATTTGGTAAAAGTACCATGAAAGCCTTTATATTAGAAGTCAAGTTGTATTTTACCCTTTCTATTAAAAAAGCGGTAAATTAGTCTCTATATATTAAATCAAAGAGCAAATTGGTTATTCTATTAAAAATTTCATCCTTTTCTAGTGTTAAAATTTCATCTTTTTCTACCAACGGTCCTTGTTTACCTTGTTTATTATTATGTATTGTATTTAGCTAGTTTAGTTGTTGATTCATAGGGATTGATTTAGATCTTCATTATGCTAGCAAGCCTCAAAAAAAATTTGTATAATTGAGAGACTTGTTTAAGTTATTGTACTGATTATTAAGAGCACTTAATCGATTAAAGTAACCAAAAACATTATTTGTGAGAGTGAATTTGATTATAAAACCTTTGTATTGTAGTTTTACAAGCTAAGTTGACAGAGGTGAATTTAGTGGTGAGAATATCAATTTTCTAGGATACAGAAGTGAGGAAATTGTCACTGGTGTGATAGATCAGGTTCACATGTTGTAAGGATAAAAGATAATGTATACTTCTCACCGAGCTAAACTTTGTAGATGTAAGAAAATCGAACTGTGTAAACAATTTTTTTATCATTTTTTTGGTGCATTGTTTTGCCGTACTTGAAGAAGTGCTAACTTTCCAATCAATTCTTTCAAGCACTTAACTTGTTAATTAACAATAAAAATAATCAAATATATATTATATTAACGTGGAACATAGGTAAGGCTGATTTACCAATAAAAACTTAATTTTTTATAAATTTACCGAAATGGGCCCTGTATTTTATTATTTATCGGAATGGGCCATTTTCTGACAAATCGCGTCCACGTCAACGCGATGTCAGGGGACGTGCCAGGAAATCGTGGCCACGTCAGAGCGCTTTGCTAACGCGTCAACAAAGCGCGCTGACGTGGCCGCGATTTCTTGACTTGTAGGTTTTTGGATTTTAGGGTTTAGGGTTTTTAGGATTTTTAGAGTTTTGGAGAAAAAAGTAAACAGATAAGTCGCGCCCACGTGTACGCGCTTCTTTACGGAAACCTCTGCCCTTGAATCTACAAAGGTTGAGCATGCATTCACTGAAGTACTAACTCAAATACATCATGTGATCAATCGAAAAGCACTCGAAGGAGGGAATGATCAAACAACATTGCCCAAGGGACAAACCATCAATGTCGGCTTTCGGGATGATGTTTCAGTTGTGAAGAAAGACTATCATTGCTCGCATAATTGTTAGATGATTCCGAGTGTCCAAATTTGCTTCCTCATTAAGCACAAGCTTTCCTCACCGTGATCTTTCTCGAGATCTTTCGTTGAAGACGAAGAAATCACAGCATTCCAGGGATTTTCTTATAGTTTGTTCAGACAGATCTAGTTTTAGTATTTTAAATGATTTTCATTAGTTGTGGAGAATAAATTTTAAATTAGCTATCATAATGTTTTCTATTTTCAAAGGAGTATTTTATGTAATATAATAAATAAATAGGGATAATTTAGGTATTATAAATAATTTAAATAATTTAGTGCAACTATATACATGAAATTTCATTAGTTCACGCGTTGGGCAAGTCGCGGCTACGTAAGCGCGCTTTGCTGACGTGACAACAAATCGCCCCCTTGTGGACGCGATTTGTTGCCACGTCAAGAAAGCGCTACCGACGTGGTCATGATTTCGCACGCCCCCGACATCGTCTTGGCGTGGACGCGATTTGCCGAAAAAGACCCATTCCGGTAAATAATAAAATACTGAACCCATTTCGGTAATTTAAAAAAATAGACTTTTTTAATAAATTACCCCACAGGTAATATAGAAAAGCCAATCGAATTAAACCATTCATGGTCATATTAATAAGAAAGTGAAACATGGATAGATAATAACCAAGGGCAAAATCAACGGGGTGGTGTAGCAATTATATGTGGCCCTCTACTTTTTACAAGCTCAACCATATAATATACGACCCACACTTTTTTTATTTATTCATTTGCTTATAAAAATTTGATAGTTTTCAAGTTTTGACCTTTGCAATGCCATTTGAAATGACCGTGGGTCCCTTACCCATACCCCCATTTCCATTCAAGTCTACCACTATTGTAGCATGTGGTAAACAATTTTTGGAGTTGCCAACACTTTTGATGGAAAGTCTAGGTGACAAAGTTGTAGTTGGCATACCCCCATTAATTAGCTTTTTGTTGGACAATTTCTCAATGCAAAGATCTCTAACACCCAAGTCTTTGACTCTCCACCTACTTAATTGTGAATGGCCTAGGATTGGTGTATCTTCAATTATGGTTGACAAAACGTCTTTATGGTACCCATTTGACTTTTGAGGTCAGTTTTACATTGTTTTGAGACTTGGGAGGTATCTAAATATATACATTGATGGAAAACATCAATTAATTGATTTTTTACTACATTTTCAATGTTTCTTCTATCATCATTTAAAGCTTCGTGTAAAAGCATCGTCAAGGCTTTTGTATTGGGAATTAGTCGTAATTTGTTCTTTCTATTCAAAGTATATGAAAATTAGTTCATGCATATTAAATTAAAAAGTAAATTAGTCATTTTATTAAATTTCATCCCTTTGTAAAGACGGAAGGCTCCGCCCATTATAAAATTTTAAAATATTCATTTTAATCCCTTAAGATAT
Source organism: Gossypium raimondii (assembly GCF_025698545.1). NCBI lineage: Eukaryota > Viridiplantae > Streptophyta > Magnoliopsida > Malvales > Malvaceae > Gossypium > Gossypium raimondii. The sequence continues at coordinate 50,457,660 of NC_068571.1, forward strand.
TTTTAAAATTTTATTTTAATATTATAATTAATGTCTAAAAATGATTATTTGTGTTTGTCCCCAAATTTTAAAAGCTTTTGCAGCTTGATTTCTTTAATATAGTTTATAGATTTTATATTAAAATTGATATATTTTTAGTTTAATTTGATAAATTAATATAAAGTGGTATCCAAATATTAATTTGGTAAAAAATATTTAGTAACATTTTAGTTTAATTTGATAAACTAATACAAAGTAGTATCTAAGTATTAATTTGGTAAGCAAATAATGTTAAATAATAGTCGTATCTAAATAAAAAAGTAGTATTTAAATATTAATTTGATTAAAAAATAAACTTAAATAATTACGGTATCTACTACAAATTGAGCATTTAACCTATTTTGCTTTTTTAAATTTAACTTGGGTATCAAGCTTAACTCAAACTTAAAAACACCTTGTTCAAAATAGGCCCGGCCTTGCCCACTTTAAAAATGTCTACTTTATATAGATATCTCAACCCCCCTTATAAATATTTTCAGTTTTGCCTATATTTCTTCGTACTGTTAAAAATTGACATGACTGACAGAATAATCAACTAGTGACATATGGTGTACCATGTGTGCTAAGCTGACATACAGAGACTAGTTTTTTAACAATGGAAATAGATTAAATTTTTAACAAAAAAAACATATTTACTCTTTAATTTAACGTATAAGAATTAATTTACCCATCTTTTGAGCAAATGGACCAAAATGTAATTCGACTCAAAGTATAAAAGTATAACCTTATTCATTTAAGTATAAGGTCGTAAATCTCATGGGGAATGCTGTTCCTCAATAAGTTTGGAGTGATCCATTTGTCTGGAAAAAAATCATTATTGGCGTGTGAAATTTGTGGGCTTATTGTTAAATTGCAACTTAAAGGATTCTCCGAAAGTGAGTACCTTTGCAGGCTCAGTAATAAGGGATTGAATTTGAGTTTTACATTGTCGATAGAATCTTAACTTAGTTGGTATCGATATTGTCAATGCAAGAGGACGTAGGTTTGAGTGCCGCATTATCCTCTTATTTAAGAGTTGGGGAGAGATTGTGAATAGTTTTAGGCATTGTATCAAAAAACAAAGACTAGAAATCGTGAGGATGCTATACATTCATATGAAAAGAAGTAAATAAATAAAAAAACGAGTCTCACGTTTTGGTTTCTTTAGTAAATTTGGGTTGAGTCATTTATTTAATTCAGTGTTTATAATAATTGATTTTAATTGAAACGGGTGATATTGTTGATATAGTTGTAACTTTAAAAAAAATGAACTCGTTATCGAACAACATAGTTAATAGAATTTTTTAACTAATCAATTTAGTCACTCAATTATTAGTAAGTTTTTTTCGTCACTTATGAAAAGTTATAAAAATGTCACCCAAATACTCGATTTTGACTCTTTTTTGGTCCAATTTAATCTTGATCCAGATTTCTTTTAAAACAAAAAAAAAATTAAAAATACCCAAAATTATTAACGGTGTAACATATGTGATATTGTACTTGGAAATTGGATATGCACCACTAGGTTTTGAGGACATCTTTGCAATGTGGATTGTTGTTCTGTGCGCAAGTTATAGGTGAACCCGTGGTTGGATTGTGTGCTCGAGCATTATCAATGTAACGAGTCTCTATTGATCAATTGAATTTGTAGTCTCTTTTGAACTTTTAATAGACTTGGCATGTACCTAATTGACTAAATTATCTTTAAAGTACCTATTTTGACACTATGGTTCTTGTTATTGATATATTGTTGGTTCATTTTGGTAACTATGTTACACCTTTAACAAAACTTGTGACCTTAATGGGTTGCATGATGTGTTTAAGTTGTTACATTTACTTGCATAGTCAAATTTCAATGTAATATGTTTATAAGCATGAGTTTAGGTGTTTAGGACTTGTTTTTGCATGTTACACACATTCGTATTATGTTGGTTTGATATCTTATATGTTTCAGGATTGATTACATTACTTAAAATGTTTTTTTTCTTAGGTGTAAGTCTTGAAACAAGTTGAATTTATCTCGAGATAAAGTGAGTATATTTGTATGAAACATTAATTTTTTGGTGCATGTTTTTAGACATACCACACTTGTCTTGAGACATGGAAGGCAAAATCTCAAGACATTACAACCATGTCTCGAAAAATGCAGATGAGTAACTAAATTTTAAAAACAAGAAAAGCTTGTTTTAAGAAACGATCTCTATGTCTCGAGACATGACACTGTGTATTGATATTTTAACTCAAGATTCAGACCTAATTTATGCCTCGAGACATGACACTAAGTATTGATATTTTAACTCAAGATTAAGACCTAACTTCCCATTTGATCAAAATTTAATTTAAAAACATTGAATAACTTACTGTGGAAACCCAAAGCATTATCCAATCCATCCATGAAAACCATCCTTTGCATGACAAACCAATGCTTTATTAACATCAAATTTCAGAGCTACTTCCCCAATATTGCCTCTCCCTTTACTTTGATGAATTATTTTAAAAGCTACCATGATGTTATTTATAATTAATTGACCTGGTGGACCAATCAATTTCGACAAAATTACTTTCAAACACTTCTCTAAGACTTTCACGGCTAAACGAAACTTTTCATGGCTAAACGGGGCAAACAAATTCGCATTATCATTAAAGATGTGGTGGCGGAGTTAAAAAAATTTTTGGAATAAAATTAAATTGTATTTTTTAATTTTAATAATTTAATAGTTTACATTTCTATAATTTTCAAAGGATCAAATTGAATTTTTATCAATTTTAAAGGGTCAAAATGTAATTTTACTATTTTATAAATTATAAAGGGTATAAATAAAAAAATTTTATTTTAAATGAGGGTCGGAGCTCTTGTCAGCCTTCTGACTCCGCCACTGTAGAAGTGATGAACTTAGCTTGAGCTTAAGAACCCTACTCGAAAAACTTGAACTTGAATTTGTTTTAAATATAAATTGATCAAAAAATAAAATTTTTTGAAAAAAAATCAAACTCAAATAGGCTTGAGAAACTTAAACCCAAGTTTAATAATAATAAAAATATATATTTTATTAAATATTTAATTATTTGTTTAATTCAAATATTTTTCTTAATAAATTAATTAATTGTTTCATATATAATGAAATAGTAATTTGTACGAAAATGATATTATCACTATTACACAAACATCAGAAACTCTATGATATTAGCCCCTAATTTAGACGATTTAGATATAAGAAATATTTAATTTTATTTCAACTATTGATAAAAAAATTTATATACACTAAAAGCTATTTTCGAATTTAAACTTTTGTGTTTTCAAATGAAAAGAAAAAAAAGCTTAAACTTTTATCATTCCAACAAATAATTTTTTTAAACTTAAAATAGCTCAAAATTAAAAAAATCCAAACTTTAAAAAAACATTCAAACTCAAACCTAAGATAACTGCCCTCAACTTGCCCAATTGTCACATTACAAGTGACCAGTATACTAGTGAAACCGTCAAAGTAAGCATCAGCAGAAATAACAAAATCATGAGAGTTTTTATATCGGTATTTGTTGTTGTCTAGGTTTTACCGAAAACCGCTCGAGAATTATATTTAAATTGTAAAACGGATGAGAACAATTATGATTATATCAAAGATATAAATATAAATGTCTAATATTCTTTAAAAAATGTTTATAGTGAATAACGGCCGGGGTACATGTCATCTATATTAAAGGACTGGTTAGTTTAGAACCTGACAAACCAATGGAAAATTGGGGATAATGAGAAGGAATGATCGACCCAGTTTGCAATAATGTGTTGACTTATGTTGAAAGCCGTAATGATTTTTATTTTCAATAACATTCATAACAATATTAATGATGTTGTCATTATAAATCGTAACGATTTTATTTTCAATAACAACCATAATAATATTGATGATGTTGTCTGAATAAGTGTAACTTGAGCTACAAGCTTTGAGAATTCAAAGTCACGTGAAGTCCATTGTGTCCAAAGAGTAGGAGGTGAACGTTGGATGATACCAGAAAAAGGGTGGATTAAGCTAAATACTAATGGAGTAGTCCCGGTCTCTAATGGGTCTGCCTCGATTGGAGGGGTATTCTAGGACCATTGTGCTAAATGGATTTGTGGTTATACTATCCGAATTGGAGAGGAGTCAATGTCCAAGGTCGAGGTAAGAGCCATTTTATAAGGCCTAAAAATTGGACGGGATTCTGACTTTAGGCAATTAGAGGTAGAGTGTGATAATACTTTGGTAGTAGAAACTATTTTAACTGGGGGTGCAACAAGTAGGATGCCAAAGCTGCAACTGATTCATCATTTCTTGAGTCGTGATTGGAGAATATACTTTCTATATATTCTTAGGAATCACAATAAACCTGCTTATCATAGGGCTAAAATTCTAAATTCAAATTACAATGAGATGTAGGTGTTTACTGAAGCCCCGATTTCGGCGGAAGAGCTACTTAAGTCGGATAATTACTACTTGACTGACATCATGTAATAATAGTTTTTAATGTAATCACTTTTACGTTGTTTGCTTTTAACAAAATCAGGTACGTAATCGGAAAAGTGACCGGCCATAAGCTTATGAACAATTAAGATAAAAAGTAAAAACAAAATTATAATAGATGGGGATGGACTTCCCATCAAGTCTTAAAACTCATTTCAACATTTTGTCGAGGTTTTTGCCATTTTTCAGACATAAAACAAGTTAGAAGTACTGAACGTACAAGGTCTAAGATGAAGAAGGTGTTTGTTGCAGTGAAAGGCTATGTACGCAGGGGCATTTTTGTAATAAAGAATGAGGCTTAAGGACATTAATTCTTATTTAATGTAGTTCAAATGTCCAGCTGAGCACATTTATGGCATTCAAAGAAGATGATGTGGAAGAGCAAAAAAATACAAGGAAAGCTTATAACAGCGCCAGCAATGCATTTTGCCACTTGTCATTGCTCTTACTAATTTCAATTTTATCAGTGGAGGCCACTATTACAAGAATCCTAGTTCAACACCCACTACGTATGTGATTTTCAGTTCTAATTTACCGTTTCACTACACCAGCAGATTCTCTTACATTTGGACCAATAACTGATCAAATCAGTCTGCAACTTACCATATAAACAAAATGCTTGTAATATATAATGTGATAACTTGTGAAATGATCTTTTCAAGTTTTTTTCTCTAGAATTCCATCCTTTTTCCCACATACACAGCACATATAATCATACGCATATTCCATAATGGCCTCGATCACTCTTGAGGAGCTCCACGCATATCATGCCATTGATCGCTCGGTGTTCTCTCGACTGGTAATAACACTTAGAAGGGATCCAGCTGAATCTCTGTTAGTTATGGCGATGTGGTTATGGTTAGAAGAGAAGGGTTATCCCAACATAATAGCCAAAATGGTGAACCTATCAGATCCATTGCTGGAAGCACTAGCCGGTGAAGCGGTTTCGTGTTTGAATTGTCTCGGATCCAAGAATCCTACCATTCCACCTAATGGCATTCTCCCTCTTACTACAAGAATCATGGAGAAAGATGTTTCCTTGCACATGTTCTATCAAAACAAATTCAGTACCATCAGTGGGATCAAAAGTTTTATGACCACTGTTTGTTCTCGGATTTTTACTGATATCTTGCAACATGTGGTGGGGAGCACATCACGAGTGATTCCAAACCAGCCTCTTGTCATCCCTGGTTTCCCTCACTCATTATTTGGCAGCGTCACTATAGTGCCAAGAGCCATGGACCATGATTTTCCTATTGGGGGCTTATGGGGATGGAATCCTTCCAACAACGTTTCCGAGGACGATCGGACCTTGTTTCTGACGTTCTCGCGGGGTTTTCCGGTTTCGGAAGATGAAATAAGAGAACTGTTCACAAATATAGGCGTTTGTGTTGATAGTGTACGTATGCAGGATAATGTCCCCTATGGTGAACAACCTTTGTTTGCTAAAATGGTGCTACGATCCGTTGCGAATGTCGATCAAATTTTGAGCGGGAGGCCCATAGCTAAGTTCCGGATCAACGGTAAACACATATGGGCACGGAAGTATGAACGAAGAGAGTAGATACACCGAGGAAGCCTGATGTTAGAACTTTTATAGATAATACATATACATTTGTCTTGCCGCAAACCTTTAGTACTTAAAAGCTTGTCTTCTATGCACTGATATTCATAAATATTTGCCAAGTATGTATTACTTTATGTGAATCAAAACTAGTACAGTAAACATTATCAGCCTTACTTTTTATCTCCATAGACACAGTTCTAACGTTATATATGTAGAAGGTTCTTTTTTGTTTTGGGGTTCTAAAAGAACACCGTTTCGAATAAAAAAACCATGCGTTTGCCGGGAGTCGAACCCGGGTCTATTGCTTGGAAGGCAATTATCCTAACCGTTGGACTACAAACGCTTGATATGTGGTTGTCACTTAATCTGCCATAATAGCCGAAACCAGATATAATATTTGAAGTGTAGAAGCGTGATTACAGCTACTCAGGTTTTGATGCATGATAAAAACACCGAATGGCAGAAGAAGGATGCGGCGTGTTTATAAGAAAATGAAGAGAATATCCAAGTTTGTTGTTTCTTCTCTGTTCTCCCATGTCCTCATCTTCCACCATTTATGTATCAATGCTATTTGCCTCATTTCCTGCTTTGGGTTAATATTTGTTTTTCATCATTTAATTTAAAAAAATTAATTTGGTCATTGAATTATTCAAAAATTTTCATTTAAATCATTGAATTATTTAAAAACTTTTATTTAAATAATTAGGATGTTAAGTTTTTTTTTTTAAAGTTCCGCTAATAAGCTCCAAGTAACAATTCGATTATCGTACCGCGAATCAATATTCATCAATGACAAAAAAATATACTTTAAATTCGAGTTGATCCCATAATTAATGTCAGAGATAAGAAAAAAATGTGTTTAAATTTTGATTCAGTAAATTGTAACATTAAAATAATTTCATAAAAAATAAACTAAATTATAAAAGAGAAAAGAAAAAATTAATTTATGTAAATAGTACAAATTAAGAAAGTCACATAACATTTTTAACGATTTAATTACTTAAATAAAATTTTTTGAGTAATTTAATAATTAAATTATAATTTTTTAACTTAATCTTAAAATTTAAGGTTTTTTTACAAATGATTTAAAAGCCCAATTCAAAGCATTTAAGTCTATGTCCTCGAAAGGACAAAATAGCAACACTGATGATATTTGTCCATAAAGTGGCAGACGAAACGTGACGTGACATAACGTAAAGCATCCTGTATACAATTGCTACCATTTTCCATGCGTTGGCTCCGGGGAGGAAGGGCGTTAAATGATGTGATTCTACTTTTATTTCTTTTTCTTAATTTTAAGATTGAGTGGTATTTAAATTATTATTTTTGTCTAATTTTTTTCTAAAATCTAAATTGTCCAATTATATCAATGTTATTTTATTTTATCTCAAAATATAAATAGATAGGTATCACATCACGTTTTCATTTTATAATGTTTTGGATAAAATGAGATAAATTTGATAATTTGGGTACTATTTTTAATTAAAAATTTTAAGTATTTAAATAAGAAAAATAATATAGTTTGAAGATTAATTTTGCATGTAAATCTTTTTTAAATATTAGTATTTGTATTTTTATAAATATCTTTTTTTAAATTAAGTTATTATTCTTTTATAATTATAAAAGAATAATAAGGTTTTTATGAATATAGCAAAAAAAAATCAAAATACGTATGTAGATAAGTTATTTTTTAGAATAATTCTTTTTAAAAGGGTTTTCGACATTCATAGGTGATGAGGTCAGTGCATTGTCAAATTCTCACAAAATTCATGCCCTGATTGCTAGGAGAAAAAACTATAAAATATAGTGCAAAAATATTGGGTGTCAAGTTCATGTTAGTCAATATTGACTGAGTATAGTCGAGGTCCTCTCTTATAAATACTCATCTCATTTTCTTTTGTTTCATCGAAAATTACCTTTAAAAGATCTCTTAGACTCTCCACCTAACAAAAAAACCCTAAATTTTGTACTTTCTCTCTAAAAATGATTGCTTTAAGATTTCCAGAAGAACATATAACTTATTATGCAATTGATATGGTAAAATTATTTACTTGGTTTTTTAATTCCATTATGATGAAACTTTGTAAATGTTTTACGAAATTAAATATTATTTTTGTAATATTTTAAATCATAGAGAGATCAAAATTGTTTGAGCATGGCATAATTTAAGCATTCGAAGCTATATAGGCATATACAAGACCACTTAAAGAGTATTGGTTTATTTGCAACGTCTATAATAATAAAATTTGAAACGATCCTAAAGTTGATTATTGCCTTATTAAGAAAATGGAGTTTGAAAACCCATACATCACAATTTTTCATGTAAGCAAGTGACCATAGCATTTAAAGATATCACTTTAACAACCAATCTTTCAATAGACTAGTAAGTGATATACGAAGATAGTAATAGACACAAAGCCATATTGTTGTATTTGTATAGTCTAAAGAGGAGAAAGAATTGGATGGAAATCGGGTGAAATGCACATGATTAAAGGGACTTATCAAATCAACCCATTCACTAAAAATGTGGAAGAGATAGACTGATAAGTAAAACTTCCATGCTTTGGATGATAGAATGAATATTACTTTTAGACAGGTTTGGCAATATAATGTCCATGCCATGGATTTTCCTCTATTAGAATCTTTTGATATGGTTGATGCATTCAATTGGGGACTAACGACTTAAGGTGTTTTGATGTGATTCAATATCAAATTAATAAAATAAATGATTGTTGTATGATGTTGCAAACTTAAGCATAGATATAGATGTTGCGGTTAGCACTTATCATTCTAGTTATAAGAATTCCCTCTTATCTAAAGGTAGAAATAAAATTGTAATAAATATCTTAAAGGCTTAATGTATGATTTAACTCTTAAAAGTAATCACTTTTCTCATTTTAGTACCTAATTTTTCAGGAGGAAACCCGTCATTAAAGTTGAGAGAATAGCTGTGGAAGTCATAGCTGAACTGTGTGCTGCCTCTTTGCAACCTTATGGCTTTCCTCCACGGGGGCTTGAGCTTCAAAACAAACTACTTCAACGCATATAGTTTAGGGCAGCAACACAAAGTCGGCCCTCGATAAGTTTGATTGTGTGTCTAAGGAAAGTCAAGGTTCATGGCCGATTGGGTCCCGATTGCCAGAAAAATACTTCTCAAAGAACTCAGAGAAAGAAACATGGAGTATTCTGGTGGTACCCGATCGGAGCTCCGACGGAAGTAGACTGCGACGGCGATGAACAACGGCTGTGATGTTCAATATTTAACAAAAACCCTTTTTTTTTCTCACTTTAATCCAATGAATGAGATCATTTCGATATGCACGATTCGCATGAGACATGCTTGACACATCTTTTCTCGGGTAAGAAAATAAAAGAGTACACAATCTAAAAGATTCATAAACATTATTACAATTTCGCTGCTAGTTCGAAAAACATGAACCATGACACTCACCAACCGAATTGTTTGGCCGCCCTGTCCGAATATATCGCACGACCAACAATGGGGCTCTTAGAATCCCTGGTTCGTCATTTTATCGAACACTTCCCGACCAACATTCCTCCATTGCAATTAATATGTGAACCAATGCGCTTAAAAACATTGTTATTCACTTCAAAACCAAAATTTAACAACAATCCATGTAAGAGCATGCCCAAATTCAAGTCTCTAATGCCAAGACAGGCCTTTAAAACAAACGGGCATGTGGAATTGTTGGACAAAACTTGAAAACCCATAAAGCGGTTTTGAGCATCAACTTTGATAAACTTTGTAAAATCATAATGAAATCCTTCTCAGAAACACAAAGCAGGGAGAACCCAGAGTTCCCTTAATCCAACAGTCAACCAGCGCTCCACGTCAGTATTGCTTTTTGGTCCCACGTGGCTGGTTGATCGTTGGCCACGTCACCTTTCTGTTCAACTATAGAACAGAACTTTCTTTCTCATCTTCCTACCAATTCGCTGGTCTAGAACAACAATCGGAAATATGAGAAGAATTTTTTCGATATCTTCGCTTCTGAATAAGGGATCTATTCAACGAAGAGTTTCAAATAAGTATCTTATCAATGCAATTCGTCCATATTCAGAGGATCTATCTTCCCCGAAATCTCCAGGTTTGTTCTTATACTTGATGTTTTCGTTTTACATTTGTTTTTATAATCTTCTTCATGCTTTATCCGATTAATAACTTGACCCCAAAATTTAGTATTTCTGTTAACTTAGATATGAATTTAGGATTTTGAACCTTGAAGTATGAATATGATTGTGCTAGTTTGTTTCTTCTAGGAAAAATAAATTATAGAAAAAAGGGATAACCTTCTTTGGGTTACTTTCTTTTTATTGGAAGGTTGGAACTTGTTCGGAAAGGAAAAGTATATATTTTTTTTTAACTGACAGATAGGAACTTTAACCACTGTTACAACCAAATCTCGGCAACTAAAATATCATTCTTTTATCACTTTTACATTACATCAAGAACATTTTATTTAACCTATGATGCTCTTATTCTTTAATTTTCTGGGTATTGGACACTTGCATTTTATGCATATTTGGATTCAAATATATGGAAAAATTTACCCATACCGTTCTTGTAACATAGCATTTATTCTTATATATCTGGAATTAAGCAAGCTAATGCTTTCAGGGCCTCTATTGCAATATCGCAAGTTAGTGGAGCAAGGAAGGCTGCAGCATGATCCTTACCAAGAAAGGGTTGCTTTGGCATTGGAAAATTTGCTTGGGAGGTTGGAACAGTATGAAAAAGAGATGGAGGACTACCATGTATGTTTTGAACTCTTATCTAGTGATGTACCATGAATATATTTCTTGTGATTCAATTGCCTTGACATTTTGTTTGTATGATGTCGTGTTTAAACTTTTCTTCTATTTGTAGATTAAGCTAGCTGAGTGGGAGAAAAACAGGGAGACTGAGCGTCGGAAGCTTTTGATGGAGGAAGCTGAGCTCAATCAGCGTGGGGACCTTTGGACATCGGTTAATAAGCGGAAGAGTGAACTTTTAGAAAGATGGTCATTCAGGTGAGGCATGCTAGTTCTGTTTTTATTTGACAAAATACTTTTCAAACATTTGGATGGAAATTCAGATATGTTCATATTTTAGTTCTTTTGGTATTAATGAAGTTCCATTTGATTCAGGAGAAAATCTGAAGATATAGAACCTGGAGTTGGTAAGTGGGTTTCATACCTCAATCGTGAGAAGAAGTTGGATTCACTTGTTGGTCGCCATCCTACTGCTCCTCCAGCCCCAAAAGGACTCTATATATATGGGAATGTTGGAAGTGGTATGTTGCCAAATTTTATCTACATGGTAACTGAGGTTTTGTGCACCAATAATCAAACCAGAAAAATAAAATTGGAATTGATTTCCCATTTTTTTCAGTTTCATCTCCTTTATGTTCTTTTCCTTGATTCTTCCAGGGTTAACAGACTGATTGCACAAATTTATTAACTTAAGATCTTTTCTTTTTTTTTTTGTAGGGAAGACAATGCTTATGGATATGTTTTATAGTGCCACTGAGGGGATAGTTAAACATAGACAAAGGTTCCATTTTCATGAGGTGAGCTCTTGGAGGTGAGCCTTTTCTTGTGTAATCTCTGGTTCTGTCTGTAATGATCCTATTTTTGTAAGTGAAAGCTTACTGTTCCCAAAGACACACAAAACAACATTAGTATTACCTATCTTTCCTAGTATCCGCAATCCTCCCTGTCCAAGAATAAGCTCTTTCTCATGCAAACGTTCACCAGTTTCTCAATATAAGTATGTGTTAATAGGGAATGGCTTTATGGTAATGAGTAGTTTGCACTCTTGTTATTTATATATATAAAGAAAAAAAAACATGGAAGTCACAATCGCTTTACACTTTGGCAGGCAATGCTCAAAATAAATGAAGCTATGCATAAATTGTGGAAAAATCAAGTTGAGGAAAAGTCTATTCAGTCAAGCTTATCTTCTTGGATTATGAATCTTCCCTTTGATATGAAAGCCAAGGAGTGGTTAGCTGCTGAAGAAAGATATAAACAAGAGTTTCAGATGAAAAATATTCTTCCAGCAGTAGCGGATAAGTTTCTTGTTGACAGGCAAGCCGGTGAAAGAGGAGCTAGTATTCTTTGCTTTGATGAGATACAGGTAGCATTTTTATCCAAATCATGACCATTACTTAAGTCTCAGATACTGAGATATTGGTGTCTGACATGAACATTAGATCTCTAACTGACTAGAGAACTGTTTCCCAACTTTATAGGCATAATACGATAGTTTCTTAGAATCAGGGAAAAGAACCGCTATTTTCGTATTGTTTTAGCAGTGACTCAGTTCCCTTTCTATCACTTTGTTGACGTTCTTCACTGCACTCTAATGTTGCTAAAAAAGGAACAGTTTTCAGAATGCCCAGCTCACGATGTATCTCGATCGGTCTTGCTTTTTGTTACAGGCAGTTGATGTGTTTGCTATTGTGGCCTTATCTGGAATTGTAAGCAGATTACTTAGTACTGGAACTGTTCTAGTTTCTACCAGTAATCGGGCACCAAAGGATTTAAATCAGGTGTTTTTGGAGAGATCAATTCCTTTCCTGTCAGTTGGATGTTTACGACTTCAATTATTACTTGTTTAACAATTGATGTCTCTTCTCACTTCTTCTTTTTTCCCTCTATAATTTTCTTATGCAGGATGGTATGCAGCGAGAGATCTTCCTAAAATTTGTAAATAAGTTGGAAAAACACTGTGAGATTATTTTGGTTGGAAGTGAGGTCGATTATCGCCGACAAATAGCACAGAGGTCTGTAGATAAGGTGATATTTCATTCTTCTCTACAAGGATACGTATTTGTTTTCACCTTTCTTTCCTTGAGATAAACAATGTTTTTCGTTCTATATTTCAAACTGTACATAATCATTCTCTTTTCCTACTTTAAATGAACCTGAAAATCTATTTAGTGATTAAAACTTGAATTTGTTCATGCAGGTTCATTATTTTTGGCCTCTCGATGGAACTGCTTTAAAGGAATTTGAGAAAATGTGGTGTCAGGTTATAAACCGGGCTGGAGGAGAAGTCACATCCAATACTGTTCCAGTGATGTTTGGAAGGTACTTGTTAATTTAAGGGCATCAGTTTTAGATCTATCAAATTCTAAATCTGAAGACTTTTTTCACAAACAGGACACTGGAGGTTCCTCAGAGCTGTAACGGAGTAGCACGGTTCACATTTGACTATTTATGTGGCCGGCCGGTATAATTCTTTGCTTATTATTAATTGATACATTATTATTCCTGTTTTCTCTCTGTGCTTTTTTAGGGGGAATAGGAATAGCTGCAAAATCAGAGACTTGTTTATTTTTCTAACCTGTAATTCGTATGTTAATTCACTTTTATTCTCTGGATATGCGCTCTCTCAATCTTGTTTAGACTTATTAACAGCGTATGACTTTTCCAACATCTATAAAACATGAACTTCTTGGTTCTTTACTTCCACTTTCTCACTTACAATTTATCTACAGGTAGGTGCTGCAGATTATATCGCTGTTGCTAAAAGCCACCACACAGTCTTTATCTCTGATATTCCAGTTATGAGCATGCGTATCCGTGACAAGGTACAATTTCTATAGAAGCAGCAAATAATGCGTAAAAGAAAACGGGAATTGAATTGCTGATAGCTTTAGGTGCTGCATTTCCTTACCCTACAATCAGTGTTGTCTTTCAACATTTCAGGCACGTAGATTTATTACTCTCATCGATGAACTATACAACCATCATTGCTGCCTATTTTGTTCAGCGGCTACTTCAATTGATGACTTATTTCAAGGAACTGAAGAGGGTACACTTTTTGATCTCGAAAGGTAAGCTTTTTCATTGCGGTTTCTATGACCGTTTTTTAATGTAAATCACTAAATCTTAACATTCATCACAATGAATAGCTTTTTCATTGTCGGTTATCTGATGATCTGGTTAGAAAGATCTGGTATGCAATTAATTGAAAGCATCAACCTTCTTTATTTCCAGTTTTCAGTTCGAAACTGAGACAGAAGGTGCAAAACTTCGGCGAGATGTTTTGGCAGAGGGGAGTGTGAGTTCAGGAGGTGCACCAGCTGGTATAACATCCATGCTATCTGGTCAAGAAGAGATGTTTGCCTTCCGCCGAGCAGTAAGTTGCCCTCTGCTTTCCTTTTTCAGATGTAATATCCTTTGTCTTATGCTAGGAAAGTATATTTGAAGACAAACCGAGGAGATAGTTACTAGCTAAGCAGAATTACTACGGATATAATAATATAATCTACTTTTGTAGGTATCTCGCTTGATCGAAATGCAGACACCATTATACCTAGAAGGAGTTCGTTCCCTTCATCCTTACTTCCAGAGGAAGCACCAAAGCTTCAAAAATTGTAGTTATAGTGCAAGCACAGTGCACCATCAAGTATCCCATTGAGCAGTAAGTTTATATAGTGATTAGATTCTATGCATGTGTATTCAACTCATTTATTTCTTATTAACAGAAGTAATGAAATGATATAATAAAATCAATCAAGTTGCCAGCAGCCTTTCTTCTTCGAGAATTAACATGAGCTATAGTTGGAACTGAAAATCCGAAGCTAAGAACTCGGATGTTATCTCCTTATGGTATCCTCCTTTTTGAAGGGTATTTCAACATTGTTGTGGTAATTGCTGTAAGGGAGATGTTCAATTATTCTCTCTGAAGTCTTCTGTTTGTGGAATTTATTCACCATCTTATTCAGTGGTATTCGATCATCTTATCCAGCTTGATTCTCTAGCTGATGATGTTTGCTTTATTCCATGTGATTTAGGATCTGCTTTATTTTTATATCGACATCTCTCGACACATTTACTATCAGCTGTGTCCATTAAAGGAAAGCTCCTTTTTCTGTTGCTGCTTGTATTAAAAAGTTGAAGGACACTTAACCTTCCCTTTGTCTCAATAGAAGGAAAAGCCAAATAGGTAGAGCATATATGTGGTCACTTCTTTTTAAGCCAAAAGAAAGTTAATGAATCTCAAATTGGGACATGATAACCCATCCATAAGGATTAAGGGTCATGTTTGTCTCTTCTCTTCATGTGTTCATCTGATAATTTTTGTATCACTAAGAGGAGAATATGATTTATTTTATGGTGTTTTTATAAACCTATAGCTTCAACAACGGTTCAAAAAATTCATTCCCGAACGCTTTTGAAGTTTGAAAGTAGGTTAAATTATTATTGTTATAGAATGAAAAGATAAATTCGACTGATTGAGTGTTAGTTTGATTGGTATCAATATTGTTGTTAGTGCAGGAGGACGTGGGTTCGAGTGCGCTGAAATTCATTATTCTCCCCTATTTAAGAGTTAAAAAATTTGAATATTTATCTGTCTAAATTCATTCCGAATTTATAAAAAATCATCAAAATTCTAAAAAAAATATTAAAATTTAAAAAAAAAAACCATTGAGAATTTGGGTTTTCCCTATTCTGATTTTTGAAGTTTTTTGCCCACTTTAACCCTAGTGTTATTAAAAAAAATCAATTTAGTTCCTAATATTATCATACATTTCCGGTTCAATCTTTTGGACATTACAAAAAAAAAATTGGCTGTGATATCCAATCAATTGGAGCGGTGGAATGAGAGGGTTTTTTTATTTAATATTAATATAATTATTTTTATTTAATATTAATTTATTATTATATATTTTGAAAATATTTATGTATTTTTATATTTTTGAATTTTTAAAATTAGGATCAAATTGAGAATATTTGTAAATTTGAGAGTTAATTTTTAAAATTATGAGTAAATTGATATAATATGTAAAAAATAAAGGTTAAATTAATTATTATACCAATTTTTTAATTGTTACTTCAATTTGCTATTTGTAATTTTAGCAAAAGTGACTAAAGGTGGGTTCGTAAATTATTTATTTTGAGTACTTAAAATAAAAATTTTAAGTTTTTTTTTTCCCTTAGCTCCAGTTTTAATACCTGTAAAAGATGGTTTTTTTTTCTAAATAAATAAAATTTAATTGGGATAATTTGATTCTTTCACGTGCCTAGAGTTCCCAGTTTGCAGCACGGTACTCAATATCGTACAATTTCACTACCAATCATATCGATTGCTACTTTTAAAATTTTAGGTAGAATAACTTCTTTAGTCCTCCATTTTTACATCACCTCACTCACTGCTCTCTGCCCCGTCCTCTTATTTTTAAACGCATACATCCCGCTTCGATACAACCCGACGCGCGTAAAGGAAAAAAAAATTGATTTGTCGTCCTCGTAATGATAAGGATAACTTAAAATGACGTTAAAATGACGTAGAATGACGATTTCGTACAACCCCTTTCCAACGCCCATATTTGGTGTAAACCATCCTTGCACAGCACGCCCCTCTGCAAAAGCATCACTTCAAAACAACAAACTCCATCTTTCAGACTAATGGAATTCAAATACAGAGCTGTTGATGAACGGCCGCCGAAGGATTTCCCTCCACCCTCCTCAACTTTCAATCCTTTACCGCCTCAAGGATTTCTACCCCACCCTGTCAACCTGGAATTGGGGAAGGCCCAACTCCGAGAAGCGATCGTCGCCTCGGATATTGCTCGTCGGAGAGCCTTAGAAGCTCAAGTCAGAAGGGAGTTAGAAACGGGCTTACCTTTAGACCAAAGGCTCACATTGCACCTCCACTCTCACTCTACCCTTCCTTTCATGCATCACTTTAATAACTATAATCGCTGCCGCTCGGAGTCGCCTTTCAGCTTGTTTCCACCGTCACTTCCCCTGTCGCCGATCTTGTTACCCTCACCTCTGACACAGGTTTTGGACAATGAAGTTAAAAATACTACGGAGAACAAGAAGTTGATTATATTGGTAAGCACCTTTTAATTATTTATTTTACTCAATAAAATATTTCAGCGTCAAAAAGGCATAGTTTTTTTTTTTTTTTTTGGTTAAAGCCACAAGCTTGAACGAACTTCATATACACGCTATTTTATCATGTAAGAATCTTACGCACAATGGCAATGAAGGCATGATCCCTTTTGAATTTACGGGTTGGGTCGTTTAAGTAGAAGATCAAAGACAAACCTTTGAAATCATAATTTAATGTTGCCGTAGTAACGTATATGTGCTTGTACGTTAGTTTTATGGCGATTTAGTTCTGTTTCTTGTGTTGTTTTTTTGTGTTTGATGATGTTGCAATTGGAACAAGACATGCATCTAGAGTTTGCTGTCTGTTCATATAGGGTAACCCTTTCTCTTTTCAACTGGACATTCAGAAACTAGTCCTAATGGGTCATTGATGCATCACTCAGGAAGGCATTTTTCCTAGATTGCTATAGCTGCTTTTACTCTGTGTTATCGTGGTCTATTGTAGAATAGTATAGATTGATGATGAATTTTCTATTCCATTTGGAACAGCTTTTCCATTTGCTTTGGATTTGTTCATGCATATGCATCTATGTTTCTACAAACTTTATTTATCACAATGCAACTTCATCTGATCTTTGATAATCTGTTGGCTGCTTCAAAAGTTTCTTACGACAGTTGAGACACCAAACCAATATGTTTAGTGTTTCATGTTAGAAATAGAGATATAACTGAATCCATCTAAAGTTACTTGGATTTTGTTTATGTTTATATGCTTAAATTAATTGATTTTACTTTCATCATTAGCATACATTTATACAGATCTTTGTCTGTATGCGTGCCCCTAAATTTCTTAATAGATTATATAAATATCATTAGAAGTGCTAGATTTTGCATAGAAGCAATCTCTGGTGCTTTGAATCTTGTTATAAAGTTCTTATAAGTTTTCGTTGGCTCCTCTTCTGCTGAGAAAGAAAGTATATCGGCTCAAATTATTGATGACTTACGTTTGAGGTCTATGCTGCTTTTTTTGACTGATTCGGTTACATGTAAGATGTTAGCAAAGGCAGAAAGTAGAGAGATTGACCATTGTTTAATTGATTATCATCACAACTTTCTGGTTACAGATTCTTCTCTGAGTGTTGTATTGCAGGAAAAGCCTGATCCTAATCGTGTTGTCGGAGTAAAGCGGAAAACACCACCTCTGGAAGGAACTGGTGAACTGCCTCTGCCTTCAATTAGCTCGAAGGGGAAACAGCATGATGAGTGGAGTTGTGCTATTTGTCGAGTCAGCACCACAAGCGAGAAAGGTTTCACTGAACACCTTCAAGGTAAGAAGCACAAGGCTAACGAAGCAAGGCTAAGAGCTAACATACTGGAGAAGAGTTCTAATACCAGTACCAAGACCATAACAGTGCAAAAGAAACTCGGACTCTCAAATCAGAATGAAAAGGATGAGCTGCTGAGTAAGGGAGAGAAGGCAGAAGAAAGGTTTACAGAGAAGAAATATGCAGATTCCTTCGAGAAAGAACAAACGGATGAGGTGGAGATGACACCAGAACTTAGCAAAAAGAAGAAATTTAAGTTTTGGTGTGACATCTGTTTAGTTGGTGTGCATTCTGAGGTGGTAATGGAAACTCATAAGAAGGGGAAGAAGCACATTGCTGGGCTCCTGAAACTTGACAAAATATAGCTGCCCTTCCTACCGCCACCGCCATCACCGAGCAGGCAAGATCAAGAGCTACTGATGTGGTCTCTGACAAAGCAAAGCTAATGGATGTTCCAAAGGTTGATAGAGTTATAAACTACCAGCCATGCAAAATTGATTGTGATAACCATAGAGAGAACATACACTACAAATGTATTGGGAGTTCTAAAAATTGCACTGTCTGCATCTTATTACTATCTGAGACTTGATTAGATGTTGGTATTACTTATGTGCACCCAAGATTTATTTTTTGCTTAAATGCCTAGGGTGTTGGGAGTAAACATGCCATTCGATTGCCCTTACTGTACCAGTGGCGGTGCAGATAACTTGGCTGGAGGGTGCATGAATTGATACTTAACCTAACATCCAAGCTCTGTTTGGTGACATTTGAACTAACTTCACCGTGCACTTGAGCATCATTTGGTGTTTGCTTTTGCTTTGGGCCCTTGGTTTTGGTGGGTCCAAACCAAAACCATGGAATTTTGATTGTTTGTGGTTGCATCCTAATGGAAAGTGACAACAACTTCCAGCCTACTCCAAATACCCATTTTCAAAAGTACCAGGATGGAACAGGCCACACCTTCCATTGCTTGGCAAAATCTAAACTATGGATGCTCGGCGACAAAGTTTGGTATCTTTCAACAACCATTCCCACCAGAGATAATTCCAAGGCAAGGCAAGGCAGCAATTTAATATATGCCAACTATATTTTTCTTTACAAAAGGAGGAAATGAAAAAGGAACATAGCGCAATTAAAGGAGGGGGAGGGAGGCTATAGCTAAACTCACTTAGTCCTCAACCCCTCCAACTAAGAACTTCTATTACAAGTAATGACACTTAAACCCTCAATGCCACCTGATCTTGCCATGAGATCTTTCTTTTCCCAACTCTGTTCGGTCCGTTCCCGGTGTTCCTGCAGGCTGATATTTTGATATCATTGTGCTGCTCATCACTTGCCATTCGGATTGAACTTTTCTTGAATTCCTCTATTCTCATTGAATTGTCCATAGCTTGTAGTTCTTCCTCCTCTCTCTACAAAGGAAGACAACTAATATCACATTAGCTTTGTTGTAGAAGATTATAGTATGCAAACTGCAATGAAAAACACTTGTAATAGTTACAAACAGACTACCGAAATCTGGTTTAAATCAAAAATTGGCGTCATGGTTGGAGCGGTAGCCTCCTTTCCACTGTAAAGCCTTTCCCTCTGGTTTAAGTCAAGAATTGGTGAAGAACTTCGCAGAATAACTTCCTCGCCATTGATATTTTTGTGCTGCTTCTGATTTAAGTCAAATATCAGAGAAGGATGAGCGAAAGTGGTTTCCTTTTCACTGTAAGTCTTTCCCTTTTGGTTCAGATCGAACCCAATAGCTAGATGTCGCAAACTGTGTTCCTTGCCAGTTGATTTCTTTTCCTTCACATTTGATTTGCTTCTTTTAACCACCGTACTCTGTGGTTGCACAAAGTTTCGGCCGGCTAGGGTGTTGGAAGATCGGTTTTGCATCAAGAACTTGTGCCTCCGTTTCAAAAACCTAAGAACAAACATATGGTCAAAAGTCAAAAAATCGAAATATTACCTCTACATTGATAATTGTGATTCTAAAGCTTGTCAATCCTAAAATGTTATGGAGGAACAATATATCATACCGAACTTCGGCCAAAAGGGTTAATTTTTGCTCTTTCATCATCTGCAATTTCATTCTCATGGCTTCTGTTTCCTGGAAAACAGAAAGCACATATTAGGACTATACTAAGGCCTTAACACAAGTGTATAAACAAGCCATTAAATTTGACATCATAGAAGGCAGAGGAACCCCAATATTTTGGGCCCTCAATTTTTTTGGAGGAGGGTTTGAACATACTGCCCTTATAGTTGGTGAGAATCCATGATAAGTCCTTAAACTACTAAAAGCATTCCCTATAGAAAAAGTTAAGAATTTGTGTGGGAAACAATCAACAATCTCATCATCAAACATTCCAATGAATTGAAAACAAATACATATAATCACCTTCATCAATAAATATCAATGGATCAAAAGACTATATTTCCATCATATTTTAACCCAAATAACAAAGGCCTTAACATGTTCCCATATAACAACAATCAAATGTTTTCATTTCCTCATATTTTAACCCATAAAAAACAGATACAAAAAGGGATCATTTTGGGTGAGGCAAGATCTCCATCAACAGAGACGAAAACATAAGATCCAAACAATCAACATACCCCAATCTTAAAGATTGAAAAACAAGAACGTAAGCCCCAGAGAATAACAGAAACCGGATCTAATAAAATATGAAAAAAAAAATTTGTTACCTTGTGCAAGTCTTCAAAGTCTTGCATAAGGCTCTGGTGCTTGAACCTGGTCCTTTGGTCCTCATACATAGGATATGGAGAATACCCCATGGAAGCAGCAACCCCTTTCATCTTTTTCATGTTTCCAGATCAGAGGGATCAGAAAAAGTGAAGAACCCAAAAGGCCAAAATAAGGAAATATGGAGGAGGAGAAGAAAGAGAGAAAGAAGGGTATTTGATGAAAAAAGGGAAGAAAGAAAGAGATATGGGCAAGAAATAACAAAAGGAATAGGGAATAAGAGTAGAGAGAGAGGATAGGAAGGTTCTCGTTTTGCTGTTTACTATAGGGAAAAACTCTGACCGAGACAAAGAAAACCCAATGAAGCCCACATAATAACTCGGTGAAAAACATGTTTCTTTTGAGAGTTGAGACACTGATGAAGATGGGATTTTTTTTTTGGGTGGGTTGCAGAAGGGTATTTCAGGTAAAAACGTTTTCATAGAAATGGTTTCTTTGAGGTGGGTTTTGGTTGGAGGACATTTGAAGACATTCCCCCCATCTTCTATTTACACAAATTTTGGTCCAGCTGGGCCATTGAAGAAAGAGAGAGTTAGGTACCCTTTCTTTCTTTGATTTCGAAGAGGGTGCGTGGAGTTTCCATGTTTCTTTCTTTTCTTGGTCTTTTGTTTGTTTCGTTTTCAATTACCCCCCCCCCCCAGCAAAGTAAGGGTTTTTTTTTTTTTTCTTAAGAGAGAGAAAAGGTAAAGGCTTTGATGCGAGAAGGGTGGGCTGAAAAACAGCAGCAAAGGATAAAAATAATATAAGCTGATGCTGTTTTTTCTGATGTTGTTGTTTGTTATTTTGTTTCTGTTTTTGAGTGCTGGCCTGCCTGGGTGTTTTCACCTGTTTGAGGGTCACCCTTATTTTTCGTGGATCAGTCCCTGATCCTGAATATATTAAAGTTTCAATCAGAAAGAGATGCTTTTTTTCGTTTCACATTATTAGGTCCCATTGCTTATAAATTTCCCATCATACCCTTCCCTTCATTCATGAAAATGCTTCCTATTTACCTCCTTTCAACAATGAATAGGATGGTGAATCCAGCAAATCTTGTATTAGAAAACCCCTCTTTGAAAAGCTTAAAAAGAAAGCTAAAAAGCTGGCTGTGCTTGAAGATTTGGAGCTGATTCATAAAGAAAAAAGATACAAATCACATGTATGCATATGAATGTATTTAAAGAGAAGGATGGTTCGGCATCTGGTCTCTGCGTCATCATGGTAGCAAACCTAATTAGCCTTTAATTTTTTTAGTGGTAAAGAGCTGTGATTTATTTACTCTGTAGTTCCAAAATCCAGATGTACATGTGAAAGTGAAAACAATCAGTCCCTTGGAATTATGTCTAAAGTTAGACAGTGGAGGACCAAAAAAGGTTGAAAGAAAAAAAAATTGTACTTTTTGTTCATCTAATCTAATGGTCTCAACTGTTTTAAACAGATTTTTTTTGCTTTTCTTCTTTTCAACAGTTTAAAGCACCCTCTCTAGGCTAGCAAGCATGCACTTTCTCTAAACCCCTTTTCTTTGATTATGAGTTAAGACAAGTGAACCATTAAATAATAGAAACAGAACCAAAGTGGACACTTCCACCATTGATGACTTTTGGAAAGAAATTATGGTGGGAACTTAGAAGAGAGAGACTGAAATTGGCTTTGTGTAGAAAGTTGACCATAAAAAAGAGGGGGAATACAATAGTAATTTCATAGGGGGGGCATATTATGGAGGGTTTCAAATTTCAAAACTACCATGACTCTGGGGTTTGAAACTTGTTTGTTTGCTGGGTTTGGAACAAGTCAAGGAAGTAGCCGGCTTTTGTTTAATGTTCAGTGCATCATTTTTGACGATACTGTTTGGTTCCAACCAAAAAGCTATGGCACCTGGTACTAAGTTGCATGTACCCTTCTAAAAGGATTGGGTTAGATATTTAAAATCAAAATTGAAGTAAAACCGACTACCATACCAACCCTTTTTTTTTTTATGATTCCATATGAACAGGCATCAATTTTTATGTATGTCAGCTCCCATCTAAAAATGGAGTGTCATTTGGTTTTTGGGCCTTTTGAAGTTGGGTTTGAAACTATGTAATACCTTGTATTGTAACAGTGAAAACCATTTCACAAGCATAAGCAACAAAAATTGGGCCTGAGAATATCATTATCAACCCTAAATGTAAAAAAGAAAGGCAAAAAAAACCTTATCTTGTTCTGAAATCTCTGTTTTTTTAGTCTATAGAAATATCTGAATTTTCTGGGGGAAGGGAACCACCTTCGTAAGCAATGGCTTCGTCAAGTGTCGTGACTACTCAAATATCAAATCAACTTGGAACCACTGATTGGAAGAAGTCCATCCCTTCACTCTCCCTTGGTAACTCTCTCTCTCTCTCTCTCTCTCTCTCTCTCTCTCTCTGTGTTTGGTTCTGAGAAAATAGAGGATCAGAATAGACTATGGAAAAGTTTTAATCTTTATTGATGGATTGTTCTAGTGATTATTTTTTAGTGTATGAACATGAATGAAATTGTTTTATTGGATCCCATTTAATATTCTTTTTAATTAATAAAAAAGGTTTGAACTTCCAATTCACTTTTGTTTTTTTCAAATGATAGAAATTTTCTCAGTAACCAAACCGATGACTGTTCCAATTGCATCAATTATTCCCAATTGATGAATTTAAAGAGTGAATTTTAATATGTTTTCTCTACCGACGGTTTTCAGGTAACTTAAACTTGAATAAAAATCTAGCTGGTAAGCAGTTTTTATCATTGTCAGCTCCTCAAAAATCTGGGCTGAACTATAAATCCCTACGTGTAAATGGTCTGTTCGGAGGAAAAAAGGAAAATGGTGAGAAGGGTGATGATGCACCTTCCAAGGTAAGCTATGGTAGCATTCGTTTCTGCTGTATATTTGGATTATAGCCTCTTTATCATTGCTAAATTCTGATCCATATTCCAATATTATGATGACATTTTTTGTTATAATTAATGCCCCTCTCTTTAAACTAGTAGTAAATACTAGTTGTGTCGTGTCCC
Organism: Gossypium raimondii; assembly: GCF_025698545.1. Lineage (NCBI taxonomy): Eukaryota > Viridiplantae > Streptophyta > Magnoliopsida > Malvales > Malvaceae > Gossypium > Gossypium raimondii. The sequence goes on from NC_068571.1 coordinate 50,481,681, forward strand.
AGCCTTGTCTATAATTGAAAACGATGCTTCAAGTTATGCCTTAGCCCTTAGGTGATTTATGTCAAGCATTTATTGCTGGCATTTGATCCTGGTAGTTCGGTAGATCAGTCTACAAACTGCATGCCTTATGTTATGGTAAGCTGTATTTGCAATCCATGCTAATTTGATGCATGTTTTATCAAGGGTAATGATAATGAGAAAGGAAAGAGCTTCTGCATATTCATAGGCCACTTTTGTGTCCATGAATAACAAAAATTCCATGTGTGAAACATATCCAATGAGACTGTGTACAAAACTAAGGGAGTCTAAGTCAATATGCTATGGTTCTTCGTGTTTTTTCCCCTGCTTTATCAGACATATTCATATCCATGGTGAGAGGTTATGGATCTAATCCACTGTCTTATCATTAGATTTACAGTCTGTCAAATAATCACTAATCCATTTCAAAGTGTCAAATTTGATTGATTGCTCGATTTGACTAAGCACCATGCTCCGCTTGAGTGCTACACGAGCTTCATCATCATTCATAATTTGAAGACTGAACCATGGTTGACTCTCTACCTCCTTTGAAACTAATGCTGCTTGCCTTCCTACTAATTTGATTTTAGGCAGGAATTCTTGGGAACATGCAAAACCTATATGAGACAGTAAAGAAAGCACAAATGGTTGTCCAGGTTGAGGCTGTGCGAGTGCAAAAGGAACTTGCCGCGTATGGATTTTTTTTTACACTTACTATTACTTTCACTGTCTTAAACTTTTCATTTCTCTGTTTGTGAGTTTCATTTGGTTTTCATTATGTTATGCAGAGCAGAGTTCGATGGCTACTGTGAAGGTGAGCTGATTAAGGTACGTTATTACAGATTACCATCCTCTTTCTATCCCTTCTACCAATATCATGTACTGCCACACATAGCAAACTATGGAAATGAAAATAGTTCTAGACATATCAATCTATACTTCTTAAATATAGATTATAATTTCCTCTACCACTTATTGTTCCATTGAACAACTTTCCACTTATTTTGCGTCAATTGAATCATTCAGTTTTTACAGTTGGAAAGATTGTTTGCTTGTCAAAATTCAAATGAATGACTAGATTGGTTATAATTCTATTTGTGATCTTGGAGATTAGGGGTAGATAGAATGATATAAGAGGCCTTGGATTAAATTTAGTTCCATTTCAGTTCCCCCAAAGAACTTTTGATGCTTTACACTCAAGCCAACTGTATGGCGTATCTCTCTATCATGTTTTACAGACTTTTGACTCCCAATATATTCTCTTTTTCAGGCAACTTTATCTGGAAATCAGCAACCTGTACGCATAGAGATCACTGAGGCAGCAATGGAATTGGGTGCAGAAGTGAGTCTGGTTATTAACTATTTTTCCTCGAGACCATTCGAGATTAGTCCTCTATTATGGCCGCATCTTAGGTTCTTTTTGCTTTCAAATTCCTTCTAAGGAATGTGCCAGGAAAGGATCAATTTTCTAAACTTCCACCTGGTTTAGTTGGGCTGCCATTGTAAGGCATTAAGAAGAACTTAAAACACTGTTGTGTGCAGTTTTACTTGATTCCGGTATGAAGTTGCTAATTTTTTATGCTTAATTCATGCAGAAGCTGTCTCTTTTAGTTAATGAAGCATACAAGGATGCACACCAAAAAAGTGTCCAGGTGATATTCTCATGATTTTTCATAATTCACAGAGATGGAAACGAGAAATCTTTTCCAGGTTCACTTTACTGATGATTTTTTTTTGGGTTTTCACAGGCCATGAAGGAAAGAATGAGTGACCTTGCACAAAGCTTAGGTATGCCACAAGGTCTCAGTGAGGGATTAAAACAACAATGATCTCTCAACTAACACCTGGATGGAGCTTAGTGAGGGATTGAAGCAACAATGATCTCTTGACTGGCACCAGGATTAGCTTCAGTTTTGCATACAAACCAATGGTAGAAATTTTCATTTGTACTTTTTACTGCGAATTCATGTTGTGATTTCCGTTTCTCCATAGAGCTGGCACACTCTGTTCTAGAACTCCTTCACAGTTACATCTGTTCTCATTTCTTTTTCGAGTCAAATTCTTTGCCTTTCGTAGTCATGCTCTACACCCCTCTTCCACGGATTGCCCGAAACAGTAACAGCAGTATCCTTAGATAAGTTAGATTCAAAATAATTTTACTAGTTTCCAGATATTGTTTACAAGGAAGAAGGCAATGTTTTAACACTTCAATGTTACTTGAAAATGACAATGAAACTTGAGATTATGTTTGTTAAAATCCCATTATCTAGGCAACAGCATTTTCCTATTGTTCAAGGTGAAATGTAGAAATATTAAGAGCTTGCGCTCAGTAAATTAACAATTTTAGTTTAGATCATTACGAAATGGAATAGAACTAACAAGTCTTTAAGTGAATTACAATCAATCCTAATTCAAATGAATCATTCCTAACTCCAGAAACCACACGTAAAACTAATTAAATGGGGGATTTTGGCTGTAGCTGGTAGGATCTGCATTGTGTTCATCTAGAGTTTGGCAATTTTTCCCCTCTCAAGAAGGACCTGAAAAGAATGAAAGCTCTCCTAGGTTGAAATAGTGGAACTTCATGGCCAGCTCCCCTCACTGTTGCAAAAGTTAGCCCTTCATAAACCTCTGTCCATCCTCCAACCTGGTCAAAAATCATTTCAAATTGAATTCATAACACATTTTTTTAGAAATGCAAAATGGGGTTTTAGAATCAAACATGGTGTGTGAGATTTGAATACCTGATTGCCAGAATACCAAGGATACCATGGTGTTTTGATATGGAGGTTGAGATGGCTAAGGGAAAACCTGGTGGCTGTCACAGGTACTACTGAATCTGTGTCTCCACTGCATCAACAATGAGTACTTATTATGGCTTATTACTTTCTGTCAGTTTTTAGTTATTGGGGGGAAAAAACCAGTTCTGCAGCAGATTAAAATCATCAAGTGCAGTCAAACACTCAACCTCTCAACCCTAATTTCCTATTGTCATTCATATGATTTGACACATCTTGAGCTAAGCTATTTGAGCTAGAGAATAGTAAATTGTCAAAAAAAACTCACCTGAAAACCCATATCCTTAGACCTGCTGCAATGAGCTCTTTGTATATTGGAAGCATTGAATTTTCAGAATCATTCCAGTTTTTTATGAGAACATCACTGTCCAATGACAAAAAAGACAAACATTTCTCAATTGAAAAAAATCCCCTCCATTTCAAAAAGAGTTCAAGTCAATGATAAAACTAAGGTAAAACCTGCAAGCAGTCCATTTATAAGGAATTCCAGTAGTATTTGCATGCATAGCCTTTTGCACATCTGGTCGATTATAGTACTTCTCGGCATAGTTCTCGGTACACGGATCGTAACCCGAGATCTGTCGATGCAAAAGAGTGTTTCCGAGCCTAATATGCCTGGCTGATTTGTTTGTTAATGCCAAGCAAGATGGTGTATAAATGCTGTATTGATCGATGTCTCCGAACTCATGGTTAATGGCATAACTCACAGCATCATCACATCTTGTAGAGCTTTTTTCTGCAGTGAAATTGCAGTGTTTCATGATGGATTTATATGTTCTATCTGATATCATGGAATGGCTCCACCAAAATGTAACAGTTCCAATACTGTCATAGTAATTGTCTGTCACAGCATTTCCTACCTGTATGTATATATGATCAAACAAATGTGAAAACTCCATTAACATGAAATGAAGCTTTTTGGTTGATTGTTTGTGATGCTTTATAAATGCTTTATTTACTTACCATAAATCCTTTAAGATTGATGATTGGATTTGAGTGAGCTTTATTGTAATCATGGATTTTTTTGGCCAACTGGGGAACATAATGCCCTACGCAAACATTGACAAAAAAAACTTACATATAACATGTTGCAGGGCTGGATTTAAGAATAGTTTTGCTATCGAAAGCTCGTTCGGGCCATTTTGTACCTGCATAACTTTCTCCGGCAATGTAAAATTCTCGGTGCCTGTAGGCCGGAAACCTTGACATCCATCTGGTGAGAAATATTAGAGCATCCTGAGCTGTGTCATGAACAAATTTACCGTCATTAGGATTAAGGAATGATATACATCAATAATAAGCTCTCGAAAAAGCTACGGCTCACTGCAAAATCGAAAACATTGAAACACCTGTCCGGTCGTCACCAGAGTCTTTAAGATCGGAGCTCGTATTTGTGTAGGAGAATCCAACTCCAGCAGGTGATTCCAGGAACAGAATGTTTGCTTCTGTAAACCATATGAAGATATCGAATTTGTTTAATGAACATTACTATTAACTTAATACAGCTTTCATATGTAATACAGCTTTCATATGATTATCATATTTGGACATAGATCATGCAATGAGTAATTGATTATTTACCCATATTCCATGAATATTTGTTAAGATAAAGGGATGAGCCAGTTTTATTAATCCGAAATGGTCCGATTTCCTCTGATGCTCCATATGCCACTGATGAGCAACCTGGTCCTGCCCACCGTGAACCAAAGACAAAAATAAAAATCATCAAATCACAGTATTTATTATTGTTGACAGGCAAAAATATACGAATTTTTAAGGTGAATTGGCTGGTTTAAAATTAGATCAACAAGGCTTTTACTGAATTCATATACCCCAAGTGCTTGTTTCAGATAAAATTAATCCAAAGAAATCATTTTATTGTTCTTATAAATATTAAAATTCGAGTTTTCATCGTTTGATGAGAAATTCATATAGGAAACTGTGGAAATAAAGTGATACAAAAATTGAGGAAGAGATGTGACGGTTGAAATGAGAGGTTTGAATGGTAAAGAAGATAACGAAAAATGAATGATGTGAAGCAGGAAAAAGAAAAGAGGGGAAGGCAAGGCAACATGGAAGAGTGGTCCAGTTTCAGTTTCCACTACGTAAAACGTGATGCTTCTATTCCTGTCTACCTATCTAACAACTTGCAGTAGGGTCAAACGTTGTGTGAACTGTACAAATTGGGGCTCCCTAACCCCAATCAAATCACCCTTTATCTTTTCCTTTAAATTTTATGTTATAGTTTTGTACATCGATAAAAATATGCAACTCGTTTATTATAAATTATATTTTATTTTATTTACACGTTAGATTAAAAAATAATTTCTTTTTAATAATTTCATCTATTTCTATTGTACGGTTACATAAAATGTACTAAAGCTAAAGCAAGTCACTCTTAAGAGAAATAAATGAATTTTAAAAATCTCGAGTAAAAAGTTACACCTAACTTGCCATGTGTAACTTCTACTAATGTACATTGACTAGTTTTAACCGTGAAAATGGCTGCAATTTTTAGTAAAAAGATAAGTTTACTCTTTAATCTAATGTATAGAGGCTAATTTATTCATTTTTAAATAAACTAAACAAAATACAATTCGACTCTTAATACAATGACTTCCACAATACTTTTACCCAAAATATAAATATTGTATTAATATTTTTTAAAATTAATCCTTAATTTAAGGGTTAAAATCCCAATTCAAATCTCATAACCACATAAGTTAATATCATAAACAATTTGCATTTAACTTGCTAAAACAACATATAATATTAATAAATTTAAGCTATCCATCGACTTACAATTTGATGAACCATTAACTCTCTTTTCAGAGCTAAACCTAAATTCAAGTTTATTTGCTTATATGAGATTATTAATTAATATTCTTCTTACTAGACAGAACAAACTAGAAACACACATGCAAGGGGAAAAAACGTTGCTTTCCTTGAACTATATTCAAAGTTTAGTAAACCCTAAACCAGTAGGTAAGATTGTGATTATTATTATATATAAATTACAAATTATGTGTATATATATCTTTTTCAGAAAAAAAAAACAATTAATGGTGTCACTGGAACAACCTGAGAAGGAACACCTACCTTCATTGCTCTTAATAAAATAGCTAAGCTAACAGTGTTCTGATATGTCAGCTTCTGTTATTAATATGCTAAGATAGGGACCCCATGTTATTTATATTTACTATGCTTCAGTTTTTAATGAAAATTTCTAAATAAATAAAATACTAGTTAAATCCCTCCCCCACATCATCATCATCATCACCATCACTGAATGCGCGTGCTTCAAAGAAACAAAAGCAAACAGTTGTGAGAGTTGTTCCATGGCTGCCTTGTGTCTCAAGTCAACTCAAACAAACTACAAGATAGAGAGAAAGGGGGAGCATCTTTGCAGAAACATGGAAAACTTTTGGACGGTTCTACTGGGAAAGAAAAGTTGGTTCACTTTGTGGGTTTCTTTTCTTTTTTGCCTTTGATAAAAAGACTATCGAATACAAACAAACGGCATAAGAAAATGACAAAAGAATTGGGCAGAGGGCGAGGCTTTTTTGAGGGAATTATAATGGGGTTTATTCAGAAAAACAGGCATAAACGTCAGTTTGTAGAAGGAATAAATAAAAACCCTAAATGGATACAGACACTGAAAGATGACGAGGTCCCACTTGTGGCAACTTATTCAGATCAAAAATGGGGTTCAATTGCCATTGCTTAGAAGGTGCATTGTAGCTATGGTTAAGGGAAGTTTACTAACATGTTCTTGGATTTGATAGCATCAGACAGATTAGGGCATGAACTGGGACATTAACATGAACGATGCTCTCCATTTATGGAGAGCCATAGATATTTTTATTTTGGCTCATAATTTTGGAATCAATTGCAATAAATTTCGAGCACTGAACCAATAAAGAAGGCTCTAATTGCAGTGAAAATGAAATGCTCAAATATCAGTTTATGGCATTGTGATTGCATGCAAGGTAAAAGCTAGAAGATAGATACCAAAGACTGACTGACCTCCATTGAGCCAAAGAAGAAGAGGTTTCTTCTCAGGAACTGTAGTAGCTTCAGTGAACCAGTAAAATAGAGCTCGCCCATGTTTTTCATTCACAGTAACATAGCCTGAAAACTGTGAAAACCCCACCGGTGGTTGCCCTGGAAGTGATGAAATTCGATCCAGTTCTTGTTGTTTTGGTACAGCATTAGCAGCAACAATGCCAAATAAGAGAAGACTGTAACATATAGAGATGACAAAGCCTTTGCTTTGAACTGCTGCTACCATTTTTGCAACCACGCTTTTGAAAATGAAGCCCAAGGCTAAAACCGTAGAGTTATATGGTGGTGAATACATACACACATATATATAATATGAGTGTGATGTTGCTGAATTACTTACTACACCATTTCAGGTTAGGCAGGTAGCTATATGTGGTGTGGACCTCTCACTCGAGAATCAGATGAGAGAGGGTCCTACAAGAGAGCTGGATCGGAACTTTGGTTTTAAACCCATAAACCACATCATAAATGCCTCACAACACACACACTATCTCTCTCTTGCCATACTGTAAAATGTAAAAATACCAATAAGGCAAATAACCCAGAAAATTATTTGGTTTCAGTAGGAAAGCTATGCACTGACTTTCTATATCTGTAATATCTTAGCTAAGCAGTTTTGGTTCTTACAATAATGAATATTCAACTTGTTAAATACCTAATCCCATTAATGGAGAGTAGTAGACGTGTAAACTTAGGTTGTGAATTAGTTTTCGCAGAAGGGTTATTCGAAGATCATCGAACTCGAAAACTTGATCATAAATTCATTCACATTTATAATAATCTTTTTATATAGAGCAATAGTGGTCAACATAAGGTATTGAATTTGATTATTATAATACAGGTGTTAATTTGGATTAAATTAAAGCTCAAGTAGTTTATTTGAGAATGGAATTTGATGAGTGTTGTAAACATCTTTGACTTGTTTAGTTTGATATCTGATAAGCAGATATCACAGCTAGCTTTAATTACCAACTCTTTTGTCTAATTTAAGACTCCAAAAAGGGTTTGTAAAAGTAGTAAATAAGCTGATCTCAAGTAAAAGAAAACAGTAAAATTGCTGCCATTTACCTACTTTTTCATTTATTTCTTGGTCTAATTTTGTTTTGATCCATCTACTTGCTGATGTCAACCTCCTCTTATCAATATGTTGAAATTAATAACACCCTTAATTGGTATAAATAATACGATGTTGCACTGTTAATTCATGGATAAATTTAGAGTTTATTATAAATAGTTGAAGTTTAAATTATAATTATTCCAAAAAATTAAACGAAAAATTCCATATTTAAGCCTTTTGGTCTTTTGGGTAAACAAAATTTTACTTTTGGCACTCTTAAAATTAATTATTTAAGATTATTTAAAATAAATTTTTATCTTTTTATCTCAGTGCAAAGTTCCTGAATTTATTTTTGTCAGTTTTATGAAAATCTAATTAATTATGTTCAACTAATAATAAATTTACATATCAACCCAACGTTTAAGCTTGTTTAAGAAAAACAAATTTACGTCATTAATAGTTATAAAATAATAATAATTCGATAAAAATGATAATAAATTTGTTTGAATTTTTCAACTCTTAAGATAATTTTATTAGTTATAAAAAATCATAAACGTAAGGTATCTGAGTCTGGTATCCTTCCTAACCTACAAACTCAATGAGAGCTGGTTTTAACCACAAAATCAAATTAAGCAGCAAAGCAAAAGGAATGCTCCCTCTACATCACTGCCTTTTGGTGGTCCAAAATGTGACCATTCAAAAGGCCTGTAGTTTTTATATTACTTTTTCAAAGTGGTACAACTTCAACTGCAATGATTGGCTACATGAGAGGATATACTGTTATACTATGAGCAAGCCTGAAGCAGGAAAAAGAAAGATGCTTTATCATCATCAAATCCCCAAGGAGTTGATATCACCTCTCTTTTGGTGGAGGTGTCAGCCATGCATAAATCTTCCCCCCAATGCCTTTTTTCTTTTCAATGGAGTTGTGGATTATGGTTTAAAAGCATGCAATGGCAAAGTGGTTAAATCTAGATTATTATCTATATGTTTGAGATTCAACGGTAAGAAATTTGATGTTTTTAAGTATTGTCTTAAACAGAGATGGAGGCAAAAAAAAAAAACATTTCTCTTTTCAGAGGTGATATTTGAATTGTAAATATTTGAGAGAGCTATAATGTATTTTTTATACATAAGATTTTACAATTTTTCAAGAGATTAAATCATAAATTTTCTATTTTTTAAAGGAATCGGAATTGAATTTTAAAATTTAAAGGTCAAAATATAATTTTAGCAAATTTTATAATTTTTAAAGGTGTCCCCCTAACTCTATCCTTGTCTTGAGTTCAAATCTAGGGGATGGAGGTAACATTGGGATGACAGTACACAAAATAACCCAAATTTAATGAGTTCTAACCTGATCCAACTTAAAGGGGGTGGGTTTTTTTTTTTATAAATCAAGTTTATGGTTGGGGTAGAATAGGTTTGGAACTAAAAATTTTGAGGTCGTGTTTAGGTATTAAAATTTTAAATGAAATTGGGTTTAAAGTTGAGTTAGGGTCAAAGGTATAAAAATTGAGTTAGCTAGGATCGAGGCAAGCAAAAGATCGCTCCGCCTTGTCATCCTCACTTTGATATAAAATTCTAATTTAATCTAACTCCAAATTTAACTAACGGATACCGAAAGATAAAAAAAAAATGAAAAATTATTGGGTTGGTCAACCTTCCAATTATTTGTAGCATCACCCCATTACATTGTCAATGCAAGTTGGTGAAACTCCTTTATTATAGAATCTTCTTACCCACCAAACTTTGCCTAATTTATATTCAATCCTCCTCTTTTTAACTTCCAACCCTATTAACGTCCTACCCTATTTTTCTTATCTATTAAAAATATCAATAAATATTATTGCAAACATCACCCATGATTAAAAATGAACTTACAAAGAACCCCGAATGTTAATATGATGGTTTGTTTCGAGTCGCATTAATCACGTTATTACTAAAATTTTGTCTTCTTCTTATAATTTTTCAAAACAAAAAAATAACTTACACATCATTAAAAAAAAAACAATACAACAAATATTTTAAAATCTACAAATGAAAGTATTTTATCTTTATTTCTCAAACAATCTCGTTGACTTAATTATCACTTTAACCCCCCCCCCCAAAGGTTAAGAGTTTTGACATTGGACAACCACATTTGTAACAGGTTTGGGTACTTGCAAACATGTAGTACTACTGTACTTGTTATGATTATTGAGCTTTGACCATATACATTTGTCCAAATTAATAAAAGAAGTGTTTTTTTAATTAAAATATTAATCTCAGATTCAATCTTTAATTTTATTTTATTTTTAAAAACCTTCAGCGGTGAAACAGCTAGAGAATTAATTTCGAGAGGTCTAATTTATTCAACTCTTACAATATTTGAGATCTGCCCATGATTTCCGAGAGGTTGCCTCTACCGTCTTTACTCCGTGTATTAATATATATAGGCCTAATTGTGGTTTTAGTACTTTTACCTATGCTGATATTTTGTGATTTAATCCCTTTAATTTGGTATAATTTGATCTTTTTATTTCTATAATATTATTATCGTTACTTGCTATTGTTAAAGTGTTGATGTGATTTTTTTTCCTTTTCAAGCATGTAATTGACATGTAAATTTATTATTGATTTAACATAGTTAATTGGATTTTGTATGGCTCTATCTCGGTAACTGTTTAACAATAAAATAAAAATAAAATAAAAATCATGTCATCGCTTTAACGACAACGATTAATGGTATTATCAATTTGGATTTATTCATGTAATTAGTTTTGGGTTTTTTTAATATATGATTTATATTTGTTTAATCTAATCATTTTTATGGTTAAATTCTACTATTCATCCCTGTACTTTGTAAAAGTTGTGAATTTATTCTTTGTACTTTCATTTGATCAATTTTAATCGTTATACTTTTCGGATTGGTCGGTTTTGAAATTTTAGTACCCAAACAAGAGTGATTAAATTGTTTGGTTAAATTCAACCATTAATCCTATACTATCCGTATGCAGTTATATGTTTAATTCGTATTCTCCAATTAGATTATTTAAAGTCTCTATACTTTTCAAATTTCACCTTTGATGTAAATGACATTCGTTAATACATTAATTGGATTTTAGTAAGTAATAGGTAGAAATAGCAAGCCAACATGGTATTACATGTTTGTTAATATGTTTACCACATCGGATTTTGGAAATAGCAAAACTTAGCTTAATAAATTTAATGATTATCATTTGAGAGGGCTGAAATTTTAAATTTTAAAAATATAAAACTAAAAATAATTAAATTAAAGTACATTAATTAAATCCACAACTTTTACAAAATAGGAAAATAATAACAATATTTAACCTATTATTATTCATTCATATAAATAAGTCGAGCAAATCAAAATGTTCAAAACTTTTAACAAAAAGGATTATTGATCTTTATATATATATATATATATATATATATGGATGGATTGGGAATTTTATTTACATCGCAAATCGACAAATACAGCCATATTATCCAACTTGATATCTAATTTATTAAAATAATCCATCAGCTAAATTATATTAGTAGTTACTTAATTATATTTTTTTGTTATTTAATTGTGAAAGCTACAAAAGAGTTATCTAATTATTCAATTTTATCTTTTTTTGTCACTAGCTAACTAATGTAAAAATAGAAACATCCAAAAATTCAAGGATAAACTACACCCATGGTCACTTTTGTTTACCTTAAGTTACATTTTAGTCACTTATGTTTGAAATGTTACGTTTTTGTCACTTATGTTATCGTGTTGTAACATTTTAGTCATTGAGCTATTAATTGTCGCTAAACGTGTAACGGTAAGTTGACGTGGCACGTTAAATCATCATTTCAAACAAAAATTTTAGGGTAAATTATACAATCGATCCTCATATTTTTTTCATTTTAAGCAATTTAATTTTTTTATGTTCATATTTAATTTTTTAAATTTTTTAATTATTTCCCATTATTTTATGTTTCTCCTTATATTTTCTTGCATTCTCCATTTCTTTTAACATATCAAGAAGTCGAATTGGCAGTGAAGAATAAGTAGGAAGTCGAAAACCATCATTGCCTATAACCAAAACCCATTAAACCCATACCATGCAATTTTTTCTTCACTGCCAATTCGACTTCCTAATATGTTGAAAGAAATGAAGAAGGTAGGAAAATAGAGGGAAAAGCAAAAGAGAATGGAAAAAAATGAAAAAAAAAAGTTAAAAGAACATAAAAGAAAAAATTAAATTGCTCAAAATGAAAAATATGGGGACCAATTGTATAATTTAACCTAATTTTTTTTGTTTGAAATGATGATTTAAAGCACCACATTAGCTTATCTTTATACTGTTAACGACAATTAACGGCTCAATGACTAAAATGTTATAACACGATAACATAAGTGACTAAAACGTAACATTTCAAACATAATCGACTAAAACGTAACCTAAGGTAAACAAAAGTGACCATAGATGTAATTTACCCTAAATTCAATATAGTTGGGTGACCAAAAAAAGATAAATTTGAATAGTTGAGTGACCAACTTATAACTTTTCATAATTTGGTGACTAATTTATTAACTTTTCATAATTAAATGACCAATATATATAATTAGATGACTAATAACGTAATTTACCCTAATCAATTATATACAAAATCATTAAAATGAACATTTTCCTTTTATCTGTTGAAGCAACAAAAACATAACTTTTTTAATATTGTAGGTTCTAATCATATCTGACTTTTTAAGACAATACCTAGAACTAGGTATAGCTTTTCTTTAATTTATGTCCTCTAACATTGACAACAATATCATACCAATTGAGTTAATACGCAATCTAGAAAAAAAATAATTATATATAGACAATATTATTTGTATGTGTTTAACACAAAACGCTATGTGCATGCTTAACATCTCTACTACAGACTAACTCGATCCAATGTGGGTCTCTCATCGATCCCACAAATATTTTAATCACCACCAACGCCATATCTGTCCTGAAACCATCTCTTTAATTTAATCCACCACTTCATATATGTACTTCAACTTGACATTTTAATAATATAGAGAGAGAGTCAAAGGTTGATTATAGTAGTAATTTATAGAAGGAAAATGATTTCTTTTGGATGTCATGCATTATCTCACCATGTCATGTAAGTTAAAACAATAACAACGTATCTTAAAAGTTGGAAAAATCTATATTCGAATTTTAGTAATAAAAACATGAGGTTGGGCTTGAAATACTGAAATATAAAATGGAAAAGAAAACCATAGTTAAGCAAAAGAACGTGGGTAGCTAGGGAGACATTTGGCCATAGATCCTCCTTATTCAGAATAAATATCTAAAATTAAGGTTGGGGGCGTAGATGTAGAGCCATACATGCAGAGGATGGATAAAATATATAGAGAGAAAGAGATGTCCCGTCGGCTACGGCACCGCCGTTTGACCCCATTTTGTCGCCTTAATAAAATCATTCATATGAAAATGAATGTAATTTTCTTGGTCCTCCACTTCCACATTTATGAAGCCAGCAGATACATACAATCAGATCACATTAAAGACCATTTATAAGACAAGAAAATTATGCGGAGTATAGATTTTTTCGGTTTAATTTAATAAATTATTAAAAATTAATTTAATTATTTGTATGTCAGCTTATCCGATCGGTCTGATTTTGAAAATAATGATTTTACTTTGAAATTTAAACAAACACTAAATTTTTTTTTTGAGATTATATATGTCTATTGTTTGAGCTTTAAAAATTCGTTTCTTTTAATAAATTAAGTTCTATTATTAAAACTTACCCTTGGTGATATTTGAATAAGAAAACTACAAATCTTAAACTTTCAATTTTACCATTAAATTAAAGTTTTTAATAAGTATATTTCTTGAAAATATCTATATAATGGGGTGTCATAATCTACACCCAACATATTGATGCTTCGCTAAGGTCCTTCTACTATGAATGTTTATTGAATTTAATTTTATTATAATTTAGTTATTTTCAGTCTTTTGAAATGTGTCTTGAAGCTTCTTGAATCCTTGATGATTTCATCAAGAAGGGTGTCTGAAAGGAAGCTAAGACGACTGGGAGAGAATCTGGAATTCTTGTGTATTATTGGTAAGTCTCTTGCATCCATAATAATGAAGTAATTAATGACTCAACAAACTGTTAACCGAATGCACAAACAATCTTGTTAGAAATAGCTTAGTCAATATGTCTGCCACTTGTTCTATGGCTGGTACATAGTTAAAGCTCTACATGCTTTGATCTTGCATGGAAGACTGTATTTCTTGACATAGCAACGCCACTTTTATAGTCACACTATAGGTACTTATGGTAAATAAATTGACCCCAAGTTCATCGAGCAAAGATCGAATCCAACTGAATTAGAAATTGTGTTTGATACACTATTAGACTCAACTTTTGAAGTAGAAAAAGGAAACAATTGACTGCTTCTTTGAGCTTTAGGTTATTACCACCGAGGAATAGTGCATAGCCTGAAACCCATCTTCAATCTCCCTAGGTTGGTGGATTACATGCATTTGCATGTATTTTATACTAGAGTGAATTTGCATCTTAGGTTATCATCGTATATTATCGGTTGTATTAATAGGTGGTTGCAAAGATAATCCACTTTTAAAGAATAATGATTCTGGTGGTGTTTGTGACATTCGGCAGATAATTATATTATATCGAACAGTTAAATTGTTCATAAAATGCTGAAATTATAGATAATGATAGATACGTTAATATTGTTTATAACATTAAAATTATACGTGAACTCACGTCTTCTTGCATATAAAAACTTATTGAGGGTTAGTAGGAGGAAATGAAAGCCAAATAAAAGAGAACCTACAAGTGCAAAAATGGCATCATATAGAGTTATGAAGGCAGGCCGAAAGAAACAAGACTAATAAAGCTGGGGCTCTATAATTATGGGTTCCCAAAGCCCTATTTCATACTTGCACTTCACTAACACGTTTATTCAATCTCATCTTAATAGGTGCTAGGGCTTTTACTTCCTCAAAAGTTCTAATGTTTTTTTTTTTTAATTTCAACTTTTAAAATTTATAATTTAAACTTAAAATTTAGGGATAAGTCAATTTAATTCCTGAATTTAGTAACTTTTTAATTTAATCTTTAGTTTTTTAACTTAATAATTTTTTCAATTTTGAAATATGTGATGATGTGACACTTTAAGATTGTGCCACATCATCACCTAATTTTCAGAAAATAATATTTTTTATGTGATGACTTGGTATAATATTATAGTGTCACATTAACACATGGACCAAAATTGAAAAAAATTTTAATTCCAAAACTAATGTGAGAAAGTTATTAAATCTCAACCTAAAACTAATATGAACCTAAAAGAAGGTTTAAAGACCAAATTGAAAGAAATTACTAAATTCAAAGGCTAATTACTACTTTATCTCTAAAATTTAATGTCAAGATTCGGTACTACATTCTTCGTTGATGACATTTGGTACGTGAATATGTGGTATCTTGCATTGAAGGCTTCTTTTTAGGCATCAATTGGAAGCAAGCTCAACTTCTCCTGTTTTCATTTACTCATTTGGCAAATTTAGCTGAAATAATAATGTTGGTGCTACAAAAGGTTAGTTCACATAGCTGAAATATTGGTAGGTGTTAGTATAAGTGTAATAGAGTGAAGCAAGAAATTTTATAATGAAGAGGTCGAAATTAAATTAAAAATAAAAAATTTATCATTTATTAATTAAAATTTATTAAAATATAAAAGTTTTAAAAAATATAAACTAAATTAAAGGAACTTAAAGTCCTTATCAGCCTCCTTAATGTCGCCCTTGTAAGTATATTTTAATGTATCATTTAATTTTATTATTATAATTATATATAAATATAAATATAAAATTATTAATTAAGTTTAATAACTTATTTTCGTAATTATAATAAATTAAAATAATTAAGACAACATATTAAAAATTGGTTTAATCGAAATCTTGATTAATTAATACAAGTAGGTACGTATAAGTAAAGATTGATACTAATCGAAATGAACCGAAACAAATTAAAATGGTAACCGGATATTGAAATTTTGATTGAAAAGAAATTTAGACTAGTTATTGAACTAACCAGTAGCACCGATACCAATAAATTTTTTTTTTTCTTTTGAAAAGTGAAACAGTCCTATTTACTCTAGCTTTAGCCAATCTATCCATTGTCGAATTGGCTTCAACCGCGACATATGCAATAGACCGGTTCAAATCTTGAAGAAATAATGATGTCTAGCACATAGCATTATTACAGTCACTTTCTGAACTATTTGGAAGCATAGAAAATCTTGAGAGCTTCCTTGATCGCAATGGTCTCCGCTAAAACAGGATCGACAACCCCAATGGCCTTGGAGAAGATAACCAAAGATGACCCTAGGTGATTACGTAAAATACCATGGATACCTGCTGAACCATAACTACCCAAAACAGATGCATTCACGTTAAACTTAAAAGGACCCAAATTTTGGAGGGTCTCGAACGCACAGTAGGCATATTGTCAACACTCTTCTTAGGAGGAGCCAAAAGCAAATCATTC
The DNA here is from genome assembly GCF_025698545.1 of Gossypium raimondii. Taxonomy (NCBI): domain Eukaryota; kingdom Viridiplantae; phylum Streptophyta; class Magnoliopsida; order Malvales; family Malvaceae; genus Gossypium; species Gossypium raimondii. Next base: position 50,498,190 of record NC_068571.1, read on the forward strand.
AAAGATATCGCCACAGTTGGCCTTTGAGCCTTACACCACCAACCCAATCTTATTTTGATGGTCTCAAACAACTGAATATGATCGAATATCTTCCCATTATAAACCATGCTATTACGCCACAACCAAATGCGCCAGATGGTGGCAAAGAAAGCCATGCTCCGGACTAGTTGAAGTCTTTTAGAGGGAAAGGAGTGCAACCACCTCTGGAAAAATAGAACTAATTGAACATTCCAAAGCGCACCACCCATTTGCCAAATCCTCCACGAACATCACACGAAAAAATAATTAAGTGTTCAACGGGCTCTGACACCGAAAAGCTAAAAGGGAAAGTATTAAACTTCAACTTATCTAAAACTTTAAAAAAAAGTTTATGGTAAAAAAAAACAATTAAACTCTTAAAAAATTCATCATATTTAGCAATTAAAAAAATCGATTATCCTTTTGTATTAATAAAAATAGATGTTGACCGATTTGAACATTAATGAACACTGACATAGTTGATGAAAATCAATACATGGCATTGATAAATACTATTCATGCGGTATACTACATGCTAGCTTTTGTCAGTCACGTCAATATTCGTTAATGGTCAAACCAATTAATAATGGTTTTTGTTGACAAAAGAGACAAGTTAATAGTTTTCATTAACGGAAAAGAATATTTTATTCTTCTCTTTTTGTTTGTGAAAATCTTAAAGCGTTAATTATTTTTTATATTGGTACAATAAAAATAAATTATAATTTAAGAGTAAATGTTAACACTAATTACCTTTTTGAATAGCGGCTGTGATGCAATAAAATTTTTACCTCATAATTATAATAATCATTCTTACCGTCATTGTTATTTTTAATTTACTGAAAGTAAAGGGACATCATTGTAAATCATGATTCTGTTTTAGAGTTTTTTTTTTTTTGGCATATCTCTTAAAAAGAAAATAAAAAAACATGTTAAAATTCCAAGCCCTATGAATTTGGCTTTAAGTGACAAAAGTGTTATTTATTCCAATCTTGAAAGTGGAGGTAAGTGATACAGACATGGAAGCCTTGTTGGACCGCATTTTTATCTTGTTTCCAAAGAAAACACTTCTCATCTCCTGCGTTCTGAAACGCACCGTTTCAGTACTTTCAAATTTTAATTAATTTTTTTTTTATTTTACAAAGGCTTAATTAATTGTTTAAGTAATAATTTATCGAAATTCTTAATATTTTAAAAGGCAGTATAAATTATAAAATGGGAAGAGATCCATTTACACCGGTATAAAATTTAAGTAGTTTCATATCCTTTCGTAACTTGTTATACGATTAATATTTTAACATTCCAACCGTTGAATTTATCAATATATTTGTACTTATCATGAATGTAATTTTGGAATCAATTCGATATCTCTAATATATTAATTTAAAATATTAACTATATTAATATATATTTAAGGATTGAAAGTTTTTACAAAAATGAATAGTTGGAAATTTTTAATTTATGTCAAACTTGACATGCATGATCTAGATGAATGAAGTATGAAATATGACAATTAAATTGTTAAAATATTAATCGTATAAAAGTTACAAAATTGTTTAAAACCACTTAAGTTTTACACTAGTGTAAGTGGATCCGTCCCTATAAAAATAATATTAATTTTTTAAAATTTATAAAATACTTAAAAATTACTAAGGATTATAAAAAGTTTAAATGTTATAAAATATAAAAATATAGAAAATTTATTCAAATTTTCCAAATATTATAAAAATTAAAATAACTGCAACTTTTATTTTCTCTCAAGATATCCTGCATTTTACTTCAACTCATCCTTATCAATTTTCCTCACATAATCTTTTCCTTAACTAAAGCATTACACATCAATAAAGGTCTCTCTACTTTTCAGATTTAAAATCAAGTTTAATTTGTTAACCTTGTTAATTTTTTTGTTAATTTTTTGATGTCACATTTTAAATGAAAAATACTTGGTATTCATGTAAAAATGACTTATAATGAACATGAATTTAACAAAATATTTTTAATAATGTTAACAACTGAACTCAATTTAATATCTAAAAGTATGACTAGCCCAAAAATAAATGCACATGGACTAAATTTCAAATTCTGAAGAGTACAAGGAGTTATGGCATATTTTAACCTAATATAAAAATATGAATATTTTAATTATATAAATACAGTATTTGTTTAAATAATACTTAGCTTTATTTATCCCTTACAATTCTAATGTGTCAATATGTACTCTCATATATGTAATTTAAATTAAATTTTAATTAAACATTATTTATTTTAAGTTTATATATGTCATGTTTGTTTTACAAAGAAGTAAAATATAAATTTATAAAATATAAAATAAATTTAATTAAACAATGAAAATGTAAGAAAATCTCAAATGTATGTGTATTTCATTGAAAACAATTTTTATGAACTATTTTTACGAAATCTATCCAATAACAAAAGATATTTTACATGAATTCATCCAAATATAAAAAAATTAATTTTTCTAAAAACGAAAACTATTTTAGTGAAACAAACTAGTGTAGTAAAAAAAAACTATTTATCTCAAGTCATTAGATAGTTTTCTCATTTTAGTCTCTTCCTGTAAATTTGGCTAACAAAATATTATTATATCAACTTTAATAAATTTCCATTAAAATTGAAAATGAATGAATAAAAGAAAAGCTTAAAGTTGAATGAGTGTGTATAATAATATTGTAATTAGCGGGATTAACGGAGGAGTGAATGAAATGAGAAAAATAGCTTAGGATGGTGTTACTAAAATGTTATTAAAGAAAAGACCTATATAAAGCCCTACTTCAACATTTTCTCAATTTGATTTTTTTCCTTTTTCAAATTAACCTTTTCGTTTTCTCTTTGTTTTGGGATTTGTTAGATTTAGAAGGAAAATTCAGGTATTCTTCTTTTCATTTTTATTAACTTTCAATGTTTACTAGAATTTTATAGGTTTTGGTTTATAATAATTTTAGTCTTTGATTTTGTTGGCTGGAGGTTTTGATTTTATTGTGATTCCTGCTGATCTACTTAACAGGTCTCAAATTTAAACCTTTGTTTCGTTTTGTTTGGTATCTGAGAAAATTGTAGACTTTAGGTTGGCATTTTAATTGAGGATCTTGAATTTTGCTCTTGATTCTTTTATTTTATTCCTTCCAGATAATATAAATATCATTTCTTTTTAGAAAAAAACCTCTTTCATATTATAGGGAAAGGGCAGATAAATTTGAATTTGTAGCTCAACGGTTTCTTTCTTGCACAGTTATGTGTATTATATTGCTTGGGTATTTTAATTTTGAGTTTTGATTTGATTGTATTGCAGGAGAGTTATTGAAATCAAGAGATGTTAGAACAGTTGCTGATATTTACTAGGGGAGGATTAATCCTCTGGACATGTAAAGAACTTGGGAATGCTCTTAAAGGATCACCAATTGACACCTTGATCCGGTCTTGTCTTTTGGAGGAACGCTCTGGTGCAGCATCATATAACTATGATGCCCCAGGTGCTTCTTATACCCTCAAGTGGACCTTCCATAATGAGCTTGGCCTTGTATTTGTTGCTGTTTATCAGCGTATTCTCCATCTTCTGTATGTGGATGATCTTCTTGCACTGGTCAGGCGTGAGTTCTCTGAGATTTATGATCCGAAAAGGACTGTTTATAATGATTTTGACGAAACTTTTAGGCAGCTTAGGATGGAAGCAGAAGCTAGGGCTGAGGAGCTTAAGAAATCAAAACAGATGGTTAAGCCTGTCAATAACAGTAAGAAGCAAGGGCAGGCTCAGAAAGCTGGTTTTGATAAAGGAAATAAGAAGAGGGAGGGTAGCTCAGCTGCTGGTGGTGGGGATGATAATGATGAAGGGAAGGGTCGTAAATTGGAGAATGGGCACTCCAACGGTAATATTTTTGAGATTGACGAACCTAGGATGACAGCTGCTGTAAATGGTAAAGAAAATACTAGTTCCAATTTTAGTGCTTTTGATGTAAGTAAGCTCCAGAAAAGGACTAAAGGTGGAAAGAAAACTGACACTGTAGTTAACAAGGGTTCCAAGGTGGACCCTAAGAAAAAGGTTACAAAGAAGAATAGAGTTTGGGATGATGCACCTCCAGAGACAAAATTGGATTTCACTGATCCAGTGGATGGAAATGGAAATGAGAAGATAGAGGTTGTTCCAGCAAGTCAAGGTGAAAGTATGATGGATGTAGAAGAGATTATCAGCAGCGATAGTGAAGGTGAAGAAGATGACAATGTGCAGAAGGATAGCAAGCCTGAAGCTACGAAAAAGGGCTGGTTTTCCTCCATGTTCCAGAGGTAATTTATTGATGTAGTTCCTTCATTTAGATCATAATTCTATTCTCGAGTATATTTGTTCTGTCTTCATGAAGAGTGAAATAGGATGCAATTTTTTTGTGAAGCCTACTTCATTTTGAAATAATGTCTCATAGCTTGATCCTGTTTAGATGTTCATTATAAGGCTTGTCCTGGATGCTTTTTTTAGTTTTTATAGATCCTTACAAGTTACAACTGGAGTTTCAAATGTTTGTTTATTGAGTTGGCCAAATGTTGCCATTTTTGGGCTTGATGTTAAATGGAGAAACATGGGTATATTAGTTGATTTATGCGATGCTAGACTTTATCATGTAAAGAAAGGAATATTTTAGATATCATATGCTTGTAACATTGCCTGTTTTTCAGCCTTTCTGTTTTCCCATAAAATCGTGACTCTTATTGTGTTTAGTAAATGGCAGGCAGAACTGTATGCTTCTAGACATGTTTCATTTGGTCTTTGTACAACTTTTAGTGGAAGCTTTTATCATATCATTGTGAAATTTACTATCTGATTAAATCATTTATTCATTTTCTTCTTTCCTGGACTTAGTATCGCTGGAAAGGCAAATTTGGAGAAGGGAGACCTGGAACCAGCTTTGAAGGCTCTGAAGGATAGGCTTATGACCAAGAATGTGGTATGTTTTCTGCTAATTTAACATATTTGATTGCTGTTATATTAGTACCTATTCATATCTATAGGTCTGCTTAGTTATATCTGACATTCACAGGCTGAGGAGATAGCGGAGAAGCTTTGCGAATCAGTAGCTGCAAGTCTTGAAGGGAAAAAATTGGCCTCATTCACAAGGGTCTCTTCAACAGTGCAGGTCTACAAACCTCCATCTTTATTATGCGAACTCTCAATTTATATTTCTGTTTTCTTTTCTTGCCTTTTGATTTTGTATAAATTTAATTGTTTATGGTAATTGTGACTGCAGGCTGCAATGGAAGAAGCCCTTGTTCGTATTTTAACTCCTCGGCGCTCCATTGACATACTGAGGGATGTGCATGCTGCCAAGGAACAGAGGAAGCCGTATGTTGTTGTCTTTGTTGGAGTTAATGGAGTTGGGAAATCAACAAATCTAGCCAAGGTTGAGCTGGTTTAACTGCTCTATGTCTAGATTTTTGCTTTGGGATATGCCTTCTGGTCAGGCTGGCTAAAATTAAATGTTACTTTGCAGGTCGCATACTGGCTTCTGCAGCATAATGTCAGTGTTATGATGGCTGCTTGTGATACATTCCGATCTGGTGCTGTTGAGCAGTTGAGGACACATGCACGCAGACTCCAGGTATTACATCAATTGTAAATGTTTTAATTTTGACATACTTGGTGCCATTATGCTCGAAGGTGGTTTGCTTCAGGTAAAAACGAGTATCATTGTATAGCTACTCTTTTATATCTGACTTGCTACTTCTTGCTCTTGCTAGATTCCTATATTTGAGAAAGGGTATGAGAAAGATCCTGCAATTGTAGCAAAGGAAGCAATTCAGGAGGCCACTCGTAATGGTTCAGATGTTGTTCTTGTTGATACAGCTGGTCGGATGCAGGTATCTTCTAATCAGTAAATTTATTTGTTTGTAGACTTTATACTTCGGTTATAGCACAGTCAAATTAGTTTTTCTAAAGCCCATGACATGTGAGAGGTTTGCTTTGAAAAGTAGTACTTAAGTGCAATCCTAGTATATTTGCTTTTCTTGTTACCGCATTAATGATATAACTCTATGCTTATCAGGATAATGAACCGTTGATGAGAGCCCTTTCGAAGCTTATATACCTCAATAATCCAGACCTTGTCTTATTTGTTGGAGAGGCACTAGTTGGGAATGATGCTGTTGATCAGTTATCAAAATTCAATCAGGTTTGCTTTCATATCAAGTCTTTTGTCAATTTTATCTAAACCATACCTATGTTACTCGGACTCGGGTGTAAGTGTTGGATATGGGTTTGTCTATGACACGGGTATACTAAAATTTTCTGAGTTTTTCTTGGAGAATCATACCCTCATTCTATGTCCAAATATGTCTTGAATATGGATATCGGACACTAGTACTTCTGAAAGATGTACAGTCGGAGCAACATAGACCTATACAACTTAAATCTATGTTACGAAGCTGTGCCCTATTCTTCTTGCAGAAATTGGCTGACCTCTCTACTTCTTCTACTCCAAGATTGATTGATGGGATTTTGCTCACCAAGTTTGACACTATTGATGATAAGGTAAAATGAGCTTGAAACTTGAGAAGGTTTTCATATTTTACATAGGTTTGAGAAATCACACTGCCATTTTACCTCACCTATGGTGAACTTCCAACTGAAATTGATGTAGGTCGGAGCAGCATTGTCAATGGTTTACATATCGGGAGCACCGGTTATGTTCGTTGGGTGTGGGCAGTCATATACAGACCTGAAGAAACTTAACGTCAAATCGATCGTCAAGACACTGCTGAAATGAGTGAATGCTTGATCAAAAAACCCCCCCACATTTTATTTGCAATGCTCAACCAACTCTTTTGTTAATGACTTTGGCGCTTGATTGCATGTTTACTTTAATGGAGGTGCATTGGTCCCTTGTGACTGTAAGTTTGTTTATGTGAGATCTTAAAATTATTCCTAGTTTGGTTACTTTGGTATCCTAATTCTCTTGTAGAGGTGATCATGGGCCGGGTGGCCCGATGGCCCGCCTTAAATATGGGAGGGTTCGGGTAAAAATATAGGCCCGAAATATGGTTTTGGGTAAAAAACGAGGCCGGCTCGAATATAATAAATATATATACATTTAAAAAAAAAATTCTCATTTTCCCTCCCCATTTCCCCCTAAGCCCGTAAAAATCCCTAAGCCCTTCCCTCCTTTTTTTATTTATATTTTAAAATTTTTAATTTTTATATTTCAAATTTTAAAATTTAATTTTAATTATTACTATTGTTAAATTTGTTGATATGATATTTCATGGGCAATGGTTCTACTCTAAAATAAAAATAAAAATTCTTTTTTTTTGAACTCTTTATAATTTATAAAATTTTAAAATAGTAATGGTAAAATTACACTTTGCCCCTCAAATGATAAAAAAAGTTAATTTAATTTTTTAAAACTATAAAAATTTAGGCTATTAAAATGGTAAAATTATATTTTTCTATTAGAAAAAGGGCCGAGTTGGGCTTGGGCTTGGGCTTAGTTTTTTTTGGGCTAGGCCTGGACAAAATTTTAGACTCATATTTTGGATCAGGATGAGCCTAGAGCCTAAGAAGTGGGCTGAAATTTTTCTGAGCCTGGCCCAAACCCCGCCCGGCCATGATCACCTCTATTCTCTTGTCTGTGCTGTTTAGTCTTAGAAAAGAACAAAATTAAGTACCACTTTTTAGTATTTAAGTAGGAAAGATATTTAATTTGCTTCTTTTTTTTTCTCTTTTCACTTTTAAAACAACGTGATAACTGAGATGGGTTAGAGATAAATCTTAAAAATACAGTTCACCAATGTGTATTTGTTAAATATAAAATCTTACTTTTGATTAAATTAATTTTGATTTTAGTTTAATTTTAGATATTTTTTCTTGGCGAGACAAATGTACCCATTGAAAATAGATAGATTTAAATTTAATTGTTTTAAAGTAAATTATACAAATAGTCACTTAATTATTTTCGCGTTCTTGTTGTGGTCACTTAATTTTAAAAATTTCAATTTAGGCATTAATGTTTGAATTTCTTTTGTTTTGGTCACTTTTCATTAAATTGATAACGGAAAGCCTCATTCTAACCGGTAGAATATCATATTTAATCCTCGACTTATATATCCTATCAATTTGATCTTAATTCTAAATAATTCAATAAATTTAACGCTTCACATTTATAAGTTCCATCAATTTAATTCTCAAACTTACTAACTTAAGCTTTCGACTTCTAAAACATTAAATCTTAAAAATTTTAAGTACACAAAAGCTTCCAAAAGAATTTAAAATTTTCATAAAATTTAAAATTGCGATCAACAATCCAATTTATTGCTACTATGATTGAAATTATTTAATAAAATTAAAGTGGCAAATTTGATAAAAGAAAAAAAAAAACCATGTTACCGATAAAGAGGGAAACATGTTACAAAAGCAGACCTAAAGAGCAAAAGGTTTATTGATAGAAATGAAGAAGCAATATAGATTTTGAAGGGCTTCTCCTTTTTTAAACAATAAAAAGAGCATGGAATAGTTCTACAATCTCACTGTCTGCAACAACCTCAAAAACAAAACCATCTCACTTCCCTTCTTTCCCTTAATCACAACATACATTTTTGTTCATCAAACATATCTCAAAGACCGACAACCTGGGAAAAGTTTTATTCTCCTCTTTCCTCCATCTTCATTGTCACTGCTACAGCATGCTCCAAGCTTTTCATTAAGATGAGTTTTTCAGAACCCATTCCACCAAAGTCGCAATGCCAAATCCTGTTGCTACCCGCTTCTTATCATTCCAGACGGGGCCAGCCAAGTCGATGTGCATCCACTGTACTTTTTCATCAACAAACTGCAAAAACATAGCTTAACAATCAAATTCTGCAACAATCTTTATATCAAAGAGGTTGAAATATGTGTGCAAGTGTATAATTCAGATAGTAAAATTATTCAAGAGACATACCTGTTTTAAGAACAGAGCAGCAGTAATAGCGCCACCTTGACGACCACCGGTATTTACCATATCAGCAACTCCTGATTTCATCGACTCCCAATAGCTTTCTTCTAGTGGCATCCTCCAAAATTTCTCACCACTGACCTCTGAAGCTTCGAATACCTCCTTTGCCAGATCATCACTGGGTGTGAAAACACCTATAAGGGAAGAGGTTCCGACGAATTGATAGTGGTGAGAATGTCCATACATGCTTTTTTTTAAATTGATTAACAACCAAGGAAATGGTAAATGCAATGTCTTCTCAACTGACTATGAATTGATAGTGTTGATCATTACTACTATTAAAACCTTTAAATTTGAATGTCTGGAAGGCAAATGAAGGATTTCATTCATTATCCCTAACAAATATGTCCATTTATTGTGTAAGGTATCATCTTGTTAATAGTCATCCAGAGAATAGATGAATATCATTATTAAAAAAATCAAGTTCCCCTGCATCTAAAACTAACAAAAGATCATTTCAAAACACCCTTTTTGAGGACATTTAGAATCCATATGTTGTGGATACCTGCAATGGAGGGTCCAAGAGCAACTATACAAGCTCCAGTTAGTGTTGCAAGGTCAACTATCTGCAAACAGGTTGACAAAGTCTTAAAATGTAATCCTGATTACTCAGAAAATAGCAATTTACAACTGTCATCACAAATTAAGATTGCAGAGTGTTTGGCTTGACCTTGTCAACACCCTGTTTGCAAGCATATACCAGAGCATCTGCAAGTGTAAGCCTGCCTTCTGCATCAGTGTTATTAACCTGCAATCGACAGAGTGAGCAATGGCGAGCAATAAATTTATTGAAACAATGAAGGAAGTAAAAACTAACCCAGTTAGCAATGTCACTGTACCATATAATATACCTATACTTCAAAAATAAAATTAAAATAATAATAATAATAATAATAATAAAATAAAGAAACAAAGTATACCTCAATTGTCTTTCCATTTGAAGCTGTGATAATATCTCCGGGTCTCATACCTGTTCCACTTATCATGTTTTCGCAAGATGCAACAATAAAATGAACCTGCTTATTAGGACATTTTTACTGGGTGACAAACTAGATTCATGAAGCAAATTAAAAAGAAAAGAGAATAAAATACAATAACGAAAGAATACTCATCCTTTCCCCAGCCCTTTAGAATGTAAATTTGAAAAGGATACAAAGAGAGAGGTAATGCTGAAAGAGCAAAATGAGGTCAACCAAATGACTTACCTCTACTCCAGGAGGTTTGATTTGCCCAAGGGCTTTTGCTGCACCAAGAACTGCTGCAGAACCTCCCATGTCAGTTTTCATGATGTCAATGGAGCAACCAGCTCCAGTCTTGATATTGTAGCCACCACTAAGGACATTTAAGACAAACATTCAAAGCCTATATAAACACACAGCTAGAATACAAAAAGAACAACGGACATGCATTCTGACCACTCATGTTAAATAGATCTCAATAGCATTAGGAAGAAATTTTGGTTAGATTATTCAAGTAATATGCTGCACATGGATCCCATGGTGACTGGTAAAACTGTAGATGTGTACATAAACACTTGGTGAAGAACCCATCTCTTTGTTTATGGCATTGCACCAGAAACTTGAATGTACCATGCAGGCATCTCATCCCTTTCTTTTTTTTCTTTACTAATTTCCTACTGTAAATCATAAATATCTTCTTGTAGAATATGTGGAATCTATGTTACTCACAATGAGTGTGACATACCAGCATGTGTTCAATATAGATATACATATGCTCTATCTTTTAGAAGTTCTTTCTTTCTTTTTTCCATATTTTGGAGGATCATATCCCTCATAACCGTGTCCAAATATGTGTCGAACACGGGTATCAAACAAGGGTACAATGGGGAAAATAAAGAGTCGGAGTAACATAGTACGAAATTACCTGTCAAAAGTCAATCCTTTTCCAACTAATGCTAACTTGGTTTTAATAGGTCCACTGGAGGGTTTGTAACACAAATGAATGAAATGAGGGGGATTTGCAGATGCAGCAGCAACTCCCAAGTAAGATCCCATCTTCAATTCCTTGCACTGCTCAGCGCTCAATATGTTTGCAGATAGAACATCACTGTACAAGGAAGCAATATTTGAAGCCTCTGCTGCTAGTGCAGCTGCAGCATTAAAAGACATTAGATCAAAGGCTAAGAATTATATCATCCTTCTCAAACAAAGCCCTATTATAGTCCCATAACCGACAATAAGAAGTTCAGTTTTGTACTTTTGCCTGAAACAATAATCATAAAGAGAAAGGATTAAATATAAAAGGTAAGAATAATGCCCATACGAACCAGGGGTAAGTACATTTGCTGGTGAATTCACAAGCTCTCTTCCAAAAATTATAGCAGAAGAAACATTTTCAGCATACTTGAGCATCTTCTCCAACTCCGGTCCAGTTCCAAGACCAATAATATCCACAGAATTAAGCTTTGGTTTCCTTGGCTCCGACTTGTATCTACTGTCTTCATATATGCCCAACACCGTCCCTATGATAATGCAAATGTTCGAATAAGATCAATTTCAATCTTAGGAACAAGTACACATTAATCATGATGCTAAGAAACCAAAAAAGCATTACCAGATGCTATTGCCGAAGCAGTACTCAGCTTTGACTCATTTGAGAGGCCTTCGGAAGAAGCTAGAACGATAGCCACACTATTGGCTTGCGCAGTCTTTGCGGCTGCAGCAACAGCTTCACCAAGCCTTTGAAAAGAAGCTGGAGATGAAGCTGTCTTTCCAAGACCAATCAAACCAACCCTTTTGGAGCCACAGCTGGGAAGTCGAAGAACCATAGACTTGCCAGCTTTCCCGGTGAAATCCTCCTCAGAAGAGGCCTCAGCTAACATACCACCCAACAGGCCATCCAATTTTTTCAAAATTGAGTTTTGAAACTTGTAATTTTCATCCTTGGACATGTCTTTTTCAGTGACCCCAACTGCAAGTATGTCCCCTTTCCATTCTGCCACATCGATCTCTTTTGCAGCAAAAGAGATCTTTCCAGCATTTTTCACAAAAAGGCAACATCCATTTTAGTATTTCACCAAAATAAACACACACAAACAAAACAACCTTTACATATTAAGATCATAAGCAAATAAATCCGTGGATCTAACTAACACGATCTTATCATATAAAATCAATATTAAAAAAATGAAAAGGAAAATGTTTAGCTTATCTTTACTCCATCGATTTCAGAATTTGAGCCTATACTCAATGACATGGACATCAAGAAATTAAATACCAAGAACCCTTAAAGCATCAATCCACAATCAAAGGCCAGTTCTTTAAAAACAAAATCATCCCCAAACAATTAACAAGAAGTTCACTTTCTTTTAGATATATGCATTATCCCCATTAGCAAAAGATAAAAAGATTTTCAACCCAGAACTTACTCTGAACCTAAAAAGTCAATCAAAAAACAATTTTGCTTAAACACAACACAGAGAGAGAGAGAGAGAGAGAGAGAGAGAGAGAGAGAGAGAGAGAGTCAGTCTCAGTCACCTTGGGGTGTTGGATGTTGGCTGGCTGAGTAAAGCCAAGAGTGTGTGCCATGAACTTGGCTCTTGGAGAACACAAAGGAGCAGATTTAAGTTGGTGAAAACACAAACCAGGAGGAACAAGTACTCTAAAAGAGAAGTAGGTAAAGGAGCGACAATGGTGGCGATCATTTCGCAATGTAGCTATAGTGCATGTATTTATATTGAAGTTCCCCCAAGACCAAATGGGGTTCAGCGAAAAGTAAACGTAAAAGGGAGCAAAAGGCTAAAGCTGATGGATGCATTGACATCATTATCTTGGGCATCTCGTCGCCATAAGTTTTGCTTCGTTGGATTAGGTTGATATTTTATTAATGCTTGCTCAGCTTTACCTGGTTTTATCTTATTTTAGTTTCTAATATATTTTTATTGTACATTACATTAGTTTTTCCAAACCACAACCCGACCCTATGCATGAAAGAATATCTAATATTATATTTTCCAGGTGCAGCATAAATAATTAACAAAATTAATATATGTGATGAAATAAAATCATTTATTAATAAGAATAAGAGTAAAGAATTGGATATGATTGGTAGTGGAAGCGATAAGTTTACCAATTTGTTGATTTAATCGATTTAATTATTTACAAAAATAAAAAAATTAGTTGAATCAATCCGTCATTTGTCCAACTAATTTTTAACTTAGTTTATATCTTTCTCTAAATCGATATTCTGATTGATTTTCAGTCCAATAAATTCCATAGATGAATCTGATTCAATTCAAAAGAACGAGTATAAGAGGACAAGAAAAAAGTTGGTTGGCAAATCCAGCAGCAAAGGACAGTGAAGATAGGTTGAAGATGAATCCTGTATTATTAGCAGGCCGTTGATCCATAATGCTTCCAATCTTATTTTGCCTAGTTTGGAAGGCCCAGAGTATAGAAGAGCAGTGTAGCAGCGTTAGAGGAGTTGGTTGTTCACCAGAAAAAGCACACCTTATTTCTGTATTTGCCATAAGATAACAGCACATTTGATGTAGTAGAAAGCCTCTTCATTATATTTCAACCAGTGTGCTACCCATTCAGTTAGTTATATGTAAGAATTCAATACAATCAGTTGACCCAAACCAAACAGCATGGGGGAGTGGGCATAGATGATCTATCAGGAATCCTGCATTGTAGTTCCTATCTAATTGGTAGCCAACTGTTTCCAAAGAAAAATTAGTAGTTTAAATAATAGTTTAATCTTCCATTTTGCTAAGTAATTGAACCTCACTTTCAGGCTTGTAGAAACATATAATCCTCCTTTACACTGAACCTCCAAACATAGCAATCCCCTTCCTTTAAGAGGGAGAAAGCCCAATGTGGAAAACCCTTCATTCCAAGGCCCCTGCAAGCTGCAACTGCGAATGAATCTCATTCTACTCCCACATAAGCTTAGCTTCAGTTTTGTTATTACTTACAAGCACACCCGATAGACGTTGACTGTTATATTGCCTCAATAAAAACCCATTGATACATTGCTGCCATCCCAAATTTGAACGTCTGACAACATATATCACCTCCGCACAAAATGCTTTTCCAAGTCCAAGTATATGCTTTCCTTGCTTGAACCTGCAAGAAATTTTGTTCCGTACAATCTTTTGCCAATAGAATGCTTTGCGTAAAGCCCTGTGGCTTGGTAATTAGTTTCCACGCTTGCTTAGCTAGAAGAGCATCATTCTTCATCTGAGTATGCTGAATACCCAGACCTCCAAACTTCATCGGTTTGCAGACTCGGTCCACTCATATCATGACCCCAGAAGAAGGATCGAACTAATCGATCAATGTACCTGAATACTAAAATGAGAATGACTTATGATGTGCCATAAATATATGTTGAAACTGATGATCTTAAAGAGTTGGTAAATAAAAATTTTAATGTGGTTGACTTGTTGAGATGAACATGTAGCATAATGCGATATAGCAAGGCACAATATATGAAATTGTAGATTGCTTACTAAAAATAAGTCAAGTGGTTAAAATGAATTGGAAAAGAAATTATTACAATTGAAATAATAAATTAATTTATTAAATGATCATGTGAATTGAAAATTTCTATCGATTAACAATAATTGATAATGTATAAAGATTTGAAATCGATTAATAAAATGTGGTAAATAGTGACATAATCACCTAAGAACGTGTATACATGTGAAATGAAAGAAAATAAGTGATAATAATGCTCTAAGAGTACTTGCATGTATGAATGAAATACTTTCAATTGAAGTGGTAATATAGATACATTGCTTATTTGGGTTACATGAGAAATGAGATGTGGAAATTGATTAAATGCTCAATAAGCAGCGGATAAGTGTATATATATGCGTGCATAAGAATTATCATGCGGTATTGATGATTAATATGTGTGAATATGAGATATGCCATAAAATTTAGATAAGTAAAATGAATAATTATATACTTATTTCTTAGTAAATTTGATAGAATAATTAAGATATAGCTGACATGTCATAGGAATTAGTTGTATATTTTTACGGAAATACATCATTTGATGGAGATATATGCCTTATGACATAGCATTTATGTGCAATTTATAAGACCTACATATATGTGATTTTGGTTGTGATGGTTGGATGCATACTCGTGCAATATACATATGGTTGTGGTTGGATGGAAATTCTAAGTGTCCAATTTTTATTTTACTTAGATTACTAAAGGTTGAGAAGTGAAATTTAATAATAATGGACTAAATAAACAATTGATGACAACATGAAATTTAAAGCATATCTTTTAATTTCGCTTAAATGAGGTAAGAGTGATTATATAATGAAATTGTAAATTAGTAAAAGAATTTAGAGTTATGAAATCAATTTGATGGAATATATAAATCGCACATCGTAAATGGAGTTAAAGAGATAGAATAACTTACTAAGATGCTCAACAAGTGTATAATGAGGAAAGTGAATTTATAAGGTGAAATTGTAAAATGGAGTAAGACTTAAACTTATGAAGTTAAATTGATTGAATAATATATAATCCAGATAAGAAGTTACAAGATAAATGATTAAGTAAATGGTACGATTTGAAACCATAATTCTTTATTCATTAGATATTCATCGTAAGCTTAAGAAAGGATTTAGTAGAGAATCTTTGTGTACTTACTAAGCTCATCGAGCTTGGCGCATTAATTGTTTAAAAGCGTAGGTGAAGGACTTGTTTCAGGAAAGCATGGAGGACTTGGCTACATCAAATGCACCACATCACACCCTCTTGAGAATTCAAGGTCAAATCCTTGGTGTAATCTAGGGACTTTAGAGTCGCATGTATATAAGTTGTGTATATTTATAGTGAGTAATGTAATAAGTATTCTGTTAAATTCTTTACAAGTATATTTAAATGATCATGTGATATTTGGAATGATAATACGATGTTCCTTATCCTTAGGGTTTTAAAAGGTTTTGTTATTATTGGAATGGATATGAAGATGTTTTATCATGTTTTGAAGTGTTCCAAAGTTTGAATTCAGATCTCCTGTATCCATGTATCTATGCCTAATCTTCAAGTATCGGTACTTGGAAAGGCATTTGCCAAATTTTTACAGTATCAAGGTAAGTTATAGTACATATTACCCTATACCTTAAAATTTATGTTTTTGTCTTAAATCGTCACCCAATAAGAACTAAAAGTAATAGCTTTCTAGTAAGAGCACTAGTTGTATATGTGTATACCTATGAACTTATTTTTGAAGTTTTTGTGGACTTTGATCCTATCGCTATATCAAAATTAAACGAGAAGAGGTTAATAGCACCCGGACGCATGGCAAGTTCCTTGTCACCGAAACTAAAGCTTTGAGAATGCACGCCAAATGCCTAAGCTAGATGCTCATTCTCCTTTTAACCCTTTCTAACCTTTTCGATTATGAGATTTAGTTGACAACTAATAACAGTCTCCATACCTGATGGAATAAGACAAAAGATTTGATGTTATTGTGTAAGACAATAGCACACTTCTAGCCATCCACTTTAAATATGGACTTATTCTAAACCTATACTCCTAATGTAGGATTCATTAAATTGATTGTTACACCCACAATTAGGTATCACTTACATCTTTCCCTCTTGTCTTAGCAAGTAATTAGACAAATATAACATGTTCTAGTGATTATTTTACTTTCCGTGAAAAGTAGTTGAATAGTGATCTAAACTTTTAGGCTTGTGTTACTCAGATTTGAGTGTAAGTGTCAGATATGGATATGTATCTAATATGAATATGGTTTTAAGTTTTCACATACATTTGGAGGATCTGATTAAATTCTTTTTAAACTTTTACAAACATTTAAAAGATCCTGAAAGGTCAGATCCTCATATCCATATGTCAGACATGAATACTTTAAGGAAAATCAAGAGTCCAACCAACAATTTTCCAAGGATATATGTATCATATAGGACAATTTTACAGTTTGATGACATATTTTACATCATAAACTTATTATTTCTATCCATTAGATCGCAGCTTGCTTAGTTGATAAATCCCAAGTCAATTCATTTGATTTAAATTACTTTCCATTCATTTGGTGATTATCATTGTAACAAACTTTTTGCAGGTTTTGATGATACCAGGTTATAGATGAGTTTTGGGTCATTTGACGACTATACGGAGTTTTGTGAACCACAAGCCTATAGTTAGCAAATTCAGATATCCCCGCCAGGTTCCGGTTAAAACTCCAAAAGCAGATGTCATAAGCAAAGATATGGTAAGAAGGGGTCTCCAAAGCACGGGGCGCACGTCTACTCGTTCATGCAAGTGGCGTAATGACAAACGACCATCTCATAAGTTGTTTCAGATTCCAGGAGTGTATAACAGCAGAAGGAAAAGAGGAAAACGGGACCGAAGACATGCCCAAAAAGAAAAAAAACCAAATAATGTGAGGGAGTAAGACTTGTCCATAGCTATTTACAATGAATTATGATTGACAACAGAGAAGATTGCCTTCCAAACTATGTATTAAATGCAGTCACCCGCTGACCTGCATAGCCGCAATCTTAAGTTCCGGCAGGCTCATGTCACATAAAACAAAAAGAGAAAATTTTGGAACATGGTTCCAAATAAGATCACAATAAATGGGTTGCCAACCAAATCTATATTGTTTCCACTATTATAACCTTGTTCCAAACAGATTGAGAGAGAGAATACAACAGAAAATATACAGCCTCACCAGAAATAACAAAGGAAAAACTAAGCGTAGGAAAATCAAACCTGATGAATTATCATTTCAATAGTTTATATAGAGACATGCCTGATGTTGACAACAGAAAAAGGCCCAATAAGTTCAGCATGGCTTGATTTCAAATCCGATACTCAGTAGCGTTCTAGCTGATTCCATTGCCTTCTCACCTCCAAGGTCTACAGCCTCACCGGTCAATTCACCTTCTGTACCCACTGACCACTTTGTTGATGTAACTTGCTTTTGCTCTCCATCAGCTATTGCAAGTTGTAAATTGTTCATAGAAGCAGGAGCAGCAGCAGCAACGAGAGGAGCACTTGAAGGGCCATGCCGCTTCTTTGGTACAGGCATGTCATGGTCATGAACACCTTTATATGTTATAACGACAGCATTTGTATTATCTACAGCTGTCTCAATATGCTTACGAACAGGACACCCAGCAGAAGTGCATCTATAGTAGTTCCTAGAGAACATTATCAACTAAAAAGATCAGAATGAAGCCAATAGAACCCATACGCATTCAAGTAAATTGGAACTAACAACTTAGTTCAAGAAAGAGCTTGCAAGTCTACCAAATTGGTCATCCTGAGAAGCAAAAATGCCCCATATAATTCATAGTGGTTTGGGAGAGATTTAGATAAATATAGCACAACATTGCAAAACGAAGTTAACCTGCATGACTTTGCAAAGTATACTAAAAGGGCAAAGTACTGCAGAGACCAAAGGCAATGATAGACCACTGGAACTTTTTAGCATTAATTGTCATCAAACCCCACAGTATAAATGAATGATTTATCCAATATTTCAATAAAACAAAGATAATATAGTAAACCTTGCAGGTTCCATATCACAGGCATGTAAAAGAAGCAAACGACCATAACGTAGATTAACAATGATAACAGGTAGACAAAGTAGCCACATGCCTGAGCAGCCACATACATTGAGCAATGGTTTGATGGGAAAAACAATGAAACCTTTATCACAAAAGATACTGAGAAGTGAACAAGCACCTGGGATTAGAATTTCCTTTCACCATTTTCTGTCCATATTTTCGCCATCTATATCCATCGCCAGAGATTCCTACATCACCAGCTGCATGCACAACAAATTTAGGTTTTTTCCCAGCTTTTACAACAGAACCAGCACAAACTGCATCACCTTTCTTCCTCCTGGTTATCAAGAAAATGAGAAACTATTAAAACCAGGTTAGCAGAGACACTTTTCCATTAATAGTACACATCAGACATATGTCACGAAGGGGGAAAAGGCAAAGAAAATTCATGGAAAAGCTTGCCTTTTATTTGGTTCTGCTTCACTCAAAAACTCTTTCTTCATTTGCACATCACCGTGCCCATCAGAGCCACTTGAACACTGTCGTTTTCTTTCAGTATGTACAGTTGGTTCTGGTAAAGATTCTTTAGAAGATGTAGAAGGATCAGAATCATTAGGTATTCTGCTAGGCTGTTCTCTGACAATTGAAAGAGGCACAGCAGATGATAAAATATTGTTTTCCCTTGTAAAATTCATTTTCCGTGGTGGTTCATGACTATGTATGCCTTTATTAACAATCTCAATTACATGGCCCGTCTGATCAGAGCATTCTATCTTTTTGACCTGACAATTGGAGAATGTGCATTTGTAATAGCTTCGAGAACCTTTAGGACTCTTCACTTGCTTCTGACCATATTTCCGCCAATTGTAACCATCAGACACAGGTGTCTTCACAACGGGAACAAAGGATAGCATTTTAAGATTAGAAGGGTTTTGCTGGTTTGCTACAGGAGGAGATGCGCCATTAACCTTCTGATCTAAATGACTTTGTGCTGGTAGAGTTGGAGTGGGAGGAGATGAAATATCTTGTGTAATAGAAGTTGGTGATGGTTGTGATGAAGAAGTTGGAGAAACAGATGACTGGAGCAGATGTTGTTTTGGAGCTTCTGCACGCTGGACAGCCAAACTAGGCAAAACTTTCTGGTGGGCTATCTTAACTTGCTCCTAAAGAAAATTAAACAAAGAACCAAATTGAAAGAACTATTCAATCACAGAAAAAAGTTAATTTGTACGTATGTCCTTTCTCATTTATATTAGTCCTGAAGACCTCTAGGAGAAACAGAGGAAGAGATAAGATGTGCAGGTCCTAAAGAATTGATGACCACAAAGATCTTCCACATCATTGTAATCGTTTAGAACTCGTTCAATTTTCTAACTTGAAGGACGACATACATCACCACTAAAATACTTCAATTCAACACAATTTGAAGTTATTATTACTGGCAAAACTTTGACAAGGATGATTGGATGTTTGAGGAGATGATTTTTGCATCCTTTAGCCCATTGATTTACCATTGAAGTTGATGAAGCTTTATCCTTTAGTGACCACTTTTATATAAAAGATATATTAGATCATTGAGTTCATGCACAATGACCCACATATTTGCAAAAATAAATAAATTAATCATTAGTATATTTTTTAGAGATTTGGTCGTAACGGGCTTCTAAATATGAACACTTCCATAATAAAGGAGCACACTTGACATGAGAAACTACCACATTCTTATATCCTATAATTCAACTTTACTACCATATAGGGTGGTGTAGTATTTAATCTTGCAAATTCCAAACAGTCATTTCATGGACCTCCAACATCGTTGAAAAGAGAAACACAGCCGCCCTCAGCACATTATTTCATGTGCAAAGTGCTTTTAGTAATATATTTGATATTTCAAGGCAACATGGCATAAAAGGAAAGTCTTTAAGGCAACAAAGTCATCGATCCATACACCACAGAGAAAATCTAATTTTAGTTTCTTTGTGAAAAAGATAGAATCCTCGTAAACACTAACGAAATTCGTATGATCGCCAAATAAGGAATCAAACTACGCAGAGAAAAACACAAACAAAAAGTATGGATTTCAAGCAAACAGATAAAGTAAGAACACCGGAACATCGTAATCGCAATTTTTTTTTTCAAAAATAAAAGAAAAACACAGAAATGAAAGTCTTAAAATGATTATAGTAGCTAAAGAGTAAACTCCTGACCTTAGATTCAGCTCCTTCCTTCAATTCCGAAGTAGGATTTTCCCGCAACCCTGAGAGATCAGGGCATACTCGCTTAGAACAATTTCAACATTTTTATTAAAAAAATTAGGGTAAAAAGAACGAAATTCTTCCATAAAACACTCAGACAAAAATAAACAAAAAAATAAAACTTACTCTCACAACGATCATCATTTGTTAGGGTTTCCAATTTCGAGGCTCTCACCTCAGCATCACTCGACGGCGCCGTTCCAGCCCCGTGCGACTCATTAACTCTACTCACTCCTTCCTCTTCCTCTTCCTCTTCATCCTCTAACTCGTCCACTTCTTCTTCTTCTTCTTCTTCCTCCTCCTCCCCTTCTGAATTGTCGTATTGCTTTCCCTCATGTCGTTTTGCTTGGCTCTCAGTCTCAGCCATGCCCGATTTTTCCCCAAAGAAACAAAGCAAACAATTTTCGTGCTCTTTTTATTTCCCTGTTAAAAGAATTCGACACTATTCGTTTCTCAGACCGATAAAAAAGGTCAAGTTTTTTATAAAATCCCTGTACTTTTTCCTTTTTTAGATTTAATCTTTCAATTGTAATATTCATTATATCTAGTCCCTCTTTTAAAATATTTATTTTTAATCTCGAGACCAATTTTTTCATAAATTCTATCACATAATTTGACATGCCTTATTTTACATATATATTTTTGATATTTGTCTAAATGTACACAAAATAATATATATATCTTATATAACCACATGTTCAAAAATAAGTCATACAAATTATTTGATGAAATTCATTAAAAAGCAGTATTCTTAGGATTTAAATACAAATTTCAAATAATAAAATAACTAAAAACAATCAAATTATAAAGAAATTAAATCTGTAAAAAAAATAAAGTACAGGGATCTTCCATAAAATTCTACCGGAAAACTGGACGTGTCGTTTTAATATGTTTATAACTTGAAACGGTATGGAATAGATTTGGAGAGAGAATGAAAGAGAAAGGGGAAAAAGGTTGCTTTAAAAGAAGGAAAGGAAGAGAGAGAGAGTAGAAGGGTATATATGTCTTTCTTTGACTTGAATTGACTCATCTTTTCTTTCCCAGGTGGTTTTTACGTGTAACAGAAAACTCCGTTGATCTCTCCGTTACTTTAGATGCGGTGGATCACCGTTGATATTGTTGACTTTGACTCATTCCTTTGATCGACGTCGTTTCGCTGGCCCTGGCCCGGCCCTCTTTTTGCCTTTTCGATGGAGTGGTGTGTTATTTGGATTCTTATTCCCCGACATCAAAAATTAATGTGTCACAAAATCGGGGCCTAGTAACGCTCCACGTGAATTTCTGAATGATAAGACAAAAATTATAAATTACTCCAATTTTCAAATTCTCTACTCTCCTCATCCGAATGTTTTAATCTTTTTCTATTATTTGGTCATGGTATCGGGCGGGGCAATTTAGGTTTTTTTTCACCTCAACTTCGATTTTTTTGTTATCTTCCGGATCAACATTCGATTGAATCGAGTAAAAACTTCTCAAAACTGATGAGTTTTATTTCATTATTCTAATTCGGTTTTTTCTAATTTAGTAGAGTAGAATGAAATTCGAGTTGAGTCGAATAAATTTATTTGAATTAAAAAAATTAAACTGATTATATTGAAATCTTGTTGATAATATGACTAAATTTCAAGTTAAATAACATAAATACCATATATTAAGAAAATAAGTTATACTATATATTTTAACGGTAGTTTTTGATACACTGCCAGTAGAATATTTTAATTCAGAATAATCTCAAAACTTCGCATGAACTTTGTTCTGATGTGTAATTGATACATGGAACTTGGATAGTGGTTAAAATGTATACATGAAACTTTAATTTTGATTCAATTATACGTATTTAAAGAACTAAATACATAAATTTATTGTATACAATATGTAAACGTAAATTGATCTAAAATGATAATTGTGTTAGCGATTGTGAAAATTGAATGGAATAAAAATATCATATATAAAAATGCACGAAATCAAAGTCCATATAAATAGCGCACATTTGTTCAAAGTTCATATATAGTTTTAAGATTTATCTCATTTAAAATTTTGAGTAATGTTTTATTAATATAATTTTTTTTAAATACCAACTTTTATTTTCTTAATATACTTTAAATAGGACATATGTCACCCCATAGGGTTTAAAATAGAGGTGCTCATGGGCCGGGCGGCCCGGCCCGACGGCCGCCCGAAATATGGGATGGTTCGGGTAAAAATATAGGCCCGAAATACGGGTTTGGGCAAAAAAAGAGACCCTTTTAGAAAACGGGCCGGGCCTCGGGCACCACTTTTTGGCACGGGCCCGGCCTGAATATAATAAATATATATTTTTTATTTTTAAAATATTTTTTTTATTTTTTTATTTTTAAAATAATTTTTTGGTGTTTATTAAAAAAATGAGCCGGGACGGGCTTGGACTTAGAACTTTTTTCTAGGCCCGGCCCGGCCCATAAGCACCTCTAGTTTAAAACAACCAAATAGATATGAACTTATTTATTATCGAGTCAATATCTCAATAATGAATTTACCAAATACCCTTCATCTTTTATAAATAATATATATTATTTTAAGGATAAATTTATCTTTTCATATACGATCTGGAAAAATAGATACGCATAATGAAATTTGAACACAAAATATTATAATTTTAAATATTATAATTTTATCATTTTAATAAAAATCATTATTATATTGTTGATGTAACATAATCTAGTATTTAAATATTGATTCCATTAAGCAAATATTCCATTGATGAAAACTATAGGCCCCAAGCCGTATTCAGCAAAACGATATAAAAGAGAGAGAGAATGCAAGGACCAAACCAAAGAGGGAAACATGGAATCGAATGACTTGGAAGAATATGTGGTAGTGGCTTAATTTTCTTTTAGTTTTAGTAAAAGGGCCTAACTAGCATTTTTCTATTTACACATATTACTACTATTAAGCTTCAGGGAAGTCCACCTTTGATTTGATTTTAGAATCCTTTTAGTTTTTTTTTTGGCTTAATGATAAATTTGGTCACTAATATTTACATGTTTTCTCAAAATGGTTCTAATTGTATTTTTGAATTTTTTTTTGCCATTAACCGTAATTTGTTTTTCAAATTACTTTTTTAATAAATTTGATGAAAGTACTGTTAAAAGCGGGATGATGTGAAATTTCATATGTGAAATATTTTAATGAGATATAATTTATTACTTAGATAATCTAATAAAATAATTACATGTGAAAATAATAAAATAATTCATGAAGTTAAAAATAACAGTTAATTTAAAGAAAATAAACCCAATTATCTAAAAATATTTCAAAATGAATGCACACATCAAGTATTTTCGTTTTGATTTATTAATTATTTTTAAAAATTTGCACGATAAACAAACATATGCATTCATTTTGAAACTTTTTTAGATAATTAAGTTTACTTTTTTTTCTAAATTAAGAGTTTTTAATTTCAAGTATGATTTAGTTATTTTATTATTTTCACATGTAATTATCTTATTGGGTTACCTATGTAATAAATTACATCTTATTAAAAATATTTCATATTATCCTCGTTAATTTTTTAATAGTACTTTCATCAAATCTATTAGAAAAATAGTTCAAAAAGAAAACAAATGTTGATGGCCAAAAATGCTCAAAAATATAAACAGGGTCATTTTGATAAAAACATGTAAACGTTAGTGGCCAATTTTGTCATTAAGCCTTTTTTTTCCTAAAAAAAAAACAATTTAGGAATCTGATTCTTCGATCTATTTCTTTTAGGGTAAACTATCAAAATAATCACTTTTGTTTATCTCAAATTACATTTTAGTCATTTATGTTTGAAATGTTTCGTTTTAGTCACTTATGTTAACGTGTTGTAACATTTTAGTCACTGAGCCGTTGATTGTCGTTAACGGTGTGATGGTAAGCTAACATGACACGTTAAATCATCATTTCAAACAAAAATTTTAGGTTAATTTATACAATTAATCCCCATATTTTTTCGTTTTGAACAATTTAATTTTTTTCTTTTATGTTATTTTAACTTTTAATTTTTTTATTTATTTTTCATTCTCTTCTACTTCTCTTTTGTTTTCCTCCTTTTCCGTCTCTTTTAATGTAGTTTTGTATGTTTTTGTTAAAGCTAGTCCCTATATTTTTATTTTTTGAACAATTTAATTTTTTCTTTTTATTTCTTTATTTTCCTTTTCTTCTTCCCTTTAATATTAACAAATGTAAAATATAGAAAACTACATTAAAAGCAGATGGAGAAGGGAGGAAAAGAGAGAGAAGTAGAAGAGAATGAAAATAAAGAAAAAAAAAGGAAAGTTAAAAGAACAAAAAGGAAAAATTTAAATTACTCAAAATGAACAAAATATGGAAACCAATTGTATAATTTAACCTAAAATTTTGTTTGAAATAATTATTTAACGTGCCATATCAACTTACCGTTACACGTTAACAACAATTAACGGCTTAGTGACTAAAATGTAACATTTCAAATATAAGTGATTAAAATATAACCTAAGATAAACAAAAAAAGAGACTATTTTGATAGTTTACCCTTTCTTTCATTAACTAATTCTTTAATACAATTTTGTGCTTAAAGTACTATATTTTTAATAAAAATAAATATTTAATTATCTAAATTTTAACATAATATAAATTTAAAATGTCGATTTGTAGAATCAAAATATTTCAGCAGGAATTTAATCTTGAAATACATACGAGAGTTAGACCGAGCAAATAATTGATTTTCCATTGAAATGATAAACCCTTAAAACTAGGATGCCAAGAATGGAAAAGTGAAGAGAAAGATAGCAGGGTCCAAGACATAATTTAACAATCACTATACATATATCCCCTGCCATGGTGATTCTTATATCATTGTTTTTCATACAGTAGCTCTTGGTTCAATATCTTTGAGAAGACCAACAATCTGTTGCATGGTTGGTCGCTTGTTGGGAACATCAGCTGTGCATAAATATCCAATCTTCAGGGCCTCCTCCATTAGATAACCTGGCCCTGTTTCACGGATTTTAGGATCAATAGCTTTCGATCCTTGGCTCTTTCTCACCAACCCTCGAACCCAACTCACTAAATTTGCTGCTTGTTCCTCTGGATAATCATCTCCAATTGGCTTTTTCCCTGTTGTTAGCTCAAACAAAACAACCCCAAAGCAATATACATCGGATTTTGGTTCAGGTGGTACAATTTCATCCTCTGCACCAGTCGCAAAAACACTAGCTAGTCCAAAATCAGATAATCTAGGCTCTAAATTTGAGTCAAGATAAACACTACTAGCTTTAACATCTCTGTGGGTTAATGGAGGTGAGCAACCGTGATGAAGAAATGCCAGTGCTCGTGCAACACCAAGGGCGATTTTGTATCGAAATCCCCAGGTTTGCAATAGTCCTTTAGACCCAACATTGTGTACACCATTGTTGCCTTCTTCTTCCCATGTATCAGTGCTCCAATCCTCAGTTGCTTGAACACCAAGTGGCAAGTCGTAGAGCAAGTTCTGCAAGTTCCCATTCTCCATGTAATCATAAATGGCAATCCTTTGATCCCCAGCCAAGCAATAACCAGTTAATGGAACAAGATTGGGGTGTTTGATTCGACCAAGAGACTCGAGCTCTCTTGCAGCTTCTTGGTTTGTTAATCTTGATCCATGAACCAAAACTTTAACAGCTACATGGTTTCCACCAGGCAGAAATCCCCTATAAACAGGCCCGAATTTCCCTTCTGCTAGTAGTGTGCCTCGATCGAAATTAGAAGTTGCAGTCAAGAGGTCTGCAAATGTTAGATTTAATAATGGTTTCTCAAATATCACTACTGGGACTGATGCTGCCTGCTTAACATCAGCCACCCATGTGGTTGAATCCGTTTGAAAGGAAAAAGGACCTGAAATGTTCTCCTCTTTATATGAAGGTTGCTTAACAATCCATGTCATGGATTTCTTTCTGCAACTAAAGGCTAATAATAGCAATCCACCAAGCAAGCAGACCACGGAGAGGGTTAAAGCTAGGGCAAGCTTGAACCCTTTATGTGTGTGGGGTCTTCTTTTGAAAAGGGCAGGATTTGCAGCAATAGGGCAATTGTTTAATGAGCCATAAAAGGCTGTTTCCAAGATCTCAGAAGATAACCCTGAATCACAAAGGGTTAAGTTGTTGTAAGAGAAGTTGTATCTCTCCATAAAATGGAGTTTTTCCAAGAGAGAAATGGGGATTTCTCCACTCAAATTGTTGTGTGAAACATCAAGTGATTTGAGGTTTTGGTTAGCCAGTGATGGAATGTGGCCAATGAGGCTGGTTTTAGACAAGTTGAGATACTCTAAACCCAAAAGCATTTCAATTCTCGGGAATTTTTGGCTAGCAAATCTATTACATGCAAGATTAAGATGTCTAAGATTCTGAGCTTGACTGAGATTCATGAAAATTTCTCCACTGAGTTGGTTCTCAGATAAGTCTAGATAAATCAAATGAGACCACTTGAATTGTACCTGAGAAATGTGACCTTGAAACTCGTTCTTGCTGAGGTCAATCACTTCCAACTGCCCTTGAAATACACCCACGACTGAACCCTTAAACAAGTTCCTGGAAATGTTAAGGCTTGTTAGAGACTTCATTTCGGCAACATCCATAACCCTGCCATGAATCTCATTTCTAGCAAGGTTTAAAGTTTTGAGCTTAGGAAATGCAGCACCAAAACCATCTGGCAAGGAACCATTTAGATGGTTTGAAGAGAAATCAAGTGAAACCAAAGACTGGCAATTTAGAATTCCTTCAGGAATGCTCCATTCAAACCCATTACCACCAAGCTTAAGAACTTTCAAACTAACTAGTGAGCTTATAGTTGTAGGAATTTCCCCAGAGAAATTATTACCAGAGAGATCCATAACTTCAAGCAGACCAAAGTTGACAATATTGTTTGGGAGAGACCCTGAAATCTGATTATATGAGAGGTTAAGACTCTTAAGTGAGACTAAACTCCAAAAATCTGAAGGCAAAGCAGTGATTTTGTTATTGCTAAGATCCAATGACTGAAGCTGAGCTAACTTTCCAATGGTGGTATCAGGAATCAAACCAGAAAGGCCTAAACCTGAAGCCTTCAATGCAATAACATTCTCCTTGGTATCATCACAATTCACCCTCACCCACGAACAAACAGAACCAGGGAAGTTGTAAGACAAAGAAGAGTTTGAACCCATTTTGTTCAAGAAGTTAGAGACATAAAACCCATCAGTGTTGGGTAGTTGACAAGTAAAATGCTTGAAGAAGAGTGATAGAATTAGTAAAGAACCAAAGAAACCAAAACCCATTTGAGCTAACAGGTCAAAACTTAGAAGCAACAACAAAATGAGTACTCCTCTCGGAAGAATGGATGGTTATTTTCAAAGGGGAAAAAAATGATTTTTTTTAATTAAAAATGAAGCTTTGAGTGTCTTAGAACAAAGTGTGACCTTACCTTGTCTGGCATTGCAAGTCTATCAAAGCCAACAAAACAAAAAGCAACCAAAGTACTTTTGTGTCTTTGTCTCTACATAGGGCATAAAAAAAGCTCCATTCCTTTTTCAAAGGTTTTGGGCTGAAAATAATTATTACCACTCAAGAAGAGAAGAATCCATAAACAAGTTATGGAGAAGATAGAGAAGCAGAGACAAAGGGTGTATTGGGAAGGCAAAGATATGGTAGTTTGAAACTGTCAGAACTCTGAAGTTGAGCTCATTTAAATGAAATACAGTTCATTAATTTAATACACAGGTATAATCAAATTTTCGAACATGACAAACAAAATTATATATAATCGAGGATGGTGGATTTATCAAGTATGTTGGTGGCTATTCAATGATTATTGAGGGTTCATCATTTTTTTTCCTGCCTAATTCTCTTACTTCTTTCCTTTTCTTTATTGTGTAACTCAATCAATGTAAACAAAAATATAGTTTAATACTTGCTATATTTAGCATTTATGAAGATTAAAAATATCATAATTTAAACTTATTGGTTTAGATTTGAATCGTGTTAATCGTATTGTTGTTAAAATTTTACTCTCCTCCTATACTTCGTTAAAAAATATATATTATAATCTTCACTGGTCAAATAAAATTTAATTCGATTTGAAATCTATTTAAATTTAATCTTATTTATTAATAAAATTGAAATTCAAAACTTTAGTTAATATTTTCAACATCAAAACTAATTCATTCAGCAATAACCCCCAAAAAAAAACCATCTCTTTGTTAATTAGATAATATGCATAGATGTAATAAAAGAAAATTTGATACAAACGAGGTTAGATTCCTTGTCTGAAATGGGTTCGAGCCCTGTGCCCTAAATTTTTGCAAACAATTCCTATTATTTTAGTTTTATTTTATATTCTCATTGTTTATTTAAATAAAACAAAACATTATAGCAATATTTCTTTTAATAGAAAATTATTAATCCATTCTATGGTATGCAATTCGAGGAAAAAAAACATAACAAACATTTGTTGTAAGCAGTGATGGATAAGCTCTATCAACACAGTAAAAGCTTCAGTTTTAGCATCAATAGAATATTATGACACGTTAATAATTAACTTTATCACAACTTAAATACGGCATATTTAGAGTGATTGCAAACAATTAATACGATAAAGAAATTAACTCTGAATGGGCAAAAGTAGCATGCAAAAATCGACAAGAGAACCTAGCATCCACTAAATTGGAGAAGACAAATACTTATAGATCGACAAGACAAACACATTCTCCAAGAGCCGGCAAAAGCTTATAAAAGTGAGACTTATTAAACAATAGAAAACAAACCAAAACACATATGAAACTTAAGACAATATGGGTTCAAATCGACTCGTGAAATTATTTATTATTTTAAAATACTCTCAAAATAGAAACATATTAGCAAGTCGGCGAAGAATCACTAGTAGTTTCTGAAAAGAGAGACACTGTCATCTCTCCGTCACAATTTGTGAAAATAGTAAAGATATTCATAAAATAAATTTGTAAACTGAAAAGAGATAATATATAAAGTGAATGAAGGAAAAAAAAAAAGAAAAAATTGATAGAAGAGAAAAATAAACAAATAGTAATCAGCTCGAAAACAAACCGCTTTTGCTCGAGAGCAATATTTAAGTTAATAGGACTTGGGTAAAATAAAATAAACGGGACAGGGCACTGGTAAGTAACACTTATGTCAAAATTTTGAAAACGTGGGAGGTATATCATCATTAGTAATCATCACTAGATTCACTACTATCCACTCATAAAAATAAAAATAGGTAATTTACATTATTATTCTTCCCATTATTAATATTTTTTATTTTCATCACTAAATTAAATAATAATAATTTTGTTATAAACATTTTTTATTGGCTTTATTTTAGTCATTTTTTGTTAAATAATCAATGAAAATAAGTACGTGATTTTTTTAAATGGGTATCGATAAGGATCTAAACATGTAGTTTGGCTGAAGAATCCATAGCTCCCAAACAAGGGTTCCCATAGACAATGCGAATTATTGAGGTCAAATTTAGTGATGAGGTTCGTTAGAGATCTGCAAAGGGAAATGAAAAGTCAAAACCCGATGCTTAGGTCCGCAATGTGCTTAGTGGATGAAGTATATAAGAATGTTAAATAGCAGGGTGAGGTCTCCTACCTCTGCTGCAGACATGCTACCTTATTTATAGGCTTTTTGGCTCCTGCCCTGTCGATGCTGTTGAGTTAGGGTGGGTTTGGATGGGCGGTTGGGTGTAGTGTGGTGCGTTTAGCTTACTTTTTGTTTTACGCTACAGTGTCGCTACAGTATCTAATCTCACCGCCACCGCTATTTTTACACTAACCGCAGGTAAACGCACCGCCCATCCAAACCCACCCTTAGGCTTAGTTTAGAAGGGCGGTGTGTTTAACTCTGGTGAGGTTAAAAATAGCGGTGGCAGTGAGATTAGTTACTGTAGCGGTGAGTTTGGATATTGTAGCAGTGAGATTAGAAACAATGGTGGAGTGTGTGTTTGGATTCAAACGCAGCCGTAGCGGTGAGGTGAGAATGAAAAATGACTATTAAGAACATCATATTAGAATTGATATATAATAGAAGTTTTTAAATTATTTTACTTTTATAAAACTATTAAAATATGTGAATTTATAAATTAATTTAATAAAATATTAAAATGTATCTTCCAATATTTTATTATAAATATTTTAATAAATTATATAATAAATTTAAATTATTTAATAGATAAAATATATTAAAATTGTATTTATATTAAGAAATTGTTAAAAATTATATTTATATTGATTAATAAAACATATTAATATTAATCTATGATTAAAATAATAAAAAAGTAAAATTAACATATATAATTTTTTTTAAAAAGATTGCAGGGGTAAAAAGAGAATTACTCCTTCCACTGGTTGTCCAGTTCACTCATTGCCCTAGTTCACTCCACTTGAAAATTGAGGAGACGGTGTGGTGAGATGGTGGAGATGCAGTTCACCATTAATAATCCAAACAACAAAAAGGGTACAGTGAAAAGGCATATGCTTTAAGATTCTATCTCACTGATGGTAGTTGTAAATGGTGGAGATGCAATTCACCATTAATAATCCAAACAACAAAAAGGGTACAGTGAAAAGGCATATGCTTTAAGATTCTATCTCACTGATGGTAGTTGTAAATCCAAATGGAGCCTTAGTCCGATTTTTCAAGGTCGTTAGCTTCCTCATACTTTTTTATGCTTTGCTTGACTAAGCATTTGACTGAGTTGCTTAAGAGAACTCTGTATGTTTTTTAAAGCATTAAGAGGGAGCTTTGAGAGCGTGATACTCTTACATGGGAGGAACGTTAACGTTCCAGTGAGGGATGGTCCCTCTAAAGCTTAGGTGGCGTGGGCCTTTGAGGCCAACCCTTGGTGGGCTAGTGGAATTTGTTTGGACTATGTTTTCGGCCCAAGTTTATTGGGTACTAAGTATAATGAGCAAGTTCCTATACTTCTACTTTTAGAAATTTAATATTACTTTTTAGATTTTAAAATTTAAGTCCAATGGTTAGCACTATTAAAATTATTTTGTTAAATTTAAATTCATTATACCATTATTTTTTTAGCTACATTGCTACAAAATAAGTATTTTTATTTCAAAATAGCTCATTAACAAAAGTTTAACAAAAAATTTACGTTGCTAACAATTGGACTTAAATTTTAAAATCTAAAAATAGAGGGACTAAATTTTGGGAAATAAAAGTAAAGGAACTAAATTTCTAAATTGGTAAAAAGTGCAGGGATCTATGGCATATTTTAACCGTAATGAAATAATAGTAAAAGGATTCAATCTACACAAAATTAATAGTATAGGGGTTGCCCGTAGAATTTTAGTGTATTTAAATATACGTATGGGTATCCAGCGAAAAATAAAATAAAACTAAAGAAAGAAAAAAAAGGAGAGTAGGCTGAAGCGGTGCAGCGGCGCCACCGTTACGAGTGCCATTGGCGTCAGAATCCCAGGTGTTTCGCACCTTGCATCACATGTCATCCAGTGTTTCTTGGGTCCGTCAAACCCTTACCTTTTGGCCCAATTTGTACTCCTGAACTTCGAACTCTTCGTTTTCCGGAGCATTGGAGGTTAAGCAAATGGAACGTGCATGCATATATTTAGTAAGAAAACAAAATTCTGATTGTATTGGTCGAGTGTTTATTTTCTAAAAATATTTAATAAAAGAATAAAATTTTAAATTTATTTCTCAAGTATTCACCTTTTAGAAAAAATAAAAAATATTTTCTCTATGTTTAAAATTTTAATAAAAATATATAAAATTAATAAACATTAAACTAAAACTAGCATAAATTATCTTTAAAAGAAATATCGATGAGCCTTAAAATGTGTTTTTGAGTTAACTATTTACAAAAATAAGTAGAATTGGACAAAATGTGAAACCTATATTTCGAGGGCCGGGTTTGAATAAATATAGATCACGTGGATACCATATAATAACTTGACCAAAATTTGACTCCTCAACCCATGAATCTTTTTTATCTTAGATTCAATTTCCACCGTTTGTAAATTTTTTTAATTTGAACTACTTCTTTTATAGATTTTTGTATAAAATATAAAAGAAAGTATATTTATTATAATGATTGTTATTTTTTAAACAAAAATGTTTTGTAATGATTCTTTTAATTCAATTAATTCATGAAATTAAAAAATGTTGGTACAATATGATATTTTGTGTTCTTGGGAATAGATTAATGGTTGGTTTCCTCCAGATGTTATAAGGAGGCAGACCCATAATCCATGGCTCCCCAACACTTTGTATGGACAACTAACCATGACATAATCAAAGTCTATTCAAATCCTTCATTGAACACGTGGCTTTTCAGCAGGTTGAGTAGTGTTGTAAGAGTAAAGCCAAATTATTTTTTTAGACCCACATTTCTTTCAAAGTTTTGTATTTATAAACCATATGACTCTGAATTATTGAAACGCAACAATCAGATTCTAGGATTAGGATTAAGTTTTAAGGGAGTTTAGTAAAATTTTTAAAGATTTTAAGGGTTTAATAAAAATAATCCTAAAAAATTAGGGTCTAATTAAATTTTAAAATTTTATAAGATAAATGAGAATTTTCAAAATTTTAAAAGGGTTAATTAAAATTTTCAAAATTTCAAGAAAATATTAATTCTCAAAATTTGGGAGGATGGAACAAGACTCTCATAACGGTTCGCCTTTGAAAAATGCATTTGAGGGTAACAAAAGTTTAAAGAAATAACTCTAGATTATACTCTCAGAACATTATCTAATGGATTGAATCAAATATATCTTCAAATACAAATGATTTTTTATTTAGAGGGTTGTCAGCATCCTATAATCACCTGGAATGATGATTATTAAAGGTTGAATTAAGCAGGCAAGTGATAGCTTATTTGCAATAAGCTAAGGTGTTAATCAACAAGCTCCACCTGGCTGTTGCAAAATTTTGTCCAAGGACCTTTCAATGATGATTCCTTGCCACTTTGTAATCTGCTTTACTTCATCAAATATTAGCCCCAGAAATATTTTTTAAAAGCATCTAATTTCAAAGAAACATGATCTGAGAATTCAAGTTCATCAAGAAACATATCTGAAATTGAGTCATATCATGAAATTCAATCAAACATATTCATCATTCCCATGCTGATAGAGACAGAGACACCTACCAAATCCTAACAAGTATAACTAGGTTTTACCTACTGATCAATTTGTCTCTAATTCAATTATTGAACAAACTCTTTAGAGTTTAGCATGTTGCAATGGTAAATTAGTCACTCAAGCATCGGTTGATTATACATGCCACATCATGTTTACATTTTTATTTTGGTCCCTCGCCGTCCAGGTTGCTTTTATTTATAACAAATTTATACTAACGAAATTAAACGAGTGTACTACCAATATATTAAATAGTTAGGCGTGAGTGTACGATCGAATCGAGTGAAAAACTTTCAAGTTAATCGAATTGACGAGTCCTATTTATCATCCTAACTTGATTTAAATTTTTTTAATCAAGTCGAGTTAAATCGAGTGAAATTGTTCGAGCTAGATTTAAAAATTGAACATGTCAAATTAAAATCTTATTAAAAGCACATAAATTTGAAATCATATATATTTGAAAGCTTTTTCAAAGCAAAATAAAAAAAAGATATTTTAGTATGATAAACTTGAATAAACTTATTTAAGTCCCAAACTTATTATTTTAGAAAATTTCTAAAATATTAACTTACTTCACATATTTTTTAGAATTTTTAAATTTTTACAAATTTTTAAAAAATATAAAGTTTTGAATTTTATAAATATTTTAAATTCTTGAAAATTATATTTTATTTTTTGTTGAAATAGAGACCAATTTGCTCATTTTCAAAATTGACTGGGACTAAAAGGGTATTTGCATCAATCTATTATTCGAATTATTTGGGTTATTCGAATTGTCAAATTCAATTTGACTCAAATAACTCGAAATTCAAACTTTTTTTTATTTTTCGAATCGAATCGAGTTTTGTTCACCCCTATACATAATTACCCTAATTGATTTAACATGAATTCCATGAAAGGGGAAGTTCTATATCTAGCTGACTACCACTATTGTGATAGGATTATATTTAAAAAAAAAAAAACATGTAGTGATATTTAAATTTTGCTTATAGAAATAAAATATTCTACCGATAGTAGTGTATTTTTTTTTAACAATCTCGTTATACGTTTAGATTATATCTGTTCTTTTTGAGACAATGCTTAGGAATTGTCCATAGCCTCTCACAACCCAAAAAAAAGAGAATAATGCATTTCAATGTACTAAAACTCGCATCCTCCTGTATTGGCAATAATACCCGTGCCAATCGAGTTAAAACTCAATCGGCACTAATAATAGTGTATTAAATATTAACTTTATAATAATCCTTATATTAATGAGGAATCAAATATAATAAGACACTTTTACTAATTAATAATTAGTTTCAAAGTATGTGAAGCTTTTAATATCAACTTAGCAAGCTCTCCAATACCTGTAAATGATTCG
Organism: Gossypium raimondii; assembly: GCF_025698545.1. Taxonomy (NCBI): domain Eukaryota; kingdom Viridiplantae; phylum Streptophyta; class Magnoliopsida; order Malvales; family Malvaceae; genus Gossypium; species Gossypium raimondii. The sequence continues at coordinate 50,533,486 of NC_068571.1, forward strand.
AATCATAATTTATGCAATCAAGTGAAGAATAATGGAGTCAGCTAATCATAATTTCGTAAAATAATTATCTCTAAATTCATAACCAGGTATCACTAAATTAATTTATATGATATATGAAGTCCAAAGTTCATGTCAAATCCTTGCCTCCCCCACTTTTGTCGTATTGAAAAGTTTGGATGTTATTTCATTTATAAAAAAAAATTAATTACGTTGATTTTTTTCCACTTATTTTATAAGTCCATTGGGTCGATTAACGACATGAACAAAATACGCATGGTTAATTACGTGTGAAACAAAAACTAATGAATAGGTGGGTAGGGTCAGACGTGATTATAACTTTGTTTTAAATTATAATAAGTTTAGGTTTCATTTTTAAGGGTAAACCACACTTAAGGATATTGAACTATTTGTAAGTTTATATTTTGGTCATTTAATTTCAAAAAGTTACATAATGGTCATTGAAGTATTCAAAAGTTTTTATTCATTTTACTGGACTATTAAAATCGCTATTGTCTGTTCACACTGTTTGTATCAATCAAAAGCTCTTATTTTCCTTCTATTTTATTGTTTAGTTTTTTTTTATGAAATAAGTTTGAATGTCATGAATCTGCGAACCAAAACCCAAACATATTTCTTCTGCAGTCTCCAACACCGTCTATTAGATCAACTTGGACCTATATGGTATATTTTTCTACCCGTCAATGGGTATTGATCGTTAAATTATCAACTGGAACTCACTAGCTGGATTTAAAAAAAAAAGGAACTTAACTAACCTAGTAACTTTAATAAAAGCTTTCGAATAGTTTAGTGACTTAAACAAAAGCTTTCAAATAGTTCCACGACAATTTTATAATTTTTTAAAATCAAATGACCAAAACGTAAACTTACTAATAATTCAGTGACTTTAGGTTTAGTGTAGTTTACTCTAAATTTAATTGTTCCAATAAGTGGTGACCTCTGCCATAATGTAACACCAACTATTGTTATTTTTTTCTCTCTCCAAAATGTAAAAATCATCTTCCCATTAGATACCAAATTATTTCTCTTAAGCTAAATACATCGTTTTCTTTTTTTGTACGGGGTTTGGGTTGCTCCTCTCAATAATGCCATCTTCAAGGTTTGAACCAATATCTCCTCATAAGAATACAATATGCTTTACCATTGCACTCAATATTTATTAATAACCAAATAGACCATTTAAATGCAAAAGATCACTATATTCCAAACTTGAAGCTAGCATTTATAAGCCAACGACTGAATCCAAGGTTCAAAATAACATAATCGAGTCTTTTGGTAAAATTAGGTAAATATTCCATAATGCATAAAATTATAAAGGAATAGAGCATTTAATGAACAATTCATGATTAATCAATTTATGTTCGCTTATCAAGGTAAATAAATGAACAGATCAATTTATTTATGTTCATGATCAAACTTTTTATGCCCATTTAAAGTTCACTTAGGGAGGAATAATCCAGACATAAATTATAAAACCAACATGAAAAATACGCAAAGGATATTTATTATTAGATTTATCAAATAAAATAATTTTACAACTGCTTGTGTGTTTATTTTATTTATAATATAATTATTAATTTATATCTAAAAATAAGAAATATATTTATTTATTAGTAAAGATTAAAATTTTTATTTTTCATGAACAAACTAATATAATCTAAAAAATAAACATAAAAAGTAAAAACACATCATTTTGAATAAATGAACATAAATAACATTTTAAGTATTTTAACAAACATAAATAAAAATATATTCATTCAAGTTGGATTCATTTATTTTCCAAGAAATATCACATTGAACAAAGGACTGCCATTGTTGTATTTTCCAATCAGAAAGTACCCTACACAACAAGACACTGCGCTGCCATTGATTATCATGGCAAAACCCAAAATCTAGCACATTCCAGATTTTCTAATGGCTACTGCAAAAGTTTTAGGGAACAATGGCAGTCATCCAATCAAAAAATTTAATAGATTACATTCTCGATTTGCGTCCAAACAATAGATGTAAAAATATCACCAAATTGGCCGGATGAGTATTAATTCGATTATAGAATATCGTGAGTTTGAATACGCTGAAACATATTATTTTTCTATTTAAGGGTTGGGAGTTAGAAATGGAATATAAGTAGTTTTAGGCATTGTGTAAAAAAAATTAGATATAATCAAAACCCATAATGTGATTATTCAGAAAAAATACCATCATATTGCAATTAAATTAGACCGGTCCGTTAAATTAATTAAATTGAGAATTGGTTGGTATATTGATTAAGAGCAAAGGAAAAAAGTGATTGAGTCGAGGTTGAACTAGTTGAAAAGAGTTCTATATATATTTTATTTTTCTTTGTTATTTTTTAATAATTTATTTAACTAAAATTAAATTTGACAGTCGAATTGATCAAACTGAGAACTAATGACCTGATTGGTTCAACCATAGAATTTGGTTCAAAAACCATGATTTCTATTAATTTTTATAATTAAATTTAAATTTAAAATGTTTTTTTATTATTTAAATTAATTGAATTGGAACTAGACTAGCATGAAGTTAAAATCCCTTTTGCCAAGCAATGACTCGAGTTGACCACTCGACTTGTAGAGAGGCATGTCGCTAAAGAATTTTTTTAATGTTATATAAACATAATATAGCATTAGGTTTAACCTAAATTATAAATGAAATTGATTAAATGTGTAACGAGAAACACCAAATTTAAATTTCTGTAATTAAATACATAAATATTTAATTTTATTCAATTTTCATAAATTATTAATATTAATATTACTATTAACATAATGCCATTTTATATTTACATATTACATATTACATATTACATATTACAAATACAAATAATTATATTTATTTAAAAATAAATAAATATATTTGATGAAAACTAAGTCCCGAAACAAATTGGGAAAAAGAAATTAAGAAATAAATTATGAAAACTTGTGAAATTAAAAACTAAATGTGACTTCATCCATTAAATTAAATCAACATCCATATTTCATATTATAAACAAAATTTAGACCTAAATTCAAAATTTTATCCCTCTATAATATATACTTATATCATATATATAGATATATAATATGTAAAACCGTGGACTCTAGAGAATGGAGTAGAGGAAGTGGAGTTTGAGGGATAAAAACAAAGAAGGCTGAATTTAGAGAAAACCTGTGGACGGACCCTGGACACACATTTTTATGACTTGTTGAGCTATGGAAACCACAAATTTCTTTGTGATATTTGCAATCTTTCATTTGAGTTTCATCTTCACTGACAATTATCGGATAACAAAACTCACGTTATCTTATCCCTCGTTCTCTCCATCCCTACACTAAATTTCTCAACACCTTACATCTCTCTCTTTTTTACCTTTTTACTATTTTTAGATTATTTTTAATAAAAAATAAGTAATTTAGATTAAAAAGTAAATAAGTTTTTTTTCTTAAATTTATCTATTTCTACTATTAAAAATTAGTCCGTATACATCAAAATAAAGCACACATGATGTGTCACATGTCACCATCTAATTATTCATCAATCACATGATTTTTAACTATACAAATATATTAATTTTTTAAAAAATAAACAATTTGCTCTTTAATATAATGTACAGAGATTAATTTACCTATTTTTAAGTAGAGGAGACAAAATGCAATCCAACTTTTAATACAGGGCTTCCATAATACTTTTATCCAATACTTATAACGTAGGTGAAAATTTTATGTAATTAATTTATAAAATGATTAGTACAAAAGCTAATTATTATACTGGTTGAAATTGTAAAATAAGATAATGAAAATGATGAGATCTTGTGTTCAAATCATCATATGTACGTATCTTTTAGAGTTTATTCAAAATATAAAAAGATAAAAGACCTCCAAAATAATATTTTTTTACTTTAAAACGATTATATATTTTTGATAATTTTATAATAGAGTTAAAATTGATTAATAAGTAATTTTATCTTAATCAAATTAAAGAATGTGTAGATACTTATAGTTGTTGTAAGTGAATTAATTGAGTGTATTAGATAAATAAATGAACTAATTAAAATCGTGACTTGGATTTCTAATAAGCACAGTATCCATCGATCTAAATTTATAATTTAATAAAATTATATTAAATTAAATTGTAAAATAAATTACTATAAGAACATTTTTAATGTTGTAACTAAGAAAACCAGCACACTCTAATTCTTAATACACAAAAGACAAATCTTAAAAATAATTCTAAATATGATATTTAATTATACATGTATTTACATTACTACTCTTGATGTCATCCTAGTTATATTCAGAATATTATTATTTTATATTATATATTATATTAAAATATGATATTTAAAATAAAAGATAGAGAAAAACATGAATGGGGGACCCAAAGCTAAGAATCAAAACCTGAGCCAGAAACAACCAGTCAGCATACGTTTTCTTTTTTTGTCTTTCTCATTTTCCTTATTGCCTACTTTTCATTTGCTGGTTGATTAATATGTACGAGATTAACAAGTTTTCTTAATTATCAGAAAAAAATAATCTTTTAAAAATTGTATTTATTAGGATTAAGGACCGACTATGTTGATATAGTATTTGATGATGATTCATAAAAGAATGTGGAGAGTTGTTATAAGCACGTAAAATTTTAAAATTAAAATGTAATTTTACTATATATTAATTTAAAATTTTATAAAGTTTAAAAAAATTAAAATTAAAATTTTTCATTTACCTACCAGCCTTTTAGCAGCACCCTTGGTACCATCCGTACCAATCATACCAATGCACGTTGGCTTATAAAATGGTGTTTCCGAGTCATTTAGGTAGTAAGGCTTATATGGTTAATGAAGTTAAAGGAAGTCAATTCCGTAGTCATACCACCCATGCTAATCAAAATGTCTCGTAATGATGGTAAACTGAAAAAATAAAATCTAAATTTCGTTTCGATATAAATTTCTATCGATACTGGTCACACCAATGTGTAGTAATAGACCTGAAATGTATCAAGTGGTCTAGAAAATGTTTTCTGAGACTAAAAAGATCAATTTTATCTAATATATGCCTTTACTAGTTACTAATTACTGCCTTCGTAATCAATTATGTGTACCATAAGTAAAGATTTATATGCTAATCCTCAAACAGAATGTCTTGAATCTTCCTTGGAGGCATATCATAAGGTACTCTGATAACATGAATTTCGCCATTAAATCTGCTGCCCTCTTAGCCTCTCGATGAACATCTTTGATTTTCACATCCCATGGTCGATTAAAAAGCTCCTTAATCGTCTGGACCAACGATAAACAAAAATGATTCGCAGCATTATCTGTCAACATGTGCACTACTCTGATATTTCTAGGCTACATTCCAAACCCCATTTGATTCATTCCACTCGCCTTTCAAATGTCAATAGGCATTACTCTTAAACTTAGTAATTGTTAAATTTAGTGCTGAAGTATATTCATTTTTTATATTTGTATTTTTTTTAATAAATTGGCTTAATAATATTAATATTTTTTATATTGCCCTCAAAGTTTTTGCACATAAAGCAAAATGAAAACAAATATTAACTAATTGGTTATCTAATGTTTAACTAATGCTAAGCATGGCCGGATCGTAATATAAAGAGATAACTTATATTAATAGATGAACCTAAGTATATCTTTAGTATAATCAGAAATAAGCAGATTGATTGAAAAACTAATATATCTTCATAGTGTAACATATATTAATTCTGAGTGGATGATAAATTATATATATGTGAGTCGTATATGAGATTAATGACATAATATTTTTCTATCATTTATAAGGCAGAAAAGGAGAATAAAGCCCTGATGCTCTTTCTCGAAGGCCCCAATCTGCTGATTTCTTGTCATTGGCTATCCCATTTCAGCTTGGAATTACCAGAGACATCAAGCAAGCTCTTGCTGCCAGTTCTGCAGATTTTCCGGATTTTTCTGTAGTGGGTTAGAACTGTTACTACAGAATCAATTGGTCATACTTACAACCTTTTGTTAAATACCATAAACTTAACCTTAATACATGTATTATATGAACTTTGGCATAGTAGGTGTCGAGGTTAGGTTAAAATTGATTTTTTACTATTTAACCCAACTTAACCCTAATACATTACTGTCGACATCCATTGGGGTGATTTCTTTAGAAATTTTTTACCATGCATCGATATCAAGTTCAATATAATGCATTTATTAGGATTTAACTATCACTGGGGAAAAGATAATTTTATATCAATTACATGTTATATATAACTTGACACTCATAAGTGTTGAGATAACTTAATTTTACATAATTATTATTTAGGTTGTGTTGGGGCAATAAAAATGTGCAGTGCAAATTTTACGATTGAGCGTGTTTGAAAACTCTTAAAAGTCAATAATATTAAAATTAATATAAAAAAAATAATGTATATCTTTTTTAAAGGTATAAAAGAACTTGAAAGTTGATCTGATACTAGAAACTTTCTTGCTTGCATTAATCTTTATCAATTTCTTTTATTATTTATGAGGTGAGTAAAATCGATTCGATCAAAAAATTTTAAAAATTTTTGAATTTCGAGATAATCGAATTGAGTTATTCGATTTTTGAGTCAACTCGAATAGTAATTTGAGTTTCGATTTTGAGTTGAGTTAAATTCTAAATTTTGAATAATTGAATAACTCAGATAATAAATTGATGTAAATACATCTTTGATCCTTAATTTTGAAATTGAACAAATTAGTCTCTTACAACGAAAATTTGAAAATTTCAGAAAAAATTCAAAATAATTTTAAAAATCAAAATATTTTAAAAATTAAATATATATTAAAAATTCTAAAATAAAATTCTAAAAAGTTCTACAAATATATAAAAAGTTAAACAAATTCTAAAATAAAGTAAATTAATGATTCAAGTTTATTATACTAAAATATATTATTATTTTTCTTATTTTACTTTGAAAATATATATAGTTTCAAATTTATATCTCTAAATAGAATTAGTTATATGGTAATAAGATTTTAATTTCATATTTTAATTTTTAATTTAACTCGAATAATTTTACTAGATAAACTTGATTAACTTAATTTTTAAATCAAATTAAAATGATATAATAAAACTGATAGACTTGATTAACTTGCAAAATTTTCACTTAGGGTTCGTTTGTTTACATGTAAAAGGTTTTACGGAAAATGTTTTCTGCATTTTCCTGTATTTGTTTCACAGAAAACAGCTTGGTCAACGGAAAATAACTTACAGGTCAACGGAAAATAAGCCTTTTTTCCTTATAAAATGACTTACCCTTTTGAAAAACGTAAGTCATTTTTCGAAAAAGAGCTCCTCAATAGATAATTTTATTTTTATATAAAAATTAACTTAAATCAAGTTTAATATTATTATATTGATAATAATTTTTTTATTTTTAAAAATATTTAAAATATTATATTTTTAATATTATTAAACATACGTATTTAATTATTTATATTTAATCATATAATAAATTATTAATATAATTAATATAATTTAGCATTTTAATAAATTATTTAATATTTAAATTTTATTTTAATAGTAAATTTTAAAAATAATAATTTTAAATAATATTATTCACGTATTATTGAAAATATCAATATTAATATTATAATACTAAATATTTATTACAATTATAAATATATGAATAATAAATATTTTGTAGTATAAATGTTAAAATATGTCATAAGTCTATATACTCTTTACAAATTTGCAATTTAGTTTCGTACTTTTATTTTTAAGAATTTAGTCCTCTACTTTTGATTTGAAAATCAAGTCCAACTCACGACATTGTTGATTTTTTTGTCAATTTTGTTAATGTCACATTTTAAATAAAAAATACTCAGTTGGTATTCATGTAACTAAACAATAACCATTGCAATGAACCTAAATTTAAAAAATATTTTTAATATATGTAAAAACAATGTAAAATATAAAATTATAGATATAAAATAAACTCAATTAAATAATAAAAAATTAAAAAAATCTCAAATGTATATTTGTTTAATTGAAAACGACTTTTATGAAATATTTTTAAAGAACCTGCCAAACAAAAGAAAATATTTTGCACAGATTCATCCAAACACCAGAAAATATTAACTTTTTCAGAAAAATAAGTCATTTTCTAGAAATAATTTTCCGAAAGCCATTTTCAATAAAACAAACGGAGCTTTAACTACATCATATCCTTACTCTACTTATTTCCACCCAATATTTACCACATGGAAATGCCTAGCTGGGACCTAATGATCACCTACAGCCCAAAACAGAAAGTGTTAGTGAGTTACTCTCTGGCTCCAATCTTCCCCTTACACGTGTTCTCGGAAAACTCATTAAATAATAATATTTATTAAGAGTTAAAATAGGAATTCAATAGTTAGAAGGAAGATCTACTTTTAAATTTCATTCTTACTTTACTGCTTAGAAAGAAAGATATCATTTTGAAATCTATTTTTTTAAAAGAAAATAATACTTTTTATTTTAATTTATCATAATTTAATTTTCATAGAATTAATTAAATAATACTGATAAGTTTGTTATTAAATTATTATCAAAAAATTAACAAAAATTAATAATTCTATTATTTACATTTACATTTAACAAATTAACAAAAATCAATTAATTGTGTTCACATGTTTATCGGCAATAGGATTGATTAGTAACAAATTAAAGTAGAATGAGTAACTTTTTAGTTGTTGTAAAGTAGAGGGACTAAATATAGAATTAGACCTTGCAATAACTTGTATAAATACGGCAGTGAAACAGCCCAGTAGAAAGCATACAAAGTAATGCAATCTTTTGAAATTTGGAGTGAGAGATCAAAGATAGGGAATGCAGAGAGATGATAAGGGCATCGTTGGAAAGGCCTGAACTGTGCCGCCACGGTAAGCGGTCCGTCCGCCGGAGGGATTGCCACCGTAAACACGTTGAAGACGGGTGAATATTTTCATTCATTCATTCCTATCCCTATTCCTACTCTCTCAAAAACACTTTTTTTTTTCTCTGTGTTGTATCTCTTGATTGACAAAAATGGCGGATAAAGCTAAAAATAATAAAAACCCGGGTTTGCTTCACGGAAAATACGAGCTTGGTCGGATTTTGGGTCATGGTACTTTCGCCAAAGTTTACCATGCACGGAATCTTCAGACAGGGAAGAGCATTGCCATGAAAGTCGTCGGCAAAGAAAAAGTGATAAACGCTGGTATGACGGAGCAGATCAAGCGTGAGATTTCAGTCATGAAAATGGTGAAACATCCGAATATAGTCGAATTGCATGAAATTATGGCAACTAAAACCAAGATTTACTTCGCCATGGAACTTGTCCGTGGCGGAGAACTTTTCTCTAAAGTCGCTAAAGGCCGGCTCGATGAAGACTCGGCGAGACTTTACTTTCAACAATTGGTTTCCGCCATCGATTTCTGCCATAGCCGCGGCGTTTACCACCGTGATTTGAAGCCTGAGAATTTGCTGTTAGACGAAGATGGAAACCTGAAAGTTGCTGATTTCGGACTCAGTGCTTTCTCGGAACATTTGAAACAAGATGGGTTATTGCATACAAGTTGTGGAACACCAGCTTATGTTGCCCCTGAAGTTATTGGGAAGAAAGGATATGATGGAGCCAAGGTTGATATTTGGTCTTGTGGTGTTATCCTTTATGTTCTTCTTGCTGGGTTCTTGCCATTTCAAGATGATAACTTGATTGCCATGTGTAGAAAGATTTACAGAGGAGATTTCAAATGTCCGCCATGGTTTTCTTCTGAAGCTCGTAGATTAATCACTAAGCTTTTAGACCCTAACCCGAAGACCCGAATCACCATCTCGAAGATCATGAACTCGTCCTGGTTCAAGAAATCTACACCCAAGGTGGTTAAACTCAAAACCAAGGAAGACCCAGAATTTGAACATTTCAATGGCGACAAATCATCGAAGCCTGAGACATTGAACGCCTTTCATATCATTTCATTATCCGATGGCTTTGATTTATCGCCGTTGTTCGAAGAGAAAAAGAGAGAAGAGAAACAAGAGCTGAGATTCGCTACAACCAGGCCGGCGAGCAGTGTGATATCGAGACTGGAAGAGGTGGCCAAGTCGGTGAAGTTCAGTGTGAAGAAGACCGAGTCGAGAGTGAGGTTGCAGGGTCAGGAATGTGGGAGAAAAGGGAAATTAGCGGTGGCCGCCGATATATTCACGGTGACGCCCTCGTTCCTGGTGGTGGAAGTTAAAAAGGACAACGGCGATACCCTTGAATACAACCAGTTTTGCAGTAAAGAGCTCCGACCGGCGCTTAAAGACATCGTGTGGACGTCACCGGCCGAGAACTCGACACTTGCTTGATTAGTGTACAAACAAAAAACAAGTACCGAGGTGGGAAAAGTTGTTGTTGTTGTTACATTTTGGATCCAAAATGGAAACGGAGGATGCTCATAGCTCTGTTTATGCTGATGTCATGTTTTTCATGTTTATGTCGTCATCAACAGTTTCTCAGCATTTTCTTAGTGATGTTTTTAATCATTGATTTAATATCATTTTATGGTCCATTTAAGCAAAGCAAATTCATGGAGGCTTTTGAAAGATGGTAATCATCGGAAAAATGAAAAGATAAAAAGTAAAGGTTTTTAACAAATAGCTGTTTACTAGAATTAATCAAATGGAGTTGACTTCAGATTTAATCAATGTAAAATTTTAAATCGCTTTTTAAGTTTATATTTTTACTTAAATTCTCGGTTATCTATCCTCAACTTCGAGGTAGTTTGATGATAAACCCTTGTTGTGCCCTTCTTCTATTTTCAGTTTAAGGGTAAGTAGATGGTTATTATAAATAAAAATTTAATCATATTATTTAACTATTTAATATTTACTTATAATAATTTATATAAAATATGAGATAAATTAAAATATAATAAAAATAACATATGAAAAAATTAAAGCATGATACGGTATAAGAAGTAACAATAAAATGAAATAAATATACGATTTGTATGAGCTCTCTGCATACTGTTGATCTATAAATAAATTGAATTATGAATCAATTGTATATATAAATCAAAAGTTAATCCTAAATTATTATTTCTAGTAATTTACATTTTCAATTCCAAAATAACATTTAAATCCACTCTTCAATTATATCATTTAAAAGTAAAATAAAACAATTATTTAGATTTTTTATTTTTTTCCTTAATTGGTTGGATGCGAATTCTAAATTAACTAACAATTAGTGTCTGCTAATTTAAAAATATTTTTTCTAAGTTAAGAGTCATTATAATAAATTTACTTAAATGATATAAAATCATATAATTGTGATGCAAAAATATGATCATAATTTTCTTTCTAAATTTAATATATTAAATCAAATTATATAATATTAAAAAATAATTAAAATGCAACCAAAAATAAAAATAAAATAAATGAAAGGATTTCATCTCCCCTAGTTATCCAGCCTTCAGGTTTGGATTCTCAAAGCCAAACTTCTTTAGTGAAATAATGTATCTTCTTTTTATATATGGTAATACGTATCCTTTGATCTAAGTACCAGCTTCTGTAATGGAAACCAAATATAGGTGATTGATTAAAAAATTACATATGAAAACTATGTCTATGCATCATATAATATATTACCCATTTTCTCAGTATCCATGTTCAAATATTGCTCGATATTTTAAAGAAATTAAATAAAATATGACACCTCAAGCCAAAATTTAAACCCACTTGCATATATAATATATAATTTTCACTTGCATCACATAAATTTTAAACCATTTTATTTGTTTCGAGACTAATCATTTCAAAATTTATAATTGTCTTTTTTAATAATATTAATTTAAAATTCAAACAAAAATTCTTTCCATATTATTACACCCGACACTGTTTATTTTCTAAACTCGTGAAGCACCGAGAAGGGTTGGACCAATCAGTCATGTTGTGGCTGTAGCAGTGATGTTAAAAAGGTTTCAGCACCTTTGATCTCCTGGTTAGCGACGAGTATGTAAAACAGCAAGCATGTGCTTTGACAGCCACGTTAATACCCTTGAATGTTAATCCAAAAATCGAAATCTTTTCTCCGGAATGTACAAACTGATAGAAATGGTCGGTTCCTTCATTGAGCTTTCCATTCCCATGAATGAAATGTCCTTTGTTCCAGCTTCAAAGTAACTACATGGAAACAGGCATCACAGTGTCCACTATAATACTTGCACAGTAGACAAGTAATTTAAACCTGAAAACCACAAAGATAAGTAATTTTCTGTCGAGCATACATGGATGGCGGATACCTGACTTTGATACATATTCGAAGGCCAAGTATAAGAGTAAAAATCCTTCACACATATGAAAACAAATTAAAATTTTGAGTATGCTTGTATCCAACTCATTCCAACCCTTGGTGAAATGCTCTAGGCATGGTACTGAATTTATGGATCACCACGTCCACAATTGCCCTATCTTTAATATCACTGAAAATGTGTCCTATAAACTTCAGCAACAATAAAATTCTCAAAAACCGTTCCATTACAAATGCCCTTTAGCAAAACCATAACCAAGATATGATTCCAAATACTATTTTCAGCTTTCTAGCCTCTTTTACTCGCTTTTTTTGCAATCAAAGAGAACAATAGAACTTGTAGTACTCTGTATTGAACATCAAGAGAGCAGTCTTGTGCTTCTATTCCTATGGAAGTTGAAGTGTGAAAACAAACCTGAATTCTCTGCATATTTTGATTATAAGATATGTTCAAGATGTTTTTAGCAAATAAAAGGTTTTCACCAATCATAATGAGATCAGAAAGCCTCTTTACCAAGCCTGTATATAATTCAAGCTGTTTTACCAGTAAACTCATACTTGTCTAGTACCACAGTCATTGTCTTGTTTTGAAAAGCTTGAAAGCACCACATTTCCCCAGAAACATAAGAACCTTATGCATGATATTGCAAAATAGCATTGGCCATCATATAAATTCTACTTCTGAATCATAAGAGTTAAGTTTGACTTTTTACGACACTTAAAAAATGAAGTTAATGACAATAAGCTCTACCTCTTCATGAGACACTACTTTGAGAAAGAAAACTGCCACAGGTGACTTGAACAAGCGAGTTGTATCAAAATAAGCAAAGGTGATTGTACAAACATACACATGATACTCCCCTTCGAGTTTTCACAGTTTAACAACTTATTTATGCTGAGTCTTCCATTTCTTTCTTCGGCCTCTAGATCATTAGATACATTTTTCTCAAGGGCACAAGGCACACTCTAGCTGCAAAAGGAGCAAAAAATGCACCTGCCTGAGTCAAATATGGCACAACACGTTGTGTGTGCATTGTATGAAATTTAAGGTTATAAGTAATTATGATAATAACTCTAAAGAGAGATCCAGTAACCAGTATCTACAAAACATGCGAAATTTTGGTTTCTTCTATTAGCCTATATGCACAATTTTCTTATGATCCCATGTCTATATTGAATACTCAAATGAGTAAAACATATGGAAAAGATAAAAATAAAAGAAATTAAGTAGAACTTCAACCAAGAGGACCCTTTTTTACCTATAGCCTTGCAGAAAAGTCCATTTAAATACACTAATCATACACTTGATAACAACATGTGCGCTTCTTGAAAGGGTTCAAAGCAAATTTGTTGCTTGGCCCTAAGGTGTAATGTAGCACAATCTTGACAACATTGAGTACATGGATTTTCCATCTGTCCTTGCCCCCTTGTTTACCATAATATAAAAATTAATGGGTATGGAAGCATGAAAGCAAAGAACAGCCAATATTTTTATACGTGTAAGATATTATGAATTAAGGAAAACTCATCTTAATGCCAATCATTCTGACAGATTATAAACATCTAAAGGAAAAAATTCTCTTACTTAAAAGAATTTGGATTCACTAAAATTTCATTTGGGAGTTGAGCTTGTAGATCTCCTCGCAAGTAATATATGATTTTCTACCATATTCCATTCTTAACCCTTCTTCAAAGGCTAGCCATTTTGAATCCCACTTTTCTCTTCTAGACGTCTACAACAGATTTTTAAAGAAGCTATAGATTTCATAAGCTCTTCCATATAAGTCATGTTTCAATGATTTGAATCTAGTGTACCTTGTTGAGAGGAGAGACTGGAAATTACAATTAGCAAATGATTTGAAGCCGACAAAAGTATAAATTATCAGCAAATATGCAAGGACAACTGGGATTCTTTTCATTCCAATGCACAAGGAGAGACCACAGAAATAACATTTATGGTTTGAATCCAACAGAAACACTACAGCAAAACCTGGTTTTAGCCTATATATATATCACAGTGTTTACAAATGCCGCTGAAAGTTTAGCAGCTTAAAAGAAAAATGCTACCGATAAGAGTTCAATAAATATACCACTGAGAACTACTTACTATGACAACTTTTCATGTATTTTTCTCTATCCCAATTGAACAATTTTTTGTGTAGATTTTTGTTGTAAAAAGAGTACAGCTTAGAATTAATTACTTTTGACAATTTTTATTTTGCTTTCTCCTACAAATCAAGAAATAACATTAAGGTATAAAACACATAATTAATTTATTAAATAAAAGTTATAAATAGTTATGAAGAACTCATACTACAATCTATTGTGTCTCTTCGTTTACAAAAGATCCTTCTTGGTATGAGTAATTTGAAAAGCTCAAGCCTTTGAAATTTTTTCACTTTTCTCAATTTCTTACAAAATAATATAAATTAATATAAGCATATTTATCAATACAATCTTACAAGGAAAATATATACTTTTCATTGGCAATTCTAGCAAAACTTTTCAAACCACTTGTGTGAATATACATTTGTTTTCTTCTACTAGAAATCTCGTATCCTTCTTGTAAATTTTTAAAAGCATTTATATGTTATATAAAATTATATTATTAGTAATCCAAAATTAATTTAAATTAATTGATTTCTTTATCTCTACTTTCTTTAAATACCAACAATAAATTAAAAAATTGTACTACCACTAAACCACACCACGTGGTAGATTAGGTCTTGTGACCAAACGATTGATATTCTGATCAAAATACTTCCAAGACATGCTTATAAGCTTTCCAATTTTTCTCCAATTACTTCATAACAAATGAATATGGAAGTTCTGGAAAAAAAAATCTTTGTTGCAGTTAAAATATAATCATTTGGTTATGAGCTTTCCAAAATTTTCCCCAATAACTTCATAACATATGATTTAGGAAAAAGAACCCTCAAGATTTCTAGTAAAAACAACAAAAATATATTCACTCAAATAGTTCAAAAAGCAACAAAAGTATATTCACACAAAAAGTTCAAAAAGCTTTGCAAGAATTGTCAATGAAGAAATACGTTATAATTATAACTCAAGTGTGTGTTTTTCGACATCTATTGCTCTGGATGAGGGATTACATACTATGTGAGAAACTAAACACGAAGTGTTCACTAAAAGTGTGCTTGGTTAGGTGGAAAAGTCGAGGGATAGGAGAAAATGGGAAAATGGAAAGAAAAATTTTTTTGAGTGCTTGGTAGGGAAGAAAAGTGAGAGGAAAGAAAATAAGAGGGTGATAATTTTCAATCCTAATGTATTAAAACCAAGTCTTCTAAACTGGAATGTTGAGATCAAAGAAAATGGGAGAGAAGTTTATGCTGGTTCAAATTAAGCATTCTTCAAATGTTTTATTTTCTTTCTTTTTATTTTTCAACTCTACCAAGTAATGGAGGGAAAGAAAATTACTTTCCATTTTTCCATCTTTCAATTTTTCCACCCTTCAATTTTCCATCTTCCCAATTTTCATTTTACTCTACCAAGCAAAGCCTAAAGTTACTAGATTAAAAAGGAATGGATAAGTTCAAGGTATTATATTAAGTACGACTCCCTCTAGCTACTTTGAAAGTAGTTTTCAGCAGTATATTTCTTCACAACAGTCTTATACTCAAGAAGATGTTCAATTGAGAGAATATATGAAAAACATACAAGCAAAGGTGGCCAAAATTCAAGCACAAAGAGGAGGCAGAAGAAGATATCAATAACTTCAACCACAGGCTTCAGTCGTAACTTCAGATTTTCATGAGATATATGCAACAACAGTCCTCATATTCACCATCATAGGTACTTTTAACTAAGAGTTGACAAAGACTCCTTTTTATAAATAGAATTTGTAATAAAATTTGAACTTTATAAGTAAAAAAACCTCTCCGGTCACCTCAATTTCAATATTGAGCAATTGGTTCCTCTAAAAAGGAGCAATTTAGTCCTTGCCAATTTCATATTGATCAACTAAGGATAATTAATCATAACGTTTACATTTCCATCAATCTATCCTAGTTTTGATTGGTATAATAACAATCTTAACTTTCAATGTTTACAAATTTTGCCATTTTTGTTCTAATTCTAAAATAATTTCAACAAATTTAGCTCTCATTGGATATCAACAATTCTAGAATCAAGATCAAATTGATAGAATGTATAAATGTTGAAGGCTAAATTTGCTGAATTTTTTAGAATTAGGAAAAAGGTGAAAGAATGCGTAAACATTGAAAGCTATTATACCAATTAAAAGTCGAATAAATTAACAAAAGAATGTGTAAACATCAGGATTAATAGTACTTGGTTGCTCACTTTTAAAATTAAGAGGGAGTAAATTGCTTCGATTTTTTTAAGTGAATCAATATGCTCAATACCGAAATTGAGACGGACCAGAGAAGTCTTTTTACCAAATTTTATATATTTTAATTGTGTTCTAATATTATTTCAATTATCACTAATTGTAAATGAAATGCTAGAAACACTAAATTCTAAGAAACCCTACAAAAATAATTAAAAATGAACAAAAGTGTTGAAATGTTTCTGGCGAATTAACTATGTCTCTTGAATTGAAAAACCACTACAAGACGAGATTTAGAGTCATTTCTCAAGAAGATTCACCACTAACATCAAAAACTTAGTTGCATCTCATTAATAGAAATGTCACCGCTAAATTCATTAACTTACTAGTGTTTTCAAACAAAAACGCAGCTAAAAATGGCCAAAGGAAAAAAAGGAAGGGTGCCATTTCAACATGCAAACACTAAAACGATGTTTTCGAAACACCGACATAGTTATAATAAACTCCAACATTTAGCAACATCTACAACTGAAACAATGCTATATTTACCAATGCTCTTAGTGGCATTGTTTCTTGCAGAGTTTTTCATTAAGCCGGAAACTTCTAGTGATGTTTATAAATACCATGAAATATATAAAAAAAAGTTGCTAAAAGCAGATTTCGTTATAGTGAGTGTAGTCATGGTTCCAAATTATTAGCTACCACCAATATAACATATATTAAAGATAAAAATGATACGAAATATATATGCGTAAATTCAGCATAAAATTTAATTAGCAATCTTGTTTTCATTTCTCTAGCATTCTCGCATAATAGTAGTATAAACTTGCAACGAAATTAACCCTAGATTACTTTAAACAATAAATGCTTATGAAAAAAATACTAATAACTCACACCTTTACTAGGCAATTTTATCAACTTATCTCCTATTTCTAACATTAAAAACTTATGAATCAAGTGACAATTTCAAATAAGAACATATATGCATGAGCACCAAGATCATTCATTTTTCAAGTTCCAGTCAAAATTCACATCCTAGCATGATAATCAATATGTTCTCTTCATTTGGTTCTCTAGAATTAGTTACTTTTATAACTAAACTAAGAAATTTCTTGGTAAAAGATAGCAAAACAAATGCAGAAAAAATGTAGTGGACAATTTATCAAAGAAAGTGCCTTTCAAATCAAATTCAATATGAACACAAAGTCAGCTATATCAAAGACAACATCAAGAGATGACAAAATACATGTCCACCATTTTCTCATAAATACAAATTCATATCATTAATTCAAGATTAACTTATTTGTATGACTGTACAATTGTACATTAAGTTGACTATCACTAAATAGTGAAATCAAAAGTTTATTAATGGGATACTCAAAACAGCTACAAGTATCTCCTTTTTTATGAATGTCAATCACAAAACACATTTTAAGTGAACTTGTGCTACTGTATCATATGCATATTAGTCCCACTAAATTTTATGCTAAATCAATTCATGGTCCTAACCTGTGTTCATTCATCTTCTTCTATTAAAAGCAAATGTTAAACCATTAGTAGCTTCAGTTTAATCAGTATATTCAAGTATAGGATCGAAATTTCCTTTTTTTCCAACATAGAGAAATGCATTCTTGTCTAGATTAAAGATCAATCTCTCAACTAATCACATAAAATCTAGAAAAAATAATTAAAGAGTTTCAGGAAAAAAAAACATCAACCAAAACAAGCTTAAAGGAAATTGAAAAAGGTTACCTGGGTGATTAACTCAGGTAAAACAGATAAAGCTCGTTGCCTCTCATTGCCAAGTAAAGTACTGTGTATAACAACTGCAAACTACTTAACATCAAGATTAACATCAAAAGACAAGCATTTGCATGCTTCAGTGCTTAGACAACAAAGGAACCCAAAATCATAGCCGAAAACACCAAAAAAGTTATCACCTTTACCGTTTCCTGGGTCAAAATTCAGGAAAAGAAAACCCAGATTAAGGTTAAGATTGTGAACACAAGGGTGTTTAAAATAGCTTGCATGGTTTCCCAGAAAACAAGATGAAAAAGGAAGGGAGATGAAAGAGGAAGAGGGTTTTCAAAGAACAGGATGAAGATAAAAATTTACAATATACCGATACGGTTTTCCGTTAAAATGATAACAGTAAGCAGGCGTACCTTCAAAGAAGCCGCTTCGTCCTCTTTCAAAGAGAGGACCATCAAAAGTCACGCTTTTTTTTCTCTTCCAAAGCTCTCCATCAAAACCATCATTATGTTATTTTAATAATAGAAAATGATATTCCCAAAAAGAGTAGCGGAAATATAATCAATTAACACCGCAAAAATGGAATATAATATATAATTGATAAAATCATAACCAAAAATAATAGTAAACATGATCACACACTTACTGTGCTTTTTATCTCTTCGTCAATGAAGAGTCAACAACAAGAAGTCTACATATAAAATCCCATATGGAATTTATTTTCAACTCAATGATCTGTAGGTGAAGAAGGTGTAGAAAGTTTCCAGAAAATGTAGAAAGGAGAGGAAAAACAAGTGTAAAGAGTGAATTGTTAAGCTGACAGAAGAGAAGTGAGCACACGGCGGGCAAAGGTATGGTCTTTCATACAATCTGCCTGCGTGTGCTCACTCTCTTCTGTCAGACCTCTCCTTCCTCTCTAAATTACTCACTTTTTTTCCCCGATCTTTACCATTATTAGCTTTAAAACAAACTGCCTGCAAAACAAAGGAAAAAAGAACCCATTTGTAAACAAAAACGGAAATTATAGAAGCCCTTTAATTGGGAAAACTTAATAAAACCAGCCCCCCAACATCACCACCACCTGCTACTGCTGCTGCTTTAAATGAGAAGATAGAGATCACTCCTTCCTTTGAGAGACTCAACAAACAGATCTGAGAGATCATGCTTCGAATATGACAGTATGAATGAGAGAGAGTAGGTCAAAAGCTCTAGGGTTTTCTCTGCAATTATTCACCCAAACCCAAAGACCCCAAAAAGCATTCGCATTGTATTTCATTCGATATTATCAACTTATCTCCTATTTCTAACATTAAAAACTTATGAATCAAGTGACAATTTCAAATAAGAACATATATGCATGAGCACCAAGATCATTCATTTTTCAAGTTCCAGTCAAAATTCACATCCTAGCATGATAATCAATATGTTCTCTTCATTTGGTTCTCTAGAATTAGTTACTTTTATAACTAAACTAAGAAATTTCTTGGTAAAAGATAGCAAAACAAATGCAGAAAAATGTAGTGGACAATTTATCAAAGAAAGTGCCTTTCAAATCAAATTCAATATGAACACAAAGTCAGCTATATCAAAGACAACATCAAGAGATGACAAAATACATGTCCACCATTTTCTCATAAATACAAATTCATATCATTAATTCAAGATTAACTTATTTGTATGACTGTACAATTGTACATTAAGTTGACTATCACTAAATAGTGAAATCAAAAGTTTATTAATGGGATACTCAAAACAGCTACAAGTATCTCCTTTTTATGAATGTCAATCACAAAACACATTTTAAGTGAACTTGTGCTACTGTATCATATGCATATTAGTCCCACTAAATTTTATGCTAAATCAATTCATGGTCCTAACCTGTGTTCATTCATCTTCTTCTATTAAAAGCAAATGTTAAACCATTAGTAGCTTCAGTTTAATCAGTATATTCAAGTATAGGATCGAAATTTCCTTTTTTCCAACATAGAGAAATGCATTCTTGTCTAGATTAAAGATCAATCTCTCAACTAATCACATAAAATCTAGAAAAATAATTAAAGAGTTTCAGGAAAAAAACATCAACCAAAACAAGCTTAAAGGAAATTGAAAAAGGTTACCTGGGTGATTAACTCAGGTAAAACAGATAAAGCTCGTTGCCTCTCATTGCCAAGTAAAGTACTGTGTATAACAACTGCAAACTACTTAACATCAAGATTAACATCAAAAGACAAGCATTTGCATGCTTCAGTGCTTAGACAACAAAGGAACCCAAAATCATAGCCGAAAACACCAAAAAAGTTATCACCTTTACCGTTTCCTGGGTCAAAATTCAGGAAAAAGAAAACCCAGATTAAGGTTAAGATTGTGAACACAAGGGTGTTTAAAATAGCTTGCATGGTTTCCCAGAAAACAAGATGAAAAAGGAAGGGAGATGAAAGAGGAAGAGGGTTTTCAAAGAACAGGATGAAGATAAAAATTTACAATATACCGATACGGTTTTCCGTTAAAATGATAACAGTAAGCAGGCGTACCTTCAAAGAAGCCGCTTCGTCCTCTTTCAAAGAGAGGACCATCAAAAGTCACGCTTTTTTTTCTCTTCCAAAGCTCTCCATCAAAACCATCATTATGTTATTTTAATAATAGAAAATGATATTCCCAAAAGAGTAGCGGAAATATAATCAATTAACACCGCAAAATGGAATATAATATATAATTGATAAAATCATAACCAAAAATAATAGTAAACATGATCACACACTTACTGTGCTTTTATCTCTTCGTCAATGAAGAGTCAACAACAAGAAGTCTACATATAAAATCCCATATGGAATTTATTTTCAACTCAATGATCTGTAGGTGAAGAAGGTGTAGAAAGTTTCCAGAAAATGTAGAAAGGAGAGGAAAAACAAGTGTAAAGAGTGAATTGTTAAGCTGACAGAAGAGAAGTGAGCACACGGCGGGCAAAGGTATGGTCTTTCATACAATCTGCCTGCGTGTGCTCACTCTCTTCTGTCAGACCTCCTTCCTCTCTAAATTACTCACTTTTTTCCCTGATCTTTACCATTATTAGCTTTAAAACAAACTGCCTGCAAAACAAAGGAAAAAAGAACCCATTTGTAAACAAAAACGGAAATTATAGAAGCCCTTTAATTGGGAAAACTTAATAAAACCAGCCCCCCAACATCACCACCACCTGCTACTGCTGCTGCTTTAAATGAGAAGATAGAGATCACTCCTTCCTTTGAGAGACTCAACAAACAGATCTGAGAGATCATGCTTCGAATATGACAGTATGAATGAGAGAGAGTAGGTCAAAAGCTCTAGGGTTTTCTCTGCAATTATTCACCCAAACCCAAAGACCCCAAAAAGCATTCGCATTGTATTTCATTCGATAACCATCCCATCCAACCCCCCATCTCCCCCTGATTAATAAATGCAAACTTCTTTAGAAAAAAACAAATCTAGCCACTTTTTAAAAGTTATCTTTTTATGAATTCATTAAAAAAAATTATATTTTATGCTTTATTTAGGCCTATTATTTTTTATGAATTATAAATTATCACGATTCGAATTCAGATCACATGAGACTATAAATATCCTGATTATCAAGTTAGCATATAAGTTTTAAATCAACTCTTTTTTGAACATAGTGTGTGCATGTCTTGAAATTAATATATTTGGTTTTTCTAAATTTATTTTAAGTTTAAATATTTTATAAATTTTATATATTTTTGAAATCAATAGTTCTTTTAACCTTTTCTTATTGAATTTTTAATAGTCATATAGATATTTATACCAATGATAAGTTAATTTACTTATTAGCAACAAAGTTTGAACTTAATGATTTTAAGTTGGAATTTTGTTTTATTTTAGTTATGTATATTCTCATAATATATATTTTAATTTAAATCTCTTTATATTTATAATGCTTTCAATGTTTTTTTATGTTTATAAAAACAAAATGATAAAGTATATCTAATAGTTATCATTTTCCTTAATAAATAATATTTTTGCTAAAGTTCGAATTTGTATCAAACATAATGTATTTTATCATTATACGTTGAAGCAACAATTATAAAATAAATTTTGTAACTTATAAATTAAATTGAATAAAATAAAATTATTTTATTTGCTAAAATAAATGATCTCTTTTCAAGAATCAAAACTACATTATTAAAAACATTGGAAAAAGTTAGTGTTAAATTAATTGATTAAATTTCTTATAAATATATATTTTATATTATCCATTTAATAAAAATATTTTTATTCATTTATTTATTTGTTTTGGCTTGTCATAAGCCTGTTGTCTGCCTTTTTTCGAAGAAAGGACAGAATGATAGGTGGAGATAAGAACAAAATAGAGACTAGACACGTGGAAGGTAATAAATGGAATATGATTATGGCTGTGATTTGGGCCATGGGATTAATCATCATAAGAGGGTCATTTTTGTCGGTGATGTGGTTTTGTTGGAAGTCAGTACAAAAGACATCTAATTAATATATATTTAATAATTAATTGTTTTGATAATTAAATTATAATTCAAAATATAATGACAGTTAATAGGGTAAATTGCACCTCTTGACCATCAAGTTTTAGTTTGTTTTCGTTTGGGTCATCCAATTATAAAGATTTTAAATTCATCATTAAATTTATTTACATTCAATATTTTAGTCACTCTTATGTTGAATAATCATTAGCGGAAGGTCGATGTTACTTTTTTAATTGATTTAATAATAATTTTAGTTCGTAATATTTATACATTTTATTAATTTATTCATAATTTTTTTTAAAAATTAATAAATTTAAATCTCAACATTTGCATATTCTACCATTTTAATCATCCTTCACAGAGAATATAAAAATTATATAAATTGAAAATTTGAGAAATACCTTAAAATAAAAATTACAAAATATTTCCTTTTCTTAAATGGTTGCCCCCAAGACTCCCAACCTTTCCTCTAAGCTCGAAAGCTATGCCTGCCATATAACTAAATATCAGATATGCTATAAAAAGGGTAAAAGTATAAAGAAGAACTCTGTAATAAGATTTAGATTACATTTTTCTCTCTCTACTAAAAAATAGATAAATAAGTCATTATATGTTAAATTAAAAAGTAAACTGATCTTTCTATTAAAAATTTTATCGATTTATACTATTAAAAATTGATCTTCGTACGTCAACAGGTACATATGACATGCCATATATCACTATCTGGTTATTCATCAATTATGTCAAGTTTTAACGATACAAATAGATGCAATTTTAAGAGAAAACATTAACTTACTCTTTAATCTAAAATATAAAATTAATTTTATCATTTTCTTTCGTTTTCAGTATGTATTTATTTAAAATCCTTTAATTCATACAAATTTCTAAGGGTTTTTACAATAATATTATAAAAAAATAAAAAATAACTAAAATGTTATAACTTTTTTTTATTTACCAAAAAATATATATTTTTTTTATTTACCAAAATATATAAAAAACAAAAAACCTGCAAAAAAAATCTGACCGATGTGACGGGGCACCTTGGTCACGCCAAAGCCATTGGCGGCACCAAAGGTGCCAAAACCATTGGCGGCACCAATGGTGCCAATGCCATTGGCGGCACCAATGGTGCCATACTGATTGGCGGCACTACTCGTATTATATAATCCAGCTCTGTCCAGCTGAAGGGAGAAAAATCAAAAGAAAAAAAGAAGAAGAAGAAGAGGTGCTGCGGAAAAGAAGAGAAAAAGAGAGAAAAAGAAGGTATTTTTTTAAAAATAATTGATTATATTGTTGTTATTATTTTGTAAATTTTGTAATATTTTTTGTTTTAGTTTAGTTATTAAGATTAATAAAACTCAAAATAATAGTAATAGTAATAGTTAGTATTATTATTATTATTATTATTATTATTGTTGTTGTTGTTGTTGTTGTTGTTGTTGTTGTTGTTGTTGTTGTTGTTGTTAGTATTAAGATGTTATTAATGTATTAAGATGTAACTTAGTAATATTATTGTTAGCAAAAAACTAGTATTATTATTATGGTTACTTATTATTTTTATTTACCAAAATAAACTAGTTAGTAAAAACTAGTATTATTATTATAGTTAGTTAGTTAGTTATTATTTTAGTAAAATTAATAATTTTATTGTGTATTATTTTGAGTATAAAATTATTAATATTATTAGTGTGTTAGTTATAAGGATTAGTGGTTAAACGGTTTTCATGTACAAAATTACATATTTAAACATTAAATTTTATTTAAGTAATTTAGTTGCCGTTCGAGAATTTTTATGAGATTTTATTTTTTTGACAGATTATATATTGAAGATGGATGCTAAGTTTCTTGCATGCGTTTATTTCGATGGAGTGATCTTGACAACAAGTGTTAGATGTGTATTTGAATGTCGGCAACAAATAGCAATGAGATTTAATAGAAATGTATCGTTCGATGAAATGAAGGCAAGGATTAATGCAAAAATTCATAGACGTTGTGGGAGAAGGATATCAAAAATTTTCTACAAGTTTCCAGTTTCGACAAATCCGGTCAAATTCGTGAAAATGGAACTTGTAGACGACGAAGACGTGGAGACAATGGTCGATCTGTACTGTGGGAATGGGAGTGAGAAGAACGCATCGATTCATTTTTTTGCTGAGTTAGTCGGTATGGAGCAAAATGAAGATGTTAATGCATCTGATGAAGAAGACGGGGCTGAAGAACCGTGGATGGTTGCTCCAATATCATACGTTGATAGTGAATCAACTATGGGTGGGATCGGTATCGACCTGAATATTACACCCGATATTGACATGGTTGGTAGTGAAGAAGAAGGTGGTGGCGATCATTGGGATGAAGAGGTCGATAGTGACGGTGATCCCGATGTGGACGATGTACCTGATGATGTTGACGATGAAGATGTCAACAACGATGAATGTATTAACGCTTCTTCGGTTGGGGAGCAGATGCGGCGTATTTTGATACACAATAATCTTGGGCCACACATGTCGCTCATAGACCTCGACGCAAAGATATGTAGCCGAAGTTTCGAGTACTCGAAATAGTTCATTGTCACGGGCTGGCCGTAACATCTGATGATGATGAGTTATTCCTAGGCCAGAGATTTAGCTGTAAAGAAGAGTGCGTATATGCCATTAAACGGTACAGCATGAAGATATCGATGGATTATAAAGTCTCTGTGTCTACTCCGACAATATATGTTGGAGAGTGTAGGAAGGCAGCGGAAGGCTGCAATTGGCGGGTACGAGCTGCATTCATTAGAAGTTCTCAGATGTGGGAGATACGAAAATTTGATGGTCCTCATACATGCACATCAACACGTATGACAAAAGATCATGGAAAATTTGATTAGAAAACTATTTGTACGTGTATCATGCCGATGGTGAAGGACATGTCGACCATTAAAGTTTCGATATTCATTGCGGAAATACAAGCACGATTGCAGTATCGAGTCTCATATCGGAAGGCATGGATAGCTAAACAGATGGCGATGGAATAACTGTATGGGGATTACGATTCGTCGTATAACGAGCTTCAATGTTGGATAGCTGCTATGCGGGAGTACGTACCGGGGAATGTGATTGAGTTGCAGACAAGTCCATATTACGGCCCGGATGACCAGTTACAGCTGGCAAAAAGGATTTTCCATCGGATGTTCTAGACGTTCGATCCATGTGTACGGACATTTCCCCACTGCAAGCCACTTGTGCAGGTGGATGAGACCTGGCTGTATGAAAAATATACACAGATCCTACTTATTGCAGTTGCTCAAGACGGTAATAGAAACGTACTCCCGGTAGCATTTGCTATCATAGATAAAGATAACATGGAGTCTTGGGAATTCTTCCTCACAAATCTGCAGAGGTATGTTATTAGGAACGATAACATTTGCATCATCTCCGATAGAGGGAAGGGTTTAATTGCAGCTATTAGGCGTTCCGGTGTGCCGTGGAGATCCGTTTACTGCATTCGTCACATTGCGTCTAACTTCCATAAAGATTATAAGAATACAGACTGGAAGAGACAAGTCGTGGCAATGGGTAAATGATAACCTTATCTTTTCAATAAAAGTTGTAATGTTTGATGTTATCGACTTACTAGAACTTATTTTTCGTTAATACGTATGCAGCGTACGAGTTAGAGCCACATATTTTCCGGGAAAGAATGATCCGACTTGAGAGTGATATGGAGGGGCAGACAAACACATCTTTCCGACAATGGCTGCGCACAATAGAGCCGTGGCAGTGGGCTCAAAGTTTTGACGAGGGCTTTCGTTATGGCCACATGACCACAAACTTAGTCGAGGGGATCAACGCTGTCTTGTTGAAAACAAGTCATCTTCCGATTGCATTGGTATTTTCTGCTACTTTCTACAGGCTGGCTACTTTGATGCCAAGAATGGGTCAGCAGCAAGTGACAAGATTCAGGCGGGACATGTGTTTGTCAAACATGTAAGGGATGCAATGGTCGTAAACCGTCGGTTGACAAGGTCAATGAACGTAGAAATATATTCACGACGACTGGAAACGTTTTGAGTTACAGAGAACATCGGTCTTCGACCTAGGTCCTACGGAGTTGATCTCCGGAACAGACGGTGCGAGTGCAGGAAGTTCGAAACACTTCATTATCCCTGTGCGCATGTCGTGGCATCAGATATGTGTCTAATATCACTTTGTATTTTTCTCCGCATTTTATTCCTTTAAAAAATATCATAATTTCTAAATTTATAATTTTACATTATTTCAGTGCATAGTGTTTGAAATTTATTAATCTAGTGTGTTATTTAAATTAATTTTCTGTAAAAAATAGCTCTTATCCCTGCCCTTTGCTCGTATTATTTTCTCGATTTTATTACTTTAAATAAAAATATATTATTCTCGTATTTTATTATTTTACATTATTTCAAAGACATTTTTTATTAGTTGTATAACTTATTTCTGAATTTTTTAAAATTTACTAATACACTCTTACTTCGCCATTTGTTCGTATTTTTATTCCCTCAATCACTTTTTTTTGCGTGTTTTTTATATATATTGGTAAATAAAAATATATATTTTGGTAAATAAATAAAACTTATAACATTTTGGTTATTTTTTATTTTTTAATATTTTTGTAAAATCTCATTATTCGTAAATAAAAAGTTTATAATATTTTCGTATTTTTTATTTTTTGTAATATTTTGGTAAAAACCCGAAATAAACCCTTTCCCTACCCTTTGGTCGTATTATTATTTTCCGATTTTGTTTACTTTCAAGAAAAATATATTATTTTTAGTATTTTATTATTTTATATTATTTCAAGATATTTTGTTTCAATTATTTGTATAACTTATTTCGAATATTTTAAACAAATTTACTAATACACTCTTACTTGCCATTTGTTCGTATTTTTTATCCGCATTTTATTATTTTTAAAAATATCGTAATTTTTTATTTTATAATTTTACATTGTTTCAATTTATTATGTTTGAAATTTATTACATGTACATTTTTGCATTTTTATTTGCATTTTATTATTTTCGATAAATATAAAATTCCGTTTTTTCTTTTCGTATTTTATGTTTTCTTAAATATACTTCTTTGTTATTTTACTTTTAATGCTATTTTCCTAAAATTTAAATTTCAAATTCTAAGTAAATTTCATAAAAAATCCCTATTCAACATACAATGTACATACCATTATTTTTTCATTCTAAATATATTTCATAAAATATATATGCTAAACAAAATAATAAAATAACTATAATGTACATAACATAAATTTTAAACACACAAATATTACAAAAAATTTAAATTTATAAAAAAATTATCTTTTCTTTTCTTTTTTTTCCTTCCTTCCCTCTTCTTCTTTTTTTTCTCTTCTCCTTTCCTTTTCTTTCCTTCCTTCTTTCTTTTTTCTTCTCCTTTCATTTTCTTCTTCTTTCTTTCTTTTTTTTCTCTTCTCCTTCCCTTTTCTTCCATTCTTTTTCTTTCTTTCTTTCTTTCTTTCTTTCTTTCTTTATTTCCCTCTCCTTCTGGTTCCCCCACCACCGACCCCCCTAATATATAGTGGTGCCGCCAATGGTATTGGCACCATTGGTGCCGCCAATGGCTTTGGCACCTTTGGTGCCGCCAATCCCATTGGCGTGACCAGTGTCCCGTCACATCGGTTAGATTTTTTTTGCAGGTTTTTTTATATATTTTCGTAAACAAAAAAATTATATATTTTTTGGTAAATAAAAAAAGTTATAACATTTTGGTTATTTTTTATTTTTTTATAATATTATTGTAAAAAACCCAAAATAAATAAAGTTAATTTCACATTTCACTATTATATCTTTTGTGTTTCTATCTTTCATGTTTTTCATACATAGCAAAATTGTGACAAGTAAATATTAGTTCATTGATTGTCTAAATTTAGATTGGTGATAAGTGACACTGTAAGAGCGTTTACATTGCGAGAAAAATAACTTACTTCAGTGGATAATCTAAACAAGTTTGTAATCCCGTAAAAAAATCAAAGTGAGCATTTGATTTAATATTTAGAAGGATTATGATGTCGTCTACAATTCCAATTGAGAATATGACTAGTCTTCGCTATCGGAGCAGCTGACTCCACGGGTAGAGACATAAATGTATTCATTGGAAGAATGATACATTTGACTGGACCCAAGTTAAATTAATTTTGAATTTGTTTGTGAATTAATTCACTTGCGACGTTCATGGTGTGATTTACCTAAATCCTGAGTTAGTCATTGACCATACACATGTAACTTATGTGTTTTGATATAAGTGGAGGCTTATGCTCTAAAGATGATCGAGCTCATAGCCGGTATGTTGGGTACATGGCTTATGTATGACTTCACTTTACTAGTAACAATGGAATTCATAGCTCGATTAAAAAGTTAACAATATCCTCTCATTGGCATTGTTTGGATTGATAAATGTGGAACGTGACCATAGGTTGCTTGTTCTCGAACAAGCAATTTATCACAATCATTTGTTGACAGTGGTCATATGAATCATTAGAAGACACAATGGCGACAATGAGATAAAATATGATTGTATTGAGTGAACAGATTTAACTCAAAGGAATCAATGATATTATACGAGGGTAACACACACATGACGAGGTCATTGGACAAAGAAGTTGGGTGAGTTGCTTTCGTAAATAGTATACAATAAGGAGTTTCCAATCATGATACTTCTTATGAACAGATTCTATGATTAAGTAAATTGCGAATTATCAGAACGATGCTTTTGGACATAATTGCAATTATTAGAGCCTAATTGTATGTATTCAATTGGTTTCTCCACTAGCTCAACAAAAGTTGAATCGGGTTGCATTTGAATCAAGAGAAAATTCTACTACTTTAGAAATAATTTAATTGAGTCGATTTATCCAATGTTGAATTAAATTAGGCGGTAGTGAGAATTGTTTAACTAAAGAATTTGATTAAAGAATTTTCCTGAAAATTCAATTTTGCTCGAGTAAAATTAAATTAATCAAATTGATTAAAATTAATATGATATTTTTGGAAATTAATTTTTAAGTTAGACAATTGACTCAATCGGTAATTAAGCCTCAGAACTCAAAACCGAGATCGAGACCCAAAAATTGGTCTAAACAGGTCAGGCATGTGAAAATGGACCAACAGTCCAACTAGTGGAAGGATCGGACCAATCGGACTGTCACTAGTCCAGACCGAACTAGCTCGGGGTGCCATGAGGGTGTTGCACCTACAATGGCACCACCAGACACGACGGTGTTGGTGTTGGTGGTGGCGGTAACAATATTTCGATGGCCGGCGGGTGGTCCTTCGACAGTTGGGCAATGGAGGAATCACACTTCTACCAGAACTCTATTGGATAATTTGATTTCAAATTAATTATTTCAAAAATATTATTATTTTAATAGATTTAATATTTAATATAATTTATTACTTATTTCAATAGGATTTTATTAATTTAATATTAAAATAATTATCTTAATATTAATTTAATATTAAAGTGATTAAGTTTAATCATAATTGAACTCTCTAAACTCTTCTTATATAAAGAGAGCCATGAGTCATTATTTTTTACACACTTGAATTTAAGAGAAAGTTATAGAGTGAAAATTCTCTAAAGAAATTATTTCAGAAGATTTTTAGAGATATTTTTCTTATCTAAAATTTGACACAGAAGTTTAAAGAAATTACGAAATTGCCTCACCGGTAATTTTGTGTAAAATTTTCTTATTTGAAGCGAGCCCACAGTTGACAGACGTGAGCTTGAGGATAGCAAAGAAACTACTCAACTGAAATATTTATCCTCGATGAGTCGAAAAGGTAAAATTTTGATTAAATGTTTATTACTTTAAATATCATAATTCTAATTTTTCCTCAAATCTATTTTTTACTGTGTTTTTCAAACCCATTCTTCCAACATTCCTAGCCATGAATAGCAGCAGAATGTGAAAAAAGTAAAAAAAAAGAAGCAAAAATAAAAACATTTCTCCTCAAAAGCCTTGAGCAAACAACCTCGAAACCAAGAAAGCAATGACTAAAATCCAAACAACAGTAGAACAACAAGTCAACAAGAAAAGTACCAAAGAAAATTTCAAAAGTACAGCAGTAGAAATGGTTCCAAGGATAAGGAAGATGACAATATATAAGATTTCTTCCAAAATGGTAAATTTCTTCATCTTTAGACTTTAACAGCTACCAACTAGTGACACTTAGACATGTATCTCTCGAAAAATTGCCATTCATCATTGCTTTGACTCTTTTGGTGCAGTTGGTTCAACTTTGCATTTAATACGAATATTCTAAAAGCTCCAAGGCAACCTTTCATCTTCAACAACGTGCTTAGCACACTTCCTAAGTCAGCCATCACCATGCCCCCGATTGATTAACTACCTATGAAGTTCTTCTACAGAATGGTCTCAAGGCTGACAACTTTATAACCTGCCTTTTGACTAGAAGGACAATTGTTATATCCTATATGGCAATGACATGTGGCACCACGAGAAGACACTTAAAAAATGCTCACAAGTGAGCCTTTGCTTGTTTAGAAATGATACAAAAATGTTTAGATGAATTTTGAAATTGATTTTTAATACTTGAGAATATGTGGAAATGATACGATGATGTTTAGGAATGATTTTAAGGTGTTTTTGGTCTATTTTTCGATCCCAGGAGCCAAGGGTCTAGAACCCAATGCCTTAGGTACTGATACCTAGGGTCCTAACAATGTTATTGCACTGTTTCGAGGAAAATGAGCCCTCCAAAGCTCATACATGATTCCGGACATCTCCAAACACTTTTAAATTGACTCAAAATGGTTTAAAGCTAATTTTAAAGCCTTCAAAAATGCTTTACATTACTTTTATGTTTTTATTTAGATTGTTCAAAGCTATAATTTATAGTAAAATTTTACATACCACCACCTGAAAAACCGTAAACATTTGGTTACATTTTAAATGGATCCTAACATGTGTTCAGTGCCTCAAAATAATTTCAATTTATATTTTATTCTTTCTTGAATGTTAGGAATTGTTTTAAAGAAATTTTATATGATTATCAAATGGTGTTTTATTTAAAAGAAAACTTTGATTTTAGTTTGAAAGTGCTTAGGTAGCACCTCTCATACGTATTGTACGTTAAGATAAGTGAAGGGTGTTACACCATAGTCTCCTCATGACGATCCTCCTCCATTAACTTGAATTTTTTTATGACTTTACCCTTAATTTATGGGCCAAATAAGCTTTGTGACTTCTATCACACATGCAAAGAGAAAGTAATCCAACTATGTACACTTTTGATGTCATACATATCCAATTTGATTCATGAATACTACATTAAATACATTTCAACAATAAATTTTATTGAGATTTTCTAGTTACATGTTATTCTACATTTCAAGTTTTGGGAGAAAGGGATCCTCTTGTTTAATTGGATTGTATTCTTTTATGAACATTGTTACTTTACAACATTTGTCCCACAATTATTAAATATGTCAACAACCTGCGATATCAACTTAGCTAAATAAAGCAAAAGAAGTAAAAAAAATCAAAATCAAAATGCTACTTATTCATATAATGTTAATTAAATATACACTTATCTAGATAAATTAGAGATAGCATTGCAATAAACTGTTGCATGGTGAGCAAATGAAAACCACTACCCTAGCTTTAGCTACTTGACTCTATTATTGCATCTTGAGCTAGCCTTGACTGTAATATTTCTTCTTGTTTGGCCCAACTATATATATATATATATACACGCAAATAGCACAAGTTGTTTTGTTTTGGTGATGGGAACATACAATTTAATAATAGGAAAGGTCGTAGAGAGATGGTCGTAGTGGCAAGTGGTGGGATGGAGGTAAAGAAAAGTGAAAACAGCGATGGCTGTTACAATTGTTGGAAGAAAGTTACAGAGAGAATTTAGAGTATACATAAGTTTGTCAAAGAATCAGAAGTCTCAAATATACATTCAGTCCCTTATTTATAACCCTCTAATAGTGGTTATGAAGGAGAGATTATTGAGGATAATGGTTAGCGAAGTCAGATAAATTAACTTGACGTAAATAATGGCAGTGAAGTTACACAGGTTTTAAGTATAATAATATATAATTATATGAAAGTTACACTCGTATAACATATTTTGGCAAGAAGTGTGCTACTTTGCACACTCCAGCATAAATGCATTGTTTGTTCAAGAAGGAGAGGGAGATGAAGCACTTATGTTCCATAGAAAAGTTAAGAAACCAACTTCTTAACTAATTTCGTATCTAAAGCTTCAAAGTTCAAACCATACTCTCCAAGACTTTCTAATCTAAGGTTAGCCCCCAATTTTCCTGATATGGAACTATTCCAAGATTACCTCCTTTAACTTTTCCAGTAAAAAATGTTGTTCCCAGATGCATTTAAAAAGTGCTCTTGCTTGCTATCATCTTGGAGTAGTATGGCTAAGATGATAATAAAAAATTACAAGCGTGGATAAAATGATATACATTACAATACACCGGTGAACAAGTGATGAACCAATGAAATCAGCTATCCTAGCTCTAGGTACTTTTTGTACCGCACAGAGCACTATAATTGCATCTCTAGCTAGGCCTTGACTGTAATAGTACTTCTTGTTCGGTCCAACTATACATACATAGGCAAATAGCGCAATTCCCTTTTTTAGCAATTGCAACCACAGATGTCCACTAAAGGCTGCAGTACCAGTACTAGGGGTAACAAAATTCGATTCGACTCGAAAAAATCGAAAAAAAATTCGAATTTCGAGTTAAACGAATCGAGTTATTCGAGTTAATCGAGTTATTCGAATCAACTCGAATTTTTTTTTCAAATTTCGAGTTCGAATCGAGTTGAGTTTTCGATTTCGAATAACTCGAATAATTCGAATAATTCGAATATCAAACTATAATATTTTACAGTTTTACCCTAAACTCCCAAACTTTTTTACTTTTCCCTCAAAACTTTTACTCCTTCCCACTTTTCCCCCAAAACTTTTACTCTCCTCCCCTCCCAACCCCCAATCTACCCAAAATCCATTTCCCACCAAAATTTTACTCTTCCATTCATTTTTTTTCAAAATTTTACTCTCAAAAACCCTCAAAACTTTTTATTTTCCCCCAAAATTTTTACTCCCTCCCACTTTTCCCCTAAAACTTTTATTCTCTTCCCATACCACCTCCCATCTACCCCAAACCCTCCCCTCCAATTTTTTTAATATTTTCCTTCAAAATTTTACTTCCCTATTTACTTTCCTCAAATTTTATTCCCCAAAACTTTTATTTTCCCCTAAACTTTTACTTCTCACCCTTTACTCTCAAATAAAAATCAAAATTATCCAAAAAATCACTAAACATAAATAGTAATAATTTTATTTATATATACTATTTATATTATTAAATTAAATTTCACATTTTATATTATTTATATTATTGAATTATTTAGTCATATTGAATATTTATATTAAAATTGAATTCTTAATTATGCCATAAAATATTCGTGTTAAAATTTTATATTGGTATCAATTTCAAATTTTATTTTAAAATAAATTTTATTAAAAATCATATTTTTATATTTAATATATTTTTAATTCTAAAATACATAGTGACAAGAATCAAGATAATTGAAACAACTAAGCAAACAAATAAGCTAACCAAGATATAAAAATTAATAAATAAATTATGAGGTGATGAAAGTTAATAAAAATTTGATTAAGGTGGACAAATTTTATTACGATGGGTGACAATGGTTACAAGGACCCAAAATTATTTTTTAAAATTTAACTCGAACAAATATATTCGATTCGATTCGATTCGAATTCCATCTCACTCGACTCGATTCGAGAAAACTTCAAATAAAGTTAAGATGATAAAATGAGATTCGAAAACTCGATTAACTCGAAAATTTTCGATTCGATTCGATTCGATTCGATCGAATGCTCACCCCTAACCAGTACTGGACAAGTGGTTACTTCGTATTTATATTTTTAAATATTTTTTTTTTCCGGCAAACAAACTTCATTTTGTTTTACCGTCAGAAATTTTATACCACCATTTTCATAAATATTATATATATATTCTCTTACTTTTCCCAGCAGAGACATATATAGCAACAGTACTCTATGCAAGTGGGAGAGAGGGGGGCCTTTGGGTGGGTTTGCAGATTAATGCAGACGACTGGTGAGTGGTGAGCTAACTGACAATGAACTTCATAATCATGCCGGACTTTGCTGCAAAATCAACAATACAATCTATTTATACATTTAATTAGTGGAGCACTATGTATAACTTTTTAGTGCCTATGCTGTTTCTTCATCTCTTAAAATACGTGCAGATACATGTAAATATGTGAACTGGGAGAAGAGAACCCTACTTTTCCACTAAACATGGGGTTGCAGCCTTTTTAAAGAGTATAAACCTCCATGTTTTTCTCACAGTTACATTGAGTAATAATTTTCACACACACATATATACATATATACACATATACACACACTAAAACGACTGACAAACCATCTTCTTTCAACACAAGTTCCATTTCACTTAAAACTGAGATATATTATATATAAGAGACTTGAGTTCATATCGCCCTGCTCCTTATTTTGGTAATAGGTATGGAGTAGGGAAGCCTACGTACAGGGGTTGAGTTAACAAGGGATATCAGATATGATCCTACTTACTATATATGCTGATACTAGCAGATCTGATATAGTACTATTTATTGGTATGTTCAGTAATGAGGCTCTTGTATCTATTAGCTAAAGCTAGCGATTCCAAATCTTCTTCTTTTTTTTACTTTCTTTAGCGATTCCAAATTTTCCATTTATCAGTTTTTGGATTAATTAATTATAAAAAATTTCAGCATTCAAAATAAAAAATTTGTAATTTAAGGGTCTATGTTACATAATTTTTAAAAAATATATATATTAAAGCCAGATTTGGTAAAAAGTAATTTTGAATTTTAATAGCATTTTTAAAATATTTTTAGTTTTTATATAATTTGTAATTTTGGTAACCACGTCTGCTTTGTTATTTATATTTATATTTTATTTTAATATTTGAATTTGATAACTAGACCCATTTTGATCCTAAACTTGAAAAATATGAAAGCTTGATGATTTGGCACTTTGAGATTGGGTCATATCATCACTTGAGATTTTAAAATTTTATATAAATTTTCAAGTGACAGAGTGTCATATTCAATGTTTTAATAACTAGACTAGTAGTTGAACAGGTCAGACAATCAATTCCTGATTCAACCAGTTTGATCGGTTCAACCGATAGACCAACAATAAATAAATAAATAAATAATTTAAAAATCATAAACATCTCAAAGAATTTAAAAATAAATTTGTTTTATTAAACCGGTTCAACCTGTTCATTTTTCAATTTTTCTCCTAGTTTCGATATTTAACAATTTCAAGAAATTTTCGAGTTAACCGATTCAACCTATTTGTTTGGATCGTTATATACATCAATTCTTGGTCTGTTTAATCTGGTCTTATTCTAGTAATATTGGTCACATCATCAAATCTAGACAATATCCAAGTTCAGGGATAAAAATGAATCTAATTGTCAAATTTAATAACCAAAGTAGATAAAAATTATAGATACCAAAATAGACCTAATTTCCGAGAAATTATACTAACACTTAATTTTTATTCCGACTCAGAAATATGTTTTCATTTTTTTCAATTAAATATTAAAAAATAAATCTTGTTTGGTAAAGGTTTACATCTTTTAAATTGGTTAACAGTATTTCATAGTCCTTTCTAATACCACAATGGGACTTTAACTAAAAACCAAGAAAAAATGGAACTTCAATAAAATATGAGTACTAATGAATGTTGTATCTTTTAATATGCAAATTTATTAACTAAATCATAATTTAAAGATAATATTATGGTGAGAGATAATCACAAATCTCGAATATAAATCATAAAATGGGTATGAATAAAAAATATTAAAGTGATGCCATGTGAGGATATTTAATTTTCTTTTATGGGTCGGGGCAATGGTGTTTTAACCTACTTAATTCTAGCTTTTAATAATGTTATATGCATTGTATGTGATTTTATACGTTTAATATTTAATTAATTTTTAAATATTTTAATTTTAATTGTAGTAATAAATGTAAAATAATATTTCTTATTTGAATATAATTAGAATATATTAATTTATCAATTTAATAGAAAGGTAACATTAATAAAAATAATTAAATTTAATATTAAATAAGTGATCATTAAGATGTTTAGAATTTTATCCAGAATAACTTTATCTTACATCAATAAAATTAGCATAACTTTTCTAGATACAATTAGCACAATATTTTTTAATTAATAATTATAATTATTTTAAATGTGTAATTTTAACAAGTTTAATTTTTAATAAATTATAATTATTTATAAATGTATAATTATCACAATTTCTATTTTATTTCAATTATTTTATTTTAAAAAATATTTTTATTAATTTAATTTTTGTTCAAACTCGCACTTATATATATATTATAAATGATTATCTTTCATTTTCTCTCTTCAAAGATACCAATAAAAAAGCTTCCTTTTAATTAAAAAGTTCTATTTTCTTCCTATTATTTCCTTTTAATTTAATTTTTTTTCCTATTATTTCTTTTTTAGAATGAAGCTTTCTAAATGGCTAGATCTTAGCCTGATTAGGCCGAATGATGGGCTCATTGCCTTCTTCATGGCTAGGGCTTGAGCAAGATTCCTAACTCTATTAATGTTTGTAAATTACGGTTGGATATTTTTATTTAAAAAAACATGTTTAACTTGATGATGAGTAAATATTAAGAATTAAATTTATTATTATATAAATTTTAATTTGACATTTCATTATATTTTAAAGTTAACATAACTAGTTGAGATAGATAGGTGATTAAAAAGAAAATTAAATAAAGTTGGGTGACCTAGAATACAATTTAACCAATTTATATCCGAAAGTAATTGGAGACGTTGAGATCAAAAGCAGCTGTGTTTTTATTTGAATCAATTGAAATTGCTTAGGCAAAGGGTGTGACACCCTTTTTGTTGGATAAGACTGTCAAGTGGAGTACAACAAACAAAGAAATATTTGTACTAGTTTGAAGAATGGAGACAAAATCCTTGCCCAATTGCAAAACCATGAATCATTCAATGATGCATGAATCATGATGATGATGAGAGATGGGAGGCCGTCTTCACGTCCTCATAATTTGGAATGTCCTCCATTGCCTGCATCATTTTTGTCCTTTTCTTCATCAGCTAACCAATATAAACTGGTTGCTGAGTTCTCTGTCTCCATTATTCTTATTCACTAAATATCATATGCAACTAATCTTCAAACATACATATTTACCATCTTAGCTAAGATTTTAACTAATTTATATTTATGTATGTATGTATGTTTGTATTCCCTGATTGGCAATACTAACCCATAGTGTAAGATGGGGTTGGTAAATTGATGACAGTGCTCTTGATCTTTGTCATCATGTTAATGCTGTTGGTAACTCCCTGTGATCCAATTCCACTATCTTTCAAACCCTGTTAGGACAGCATTTTGTTTCAAGGTTTTTTGCTGATACATGAAGAAAAAAGCTTTATTTCAAGCATGGTAATTTTATTTACCTGAAATGGGAAATGATCCGGTCCTCGAGCTGGTGCGGAATTAATCTGAACTGTCCCGGTCTCCATTGCATCACTAATCAATATTGCTTTGTTGACATCCTTAGTGAACACACATCCCTGCAATGTTGCATGTACTTTTTCATTATCATGGGAGAAAAGATGATTTTGGGAAATTTGATAAGTTTTTTATGTATGTGTGTATGCCTGGAGCCCGAAGTTGCTAGCATTGCAATGGTGGATTCCTTCCTCAATGGAGTTGATTCTTATAACTGGCAAAACCGGGCCGAAAGGTTCCTCCCATGCAATCCTCATATCAGGCCGAACATTGTCTAACAACAATGGCCATATAAGATTGCCATCTCTCTTGTACTCCTGACAAAATGTAGCTCCTTTCTCTTTGGCATCCTTGACCAGCCCTTCTATGAAATTTGCAGATGATTCCGACACAACCGGAGTGATATCACAGTCATCCTCCGGTGGTCCAACCGTTAACTTTGCGATTTTTGCCTTCACTTTGTCCACCAGAACATCCGCAACAGATTCCATCACCAACACAACTTTAACAGCAGTGCATCTTTGGCCACTGTCATAGTTGTTGGACCAAAAGAGTAAAGATAATAATAATGTGTAGTAGAAGTGAAAAGAATCAATGTAACATAGTGTTTTCCGCCCCTAACCTATAAGAAAATCCTCCTTTTATTATGTTTGCAGCAACCAAATCTAAGTCGGCGTCCTCGAGTACGATACAAGCATCTTTTCCTCCCAATTCCATTTGAAGAGGGACCATTCCTGCCTTCTTTGAGATAGCAATACCAGTGTCTCCACCAGTGAAGCTAGGCAAAAGGAGATTACAAGTTACAAATGGGATGATCAATGGGGAGCTAATGGAGTCCACAAGATGAACTTGAATTACCTTATACAATTAACTCCAGGATGCATAGTAAGGAAATCACCAATCTCAGAGCCTTTCCCTGTCACACAACTAATGAGCCCTTTGGGAAAGCCAGCCAAGTGAAAGCAGTGCACCATATGAAGAGCTGAAACAGCACCCTACAGGAAGAACCATCCCGTTCGATTAAAGTTCATTTTGTTTCAACTTATGTTATCAGCTTGGTGTTTTGTCAAATACCTGTGTAGGTGGCTTGAGTACAAGGGAGTTTCCTGCAATTAAAGCTGGTGCGATTTTCGAAACGGCAAGGTTGACAGGGTAATTGAATGGTGGAATGGCTAGAATTACTCCAAGCGGGATCTGCAGTTAAAATGCAACTTTACATCATGAACTACATCATCAAAACATACAAAATATGAACCAATAAGTGTGTCATGTTTAGAAACCATATAATTGCAGACAATGAAACTTTACCTTGGAAGTGAGGCAATATTTGGTTCTTTCGTTCCCTGGAAAACTATCAGATACCAAGAATTTTCCTTCTCCAAGAATCCTAACTCCCTCTTCAGCAGTGTAAGAAACCAGATCCCCGGACCTTACAACCTTCAAGAAATCAGATGAAAAACCAGTTTGTCTTAAATTGATTTTTGTTCACTTTTGAACTAAACAAGTTCATAGACAATGATATACCTCGGTAACTGCATCTTTGGCTGGTTTTGCAATTTCTTTAACCAGGCACTCAGCAATTGGTGCTTTATGCTCCTTTAGGATGGCTGCAGCTTTATGAAGTAGCTCAGCTCGTTTCCAAAGTGGAGTCTTGGCCCAAGACTTTTGTGCAGTTTTTGCTGATTCCATGACCTTGTTCACTTCTTCTTGTGTACAAGCTATTTTCAACACCATCAATAATTTAACTTCATAAGTTCACCATAAGCCATTCTTAACTAACATTTCATTTTATTCAAAGTTATCCGTTAACTGCTAATGCTAAGATTTGCTTATTTAATCAACTATTTAGCCTTGGTTTAAAGCTATGTACAGTTCTATCCATGCTGCAGAATTCACAACTATATAGCAAACACAAAGAAAACAACAAAGCAATTTAGCAGAAGAAACAAACTTAAAAAGTTTCAAAGTTTAGCTGTATAACCTTGAACCTTGTACTGAGTTTTTCTGGTAGTTGGATTAATAATGGCAACAGTTTTGGCTGAAGAAGACTTCTTCCATTCTCCATCAGCATAGTACTTGTAAACATCTCCATCCAATATCTCTGCAAACAAACCAGTCCCAGCCATTATCAAAAACAAGAAAAAATCTACTTTTGTTTTTCTGGATTTCCTAAAGAACCAGAGAAAAGAATGGAGTGTCTGGTGTGAGTTAGATATATGCCTGCATATATATAGGGAGAAGGTGAGCCACTCCTTGCCTTGGTTGCAGCTACTTTGGAGAAAAGAGTTTGGGGTTAGGTGGTTCACAATGTGCCAAGTTACAAGTAAACATGGTTCCTAACCTTGAACCTTTTCTTTATCACGTCACGTTCATTCTTGCTGACCACTCATTCGCTTACAAAATTAACACGTTTGTTTAGCCTCGTTTTTGTCGTTTTGGATTCAGCCCTTCACATGTTCTTAGCCTTTCCTTTTTTATATCATCTGATTAAAAACAAAAGAGATAGCAGCAATAGATGTGGGTACTCAAAACTGTTTAGCTTTAATTCTTTGTCCCTGGACTGTTTTTGCAGGGACTAAGTTAACAAATTTAGAGTTTAGACATGATCAGATAATAGGAAAGAAAATTGAACCTGTCGAAATGGGTTCTATTTTTAGGATTCGGCAAATGTTTTTAAGTACCTTCCCAATTGCATGGGAGCTGAAATTTTGTTATCTTCACATATGAAACTTGCACGACAACTACAAAACTGAATTTAAAGTAAGGAATTAATGAGTAGGTCCTTATGGAAGGGCCTCTCCTTTTACCACAAAAATGTTATCCTCATCATTGCCATACCTTATATTATCGATTCTATCCTGCATAGATTACTGTGCCCTTCTCCCCCAAGTCTCCCCCTTCCCCAGTTAGGTGTTTGGCAGTGCACTAAGCCTTATTCATAAATTAATCAAATAAAATTAAATACTATTATTCCTCGAATATCTGAATAAAGAAAAACAATTTCAAAATTTTCAATCTTGACAAAAATTAGTCAATATTTAAATTAATAAAAAACCGATTAACTTATTTTTTTACTTTAATAAGGACTTTAAATATTGAATAATTAATTTTAAAAATTTTAAATGACAAATATGCGGTTTACTATTTAATAATATATCATTTTAATAAAAAATTTCAATTCAATATAAATATAAATATAAAAGAAAAGGTTAAATCACATTTTTTTTATATTGGAGCCGAAATTTTTTTTATCCAAGTTTAGCTATGGACTTGACAAATGTTCGGACTTTGAGGTGGTCGTTAGAACTTAGAAGATTAACGTTGATGGCAGTTGGGACCACGTTCATCATTATTGGAACAAATAAAAAGTTAAAAGTAACAAAAGTCATGTCAATTAATTATTAACAAATAATCATAATTATTCAAGTAGATATTTATTGAATAATTATTTTTATTGCTAAATATATGAATATCTATTTTGGGTAATTATATCATTATGAAGAGGCAAAAGATTTCCTATAAATAATAGTGGAATTTCATTTGTATGACTCATCAAAAAAATAAATCAAAAGTTCCTTTTTTTTTTCTCTCACCATCCTTTATATTTTTAAATTATCGTATAAAAATAACTGTAATTTTTTTATAGAAATTGATATTCTTATTATGCTCTGCACAACGCTCTATAACTGTTTTTTCTTCCCCACCTAATGGTCTTTCTCATTTTTTGTTAGCTGATACTATTGGAACTCCCTATCCAATGGTTGTCAACTTGTAGTGTTAAACCAAATATATATATATTTAATATTTAATAGTTGAAAATAGAAAATTTTTATTGAGTT
Organism: Gossypium raimondii; assembly: GCF_025698545.1. Lineage (NCBI taxonomy): Eukaryota > Viridiplantae > Streptophyta > Magnoliopsida > Malvales > Malvaceae > Gossypium > Gossypium raimondii. The sequence goes on from NC_068571.1 coordinate 50,575,862, forward strand.
TCAAAATCTTTTATTGAAGATGTAAAAGTTGAAATCCAACAAAAACGTGGAGTAAAAAATAAACATTTAAATTTTGGAGAACTTTGATCAAAAATTATTTATTTAATATTTAATGGTTGAAAACACACACAAAAATTATTTAATATTTAAAAATTAAAATCCAACAAAAACATGGAGTTAAAAATAAATATTTAATAGTTGAAAAACTTTCTTAATTTAAAAAAATGAAGGGTCAATTCGTTTATTATTATTTGTTAGCCGAAACCCTTGGATCTCCTATCTTAGGATTGTGTTAAGAGTTACACTCTCCTTTTTTGACTGAAAAAAGAGGAAGAAGTTGAAATCCAATAAAAACGTGGAGCTTAAAAATAAATATTTAATAAACTTGGAAAATTTATTTATTTAATATTTAATAGTTGAAAATGGGAAACAAAAATTTACTTTCAAAAATTTTATTTAATATTTAAAAGTTGAAATCCCACAAAAACATGGAGGGAAGATATTAATATTTTATATCATAGAAATATATAAATTGTAAATTGTAGATATTTTATATCAATAAATTCAAATATTCTAATTCGTATCCTTTATTTAAATAAGTAATGCATATTTAAATAATTGATATCTGTAAATTTATATTAGTGGTTGGTGTGGTGTAGAGTTGTCTATGGGTCCAGCTCAAAAATGCATCTAAATTTTGCCCAAATTCGATTTTGATAAAAATGCTAAAATCTGAACTCAGCTCGACTCGTATTAATTTTTTTATATAAAATTTTTTAAAAATTATGATACATCAAATACACTAAAAATATTAAAATAAATGTTTCTCAACAAATTAAAAAAAGTCTTTATACTTAAAATATGTGAAAATAATAGTAGCAAAATTCAGAATAAAACAAGTATTATACAATATCCAAACATTACCAACAAAATAGTGAGAAAACAATAGAAAAAGCAGCAAGAGATTTTGTTATTACTAAAAATTCGAGCCGAGTCTAGGCAAAAAAAAAAAACTTTACCCGAGGTCAAGTCCATTTTATAAACATGTTTTTTTTTGTCCAAATTCATTTTTTAACTTTATAATTTTATCTAAACTCTCATATTTTTCGAATAAACCTTCTAGTCGTACGGACTGATAACCTTAAGGTGGTTTGGGATTTTAAGCTCTAAACCACGAAGTATTTTTGAGTGTAGGTGGTAGATAGCTGCATACATATGGTTCCTTGAGTGGACCATTGCTAATCAACCCAAATTCGCCCATTAATTAATCTATTATTCAACCTTGAGGAGCTACACAAAAAAATAAACTGGCATTTATTTCCCTGTTTGGTGGATTTTGTATTAATTTGACCAATGATCACAACAATCATTCAAATATTTCTACCCATTGTTTTAAATTATATTTTCATTATCTTTTTCCTTGATTTTTTTAAATTATATTTTTTTCTATATTGAAAAGTTACAAAATGATCACTCAATTATTCAATTTTGTCTTTTTTAATCACCCAATTATCTTAGATTTTTGGGTGTTTCTATTTTTATGTTAGTCGGTTGGTGTCCAAAAAGATAAAATTGAATAGTTGGGTGACCATATTTTAACTTTTTATAATTAAGTAACTAAAAAAATACTAATAATCAAGTGGTCATTTTGTAATTTTTATAGTTAAGTGACAAAAAATATATAATTGAGTAATCTATCGTATTTTACCCAAATGAAATAACTCTTGAACTTGCAATACTTTTATAGAAATATGACACGTGTTTTATGCATGTTAAACATATAAAACATAATCTAGAACCATTATTTGCTGCATCAAAATTCAATTAAGTACAGAACAATGTTGAAAAATTAGGTTTTGGTCCTGTTTAATTCAAAAAAGTATTTAAATTACTACAATGGACAGATTCCATTAAATATTCTTCATGTTAACCTTAGTTAACAACTAGTTAAAGGGGTTTTGTGATCTAATTTTATTTTTTTAATTATACCCACATATAATTAAATACTACTCTTCTCCTCTACTTGATCCAAGGCAAGAAATCTGAAACCATTTCTGTACTTTATTTTTATTTATGTTAATGAGATTAATTTTTGTTATTCTTTATTTTTAAATATTTCAATAATCAAACTTGAAAAAAATTAAATTGATTATCCTTAAAAAAATTTCAAGTATTAAGTGTTTTGAGTACTTTTAAGACCTTTCAAAAATGTTTCTGCACCATTTTCAAGCAATTTTTAAATTAAGTATCAATATGTGGCTAGTAAGTTTTGATACCCTTCAAAGAGTATCTAATAACACTTTCTAGAGGGGTATAGCATCGATATCCAACAAGAATGTATTGATACGTAACCTCCCAGTCTTAGGTATCGATACATTGGAAATCAGTAAACACAATACTATCTAGAAAGGTATAGTATTATCGATACTCATGCGCTTCTAATGGCTATTTTTCTTCAAGATACGAATACTACTTGCAGACTGTCATTAATACATGAATTTAATACTTTCAACAACTACAAATAATCTCCAACCACCTCAAATGGTTACAAATTGAAGAGAGGATATAAATAGGTCTCTAAAAACTCAAGAAAAGACGAGAACAATATTCTAAGCTAAAAGGCTGAATTTTCATCAATTTTACTTTTATTCTTTCCATATTTGTACTTTCTACGTAAACTTATTTTTCAGACATAATATTTTTACTCACATCTTTTAAATTTCGAACGAATCCTTATACTTTAAATATAGTCTAACCCGTAAACATGCAGATTTTTTATTCATTTCAGTATTAATATTTGGAGAAGTACAACTGAAGGTTTTAACTAAATTGATTCTAGAGATCAAAGGAAGACATCAGGTATAGTATGTCACTGGATTAAATGATGACGCTTTGTTCACCTAATGATGAAAAAAAAATTTAACCTTTTATGGGCCTAAAATGATGTCATATACTTTGGATAGAGTTTATGTCCATGGTGAAACAAATATATATAGATGAATAAAGAATATCTAAAGCTGTCTTTTTTTAAGTTGTGTGAATTACTTCAAAAAGAAAAGGGGGGGGGGTTAAAGGGCATAAAATACTCGTTAATTGATGATTTAACCATTAAAAACTTGATTGTTTACACAGACATTCAAGAATTGCAATCCAGAGTCTTCACTCAAATTGGCTTGCCTGTCTGTGATTGAAGAAATGCCAATTCTTGTAAGCTCAATTCGATACATTTTAAGTGTCCCTAAAAAGTGATCATATGTGTGTGCACATGCACATATAAACAACTATCCTCCTCAGGTATTTACCTGTTTTACCTTCTGAGCTTCACTTAAATGTTCAAATGTTAGAAAAAGGTTAGAGCATCTGCATCATGTATAAGTTAATTCGTACTGATACTTTAGTTTATGAAACAAACTTACATGCTTTAGACTTGACATGTTATTCCATTCCACATATACCAAGGTCCTTTCATGAGACTTCCTAGGGATTGCCAGGACTCGTCTATCTCTTGCCTTGATTATTTCTCCGACCTGATTGCCCTTCTGCTGAAATCAATAGCTTCTAGGGAGAGAAGGCTTTAATTTTCATTTAGCCAAGGTCTGTAAGGATACGTTATATACTATGATTAATTTGAATATTTCATGATTCCAATCATTTAACAAAACAATAAGATATACTAGGTAGAAGAACACTGAAGGTTATCAGAAGGCCTATCTTGAAAAACAAAACACCAAATTCAACAGTCTTCCAAAATACATCATACCAGAGCAAGCAACAAAGCATGTTATGCACTTCATAATCAATTGAATTTATATATGTACTAAAATTAGGTTCATACAAGTATATTACAATTCAATTTCAACATGTATAAGAACCCAAAAATTTGGAATAGAATCATACCATTCCATCAGTCTCAACCCAGCAGAGTGATCTACACGTAAGAGTTCCCCTAAAATCCGACTTCTTCTAAGTAGTAAAATATGGAAGAATAAACTTCCTTAGTAGCATTAGCTGGCACCATATCCGCAGCTCTAAACTTCTTCATCCCACCATTATTCAATCCCTTAAAGCCCTTCTCCCGATCCTCAACACCCATTCCTCTTTTCCTCCATGTTTGAGGACCAAAGCCCAAATTCAACGGTGTCTACCAAAATACACTACACAATCAATCGAAATTACATACCTACTAAAATTAGGTTAAACAAGTATATCTAAATTCAGTTTCAATATATATACACACATACATATAAGAACCTAAAAATACAACTCAAACAACATCAATATTCTCCCTTCATGAACTAGCATAGAATAGAGAATAATACCAGCCTATCATCAGTTTCGACCGAGTGGGAGTGATCTGCACGTAAAAGTTTCCTTAAAATCGGACTTCTTCGAAGAGGTAAATATCAAAGCATATACTTGCTTAGTAGCATGAGCCTGTGCCGCATCCGCAGCTCTATACTTCATCTCACCATTACTCAATCCCTTAAAGCCCTTCTCCCCATCCAGAACATCCATCGCTCTTTTCTTCTTCCCCTTCACCGTTTTCGCTTTCTCTTCCTTCATCATCTCCCGCAAAGCAGCTACCTCCGCCTCACGCCCATTAATCACCACCTTATCAGACTCCACAAACTCCTTATGGCAAACCAAGCAAGCTGATGACTTCACCTCTTTCAAAGCCTTAGCACTAACCACATGCCCGCAGTTCTGTAATGCAAAAAACTTATACTTCCCATTAAATTCAAGCCCCATAATCGGGCACTGAAACACGGCACCATCAACTTAATATTAATCTTACCTTTAAAACCCTTAATATGTCTGAACCCTTTGGGAAACTTCTTGCCCAACAAAGCTTGAACAAGAGCTTCCTTGTTAAAAATATTGCCTAGTTTATCAATGACGCAAGGTTCTTTTAAGGGTTCATTCGGTAAAGCGCAATTGAGTCACTTACCGAACCTTTGCTCATTCGGGTCGACTTTGTCGGGCTTTTTAACAGCATACATCTTGAGGTAACAGTCGCGAGACTCGGCTCCGGTGGCTCCGCCATCGCCTCCGCCGGCAGGGAAGCGGGGAAGGAGAAAGAGGGTGAATTAGGGATTCGGTTTAACGAGAAATTGGGTTTTAGGGTTTTAATTTTAGAGCTCTGATGGCGGTTGCGAACGCCGACGACGGCCAGAGTATAGCGAATTTGTCAACGAAGAAAATCCCAAAAAAAAGGGGATAGCCATGAGAAAAGGAGGTAAATTGCTTTCATTGAGAGTCGAACTCAAGACCTCCCGCTTACTAAACGGGTGCTCTAACCAACTGAGCTATGAAAGCAATTTTGATGGTGCTTTCTAATTTGCTTCATCTATTATTTATTTAAAGAAAATAAAATCAAGATTTTTCAAAAGTGGTTTTTGGATAAACTCAAAAATTAAATGTTGAAATTTTAAGTTATAAAATTTGTTTAATTTATTGATTAAAAAATTATTTATGGAATATAATTATATTTTTGAATAAATATAAATTTTAAATTATAAAAAAGTTATATTAAATTTATATTATTAATTTTTAAACATTTCACTTTATTTTAAACAAAATTAAATTTTTGAGAATTTAAAGGTGGGCGAGAAGAGACTAGCCGAGTGAGTTATTGCATGTGATGGGTGATGATGAGTGTCTTTAGGGATTTTCCCAATATATTTTCTTTAGATTGTATGGGTCTCAAGGATGCAATGATTAGTTGAAAGCGTGATATTCGGGCCAAACTTGTTGAGTTTGGCCTGCAAGGGCAAGGGGGCAAGGGGGCAAGGCTTGACAAGCTCAGACTCCAAAAGCAAAGTGGCACGAGGATTATATCACCATAGTTTACGTCGGATAGTGGAATTGTTCCTTGTAGGATTGGACCTTCCATATACTATACCACCATATAACAAAAATAAATATAAAATAATAATAAATAATAAATAATATCCATAAACATGGTGCAATAGAAATAAATAAATAAAAACCGAAACGATACGATGGCGGAAGGTGAAAGCAACAGAGGAGGCAAGTGAAAAAAGTATATAGGTATAAAAGCTTCGTCATATAAAGCGCCTGGTCTTTCTCTCTTCTCTCACTTCATGATTTTATCTCTTCAATGTTGATGCTGTTACAATGTGAAGCACAGGGAGGCTTTTGGATAAAAGCTTTCTTTATCTTCTTCATCCCATAAAATTCCATTTTTATTAAAACAAAAAAAGAAGAAAGGAAAACTTATACGCCCCCAAAATTTCAATTTGTCATTTTCTTTAAGAAAACCAAAAAAAGAAAAAAAATCATAAAAAAGAATCCATAAACCCTCCTCCTACCGTCATTCATTTCATCTTTCTAAAGCCCCTACAGATTTCGATTCGAATCTCATTTTTATATTTTTTTTTGCCCTCAGCTGCAACGTTTTCCAGGGTAAGATCTCATGTTCTTTACCTTCATTATCCATTTTTTTCTTTCTATTTTTTTTGAAATTTGAAGGCTTTGATTGGATTTTCAAGATATGGGTTATTGTTATCTGTTGATAAGGAGAAATGCGTACTTAATGGTTTTTTATGTTGTTATTTGCAGATTCTGGAGAATTGGTTTTTTTTGTTTCCCTTTATATTGTTGTTCGAGAAATCAAAGCTTTGTTACTTTTTTTTTTCTTTTTTCCGAAGGAAGATGTCGATTTTGCCGAAAAGTGAATCAATTCACATAAGGGAAGTTTGGGACGAGAATTTGAATTGTGAATTCGAGTTAATTCGAGAGATTGTGGATGATTACCCGTTCATTGCTATGGACACTGAGTTCCCGGGCATTGTTCTACGCCCAATAGGCAATTTCAAGAGCAGTTTTGATTACAATTACCAAACCTTGAAAGCAAATGTTGATCTTTTGAAACTGATTCAGTTGGGTCTTACTTTCTCTGATGCCAAAGGGAATTTGCCTACTTGTGGAACTGATAAATACTGCGTTTGGCAATTCAATTTCCGCGAATTCGATCCTAATGAGGATGTCTATGCTAATGACTCCATTGAGCTTTTGTCTCAAAGTGGCATTGATTTTCAGAAGAACAAAGAAAAGGGCATTAGTGCTCATGACTTCAGTGAATTGTTAATGTCATCTGGGATTGTTTTGAATGATAATGTGCATTGGGTGACTTTTCATAGCGGCTACGATTTTGGGTATTTGCTTAAGTTGCTCACTTGCAAGAATCTTCCTGAAACACAGACAGGGTTCTTTAGTTTGATTAAGATTTATTTCCCGACTCTATATGATATCAAGCATCTGATGAAGTTTTGCAATAGCCTACATGGTGGGTTGAACAAGCTTGCAGAGCTGTTAGAAGTGGAGAGGATTGGTATTTGTCACCAAGCTGGTTCAGATAGTTTGCTTACTTGTTGTACATTCATGAAACTGAAAGAAAATTTCTTTAGTGGTTCGGCCGAGAAATATGCTGGTGTGTTATATGGTCTTGGTGTTGAGAATGGACAGAATACTCTCTAATAAATCAAAGAAAACTTCTTTAGTTGGTCGACTGAGAAATATGCTGGTTTGTTATATGGTCTTGGTTGTTCAGAATTGACAGAATACTTCTTAAATATCAAAGAATTATGAAATAAAAGCTGTTTGTTAGACTTTATGTTCCATTTTCAATCTACTTATAATATCTCTTATCTTATCATCAGCCTGTTTTACACATCTTACCGCACGGATATCATTGATCATTTCATTGAACTGTTATACTTGCTTTGCGCTTGTTGGTTATCAAAGAATGGTAAATGCATATGAGTGGAGGGAGAGGGTGGAGGGATGGTAATAGAAATGTTTCACAATGGCCAGCCAAAGGATGAGGCCCTTTTCCCCCTGGAGATTTTCGGTATAAAATTGTAAGCATGCTTTCCAAAATCATGATAATAAATAGATAGAGAGATAATTTTCATGGTAGTTTTGAACTATTGATATGTTTTTGTTTCACTCCTACTAAGCTTTAATTAAACCTCTGACATTTTAGCAAGTTTCATTCCTTTCATTGTAATTATTTCGAAGTGTCTCAGTTCAACAGCCACAATTCAGTGTTGCCAAGGAGCCATTGTAAGATTTGATTCCACAACATTGCCATTTGCGGGGCAGAAGCTGTATCAGGATTGTAGAATGCAGACTGAGGTAAGCTATTGCCTATTGTTGAGCAACATGATTAAGAAGAATGAACTGTAAGATTCATTGAACATCATTCTGTTCCTATTGTAATAGGAGGTGAGAAGAGGGGGATGATGAGAAAGGATACATGTATATATATCATTTTTGCCGTGCCCTTGGCATGTTGTTTATTATTCTAGAAAATTCATTTGAGAAGAGGGAATAAAGAACTGGCTACAGCCTTTACCTTACTTTGTTTCCTGTGTTTCCCATCGATACTATGCAGTCTACACTACATAAGCAATGGCTTACTAGCCTCTTAAACCATTCACCCCATTGTTCCTTTTTTTCTCATCAAAAACTTCCTAGAACATGTAAAAACATCATTATTTTCTACATACAGGTTCTTATTTGTTCAATATCAAGAACTTATCCATATTACTTTTAGAGTATGCTATGAAAGAGGACATCATCAAAGAAAATATGATAAGCCTGATGCCCTTGCAGCCCCTACAATGCTGAAGTCTGGCTTCAGGTGCCTTCACATTTACTTCCCTTATATAGGTTAGCAATTCATTCAGAGGTTCAGGGTCTTCCAAAACCCAATGCCTCAACCTTTGCCTTACGTTTTTATTCCATGTCCATGTCCTGCAGCTTTTTCTGCGTTCCTTCATCATTCATTACCACCTCCCATGGATTCCAACACCTTTAGTTGTTTTTCCTTTAATCCTTTGATTTTCAGTTGTAATTTATGTGTGCCGTCCATTTTTCTGTTTTAACTGGAGTTTTATTATTATTTTTCCTTTTCTGAAGCTGCATTTTCTTCCCCTCTAGAAATGTATAAATATAGTCAGAAATAGAAGGTTAACACCTCATAAACCAGCAAATAAAGACAAATAAAATAAGATTGATTGCAGTGATGCCTTATGAGTGATTGCATGATATTACAGTGTCCTTAAACCTGGGTTTTGGCAACACTTTAATATCTTTTATCATGGTTTGAGCCGCACGAAAATGAAACTAAAATCTTATTTTATGACACTTTCGTGTGGCAGTTCGATTTTAATACAATTTCAACCGTGAAATATATCTCGATCAGATGGGGTATTATTAGTTTATTATTGTCATTATTCTTAGATTTCTACATGTGTATATCTTTTCTATTAAATGTATGCGTATTGGTGATGACATCTTACTCCAGATACTTGTCAAATTTGTGGAGCTGATCAAGAGCCTGTGCTTCATGCCTTGCGTAATTGCCAAGTTGCCAGAGCAGTTTGGTTAAATCTTGTTTCAACTGCTGCAAAACAAAATTTCTATTCTTTGAGTTTAAATGATTGGTTATTGGATGATATTGATAATAATTCTGGACGGTTTGTTAATTCTATACCCTGGGGAACTTTATTTACTATTACATACTGGCGGATATGGAAGCAGCGTAATCAAGTCATTTTTTAGGATGATTCTTGTAGTGTTGATGAGTTGTTGAAACACTGCTCAAGTTGGGCTATGAATGTGACGCAGGTCTATCATCTGAATTCTCCACAGCAGAATGGTAATGATTCTTCCAAGAGATGGACTTTACCTCCCCCAGGATGGGTCAAACTCAACACAGGCGGAGCGGTTGCCTTGTACCATTCTTGGGCAGCAGCTGGTGGGGTTGCTAAGAGACGACCATGGAAATTGGCTACTTGGATATAGTAGATATGTTTGTTCAGGTTCTGTTTTGCAAACTGAGTTGCTGGCGGTATGAGATGGTTTAAAACTAGCTTGGCAGCGAGGACACAAGAAGATCTTCATTGTCAGAGTGACCCTGAGATGGTGATGCAGCTTATATCGGATAGCTCAATGGATCCTCACTCAATTACTCTTGTTCGCAATATTCAAGAACTTCGTCAATGCAGGTGAGAAGTTAAATTCGCGAAGATTTCGAGAGATGCAAATAGAGTAGCTGATTTTATTGCTAAGCTTCATATTAGAAGGGACACTGCAGTGCATTGCTTTGAGAGGCCGATTCCTAGTGTCTGGTACTTAATAATGATGTTTTGCTTGCTTAATAAGACTATCAAAATAAGGTTTATTAAATGTTATAAAATTATTTAAATCCTCTCGCACACAAATCAGGATTATAACTTTTTGGTTGACAAAGAACGAAATAAGCCAAGTGTACATAGAGCTAATAATTCTGGTTAAATTTTATTATTAGTCCCTTTTCTCTAAGTGGTGGATTTAGGCCCTATACTTTTTGAATTGGTTAAGTTTAGTTCATGTGTTTTTTTTTTTTTTTGAAATTTTAGTCTTAACCCAAACATTAGTAGTTAAATCCCTTTGTTTAAGTTCAACTACTAGTTATATACTATACAGATTTAGTCCATATTTTTCAATTCGATCATTCTAGGTAAAAAGACTTCTCCAGTCCCTCTCAATTTTGAAATTGAACAAATTGGTCCCTCTAAAAAAATCAAAGTAATTTAATCTTTGTCAACTTCAAAAGTGAGCAACTAAGAACAATTAATCATGATGTTAATATTTTTCTATCAATTGTATACAATTTTGATTGGTATAATAACAAATTTCTCCTTCAAAGTTACACACCTTTTCAAATTGTGATTCTGCCAATAATGCTAGGAGTTCTACTAACAATGGTGTCTTCACTCTTAAAAGTGCATGATGGTCTCCAAGTGAATATCACCAATTTAGAAACGGAATTAGATGTTAAGTAACCACTATCTCCCCACCCTTGTTTTGACTTTCCTTGAGGGAACTAAAGCCAAGAAATTTTACCCCATTTTTCAGTGTTGCCAATTCCTTCAATGTCCGAAAGCAAAGATTTTAATCGAAACAAACAATCATGGAGCAACGAAAATGCTTTGTTAACGCATTCCACCCGGATCATTTTCTTTACACATTTTTAATGTACCCCTTTTTCTTTTTTTCTTTTGCTTTCGTATACCATCGAGTTTGGTTGTCGGAAACTTGCTACTGTCCAAAAACCAAAGGATGATGGTTTAATTGACTGCTTAAATTCGACTGATGGCTTAATTGATTATTGAATTATTTTTAAGGGTCCCTTCACATAATAAGCCGCAAAGGAAAATTGACCATCAATGTTAAGTGAGTTTTTAACCAATTATTGGCTATTTAGACCATATATCCCTAAAGCTTTATTCAACTTTTCAATTAAGTCTCTTTTGTTTTAATTTCCAGAATTTTCGCAACGTGCGACCTATTAGGTTCAGGAAATAAATATAATTCATTTCAATTAAAAATAATTATACTTGCAAAGTGAAATCTAGCAACGAATTATGATCCCCAATTATTGAAAAAGTCAAAAGTACTCTTTGATAAAACATTTCATTGCTCAATATTTTTATGTATTCAATCCTTTCATCATACATCTCAAACAAGCTAAAAGCACGGCATCATGTTTACCTTCATTTGCAACTCATTGTATTAACTAAGATTAATTGCTTGGGCCAAGGACTTTTGATCAAGGGCATTTAAGATATATTTCCTCGTATCACTTGGGTGATTGATCTTTTTTTGGACCTCTCCACCACCTTTGTATGACTTATGTCATACTTAAAACATCTTATCTTAAGCATTCGTTCTTATGAACTCGTTTTGCGATGCATTAAAGTAACGTAGAAAAGAAAGTCGATGTCATAGGTTTGAGAATTATTTGCACTACTAACATACAAGAGTATGTTCATAGATACTTAAGTGAAATATCAAATGGAACTCTCATAGTGAGTCATCTTCAGTGTATTTGTTCTTGTAACAAGTACCTACATATTGTCCTCAAGTATCTTATACTTTAATTTATGAGACCAATCGGGTACATAGACACTTAAGATGTGCCTACCTTTGAGTAGTGTTGATGCCTTGTCTGGACAACAAAATGGCTAAAAACAAAATAAGAATCATGATTTTGATGCATAGATGTCTCATAATTGTATCTCCTTAAAATTATTTACAATTTTTTATGTGCTCTACGAAGCTTATCTACCCAAGTGATTGGTCGAGAGGTGCATCTTTGGTTTGATAGGAATGTGCCTCCAATATATTTTTTTTATTTTGTCATCCGGCTATCATTGGGTGCTTTTCTTGGATTTTGACAATTATTTGTTACCCACTTATCTCGTGTCATTTGTGGGATTTAGACCTTTTGGTCAACTAATTATCTTTGAACCCTAAACATGATAGTCAATACAGTTCTATTTTTAAATTGATACAAAATAGTTTGAGTTTTATTTTAATAAAACATTCAATGTATTTCGGTTTGTTTGGTGAATATTAACTTATATTGATATGTATCGGCATTTATCAATTGGTACAAGATTTTAATTTTTTAATTTTTAACTTTTTATATAATTACATTTAAAATAACTTTAGTTATTTAATTAAGTTATTAAACTTAATTAATAATTTTAAAGTTTATATTTACATATAAATATGTATGTAATTAAGGTATAACTATATATAATTTATATAAAATATTTAGAAAATATGGAAAAAGGAATATAAAATTAGATCAATAACAGAAACTTAAAACTGGATAAAAAAATCTGAGAATTAAATGGAGCGTTACCAAAAATTTAAATAAAAAAATAAAGATAAAATAAAATCACATTAAAAATTAACTGAAATTTTGAAAAATTGATATGAAATATATAAAAACGAGATCATGAAATCAAAACCCTTTCCCCTAACTTCTCTTCCTCTTTGTATCTCGCCCCCCTTTTTTTCTTCTTTCTAAGGAATTCCGATGGAAGACGACGATGAGTTCGGAGATCTATACACCGACGTTCTCAAGCCTTTCTCTTCCGCTGCTGCGCCACCGCTTCAGCCTTCTACACCCACCCATTTCCACCGTCCGATTGATTCCAATCCTCAATCTCAGGGTGGCGACGACGACGATATCCTCTTCGGGCCCTCACGTTCGATTCCGGACACTCAAAACCTAGCGCCGTTGAAGTTTCATCCTGTTCTTCCTCCTGCTGTTGCCGCTGCAGCAGCTCTGGGTTCGATCCCTAATTCAGCTCCCGAACCAATGGTTTTGGATTCTGGAAAAGAGGTTGTATTTGATATTGAAGAAGGGGGTAGTAAAGAGATTGAGGACTCAGGCTTGGATGACCCGATAATCCCGGGCTTAACCGATTCGGTTCGCCAGGAAGATTCTGGACGGAACGATGACGGAGGCGATGGTGGACTTAGAGGCAGCGGCCAAGTGGAAGCGGAAGCGGATGGAGAAGGGGATGATTGGGATAGTGACAGTGAAGATGATCTACAGATAGTGTTAAACGACAACAACCACGGGCCTATGGCTATGGAAAGAGGAGTGATTGGGGAAGATGACGACGACGAAGATGGGGACCCGCTTGTGATAGTGGCTGATGCAGATGCAAACCAAGGGATGGAGGAGCAGGACTGGGGTGAGGAAGGAGGGCAGACTGCTGATGGGGAAAGGAAAGAAGGGGGAGAAGTAGGGAAGGTTGGCACTGCTGGCAGTGGAGGAGGGGGCGTGGTTGCACCAAAAATTGGGTACAGCAGTCATGGTTTCCATCCGTTTCATTCTCAGTTTAAGGTCAGTGTGTTATCATGTTGATGCTGCTGTTGCTGAACTAAACAATATGGAAATCTTTAGAAAAAAATTGGGTTTTTGTTTGTCATGTGCCCCAATCATTTGATGAATGATTAGGATTTTTTTAGTGATTGGTTTGGAAACTTTGTACAGAACCGAATGATAAATAAAAGTCATATTTTAAAAATAAAAATCTGTGGCCAAGCGGCAAGGATTTGGGTGGAAATTATATTTCGATGTTTTTTGCTTGATATCATGTTTGAATATTGAAGATTCTAAATTGCAGTCGGAAAACATTATGTTCATCCACGAACTGAGCCTTCATCTTTTGGCCAGCCTTTGATGGCACTTGTGGTGGGCTCAAAAGCATGAGCTTCACTTGAAATCTCACTGATTTCAAGGGGCAAATTTACCGTGAACTGTTGACTAATGCAACACTGACTTTTAGGTTGTAAGAAAGGGTGATATGAACCGGCAATCCCTGATCCTAAACATCACGTGACAGTTAAAAAAAATGGTTTGGTCATAACTTTTGATTTTCAAATGTTCTGTTTCTCATTAGTTAATGGTTTCAATAGCAAAACCTTTGCGGATTTGCTACAAAACTACAAATACAGTTAATGCATTTGTTGGCATACTTTCTGAAGATATATCTATCTTTTGTTTGTCTTCTAAGCCAATAATTCTTGGTAGCAGCTGTTGAAAATGAACAGTTGTGGTCAGAACACTTTTTTTTAATAACTTTGTCAAGTAATTTTTGCTCAAAAGCAAATTAGATGCTTCTGAAAAGTGAAAGTGTAAAAAACCTGTTGATAAAAGAGATTTAACTATAGGGGATAACATTATAGTTGAGGGCATGATGGTTCTGTTTCTTGAAATGTAAGCTAGATCAACCATGAACCTTCGATGAAATTTTTTCTTTTCATACTTGTTCCAAACTAGTTTCAAATAGAAGTTGATTTGACTTGCCTAACCTTTGTCATTGGGCATAAAAGTCAAGTTATTTCCAGCTTGAGATTCTTATTATAATTGATATTTTGGTTTCTGTGTATGTGCCCTTGCTTTTTGTTTGTATATATTGTTGTGCTTGCTATAAAGAGATTCTGATTTACCAATCTCTTTTACAATAAAATTAGCGTTTGGTTACATGATGCTAATGTTGGTATTTTTCTTGAGTGTGTTATTGAATGGAAAGTTTATAGCAATCTCTTTTACATGTCAAGGTTCTGATCATCTGTTGTGTACTGCACTTTTTATAGTAGAATGAAAAAAAAAATTGCTGGATGATAACCACGTTTCTTTTTTATGGGTTTATGCTATTTTTTAACTATAGTCCTGATTGATGATGTGATCTATTTTCTGCTTCATGCAGTATGTAAGACCTGGTGCAGCACCAATGCCTGGAGCCACTGCCGGTGGTCCTGGAGGAGCTCCAGGTCAGGTTCGTCCAGGAATGAGTGCTATGGTTGGTCGTGGTAGAGGTGATTGGAGGCCACCTGGAATGAAAGCTGGTCCTTCTATGCAAAAAGGTTTCCATCCTAATTTTGGAATGCCTGGCTGGGGTAACAATACGGTGGGGCGAGGTTTTGGTGGCGGACTGGATTTCACGCTTCCTTCTCACAAGTAATTATTCATTTTTCTAAAACTATGCTATTATTTATCATTAGTTGTAGTGTAAATTTTATGCATTGTATACTAAATCCATTTAATTTTGGCTTGTAGAAGCTGAATATGGAGATAAATTGCTTATTGCAGGATAATTTTGTCTTCTGCCAGAATTTGTTGTATTTCATTCTTCAAATATCATTTGCAAACTCTTTAAATTCTTTGCTTGTTTTGCCTGACAATTTTTTTATTCCCTATGTGAATCCAGGACAATATTTGATGTTGACATTGACAGTTTTGAAGAAAAGCCGTGGAAATATCCTGGTGTTGATCTTTCAGACTTCTTTAACTTCAGTCTAAATGAGGAGAGCTGGAAAGATTATTGCAAACAACTGGTAATTACTACTGTGATTCTTTATATTTAATTCTTGTGGGAACTAAGATCTTGGAACGTTGAATGTTGAAATCTTGTAGGAACAACGTCGCTTGGAGACAACCATGCAAAGCAAGATTCGTGTTTATGAAAGTGGGCGAACAGAGCAGGTAATTAGGTGCTTATGCATATCTGAAAAAATGTTTCCCTTTGATTGTTGAGTACTTGGATTATCGCCATGATTTCTGCTGTTCTGCTATTGCTAATAAGGGTAAAATTGTCTTGGTTTATTCTAGGATTATGATCCAGATTTGCCTCCAGAATTGGCTGCAGCAACTGGGCAAGAGATTTCAGTTGACACTGCTAATCTTGGAAGGTCAAATGGTGGACAGGATGACTTGACAAAAGGAACTGCCCGAGTGCGACCACCTCTAGTAAGCTTCAGTTACCTGCTCCACAGTAGATATGCTATAATTTAAAAGTCATCTCTTAGATGTCCGGTCTTCTACCATGCTTTTATTTTCTCCTTAAATACTTGTACTCTTAAGTCTTATGATATGTGCTAGATCTTTGTCTATATCTTCTCTTCTATTGCTAGTCCAATATTTATCTTCCTATGAATGTAATTAACAGTTCCATTTATTATAGACCTTTGTGCTATTCCCTTTATATGTTTGATAACTTAATTTTTTATTTACTGTACCAGCCAACTGGGAGAGCAATACAGGTCGAGGGAGGTTCTGGGGAACGCCTTCCCTCCATTGATACTCGGCCACCTCGTATCCGTGATTCAGATGCAATTATTGAGGTTAACAGTGAAACCTTGTTTCAATTGCACTCACTCCAAGTCTTATTTTGCATCTATGTGCTGCTTTTGCCAAAAAAAAATTAACTCTTAATTGTGTATACAGATTGTTTGTCAGGATACTCTAGACGATGATTCCTCCACTGGCAATGCTGTTGAAGACCGAACAGAAAATGATATGCCAAGGGAGGATCTTAGAGGAGATCTTGCACCTGAAGCTGATATTGTGCATGAAGATACTGAATATGTTAATGGTTTTCCAGATGCTTATAGCAGTCGAAAGAGGGAGCTAGTTGAAAGAACTATGAACTCTGTTCGGACTAATGTGCCTGAAGATGATGGCATTTTGCCTGTCTGTGGGGAAACATCACGCCCATATGGTCCTGGATTTAGGAGCCAGAGTCCTATGTATCATAATGGAAACTTTGGCAGTCCTCGTGATGAGAGGTATTAATCTTTTATTAATTTATTGTCATTTCATTTGCCTTAATAATATTATCTAATATAATCTATTGTGTTGCTTTTTTGTGATTCTGCACTGCTTCATGTAGCATGATGTTGTCTGCTTCAAACATGAGCTGACATTTGCTTAGTTCTGGTTCTGTTCTAATTTGTTTACTTTTCTGTTTGCATAATTCATGTGGAAAAATGTAAGCAAGATATAGTTGGGATAAACTGATTATTCATTACAATGGAATGGATAAGTTGCTATGTTAATTGTTAAGAAGTACGCCTAAACCTGCTTTCTCATGCCCTGAGAAGCTATGGATGGACTTGATGGATGTTGGGAGTTATAAAAAATGATGATGTGGTAGTTTTTATTTATCTGAAGGGAAAAGGAAAATAAATGGGAATCAAGATGGCCATAACGTAAACTGATGTCATTGTGCAATCAAAATTGTCCTATGTAAACTGATATCATTGTGCAGTTTTCATCATAGTTGGTTTTCTTTAAGCTGACGCGTTACTCTCTAGAATGTTGTGCTGTGATGGGAAATTATTTATGTTGATGTTATCATTGACTCTTTCTTGTTTGCTAATGAGCTGATTACATGGTTGAATTCCTTGCCTTCATAATCAATCTCATAATTTGGAAGTGAGAGATAGAAGCTCGTGTGAAAGGCTGCATTTGACTTTGAGCAAGGATTTCTTCATTGTCTTTGTTTAGTTTTATGGTTTCCATTAGCTTGAAGTCTTAGTTTGTTAGTTAGGTGGTCGTGCTACATATGCATGGATTAGTGCCACTAACTCTCTTCTTCATGCAGGCATAGGCAGGGAAGAGCACGTGAGAGATCCCCTCACATGACACCTAGTCGAGGTAAATGGGACAAGTTAAGTGATACCCATTCCCATGAGGAGGAATCTGTTGAAAGCATGGATCAAAAATCTCCTCTCCTCGTCAAGGATGACGTTGATGATGAGCTTGAGCCAGCTGATAGAAGCCCTGTTACAGAAAAGGATGAGCTGATAAATGGCCCCCGTAAAGATGAGAGTCCACATGATCCTAAGAAAAATGAAGAAGTAAGTTCTCAAGTAGAGCAACAGAAGCTTCAAGAACTAGAAGGTGGTGAGGACTTCATGGCTGCAAGAATCAGTGAAAATAGCGAAGCAAGATCTGGCAGCAGCAGAGATTATCAGAAATGGCGAGATGGTGCTGAGGATGAAGTTGTTCAAGGTGGACGTTCTTCTCGCATCCCGATTGTCAAGAAGCATATGGATGAACATGATCAGAATTTCCGGAGAAAAGATCGTGATGCGAGATGTGAGTTTGAAAGAAGCCAGATTGTAGGTAAACCAGGAGAAGATTCTTACCCTGTTAGAGACTACGACACTAGCTCACCACATAGTTTGCACATCAAAATGGAGGGTTTGGATAGGCGAAGGGAGAGCGACAATATTGATGTTACATGGCAACAGAGAGAAGATGATTTTTACAGCAAAAAAAGTAGAGCTGAGGACTTGAGGAAGAGAGAGCGTGATGAAATGGGTTCTAGGAACAGGGCTAAGGTCCGAGAAAGTGAGAGGAGTGACAGAGATGATTATCCACATTCTAGAAAACAGTTGGATAATGGCATTTATAAAGTTCATCATGATAAGGATGTCAGTGCAAGACATAGGGAAAGAGATGATAATTTGAAGAGTAGGTATGAAGCAGCAGATGATTACCACAGCAAAAGAAGGAAAGATGAGGAGTATGTCAGGAGAGACATCGCAGACAAAGAGGAGACCTTGCATGGAAACAGAGAATCCAGCAGCAGTCGCAGAAAGCGAGAAAGGGATGAAATTTTAGACCCGCGTAAGAGAGTTGAGCAACAAAGAACTAGAGACACTTTTGATCATCATTCAGTTCGGCACAAAGACGAGATTTGGTTGCATAGAGAGAGGGTTGAGAGGCAGCGGGAGAGGGATGACTGGAATAGGCTAAAGCAATCCCATGATGAAAGTTTATCAAAACGGGAGAGAGAAGAAGGACGAGGTACTGTGAGGAGTGGACGTGGTTCAGAAGACAAAGCATGGGTTGGCCATAACAGGGCAAAGGATGAACATAAAGTTTCTGGAAAAGAATACCAACTCAAAGAGACAGCGCGCCACAGTGAGCAGATGAAGAGAAGGGATCGGAATGATGATGAAAGTTTCTCACGTCATAGGGGACACGAAGATTCGAATGCACGTGGACACCAATTTAGCAATGATGAGAGAAAATCCAGGCAGGAAAGGTCAAGCACTCGGAGTGACCATGTTGTCAATGCTTCAGATAGCCAAAGGGGGCATGAGAAGAAACATAAAGAAAACACTAGGAAGAATAGAGAATCGGAAGGTGGAGATCCAATCAGTTTGGGCTCTGCCAAGAGAAACCAGGAAGATTTAAGTGGTCACTACAATGAAACGGTATGTTTCATAGACTCTAGGAGATAATGTTTCTTTAATAAGGAGAAAAATACCACGGCAATTTTCTCAGAATGAGCCAATACATGTGCATACTTATATATGAAGATAATCTTCTATTGAAGTTGATTCAGTTTCTTCAAAATTAGAGATTCTGGTTTTGATTACTTGATTGTGATGTCTTTAAAGCATTTTAAAATCAGTATACACATGCATGCATATCTGTTTAAGAGTTTGGAGAACTGTGTTGTTGCCTGCGCACTTCTTGTGTCCCCGATATTTACCTTAGATTGAGAGTAATTTAAAAGTTAAAACTCCGTAATTCATGAATCTTTTTTGCTAGGAATACGATTCGTCATTAAGGTAGGTACCGTTTCGGGAGCAGTGCCCCCCTTCCCCAGCTTCTCAAATTCTGGTCCTATTCATGTTCTGGTGATTTACTGTGTAGTGTTTGGCCTCGCTTTGATAACTTATTGTCTATTTTCTTATAATGCCCCAAGCAGAACACATCATTCCATCTGAATTCCTATGATCATGCAATCAGTTTGGGCAGCAATTTCAGCATGCAATGTTTATAATTTACTGCTATTTATAAAGATTGGCACATTGGACGTGAATTTTTCTGTTCATTGATTAGCAACTTCTCTCTGCCATAGTATTTGGCTGTCACCGCTTGTCATTTTTGAGGCTTGCTAAGTGATTTCTGTGGTTCTGCTGTTTGGCCATGAATTTTATAATCTATTTAGTTGCATTCAGGCTTTGTTTGGAATTAGGGAGGGGGATGGGGGAAGACCTTTCAACTTTTCATTTCTTAAAACCCTCCAGATAAAGGGGATTTTGAGGGGAAGGATTCCTCGGTAAATCTCCTTCAACTGTATAAACAAATTTACTCTTCTTTTAACATTTCATTTTATTATGTAAAGGTTTCACTTTTTGAAAGAAAATGGTAAGTTATCATTGACAATAAGCTTGATTTCGGGTACATGATCTAAATCGAAGCACTTTGGTTTTTAGACTTCTCCTGTGCCATCATAAATACATTGAATTCAATTGCATTTTTTAGTTCCATGGCGTCCCTTCTCAATTAAATGATGGAATTGCCATGCTGCATAACGCATCTATTTACATTGTTTTTTTGACCATCTGTTAACTTTGTTGTTATAATAACGGGTGTAATTGTTTTGTGTCATTATTATTATTACATTTTTGCTTGGTTAGGGTTTGAGAAGTGTTGAGAAGAACGAGAATCCAGTTCATTATAACTCTTCCAAAAAACATAGAGACGATCCTTCTTCAGATGATGAGCAGCAAGAGTCAAAACGGGGGCGCTCCAAATTGGAACGTTGGACAAGCCATAAGGAAAGGGATTACAGTATCAATAGCAAGTCATCTGCTTCCTCAAAGTTCAAGGAGATTGAGAAGATTGATAATGTGGATGCCGCAGAATCAAACAAAACTCTAGATGAACCTGGTAAGTTGGTCGAGCCTGCTGAGAACCATCACCCTTTGTCTGACAATAAAACTGCTGGTGCGCCAGAGACCAAGGAGACCGATACAAGGCCATTGGACGACCGGCATCTTGACACTGTCGAGAAGCTGAAGAAGCGAAGTGAGAGATTCAAACTTCCAATGCCTAAGGAAAAAGATGCCATGGCAATAAAGAAAATGGAGAGCGAGGCATTGCCTTCAGCCAAGAATGAAACTCCTGCGGATTCCGAAGTTAAGCCGGAGAGACCAGCCCGAAAACGAAGGTGGATCAGCAAGTAATAGTGGAACAAGTAAGCCCACATTGTTGCTGTGCTGCAAGGTCTTTAATTATTGGACCCCAAAGGTCCTGCCATAAGGGTTCCTGAAATGTTCATGTACTATTAATACGTTCATATCACGTATGAGATTGTAACATTGCTGCCGCCATGTACTTTTTTCTCTCAATACTATATGTATATACTAGAGAATGTAACATTGAATTAGTCATAAGTGGTGGCACATATTCCATTTACTGTTAATTTGGGATGTATTGATCAGAGTTGGTGACAGGGTCCTTTTGGGCCTATGTAGAAGTTGACGGCAACAGAGCAGGAACTTGTTTTCTTTGCCTACACCATTGGTGCTAACCAGCAAGTAGACGAGATACTTTGCTTTTGCCATGGCTATAGAGATAGGTGGGATGGATGAGAGCTCGGCTCCTTTATTTGTATACCCATGGTTGATTAAATTTTATCAATATATTCGTTTTTTTTTACATTAAAAAATGGGTACCCAGATAGAGAATGTAGATCTTGAAATTCGAATTATTGAATTTCTTTCCTGTGTTGTATCAGTTGCCAATAGAGAAAGGACAAATGAACGGACTACAAGTGTTCTATTAACTGATAAGCTTGTCCTGACTTAATTGCGTCTTTTAGTGGAATAATTGTACCCTGTAGCAAGCTTAGCATCAGGAATCAAAGCTAAAACGAACGTAACTGTCAGATCTCAGATATGGGCTTTGCTCTCATGTTATAGTATTATAACTCGATAGGTCGATCGATCTATCTATCAATCAATCAAAGCAATAGATTTTGCAGAGGTAGAAATGGAGAGATCAACAACATCGTGGCTTCGTACTTTGGGTATTCAGCTATCGCTTTGCTTTGCTCTCTACATTGTTCTCAACTTGGGTCAGCCTCAAAAGTTGGTTTACAACGATAATGGTAGCCCCTTTGACCTGTACTTTATAAGCGTTAGAGGTGGCTTTAGATCACTTCAAGAACAGACCCATCTTCTCAAACTGGTTAGTTCCTCTGTTTCTTTCCTCTTTCCTCTGTTTTCGCTTTCGTTTTCGTCTTATTTTCTCTTCCAAGTTTCTATCCCGATGGAGAATTATAAATTGTCAAGTCACTTCTGGTTTGTTTCTTTGGCACAAGAGTAATTATTACTTATGGAGTTGATGAGTGTTGAATTTCAATAAGATGAACAGAAAACAGGAGTTTTGGCTTTTCTATATCTTAAGCTGTAATGTTTATAGCGGAAAGAGTATTTACGATGAGTAATCAAACAGGGATTTTGATGCTGAATCAGTGGTTGTGGGTGGCCTTCTCATGTTTTTCGTTCCGTTTACCTGATTTTCTTTCTTTTGGTCATAAAAGTGGTACTTATTGATCATGGGACCTGGTGCTTGTCAAGGTGTTTATGATTACTCAACCAATTGAACCAACCCATGTTGGCTCTAATTCCCCATTTTTATTCTCTCCATCTGATATGATTGAATCAAATTATAATTGGTGGTTGCATCAGAGCATTTGTTGTGTCAATTTCCTGGTTTGACTAAATTTATTGTCCTTGATAAAGATGGGGAATGTGGCCAAAGCTTATGATTTGAAGTTTGTGGTGAATATTAGCGAGCTTGGTGAGGACGATCCACTCATGCAGAACGTAAGTCCTCTCTGCATTTTCTCCATATACAGTGAAATTTGTTTTCAATAAGATTAATATACAAATTGTTTCTGGCTTGGTTTCCATACTAATGAATCTAAATATATACTTTGCAGGTGACCAGGCTCTCTCCCTTATTGAATGTCCCCTGGTATACAATCCCCTTGCTAATCAAGTCTTTCACTTGGTTGCATAAGCATATTTGCATTCATCTGCCAGCGTTGCTTCAGTGAATAGTTATGGATAATGGTGCTTGTAGGTATACCACTGGAGGTTCTAAACATGATGGATTCGGTTGCTTTCTCCATCAGGTCAAACTACCCCGTGGGAGAATGTTAGATATTCTCAGTTTGAATACTGCTTCATTGCAGGTGGTTACTTGTTTGTCAGATCCAGCGTTTAAATTCTTTGTTCACTGCAAGTATGATGAGATGTAAAAAAAAAAAATACTACTAAGTACTAACCCCTGCACCATCACTTAGTATACCGAGTTTGGTGGCCCTTATGTCATTATCATTAGTTGTTTAACCTACTTTTCTATTATAGTTCTTGGTTTTAAACCTTATAGATTGGCTATCTGGCTATTACCATGGTCAGAGGCCCTACATGTTAGAGCTTGAGTATGATTACTGAAGTGTACTTTCAAGAAATTATTTACTTGCTTTCTGTCTTATTTATGAGCATGAATATTTGTGTTAATGATCTGTCTTCTTTCCTCTAATTTGGGCTCATTATGAAACTGTAAGGACACAGTGGTTGTGGGATCACCGAGTGGCAAGAGGGGCAATTTGTCAAATTGGCTGACAAGGACATTAAAAGCAACCACAAGTGACTGGTAAATGAGACTATATCTTCTTGGCTGGTCATGCTTCAGTCTTGCAGTATTCTACTTAGCTTTGACAAGTTTTCTGATCTCAGTGATAATAGTATAGATCAGAACTGAAATATAGTCTCAGCTGAGTTAGCACCTGTCGTTTAAGTTAGAGATCTTGCATTTCTTGTTCTGTGGCAATTGTTCAGCCTGCCTGCTGAAGTTAAAACTTCAAGAAATACTCCATATTTTCATGGCTTGGACTGCTTTTTCCCTCAAGTTGCTTCTTTGGGTTTCAGTTTCTTATTATTAAATGCTTGTAGATTTCCATCCGTAACAGTAGTTAAGGATTTGAGATCTATGAATCCAGGCGCGTGGTAGTTGGATTCCACCCATTGGTTGCATGTAAAGAGAATGAGGAAGAATTTACTGCAAAACTGATTAATGAGCCTCTACACCATATATTCGTGAAGTTTGGAGTGGTGAGGCTTATTCAAATTCAGTATTATGAACTCCACCATCCCCATAAAAATTGAAGGGATTTAAAAAAAAAAAACATTGATTTTCATTCACCATGACATTTCTGGTAATCTTGATGCTTAGACTGACTCAAATTTTTGTGCTTGTGTCTAGAATGTTTACCTAAGCCAGCAAGGTTGCTTTAGCTATGCCCTTCAAGATAATGTTGCTTATATAGGAAACCCAGGTTTGATTAAAGAGAACTCCCGTTTGGGTTATGGCAATGGAAGATACCGAATTAGAACGTGAGTTATATTCTCGAAAACCTCATGCCAATCCTGTTTCCTATTTCAAATATTAATTTGAGACGAACATTTTTGTCTTTCTGTTCCTCAGAGAAATGACTGATGGGTTTCTTCTCCATAGACTCGGCTCACTGGAGATGGTAAGTACTCTATTCATTTTCAATTGATCATAGTTTATGCCCGAAGAAACTTATAGGTTCTTTGAACTTCAAAATCACCCATTAATATTGGTATTAGGCATTGGATGTCTAAATCTTTTCTTCTTGCCTGCAACTTTCCATCATTCTATGTCAGGTGACCTACTTTGTTACCTCAGCAGGGGAGATCGTCAATAAAATTGTAGTTCAACAAAGGGGCAGACAGGTCATGTAAAAATAAATGTTTGAATCCAGTACGTATTTGCTTCCAGTATTTCCATTTCGTTTGAGCTTCTTCTCTTGGTTGTCCTTCAATTCTTCAACAATTCCTGTAGAAGGCATTCAATGTACAGTAAATTTACCTTTTGGTTGTCATTGTTCAGCTTGTTACTACATGTAAGTTAGAAGTAGCAAGATTTTGTTTTAGAACTCAGACCTGTTAAATGTACTACAGTGAAACCATTGGCGAAATTTGTCTTTCTTGCAGCTACAGGCCTTGTTCCTTTACCTGTCTTGAAAAGAGGAGAATCTGAGTCTCACCATTTCCAACCCCTTCTCCCTATTTTCTTTCTGTGTTTGGTTTGTGTGTTTGGCATATTTTAGAATCTGAACCTTCATTGTAACTAAACTGAACCACTATTTGCCCTTTTTCTTTCGCAGTTGAAAACTTGGTTTATCAATTTCAATGCATCATTCATAGTAAACGAAGGTAAGTAAATTTATTGACAGTACAAAGAATTACTCACTGTCTGCATCAAATATTAACCAAATAACAAGTTATTTTCAATTATAATATATTTGTTAAATTTTAAAAGGTTTATGGACAGAACTTGATTCATTTTGCTCAATGAGTTATATTTATAGTTCATGGACAGCCCAACGTTACTTTTAATTTGACTGCAGCTCCACCTTCAAATGTATGAAAATGGAAGGTTTAAATCTGTGAGATCCTATCCTATTCTAAAATCTACTTCATATATTTTAATTTTAACTAAAACTTTTATTTCCTTCATTCCTTATTGTTGTTAAATCGTTGATGTTTAAACCATCAACGTTTATTATTTTTAATTTTGGTTTACTTTAAAAGTATAAAAATAATTTTAAATAAAATTATAAAAAAACATTTTCTTTTCTAAAATATAAAAAATTATGAAAAAATTTAAAACATCATTTTAAAATTTCTAAATTTATGAAAAATATAAAAAAATGAATTTTTTTTTAAAAGAAATATGTTAGTTGCTCTTTGATGGTAAATGAAGGTATTCATGGGTTAGGTAGTCCGATCATCTCAATCAACCCAATCATGGCTCAACTTGGCTTGGTCCATTTTATTTTTTAATAATAAATTTTAAAATATTTTATATTAATATTTATTTATTATAATTAAATTTAAATAAAAAAGAATTGTCGATTGAGTTTTAACTCGATTGACATTGATATTGTTGTTAGTGTAGGAGAATGTGGATTTTATTTACCTTTTTCATAATTGCCATGTCAATAATCTCGCAAAATTAGATAAAGGGACCAAAAATTGTAAATAAAACAATACAGGATTAAATTTTAAGTTTTAAAAGAATACAAATACCTCTTACACATTTAAACCAAAATTGAACTGCCATTGTGCAAGATTCTTGTGGAACAAAATAGATCAACGGTCTTGATCTATCAAACTTCCCCCAAACCGATATAATTAACAATAATGTTAGTCCCTCTTTTATGCTGAAATCTAAATCTAAATATTTACTTTAATTAACATAAATTGGGTATTCTACTCTCAAAATGTTATTAATAGGACTAAATTGGTAACAATATTAGTTGTAAAATTTTAAACTATATTTCGATTACACAATCAAAATTACGTAATTAGCCATGTTCAACTAGTAATAAGTTTTCATATCAATCAAATTCTTAGGATTATTTTAGAAAATCGAAATAATCAATTTAACTGCAGTAATTAATAAAGTTATCAATTTGAAACTATTAATAGTATTATCAAAAGGATCAAATCATATCAAATTAAAATATATAAATTAAATTTTAAATATTAAATAATATAGGGACTAAAAGTACAATTAAATCAAATTAAAATCGCGGCAGCCAAGGCGATTGCAAAGAATCGTAAAAAGAAAACTGAAAAATCATCGACTCTCCTTTCTTACGAATCCAAACACGAAAAATAAAAGCATTTTCTCTTCCTTTTTGCAGAGAGAAAGATAAAGAAAAAAGATCTTTTTTCAAAAAAGATTTTGGGTTAGGGGAAATTGAGAGAGAAAGAGAAAGATGAAGATCACGGCGTTATTGGTGTTGAAGTGCATGCCGGAAGGAGCCGATCCGATAATACTAGCCAATGCTTGCGATGTGAGCCATTTCGGTTTCTTCCAAAGGTCAAGCGTTCGGGAGTTTATCGTCTTTGTTTCTCGAACCGTCGCCAAACGAACCCCTCCCGGTCAGCGCCAGTCCGTCCAGCACGAAGGTCCGTCCGCTTCGAACCATTCTTAATTTTGTCTTTTAGGATAGTGTTGGTATCGTCGATTACCAATATCTGTGGTAGTTGGATCAAGAACATCGTGTTTGGATCTTTTGTTTTCTATCTTGTCTTAGATTGCGATCTTTTTTGAATTTTCGATTTTACGAGTAAAACGAATATCATGATTCATTTGCGTTTTCTCTCGATTAATAAAGATTTCTCACGTTATATGGTGATCTTTATGTTTTTGTTAACTTCGTTTCTATTTTAGGTTTGAGAAGATGATTTGGTTGATCATGACGAGACTATGAGAAATTATGATTAATAATTTATTTATTTATTGGTTTGGTGATGTTATTGTAGAGTACAAGGTACATTCTTACAACAGAAATGGACTTTGTGTAATTGGATTTATGGATGATCACTACCCTGTTCGAAGTGCTTTTTCGCTTCTCAACCAGGTAATTGAATTCTCTGTGTCACGATTTTTCTTAAGCTTCAATATCATCCAATCTTACTGGCTGCAATATTGGTGTTTTCAATTGTTTGCATCTAGTTTTCTTAGTACAATTTTATAGGGTGTCACAGCCCGAGACTGTGATTATAGCAGGAAATGAAGAGAAAGTAAAAGAAAGAAGAAGAATATATGAAAGAGAGAAAGGATACTTCCATTCATGATTAGAACTGTTTACATGAATATATGAATAGAGACTAGATTACAGTAAAATGAGCTAATTTATAGGAGCAATAATGTAATTATTGACAGTTGTCCTATTTACAACAGGAGCTTCAAATTCTAGATATTGGCCTAATTCCAGCTCAGTAACCACTGCTTCTTTCCTCATTCTCATCCCTCTGGCTGATACTTTGCCGACCAGCTCTCAGCTTGTACTCTAGCTATCAAATATTAGCTCCCTTGCAGCTCCATTAGCTTCCATCTTCCCAGCTCTTTGCTTCTCTTCGTTTCCTGGCTCAGCCTTCAGCTTATTCTCATTTCTCAGCACTTCCAAGATTAAGTCTAAGCTCAGTCTCATTTTCCAGCTCAATTCCAGGCTTAACCAGATCCTTTGGTTCACGTGGAACCTTATCAGCAGACTCTACTCTTAGATTTATCACACTGTTAGGCTTTTTTGCACACTGTTATGTTTCAAGAGATATATAGAAATAGCAATAATAGCTAAAATTTTCCTTCAAATGCTACCTTTTGATTGGTGCCCACTGTTAACTTAAGTTTATGCTTGTTGCTTGCCACATATGTTGGCTATGGTTATCCTTTTTGATTCATGGTTAGCTGGATTGGGGTTCGGTTTCCTTCTCTTTGAACCTGATAGTGATAACCAGATGGATTGGTGGAGGTAGTTGTGTGTATTGACACTAAAAGTTTAAGATGATGTCAAGAGTCCAGGTCACATATCATCACATTTGGTATGCATTACTTTTATTGTTCTTTGTTTTGGTGTTGTGAAACATATCTGCGAGGTTGTATCCTCTTTGGTTTCTTTGAAGAAATTCAAATAGTAATGTTTGGCAGGTGATAGATGAATATCAGAAAAACTTTGGGGAATCATGGAGAACTGCACAAGCTGATAGCACTGAACCTTGGCCCTATTTGGATAATGCTTTGACCAAATATCAGGTGTCTGTTTTGTTTCTCGTGCATTTCTGCTGTGTTTTAATGTGATGTGTAATTATAATTTTCAAATTAATTTCACAATTTATTTTCAGAGCATGTTACCAGGAGCTTTATAGGAGTTGCATTTAGAAAACCTTCCATAACTCTCTTTCTGTTTTCAGGATCCTGCAGAGGCAGATAAATTATTGAAAATTCAGAGGGAGTTGGATGAAACTAAAATCATCCTTGTAAGTATTTTGCTGTTTTTGCGCAAAAATATGACAATTTTGTGTGCTTTCCTTTTAGCTTTCAGCTACTGTACTATGCAATCCTCAGCTTCAATGATCATTTCGTTGCTATTCATAGTTGAAAGTGTTTTTCCTTTATTGTCATGAATGATATCATTTCAATAGAAAGATTTTTAATACATAGTGAACTAGTATATATTTTGCTTTAATGTTGTGATTCAATGATAACGATTCCAAAGAAAGATTTGTTTCTAAAGAGCAAATTAGTAATGGTCATTGTGGGATTAGCTAGGGGTGATGTTTGGAAACTGATTTTGTACCTTTTCATTTGGATCTTATAAATTATTTCTCCTTCGTATTCTGCTGTCAGGAAATGACTGGAAAAGTGGTTTGCTGATATACTTGTGGCCTATTGTCATTGTTGGGAGAGAAGTGTTGTGAAATATTCAAGTTTAGGTCATATGAACTGCCAAGTGGCTAGTTAGAAAAGAGGAAAAGGTCTATGGTTACTGACAACTAAAGTGAATTTAGGTTCCATTGTTTGCATACAATTTGTTCAAACTAGTTCATACTTCCTAATAGTTGGCTGCAAATTCCTTGTGGAATTGATTTCATGTCCATCAAGAGATAGTGTCTTGGTTTGATATGTTGGGCACATCAAGCACTTAATAAGTGTCATCTCTTTGTTTTCTTACCATGTTCTCAACTTGAAGATTATAAAGGAATATTTGCTAGCTAATGGTTTATGTTTTCTATTAAACTTTTGCCATTTAAAATGCAACTTGAAGAAAATTTGAAAGTTTTAGCATGCTTGTGTTAGCATTTTGATTGATTATTAATTCTTCTTTCACTCATTGAAATGATTATTTTTTGATGCAGCATCAAACTATTGATAGTGTGCTTGCACGAGGTGAGAAGCTGGACAGTTTAGTTGAGAAGAGTTCAGATCTGAGTGCGGCATCTCAGGTACATGTGCAAGACAATATAATCCTATATGCGAGGCTTATATTTCTTATTGTTCCTTTTTATTAATCGTTACTATTCTAATGGTAGTAACTTTGAATTTATCTCCTCTCCCTTTCTCATTTATGCCCTTTTAGAGATTATTATCGTCTTTACTATAAGGTAAATTGATATCATGATGTCAAGTCCAGCATACTCTGATTATGTCTTCAAGTTGTCCTAAACATCGTGGGTTTATGACAACAATGCTCATATCCATCCTTTTTATTAAAACTGTGACATCTTCATCTGAATTGAACAACCAAATGTAATTGCTAACATGAAACCTATTTTGGTTATTGAAACAGATGTTCTACAGTCAGGCTAAGAAAACCAATCAATGTTGTAGTATACTGTAAACCTTGTAGAGAAAAACAGCTATGCAGCGATGGTAGCATCTGAAGCTGGTGGTAACTGTTATTTGTTTATATGGTTTATTCCTTATTACTTGTAGGGTGTGATAGGAGAAATAGCCAAATTTTATGTCCTGTTTTTCCTGCAGTTCTTATGTTGTGATGATACAACATAACTTTGCTTCTAATAAAAATATGAAGGGGTTGGCGATGTTGTTTTGTGTTGGTACTAAAGATAGATAGATGTTATATTATTGCCTGGATTTAGTTTTAAATAAGCGACCGGTATCTCTCGATGTGCACCTACAAATCAAGTCTTTTTTCTATGCTTCATTTTCCTTATAAAAAAGATTAAATAAAAGTTTTTGAAACTAAACGAAAATTTTTCTATTTTCAATTTTTAAAATTAATTCAATATTTCCTTTCAACTTTTAAAATTACTTTCACCTCTTTTTAGGTTAAGTTATGCTATTAATCTTGAAAATGTGGATTTAGTTTCTATATTTTAATTTGGTCATTTTAGTATTTGTGTTTTTTCAGATTTTAAGATTCTAGTCCTTATCAACCAATAACTATTAAATTCATTCAATTAAGTTTTATTATTTTCAAAATATAATGTGCTAAATATATTATCATGTGTGTAATGTCATATTATTTTGTTATTTTATATATTTCTCATTAAAATTCAGTTAATAGATTAACTAATATCATTTATATCAAGATTAGAATTTTAAAATTCAAAAATATAAAAACTTAAATATGAATTGAATTAAATAAAAAACAGTATGCATGCCACATGACTTTTTGGGACAAACTAAAAAGTATAAGAATTTAAAATTGATCAAATTAAATCCAACGTTCGTAATAGTAAAATTTAATCTAATTTTAACACACACTTTTACAATAAAATATATATTTTATTAATTTCTAAAAGGTCTTCTCTTTCAATTTTTTCTTTTAAAAAATTCAACTTTTAATTAAAATAAATATGATATTTCGTTTTCAAATATTAAAAATAATATATAACCTTTCTGTTTTCAGGTAATTTTTACGTTAACAAGTAAATAAAAATATGAGGGGATATTAATATGATTAATAATTCGTTGGTTTCGCGTGAAGAGAGAGAAGCAGAAAATGTGTGGTCCACAGTCCACACCTCCCCCGTCCTATGTGGTAGATAGATAGATATCTGAGAGAGTGGCAGAGGATATAACAATACACAAGCTTACATTCATCAATACGCATGTTCCACTGTACTTCAGGTATGGATATAACAATACACAAGCTTACATTTACAACACTACCACTAGCACAAGATGAGAATCGACTTCAATAAAAAAAGACAAACTGGATTTTGATGCCAATATATTTATTTTTGTAACTTCACCATGATTCATGTTTTCCTACTTCCCAAACAAGGATTTTATCCACCAAATCCCTTTGTCTTGGGGGACATCCTCTCCTTCTGGTCTAGAATCACTTTGTGGTGTCTTATGCAGTTTGCTCACATCATACCCCAAGTCTTTAGCCTTCTGCTCCAACATGTTGTAGATTTCTTCATCCATATGTTTCTGCCTGCATAATATCTGCAACAAATAAAACCCACAATTATAACTACTGCATACTAGAAAGAGTGATTGAAAGGATTAATAAAGGCATAATAATAGTACCCAAAGGTACTTCTTGGTAGGACCACCAACAAGAACATATTGATAATCCTCATCAATGTATAAAACCCAGTAATCCCCAGTAACAGGAATGATAGGCAAGAAAGGAGGAACGTAGAATTTGACTTTGAGCTTGGCTTCGTCACTCTTGGGATCAGCCTTGTAGGCGGTGCCTTCTATGGAATCTTTCTTGCCATTAACAAAAGTCACATTAAGCACATGCACTGTCCCATCTTCATTCAGAGTGTAAAAAGCGCTGGTGTTCTCCCCCTTCTTAGGTTGAAAGAAAGATGGGAAGGAAGCTATCTCGTACCACTTTCCCATGTATCTTTTGATGTCCAAGTTCTTCACCACTTCCATTGTTTGAGCTTGTGAGAGGATTGATTTCTTTTGTTGGGCTTAAGATGGTTTATAACCTGGTTTCAGTTGAATATAAGGGAAAAAAAGGATTTCGCATATTTGCAAAGGGGGAAGTATTGAATGAAACGTGGAGGAGTAAGGACCACACATGTGAAGAAGGTGTGAATGCAAGAAGCTACTACATGCACATGGGAGCTTCTGGGCCGTTTATGGGAAGTGGGAACAGGGTATGGCCTTATGGGGTCGTTTTGTTGTGACGTTGAGAGTGATGGATTGCAAGAAAGGTAACTTAGAAAGGAAGTAAAAGGACAATAATGAACTGACTAAGAAATGGTTAGAACAGTCCAATTAGACCATTTCATTAGAGGAAAGAGACAAATGAGTTGCTTGTACAGCAATCAAACCAATAATTGAAACACCAAATGAAAATTGATTTTCTAGAAAAATCGATATTATTTTGGTGTTTGGATGGTAGTAAAACATTTTATATATGTGTATGTATATATATATATTTTATATGTGAAATTTATTCTCCTTTATTTCTACACACAAAGGGTGGATGGAAACACAATTCAACAAGAGTGAAAGAGAAGAAAAAAGAATGGATGAAGCACATCCTATTCATCATTTACGTTATTACTATCATATGATATCTACTTGTTGGAAGCTGGCTGGAGTTGGATAAATGTACACCAATTCCATTGATGGCTTCGGGTGGGTGAATCTTGTATGCATTGCCCTTGTGTTAAACCAAGTCTCTGGTTCAGGCTTCACCACATTCACAGTACCATTTTCCTTTCCATCATTGATGCATGGGCTAATGCTATCTCATACTATCTTCCCATATACCTTTCCATGTCCACATTCCTTCACTACTTGCATTCCCTTTTTGTTTACAATTTCTTTTACCACAGATTTTTTATCATTTTTGGTTCATTGGCGAGTCTTCTTAAATGAAATGAGGTAGAGTAACCATGTAGCATGTGTATGTTATGGTTTAAATAAATCTAAACTTAGTGTTAAAACTTTAGAGATGATGATGTTAGGAGGATGATCACGAATTTTTGAAAAAATTATTAATCTCAATGAACCATAATACGAACATGATTGATATCATAATAAAAAAAATCAAAATTACCTATTTTTATAGTTTCATAATTGTTGAATAACATCTTAATTGAACTAATATCAGGTCAAATAAAATGGAATTCCAAATATGACAAATTATTGTTTTGTCATAAAAGTGAAGGAAGTGAACACTTCCTTTTAACACATTGCAACAACTTCAAATATTTTAACATTGCTCAATATTTTCCCTTTGTAAAGCCATAACTTTAATAGTACATAGTATTGAAATATTTATTATGATAAACTTTTATTTAAAATATTATATTATATAATACGGACCAAAATATTATTATCAAATCAGCAAACTTAATCTTGTTACTATTATCCATTTTAACTTTAATAAATATTTTTTGAATTATTTCGTTATAGATTTCGGTCATATCTATTCTTTTTAACACAATGTTAGAACTATTCATAATCCCTTCCCGACTCATAAATAGGAGGATAATATATTTTAGCATACTTGAACCCATATTCTACTACATTGACAACAATATTCATACCAATCGAGTTAAAACTCAATCGACAACCTTTATAAATTAGTTAAAATACCATCAAATTAGTTAAATTAAACCTTAATAAATTTAAATTGAAATAAATAAAAGAGTTAAAAATATATAATATGTTAAAATTTAATTATTTATTTCAGGTTTTTCAATTTTTCAACATTTTTTCAAAATTTTAATTACTTTCATGTAATTTAATTAAAGTTAAATTAAGGTAGAGAAGATGTTACATATAGATGAGTGTATAGTACTATTTGGATGTTTTTTTTTATGAACAGTAAAAACAAATTACATCATATTAATGACTTAATCACACCACGGGCTTTATCTTGTTGAAGATCCCTCATAACTTCATTAGGAGACACATCAAATATTTGTAGGCTCGGCTTCCATGCAAGACAAACCTTAGCCAAATAGTCCGCAATTAAATTTGATTCTCTGGATACTACTCTGATCTTCCATTGTCCTTTAGAACGCATGATCCTTCGAACCCATCGAATAATTTGATGATGTGGCTCTATTTTATTAATGTATAAAAATTAAATATTTTAGGATAATCTTAATTTAAGTAATCCTATTAATCAGAATAAATGTTTTCAACATATAAGCAAAAATTAATGAATGTAAATATGACTATCATCGTGGCCACCTCATTACTACCAAGAAGATATTTACGTTAACATCAAGTTGTTTACGATACATACAAAAGAAATTTTTATTTATTAAATATAAAAGATATTTAAATTAAATTAATAAACACATTTAATAGAAATATAAAAAAATGGTTGAAATCGAGAATCATGTACCTGCAAGAAGGGCTTCATCCAAAATATTTTTCATGAAATTTCATAATGAAATAAAAATATACATCTTAGTTTAATTTTTTTCAAAATATATTATAGATAATAATTTTAGAGAAATAGAAGTGTCACAAATTATATATATATATATATATATATATATTTTACGAACTTTTAGAGTTTTTCCATTTAAAGAAATTCTTAAAGAGAATTTATATATAATATGATATGTACTATATTGAAAAGAGAAACAATAATGTTTAAAGAAAGGAGTATTGGTATGGAAATAAGCTAGAACTCGGGCATTCTAATATAGTAATAAGGTTTTTTTGGAACTAGAACAATGTGCTAATGCACATTGAAAACAACTAGTCAACTTACTTTTTGTTCAAACTGTTGTCTAAACAGATTCTCTAGACATGAAATTGAACAAGATACAATGCATATAAGGAGAAATAAACACACAATATTCGTTAACGCAATTCGAAAACGATCTTACTCTACGAAGTCTTGCCTAATAAATGATTTATTCAACAATTGATCCAACCGCCTACCGGCTAAAGCCCAATCTACCCTTACAAAAGAAGCAATTGCAGCCCAACCTGTTACAACCACTCACCCAAATACCTTACTTACAAATAGTTTAGACTATCACAAGCAATACCAAAAAGATGCAACTTCAGCATATGAAGGCAGCCAACCAAATCGAATTTCCTTAATAGCATAACAATCGTTGATAAATAAACTCCAAATTTTATCCCAAGATAAAGCCTGGTAAACCAATTCATCATTAGCATTAAAAGAATAAATATAAGTCTTAATTGATAAAGCATGCTTCTTCCTCAAACAATTACACACTCGAGTTTGAGATAAACTGAAACATGTCATAGGATTTATTTGCTTATGATAAAAACAAGTAAAAAATGGCAACATCTAATGACACTTGGACTGTCGAAAAAAATCTATTTGGATAGGTATTTTAAAAAGGTTGTCTAAACAAGGATTGAAACATCAACATACACATCCAATGCGATACTAAGTTAAGTTTGTTTTAAATGTTAGGCAATTTATTTTAAGTATCATTCCAATACAGTACTAAATTCGTTTGACATGTTTAACTGTTAGGCAGTTTGTCTTAATGTTGTTTTAAATGTTAGGCTATAACTATATGTTTTAAATGTTGTCTTAAATAATGTTTCAAATGTTAGGTTGGAATTGTTAAGCCAGAACTAATGTAGTAAGGTTGGCGTATAGAGTATGCAGGTATTTTCTTTTTATTTTTGACTGATTTTTGTCATTATTCAAAATTTTCTGTTCAAAAAACAAACATTGTATTTTATCTTGGGAATAGGGAAAGTTTTGTGGGAACACATTGCCTTTCAAGTTTGTAGGTAAAAAGTTTCCACATAATAAGTTACAAAAGAATGTAATGATTGCAAGTCTATTTTTTTTTAATGTAATTTCTATATTTTTATTTAATTATTCATTATTTATTAGGCTAGATTTTTAAAATTTTCATTATCTTTTAGTTGTATTTATATGGTAATAGTAATTTTCAAAATAGACTATAGAACACTCCTATAGCTCACACCTAAACTATTAATAAATGTACATTTTCTCACTTATTTTTATGGGCTCTTTAAAAATTTTCATTTGCCTTGCATTATAAGTAAGTATCATTTTCTTACTATTTTATTAGATCTTTAAGTTTTTCATTTAAAAAATTTACAAAAATACTTATAATTTAAAGTTATTTATATATACCTCTATTTTTTTTAACTTTTTGAGTTTCTTCACTTGAATAAATTCATAAAGAGGATTTACAGTTTAAAACTATTTATATATAATATGATATATATTATATAAAAGTGAGAGGACTTATAGTTTAACGTTATTTATATATAGTACAATATATACATTATATGAAAGAGAGAATAATGTTTAAAGAATGGAGTATTGATTTGTAAATAACCCAAAACTTGGTCATTTCAATATAGGAGTGTTGTGTTAACAGTAAGGTTGACGTATTGTTTTTATTGTATGCTTAGCATCACATATTTGGCTTCACATGAATCAGAAGGAAAATGAAAATCTCCACTTTATAAGATAGCTATCATCTATAAAACCCACACATTCCATCTCAGTCCATACACACTGCCGTATTTCAAAGTCATGGAGTCTCAAAACCCCCAAACATCTGAAAACTTAGACAGCAACCCCACCTCTCTTTCACGGGATAACTTAGTTCACAAAGTGAAAAGCAACTTAGTTTTTCGATCCAAATGGGCAGAACTGAATGGTGCCATGGGAGACTTAGGCACATATATTCCTATTGTATTGGCCTTGACACTTGCCAAGGACCTTAACTTGGGCACCACATTGATATTCACTGGTGTCTACAACATGCTCACCGGCGCCATATATGGTATTCCATTGCCTGTCCAACCCATGAAGTCGATAGCAGCGGTAGCTATATCGGATGGTCCGGATTTTAATATCCCGGAAATTATGGCGGCCGGGATTTGTACCGGTGCAATCTTGTTGGTCTTGGGTGCTACAGGGTTGATGCAGCTAGTGTACAAACTGATACCTCTATCTGTTGTTAGGGGAATTCAGTTGTCACAAGGCTTGGCATTTGCTATGACTGCCGTTAAGTACATTAGAAAGGTTCAGGATTTTTCGAAATCGAAATCTAAAGAGAATAGGCATTGGGTGGGATTGGATGGACTGATTTTGGCTATTGTTTGCGCTTGTTTCATAATTGTTATCAATGGTGCGGGTAAAGAAAGAAATGAAAGAGAGACTAGTAATGTTGATGATGAAGAAAGGAATATGAGAAGTAAGAGAATCAAGAAAACCATGGCTAATATTCCTTCAGCTTTTATCGTTTTCTTATTAGGCGTAGTTTTGGCATTCATACGAAAGCCTGCCGTGGTGAAAGACATTAAATTTGGACCTTCATCAATGGAGGTCGTGCAATTCACTAGTCATGCATGGAAACAAGGATTCATCAAGGGAACCATTCCTCAACTGCCATTATCAATTCTGAACTCAGTGATTGCAGTCTGCAAGTTGTCATCAGATCTGTTTCCAGGAAAGGAATTATCAGCTACTTCGGTTTCGATAACCGTGGGGCTAATGAACTTGGTGGGGTGCTGGTTTGGTGCCATACCATGCTGCCATGGTGCAGGTGGGCTAGCCGGGCAGTACAAGTTTGGAGGCAGGAGTGGTGGGTGTGTAGCCATTCTAGGTGCAGCCGAATTGGTGTTGGGTTTGGTTTTAGGAACATCTTTAGTGAGGATTTTGGATTGGTTTCCCGTTGGCATATTGGGTGTTTTACTATTATTTGCAGGGATTGAGCTAGCAATGACCTGCAGGGATACGAATTCAAAGGGAGAATGTTTTGTAATGTTGATATGCACAGCTGTTTCGCTTGTAGGGTCAAGTGCAGCACCGGGATTTGTTTGCGGAATGGTGGTGCATTTGCTTCTCAAACTAAGGCTACATTTGTTTAATTGATCCAAACAATGATTTTTGGAAAATAAATTATTTTTATGAAAAAAATAATATTTTATGATAGTTGGACCAATATGTGTAAATATTTTTTTGTTATTTGGTAGGTTTCTGAAAAAATTTCATAAAAATTATTTTCAATGAAACCATCATACATTTATGTAATATATGTAATTTTAATTAAGTCGTGATTCATTATTAAGTTTATATGTGATATTAATTATTATAAAATAAATTTCAATTGTTATAAGGAAATGTTATATATTTATAACAAATATATTGTTTCAATACGAACAACTTTTAGAAAATAATTTCAAAATAATTTTCCAAATAATGAAAAATATTTATGCAAAATCATCCAAACATAAAAATTATCAACTTTTCCAAAAAAATTAATCAATTTTTCAAAAATCATTTTGAAAATTATTTTCATTTAACACCACCATGCTTTCAAGTAATGCTTTAAAGAACCGAATAAATGTATGTTATGGATCTCTCCATAACAATTCTATGGTTCTTGCATATCATGTTTGATTGATATTGTAATTCTACGTGTAATGTAAAGTGTGTTTGTACAATAAAAATAGTAATTATTCTCTTGTCTAATTTTCGTATCAATGTATATTTTGTTTAATTGTATAAATTGTGATTATATAATTACATAAAATTAAATTTTAAAATATTATTTATAAAAATTATCAATATTACTTGAATTTTTTTTTAAAATCTAAAACCAAATCATTATATACAATATGTTAGTGCAAGAAAATATTCGACAATACAATTACTAATAAAATTAATTAGAAAAAATAAATATTTTAGCAATTTTATCTAACTATTTTAGCATTCCATATTTGTTGATAAAAATTTCAAATTATTTAAATTAGATTAATAAAATATATCATATAATTATATTTACCTATGTATAAAAAAATCGTAATTGGATTTAAGTGTAATTGCTTGTATTTACCTATGTATAACTACTTCAGTTCTCACGATCTTTAAGAGTTTGAGAGTGTAATTAGGGTGCTCTAATTAATTACATTCAATTCAATAAGACCTACTAATTACGATGGTTATCCAAATATGACAAAGATACATGTTAGGACCAAGGTTGTCCAAGACTGATAACTCGACTCTTATTCAAACACATTTTTGAACATAATCTATTTAACAAATGTTTAAACACTTGTTCAGACAAAACTTTTGTGACAACTTGAATATTACGAGGTGTTGTCATTTTGACTTGGGCCTACATATACATTTTATCATAAGCAAATGGGATCCTATGTGGATCGTATGTGGTGGCTGAAGAAAGAATATTAGAAATTGACATGTCTTTATTGGATAAGGCTTATGCTTATCCTTTAGCCTCTATCCTGGATGATTTATGTGTTGATTTTATGGAGATTATCAAGCTTTATCTTGAGATAAGATTTGAAGATTATTTATCCAATATTATTGTAGTGTTAAAGAAGTATTTATCTCTGCTTGTACTAATCGATTAAGGCTGCCATATTGAGCTTATAAATAGGAAATTGGGTCGCAAATGAAGATGCATGTTTTAAGAGAGTGATGTGCTAATTTGTTGAAATTTCTTTCTATTGTTTTTTCCTTGTATGTTTGCACTTATATCGTAGGCAGCTTTTGTGAGAGACTGAACTCTTTGTAAGTGAGAATTTGGGTGAGTGGTTGTGTAACACCCCTTACCCGAGACCTTTGCCGGAGTCGAGCACGAGGCGTTACCTGACTTATTAACTTACCAGTTCAGAGCATAAAAATTTGTTTTTAAAATTAATTCGCTCGCGTTTAATCAATATGTCCCTAGAAAGAGTACTCGAGACCCTAAAACATACAACGGTAACGATTCGGGTCCAGACCGGGAACATTAAAAATTTTCCGAATACTTATACAAATCAAAATAATTTATTTCACCATTCACAATAAACTTGTCCACCTGCATAACTGTCACTAATTTAATTATAACTCGAGTTACAAAACTCGAAATTTAGATTCGTAAGTTTTCCCTGAAACTAGACTCATATATCTTCTTACCATAAAATTTCCAGAATTTTTGGGTTAACCAATTAGTACAGTTTATTCGTTAAAGTCTCCCCTATTTCACTGTCTTACGGTTCTAACCTCTATTCACTAAAAATTAATTATCTCATTGTACAAACTTCATATGGTGCTTCTGCTTGTTTCTATTGAAAATAGACTCACTAAGGAATCTAGACATACAAATTATAACTCATAATTCTTTATGTACAATTTTCAATGATTTTCTAAAGTCAAAACAGGGGACTTCAAAAATCATTCTTACTCTATCTCACAAAATTCAAATATCTAAAATATATAACTCTTTTGGTTACTCTATTTCTTCATGTGAAAATAGACTCATTTAGCTTTAATTTCATATGTCATTCAGCTTCTAATTCAATTTTCACTATTTTTGGTGATTTTTCAAAATCGAACTACTGCTGTCCAAAACCATTTTAGTAAAAAAAATGTTAATAACCAAGTTTATAACACCTTCACTTCCTTTCAATTAAACCCTATACATGCCATATAAACCTTCTGATGCACAATAAAATTTATCGAAGTAATCTGGATAGTGTGCCATGATGTGTTGATTCGATCCATCGATTTCACATCAATCTACAAAGAACATTAAACACACAGGAGTAAGCTTACAGAAAGCTTAGTAAGTTCATAGGCCCATAATAAAATCTTATCAAGATTTCACTAACAATATTAATAAACAAGTATAATTCAACATTTCCTGCCAACCACAATCTCAAACAATGAATTTGCTCAATCGAGCTCAATATCAGATATCAACTTATTTCCAACATTTAGCTTCAATTGCACTTACAAATACTTGTCAAATTGAGGATCGTCTTACGGATTTGAGTACATCGTTTGCCCGGTGCCACGATTTGCTTGAATCTTTTACAATGCTATAACTCAGTATGGTTTTCTTCACTGAAATACCATACCTACTTTTCACAACTTAGTATGGTTTTCGTTACTGAAATACCATACATACTTCTCACAACTCAGTATAGTTTTCTTTACTGAAATACCATACCTACTTTTCACAACTCAGTATGGTTTTCTTTACTGAAATACCATACCTACATTCCACACTTTGCCATGGATCCACCATGGACTTATTCGTCAATTCATCACTGGTTACTGAACGTATATTGTAACACCTCTTACCCATATTCGACACTGGAATAGGGTACGAGGCATTACCGGAGTTTACTAATTAATTTTCAGACATTTCATTCTTACCTAACGTTCATATTTATAACCAATCAAAATCAAAACATTAATGAGCTAACGTTAACCAAATTAACTTATACACGCCATAATAACCAGAATCAAGTCATCCAAAATTACCGATAGAACCAGTGGATAATGTGATATATCTCCAACAAGCTTCCGATAATCATTTCAAAACATCTATAACAATAAAAATTCCATAAATTGTTAAACTTTCAAATTATTAACATGCTTTTATAATTCTTCACAACATAAATAATGTAACATTTCCTACCAACCACAATCAAGCTTAGATAATCATCTCATTGCATCTAATAATTGTACATATTACCAATAATAATTCAATTTCAATATTAAAACACATATCCATATAATATTCATCATAAAATAACATTCACTTTAATTAAAATTATACAGAATATAGTTCATACAAACTTACCGGTGATATGCGAAATACCAAGATATAAGGGCATTTTAGTAATTTTCCATTTTCTCGATTTTCTACCCGATCTTGATCTAAAATTAATTTTTCATTTAATAAAACAACTCATTTCATGCAATTTGGTCATTTTGACATTTTTCCAAAATTACCCTAAAGTTTTACTTTTATTCAATTACATCCCGAGCCCAAATCATGCAAATTAACCATTTATAATGCAAACCCATGCTAGCAGAATATCCATACACTTATTTTCCTCCTCCTCCTCTCCATTCCACATCCTTAATATATATAACATGCTTATATGTAACATTATCTATAATTTCACATTTATTTATATTCATTCAAAGCTGTCCACTTGAGTCATAGTCACTAAATTATTTATATCTTGAGCTACAGAACTCCAAATTGAGATCCATTAATTTTCTATGAAACTAGACCCACATATCTTCTTACCATAAAATTTTAAGAATTTTTAGTTTAGCCAATAAGTACAGTTTATTCTTTAAAGTCATCCATGTTCTGCTGTCTGACAGTTTCGACCCTTCTTCACTAAAAATTAATTATCTCATCGTACGGGATTCGGATGATGTTACCGTTTATTTATATTAAAAATAGACTCAGTAAGGATTTAAAAATATAAATTTAAGCCACTAATTATTTTTCTCCATTTTTTGTTGATTTTCCAAAGTCAGTACAGGGGAACCCGAAATCATTCTGACCTTATCTCACAAAACCTATTATATCTCATAATTTACAATTCCATTGCTTACACCGTTTCTTTTATGAGAAACTAGACTCAATAAGCTTTAATTTCATATATTTTTTCATCCTCTAATTCAATTCATATGATTTTTGGTAGATTTTCAAAGTCAGACTACTGCTGCTGTTTCAAAACTATTTTAGTGTAAAATGTTGATAACTAAATTTATAACACTTTCCTTTCCTTTCCTTTCCTTTCTCTTCAATATATTCATCACTTTCTCTTATTTCCTTTACTAACATAACAAGAATATAGAACCTTATATAATGAAACTTTACCTTAACATTAATTTCCTACTTTTTCAATAATATCAAACTCAAAAGTATATAAAAATCTTGATGTTCTTACCTTATGCCATTGATTTCAATCTTTAACTTGATTTTCTCCCTCCTCCAGCTTCTATTTCTTGAATCTAACTTGATATTCTAGCTCCCCATAGTCTCCTTGCCATCTTTCTCTCTTGATGGATATGGAAATTCTTTTGATTTCTAAGTGAAAATGGTGGATTTTTGGTGAAAGGACCAAATTGTAAAGAAAGCAAAGCTTTCTTTCTTCCCTCTTCTTCTCACGTTAATGCATGCAAAATGGTGAGAATGGATGGATACTTTTCATCCTTCTTTCCACATATATATATACTAAATAAATTAATAACAGTAAAATAATATCATTAAAAAAAATCAAATTAAAATATTAATAAACTAATATTTATTTATTTATTAATCTAAAATATCTCCAACATCATCATTATCTTCTAGATTTTCTCTCTTCTAATTGACCATTTTGCCCTTTATGATCTTTTAAAATTCCGTCCTTGAGTCATCACTTAATTTGGTAAAATTGTGATTTAGCCCTCAAACTTCTTCACCTTTTTCAATTTGGTCCTAATCAATCCATTTTCTTAGTTTCTAGATTATTCCTCCTTAAAATATTTACACTATTGGTCCTTCA
This sequence comes from Gossypium raimondii, assembly GCF_025698545.1. Lineage (NCBI taxonomy): Eukaryota > Viridiplantae > Streptophyta > Magnoliopsida > Malvales > Malvaceae > Gossypium > Gossypium raimondii. The sequence continues at coordinate 50,619,471 of NC_068571.1, forward strand.
ACTTTTCATATTTACACTTTAACCCCTCAAGTTTTGAGTATTTACTCTTGGGCAACAAAACTTTTCTCACTTTTGCAATTTAATCCTTTCTTGGATTAATATGTCATAAATATACTTTCCAATGTTGATATAACTCAATTACCCTTTTTATCACTATATTTTCTTATTTTATCATATCAGTATTTTCATGCAACATTCCTATCATAATGCAACCCATGTCATAATTTTAAAATAAATTTTTTTCTTGTCGAATTTGTGGTCCCGAAACCACTGTTCCATCTAGCCCCAAAATCAGGCTGTTACATATATACTCAATCTTCCATATCCCTTAATTTGAACTAACAATATCATTTTTTTCTCATTTTTACTATAATCATATTTCAACAACAATATACGAATTGATACAATATATCTTTCCCACATTAACAATCAATCATAAAATTTCAGCCGTATGAACTTACCTGGGCCAATTTGCAGGAGTTGTAATATTTCAGGGACTAGTTTGATATTTTCTCTTTTCCGCGTTTATCTTTGGATTCCCGATCTCTAATATTTTTTTCCATTCATTAGCATATATTTCAATACTAATTCACTTCGCAATTTATGCCCTTCAATTTTCAAAATTACACTTTTACCCCAAAATTTATAGTTTTTACAATTTAGTCCCTACTCAATTAACACTTCAATTGAACAAATTTTTCCTCAAATAATACTTTATCTAATCATTTTAGGCTATTATACAGCCTTTTGTATTCATAATTTTAGTACAAAACCCCAATTCCTAGCTTTTTCACAATTAGGTCCTAAAAATCATTTTCTACTAAAATCACTTAATAAAATCATAATATAATGAAATTAAAGCTTAAAATCTATGATAATTCATCATAAAATTCCAGCACTTATTCATGGTAACTTACAAAATCACCCATGGAATAAAAAACTAATGAATTCAATAGTTGGACCTAGTTGTAAAAGTCCCAAAACATAAAAATTTTCAAAGAAAAAGCAAAAATTGAACTCACGTGGTGTAAAAATATGAGAAACCAGCTTGTTTCAGACCTCCTATGGCGTTTTTTTTGATGAATTATGAAGAAATCTCTAGATTTTTCACTTTTGTCTTTGTTTTATATATTTAATTTGCAAAATTTCCAATTTTGCCCTTGTTTTTCCTTACTTTCTTGCTGATTTTTCTTGCCCAAACCGTCCAGCCCATATAATTTGGGTCTAATTGTCTTTTAAATCCCTCCTTATTAGTCACTTAAGCTATTTAATCACAATTTAACAAATTTTACACTATTTTCAGTTTAGTCCTTTTTAGTTAATTGACCATCCAAACGTTAAAATTTTCTACGAAACTTTTATACTAACTCAATGACACTCCATAAATATTTATAAAAATATTTATGGCTCGACTTATGAATTCGAGGTCTCGATACCTCGTTTTAGACCCAATTTACCTATTAAATTCTTTTTAAATCACAAAATTCACTAATTCAAAAATTCTTCTAAATTCAAACTTGACCCATATTTATTAATTTATTAAATTTTAAAACTCACTGGTCAGATTTAGTGATCTCGAATCACTATTTCCGACACCACTGAAAATTAGGCTGTTACAGGTTGTAACAAGTTAGAGCTAGCTAATGGGACTACAATTACTACTTTTGCAATGGTATTTTGAGCTTTAACCAATAGGTGGTTGGATGAATTGTGGAATAAACCATTCACTGAGTGAGGCTCCATAAAGTAGTATTGTTTTTGAATTGCGTTAACAAAAGTTGTGTGCATATCTCTCTTTACTTTCTTTGTTAATTTCTCTAATAAAACTTGTGTCTGAACATCTATTTAGATAGTAGGTTGAACAAGTGGCAACTTGACTCGTTATTTCAAGTGGTGTCAAAGTAGGGTTCAAGAGTCAGTTGAAGACGATCCTAGCATAGATTGCTACTATGGAAGCTAAGAAAGAAGGAAGCCCTATTTCACGAGCACCTCTTCACATTGGCTCTTCGAACTATGCCTACTGGAAAACTTGGATAAGAGTTTTTATCATATCTACTGATGAATCTTCATGGGAAGCTGTTGATGAAGGATGGACAAAGCCTAAAGTGGTGTGCTGATAGAGTAACGAAGGCAAAAGAGAAAAAAACAATATATTGCTAAAAAGAAAAAGGCAGTACAGGCAAACTCAAAGGTCATAAATGTCATTTTTAGTAGGGTTGACATGGAACAGGTCAAGATGATCTCTACTTGTGAAACGACTAAAGAAGCTTGGACCATTTTACAAAACTAGCATGAAGGGAATGTTATTGTCAAGATGTCCAAATTGCAAATTTAGACTACCAGGTTTGAAAATTTTAAAAATGGATGAAGATGAAACTATTTCAGATTTCTATACTAGATTATGGGACATATGTAACGAAGCTTTTTATCTTGGTAAATGCTTCTCCAAGAAGAAACTGATGAGAAAAGTTTTGAGGTCTCTTCTAGAATGTTTTGCTATTAAGGTCACGACCATCAAAGAAGCTAAGGCTATCACCACCCTAAGATTGGATGAGTTGATATGTTCTTTCAGGACCTTTGAAGTAAATCTTAAAGAAGGAAAACATGACAAGTTGAGGATTGAGAAGAATGTTGCCTTCAATGTTCAGTTATCTATCCACACAATGAAGCAAACATGAAAAGCCATTGATAAGATCAAAGAACAAATAGCTTTGCTTTCCAAAAATTTCAGTAAGCCTCAAGGAGACTTTGGTGCTATCAACTCTAATAGGAAGTTTCAACCAAAGGAGGATAATGTTCAAAACAAGAAGTAAGAGGTTCAATGCTTCAAATGCAAAGGGTATGACCAGATTCAGTCAAAATGTGCCAATACCAAGAAGAAGCAAAAGTCCTTACCTATTACCTGTTACGAAAGTGGGTGCCCAAAAATGAATAAACTATATATTTAAATTGTAAACTTTTTATTTTTTGTGCCTAAAATGAAAATTTTTTATAGTTGGGTAACTACCTGTCTAGTTTACCAATATATTAATGTGTTTAAATCCTTATATTACAATTAAAGGTGTTTTTGGATCAGGTTTAGGTCGGACTTATACATGGTATTAATTAATATCATGTATAATTACCCAAGCTCGCTTAACTTTGAAATATGGACATTAAATTTTTACTCGCCAAATAAATGGCTAATTTAAATTCATTTAAGCTTGCTCATATTAATTTTTATTTAAAATTATAATTATTTTTGTTTAATATTTAAAAGTATATATATGTTAAGTATGACTCTATTTTCAGTCAAATTTGAAAAATAATCTTTTAGTTAAACTCTGTTTATTTATTTCAGTCAAACACTGATTAGTTTAGATTATTTTATTATTATTTGACATATGAATTTAGCCTATAAATAGGCTCTTGTACAACCTTAGAAAATACACCCATTAGATTAGAACTCATAACACATTCAGAGAATTTTGTGTTTACGTTTTGAGGGTTCTTTATTTTTCGGGTTCTTTATTTTTCGGGTTTTCGAGGTTTAGTTTTATCTCCATCTTTTGTACTCTTCATTCTTTTGCCATTATAGTAAAATTATCTTTACCCGTGGTTTTTTTATCCTCTTTGGAGGGGTTTTTCCACGTTAAATTTGTGTGTTCATCTTATCAATTTCTTCCGCTATTTTTACTTGTTTGTTGCTTAATCGGGACGATCCCTAACAATTGGTATCAGAGCTAGTTCAATTTTCATAGATCAGCCCATTCAGATATGGCAACAACAAGATTTGAAATTGAGAAGTTCGATGGTGAGACAAATTTCAATCTGTGGCAAGTTCGGATGATGACAATTCTAGTTCAATCCGGTTTGAAAAAGGTTATTACCGGGAAAAAGCCTGAGAATCTAAATAAAACAGAATGGGAAGAGCTTGATGAAAAGGCCTTGTCTGTAATCCAGTTGTGCCTTGCGAATACGGTATTGCAGGAGGTATTGATGGAGAAGACCTCATTCGCCTTGTGGAAAATGTTAGAAACTCTTTATGCGACTAAGTCTTTGGCTAACCGTTTAGTGTTGAAACAACGTCTATTTACGTTTCGCATGAACGAATGCGAGCTTCTTAGAGATCACATCAGTCAATTCATTACTCTTTTAAATGATTTAAAGAACGTTGAGGTTCATATTGATGATGAAGATCAAGCTATGCTATTATTGTGCTCTTTACCCCCTTCATACAAGTCTTTCAGGGAGACCCTGATTTATGGTAGAGACAAAATCTCGTTCGAAGATGTGAAGGGTCATTTGTTGAGTAGAGACAAACTCGACAATGAGCTTCATTTGGATAGCAAGGCAGATAGGCAAGCTTCCATTTTGGTAGTATCAAAGAAACGAGACAAAAGGTGTCGCTATTGTAAAAAAATTAGGTCACGTCAAAGCAGATTGTTATAAACTGCGAAATAAAAGAGCTGTTGAGAGTAACGAGGAAGATGTAGCTGATGCTAATTTGGCCGATGAAAGTGGTGATAATTTCTTGTTAGTGTCAACGAGCGATAACTCCAAGCTCACGTCCGAGTGGATCCTAGATTCGGGATGTTCTTTCCACATGTGTCCCAATAGAGAATGGTTCTCTACATACAGTTCGGTTGAAGTTGGAGTTATGCACATGGGAAACGATTCATCTAGTAAGGTAATTGGTATTGGTACTGTTAAAATTAGGATACATGATGGGACGATTAGGACACTCTCAGATGTCAGGTATGTACCTGATTTACGAAAAAATCTCATCTCCTTGAGTATTTTAGACTTGAAATGATGCAGAATCAACATCAAGTCAAGCGGCATTAAAGTATCTCGTGGAGCTCTCGTTTTGTTAAAAGGTAAAAGAACTGGCAGTCTTTATATTCTGGAAGGTTCTACAGTGACCGGTGAAATCGGATGTCCTTCATCCGTTATAGAGTCGAAGTCAACTCGTTTAGAGCGGAGGCAACTTGGTCATAGGAGGGAAAAATGTATGACCGTTTCGTTGAAGAGAGGTTCTCTTTTGGATGCAGATTTTGAAAAGTTAGGGCACTGTGTTCGTGAAAATCAGACCCGGGTTAGTTTTGATTTGGCAGTGTACAAGTCGAAGGCTAGAAGTCTTCCAGTTTCTAAGCACAAATTTGACTCAGTTAATTCCCTGCATAGTTCAAGATAGGCTCGTGGCGGGCTTTGGCAAATATGGCGTTGTAGAAATATGAGTCAAGGTGGAGATTTGTTAAGTATGACTCCTATTTTCAGTCAAATTTGAAAAATAATCTTTTAGTTAAACTCTGTTTATTTATTTCAGTCAAACACTGATTAGTTTAGATTATTTTATTATTATTTGACATATGAATTTAGCCTATAAATAGGCTCTTGTACAACCTTAGAAAATACACCCATTAGATTAGAACTCATAACACATTCAGAGAATTTTGTGTTTATGTTTTGAGGGTTCTTTGTTTTTCGGGTTTTCGGGGTTTAGTTTTATCTCCATCTTTTGTACTCTTCATTCTTTTGCCATTATAGTAAAATTAACTTTGCCCGTGGTTTTTTATCCTCTTTGGAGGGGTTTTTCCACGTTAAATTTGTGTGTTCATCTTCTCAATTTCTTCCGCTATTTTTACTTGTTTGTTGCTTAATCGGGACGATCACTAACAATATATATATATATATATATATATTTATATATTACTACCACTATATATTCTTTCTTTTATTAAATCTAAACATGCATAACATATTTTCTAACATTTACATCATAGTATAATATATTAAATTTTCATATGAAATAAATAACATAATATATAAAATAAAATAAATAGAATAAAATATCATAAACTCAAAAACATGTCCATTCGGGCCAAGTTTGGGCTTATAAATTTTGGCGATCGAATTTGGTCCATATTCTAAATAGGCTAAATTGTTTTTGTCCAAATCTATCTTTAAACTTAATATTTTTATTTAAACCTTCTCAAACTTTAGACAAATCTTTAGATCTAAGAGCAGCTAACTCGACTTCAACTCAACTCAAATATTTATATATTGTCAAATTTTAAATAGATTAGATTGAAGTCGATTTTTTTCTTTAGATAAACCAAACAAATTCAACTTTTAGTATTCTTTTATTTGAAAAATAAAATTTATATGGATTTTTCTAAAATTTAATATTTGATGAAAAAAAGTTTGAGTTATACTTTGATAAAACTTTAAACTCTTAAACGGATCTAATTACAACTCAACTCAAATATTTATATATTCTTAAATTTTAAATAGATTAGATTGAATTCAATTGGGGAGTTTTTCCTTAGGTCAATCAAACAAAGCTTTTATTGGATAAAATAAAATTTTATTTTAATTTTTCTAAAAGTTTATACTTGGATAAAAGAAAATTTGATTTATAAAATTTTATAATTTTTCATCCCTAGCCTTCAATCAATATATTTATGAATTTTAAACCTCAAACATTAGTAAAACGAAAATATAAAAGAAAAAGATTATTGAATTTATAAGTACTTGTCCTTGCATTAAATGAAACAGAAATGTCAGAGTTGACTTTTGGGATAAATTATTGAGAGAAGCTAAGGTATCTATTTAGGAGATGTTGAGCATCACATACTTGGCTGCTCATGAACCGAAAGGACAGTCAAAATCTCCGCTTTACAAGCTGCCCATCATCTATAAAACCCACACATTCCATTCTCAGTCCATACACACTGCCGTATTTCATAGCCATGGAGTCTCAAAACCCCCAAACATCTGAAAACTTAGACAGCAACCCCACCTCTCCTTCACCGGCTAACTTAGTTCATAAAGTGAAAAGCAACTTGGTTTTTCAATCCAAATGGGCTGAACTGAATGGTGCCATGGGAGACTTAGGCACATATATTCCTATTGTATTGGCCTTGACACTTGCCAAGGACCTTAACTTAGGCACCACATTGATATTCACTGGTGTCTACAACATGGTCACTGGCGTCATATATGGTGTTCCAATGCCCGTCCAACCCATGAAGTCGATAGCAGCGGTAGCTATATCGGATGGTCCGGATTTTAATATCCCGGAAATAATGGCGGCCGGGATTTGTACCGGTGCAATCTTGTTGGTCTTGGGTGCTACAGGGTTGATGCAGCTAGTGTACAAACTGATACCTCTATCTGTTGTTAGGGGAATTCAGTTGTCACAAGGCTTGGCATTTGCTATGACTGCCGTTAAGTACATTAGAAAGGTTCAGGATTTTTCGAAATCGAAATCTAAAGAGAATAGGCATTGGGTGGGATTGGATGGACTGATTTTGGCTATTGTGTGCGCTTGTTTCATAATTGTTATCAATGGTGCAGGTGAAGAAAGAAAGGAAAGAGAGACTGGTAATGTTGATGATGAAGAAAGGAATATGAGAAGTAAGAGAATCAAGAAAACCATGGCTAATATTCCTTCAGCTTTTATCGTTTTCTTATCAGGCGTAGTTTTGGCATTCATACGAAAGCCTGCCGTGGTGAAAGACATTAAATTTGGACCTTCATCAATGGAGGTCGTGCAATTCACTAGTCATGCATGGAAACAAGGATTCATCAAGGGAACCATTCCTCAACTGCCATTATCAATTCTGAACTCAGTGATTGCAGTCTGCAAGTTGTCATCAGATCTGTTTCCAGGAAAGGAATTCTCAGCTACTGCGGTTTCAATAACCGTGGGGCTAATGAACTTGGTGGGGTGCTGGTTTGGTGCCATGCCATGCTGCCATGGTGCAGGTGGGTTAGCCGGGCAGTACAAGTTTGGAGGCAGGAGTGGTGGGAGTGTAGCCATTCTAGGTGCAGCCAAGATGGCGTTGGGTTTGGTTTTAGGAACATCTTTGGCAAGGATTTTGGACTGGTTTCCGGTTGGCATTTTGGGTGTTCTACTATTATTTGCAGGGATTGAGCTAGCAATGACCTGCAGGGATATGAATTCAAAGGGAGAGTGTTTTGTAATGTTGATATGCACAACTGTTTCGCTTGTAGGTTCAAGTGCAGCACTGGGATTTGTTTGTGGAATGGTGGTGCATGTGCTTCTCAAACTAAGGAATTACTCGAGCCGAGACCAGTCAGGTTGTACGGTGTTCATCAATGGAACTCCATAACAACACCATGCTTTTCCAAGTAATGCTTTAAAGAACTGAATAAGTGTACGTTATGGCCTCCATAACAATACCATGCTTCTTGCATATCATGTTTGATCGATATTGTAATTCTACCATTGCATGTAGGGTGTGTTTTTATTTCTCGTAGTTTCTTATATTATGTTTAATTATATAAACTATTGGTGTAAATTATTTGATAATTAAAGCTCTCTCTTTCTCTTTTCTCTTTTTTTTAAATTTAAATAATAATTTTTCTGAACTATAAACACCTAAATTTATCACCATATTACTTGGTGGTGAGATTCAATTTAAATGTAATACCAACAATTTTGAGTGCATATACATCTCATACTTTTAGATGGCTTTTTTCATGAATTTCTTTCATCTAGTTTACAAGATTCTCCTATTGATCGATGAAATCATCTACATTTTACGAGGTGTTTCTCGACAATTTCTTTCAAAATATGGTAAAAGAGAATAAATAATTAAAAGTTAAATCGGTTTACTATAGCATATTTCTAACTCTAAATATTAGTAGAGTTATCACACTTTTTTTTTTTCATTTTTTGGTTTTGATAATTAAGCTGCCAACTCCTCTAGTGGGTTTTAAAATCAGCTTCCTTCATGTCTACAATATGCTGCAACTACTCATGAATTGAATAGTGTCACAAATTTCATTTACCCATATTTTGTGAATGTGATGGGGGACTTATTGGACTCAAAGGCCCCTCCCTACACTTAATTTGGAAATTGACATCCTCTTCTTCTTCTTCCCAATCCCAGGTCTGCATTATGGTTTTTGCTATCATAATTCACATCTCCAAAACTATAATATCTATTTTATTTTATTTTATTTTATTTTTTATCTGTTTTTTTTTCAATGATCTTGTGTGATGCTTATTTAATACAATTTTCTTCATTCACATGCTAATCTGGTATTCTTAGCCTCAGCTGACAATTAGCAGCTAGCTGACAAACTTATAGCTGTTCAACTCTAAAGGGTTTATCTATACATGACAACAAAATATCATGGACCTCATCTTTTTAACTTTTTAGCTTCTGGTTTTCTCAACTGTTCTAAGGGTTTAAGCTGTTGTTGAAGCCAAGAAAGTAGCAGCCTTGAACCAGCAAATTTGCTCCCTGTGTGAGGCAATGGCTCCTTGCCTATCTTTCTTCTTTTTATTCCTCTTTGCTTTTTCTGCAATACCAGCCAATTCTTTGCCAACATTTTTCCCTGGAGCTGCCTATCAGTCTTTGATCAAACAAGCCAAAATTTCAAAACCAAAGCTTCCATTCAAGACTCACTACTTCCCTCAAACTTTGGACCACTTCACTTTCCAGCCCAAGAGCTCCAAATTGTTCTACCAAAAGTATCTAATCAACAGTGATTACTGGCGAAAAGGTGCTCCTATATTTGTCTATACTGGCAATGAAGGAAACATCGAGTGGTTTGCTGCTAATACAGGGTTCATGCTTGACATTGCTCCCAAGTTCAAAGCCCTCCTTGTCTTCATTGAAGTAATGTACCTGATTGGTCTATTGCAACTCTATAGATGCTTTTTCCTTTTTGGGGGGCTTAACTTATAGGAGGGTTTGTTTTTGTTGGGATTTTTTCAGCATAGATTTTATGGGAAGTCGATGCCATTTGGGAAAGACTCGTACCAGTCAGCAAAGACCTTGGGGTACTTGAATTCTCAACAAGCCTTAGCTGATTTTGCAGTTCTCATAACCAGCTTGAAGCAGAATCTATCATCTGAAGCTTCCCCTGTTGTGGTCTTCGGTGGGTCTTATGGAGGAAGTAAGTTCAAAACAAACCCTAAAATTGATGGTTCCTTTATTTTCACCATTGCTAAAAAAAAGGGTTGTTTCTTCCAGTGCTGGCAGCATGGTTTAGACTTAAATACCCACATATAGCAATTGGTGCATTGGCTTCTTCAGCCCCTATATTACAGTTTGATAAGCTAATCCCATGGTCAAGCTTCTATGATGCTGTTTCCCAGGATTTCAAGGTCCATGTTGTGCTCCTACTTTACATTTCTTTTGTGTTCTTCAAATCTTCCTCTATGACTATAAGTAAACCAACATTGGCATTTAGGATGTAAGCTTGAATTGCTATCAAGTGATAAAGGGGAGCTGGGCAGAACTAGAGGCAATGTCAACTCAGAAACAAGCCTTGGCTGAACTAAGCAAAACTTTCAGAACCTGCAAGTGAGTCATGGAAGTGTATTATATGATGATGAAGTAATTTACGTGTAATAATGAGACCACTAATTTGTGTGTTCAGGAGCCTTCATTCGACAGCTTCTGCTCGAGACTGGTTATGGACTGCTTTTGTTTATACATCCATGGTCAATTATCCAACTAAAGCAGATTTCATGAAGCCATTACCTGCTTATCCTGTGCAGAAGGTAAGGCTTGTAAATAAGTTTTTAACATTTTCAAACATCTCTTGGTTCATTTCGTATTTCGGCATTTATATATGTGTATTCACATGTAGATGTGCAAGATAATCGATAAGATTCCATCAGGGGCGACGAAGCTTAGTCGCGCTTTCGCAGCGGCAAGCTTGTATTACAACTATTCTCGTTCAGAAAATTGCTTTAAGATAGAACATGAAGTTGATGGTCATGGCCTTCATGGTTGGGATTGGCAGGTATCTGATATAAAATGTGCCAATATCATATATTGTTTAAGCTAGTCTGATGGATCCCCCTTAATCATCCAAATGGTTATGCAGACATGTACAGAGATGGTTATGCCGATGACTTGTTCTAAGGAGAGCATGTTTCCTCCATCTGGATTCGACTACGAAGAGTTTGCCGAACAATGCCAAATGAAATACGGGGTTTCACCACGACCGCACTGGATCACAACTGAATTTGGTGGTGAAGTGAGTTCTTATTGATTGTTTTCTCTTCTCCTCCATTCTTTTGGTCCCGATATACGTATTAACGTGCCTTATCGATGCAGAGAATTCAGAAAGTATTGAAGAGATTCGGCAGCAATATCATATTTTCCAATGGAATGCAGGATCCATGGAGCAGAGGAGGGTAAGTTGTCAGTTTTAGCTTCATAGATCATAAATTCCTTGTCATCAAAGAAACTGATACATAATATTGAATGATACAGCGTGTTGAAAAACATATCATCTAGTATCATTTCTCTTGTCACAGAAAAAGGTATGTCTGAATCATGACAAAAGAATTCTGTGTCTTAAAATTTGTTATGAAGCTAAAAGAAATTAGCCAATTGTTGTTGTGTCAATAGGAGCTCACCATGTTGATTTCCGGTCAGCAACAAAAAAGGATCCAAAGTGGCTTATTCAACTGAGGAAACAAGAAGTTGAGATCATCCAAAAGTGGTTAAATGAGTACTATGCAGATCTTTGACATGAATAAGTTTTTAAGGTTGAGATTTAGGATCAATCAATGGTTGCTGCAAGCATGCATGCATCATCTAATTTGCAGAAATGCTCAGGCTGAAGCCATTTATATGACCAAGCTAAGTTCCCATGAAATGATGGAAAGACTAGCAAAACCATTTACTTGAGTTAGGTTAATTAGATGAAGCAATCCTGGTTTTAAAATTTCCATGTTGGTTTCAGATTTTGATTAAATTTGAGCTGTTTTAGTATGGGATTGGTTTTATTAAGTTGTGTCATTATAGTTAGTAGCATTTCAGGTTATTTGTTTCAAATGATGTGTTTGGTTGGGTGGAAAAGTAAAGAGAAAGGAGAAAGGAAATGAAAAGTTGAAAGAAATTTTGAGTGTGCTTAGTTGAGAAAAAAAGTGAGTAAAAAAAATAAGTTATTTTCTATCTTAATGCATAAAAATTAATGCTTTCATATTAGAATGATAAGAGGAGAGAAAATGAGAGGATGTGCATGTTATTTCAAAATAATACCTTTTCAAATCTTTTCTTTTTTTTTCTTTTTTTTTTTTCATTTTTCGCCTCTGCCTAGAAGAAAAATTATGTTTTCATCCTTCTAGTTTTTTATCCCTTCAATTTTTTATTTTTTTTATTTTTTTGCTTTATCAAAGCCTTAAAAGTAAATTGTTTTTAAGTTGATCATAATTAAGTTGGGTCAAAATTAAGATAAAAAGATCATTTTCGTAGTTGTTGGACCAACAAATGTTAAATACAGTGATAAGATACATTTTATTTTATGGGAGAATGTAGACTCAAATTTTAGAGATGACCTTGTTGGAATGGGCAGCCATGAAACCTAAATATAAACCTTTAACGGACATGATAAACACAAAAAAGATCCATGGTTGTTGGAACAGAGTTCGATCGAACGATTGGATCTAGAATTGTCCAACAATATTTTTTGAACCGAATTAGACCGGCCAATTAGATCAATAGGATCGAGAATTGGTTGGGATACCGATCTGGATGAAGGCTTTGAACTGATTGATTCGAAAACCAATACGAATCAGTTGAATTAGAAAAACATATGTTGAATCGAATAATTTAATTGAAATTTTTAATTTTTAATAATTTTTTAATCAGACCGAATCAACCGATCGAATTAACGAACCAATAACTTAACTACGGTCCAGTTGAATTATTTTTTTGTTTTTAAAATTTTATAAATATCTTAGTAATTTATTTAATTAAAATTAAACCGACCTGTTGTATAAAAAATGGATGATGTTTTAAAAACATTTACCAAGCAATGGTAATGGGGGCGTGATGACACTGACACAGCCATAAATACATGTTGGGTTGTCCCTCATAATCAGTCTCTGAGCCGCCATCTGATGATGTTCAAGGACAGGATTTTCAACTGCTCTGTATCTCTGATTACTTGTAATTTTGTTAAATCCAAGTGGTAATCCCATCCAATGATTTCATGGAATTTTTACCTCTACACGGACTTGATGGAATTTTTTATTACTTTTTTTCTTTCTTTGCAACGGTGATTCTACCTTAACCTTGGATTTTGGAACTACTCTTAACACAGTATAAACCAGGAAAATGAAAACATTAAAAAGGCAGTTGAAGCAATAGATTTCATATTTATAGCTCCCAATCAATGCATATCCTTGGTTTAGATCTCACTATTCCATAAACAGTAAAAAGAAAGAACGAGAGATAGAAACATGTCGAGGCGATCAGGGACTTGCTTGAGGCTATGTCTAGTAACGTTTGCTCTAATTTCGGCTTTGGCAGTATGTGGACCAGCTCTTTACTGGAGATTCAAGAAAACTCTCAAGTTGGGTCCTTCCAAATCCTCTTGTCCTCCTTGCATCTGTGATTGTCCTCCTCCTCTTTCCCTTGTCAACATTGCCCCTGGTATCCCTCCTTTTTCTTTTTGTGCTTTATTTCATTCTGGGTTTTTGTCAGATTTTGGTTTTGTTTGTTTGTTTGTTGGGATGAGTTTTAAGGAATACCCATTAGGGAAATTTCAAGTCTTGATCTGCTTTTGTTGCTAAATTTGCTTTCTGAGCTTTGGGTAATCTTTTGTTACTCTAGGTCTTAACCATTTGAGATTTTGATCTATTGCTGCTGCTATTGCTTTGCCTTTGACTTGCAATAGCAAATAAGCAAACAAAACCGAATTTGGCTTCAGTTTTGTGCTTGTTCAATCATATACTAATTATGGAAATCAGAGCCCTAACTATAACTCTATGCCCTTTATTGCCAGGAAGTATTGGATTTACTTCAAGGGCACTGAAATGGTCTCCAAATTTCTTGAATGGCTATTGAGATAACATATTTGTTGAGCTTGATTAGAGTTGAAATTTAAGAACGACTGAAACTGATAATTTGCAGTGCTGTTGCCCCTTTGTTCTTGCTTTTCTTAATTTATTAACAACAGTCCAGAATACGAACGGACTCGATATTCATCACGAAAAGATACTTCCATTTGACTGCTGAAAATGTCGAAATTCTAGAGCCCGGAGAAAGGCAGAATTTGTTACATTTATATCAATGATATTATGGCTTCTCTTGTGTTTGGACAATATTACCTTTTATGTAGGAATCTGCAGCTTGTTGGTTTCCTTATTCTATGTTTGTTCTAGTTTCAGGCTCAATGGTTGTAAAAGTTTGTGTCAATGCGTCTGCTACTAAAACCTTTTGGTTATCTCTGTGAATTACTTGACATGTTTTTTGTGCCTTTGTTCTTCTTTTGCAGGGTTGACCAATCTCTCAATCGCAGGTTAGAGTTTATTCTATCAAAACTCAAATTGGTTTAACTTATTTATTTATAATCATGCATGCATGATATGGATTATGGTGACACAGATTGCGGAAGCAATGACCCTGATCTCAAGCAAGAGATGGAGAAGCAATTCCTGGACCTTCTAACAGAGGAGTTGAAGTTGCAAGAGACTGTCGCCGAAGAGCATTCCCGCCATATGAACATCACCTTTGGTGAAGCAAAAAGGGTGGCTTCCCAGTACCAGAAGGAGGCAGAAAAATGTATTGCAGCCACCGAAACATGCGAGGAAGCCAGAGAGCGAGCCGAGGCCTCACTAATCAGGGAGAGGAAAGTAACTACAGTATGGGAGCAAAGAGCTCGACAAATGGGCTGGGAAGGGGAATAAACTGTTGGTATAATTCATTGTCTAGAAAATCTTGTTAGGGCAAAAAGGCCCCCCAATATGTTTCCCTCCCACCTGTACTTTCACCTGTTAACTGTGATACTACTGTGTGGACCTATTACTACTATTATATATCATCTCAATTTGATTTGAAGCATAATCACATGCCAATATACAACTCTATGGTTCAGGGGTCAGGTTTTGCAGGAGATTGGTGTTGGCTGAGTAATGGTCAGGTTTTTTTTTAGAATTCTTACAACTTTTGTAAAAAAAATAATAATAATGTTTTGAACTATTTAGAATGAAATATATATAATGTATATATATTCAAAACTTTGAATATTTAAAAATTCAAACAGATCTAATTGAAAGGGACTAAATTGTTGATGATCCTATATAGTAGAGGGATCTCCAGGTATTTATGCTATTTTGCAGACATCTTAAAAGATTAAATATCAAATATATCTTTTAGCTGTTGGAATGTTGGAACTTTGATATTTGATCATAGCAAGATGAATGGTTTGGTTAAAATATGTTGGTAGTCCCTGTAATTCAACAAAATTTGAGATTTAATCTCTGTATTTAAAAAGTTAAAAATTATGTTTTTCGGTCAAATTTTGTCAATTTACCATATTGATTAAGCTACCTTTATATTGACAGAAATTAAGTTGATAAATTTTAGCGAAAACTACCAAAGACAATAATAACTGAACTAAGATTTTTAAATTGGAAATGTAACTTTTAAAATACAGGAATTACATCTCAAATTCTATAGAAGTAGAGGGACTAATAGCACATTTTAACCGAATGACTACTCCCAACAAGACATGAGTGAAGCTAACTACTATTCCATGTCAAAGTGTAAAAAGGACATGAAAAAGAGGAGGGGCAGAGAATCTCAGTAGAGAAAATGGAGCAACACAGAATAAATTACATAATGATACAGAGACTCCTATAAAGAGTAGCCTTTTTTACGCCATTTTCACCGTCTTTGTTTTTTTTATCTCAGAATCAGCATCAACCACAATCAGCATAACTGTCTCATATACATGACCCGAGGGGGAATGCATCATATCCCAATTCCCCCTCCATCATCCCCGTCTCGTTATATTGCTCCTGCATCACACAATCCAGCCTTTTTAAAGAATTTATGCTCATAACTATATTTCAAACATACAAAAGTAACTTCAACTACAATGATTAAAAAAAATAAACTATATTTTTCTCGTGCCATACCGGTTTGATCATGGGACTTGATATAACGTCCAAGGTCTCAAAGTTGTTTTGACTGAATTCATTTTGCGGCTTTCTCTGCTCAAAGAGGATGTCTTCATTGGACCTCAGTTTTGTGTTGAAAGCTAATTTCCCAGCCTCAAGGTGCTGAACATAAGGAGCACCAGCAACCAGGGAGTCCACACCAGCAAACGAACTGTTTTCTCCCCACTGTTGCTTTGCTGCATAATCTATATTGTGAATGACATTATTACTTGGACTAATTTGGCACTGCATGTCTCCTCTAGAGTCCTCCAGGCCTGCATTTGCCATGGAAGCAGAAAGATCAATGGGGTTATCATTTAGGTGAGAGCTCCTCCAAGAAATGCTTTCTTGCAAATTGTTAGTATGCAACTGCTCGTGACTAAAAGCTTCACATGTTGACAACGAATTTGATGGGAAACTGGATAATTGAACCGTGTTCTGCCAGTTTTCGTGGCATCTACCATTATCAACAAAATTAGAAAAACCATGAACACCCATGTCAAACGATTCCTGATTTAACGATGCCACATCAAGAGATGATTGGTTTCCAAACGCACCACTACGTTGTGCCTGTTGTGTGTTTGCTTGTAACAATAAAGGGCTGCCTGAGGGTGTAGATAGAGAACTGCTCGAGCTACCAACAGTCATTCTGGCATCTGGGAAGTTTGTGGCAACACCAAAAACATTTGGATTATTAACAGGATTAAGTTCTCCAAAGTGGTTAGCGGACTTATTTTGCAATAGTTGGTTGAGTTCTATCGATGTTGGGATCCCTTGAAACAAAGTTCCATTTTGATTCTGGTTTGCAGGCAACCCAACAGGCTGGATCTTCCCAAGACCATTGATGGAATTGCTCAAGGTTTGAGGATGTCCCTGTTGAATCACGCCAGAAGAAATCCCACGTAGGTTTAAAGCAGCTGAAGAGTTCAGTCTACCAAACATCCCACTCGGTTGATATGATGATAGTGTAGCACTCGAAAGTCTTCCAGATCCAGTCAATGTACGAAAATCTCCAAAGCCATCCAGTGAACCCATACGCAAGTAAGAGGGATCTTTACCACCTAATGCAGCAACCATGTTTGCTTGCTGGGTTGCAACACTGCTGAGTCTTTTCAGGTAAAGCCTATATTTCTGCAAAACAACATAAAACAGCAAGCTTAAAGCGGACACAACAAGGTGAATCATAATGCAAAAGGTCGAGAACAATGAGCAAAAGGGGCTTACCTGTAGATGGCTTGCTACATTTTCCCTTGTGAGCCCTTCAACATTCATAAGGTCAAGAATTTTCTTTGGAACAGCCTCTGCATTTGAATAAAAAACAAATTAGAAATGCAATCAAGGAAGATAACTCTCTCGACAATAAGACACAGTGAACAGCAGAAAACTCACTGTCAAGGCCCAAATGATTGACAGCTGCAACAAACTTCCTATGTAGCTCAACGGACCAAACAACTCGAGGCTTCTTCTGGGTTGAAGGGTCATCATTCTCATGTTCATTATCTTCACCATCATCTTCTTCATCTTCATTTTGGTCCTTTCGCTTCTTATTGAATTTTTGGTCCGAACTGCTTGTTGATGTTTGGACAGCTTCTCCGATTCCTCCCGAAGCCTTATCTTGATTCAGAGCATTAACTCGATCCTTAGAATCAGGTTTCTTTCTCCTGACCACATGCTGCCATATGTTTTTGAGTTCCTCAATGCGAACAGGCTTCAATAAGTAGTCACAAGCACCATGGGTAATCCCCTTCATTACAAGCTTGGTATCACTATGAGCTGACAACACTGGAATTCATTGACAGAAAGCATTTTGTTTAATCATTCTGATACAATTCTAATTTATTACCACCAATAATGGAAAAAAGGGTTAAAGCTTACTGATTACAGGTAGGTCCATTTCAAGCCCAACAAGCTCAAGAAGCTTAAAGCCATCCATATCTGGCATATTAACATCACTGATAACCAAGTCATATCTGTTTCTGTTTTCCCTCAACATTTTGAGGGCTGAAATGGCCTGATTTGTTGTAGTAACTGCAAAACAAACGCCATTAATGATTTCGCAAAAAGAAGCCTAAAGTTTCAAGTTTCAACAATGCCGACAGTCAAACGTTCTTGCATAGTACAATTACAAAGATCCAAATTAAATGCACACTTGCAAACCACAACAGACAGATCTTCCCACAATGGAAACAGTATCCAAAAAGTTGACTAATTAACCCGAAATGAAAGACACATCAAGGCAATTTATCAAACATTTTGAGAACAATGATGAAACTTTAAATCAGACAAAGATTGAATCTTTTGTCAGAAAAAGAAAAAAGGAGGACTGACCTTGATATTGGCATTTAAGAAGCAGAGTACCCAAAACTTTGAGGCAAATAGGATCATCATCCACGGCTAAAACACGCATACCAACTGGAAACCGATCCAAGGCTTCATCTTCACGATTGGAACCACCCATTTTCTCCTCCATAGTCATTAATACAACCAAGATAAGAAAACAGAAAAAAAAAACAGAGATCACAAACCCAAGGTTTTTTTTTTCAATATTTTTCAAGTTTATCCACTACTTTTTGAACTTCAAAACAAAACCCAGATAGCTAAAACCCAAAAATAGCAAAGAAAAATAAAATTAAGTACAAGTACAAGCAGAAAGATTGGAAGTAAGAGAAAATTGGAAACTAGAACCGTGAGGGCTTTGCAGGTGAAAACTATACAAAGGGACAATGATGTTGATAGGCTAAAGAAGAGTTAAAGATGTTTCAACCCTCCAACAAAACAGATAACTTTTTTCTTTAAAAAAATGTCTGTTCTTTTTACTTCTTTAAATTTTTGGGTGCAAACAAAGCAATACTCTCTTCCTTTTTCTTTCTTGGTTTGTTTTTTGTTTCACTCTCTTTTTTTCTCTCTCTGCTCTGTAATTGTTTTCAGCTTTTCTTGTCAACTGAACAGAGCATCTTTATTTTATTTAAAGAGTAAAAATAAAATAAAATATACTTGGTCCAATAGTTTTAGGTAAACCCATTTATTCCTCTCAAAATCGGCAAAATTTTAAAATCTTTTATTTTTATTAGAAGATAATAAAATTTTAATTTTAAATTGAAGTTTTATAAAATTAAATATATTTGATTTTTTTCATAAAAAGTCTTTTTATTAAAAATGGAGCATTTCAAACTCATATTTAATTTTGAGATGAATTCATTAAATCATATTTATATAAACTAACTAGTTTTCAATATGCAAAAATTATAAAATTTGCTCAAAATTCCTTTAAAAATATAAAAGTTTTCTTAAAATGCAAAACGAGAATTCCTAAAGTTTTCAAAAAATACCTTAAAATTCTTTAAAGTTTTTCATAAAATTCTAAGATTTTATAAAATTTTATGAATTTTAAAATTTTCAAAAGTATATTATAATTTTTTAAGTTTCTTTATAAATTTTAAAGTCTTTTCCAATTTTTCATTTTGATGATTTTTTAAGTTTTTCTGATATTTTTGAAATTTTTAGTTTTCTTTTTTATTTTTCTTGGCACATGGCAGTGAATCATTTGTTGGGTTGGGATTGATAAAAAAAATACGTTTTCAAAGTGATAATTTAATTGTAGTAGAAGTATTAAGCCAAATATATTGATTACATTTTTTCATCCACGGAGTGAGTGTACCATAAATTTAGTTTTAACTAAAATTATTCCTAAATGAATTGCTCTTAAATCTTTCTCTTTTTGGGGGAAAAAATGCTATGTTTGTAATTTGTATACTATATTTTCTTTGAGTAGTTACTTTTCATCCCCAGTATTTTCATCTTCACAAACATTAAGCTAAAGTTTTGGGTTTAAAACCAAATCGGAGTGACTACAGATACTCAAACCGGTTTCCCACTCCTACCGCGAGGGAAAATACTCCCGAAACCTATTTGAGTTCTGTTAGAGAGGATGACAGGTTTAATCGGTAATGTAGATTCCTCAACAACAACATTGCTATTCTGATTCTCTTAAGATTTAGTATACTCACCTACTATTTTAGAAAACTCAGGAGAGCTTCTTTTCAAAAAAATCCATACCAGCAACACCCACTTTTGGTTGTTTCTCTCCGTCTGCAAGCTCCGGTGGCTTGTCAGAGTCTATCAGGAAATCTTCCTATGTCGCAAGCGATTTCAACTGCTGCCCCACTGAAGCAATCGTCTTCTGGCACTACTCCGCGAATTTACGGGTTGCCTCTTAAATCCATTTTCGATTGTGTTGATGTCACCTAACTCTGTGACTTCAATTTTTCTGTCCATAAGTATATTTGGTAGAAAAGATGAAAATTAAAAAAAAAAATTTCTTCAATCTATTAAAAATACATAAATTTTTAACCAACCTTCACTTCTTTCTCTCCCTCCTCCAACCGTTCTAATTTAGAAGGAAAATTGTCATCGCTTTATTTTCTTTTATCTCACTTTTTTTTTCACCCAAGCATATTCAAATTTTATTTTCTTTTATTTTCTACTCAACTAAATACACCCTAAATAAATAAGTTTACAACTAATTATCGTATATAAGTGAAATAATATAAACGGATTTAAAATATTGTCATTTAATTCTTCTATAAATTCATATAATAATATCCTAAAGCTATTTGTGAAGGGTTTTTTAATTGCATTTATAATAATTACCTTAATTCACAGACCTCTCTAAATTTGTTTAGGATTTTCTTAAAAAATATAAATATGAAATTCATAGATGAATTTTGATTTCATGTGATTTTATACATGAATTTTTTAATTTGATTCAATTTTCACATATCACTAACAATATTATTGAGTTAGCACCATTTTAAATTAATATATTGCATACACAAACAATTATATTAATCCAATATGAAAAATAAATGTATGCATTTGTTTTTTTAAATGTATACAATTAAATCAAAATTAAAGTTTCATGTATACATATAAACCAAAATTCAAGTTTTATGTGTATAATTACACCAAATCAAAGTTTACATATCAAATTGCACATTGCACAAAAAAAAGTATTTATCGGTCGAACCAGTCCGCTTTGGGCCAAGCTTATGTTTATATTTTTCAACCCCGACCCATTTTATTGTTTATAAATAATAAGTATAAAAATAACTCCATATTAAATTTTACATATTTTTATAATTAAATTTAAATAAATTATTATTTTAAAACAATGAAATTGGTCTTGGTGGGTCAACTTCGGGCATAGAATTTTTTGAAATCAGACCTCAGCTCAACTCGGTCTGGTCACATCTGTTTTTAATTTAAAAATTGGAATCCACTTGACAACACTATTAAATAAATTATATTAATTTTGAATATGTGTTATCAACTGGAATTTATTTTTTAAATTAGAAAATTAAACATTAAAATGTCACATATTCAAATATAATGAAAATCTATTAATAATATTACCAATTAGATTGTAATTTTAAATAAAAATAGAGAGATTAAATTTTAAAAATAAAAATAAAAATCAAGGTACTAAATTTCTAAAGCTCAAGAGTATAAAGACTAATGTCATATTTAGAGTAAAGATATTAAATTTGTACTTTGTAATGATTCGGATGTAATACTTTTGACATTGTCAATCGACGTGATTATGATTATACCTTTCTTAAAAATATTTTTAAAAAATGTATTCATCTACTAAAGAGCCAACCACAAATCTCGAACATGAGTCAAAAATGAACATGAAAAATACAAAAAAAAGCATTAAATTAATAACAAATTAAAATTTTAAGAATCCCGTTTTATATAAAAGTGTGGGAGTGTTTTTAATTACAAAAATAGTTATACTTGATTTTCATTATGGAGTAATGATGAGCAAAATCATGTATCTAATTATCTTCTTAATCACTATTTAATCTCATTAATGCTACTCATCATCTCAAAACCCTATTCATATTTAGGCAAGGAAGCTAGTCAGAGTCGACTACCCAATTAGCTAGCTAGTAGAAATATCATCATCTTTTTGAATATGTTTCTTTATGTATAAATGCATTGCATCTTTCCCAAATCATCTTTTCATTGCTTTGGCTTTTTATATATATGTCATTTTCCACGTTTCTTACATAATTTCATTTTTGTCATGTTTAAGAATGTTGATGTACCATATAAATATATAAAACTTAAGAGAATTTTGACCCCAAAAAAACTAAATGAAGGCGATCTTGTCTGTTCACACATGTGATGCATTTACCCTACATTTTAGGCTGGCTGATTTTGTATAGAGGCAAATTGGATTGGATTAATTCATGTTATTTCCTATACAGTCAAGTGGTTTTAAGTCTATGACGGTCTTGGGTTCAAGTCATTTTAAATTTAAATAATTTCGAGTTCGAGTCATTTTGAATTTAAGTATTGAATTTTTCAAGTTGTCTTATCTCGAATTAGATCTATTTACACTTGATCATTCAAATTAATTTAATACAAGGATTATGATGAGTTGAATAATTTTATATTTAAGATATTTGGATGTTTTAAGTTTAACTATTAAATCAAGTTCAATTTCTTAATTTATTTAAATAAATTAGAAAATTAATAATAATCATAAATAATTTTTGAAATAAATCGTCATAAATTCAAATTAATTAACCTATATTATAAAGCCTTTTGAATGACTAAATAGATGTTATTTAGGTTTTTTTTTACAAAAGATAGTTATTTAGTTTATTTTACATTTTCATTATAAAGTTTCGATATTTTTATTGGGGTTAGTACTTGGTACACTAGTAGTATATTTTTTTATTTCACAAATAATCTTGAAAATTCGACCAGTCTCTTTTCTTAAATATTTATTTTTTAATATTTTACTATTCCCCATAAGACACTTGTTAATCCTCCGACTCCACTTGTAGAGTGTAAAACTCCATTCTCAATATACCAAAAGGAGATTAATCAAAAATCATTTTAAGATTTCAAATAAATCAAATAAAAGTCAAATTCAAATTTTTAAAGATTTTGAAGTCAAATAAAAACAAAATCAAAAGTTTTTGAGATTTTGCATTGTATTTTGATCATTCTCTTTACTTATTAAATTTATTTGCGAATAAAGAGAATATATATATTATGTGTAGTCTTGTTTTTGCAATTTGCTATCAAGATTTCATGACATAAGATGAAATTGCATATTTTATAACAATAGATAAATGATACTTACAATTTACAAGCTATTTAAAATAAAACAAATTAATAATTTAGGTTATAAGTATTGTTTTGCGATTTGTGAAAATTGAATCAAATTAAAATTTTATGTATAAAATCACACAAAATCAAAGTTCATGTATAACATTGCACATTGGACCAAAGTTCATGTATAATTTTGATATTTATCCTAAAAATTAAATACATGAATATTATATTTTATCTAATAAGGGTAGATTTGTAAATTATCATCACATTCTCAGAAAAGTACTTAGTGAATCAAAAGTGATAATGTAACTTTTCCAAAATTTTAATCAATACCTTTCAATATATATCAAACATTATAAAATATTTTTCTTGGCAACCACAACACCAACAATAATATTTACACGTGTAAAGTTATTTCTAGTTCACATATTGAAGAGACAACTCAACATGCTTAACAATAAATAAGGTACAAATGATTTAGATTTTAACATATTTAATAATTAATACAAAAATAATGAAATAAGCATGATACATTTAAATACTATTAATTAAATATTGATATAATCAATAAGGTTATACATGAGGTAACATGCAACTAAGGATATTTGGGGATTTAGCTTAAGTTCAATTGCACTTATGCGCATTTTATTTTAATATAAGGGTTAAAGAGGAGTTATGAGTATTTATGTATCTAGATTCTATATTAATATTGGGTTGGTGTCACGAGTTAAATGCAATTTAACTCAATAATGAAACTGTAAAAAAAATCAATTTAGATAGGTTTAAATCATCAAAGTACTTGTTCTCTTTTGAAATTTAAAATTTAGTTATTATACTTTAATTTTGAGACATTCAATTTCTGTACTTTTTTTATTTAAAATCTTGGTCCCTCCATCTAATTTTATCGTTAGAGTTAACAATGTTAAAGATAAAATAACTTTTTTGCCCTCAACATTTACAACTTTTGTCAAATTTGTCATTATTGTTTAAAAGTACATAAAATTAATTTTTCATATTTTAAATATTAAAACAAAAATATTTAAAAATGAAAATAATAATAACTCATAAAATAAAAAAATTAAAAATATAAAAAAATCTAAAAAAATCTAAAATTCAATGCTATCTAAATTGGACCAGACCAATTGGGGTATAAAAAACCAGTTGGCCCGCAAACAAACATGGACTGGTTGAATCGAGCTAAAAAATCGATTGAATTGATTTCAAACTGGTTTGACCAATTGGTTCTTGGAATGACCTATCCAATCGGTTCAAAGCAAATAAATTATTAAAAGAATTATAAAAACCGATTCAACTATCAATTCAACTAGTGTTTAATCCTGGTTCAACCAATCTATACCGGTTCGCAAATCAACCAAGTTTTTACCTCTTACTGGACTAAAAAATATATTTTTAATATTTTAAAAAATACATATATTTTAAAATTTTATGTTTTTTAATACAAAAATATTTTTAAAATTTATGTAATTTTAAAGGGTAGGGACCAAATTGACAAAAAATTATAAATATTTAGGACTAAAAGCTATTTTAACTTTAACATCATTAACTCTAATGGCAAGATTAGACAGAGTGACCAAGATTTTCAAATAGAAGAGTATAGGGATCAATATCTTAAAATTAAAATATAGGACTAAATTTTAAATTTAAAAGAGTATAAGTACCTTTGGTGTATATAAACCAATTGAATATATAAGGTAAGATACAACTAAGGATATTTTATAATTTACTTAAAACAAACCGTTTATCATTATCTTCCATTTTATCTATATCTTCCTTAAAAAATAAATAAATGTAAATTATAAATAGGTCATTTATTTTAAAATAATTTTCTATCATTTTAAAATATTTATGCAATTTACTTGAAAATAAATTATTATCAATTATCCTCACAGAATTATGTAAGTTCCTTTTTACCTATAAGTCACTTGAAAAATCTCTCTTTATAGATATATTATAAAAAGATTATTTATTTTAAAATATTTTTCAATCAATTCTTTTATCTTGTATATAAATAGATATCAAATTTACATGAAAATAATATTACTCGTGAATGTTTTAACAAAAAAATAGTGTCTGAAAATAATATTACTTGAGAAAGGATGGTATAAAACATAAATATTATTCATTTCTAATAGTTTGATGCTAAATCAGTAAATTCATTTTAAATTTTAGAATTTTCATTTATCAAGATAAAATATTCACGTGATATTAAATTCTTAAAAAATATGACGTAACCTCATTATTTCTTACAATTATTTTTCATCAAAATTAAAATAAAATTTAGTACTTTTTAATAACGTAAGCGCAATTGATTCACTAATAAAAACACAAATGATAACTTAATTGTTTGTGGTGAAGTAAGTAAAATAGGAAAGGGCGGTGATTCCCACGCAATCTAAAGGAGAGTTAAGAAAGAGGTCCGCGTGTTCCGAAACGGAAAGCACCAAAAGAAAGTGTGTTTTTAGCAGAATATCAACGTGTCATCTTTCTATTGAGTAGGCGGTTTACAGGATGGGACCCACCCAGCAGTTTAGAATCCAAACCCCAAAATGCAAAAGCCAAAATGCAAAGCGGCAGCCTTTTTTTTAATTTTTTTTTTATTTTTCTTTTTCGGATAACGACACGTTGGTCGCAGGATATCAGAGACAAGAACTTGCTTGGAATTCGGAAATTGGTGGGTCCATATCTCATAATTAAACTGTACCCGCACTCACTCGATCTAACCCCCTTGCCCTTTGCGGCATTTGACTTTTTCGTTTCCATTATCCTCTCTTTTTCCTACTTTTAAAGTTATTCACGTTCAATTACAATTTAATTTGGGTATAATGACAAATTTAATCTTCAATATTTATATTTTTATTAATTTGATCATTACTTTTTTAACTAAATTTGATAATTAATTTTTTTTAAAATAGTTAAATTGATTTTTTAATGGGAATGTTAAATAAAACAATAATTTTTTAGCAATATTGGTGTGCCAGCCTACATTATAATCCATGTATATTTTATATTGAGATGATACTATTTATCTTATATGCCACATTAATAAATAATTTAAAAATTACAAAAAAATCAAAAAATCAAAAAATCAAAATTAAAAATAATTATAAGAAGTTCATAATTAAAAAAAAAAAAGAAACATGAACTACACATGAATCATCATAAGAAGAATATATTTTAGATCTAAGTCGATCTGATAATCAGTGTTGGAGATCGAAAAAAAAAGCTGTTTGGGTTTTGGTTATTAGATTCGTGACGTTGAAAGTTGTTTCATAAATAAAGTGAATTGTAAAAGAGAAGGGGAGGAGAACTTTCGATTGATGTAGGTGGTGCGAACAGATAAAACCATAGATCAACGATTTTAACAACACAATGATTTAAATGAAAATTTTGAATAGTTTAATGATTATTTTGTAACTTTTTGAAGTTGAGTGACCAAAATGTAAACACACTAATAGTTAAATGGCATTAAAGACTAATTTACCATTAAATGCCTAAAAAAATATTCATGAGACTAGGCCGATTAAATGAAAAATGACGGGAATGGAACAATTTTGGAAAAATGCTTCAAGCTGGAAGCTTTTTCAAGTGATACGTAGAAAAGTGCTTCTAGCTGGAAGTTCTTTCCACCAAGTCAGCAAAAGCACTTCTAGCAGGAAGCTCTTTTCCTCTGATTTTTCCAGCGCTGGTTTTAAGTGTTGGGGTTTTGTTTATTTAAAGTAAGGTTTAGGGTTTTTTGAGATTTTAAATTAATTATTTTGTAATAATTGTTTGAGATGTTAAATAATAATTTAATTCAAAATTAAAAAAAACATTGTATTTTTACACCAATCGTATATTTAAATCCCGAAAATTGAATTAGATTCATAATTGAAACTTTCGTCTACTTTGCAAGGATAAAGTATTAGTCTTAATATTAGAGTGGTAGGCGATTTTCCGAAAATTATTTATTAACGGAAATATGGTTCTTATCATGACGTACATGAATTTGCCATTGATAATTTGAAAACAATGAATACTTGGTATTAGAAATTTTTTAGGAAAATATTAAGATAATTTAAATAAATAAAATTGAGAGAGCAAAATTTTTTTTAGAGAATTTAATTGGGTTTTGAGAGGAATTTGAGAGAGTTGAGATTGAATTGGAAATAAAAATAAAATGGGGGGTCTATAGGGTAAATTTTTTTACCGTTGGGGGGCAACGGCTAATTAAACAACCGTTGAAAGTAGGTGACCGCTGGGGAAAAATAGCTTCTGCGCAAAAATGGCAGAAAGAGCTTCAAGCTGGAAGCACTTTTCTGCGCATCACCTTAAAAAGCTTTCAGCGGGAAGTGTTTTTCAAAAATTGACCAATTCTCGTAATTTTTCATTCAATCTGCCTAGTCCCGTAAATATTTTATTTTTTACATTTAACGGTAAATTAATCAAAAGGTTGTTTACCCTAAATTTTATTATAGTTTTTGTGTAAAATTTATCATAAAATAATAATTAAAATTTGTTATACATAATCATCTAATTAGACCAATCATTTTGATAAAGAACGAGTTTACTCATAAAAAGGGTTCATCCAACTTAAGACTCCTACATGCTTACCACTGTCGGGTCACATCAAGATTTACTTGAAAATTCCTTTTATCGCATCTGATAGGATCCTCATTACTTTTTTTACCAATTCTTCGTAATACGATGAATCACATTCTATCATATCTTAGTAGAGCTTTTCATAATCCTATACTATCAATTTTACACGATAGGATACATGTACAAAGAGGCCCACACCAAGCCCTTACTTTACATAACTCCATCCCTTGAGGCTCCAAGCTATTACTCCATGTTAGAGGGATACACATATTATTATCGTAGCTCAAGAGGTCTTGGCATTTCTCCTTTAAAATTTTAATTAGGCTCTTCAAAATTTAAAATCCTCATTACATTTTATTTTTTTGAAAATTTTTATTAACCTCTCTTATTATTCTTTTTAAAAATCTCATTAATCTCGTAAAAAAATTTAAAAAGTTTAATTAGACCCTCAAAAATTTCTTTTAAAGAAAATTTCATAAACTTGTAAAATTTTTGAAAATTTAAGTGGCACCCAAAACTTAATTTTAAGATGTGCGACTACTCCATTGTCAACACTCTGTTCATATCTTACCATAGCTCTCTAAATACTCTCAAACAACTTTTAACGACCCTAGCATATCCCACGTATTCTATCAATGAAAATAATTGAGAGGAGCCTTCCCTAACCTGAAAGATTAATCACCCTTAAGCTTAAAAATGGTAATGAAAGATTAAAGGTCATGTCAAAATAATTAAAGATTAATCCAGCTAGAAAAGAAGAGTGAGAAATGTAATGCCTGATGAAACAAGTTGCTTAATGATTAATTAATATTTAATGGCATCCAGCTAAACACAGCAATGCTGTTTTGATTGAACATTTTTTGGAACCCATTTGGTGAATGGGGGATGTCTTAGTCTTTCTTTCAAACTACAAATCCAAGAATTTGGATTCAAATGCAAAATTTATAAGTTTAATTATATTATATGGTGGTTGGATTAGGCAACCTCCAATTTAGGATGTGAGGATTACTTTTGAAATCTAATTTTATAAATTAAAAAGAAAAAAAACCCTAAGCGAAATTGAACTTGAATTCTTATAAAATCAAATGAACCCTAACTCATGAACCATACAAAAGTTGTTTGAGAAGAAGATGATATTATGATGGGGATGTGCGTTGGGGGGTCTTATGTCTTAATCACACCTTAACAGTCTGGTCCACTCACTGCATACAGGAACCAGACAGCACCTCTTTACTTTTTGTAAGACTTACAACAACCATGTTCCATGGATCATATGCTTCCAAATCCTCTACTTCAAGCCTTTGTGACATGGGTCATAGTTTTGCATTTTCAATAACAAAAGGTTAATGCATCTTGGGAACAATTTAATGGAATATCCCAACCTCTTTAACTTTCAATCCATACCATAAATGACATCCTTTAGGGTTAGCAAAGAGCAACGTGAAACATGGTGGAGAAAATGATTACAGAAAACAAGAAAGTGGGATTATATGAACAAATCATCAACCACTTGAATGCCCATTTTGCTTTATTAAGAAAATTACAAATGAGGACACATCATTTTATTTTATTTTAAGGTTTCTGGTTATTATAGTTAATTATATTGGAGAAGTTTGGTGAGCATTAGGCGGAATCAAGTGATGGGTTTTTATAGTTTAAACAAAGGTTTGTGGAAGTGGAACTACTCTCTCTATATGCCATTTTTAGTATTCCAAAAGGATTGCTCAATGGACAAAGAGTTGTTCATTTGAAGTCATAAGTGGTATATTTTGATGACTGATATGAACACAGCAACATGTTCACACACAATTACTCTTTAATTAATAAAATGGACCATATTTTTTAAATGCACAATTTTGCTTCTTATATGAGCCAGGGCCAGGGGGCTTTGCTCTCAAAATATTTTAAAATTTTTAATTAGACCCTTTTTCTCATTAATCCTTCAATTCTTTTTTAAAAAATTAATTAGGCCATCCAATTAGGTTAATGAAATGTTCCATTTTATAGATTAATTCCATAAAAAATTATGATGCTTCGTTTTTTTAAAAAAATCATTCAAGCAGTCGGTTCGATTAAAAAATCATTAAAATTAAATTTTTTTAAAAATAATAAAACTTTGGTTCATTTGATTTATACCAGTTCTCAATTTAATCGATTCAAATTTTTTCTCTAGACTAATACCTTGATCGATTCTTGATCTGAACAACAAATTCAATCCAATTCAAACATCATTGACCTAAAATTCGAACCTCAACCGAAAACCCCATTAGCAATTACTAAAATTTTCATTACTTGTCATTCAACTTGTAGTTGTAATAATTTGAGACATGCATTTGACTTATAGTCTGCTGAGGATAAAGTTTAAGATACCCCCATAAAAGCAAATTTTCAAAGGTTTACTCACAAATTTCATTAACTTTTTCACCATTTATGAAAATAAAATGAATTATTTTTCATTATATCCTTGGCATGTTGTGGAAAACAACTTAGTCTAAATATAGCCTTGGTTCCCTACACCCTAGAAAAAATCAAAACACAAAGGTGTTAATTATAGAGTTGTTAATAACAAAAGAAAATAGAAAATACCTTTAAAATATTAATTAGCATATATGTATCTTTAGGATGTACATATAGCAAATCTGGCTACAACCATGTATGTACATATATGCTATTAGTTCTCGTATTATGCATAATTTATTGATTTAGTCTCTATGTTTTAATTTGATCATTTTAATCTTTATATTTTTGAATTGTGAAATTTTAGTTCGATTTAATAGCAACCTTTCAGTTCATTAAATTAAGTTATGTTATTTTCCTATATAGTAAATATTATCATGTGTGTAATACCTTGTTAGCTTGCGATGGATTGAATGTTTGTTGTTTGCGTTAAGATCGAAATTTCAAAATTTGAAAAGTACAAGGATTAAGAATGATTAAATTGAAGAATATAGACTAAATTTATAACTTTACACATGATACACGATTAATAGCGAATTTAACCAAAATGATTTAATTTCTACTATTTGAGTTCGAATTGGAATTTTAAAATTGAAAAGCACATGAACTGAAATTGTTAAAATTAAAGTATAAGGATTAAATCTACAACTTATGCATATTGCATGGACAAATTAGTAGGTTTTATTTAGTTTATGTCATTAGAAAAAGACTAAAACGCTAATTTTTTTTGAAAAATCATAATTTTTATTATAACGATATTTATATATCTCAATAATTTTAATATTTTTTTATAATTTAAAGAACTTGAATTACAACCTTAAAACAAATCTCAAATTTTAGCCAAATAAAATTGAAAGAGTTAAAAATTTGGGTATAGATTGAATTTTTAGTGTTGATACTGATTTTATATTTTTTATATAATTTTTCCTTTCACCAAGGACAAGTGTGATATATAATTTAATACAGAAAAAATATTTGACTTATCGTTGGTGCATATAATGTTTAATTATGTTCAAATAAAGTAATTAATATTTATGTATATGCTCTCTACTTTTTTGCTTTATTTAATAATGAGGTGTCATGTTATTATTCTTTGATGGTATGTGAAACTTATGTATCGATAGTGCATCAAATGCTACTATATATATAATGAGAAAGTATTTAGTACGATGACAATAGAGTTTTTAAACTTTACAAGTATGATTAGAGGGTTGACACGTGTCTATAAGAGCATAATAAAATATTTAAAGAAAAAGAGACACATGTCAATTTTTAAGACTACTTAAAGGAATAAAAATTGTTAACGTACCAAATACATACCCATATATATATTTTAATGAACATGTTCTTTTAGTCAAAAGTGACCCAAGTATATGAAGAAAAGTGACAAGTAGTGGCAAACCTTCAAATTCAAGGTTGTTTAATTTACAGCCACCAATCTCTTTTTAGTTTATAAATGGCAGATTATTATGGCCTCATTTGATTGTGGGCGACATGTATCGAATTTGCCATTAAATTTAGCCGAATTCCAGCCATGGTATCTTCACCATTGTTTAGCCAAAAATAAAACAAACAAAAGTGAAGTTTGAAATCTTTAGCCATTGTAATGGGTTGGGTTAACCAGTGCAACTTTGGGTCCTTTTCAATGGAGTTTGTGAACGAAAGTAATGCATATATTTTCCCTTTTTTCTGAATGTTTGAGAGTTTTTACATGGACCAACTTTGTAATATCATACATGAAGTTCTTGATCAAGAAGCATACATATGAATGAATTCGAAGAACCCCTTATCGATTCAATCGTTCAAAAGCCGGATCCGGATCAAACAGAGACTACATATCTGTCATTACAAACCTGGGATGGGAGAAACAGATCATCAACCACCGGCTGCCACTCACTGGGTGATGCCAGCCAAGTACATCAAACATACTTGGAGACAATGCAACTATCTGTCCCAACTCATGATTCTTCCTTTTCCTTCTTTGCCTTCAATCTCAAGCATTTACAGTGTTTATGTTCTGTAATACTTGGGGTAGAAGTAAGCTGTTTAGCCGGTTTCGAAATCGAAATCTTCTCTATCGTGCTTATGAATTTGCGTAGATGCTTAATGTACTCTGGGAAAGTTTCGAGGTTGCAATGGCCGCCACCTTTCACCCATAATGGATCATATTTTTCCTTTGAAAGTTCCCATAATCTCTTCCCATGAGACCAATCAACAATCTCATCATCTGTTCCCTGCAAAGGGTTTATCAAACAAAATGAATGAACCATTATTACATTTGGACGAAGATAGGGGACATAAGAGATGAGTATACTTACATGAATAACTAGAACCGGACATTGGACGCGCCGTATTTTGTCAATGTTCTGCAAGCATAGTTCCAAAGAGCTTTTCGATTAATACGAAAGGGAATAATTTATTAAGCTTGAAAACCGAATAGACGAGTTCATAGATGAAGCTTACTTTGAAGATATCGAACCAGAAAGTCATCTTGACGGGATACAAGACCCGAATGCCGGAAAGGATGGCACTGTGAAGAACAACTCCGCCTAGTTTCTTAACACGAGAAGCTAAGTGTAGAGTTGGTCCACTTCCAACAGATTGACCATACACTATCAAATCTTCCTGCTTAACTCCATATTCTTTCTTTAAACAATTGTACACTGCCTCTATGTCATAATATGTGTTGAATTCAGTTGGCTATTGCAATTGGAATTGCAGAAGATTAGCAAATTTATCATGTTATGGGTCATTTTTAAAATAATAAAAAAACCTTTTTTCATAAAACACATTTTCAAGCAATTAACAGTGTGGTTGACCCTCAAAATAAAGACAACAATATGAAGGATTCCTTTACCTTGCCCGTAGATGCTCCATACCCTGAATAATCATAACTGCAAAATAAAGAACAAAAGGCTAATATAATCACATCACTGAATGATCATGCCCTGGGAAAAAAACCAATTTCACATATCAAGGCAAAAAGGAAAACAAATTGAAAAAATAAAAATAAAACAGGAGTTCCATATGACAAACACATCATGTTCTCCCTCAAGTTTTCTGACAAATAATACAGACAGAACACAAAAAAGAAACATTAAACCTTGAAAAAAAGTGAAGCCTGTCAACATAATAAAAAGGAAGGAGAAGGGATACCTCATAATGTTGACACGAAGGTGGGCTCTGAGTTCATTGAAGAGTTCATGCATCTGGCCTAAATCAGCAGCATTGCCATGGGAATACAAGAGGGTTAAACGAGCAACAGGGTGTCTCCAAAAGGTGGCTATGATTTTATTCCCGCCTTTGGTATCAAGCATATGAACATCTATGTTCTTGTCGGCTGTCACCCCTTGCAAAACAAGCTTCCCACTTTCATCCTTATGTACATCGTACGTTGGTGGGTCTGGTGGGAAAAATGCAAACCTTGCGGCCACATTCGACGTCACATTCCCCATTTCACAACCCAAAAATTCCCAACTTCTTTTTTCCCCTTTTTCTCTTTTCAGATATGAAACTGCATAATACATGCAATCAACATAAGGCCAAGGAGGGAAAAAAAAAGAAAGAAGGGTTTTTTGGGTTTTTGTGGATCCGATCTAAATGGGTGAGCGCTGCAACTGTGTTCTTGAACAAGAACGAAGGCCTAGAAAATATTGATAGCTAATAGCTATAACAATTAACAACAACCCCTTTTTATTTATTTTTTAATTGCTTTCAAGGAGCTTAGAATCAATGGCTGTTTTCATCATCGTCTATCTGCCTTCTATTTTTCTTCTGTTTTGTGATTGACACCACCTAGTTTTGTGTTCGACGAAATGTCCGATTTACCCTTTTTACGCTGAAACTAATTATCTGCTAAATCTCCAAATAAATTCAAGTATACTTTTTTTGTTATCCAAATATATCGGACCGAAATTTTGTTTTACTTGAATCCCGCCTAATTTTCCTTTTTTTCTAAATTGATTTTGATTTTTTTAACTAAAGATTACCATTTTTAAATTTATTTTTTTATTCAGATTACATCTAATCTATGCTCCAAATTTATATTTTATATTATTTTAAATATTATATTTTTAGGAAATTATTTTGAATTTTATTTTTATTTTTATTTTGGTGAGAGAAAAGAAAAGATACTCGCAACCCTCCTTCCGTTATTCAATCTGTTTTTCTGTTTTTTTCTTTGAGAATGTATTCAAGTTCCCGCGCCTAATTACCGTTGATTTTGAGGGTGCTGATTCCGAAATTTGGATAGCTTCAATAGCCTCCAAGCTGTTTATTTGTATTAACATTTCGTTTCCTTGTTTTTTCTGCACCAATAATAAATTATTGTATTGAGCATCTCCCTATCTATCGACAAAAATTGATGATCCAATCTCCGTGTTTAAACTTTATATTCTTTATTGTATTAGTAGTGAAGGTTTTTAATCTCATAAGCCACCTTAAATAATTACCACGTGTTTCATTTATTTAAATATCAAACTAGATCACACTTTCTTAATTTTATTTGTAAAGTTTTAAAAAATAAAATATCATCTGTATGAAATAATTCATATTTCAATAAATTTGTGATAAATACTATTATTGTTTACGTGGAAAATAAAATTCACAGATTCCAACAATAATATGTGTTTCGTTAATTTAAGTTTTATTTATTTATTTTAAATACAAGACATGTATTCTTATTCTAAAATAATATATCTGATAAGAATACTTTTGTAAATTACATATTAATTATTTTAAAATTATATTAATCACTCTGATTAATATTTAATAATAAAGAATTTAAAAAAAGCTAAATCATTTTAATCCTACATCATGGAGTTCTGGGTATTAAATTTTGTTATAAAATAGATATTTGATTATAATAGTAATTAAATTTTGTTATAAAACAGATATTGATTATAATAGTAAAAAATTGAAGTAACGAAGAAAATTAGAGCATAATGACTTATTTGACTCTCTAATTTTGTAAAAAAGTTATTTTAATCATCTATTAAGTTTCACCTCTTTTAACCATTGAAGTTGTATTATTTTTAAATCACCTCAAAATGAATAAATAAAAAGTTAACGTTCGTTAACTTTGTTAACATGATGATTCACATGTATGTCCGCTAGTAATTTATCAAGTTTTTGAAATAAAAATATTTTAAATATTTTTATATATTTTTGAATTTTAAATTAAAAATTGATTAATTGATGATGTGGCATTGATGTGACAATCTATGTGTATACCATGTTAACAAAGCTAATATGTATTAATTTTTCAACTATTTTAAAGATAATGTAAATTAAAAAAATAAAAGGATAAAATAATTTTTTGATAAAATTGGACAACTAAAGGGTTTGGATATAACTTTATAGAAGCTCAAAATGAAGGGTGCTTTTGACATTTAAATCTCTAGGCTGAATGTTCCCTTCTTCCAAAACAATGGGTCGTTCCTAAAATCTAGTGCCTTTAAAATATATAATTTTACCCCTATAAAGTACTAAAATTAAATTTGATAGTTTCGAAAAATAATATATTTAAACATGATTAATAATATTTAATAAATCAGTAAATTGAAGAGAAAAAAAGGAAGTTGTGTAGAGATGGAGGGTTGAGATTTGGTCAAAGGTCTGGTTGCAGAGGAGGGAGGATGAGAGAAGACATCAGAAATATTGTCAGAAGCAGATATTCCCCTGTTTCCATTGGTTAGATATGACTTCAGGTTTCAACCCATGTTTTTGTAACATATGTCTATGCCTTTCTGCCTACTTGCAACTTAAACCATTTTAGCATAATTTTACGGGTAAACTATCAAAATAGTCATTTTTATTTTACTCATGTTACATTTTAGTTACTAACGTTATCGTGTTATAACATTCTAGTCACTGAACTATTAATTGTTGTTAAGGTGTAACGGTAAGCTGACGTGGCACGTTAAATCATCATTTCAAACGAAAATTTTAGGTTAAATTATACAATTGACCCCTATATTTTTTTCGTTTTGAACAATTTAATTCTTTTCTTTTATGTTCTTTTAACTTTTTTTTTCCATTCTCTTCTACTTCTCCCTCTGTTTTTCTCCCTTATCCATTTCATTTAACGTAATTTTTCTATGCTTTCCATTTGTTAAAACACCCGTTCTGAGGGTTTTCGTTGTTGATGGTGAAGAGGTCGAGTCTTCTGAAGGTCGCCCCAAAGCTGTTGAGGTTACTGGCCCCAACGAAAACCTTGTTCGTGGCTCCTCTAGATCCGAGCCCAGTGACCTTGGTGGTGGTGGAGGTTATGGCGGTGGTTATGGTGGAAGGGGAAGGAGAGGTGGTTATGGTGGAGGTGGCGATGGATGTTATAAGTGTGGTGAGGTGGGCCATTTAGCACGGGATTGTAGACAAGGTGGCGATGGCGGTGGTGGTGGAGGCAAATATGGTGGCAGTGGCGATAGCGGTGCTTGTTACAAATGTGGAGGCTCTATGCATTTCGTTAGGGAGTGTCTTGATAGTGGTCGCTAATTTTGATGAGGGGTTTAATTGAGTCATTCATATTTCTCCGATCCATCCTTTTTCCCTTTTCCACTACTATTTCTGTTAGTTTCGTTATTATCGTATGGTTTGCTTTTTATGTTTTCTTTTTTTAGTTTATGTAGAATGATTTCTCTTAGTCAGTTTGCTTTAATTTTGAAGTTGGCAAAAGGCTATAATAGGTGCTTTCGTAGTAGTCTTATGGTGAGTGTGTACATTAGTATTGATGGAAAAACAACAATGAAGAAGAAAATAATGTTAAAACTCACTGTCATCAAGTGTTTATATAGATATCATATAAATAAAAAGAAAAAAAATTAAATTATTCAAAAATAAAAGTATAGGGACTGGTTTTAACAAATGGAAAACATATAAAAACTACATTAAGAGAAATAGAGAAGGGAGGAAAACAAAAGGAGAAGCAGAAGAGAACGGAAAATAAACAAAAAAAAGAAAGTTAAAAAATAAAAGGAAAAAATTAAATTGCTCAAAACGAAAAAAATATAGGGATCAATTGTATAATTTAACCTAAAATTTGCGTTTGAAATGATGATTTAACGTGCCACGTCAGCTTACTGTTACATCGTTAATGGAAATTAACAGCTTAGTGGATAAAATGTTACAACACGAGAACATAAATGACTAAAATGTAATATTTCAAACATAAGTGACTAAAATGTAATCTAAGACAAACAAAAGTAACTATTTTAGTAATTTGTCCTAAGTTTTTTAGGTTTAAATTTGCTACACCAGAGGTTATACTTAAAAATTTAATACTTTCGGTCTTTTCCCTAATTTTACAAGATTATTAAATTAATTGTAAAAAATATAAATTAAAAAATAGTAAAAAATATAAAAGTATTAAAAAATTATTAAAAAGTTATGACTCATACCTGAGAAAGTTTGGGGTTATTTTTTATATGAAGGGATGAATTCAGCGTGGTGCTTAGGTTTTGTAATGGATGTATCGAAAGAAGGTGAAAAAGAAGGATTAGAGTAGATCTAGTAATATCAATGTAGGTATTGTAAAGAAGTGAACGAAGTGCATTAAGGTAGAGAGTAAAATTAGAGTAGATTTGGTAACATTGAGTGTAGTGACAGAAGGTGATCGATAAGGTGGATAAAAAGAAATGTGACAAGTTGAGAGAATTTTATTGACAGCTTTGAGAGTTAAAATGCCATAGTATCAAAAGCCACGTCACAAATTGTGAAGCGCTCCTATTTATAGTGTCTCAAGAATGGAGTTACAAAGTTGATAATTAATGGGAGTGAAAAAATTAACTTTTAGTTACAATGACATTAAGTTAGAAGGGAATGGTGATATAGCAAATAGTGGAGAAGAACTTACTATGTTTTTAAAAGACAGAAGAAACACTTAATATTCTAGAAAAATGTTAAACAAGAATCCTCTTAACTAATTACTAGTATATAGAGAGAGATGAATGAACATCATTCTTACAAATTTTTCTTCCTAAACTGTAGTTAGAAGAAGAGAAAGAAGCTTGGATTTCCACGTTTGCTATTAATCAAGATACACTAGTTTTTAACTTTGAAAGTTAAACCAAATTGTCATTAAAAGAGTTATAAGCCTATTTTTCGAGTTTATATTTTATTTAAATTCTCTCATTTTTGAACAGGTCTAACTAAAAAGCAAGTTAAGATTTCTACTTAATTTTTAGGGATCATAAATTTGGATATTTATAGATATTTCATTTTAATTAAATATGGATGTTTGACCTATTCTTTGTAAATTTAAATATTATGGGTTCAATATTGATTGAGCGTTAATTAGTTAGAATTGTTGTTATTATAACAACAAGAATAATTTGAGT
The DNA here is from genome assembly GCF_025698545.1 of Gossypium raimondii. NCBI lineage: Eukaryota > Viridiplantae > Streptophyta > Magnoliopsida > Malvales > Malvaceae > Gossypium > Gossypium raimondii. Next base: position 50,657,919 of record NC_068571.1, read on the forward strand.
TTGTGTTTTCATTCAGTCTAAAGATTTGAGGTATGAGTAGTGAGAAAATGGAATAAAAATGATATTATAGATTCGAATAATATTAGATTATTTGTAATGGAAATGGATATTAACCCTTGGATTTTCATTATTCTAATCCACTATACTTTTGGAAATATTAAGATATTGAATATCTAGATTTTTATTTCAAAAACTATTTTATAGTATCTCAATGTGGAAATTCAACAGAAAATTTAATTAATTCATATTCGAAATTTGATAATAAATAAATTCACATTTTAAAGCAAATTTATAAATTGGAAATAAGAGCTACAAATATTTGACACCTTATGAGAATTGAAATTATGTATGCAATACAAAGAGAAGTTTTCTTAATTTACATTTAAACAAGGTTTTCTTCACATTCCTATATAATATTGGAAATAAAAGGTGTGGAGAGATGTATCTAACAAATGAACAAAAGTTGAATCTGATCAAACATTCAATGCAAGAACATAAATTTGGGTTCCCATTTCCATATTTTAACACTGCAAAACCTTGAAGAAAAGAAGGAGTTGAGTGCTAATTTGGCCAAGTTTTGATTACCCAATACCCACAGACCACAAGCATTTTTTTTTCTTTAACTAAAATCAATGTTTCTCAATGATTTTAAAGGCCCTGAAATCATTCACCAGAGCCACAAATCAATATTTTTATTCTTTAACTAAAAACAGTTGTAATCTTTAATGAGTTTTTATTTATTATTTTCACAATTAACCAAAGAAAAAGAAACACATCAACAACACATATGGCCAAATCTAGCTGATATGCTTCAGTCCAAAGGAAGAGAGCGAGTCAAAATGGCCCATAGAATGCTTGGGATTTGGTGCACTAAAGTCGCAAAGATTAGTTCTAAAAAATCGTTACGATCTGCAACTAAAGAAGGCAACTGTTTAAAAGGTGTTTAGTAAAGCACAAAAGAGTCCCACATATTTATGTATTACTATGATTAAGATTTGTTGATATGGTATTCGTAAGGGAGGAGACATGAACGAGAATATGGTGCTATTATGGAAAGTCGGTTCATATTATAAGGTGGAGAGCTGAAGGTGATAAGTAAACAAGGAGGTTGAGGATGTAAGGGAACAGTATGAAGACTAGAATATTGGAGGGTCAATCCCTTCTTTATCGAGCTCTGAAGTATTTATAAGAGAGGTCCCATGTTTGGTAGTGATAATGTGATGATCTTGCTATCAAACTATCATTGTGGGATGCATGAGAAGGATGTCTGTAATGGGACACATTCTATCATTTCTTTTGAGTTGTGGTACAAAATTGATAGCTTAAAGAATCACATTCTCAAAAGGGTGAATTCGTGAAGGACAAGTGGATGAGAAAGAATCACATTCTCAACAGAAGGGTGAATGTCGTGAAGGACAAATGGACGAGAACCTTTCGGAAGAATGGGTGGCTAGCTTGCGAGAATGGTTGATCTTTTCTGGGAAAATAGGAGGTTGTTTGGAATCAGAACTTTTGGATTATTGATCCTTTGGTGACTAGCCGGTTGGTAGAGAATGAAGGAACTATATTGAGTAGCTTGCTGTGCTATCACGTTCCACAACATAAACTTTGGTTTAATGCACATTAACAACAGAATTCAACTTTCTTCCCTATAAGCCCTCGTTCAATTATAAAATTAAACAACAAAAATATCATCCTTTTGATCATCAACACCAGCATTCTATTTAAGAATTTTTATAAAGCTCTTCGGTCATACCAACTTCAACAGGCCCAGGCTGAGAGGGGAAATACCTATCTTTAGATGCACTTACAATGGTAGGAATATTTGTTGTAGGGATTTCGACTGAACTAGGAGGACAACCGATATTTAAGGATGCTGGATTCTTAGACTTCTCCACTGAACTTCCTTCAGGATTTGAGTTACAACTGCGTCGTCTGTAACGCCTGGAATGCGATGATATTAGGGATACAGATTCATTATCCTTATCAATATAAGGAGTGTTATTTTGATTACCAATTAATACAAGCTAGAGAAGGCGTGTTATGTTACAGGATCTCTGCAATCTTAAGGGCAGGAACCCAGACATGGATCTTTCCATGCTAAAACACCAGCCAAACCCTTCTACATATTATATTTTGCACAAGGACATTTATATATTAGTTCTCACCCTTCTACATATGGTCACCATTTTCACGCTACTACCAGTTTTTAGGCATTGGAAGGAGCCAAACCCTGACAAGTTACCTGGATCACCATCGCTGAACACCCAATCATTTCCACAAATGTTATTCAACTCAAGGCCAAGACCTGCATAGACAAAAATGTTCATCATTAGAGAGAAAGAGTCCCTGCAGCCAGATCTTCTCTTTTTACTCAACTTTAGATAATGGACCACCATTTTTCCCAACAATTACATTGAGATCTACACAACAACCTGTTTAATCCAAGCAATCCTCAACTTTTCATGCTAAACATCTACCACTAAGAAAAGAGATAATAGAAAAAAATTACTAAAGCATGCATTGAGGTCGGCGAAACTTACCATTTTCTAGCTGAAGTTGAACTCGGTCCTTTCTCCAAAGATGAGGTGGACGAGAAATTATTAGCTAGGTGTTATAAACATGCACAAAAACCGAAACATCCATATCTAAAACCATCTGACATTTCATTGTTGCTTAATCTAATACATAACCAATCAACCATTATTATATTATTATTACTTAAAAAGATTTAACATCTAAATTTACCAATATATTTTTGTTACATAATAATTTTTGTAACTGAAGTTGTTGAGTTATAAATTTCATAACCAATTTTATTATAACTAAAATATTTTCACACATCATTGTTAAAAATGCATTATATTTGAAAAAAAATTGTTACAATATATATAATTAAAATGATTTTTAATTTGTAAAGGTATTGTGCATACTTTAGACAACGGAGGTAAACGTAACAACCTCGCAACAACTTTTTATTGTTACAATAAAATTTTAACAACAACAATACATTATTCAATAAAATATCATTTTTCTTGTAGTGAAACTATCAAGTATTATTAAAACTTCAATTAAATTTGATTCGATAAATATAGAAGTATAGAAATGTTTTTTTTTAAACTAAACTTTGCGTTTTTGAAAATCCTATCTTACTTTCTTACCAAAGTGACACTTATTTATTATTTATTGAATCCGAAAACAAGGGAGAAGATAAAATTTGTGTAAGATACACCACACTCCCACATCTGAGTCAATGGTACCATTAGTGAATATCATTAAATCATTCTGGGTATTGTCTTTCTAAGTAGTGGATTGAATTGAGACTAAAATTGTGGTGAATTTTGATAATATATATCAAGTTTAGAGCTGAATAAAAACCTATTAAATTTTAGATCTGAGTCGAGTTTGAGTCTTGTTTCCATTACATTGCTATCTCTAAATGGGCCTGACAAAGCCCTATTAAAAGTCAACTGATGAAATTTGCTTGGAAAAGTCAATGATCAAGTTAGGAAGCCTTTTTGACGTCTTATTCACGTTATTAGTTACTTATTTTAAAGGAATTCATTTGGGTGAATTATCAAAATAGTCACTTTTATTTTCTTCAAAATTCAAATTATATTTTAGTCACTTATATTATTGTGTTATAACATTTTAGCCACTAAGTGTTAATTGTTGTTAGTAGTGTAACAGTAAGCTGATGTGGTACGTTAAATCATCATTTCAAACAAAAATTTTAGGTTAAATTATACAATTGATCCCTATATTTTTTTTCGTTTTGAACAATTTAATTTTTTTCTTTTACGTTAAGTTAAAAGAGATGAAGAATGAAGAAAAATAGAGGGAGAAGTAGAAGAGAACCAAAAAAAAAGAGATAAAGTTAAAAGAACATAAAAGGGAAAAAAAATTTCAAAACGAAAAATATGGCGACAAATTGTATAAGCTAACCTAAAATTTTTATTTGAAATGATGATTTAACGTGCCACGTCAACTTACCGTTACATTTACGACAATTAATGACTCAGTGACTAAAACATAATATTTCAAATAAAAGTGATTATTTTGGTAGTTTGCCCAGTTGAAAATATTAATTGGTTAACAATTACTTGTATACTTGAGTAATTTCTTGAAATATTATTATTTAATTAAAATCCAAATAGGATTATAGATATCAGATAAGTGTCTGAAGTTCTGCTTCAATACATATACATAGTAAATTCATAAAATAGTATTTACTTCTAATTTTAAACCGATTTGACTTTTGGGACTATAGATATGGATTATTGTGTAGGATTTGATTTTTCTTTTATTCCTAAAAGTGACACATTGATATGGAATACAGTCCTTTAAAATGAAATCCAATCCTTACTTTGACCAATTAACTTAATAGTTGTAATTTTGTAAGGTTAATATTATGTAAAAGTCAACATTTGATAAATAAATTTAATTTAATTTAAAAATATCAATTTTTAAATGATGATATTAGGTATATATTGTTTTAGGTTAAATTATGGATATGGTCTTTTTACTATATTTAAATTTAGGATTTAGTATCTATAGTTTAAGTTGATATAGTTTGGTTCTTGTGTATAATATCATTAGTTAGTCGGAATAATAAACACCCTTTAATTATACGGTTAAAATGTTGAGACAATTTTTTCTTAAAAAAATACTTATTTTAACTTATCATGTCAAAATGCTATGTATATATTGTACTAGAAAAATGTTTTTAAGATAAATTTATGTTAACTATTTTAATTAAAATAATTAAAATGTTAACTTTTGGATTAATAATAATATTATAAAAGTAAATCACCGAATTATAGTAAAATTAAAATATAAAATTGAGAGATGAACCATTATTTTATAATTGTTAAAAAACATAAAGGAGAGGTGTGGGACATGTTATTAAGAGTAGGGGTGAGCAAAATCTGATTCGATTTGAAAAATACGATAAAAAATTCAAATTTTGAATTAAATAGCTCGAGTTATTTGAGTTAATCAAGTTATTCGGATAAACTCGAATAAAAAATTAAGTTTTTCGGTTTAACTCGAATATGAATTTCACAATTTGAGTTATCCGAAAATCCAAATAAGAAAAGATATAACTGTGTCGTTTTGATAAATGTTTACTTTTTTAAAAGTTAAAATTCAAAATAATAATTAAGTTAAAAGGCAAAACTACGTCGTTTTGATAAATGTTTACCCATTAAGTTAAAAGGCAAAATCATTATATTGTTCATGTAGTTAAATAATCTTGTACTTCGTCTACTAGTTAAATAATCGGTCCATCTAAACGTAACATTAAGTATAAATAATAGGATTCGTTAACTTGACTCGATTTGACTCAAAATTTTTTGACTCGTTTCGATTTGAAAAAAAAGTAAATTGAGTTCGGTTGCTAAAATAGGATTTGTCAACTCGACTAACTCGAAAATTTTTGACTCGGCTCGATCGAATACTCACCCCTAATTAAGAGACATTTTTTAAGTACTTAATAACATTTCTTTTATATATATAGTATAGATTTTAATTTTTTAATAAATTAAATTATGAAATATAATTTAAAATCAAGTTACATAAATATAATTTAAATATTTTATCTAATTATAAATTGTATTCTATTATTTTATAAAAATTGAGAAGTTAGTTCCATATTTTTATAATCAAAAGGAAAGAGCTCAATATAAGTAATGAGGTAGAAAATTAGCCATCACAATGTCATGCATTGTCCAGCAAAGTTCTTAAAAAACCCTCCATACAACATCCATTCTCATAAACAAATTTGTCATACCATCCGCTATTCAGTTCTTCTACCTCAAGACATAATTCACCCAAAAGTCCTTCATCGGCCGCAAATATTCATTCACTCTTTTCCTCAGCAAACTTTGATCTAGAGTTTAACCATTCAAGAAATTAACTGTCTCTATGTAATCCATTTCAAGGATAATATTTCTAACACTTTTCTCACATGCTAGCTTAGGCCCCATAAAAATTGAGAAATTAGTCCAATAACTAATAGATACGTATATTTAAATTACAAAATTTTATTAATATATTGCATAAAATTATTGAATTGCTGAATTTTTAACATTATTACCTAAATTAATTTTTCAATTTTCAATAAACACATTAACTAAATTTTGATAAATTAAAGTAGAATAACTATTTTTCAATTAAACTCAAATATTTTGAATCAGACGTCATTATAGATTTACTTAGAATATAAAATATAAATTCCTCTATGAATTAGTGTTTTTACACCCAGAATATCCAGTTAAGTGACGGTAACAGATATAGCCAAATAAACCATATTGACCTTCACAAGTTATCGCAATAAGACGCAACCATGTAAGTCTAGGCATTGAAGTAATCCAAGAAGATTTCCAGGTTTGGCATTTGTTTAATCATAATAAATTCACTCAACCATCGCCCTCTATGGCTCTATCTATATATAGGTGGCGCTCCAAGCTATTTATTATACCATTCAAAGCTCCATTTGGAACTCAACAATGGCTGCAAAACTCCTTAGCTTTTTGTTTTTCAGTTTCCATTTTCTTGTTTTTCAGCTTCACTTCTCCGCCGGTCAGGATGTTGTTAGGGCTGCTTATTGGTCGGCAGGCAGTGAATTTCCCGTTTCCGATATAGACTCCACGCTTTTCACTCACCTTTTCTGCGCATTTGCTGATCTTGATTCTCAAACCAACCAAGTCACGGTTTCCTCGGCAAACCAGGCCCGATTCTCCACCTTCACTGAGACTGTCCAACTGAAAAATCCTTACATTAAAACACTCCTTTCAATCGGTGGGGGAAGTTCATCGGCATCAGATTTCGCTTCCATGGCTAGCCAAGCTAATACCCGGAAATCATTCATCGATTCCTCCATAAATATAGCTAGATCTTACGGCTTCCATGGCCTTGACCTTGATTGGGAGTACCCATCAACACCTACTGAAATGAACAACTTGGGTTTACTTCTAAACGAATGGAGAGTTGCTTTGGTTAATGAAGCCGCCAATACTGGCAACTCAAGATTACTTTTGTCGGCAGCATTTTTCCGCAACTCGGATTATTATACTCTGGATTATCCAATCCAGGCAATACAGAATAGCCTGGACTGGATCAACGTAATGGCTTATGATTTTTACGGCCCTGGATGGTCAACTGTAACCGGACCTCCAGCAGCGTTATACAATCCCGGAACTCAAGTTAGTGGTGATTATGGGATCACTTCATGGATACAATCAGGTATTCCATCGAATAAATTAGTTCTCGGCTTCCCTTTTTACGGCTATGCATGGCAGCTTGTGGATGCAAATAACCATGGGTTTTTTGCACCGACTAGTGGACCGGCTATAACGCCAAATGGAGACTTGGGTTACGGTCAGATCAAGGATTTTATTTCGGCCAACAGCGCCACTGAGGTATACAATGCGACGGTGGTTTCGAATTATTGCTACGCTGGGACGACCTGGATTGGTTTTGATGATACAGAAAGCATTACAGCCAAGGTTTCTTATTGTAAACAAAAAGGGTTGCTTGGTTACTTCGCATGGCATGTTGGCGCTGATGATGGTTGGACTCTTTCTCGAGCAGGTCAGTGAATGGTTTAATACCCATATATTCTCAATCTGAATGGTCTAAACCATTCTTTTTAGCCATAGCAATTTGTTTGATTAACTTATAACATTTTAATGGGTTTCTTTTTCATGTGGCAGCATCGGAAACTTGGGGATCGTAGATGCCAATTGCGAGTAACTAAGATATTTATACAGTTATACTATTACAAGTCACGAAATAATATGATCCTTGTCAATAAGAATGATGGTGACTTATTTAATAAATATAGTTGACAAGCTTAATCTCCTTTTATGATTTTCATTTTCCTTCTCTATTAGTAATTTGTACCAAAAAGAATAAATGTATAATATTATTTATTTTAATATTTAATTAATAAAAAATAGAAAAGTCTAAACCAGGAAACGGCAATTAGTGAACACCTCAACTCAACCCACAAAGGCCTAACTCCCCTAGGAGACTACTCTCCCAACTCTTTGATAGGGATCAACCCTCATCAAACTCGGATCTTCTTTTGAAAAGAGTTTCCATCAAATTTGACAAATCATTCCGTAATTCGTGGGTATGTTCAAAGGTTTCCGATCAATTATCTAGAAATTCTTCAATGTTTTCTCAACTCTTCAAATTAAGGTAGTTGGTATCGAATGAATGTACAGTTTTTCTATTAGTACTGGTTCATGTTAGTCACATAATAGGGTAATCCATTTCAATTTTATTGATAGTATACATAATATTTACACGAAGTAGTCACATAGGAATAAGAAAGATATATAATATATTCTTAAATATATGTCTAAAAGATATACAATAATATACAATATATTTAAAATATCAAATAATGAGAGTAACTAAATCTCTATGTAAAATACTCCTTAAAAATAAAACTTTTGTTTAAGTGGTAAAGAAAAAAAATATTGGTGGCATGGTTTCAAATATCACCCTATGTAAATTTTAACATACAAAATAAAAATAAAATACTCATCAATTATATAAAATATTCTTGAATAAGTTTCACTAATTCAATTTATCATTAAGCAAACTCAAAATAAATGAATAAAATAAACCCTGTGAATTTTTTTAAAAAATTGTTGAAAATTTTAATTTTTTAATGAAAAAATGGAATTTCTAAGTATTCCAAACAAATAATATGTGAATTATAATTCATATATATTATATAACATAGAAGAAATGGGATATCAATATCCTCATTTCATATAAAGAAAATAAATTTTCATGGAGTAAAAGAATGAAATTTGATGAGTGCTATATGTTGTATAATTTGACCAATTAATAATGTATGATTAATTTTCTAGTGTTGGATATTTTTTACCGGCTACGCAAGTTGGTCAGTGTCATGTATTAGGTGCTTCTTCAATCACTGTTGGTCATTGCTATATTTATTATACCATTCAAAGCTGCATTTGGAACTCAACAATGGCTGCAAAGCTTCTTAGCCTCTTGCTTTTCTGTTCGCACTCTCTGCTTCAGCTTAACTTCTCCGCCGGTCAGAATGTTGTTAGAGCTGCCTATTGGTCTGCAGACAGTGGATTTCCAGTTCCCGACATAGATTCCACACTTTTCACTCATCTTTTTTGTGCATTTGCTGATCTTGATTCTCAAACCAACCAAGTCACCGTTTCCTCGGCAAACCAGGCCCGATTCTCCACCTTCACTGAGACTGTCCAACTGAAAAATCCTTCCATTAAAACACTCCTTGCAATCGGTGGGGGGAGTTCATCGGCGTCAGATTTCGCTTCCATGGCTAGCCAAGCTAATACCCGGAAATCATTCATTGATTCGTCCATAAAGCTAGCTAGATCTAATAGCTTTCATGGCCTTGACCTTGATTGGGAAAACTTATCAACGCTTCCTCAAAAGACCAACTTGGGTTTACTTCTCCAAGAATGGCGAGCAGCTGTGGATAAAGAATCCACCACTACTGGCAACTCAAAATTACTTCTTTCAGCAGCACTACCTTTCCGCAACTCGGATTATCCAATCCAGGCTATACAAAATAGCCTGGACTGGATCAATGTGATGGCTTATGATTTTAACGCCCCTGGAAGGTCGACTGTAACCGGACCTCCTGCAGCATTATATAATCCTGGAACTCAATTGAGTGGGGATTATGGGATCAGATCATGGACACAATCAGGGTCAGGGATTCCGCCCAATAAATTAGTTCTTGGGCTTCCCTTTTACGGCTATGCCTGGCGGCTTGTGGATGCAAATAATCATGGGTTTTCTGCACCGGCTAGTGGACCGGCTGTATCGCCGAAGGGAGAACTGGGTTACGGTCAGATCAAGAATTTTTTTTCCGCTAACAGAGGCACGAAAGTTTACGACGCGGCAGTTGGTTCGAATTATTGTTACGCTGGGACGACATGGATTGGTTATGATGATACGGAAAGCATTAGAGCTAAGGTTTCTTACGTTAAACAAAATGGGTTGCTTGGTTACTTCGCATGGCACGTTGGCGCAGACGATGACGGTCGGACTCTCTCGAAAGCAGGTCAGTCAATGATTTCATACCTATACTTTCTCAATCCCCATACTCTAAATAATTCTTTCTCTAATATTGCGTTCTCTTCGTTTTTGTATTGCAATTTGCCATTACACCCAATATTTTATGTTCATGTGGTGAAGGTTTTAACCGAAATCGTCACATTTCTCATTTATTTTTTTTTTAAATTTTAATTAATAGTTATGTGTTATCATAAGATTATTTTTCTAATTTGGTTCTTATGTTTTTTATCTAAATTTATTAAAATAATGATCAGAATAAACTTAGATAAATGACTGTCCAAATACAAAAGAATAATAGTAATAAATTATCCAAGTTCATATTAGACGTAGTTTCTTAAATAATTATTAAAATGTTATTTATTTTAGAATTTTTAAAATTTTCTAAAATATTTGTTGACATGGAAAAAATTCCTTCATATTAAACTTACATGATATCTCATATGTCACTATTTTGTTATATTAGTAAAAAAATGACGGTCAAATTTGGTTAACGTTAATGATCAAGAGCTTAATTGATTAATTTTTAATTATAAAATTTGAATTGAGTACAAATTTTCATGAGCACTTAATTGATTTTTTTTATCTTTTTGCAAAGGGCATTTTTACCATAAATTTTGATTTTCTTTTATAAATTTCATAAATTTTTATAATATTTTATATATTTCTATACGTTTTCTTTTAATTTTGTAAAAGATTTTAGATTTTCAAATACTTTTAAATAGTCTTTTTTTAATGACATGGCACTCTTTCATAACCTCCTAATGGTGTAAAAAAGATAAAAGTAAAATTTAGTCTTTGAATTTGACAGTTTTTATCAATTTAGTCCTTAATTTTTTTTCATTCATATTAATACTAGAACTTGGCAATTTTTTCAATTTGGTTCCTAAAGTTGGATTTCATTAAGGTGTGATGATGTGGCACACTATTATTGTGCCATATCATCACTTGAAAATTTTAAAAATTATATAGAATCTAAAAATACAAAAAATTAAAAATATAAATAAAATTTTAAAATTTTATAAAAAATCTTAAGTATGTGGCACAATCACAAGGTGCCACATCATCATAGTTTAACAGAATACAAGTTCAAGGACCAAATTAAGAAAAGTTGTCAAATTTCAAGACTAATACCAAAAAAGTTCGAGGACTCAGGACTAAATATTGCTTTAAAGGGTTAAACCATTTAACGGAACCCAAGTTTGAGGACTAATATGAACAAAAAAAAGTTCAAGGACCAATTTTTAAAAAAATTACCAAATTTAAAGACTAAATATTGTTTTATTCCTAAAATTAAGAAATTTTACTACCAATATATCAAATAACTAACTTTTATTTTATTTATGTTTGTTTCAGCAGCAACGGGATCTTGAGGATTGTAAATGACAATTGCCTGAAGTAACGAAGATACTAAATAAGAATGACCGCCAAATTTTTAGAAAGTTTTAGCTTGAAACTAGTTACTGACTGAATATACGTATAATGAAACTAGCTTATGTTATACGTAGTACTTCTTGAATGGTATATATGCAATATTATTTACTTTAAATATACAAATGGTCACTAAATTAAAAATTATGTTTATTTTCATCTATCAAAAATTACATTACGATCACCAGCTTTACTATTTTAAGTTTCATGATTAAGTTATGTTGAACAATTGAAGAAGAAGGAAGGAAGGATAAGAGCAAAGTGGGAGAAAAATGTCTACTTGTTTCATTAATCAAGCTTTAAAATCTAAAAGAAAGAATGAACTATCTTTTATACAAGAGGTGTAAGCTAGAAATTTCATCTAATTCTTTCACTTCGAACCCACACCCACAACAGCACATAAGCAACCAAAGCACAAATAGGATTCATTCTTTCTTTTTGCTCTTCATTGTTTTCACTTTTCTTAACAACTCAAGGTGAACAACACTTTCACGAAGTGTCATAAGTGGATCATACTAGCTCAAAAGCAAAATGAATTATAAAACTCATATCTATAGCTTTTGCAAGAAATATCTTCTACTCGGCTTGTCACTTGATCAAGTAATTCTTAAATCACTTGTATTTCTACGATAGCATATACGAATGATATTAGGTAATTCCATTTTTGCTTTTTCTTCTTCTTTTCTTTCTTCCTTGTTTTAAAGCTTCTAAGGTTGAAATTGAAAGTGTTAGGTTAGGGTTTTTACTTTACATCAAAAGACCTAAAAGGAATAAAAATAAAGTTAATGTTAGTAGAAAATTAGGTAAATAAGTGTAATATAGGTAGCAAATAGTTGAAATGTTAATGTTAGTAAAATTAGATTCAAGAAGAGTAAACAAAATAAAATTAAAAGTTTTAAAATAATATAAAATGTTCCCAAAATTATTGACATTTGCAATAACTTCAATTTTGTTTTTACTAAAGTAAGTATTACAAATTATCCAATTATTGAAGAGTTTTCATAAATAAGGTTCAAATTCTAAACCTAATCGGAGAGACTTGAAACTCACTAAGTCTTGCCACTAAGATAGTAACTTGTTGGAAAATGTTTATAATACATAGTTTTTGTGTACTCGAAAATTGATAGATTTAGCAATTCAATCTTATATATTAAATTAAAATATTGACGAATTGAAAAGAATCAAAAGAACTAGAAACGAATTTTTAAAAAATAATTCGTTCATTATTTTTTCCAAAATTTCAATTTATTAAACTAGTTTTTTTGACCCAAAGATTGAGTGATCTAAGAAAGGATTTTTGAAAGGAAAAAAAGAGATAGATTGTGATCTTAATTCTTACTTGAAGATTTAGAGATAGGAATGTGCTAATATAAGGAGGAGATGTGATGATTCATGACAGTTCACCTGAAGGGCGGAGAGCTATACGGATGTTAGTATGGTCGACATAAGGGTTATCAATAAGGATTAAAGAGGGATCAAAAGAATTTCAAACGACTGTATTCGTTCCCTTCTCCTACTATTTCTATGCTTTTAAGGAGTTACCTCTGATCAATCAATTCCAAACTCCTTGGTATTAATTAAATTCATGAGTACCTTTTAAGATTTAAGTAAAAAAAAGAATTTGGTAATGACAATTAATATATATATATATATATATATATATAATGGATAAATAGATAGAAATATAGATATATTATCAAAAAATGTTTGGTGTAATGGTGAAGCAAATTGCATTTCTAATCTTGAAGACAATATTATTGAGAAGAATAATTATGAACCCCAAACATGGACGGATATGTATATATATGTTTTACTGAGCTGGCCCTTAACGAGGCCACCAACTAAAGTTTTATTTTGATATTTTTATACATTTTAATCTTAATTATTCACACTTTATTATTTCCATCAATTATATATCTATACATACTTACTATTTCAATGTCACCCAAAACTCAAAGTAAGAAATTAAAGTATAATTAGAGATTTGAAATTAATAATTTTATGCCTTACACATATACAATCTTACTAAATCTTGACTAATTAATGCATTTTCTTTGTATTTCATTATGTAAGAAATAAAATCTAAACCAAAATCTTCAAATTTCTGCTATCTAAGTTCTTATGTCATTATTATTTCAACTTTAATTAAATTCAAGATTAATTGGATCTTCCTAAAAAGTAAATAAGGGTAAATTAGGATGGGTGGTGCAATGTAGTGTGATGCATTTAACTTATTTTTTGTCTCATGTTATAGTATCGTTACAATATCTAATTTCACTATCACTATTATTTTTACACTAATAGTAGATAAACACACCACCCATACAAACCCACCCTAAATCTGAAATTAAAAACCCAGGTTACTATTTTAATTGACAAGCTTCTAGAAGATTATAAATCAGTAGTAGTTGTCCTACACAACCCATTAATTATTTTGAAAATTGAAATGCAATTTGTTTACATTTTTGTCTTGATGCATTGTTTTTCAATCTGCATCAGCACGTGGAATGGAAAATTTTATGTCTTTAGGAAATTGAGTAGGACATGATATTCGGCTTATTGTTTGCCCCTCCTGAATAGGAAATTGTTTGTTTAGGACTCCAAAAGATTTATCAAATTTTAAGTTAATATGTGATCAATTATAATTTGCCCCTCTCAAATTATAAAGATATAAATGGTGAAGCTGCACTTTAACTCTTATAAAAGTATATAATTTAATCTCGTCCCTCCCTCCAAAAAAATAGCTCCCCCTCTGCACATGAGCTCTTACTTTTTACTAGTGTTGAAATATTTGAAGTTGCTACAATCTGCTAAGGAAAATGGCCACTTCCTTTACCACTGCGACAAAACAATAACTTGTCTTATTTAAAAGATTGACGATTTATTGAACTAAATCTTTGGGTTGTGCTGATATCATGGAATGATTCAAACCCATCAATGAAGATCAACTCATTTGAAAATACATATCCGGATCAAAATTAGAAGATTTATTTGCCAATAGTCCATTTTACTTTGGTCATTAATATTATATTGTATTTAGCTATTTTAGCTGTTGTTTAAAAGGGACTGTGATTGTAAAATCTTTGTATAATTAGTTTTACAAGCTAAGTTCTCAAGGGATACTGTAAAGGGATATAGTCTTTAAAATACAAGAGTGAAGATTATTATTTAGGGTGTGTTAGAACTAATATTATCGGGTGTATTTGTTTCAAAAATAGTGAGTTGCTCCGTAAACATAATAAAACTGAACTGCGTATCCCCTCTATTCATTGTGTTTGTTACTGTTGTTATAAAAGTGCTCACTTCTGCTCATATTTTGTTTCTGGTATATGTAATTATCTCATGTACGCAAAAGTCTAAATATTTGAGTCAACGAAATGAGAAAAATACTTCAATCAAATCCTCACTTCACGTTAAAAGAAAAAGACAACAAAGACATTGGTAATTACAATTAAAATGAGCCCACCTTTTGCGGAACATGAAAAAGAGATCAATCTTTAATAATGTATGGGTTTTTTTGTCAAAATAATTTCATCACGTTTAATACTAAAAATATTCCTTCCCGCCAATAGTTTAATATTGCTGGAGGCACACTTTTTTTGTAGAGCTCAGGAATTTTGTGTTAAAATATCTGAGGTAAAACTATAAATTTTTACAATTTAAAATGAATATAATTATTAATTTTAAAAGACCAAAATACAATTTAGATAAATCCTTATCTTTTTAGGTTTGAAATGTTAAAACTAAAAATATGGGGATTAATTATATAATTTAATTTAAAATTTTGTTTGAAATGATATTTAATGTGTTACGTCAGCTTATCGTTACACTGTTAATGGTAATTAATGACTCAGTGACTAAAATATTACAACACGATAACGTAAGTAACTATAATGTAACATTTCAAATATAAGTGACTATAACTCTTTTTCATTATTTATTAGGGATAGGATATTTTTGGTGCTTTCAACGACAGCATTAAATTTTGGCGCCGTTGCCGGGGATTGGCAACGTACTAATCCTGTTTTTTGTTTCTTATGACCAGATTTGCTCCAGGTACTCTTGTGTTCGGTTTAGAAATTGAGAAGACTGCTAGAGCCAATCGCAATGAGACAAAGTTACGAAAAAAGTAATCAGCGGTGGTTGGAACTCAAAGTAACCCACCGCCAAAAATCGAAGTCGACGACGAAGCTGAGTTTAGGGTTAACGAAAACCCTACTTGAACACTTGAAAGCGAAAAAGTAGAAGTCGACTCACCAGAAGAAGTGCTTAATGCTAGGGTTGACGAAAACCCGAATCTAGCACACCAATCAATGGCTCAAACGATCCGGCAACTAGCTGAAGCTCCGACAGAACAACCGCCATTGTGCATCGCATATCCTACTGTGGATACCGATTTTGAGTTGAAATCAGGTTTAATCCAGTTACTGCCAACTTTTCGTGGGTTGCAAAATGAAAATCCCCACAAGCATCTGAAAGAGTTTCATATGGTTTGTCTTAGCATGAAACCTCAGGGGTTTACTGAGGATCAGATTAAATTGTGTGTTTTCCCTTTCTCCCTAGCAAATTCCGCTAAGGAATGGTTATTTTATTTACCTCCTGGATTTATTACAACTTGGGCTGATCTATCTCGTTTGTTTCTGAACAGGTTTTTTCCAGCGTCTCAAACAGCTGAACTAAGAAGAGAGATAGTTGGAATAAGGCAAAAAGAAGTTGAGTCCCTTTACGATTATTGAGAGCGGTTTAAGAAGTTGTGTGCAAGCTGCCCACAACATGGTATAACGGAGCAATCACTTCTCCAATACTTTTACGTAGGTTTGAAGCCCATTGAGATGAATATGGTAGACGCCGCTAGTGAATGAGCATTGGTCAACATGACTCCCCAACAAGCGAGAGACTTGATCTCCACGATGGCTGCAAATTCTCAGCAGTTTCGAGCCAATATTGAACCCCCTAGAAGGGTTCACCAGCTAAGTAATTCAACCTTAGAGGATAAAGTTGATAGACTTGCTAATATGATGAATTCTCTTATTACAGAAAAAGTGAAGACAGCCCGGTTATGCAGAATATGTGCTACACCTGATGATGCAACTGATGCATGTCCCAATTTGTATGATGATACCATGGTCCATCTGGATACTATAAGAAATTTCCCTAGGCCGCCACAAAGGCGATACGACCCCTACGGTAATACCTACAACCCAGGGTGGAAGGACCATCTTAACTTAAGTTATGGGGCCAATCTATGAAATAACTAGCCATACCAAAATCAGTTTCCGCAACAACCGTAAGGTTTAGGTAATTTTCTTGAAACCATGGTCAATAAGTTAGCAGCTAATGTTCTTGATTTTCAACAGCAAACTTTTAATTTCCAAAAAGAGATGAAGGATTTCCAACAAAAAACTGAGGCGTCCATCAGAGAGTTGACCACATCGATTGAGAAATTGACCTCTCAAGGGAAGCTACCGTCACAAACAGAACCAAACCCTAGACAAAATGCAAATGCAGTAACGTTGTGAAGCAGAAAGGTACTGGAACCGATTCCTGACAGGAATCTTGGCCAAGAAATTGCCCAGAAAAAACCTGAGAAAGACGAACAGGTCCGACTGAAGCCTCCATTGCCTAAAATTCAACTTCCATTTCCAGAACAATTCAACCAGTGTCGACGAGGTAAAGAGGACAAGGAAATCCTCGAAACATTTAGGAATATTGAGATCAACATTCCACTGTTGGATGCCATCAAGCAAATACCGCGGTATGCTAAATTTCTTAAAGAGCTTTGCACCAACAAGCGAAAATTAACAGGTAATGAAAGGGTGAATGTTGGTGAGAATGTACCCGTAGTGTTACAGCGAAAAATGTCGGCAAAATGCAAGAATAAGGGTATGTTTGTAATACCATGCAAAATAGGCCATCTGAAAATTAAGAAGGTTATGTGTGATTTAGGGGCTTCTATAAATGTAATGTCATATTCTATTTATGAATTACTTAACGCGGGTTTTTTTGACAAAAATAGGTGTTATCATTCAATTGACGGACATGTCTGTTGTGCATCCAGAAGGAGTTCTTGAGGATGTTCTGGTAAAACTTAATGAGCTTATTTTCCCTGCCATTAGCCATCCCAGTGAAATCTTAAGTGTAAATCGTATCGACATAATTGACTCTTTAGTGGAAGAGAATTTTGAGTCAATTTATGGAGTTAATTATGAACTTGATAAATTTGAATTTGTTAATGAGTTATTATCTCCAAATACTAAACTGTTACCTTATGTTATACAGGCACCAGAGTTGGAGTTAGAACCCGCATGAAATACAAGGAAATTAGACATCCTAGAGTTAGAAGAAATTCGCAATAATGCCTACGAGAATGCTCTCATTTATAAAGACTAGACAAAGTTGTTTCACGATAAGAGAATAGCTCAGAAGCATTTTCCGGTAGGACAAAAAGTTTTACTTGATAACTCCGAGTTAAACTTATTCTCAGGTAAGCTTCGGTCACGATGGCAAGGACCTTTTATTGTTACTGAAGTGTTCAAACATGGAGCGATTGAAATAGAGAGTGAAGAATCTGGAAACGGTTCGTAGTCAATGGCCAGCGGTTGAAGCCATTTTATGAGAATTTTCAAGCCCACACGGTTGAGAAAATCCATTTGGAACCATCATAGAACCAATAACTGCGTCGAGCTAACGACGTTAAACAAGAGCTTGTTGGGAGGCAACCCAATTTTTATTATTTATTTATTTATTTTCTTTACTTTATTTATTACTTTATTTTATTTTATTATTTATTACTTATTTGGATATTAATAAAATTTTCTTCTTTTGCTTAGATAAAACAGAGCAAAAATGTGAAGAAAATCGTTGAGCAACGCTTAGAGTGCATTGAGGCCCGACTTGAAACCTTTGGCCAGCAACTGACTGAGTTTATTGCCATCATATGCGATCGACAGTAACAACACGGGGAGTTTTTCTAAACTTTTCTACCTATTTATTTCTTTTTGTCCACATTGAGGACAATGTGCTTTCAGTAGGGGGAGGTACTCTTCGTTATTACTGTCATTTTCTACTGTGATTTTAGTTGTTGTTGCTGTGATTATTTTTGGCTGGTGTTGCTACTTGAGGCTCCATTTGTCCATATTTTTTTAATTGCCTACTGTTTGACCTACAAGTATGATTCTTGTTTTCTGGGAAAATTACGGATTTTCCATAATTGATGCCATCTCCACTGTTTTATTCTTATTAGGCTAAAAATAATTGTGATTCATAGAGTTAACTTTATCTTGCTTTTCGTAAAATTAATCAAGTTTAATATAAAATGAACACTTAATATGTTTGCATGCTAAAATATGTTCATTACTATTAAGGTAATTACTGAAACTTATTTTTGACATTTGATTGTTTTTTTTCTCTAAGTCCTCATAAAAAAAGAGTTATTATTAAAATGTCGTTTAATGTTTCCGTGGTTATGAGTGCAGCTTAAAAATGTGACTGACTAAGTAACGGGGGTAGGGTGCTTGGGTTGTCATACTATTTCACTTTAAAATATTGTGTGACGTGTTAGGTAAAACTCTGCTAACCGGAATTAATTTTTAAGAACATGTTGGGCTGAGTAATCGGGGTGAGGTGCTTGGTTGTCATCTCTTTTCGAGTCAAAAGGTTCGATGTGTTCTTAAGAAAAAATTATAATAAATTAGGAGTCTGCTGGGCTGAGTAACCGAGGTGGGGTGCTTGGCTGTCATCTCTCTTTGCGTGTAAAGGTTCAGTATATTCCTAAAGCATAAAAAAATATAAATAATAAAAAAAATCAAAATCAAAATAAAAAAATATATAATTTGGGGTCTAAAGGAGGAAACAAATAGGGTGTCTTGGTAGGTTTGGTAATTTACCTAAATTTCATTAAATAATTCAAGTTGATTCTAATTTTTTGTGTATTAATTGGAAAACTTTTTCTGTTTTACTTAAAGCAAGCTTAGGGTTCTCTTTATTTTTCATATGCATTTTTGACTGATTTTTATAAAACGCTGGAGTGATATTTCTTTTATGCCAGAATCTAACTTTCACAGTAGATAGGAACCATACTTGAGGGCAAGCATAGGCTAAGTAGGGGGAATTTGATAACACTCTAGAATAACGTATTTTTATGTATTAATTATGTATTTATTCTGAATATGATCCTGCTAATTTAAGCTATTAATGATCTTTTATCTCAAAGGGACTAAATTTGAGGCAAAAGCAAAATTAAGGGCCAAAAGCGTGAATTTAGAGATAAAATGGGCTAATGTGTGACACAAGGAAAAGTTGATGCCAAAAGTACAAGCATGGAGGACACAAGGGTTGAAATGTGAAAAGAAGAGATTTTATTCTATCATACTCTATTTTAATTACATTAGGATAATTAATATTAAGATAATTATTAAGGATTATTTAATTTTAGGATTTTATTTATCTTTATTTATCTTCAATTAAATGTATTTACCTTTTGGGAGCTTAAGTAGGATTAGACTATCTCTCCTAGCACTATAAATAGGGAGTGAAGTGACTCAAAAGACATCCATCTTTTTTTTGTAAACACTCTTTCCCAAAAAGTTTAGGCTTTTGTTCTTCTCGTATTTTATTTATTTTCTTTTCCACCACAACCATGAGCCACTAAACCCATCTAGCCGAAGGTTGTCGATATTCCCCAAAAAGGGTTCTTGAGGCTTAGAATCCGTACTTAGTCTCTTCGCCGAGTATTCATCATTTCTCCGCACTACGAGGCTAACGCTTCCGTCCATGTCCCTTAAGAATTAAGCTTTTCAACATATGTAAAGGTTGTTGCTTTGTATGTTTTGGGAAGGTTGCACAGTCGGTTCGTTAGCTTACTGCGTCAGAGGTTGGCGTGCCAAGAGACAAAATGACGTGGGATTCGCCATTGAGCAGCGTTGATCTAGCATAAGACGATTCCATAGAAGCGATTGTTGGCTAGAGTCAGGTTCTAATAAATCATAAGTCTAAATCCTTGGAGTTTGTGGTCGTAGGCGTCCTCTTCCACTATAACTGGCTTATTCGGTTTGAAAAGGATTATCTAAAAGCTGAGGATTGAACCCAAGGCGGAACGAGACAACTGGAGGCTGGAACCTCCCATAAGAATTTCTTTTCTCTCAACTCTATTTTTAATTTCTCGAATTTTCGATTCAAAATTCTTAATTCTGTTTTTATTTTATTTTTCTTTTCCAAATCCAAACCTTTAATTCTGTTTTTTTTTCAAAGAACGTAGGTTTTCTTGGGCAAGATTCTGCTTAGAATTTCATGGAACAAGACATTGTGTAAATCCAGTCCCTGAGATTTGACCCTACATCTCTTTTACTATTTTTTTTCATTATTTATTAATGATAAAATATTTTTGGTGCTTTCAACAACTGCATCAGTTATTAGTCTAATCCTTTGTAATTACTACCCGTGATAATAAACTTAGAAAATTGTTATTTGAGCAAATCAAAGTCAAAGTTATGTCTTGGTGGGGATAGCATTACATTTGTCTGTTTTCTTTTATGTAGTCATTTCCAACCAAATTCTACGTTTAATTATCAACTCTCCAAGAAATCATCACCCTGAAAGTTTCCTCCATGGTTATGGTACCCAAGTTTATCATACTTCTCTATATTTTTCTCTCTTTAGGACTCAATCCATCACGAGCACAAACCTGGATTCAAGCTGGTTACTGGTATTCCGGCACTGAATTCCCCATTGCCGATATAAATTCATCTCTTTTCACTCACCTTATTTGCGCTTTCGCTAACATCAATGCCTCATCCTATCAACTCTCCGTTTCTTCTTCTGATGACCAATACTTCTCTACTTTCACAAACACGGTCAAACAAAAAAACCCATCAGTCACCACGCTTTTATCCATTGGAGGAGGAAGTGCAAACCGTTCAGTCATAGTTTCAATGGTAAGCAATTCGTCCCATAGGAAATCCTTCATTGATTCCTCAATAAAAACAGCTAGGCTTTACGGCTTCCAAGGCCTAGACTTTAGCTGGGTTTCAGCCAACACAAGCTCCGATATGAGCAATATGGCTGCTCTCTTCCAAGAATGGCGAGCTGCAATAGATTCAGAGACGGGTCAGTCTAAGTTGATATTAACGGCTGCAGTTCCATATTCTCAATATTCACAGTCGTCTACTTATCCAATAGACTCATTGAGGACGAACTTGAACTGGTTACACGTTAATGCCTTCGATTTTTACATGCCAACATGGGAAAACCTCACGAGAGCTCATGCAGCACTATATGACCCAACCAGTAATTTCAATGCAGATTTCGGTATAGAATCATGGATTACTGGAGGACTACCAGCGAATAAGTTGGTTTTGGGTTTGCCTTTGTATGGCTATGCGTGGACACTAGTCAACCCCAGGGATAACACGATTGGCGCACCAGCGTCAGGGCCGGCTATATCAAAAACTGGGGAGATGACATACAAGGAGATAAGGAATTATATTCATAGTCATGGCGCCAATTCAGTGTATAATGCTACTTTTGTAGTGAATTACTGCACCGTAGGAACCACCTGGATTGGTTTCGATGATGTTGAGGTTGTCAAAGTCAAAGTTTCCTTTGCCAAGGAAAGGAAGCTGCTGGGCTACTTTGTGTGGCAAGTTCCCAATGACGACAATTGGTTGCTTTCGCAAACTGCAGGTATGCTTACAAGAGTTTTCGTGATACTTTTATCAAAATACAATGAAGAAGAAGCTCACCAAGCCGGCTTGAGAAGGACCAAAAAAAAAAAAGGAATTAGTTAACTAAGAAAAACTATAATCTAAAGAGGCCATAGAAATAAACATCATGAAATTAATGAAAAAAGAATCTTTCTGGCAAGCTTTCATTATTTATTTATTTTTAAATCTGTATCAGTTGATGTGGATGGTGAGAATGGTACAGAGAAAAAAGGGCGGTCGTCGTTGATTATTATATTGGTTCCAGTCACTGGGGTCTTGATTTTGATCGGGGCATTGACGTACTACATTCGAAGGACAAAGAATAAGAAGAAAGGTATTTATTTCGAGCTATCTCACTTAACTGCTCATTCACTATTCCCTCTTCATTATTTAGCAGTAAATCTCTAAACTTCGATCCTGTTGAATTATGTAAATGGAATTCCGAGTACAAAGCAGCTTATTCATGAATGTTTTTTGGTTGGTTAACAGATACCGAGTACAAAGCTAAAAATTCCAAGTCCAAAGCAAATCTTATGACAGAAGCTGGAGATTTTAACAACAATGCTCCTAATCTGATGGTTTATAGATTCTCTGATATTGAGGAGGCCACTAATAGGTTTTCATTTGAAAATAAGCTTGGGGAAGGTGGATATGGTCCTGTTTACAAGGTAAAGCTAAGCTATTCTAGCTATTTGATGTAAAATTTTGGAAATTACATTGCACTTTTCCAAGGAACTGTAAATAAATTCCCATTTGCCAGGGTGTTTTATCAGATGGAAGGGAAATAGCAGTAAAGAAACTTTCGAAAACATCTACACAAGGATTTGAGGAGTTTAAAAATGAGGTCATGCTAACAGCAAAACTGCAGCATGTAAACCTCGTTAGAGTTTTGGGATTCTGCATTGAGAGAGAAGAACATATGCTGGTCTATGAGTTTATGCCAAATAAGAGTTTGGATTACTACCTTTATGGTAATTTATAGTTAATCTATAAGCAATTGAATTACTGGTTGAACAACAACTGGTTAAATCTTATCTTAATTTTCATTTATGATGAATGTTTCATTGTCTACAGATCCAATAAAACGGTACATGCTGGATTGGGAAAAACGTGTTGAAATTATTGAAGGAGTTACTCAAGGGCTTCTATATCTTCAAGAATACTCGAGATTGAAAATTATTCATAGAGATTTAAAAGCTAGCAACATTTTACTAGATGAAGAAATGAAGCCCAAGATATCAGATTTCGGAATGGCTAGAATTTTCTCTAAAGATGAAGTTGAAGCCAACACACACCGCATTGTCGGCACATAGTAAGTTAATTCTGAGAATACGAAAATTGAGTGTGGACATTGACACTTTGTTTTGCTTTTGCAGTGGTTATATTCCTCCTGAATATGTTAAAAAGGGTTTATATTCCATCAAATCAGATGTATATAGTTTCGGGGTCCTACTTCTTCAGATCATAAGTGGACGAAAGACCGCATGTTTATATGGATTACATGAAAATTTAAGTCTTCTTGAATTCGTAAGTCTCAACATGATCTCTATACCCTTTTTCAATCATTAAGTTGTGAAGATAATTGAATATAATGTTTGAATAAAACTCAGGCATATGGATTATGGACACAAGAGAAAGGCATGGAATTCATGGATCCCACACTGGATGACACAAATTCATCATGCACGTTATTGAAATGCATGCAAATAGCTTTGTTATGTGTGCAGGAAAATGCCAATGACAGGCCTACCATGCTGGAAGTGTCGTCGATGCTTAGAAATGAAACCACACCGATGGCCAACCCGAAAAGACCTGCTTTCTCAGAAAGAACCAATGAAAATGATGAACTAAAGAGATCGAATTTGAAACCTGAAATATGTTCAATCGATGACTCGCCCATATCAGAAGTGGTTGGTCGATGACTTTGGTGGCTAAGAAAATTTGTTATCATCAAATACTATTTCAACTTTATCTCTTTTGGTTATTAAACTATTCATGATAATTTAAATCCCTTAAATACGAATAATTTATATCAGTTTTTTTTTACAAAGAATTATAACTATATATTTAAGAGATGTTACTTGAATAAGTTTATCTCTTACTTTAATAGTTATGTCTATAATTTATGAAATATTAGTTGAATAATTATGTCTATTTTAAATATGTATTTATTCAAAAATAAAAAAACCACCTATAGAAAGTAATGTCTTTATATATTAGAATTCTTATAAATAGCAATGGGATTTCATTTGGAAAATATATCAAAAAAAATTTAAAAGTTTTTTTCTATTTGTCCTCAATATTGTTCTATACTTTGCGCAGTGCTTAGTGAATTATTTTCGTCAGTGTAAAAGGGAAATAATCATCGGGCTTATTGTATCCTGATCAAAGTTCATTTGGTTGAAACTCGTTTGCACACTAAGTATAGGTGGGGGGATAAAACCTTAAAAATAGTAGTTTTATACATGCCTTGAAGCCTTGTCTTATTGCTTTGTTTTTCTATTCGAGTTGTTGTTCGTATTTCATTTGTAAGTTTGAGGTTTTCCTCACCAAACTTCCACACTAACAAAAAAAAAATAGAGTTTTGATTGTCGGCTTTCGTTGAAAATTTTGTGTTATGAAAGTTGCCAAATTGCAATTTGCTATGAAAAATGTTTTGTGGAATTATACGAATTGCGAAAATCATTGGATTGGTTGTTTTTATACCATTTTAGAAATGTTTTATGGATTTTACTTACCTTACTCGAATTTGTTTTTAAATTGCTTTTAAATAAATTTTAATATTAGTAAAGTTAGAATTTAGAGATCACTATTAAGCCGCTTAGTATTAGGGTTTTTAATTTCGTGTGCAAATTATAAATAACTCATAAATTCGTGATCAATTACCAACCAATCTCTACAAACCTTTATTTTTGAAAAGACATTACTTCATATAATCTTGATAGGTTTGATTCCATTTACTCGTTGGCTATTCAAATGAGACTTGTTGAATAATTTTAATGTTATTTTTGCTTTTATAAGCATATTTAAAAATTATATTTTAATGTATAAAATTGAATAACTAATCCAGCAAATTACTCTCGACATCGCCTACGCGCAAACACCTTCCCTAACGCATCCGGTCAACTTAGGACAATCGTTAGTCAGTGCTTGACCATTGGCTGTCACTTTATTCATTGAATCTTATTTTGACTTGATTCGTTCTCTTAAGTCAATTCGATCCAAGGGCAAAGTCAAAAATTATTTAAGGGGTCCAAAATTAAATTTTAATTTTTATGATAGCAAAGATGCAATTTTACTATTTTAATAGTTTATATTTTTATAACTTTTAAAGGATTAAATCAAAATTTTATAATTTTTAAGGAACCAAAGTGTAATTTTATTTTTACTAATTTAAAATTTTAAAAGGCCTAAATAGAAAAATTTTCATTTTAAGAGGTCGGCCTAACTACACCCTGGTGATCCTCTTTAACTCATGTAATTACCAAACTTTTTCTAATAGCAATACTAAACTAATGCAATCAAACGAAAATTAATAGAGTCCACGAATTATCTCACTTCATTTGTTTTATGATAGTTTCCTTCTTATTGTTATATCTGGAAATAGTTATAAGCTTTACTAATAAACCATTAAATTTAATGGAAATTTTCAACATTTAATATTTTAAATTTATAATATTAAATATATTTAATATTTTATTTAATATAAAAATTTCAACAAAAAGGTATTGAATGAGATAATTAGGTAGATAGCTATTTATCACATTAATTATCATTTAAAAATGAGATATTTAAATTACCATAATAAGATTAAAATTAAAATTAAACAATCTTTTAAAATTAATATTTACTTTTATGAATTCAATACTGTATTTACTAATTTACCAAGCAATTTTCTAATATAAATTCAACACTTATAAAATTGACTTGTTGAAAAATATTGTCTATTTTTAAATTTTAAAGAAATAGCATTTGGTGCATTGTTAATTTCTTTTATTCTCTTTAAAAATAGCTATATGCAGAGGTGGGTCCTCATTATGGCTTCGGAGGGTCTTGGCTCCTCAAAATTTTTAAAATTTTAGTTATACTTTTAAATTTTTTGAAAATTTTAAATAGATCCCAAAAGGTTTTAAAATTATTATTAAACCTTTGAAACTTTAAAAAAATTAATTAGATTATGCAATTTCTTTTTAAAATTTTCATAAAATATCTAATGTCGCATGTGTTACATATAATTTTACGTATTTAATATTTAATATTATTTAAATATTATCTTTTTATTTGTAGTAATTAACGTAAAATTATATTTTTTGAATAAATGCTTTTTATGTGTTACATATGATTTTACATATGATTTATATGGCATGTATTTCTAAACACTTTACACTTCACACATATTCCGAGAACCGGCTAAATTGGGCTCTGATACAAATAAAATGTTACACCCCTTACCCGAGACCATTTTCGGAGTCGAGCATGAGGCGTTACTTGACTTAATTTAAAAGTTCGGGGCATAAAAATTTACTTTTAAAATTAATTTCACCATTCATAATAAAGTTATCCACCTTCGCAGCAGTTACTAAATTAATTATAACTCAAGTTACGAAACTCAAA
Organism: Gossypium raimondii; assembly: GCF_025698545.1. Classification (NCBI taxonomy): domain Eukaryota; kingdom Viridiplantae; phylum Streptophyta; class Magnoliopsida; order Malvales; family Malvaceae; genus Gossypium; species Gossypium raimondii. The sequence goes on from NC_068571.1 coordinate 50,684,762, forward strand.
ATTTAAATCCGTAAATTTTCCTTGAAACTAGACTCATATATCTTCTTAGCATAAAATTTTCAGAATTTTTTGTTTAGCCAATTTGTACATTTTATTCTTTAAAGTCTCCCATGTTTCACTGATTGACTATCCTGACCTCTTGTCACTAAAATTCAATTATCTCATTGTACAGACTTCATATGGTGCTTCCACTTATTTCTCTACTTAAAATAGACTCATTAAGGATTCTATACATATAAATTATAACTCATAATTCCTTCTGTACAATTTTTAATGAATTTCTAAAGTCAGAACAGGGGACTTCAAAAACCATTCTTATCCTGTCTCACTAAAATTCAAATATCTAAAAATATATAACTCTTTTGCTTACTCTATTCTTTCATTTGAAAGTAGACTCATTCAGCTTTAATTTCATATCTCACTCAGCTTCTAATTCAATTCCCACAATTTTTGGTGATTTTTCAAAGTTACAACAATGTTGCTGTCCAAAAACTGTTCCATTGCAATTTTATTATTATTTTAAAAAAAATCAATATAACCCCTTTATAATTATCTAACCTTCCCTACAATTTTCAAATCACAACCAATTTCAGTATCTCAACTACTTCATTTAAATACTAATAAAGTTCAACCAATCAACCATTTCAAGCTAAAAACATGTATATTTCAATGTCTAACACAACCATCACATTTAGATTTACTTTGCATAATTAGTCATTCATTCTATTACTTTTTCCTTCAAATCCCTATACATGCCATATAAATCAAAAAGTTATTTAACAAAATCTACCGGAGTAAATCTGGATAGTGTGATTCTTGATGTAGATCCGATCCTCCGAACGTATTTATATGTCAATCTACAAGAAACAATAAACACACACAAGTAAGCTTATAGAAAGCTTAGTAAGTTCATAGGCATTTAAGATAAATCTTACCGAACTAATCATAATAATTCACATCTTATTATTCACTACACTTCCTGCCATACACAATTTCCAATTGATGAAATCATTTAATTGAGCTTAATTTCAACAACTACGATAAATCTACCACTTGAATATGAGTCTATGTAACACTTACCGACTTTATCAAAATTAGTGAACGTCTTATGGAATTGAGTACTTCATTTCCTCGATGCCATAGTCCAACTATGGTCTTTCACATAATCACATAATACATACCGATGCCATAACCCAGCTATGGTCTTACACGGAATCACTTATCATTTATCTCTTATCTCTGATCAGATAAGTGTAGCTAAGCTACCACTTATCACTTATCACTTGTCACTGATTAGATAAGTGTAGCTAAAGCCACCACTTATCACTTATCACTGATCAGAAGTACTCAAATCCGACATTCCGCTCAATTTGATTATTTATTCGCTTTTCGCATTATTATTTTATTTCCAATCCATCAACAAATATATATCATCATACACTATATAATTCATGAAATTAACATTTAATCATTAAATTTCAGCCATATGAACTTACCTGACTACCTTGGAAAAGTTGCGGAAGTTTAGTGGCTAATCGGTAATTTTCTCCTTTCCTCGTTTACCTTTGGGTTCTTGATCTAAAATACAAATTTATTAATTCATCAGCATCTAATTCAATTCTAATTCATTTCACAATTTATACCCCTTTAATTTTCGAAATTACAATTTTACCCCAAACTTTACAATTTTTACAATTTGGTCCCTACTCATTTAACCCCTCAATTGATCTAATTTTTCTCAATTAGCACTTTTTCCAACCATTTTATACCACTATATAGCCTTTTATAGTCAAAATATCAACACCAAACCCTAATTCCAAACTTTTTCATAATTAGGTCCCTAAAATCAATGTTTATCAAAATTAGTTAATAAAATCATCATATAATAAAATTAAAGCTTTAATTCCATGTTCATTCATCATAAAAACTCAGCACTAATCAATGGTAACTCTCAAAATCAGCCATGAAATAAAAACTAATGAGATAATTAGTTGGACCTAATTGTAAAAGTATCAAAATCACAAAAATTAGAATAAATAATCAAGAATTAAACTTACATGAGTCAAATATATGAAAAAAAAGCTTGTTTCAGACCTCCTATGGCGTTTTTGATGATAAATTGTGAAGAAATCTCTAGATTTTTCACTTTTGTCTTTGTTTTATATATTTAATTTGTAAAGTTTCCAATTTTGCCCTTGTTTCTCCTTACCATCTTGCTGATTTTTATTGCCCAACCGTTCAGCCCATATAATTTTGGGACTAATTGCCTTTTAAATCCCTCCTCATTAGTCACTTAAGCTATTTAATCACAATTTAACAAATTTTACACTATTTTCAATTTAGTCATTTTTAGTTAATTGACTATCCAAACGTTAAAATTTTCTAACAAAACTTTAATACCAACTCAATGACACTCTATAAATATTTCTAAAAATATTTATAGCTCGGTTTATGAGTTTGAGGTCTCGATACCTCATTTCCGATTCTAATTATTTTAATATTTATTCCTAGTACACTATTCACTATTTCAAAAATTTTTCTAACTTCACATTAAACTTATACTCACTAAATTAATAATATTTTCTACTCATTTGCCAGATTTAGTGATCTTAAAATCACCATTCCGACATCACTGAAAATTCAGGCCATTACAGAAACTCACTAAGTCTTGCCACTAAGATAATAACTTGTTGGAAAATGTTTATAATACATAGTTTTTAAAATCATTAACTTGTGTAATGTACTGATTGATTCAATTGAAAATTGATAGATTTAGTAATTCAATTTTATATATTAAATGAAAATATTGACGAATTGAAAAGAACCAAAAGAATTGTGAAACGAATTTTTTTTAAAAAAAAGAGTCGTTCATTATTTTTTTCCAAAATTTCAATTTATTAAACTAGTTTTTGACCCAAAGATTGAGTGATCTAAGAAAGGATTTTTGAAAGGAAAAAAAGAGATAGATTGTGATCTTAATTCTTACTTGAAGATTTAGAGATAGGAATGTGCTAATATAAGGAGGAGATTGTGATGATTCATGATAGTTCACCTAAAGGTCGAAGAGCTATAAGGATGTTAGTATGGTCGAAATAAGGGTTATCAATAAGGATTAAAGAGGGATCAAAAGAATTTCAAAAGACTGTATTCGTTCCATTCTCCTACTATTTCTATGCTTTTAAGGAGTTACCTCTGATCAATCGATTCCAAACTCCTTGGTATTAATTAAACTTATGAGTACCTTTTAATATTTAAGTAAAAAAAAGAATTTGGTAATGACAATTAAAAGATATATATATATATATATAGTGGATAAATAGATAGAAATATAGATATATTATCAAAAAATATTTGGTGTAATGGTAAAGCAATGCATTTCTAATCTTGAAGACAATATTATTGGGAAAGACAATTATGAACCCCAAACATGGACGGATATGTATCTATATGTTTTACTGAGTTGGCCCTTAACCAGGCCACTAACTAAAGTTTTATGTTGATATTTTTATACATTTTAATTTTAACTATTCGCACTTTATTACTTCCATCAATTATATATCTATACTTACTATTTCAATGTCGCCCACAACTCAAAATAAGAAATTAAAGTATAATTAGAGATTTGAAATTAATAATTTTATGCCTTACACATTACTAAATCTTGACTAATTAATGCATTTTCTTTGTATTTCGTTATGTAAGAAATAAAATCTAAAGCCAAAATCTTTAAATTTCTGCTATCTAAGTTCTGATGTTATTATTATTTCAACTTTAATTAAATTCAAGATTAATTGGATCTTCTTAAAAATTAAATAAGGGTAAATTTAGATGGGTGGTGCGATGTAGTTTAGTGCATTTAACTTATTTTTTGTCTCATGCTATAGTATCGTTACTATTGTTTTTACACTAATCGTAGATAAACGCACCTTTCATCCAAACCCACCCTAAATTTAAAATTGAAAACCCAAGTCTAGAAGATTATAAATCAGTAGTAGTTGTCCTACACAACCGAATGCCATTAATTGTTTTGAAAATTGAAATGCAATCTGTCTTTAGGAAATTGAGTAGGACATGATATTCGGCTTATTGTTTGCCCCTCATAGAGTAGGAAATTGTTTGTTTAGGACTCCAAAAGATTTATCAAATTTTAAGTTAATATGTGATCAATTATAAATTGCCCCTCTCAAATTGTTAGGATATTGATTTTGTCATTTGAAAATCATAAAGATATAAGTCAATATAAGGGTGAAGTAGCACTTTAACTCTTATAAAAGCATATAATTTAATCTCGTCCCTCCCAAAAAAATTTCTACCTTCGCCCTGTACATGAGCCCTTACTTTTTACTAGTGTTGAAATATTTGAAGCTGCTACAATCTGCTAAGGAAAATGGCCACTTCCTCTACCATTGCGACAAAACAATAACTTGTCTTATATATAAGATTGACGATTTATATATTGAACTAAATCTTTGGATTGTGCTGATGTCATGGAATGATTCAAACCCATCAATGAAGATCAATTAATTTGAAAATACATATCTGGGACAAAATTAGAAGATTTATTTGCCAATAGTCCATTTTACTTTGGTCATTAATATTTTATTGTATTTAGCTATTTTAGTTGTTGTTTAAAAGGGACCGTGATTGTAAAATCTTTCTATAATTGGTTTTACTAGCTAAGTTCTCAGGGGATACTGTAAAGGGATCTAGTCTTTAAAGTATAAGAGTGAGGATTATTATTTGGAGTGTGTTAGAACTAAGATTATCCGATGTATTTGTTTCAAAGATAGTGAGTTCATGTTAAACAACTTTGTTATCCCCTCTATTCATTGTGTTTGTTGCTGTTGTTATAGTTGTTTCTTGTAAATGTAATTATCTCATGTGAACAATTAATTTTAATAAATTTATTAAACTGTTATCAAATGTACGCAAAAGAAAGAAAAATCAAACCATCACTTCACGTTAAAAGAAAAAGACAACAAAGACTTTGGTAATTACAATTAAAATGAGCCCACCTTTTGTGGAACATGAAAAGAGATAAATCTTTAATAATGTATGGGTTTTTTGTCAAAATAATATAAAAATATTGCTTAAGAAAATGATATAAATGGTAGGTTATTTATGAAAATAAAATGATTTTTATAATATTTTTCAATGTTGTTAATGTGTCAAGCGATATTATTTTAAATTTTTAAATCATTGATTAATTTTTTCGTTAAAATATTATATTTTATTAACCTTAATTAAATGAAAAAAACCAATTTTAGCCTTATTCATGTTCTTCAAAAAGTTTCCAATACAAAAGCAATATTCGTCACAAAACATCTCTCTTCTCTTTCATTAGTTTAATCAAAACTAGCTTTTATTTTATTTTATATATTTAATCATAGAATACCATTTTGGTTGAATAAAATAATTATAAAATATCATATTTTCGTAAATTTTTATAATTAAATTGTTTTTATATTATATTGATAAAAGAAAATCCCTCAGTTTTCGTAATTAAATTACTTATCCTCTCCAAGTGGCTTTCATCCCGTGCTGTCCAAGATGGACTTGATCCATTGGTAATACTAGATATATTCTCATACGAAACGTCTTTTGTATATTTGAACTACTCATTACTTAATTCAACTCAGCTGAAATCCACAGACACCATAAATTCATAAAAATCCTGTCTTACGCTCTTCTTCCTCGTAATTTCATCACGTTTAATACTAAAAATATTCCTTCCTGCCAATAGTTTAATATTGCTGGAAGCACACTTTTTTGTAGACCTCAGGAAAGTATTAAACGTGATGAAATTACGAGGAAGAAGAGCGTAAGACTGTTATGAATTTATGGTGTTAAAAAATCTGAGGTAAAATTAAAAATCTGAGGAATTTTATGTCTTGGCATGAGCGGGTACAGCATTACATTTGTCTGTTTTCTTTTATGTATTCATTTCCAACCAAATTCTACATTTAATTATCAACTCTCGAAGAAATCATCACCCTGAAAGTTTCCTCCATGGTTATGGTACCCAAGTTTATCATACTTCTCTATATTTTTCTCTCTTTAGGACTCAATCCATCACGAGCACAAACCTGGATTCAAGCTGGTTACTGGTATTCCGGCACTGACTTCCCCATTGCCGATATAAATTCAGCTCTTTTCACTCACCTTATTTGCGCTTTTGCTAACATCAATGCCTCATCCTATCAGCTCTCCGTTTCTTCTTCCGATGACCAATACTTCTCTACTTTCACAAACACAGTCAAACAAAAAAACCCATCAGTCACCACGCTTTTATCCATTGGAGGAGGAAGTGCAAACCATTCAGTCATAGTTTCAATGGTAAACAATTCGTCCCATAGGAAATCCTTCATTGATTCCTCAATAAAAACAGCTAGGCTTTACGGCTTCCAAGGCCTAGACTTTAGCTGGGCTTCAGCCAACACAAGCTCCGATATGAGCAATATGGCTGCTCTCTTCCAAGAATGGCGTGCTGCAATAGATTCAGAAACGGGTCAGTCTAAGTTGATATTAACGGCTGCAGTTCCAACCTCTAAATATTCAGAGTCGTCTACTTATCCAATAGACTCATTGAGGACGAACTTGAACTGGTTACACGTTAGTGCCTTCAATATATACATGCCAACACGGGACAACTTTACGAGAGCTCATGCAGCACTATATGACCCAACCAGTAATTTCAGTGCAGATTTCGGTATAGAATCATGGATTACTGGAGGACTACCAGCGAATAAGTTGGTTTTGGGTCTGCCTTTTTATGGCTACGCGTGGACACTAGTCAACCCCAGGGATAACACGATTGGCGCACCAGCATCAGGGCCGGCTATATCAAAAACTGGGGAGATGGCATACAAGGATATAAGGAATTATATTCAAAGTTATGGAGCCAATTCAGTGTATAATGATACTTTTGTAGTGAATTACTGCACCGTAGGAACCACCTGGATTGGTTTCGATGATGTTGAGGTTGTCAAAGTCAAAGTTTCCTTTGCCAAGGAAAGGAAGCTGCTGGGCTACTTTGTGTGGCAAGTTCCCAATGACGCCAACTGGTTGCTTTCGCAAACTGCAGGTATGCTTACAAGAGTTTTCGTGATACTTTTATCAAAATACAATGAAGAAGAAGCTCACCAAGCCAGCTTGAGAAGGACCAAAAAAAAAAAAAAGGAATTAGTTAACTAAGAAAAACTATAATCTAAAGAGGCCATAGAAATAAACATCATGAAATTAATGAAAAAAGAATCTTTCTGGCAAGCTTTCATTATTTATTTATTTTTAAATCTGTATCAGTTGATGTCAATGGTGAGAATGGTACAGAGAAAAAAGGGCGGTTGTCGTTGATTATTATATTGGTTCCAGTCACTGGGGTCTTGATTTTGATCGGGGCATTGACGTACTACATTCGAAGGACAAAGAATAAGAAGAAAGGTATTTATTTCGAGCTATCTCACTTAACTGCATCATTCACTATTCCCTCTACATTATTTAGCAGTAAATCTCTAAACTTCGATCCTGTTGATTTATGTAAATAGAGTTCCGAGTACAAAGCAGTTTATTCATGAATGTTTTTTGGTTGGTTAACAGATGCCGAGTACAAAGCTAAAAATTCCAAGTCCAAAGCAAATCTTATGACAGAAGCTGGAGATTTCAACAGCAATGCTCCTAATCTGATGGTTTATAGATTCTCTGATATTGAGGTGGCCACTAATAGGTTTTCATTTGAAAATAAGCTTGGGGAAGGTGGATATGGTCCTGTTTACAAGGTAAAGCTAAGCTATTCTAGCTATTTGATGTAAAATTTTGGAAATTACATTGCACTTTTCCAAGGAACTGTAAATAATTAAATTCCCATTTGCCAGGGTGTCTTATCAGATGGACGGGAAATAGCAGTAAAGAAACTTTCGAAAACATCTACACAAGGATTTGAAGAGTTTAAGAATGAGGTCATGCTAACAGCAAAACTGCAGCATGTAAACCTTGTTAGAGTTTTGGGATTCTGCATTGAGAGAGAAGAACATATGCTGGTCTATGAGTTTATGCCAAATAAGAGTTTGGATTACTACCTTTATGGTAATTTATAGTTAATCTATAAGCAATTGAATTACTGGTTGAACAATAACTGGTTAAATCTTATCTTAGTTTTCATTTATGATGAATGTTTCATTGTCTACAGATCCAATAAAACGGTACATGTTGGATTGGGAAAAACGTGCTGAAATTATTGAAGGAGTTACTCAAGGGCTTCTATATCTTCAAGAATACTCGAGATTGAAAATTATTCATAGAGATTTAAAAGCTAGCAACATTTTACTAGATGAAGAAATGAAGCCCAAGATATCAGATTTCGGAATGGCTAGAATTTTCTCTAAAGATGAAGTTGAAGCCAACACACACCGCATTGTCGGCACATAGTAAGTTAATTCTGAGAATACGAAAACTGAGTGTGGACATTGATACTTTGTTTTGCTTTTGCAGTGGTTATGTTCCTCCTGAATATGTTAAAAAGGGTTTATACTCCATCAAATCAGATGTATATAGTTTCGGGGTCCTACTTCTTCAGATCATAAGTGGACGAAAGACCGCATGTTTATATGGATTACATGAAAATTTGAGTCTTCTTGAATTCGTAAGTCTCAACATGATCTCTATACCCTTTTTCAATATCATTAAGTTGTGAAGATAATTGAATATAATGTTTGAATAAAACTCAGGCATATGGACTATGGATACAAGAGAAAGGCATGGAATTCATGGATCCCACACTGGATGACACAAATTCATCATGCACGTTATTGAGATGCATGCAAATAGCTTTGTTATGTGTGCAGGAAAATGCCAATGACAGGCCTACCATGCTGGAAGTGTCGTCGATGCTTAGAAATGAAACCACACCGATGGCCAACCCGAAAAGACCTGCTTTCTCAGAAAGAACCAATGAAAATGATGAACTAAAGAGATTGAATTTGAAACCTGAAATATGTTCAATCGATGATGCGCCCATATCAGAAGTGGTTGGTCGATGACTTTGTTGGCTAAGAAAATTTGTTCTCATCAAATACTATTTCAACTTTACTCTAATAATTATAAATGAAGGGTGCAATTAATCAAAAGTTATATTTTTGGTTATTGAACTTTTCATAATAATTTAAATCCCTTAAATACTGAATAATTTATATCAGTTTTTTTACAGAGAATTATAACTATATATTTAAGAGATGTTACTTGAATAAGTTTATCTTACTTTAATAGTTATGTCTATTTATGAAATATTAGTAGAATAATTATGTCTATTTTAAACATGTGTTATATATGAGAATTTTATAAATAATAATGAGATTTCATTTGGAAAATATATCAAAAAAGATTTAGAAGTTTTTTTCTATTTGTCCTCAATATCCTACTATTCTTAGATTGTTCTATATTATGCGCAGTGCTTTGTGAATTATTTTCGTCAGTGTAAAAGGGAAATAATCATCGGGCTTCATTGTATCCTCAATGCTCATTTGCTTGAAATTCATTTGCACACTAGATATAGGTGGGGAAAATAAAACCTTATAAATAGTGGCTTTATACATGCCTTGAAACATTGTTCTATTGTCTTGTTTTTCTATTCGAGTTGTTTTTCTCATTCGTAAATTTGAGATTTTCCACACCAAACTTCCACACTAACAAAAAAAAATAGAGTTTTGATTGTTGACTTTCGTTGAAAATTTTGTGTTATGAAAGTTGCCAAATTGCAATTTGCTATGAAAAATGTTTTATGGAATTATACGAATTGCGAAAATCATTGGATGGTTGTTTTTATATCATTCTAGAAATGTTTCATGGATTTTACTTACCTTACTCCAAAGGTTTAAAATTTGTTTTTAAATTGCTTTTAAATAAATTTTAATATTGGTAAAGTTAGAATTTAGAGTTCACTATTAAGCCGTGAAAGCTTAGTATTAGAGTTTTTAATTTCGTGTGCAAATTATAAATGACTCATAAGTTCGTGATCAAGCAGCATCACCAAACAATCTCTGCAAACCCTTATTTTTGAAAAGACATTACTTCATATAATCTTGATAGGTTTGGTTCTATTTACTCATTGGCAATTCAAATGAGACTTGTTGAATAATTTTAATGTTAATTTTACTTTTATAAGCACATTTAAAAATTATATTTTAATGTATAATAATTGAATAACTAATCCAGCAAATTACTCCAACATCTATTGTAACATTCTGAATTCAACCGAATTTTCAGATTAAGTTTGAATTGTTACACCACTCATCCTCCCGACATCGCCTACGCAGAAACACCTTCCCTAACGCATCGGTCAACTTAGGACAATAGTTAATCAGTGCTTGACCATTGACTGTCACTTTATTCATTGACTTTAATTGATCTTATTTGACTTGATTCGTTCTCTTAAGTTAGTTCGATCCAAGGGCAAAGTCAAAAATTATTTAGGGGGTCCAAAATTAAATTATAATTTTTACGATAGCAAAAATGCAATTTCACTATTTTAATAGTCTATATCTTTATAATTTTTAAGGAGCCAAAGTGCAATTTTACCTTTACTAATTTAAATTTTTAAAAAGCCTAAATAGAAAATTTTTCATTTTAAGAGGGTCGGGCCTAACTACATCCTACCGATCCTCTTTAACTCATGTAATTACCAAACTTTTCTAATAGCAATACTAAACTAATCCAATCAAAAGAAAATTAATAGAGTCCACTAATTATCTCACTTCATTTGTTTTATGATAGTTCCTTCTTATTATTATATCTGGAAATAGTTATAAGATTTACCAATAAACCATTTGAAAATTTTCAACATTTAATATTTTAAATTTGTAATATTAAATATATTTTATAATTATTTTAATATTTTATTTAATATAAAAATTTGAACAAAAAGGTATTGAATGAGATAATTAGGTAGATAGCTATTTATCACATAAATTATCATTTAAAAATGAGATATTTAAATTACTATAATAAGATTAAAATTAAAATTAAACAATCTTTTAAAATTAATATTTACTTTTATGAAATAACATAATTATATTCAATACTGTATTTACTAATTTACCAAGCAATTTTCTAATATAAATTCAACACTTATAAATTTTAACACTAGCAATTTCCTTTATTCTCTTTAAAGAATAGCTATATGTCCTCATTATGGCATCGGAGGGTCTTGGTTCCTCCAAATATTTGAAAATTTTCGTTATACCTTTAAAATTTTTGAAAATTTTAAATAGATCCCCAAAAGTTTTAAAATTATTATTAAACCTTTGAAATTTTTAAAAATTTTTAATTAGATTTTGTAATTTCTTTTTAAAATTTTCATAAAATATCTAATGTCACATGTGTTACATATGATTTTACGTATTTAATATTTAATATTTTTTAAATATTATCTCTTTATTTGTAGTATTTCTTTGAATAAATGCTTTTCACGAGGTTGAAAAATCAAAGGGGTAAGCCGCACAACATATATTAAAAAGTTGAAAATTATATGTAACTGCATTGAAGAAGAGATGTTGAATTCATGCATTAAATAAGAGATTTTGATGAGAGGCAAGTTGTTGGTATGTGGCCGCCTTCTTTGGTTATGCTTTACCTAAATAAGAGTGCGATACCCACTTGTCTTTTCATTCATGTCCAGCCCACCACAAAACTCCATTATATAAACCTCCAAACACACCATTATTGCTTATAAAATATGTATATTTGTGTTTTTTTACTTTTTTTTAATATATTTCAGTAATTAATAGGGTGAATACTAGTCGTGAATTTTAAAACTTCTTCACATTCAAAACGAGAATCAAATCCTCAACTACTGATTAAAGTAAGAAAAACATTTACCATTATCTTACTTAACTCTCGTGATTAATACACTATCTTTTAACCCTCATTAAGCATACTCAATTTCTTTTCTAAAACAAAATTTGAATTTAATTGGTCGAGTTGACTTTCACCCAACCCACCAACTTTTAACCCCTAATCATATCAAAATTTTGAATATTATAAAAAAGTATTTAAGACATTTGTAATAGTATTTGAAATTTAAATTATATTTTAATTTTTAGTTAGAGAGATTTAGATTGTATCTTTAATAAAATTTATAAATGAAGTTATTCCATTTATTAAAAATCGTTTCATTTAAAAATATGATTAATGCATTTTTATATAAAATTTAAATATTTTATTGAAATATATATATATATATATATTTTTAATTCGCTTATATGTACTTCATACTTTCTGTATGTTACTCTTATAGATGAAAAATTATCATAAAGAGTAAAAAGTAAAACATATAAAATCCATAAACAAAAAACTTAATCAAATTATCTTCTGACGGGCTATTGGCTACCCACTGATTGCAATATATATGATTGGAGAATCTTGATAACAATCATACGACACCTTCCTCTTGCAATGATGGCAGGAGGCTCTATCACATATTTTCAGCCCCTTGCCGTTCTCATTCTTTCCTTAACCATACCTATATCTACAAGAGTTGTAATGGCGTCGCCACCGGCTGTCAAAGCAGCTTATTGGCCTTCATGGACGACGTTCCCGCCATCAGCCATAGATACAATCTTGTTTACTCATATTTACTACGCCTTTCTCATGCCAACTGACACCTACAAATTCGAAATCTCAACTTCAACAGCTCTAGAGCTTTCTAATTTTACCACCACCCTCCGCCGCAAGAATCCACCGGTAAAAACCCTTTACTCCATCGGCGGCGGAGGTACTGATTCTCATCTCTTTGCTCGCATGGTTTCAAATGAAAAGTCACGTCAAACCTTTATAAATTCAGCTATAGAGACTGCCCGAGGACTTGGTTTCGATGGGATGGATTTGGATTGGGAATTCCCTGAAAACCCAACAGATATGAAAAACTTGGGCGTTTTGTTTATGGACTGGCGACGAGCTATCAACTACGAGGCTAGAAAAACCCACCGTGCTCCGCTACTTCTCACGGCGGCGGTTTACTTCTCGGTCGACTTTTTCTTGGATGAAGTGTATAGAAAATTCCCAGTATGGTCGATTAATCAAAACTTGGATTGGATAAACGCAATGTGTTACGATTACCATGGAAGCTGGGACACATCAGCGACGGGGGCCCATGCAGCACTTTATGACCCAAACAGCAACATAAGCACTAGTTATGGGCTTAGGTCATGGATCAAAGCCGGTCTGTTTAGGAGCAAGCTGGTAATGGGTTTGCCACTTTATGGGAAGACATGGGTGCTAAAGGATCCGAATTCGAATGAGATCGGGTCAGCTGCGATTAGTGTGGGTCCAGGAGATGTTGGGGTGCTTACGAATGTGGAGATTGAGGAGTTCAACAAGAAGAATGGAGCCAAAATAGAACATGACATGGAAACTGTTTCCACGTATTCATATGCGGGTTCAGTATGGATTGGGTACGATGATTCTGTATCAGCAACCTTGAAGGTTGGGTTCGCCCAGGCACTTGGGATTCGTGGCTATTTCTTTTGGGCTATTGGCTACGATAGCGAGTGGAAAATCTCTAGATACGGTAACACTCACATTTTATTTTTCTCTACTTAATTTGTCTATAAGAATTAGAGAGTGTGATTAAGTGATTTAGTTACATTCAATTTAATAGGATTGAGACCATAGCTACCTACACATTAGGCATGTATATAATAACAAATAATTACCATCAAATTTAATTATTATTTGACTTTTTATGCATTGTCATTCATAAGGATCTTTGGATTTACATATGAATATATTAATAATTTATTTCGCTTAAATACAATAGGACGATAAATTTAACTATTTATATTTAATTTTAGAGATTTTTAATAAAATACTTTGCATGTGGTTGAATGTTAGTGTATAAATTCATATATGACCGGTGTATTAAATGCAAATTTAATAGGATAATTGGGTTCAAGCTTAAACCTGCGACATGATTTAATTAAGATTCAATCTATGCTTTGATGTTTTTGCAGCTTCAAGAGCGTGGGTTGTTGGTGAATGAGCAATATGGGGCAAGTAGCAGTAGTAGTAGTTCCAAGTAGACTGTAGGCAGAGAGATCTATAAATGGCGATTGGAAGATTGATTTTAAGTTATGCTGATTCAATGTCAAACCTGATCTCTTTTTATTTGTATCTTTCAAAATGGAAATAATAAATCACTAGCCAACAAGCTTGCAATCTTCGCATTTCTTGTATGAAACATCATAGCTCAATATCATTTTCACATATGTTAAAATTAATTAAAATGCTTTCAAATGAGACTTTATTGGACTTTGTATAGACCGACGCGTCACACGCTAACTACATAAGAAATATTGAATCTTGTTAAAGTTAAGTAGATTAAATTACTCAACAATTAATACATTGTTGCATCTTCCAAATCCTTCCCTTTATGAACTGTGCTTTTTAGTATATGGCTCCATTAGCTTTGAAATTGGCTTCAACTTAAACATTCCAATCTTCTTCAATAGATCTTTAAAATATTTTTGCTGATCGAGAAGATTCCTTTTTAAATACAATCAACCTCTAGACCAAGAAAATAATTGATTTGTCCAAATTTGTTCATCTAAAAGTGAATTGATAATTTCTCCTTTGGATAATTTCTTTTTCACACTCTCTTATTGATTAAACCATTCACATATACTAGAATAATAACAAGTTTCCCTTCATTAGTTTTGTCAAGCAAACTAAAATCTGCAAATGTCACCAAATAACCATTATAAGTAAGACATTTAGCAATCTTACCATACCAAGTTCTCATTTCTTACTTCAACATATAAAGTGCCTCTCATAACTCGCACACTCATTTAGGATGATCTGGAGTCTAGATCTCTCGATCTAATTGTCCATGTGAACATGCATTATTCACATCCTTCTACCATAAGTTTCAATCTTTTCTACTTGTTGGTGCTAGTAAGACTCTCATTGTCATAAGCTTTGCCATTAGACTAAACATTTCATCGTAGTTTAGTTCATATTGTTGAAAGAATTCTCAAGCCACCAAACAAACATTACACCTCTTAATCGGTCCATCTGTGCAACACTTTTATCTTTTAAACCCTTGTGTAAGAAATAGGCTCACATCTCTTGGATTTGGCACAAGTTCTTTTGATTTTGTTCAAGTATAGTAATTTTTTAAGTGGAATGGAATGCAGGTCAATTTGCCATGGACTTTGAGTTATACCACATCTCTACCATCATTTATAACCCCAACTTTATCTAAGCTGAATTAAATTTGAGAAGCTTGTAATTAATCTATAAAAGCATCCGAATCTGATAATGTTAGAGTTGTGTGACCCAAATTCTAAGAGATTGCTTGCAAGTCAAGTTAAAGAAAAATATATTTTCTTTCTAGAAGATTTAGTATTTATTAGTATAAAATATTTATCATTTATTAGCATAGTTTATTTGACTTACAAATTTAGCCTTAAATAGGCTCTTTTACAACCTTAGAAACAGACACCCATTAGAAATTAGAACTCATAACACATTTAGAGAATTTTGTGTTTACATTTTGAGGATTCTTGTTTTCGGGTTTTCGGGTTTTCGGGTTTTCGGGTTTTCGGGGTTTAGTTTTTTATCTCCATCTTTTGTACTCTTCGTTCTTTTGCCATATAGTAAAATTATCTTTGCCCGTGGTTTTTTATCCTCTTTGGAGGGGCTTTTCCACGTTAAATTTGTGTGTTCAATTTCTCAATTTCTTCTGCTATTTTTACTTGTTCGTTGCTTAATCGGGTCAATTCCTAACAAGTGGTATCAGAGCTAGTTTAATTTTCATAGATCAGCCTGTTTAGAGATGGCAGCAATAAGATTTGAAATTGAAAATTTCGATGGTGAGACAAATTTTAATCTGTGGCAAGTTCGGATGATGGCAATTCTAGTTCAAACTGGCTTGAAAAATGTTGTTATCAGGAAAAAGCCTGAGAACCTAAATCAAACAGAATGGTAAGAGCTTGATGAAAAGGCCTTGTTCGCAATCCAGTTGTGCCTCGCGAATACAGTATTGTAGGAGGTATTGATGGAGAAGACCTCATCTGTCTTGTGGAAAAGGTTAGAAATTCTTTATGCGACTAAGTCCTTGACTAACCGTTTAGTGTTGAAACAACATCTATTTACGTTTCGCATGAACGAATGTGAGCTTCTTAGAGACCACACCAGTCAATTCATTACTCTTTTAAATGATTTAAAGAATGTTGAGGTTCATATTAACGATGAAGATTAGGCTATGCTATTATTGTGCTCTTTACCCACTTCATACAAGTCTTTTAGGGAGACCTTGATTTATGGTAGAGACAAACTCTCGTTCGAAAATGTGAATGATTATTTGTTGAGTAGAGACAAACTCAACAATGAGTTTGGTTTGGATAACAAGGTAGATAGGCAGGCTTCCGTTTTGGTAGCATCAAAGAAACGAGACAAAAGGTGTCGTTACTGTAAAAAGTTAGGTCACGTCAAAGCAGATTGTTATAAACTGCGAAATAAAAGAGCTGCTGAGAGTAATGAGGAATATGTATATGGTGCTAATTTGGCCAATGAAAGTGGTGATGATTTCTTATTAGTGTCAACGAGCGACAACTCCAAGCTTACGTCCGAGTGGATCCTATATTCGGGACATTCTTTCCACATGTGTCCTAATAGAGAATGGTTCTCCACATACAGTTCGGTTGAAGGTGGAGTTGTGGGCATGGGAAACAATTCATCTAGTAAGGTAATTGGTATTGGAACTGTTAAAATTAGTATACACAATGGGACGATTAAGACACTCTCAGATGTCAGGTACGTACCTGGTTTACGAAAGAATCCCATCTCCTTGAATCTTATTGAGTATTTTAGACTTGAAAAGATGCAGAATCAACATCGAGTCGAGCGACATTAAAATATCTCGTGGAGCTCTCGTTTTGTTAAAAGGTAAAAGAACTGACAGTCTTTATATTTTGGAAGGTTCTACAGTGATCGGTGAAATCGAATGTCTCTCGTCCGTTACAGAGTCGAAGTCAACTCGTTTGGAGCGGAGACAACTTGGTCATAAGAGGAAAAAAGGTATGACTGTTTCATTGAAGAGAGGTTCTCTTTTGGATGCAGGTTTTGAAAAGTTAGGGCACTGTGTTCATGAAAATCAGACCCGGGTTAGTTTTGATTTGGCAGTGCACAAGTCGAAGGCTAGAAGTCTTCCAGCTTCTAAGCATAGATTCGACTCAATTAATTCCCTGCATAGTTCAAGATAGGCCCGTGGCGAGCTTTGGCAAAGATAACGTTGAAAGAATTCGTGTCAAGGTGGAGATTGTTAGAGTTGTGTGATCCAAATTCTAAGAGATTGCTTGCAAGTCAAGTTAAACAAAAATATATTTTCTTTCTAGAATATTTAGTATTTATTAGTATAATATATTTAGCATTTATTAGCATAGTTTATTTGACTTACTAATTTAGCCTACAAATAGGCTCTTTTACAACCTTAGAAATAGACACCAATTAGATATTAGAACTCATAACACATTTAGAGAATTTTACGTTTACATTTTGAGGGTTATTTATTTTCGGGGTTTAATTTTTTATCTCCATCTTTTATACTTTTCATTCTTTTGCCATTATAGTAAAATTGTATTTGCCCGTGGTTTTTTATCCTCTTTGGAGGGGCTTTTCCACGTTAAATTTGTGTGTTTAATTTCTTCTGATATTTTTACTTGTTCGTTGCTAAATCGGGTCGATTCCTAACAGATAATACCTCTTAGTTTAATGACCACTATGAAAATGTTTTACCAAATACCACATTTCGAGCTTCACATAAACATCTCTTGATTCCACTAATGATCTCATTTTGTGAATGGAAAATGCTTTCAATCTCACAAGAAAATGACCGGCAACAAACAAATAAAGCAAAGAACTCCATATAACTAAATAGAAAATAAAATGGTTAAGAGATTTTGTGTTTGCCAAATTATAAGCATTCAAGAAAGAGAAAGATGGTTCCAAAATCTTACTCATTTGATGTAAAAGTGACACAATCAATTTCCAACAGTCAAAATCGATGTTGTAATTTTAATGTTCTAATAAATCAAAGACTTACCTATATAATTTATGGTTTTAGGCAAACATATTTTTAATGCTTATATTATAATATTATATATTATTATAAAATTTAATTTTATGTGACTTAATATATAAAAATAAAATGCACTTTAAGATCTAAGATCCAAATCCTTCCTCCTTAACTTTGATTATACACAAAATATATATTATAACATTAAAAATAAGCCGAAAGTCCAAAACCGATTTATATTTTTAACTCGTATTTTTTTAGATCTAAAATTTTGTCTAAACTTTTTCAAATATAGGATCAAGCTTCCAATTTGAAGTGCTTCAAGTGGAGAAGACCTCAAGAATGAATATAAGTGGCCCATATAGACGGCAAAATTAGCTTAAATTGGGCCGAAATTCATCAATAAATGTCCACAAAAAGCTAAACCCTGAAATTCCCAACCGCTCGTAACTCTGCAACATCAAGAACTAGCGCCGCATCCCCAACCTTTCAAACATGGTAAATCTCCTTCCTCTTTTTGTTTTCCCTTTTTTATAATCTTCATTTATTTGAAGCTTGAATTTATTTATTTCTTTTTCTTTTGGAAAAATGGTCGGTTATTATCCTTGTTTATATGCAAAGAATGTTCAGAGTTCTGAAAGATAGGTATCTGAAATTTTTGTTTTTGAATGGTTTATTTTGATATGACAGCCTTCACACAAGACCTTCATGATCAAGAAGAAGCTGGCCAAGAAGATGAGGCAAAACAGGCCCATCCCTTATTGGATTCGTATGCGCACAGATAACACCATCAGGTCAATATATTTTTCTTCATTTTCTTGGATATGTTCACAAATTCGTTGTTTTTCTTTCGTTTTATTGGTATTTTTGGAGCATTTATTAATGGGTTCTTTCGATTTTTGGTTTTGGTGTGCAGGTACAACGCCAAGCGAAGGCACTGGCGCCGTACCAAGCTAGGGTTCTAAGCTCGATGGGGTTCTTTAGATTAAAGAGTTAAATTTTGTTTTTCCCAAGTATTTTTGCTGAATTCTATTTATGTGGGGTTTAATATTATTAGGAAGAGATATTGATGAAATTATTGGCAATATTTGAATTCATGATTTTGGTTTAGCTAATGTTTGCTTTTAGAGTTATCTTGAGTTGAGTGCTTTTCTGGTTGCTATTCTCTGTTGGATGATCTGTATGTGATTGAGATTTAAGAGTGACGTATTGACAATTTTTGCAGTATTATGAATGAAATGATTAGAGATTGGTTTTTCAGGTGATGTATGCATTAAATTTGTGTAGTGCCATTGGAGACCATAAGAGGTGAAAATATCAAATACTCAAACAGATAACGTATAGTGTTTGATTTATGTAAATTTAGTAAATAGAAAAGATAAAATGCAATGATATAAAGATTTGTGGTATTTTTACCGATTAGAATTGGTAATGGGTTAGTGGTGGAGCGGCTGCTTTCTATTAGATTTGTATCTTACTCTGATGAAATGGAAGAAGTCCAGCACTTTTGCCAAGTGAACATCTCTTCTTTCTAAATAATCATCTCTCTTTTGCATGGACGGTGCATGTCTAATTTTTGGTATATTAAAAATTAATAATAAATATAGTATTATGAATCTTTATAATTAACATATTAGATTAATTTATATGCTGACTGTGAATTGAACCAAATTGAATTTCATCCATTCAGTTTTTAAAAATGTTAAAAATATTTTTATATGCTTTCTAATTTTTACTAATTTATATATAAATTGTTTTTATATTATAAAAATTATAGAAAGCAATAAACTAATTATAAAATTTGGATGATGTTCGAATAGAAGTAATAATCAAATTGACTGCTACGGTTCAGTGCTTATAGTAAATACAAATTTAACGGAAAGTAAATTCTATTAATAATTTTAAATTTTGTTTAAATTTATGTTTTAATCACCCAATTTCCTAAAGCTATTTAATAGTCACTAACAATTTTAAATTGTTATATTTTGGTAAGTCTTTTATTAACATGTCAGGTCATTCCTTAACAAAAATTAACATTAGTGAGTATTAGGTCAAGCAATTGAAATATACTATTGAAACATAATTTTAAACAGAGTTTAGAGACTGCTGATTTAGTTGTACCCAAATATTAATCTATCTATAATATATGTATTACAACTCGATGGGTGTGAGTCAGTAACTAAAGAACTTAAACAATGAAATTAAATGGAAAGATGCAGAGAAAACTCCACAAATTCTTTATGGATAAAAGGAATCCATTAAAACAAACTATCCATCAAAACAAGTCCCAAGTGACGGATCAAATATGTCCCAAATTCTGTGGTAAAATTTTAAGTACAAAGTACACCATTTGTTTCTTCCATCTATATGATGATCAGGTACCAAGTATATAAAGAGGCCATTTGGTTCTTCAACCTATATGATCTTGAACCAAGCATATAAAGAGGCAATTATATTCAGCACAAGATCAACCCCCAATTCGAAGATCAACTATTAACCCAACGCTAGTCTTCTCAAATCGTAGGCTGAAACGAGTGAAAAACTGGGTGCAAATCCAACCTAACTTATCCATCATTTAATACTATTATCAAATAAAACTATTAAACTTGGAGCCTACTCATATTCATACCAACCAGTACAAGATGGTTAAGGACTGGCTTAGCCACAGTGGTTAACTTCAAGCCTTCAGTGGTACAGCAGATTCAGGCTTCACTCGGTTCAGTCGGACAGTGCCCAATACGTACTCTGGCAATTCTGCCTCTTCCTTTCCCTGCAGAATGAGCAAGTGTCAATACATGTGCTTCAGACGTGTAAATTTAAATCTAAAATCTAGGAACAATTCGATCTTACACAGCACTTTAGAAACACTTTCATCATTGTGAATAAAACATGGTACAGTTTCAAAATGCCAACAGAGGGTATTACTCAAAGAATAAGTGGTTGACGGAAGGAATATGTCAAAATTTTGTCAACAGTGAGAATAGGGATGTCCAGAACCCAATCATATTTCTAATTAGCAGCCAAAACTTTGGGTGTTTGCTTCTTACGAAAACAACATGTACTAAAATTGTTTATTTCATGCATGTTGCAGCAGCAAAAAGAGACCAAGGGGGAAAAATAGTTTGGGCATTTTAAAACTTGTAGCATAGGAAAGCAACAGATATGCTGCAATACAAAAAACCAGACAACCCAGAGAAAATATGCTTAACTCCGACAATCTTGAGTTAGACAAGCAAAAAGTACAAAAGGAAAAGTGCTGCTAGAGTTGCTGTTTGTTTTCTGATTTTGTTCTCAAAACAAATTGCAAAAGTCTCCCTTTGATAACAGAATTTTTCAGTACACAGTTCTAAAGCATGCCCCAAAGTTTCAAAGATGATTCAAACAGCAAATGCACAACATTCACTTGACATTGCATGAGAATTAACCATAAAACATCCCAACCATTAACAAAGCTCCTGTCTAGGCCAAAAACAAAAGGCTGCGTCAGAAGACAATAGCTTGAAAATCAACAGCAGAAAAACACAAACCTCTATTAATATTGCAAGATCTACTACTAAGCTTGTGACATATCCAAGGACAAGGCCAATAACACTTCTTGCTACAGATGATGACCCAATATCCACGTCAATCTGCATAAGAATAGATTCAGCAACAGTATCATCAAGATCAGAACATCCTCATCTAACGAGTTTGACACCAGGTAGGCATTAATTCTCAATATAGAAATAGAGAAAATCTTAGTATATATCTCTGCAGTAGAACTTCTAAGTTTATAGACAAATCTAAAAAATTTTAGCTCCTGATACAACCTAGACTTTAAGATTATAAGAACATCTGCAGATTTTGTCTTCCTGTATAAGGCAGAAGATATGAGATTCCAAAGTTTCCACTTGATATCATGCAGTTAGTTAATTCATGTTATGAACACAATATATGTTTTTCATATTATCTGTAGTTTCAGGATGAAGTACATCAACTTCATACCTAAAACAAAATGTAGATTCCAAAGTTCCTGCTTGATCCCATGCAATTAATTCATGTTTTTCATGTTATTTGTAGTTTTTAGATGAACTGCATTAACTTCATACCTAAAAATAAAATTAGATGCATATATCACTAGCATGCCTATTGAGGCAAGCAAATTAGCAAAACTGAGGTTGCATTACCTCAAGAAAGTTGTCTTGTCTGAAATACTTGCAGGTAACAGCTTTCCCAAGTAGGCAAGCTTTTGTTCCAACCGCACGCTTGACCATCCAATAGCCCTGTGCATATGAGAGCAAATAAATAAGCCTTTCAATAGCATTACAATAAAATAAATAACTGACACTGGAGATGTCTACAATATAGCATTTCATACCTCAACAATGCTTGGTATCAGTTTAAATCTGGCATCACGAAACATATCTGTTCCATCCACAAATCTTCCCAATAAAGAATTTTTATTCACAGGCCTTTCAGCAGCATAGTAAAGGACCAAACTATAGTTTGGTTTTGCAGGGACCTGAAAGAGAGACAGCAAAGCATATAATATCCTCTTTGAAAGACCAAAATCAAACTAGTGGCAACCGAAAAAAGAATTCAATTAAAATTCTTTGCATGCTACAATTCTTCCCATTTTCATCCTCCAGAGTCCGCATTCCTTGAAGAAAAGGGAAATTAGAAGTGAATATGAAGGCCAGAGAGTGATCTTAGTTGACCATTTACAACAATAAAAATTGTTCAATAATTTCTACTTTAGCCTTCATATCATTCACTATGTACAAACATGCCTATTTATGGATTAGCATTTCTCTAAATGAACTCATCATATTCTTTTCTGAAACTATGGCCTAAGCATTATCACCAATAATGATCCTACAATAGAGCAGGGACTTAAAGGTCAGAATGCCAAAATTATATGTCCCAAGCATTTAACGATTAGTTTTCTGTAGTAGTAGTCTTTTATCATGGAATGCCACTGAAGGAAAGAGTTCAATAAAAAATCCCAGTATATGACAGGTATTTCGTTCATGAGCATGCACCAGTAAAAGAGGTTGGAATGCATACCTCGAGATTAATCACAAGGATAAATGGAAGCTTTTTTCCAGCATCTGACTGAAAATGAAAAATAGAAGTAAGGTTAACATCAAAAAGCTGTTTTTCAATCATACAAAACCACATGATAGCTCAAATATTTGCAAAATTAGCTTGTTATATCAGGAAAGGAGATTTTTCTGTCCCGTGTGATAGATAGTATTACAAAGGTGTTATTTATCTGTAAAACAGAGATGCTCCAATACACTAGGATACAAAGATGCAAGTATAGATAGTTTGACAGTTCCAAAACAAATTTATAGTCTCTAACTGCTTGGAGTAGCAAACTATTTGCTGATGGATATAATGCAAGTATAAACAGTCAGTTCAATAATTCTCAAAATAGAAAATCTCCAAACTGAAAAAAAAAATTTAAACAACTGCAAATCCACCTGGCATTTTGATAGTTACTTACCTAAGTGTCATAATACATAAAAATGAGTGCAGCTGGGATGAGGATGCTACAAAGGCCGACTGGGTGTACAAGAAAAGATATGACAATAAATATATGATCTGGAAAAGATTGGGTTAGTGAAACCATTGAAGTGGGAAAGGGCTTTGCTTATTATTGTTAGACAGTTATTAACAGAAGAAACTAAGAATGGTTTCATTTCATCCGATCTACTTTCTCAAGCTCCCACATATCCATGACCTAGCCCAAAAAGAGTCAAAGACACATCATCATCCAACCTACTTAATCTTTATTCCTTAACTTCAGTCAGCAAACTTCATCTAAAAGTAAGGTTTTAAATATTTCTCTGGTATTTTTATTTTCATTCAGTCATTTTTAATTCCACCCTTTTTATTAAGGAGTCCAGAAAAAAATGTTATTATCTATTATTTTTGTTACTTTTTCTGATAAGGGACGGGTATGCTTGTGATTGGAATTCTTAGAAATTAAATGATGAGAATACTTGTCAGGTCCCTCTATTATAAGGACTGGTTTAAATCAATCCTCTACTATTAAATTATCAATTTAATCCTTGTACTAGTAAAAAATCAAATAAAGTTAAAATTTTAAACAGTAAATATTAACTCTGTTAAAATCTGAACTGATTTGGTTCCTTTCACTAGTATAGGGACTAAATTGGGACTAATTTAAACCAATCCCAATAATAAAAAGACCTGCCAATTACATTCACTGAAATTAAACTATCATCTATATTATTCTTTGTAATGCTTTTTATCTAGTTTTTTTTCCCCAAAAATTGTATTATCTTAGATTTAATTATAATTTTTTTTCAAGGCAAAAGGTTAGTTCAAGCTTGAGTATGGAAATTTAGTAAACAAGCCTAATCAAGTCAAGCTCAAGTAGTTCAAATTTATCTCGAGCTTAGCAAATGATACTTGATCAAACCGAGTATCGAGCCACAAGTTCCAAATCAAGCTCAAGCTTACCACTATTTATGCTCAGTTTAACTATATTACAGCCCCACTTAGAACTGTCAAAGTAAACGTAATAAATAGTAACAAGCATACTAAATATAACTTTCTGCTAGATGAATGCTGGTCCATTTATTTAATTATCTACAGAAGTAAGGCTAAATGTATCCTATAAGAAAAACCTACAAGATATATACAATTTTGCTCAGAATAAAAAGTATTCCTTTAGCATAGGAATAGCTAACCCATAGCAGGAAAAATTATGAATACAGAAAGCTACTGTTTACTTTTATACATTTTACCATTAAATTTTGAGAATGTAAAATGAAAGATCTAGAAGGATAACACTGAATTGTAGTAGTAAGGCTTTTGTGCACAATGAGTCAAAGAAAATGAAAAAATAAAAACCAAAAATCACAAATGCAGCAAAATTGCTAAAAGCGAATCAATTTCACACAATGTTACAACACAGTTGCAAAGAAAGGGGAGCAAAATACAAACCCTAATATAATACCTGAACTAGAGACCTTGGATGCAATGCAATTTTATCTGTGGCTGTATCAACTTTGAACCAGTCAACAGCTATTAGTTTGAGAAGGGGATCTGAACCCATTATCTGTGAAAAAGGTTTACACCATTAATTGATTCTCAACAGAATAACCAGTATCTCAGCAGGAACAAGGAATGATAGGCCAACATCACATATATACTAAAACCAAAGCAGGAGGACTGTCCCTCTGTCAGATGTGAAACAAAAAGATTTTTTTCCATCATAAGAAAAGCCATAATTCCTTATTTGCATTTAAAGTTGCACATTATTTCACAAAAAATTCATTACGCCAAGATAATAACAGTTTCAAAGCAATCAAAGAAAGCTAAAATTAAGAAATGAATCAAAATGTGATAATAGTTCAAACAAAGCACCTGAAACGACTGAACTAAACCAGAGGGTCTCAAATTTTAAACCAAACAAAGACTACAACAGTGAGACAGCAAATACCACTAGCACATACACATGTAAAGCCAATTTCAGTTCAGAATTTAAAGGAAACTAAATCACACTGGTGACCCATCATAAACAGAATTAATTGCAACTGGAAAACAAAGCAAACTTATCAACTCAGGAGAACAGACAGAATGTGTAGCACTTCAGTCAAGCAGACACTGACTGTCATTCCAATGTCCATCTCATTTGCCATAATAATATACTAGAAAATCAAGCTTCGATCTTTTGCCAACAAGCATATGGTTTGTTGGTAGACTGTTGGACTCTTAGTTCCAATGACCAAGGATCAAACTCTGGCAATCCATATATATTCATACTTTGATTATATAAAATAAATAGATGAATGCACCCAAAACAAGTAAAACAAGGCAAATGGATGTAAAATGATTTAGAAGAAAAGGAACACTCACTTTGGCATTATCTTTTAAGTAAGTCTTTCCTCTTATCATAAATCCCGTACCACTAGGAGAAGTCCAACAATTTGAGTCAGTCTCATCCCTTCCTTTATGGAGGGAACCACTGAATTGGCTTGCATCAACATGGACAGAAGGTACAGTAGGATCCAATTCCTTATTTGCATCAGAAGCTGCATACGCAGTGACCTCATACTTAGCATAAGGTAATAGCTCACAAATGTATTAAGGATAAGACATTGTTTAAGCTATAAGCTATAATTATTTGTTACTGACAACCAAAAATGAAAACAGAGTGCATGAGTCAATAGTGACAGATTTCCTCCATAAAATTTTCCTTTTCAAATAAGAATAAAAGGTAAAAGCAGATTGATCTTTTGCAATACAAATTTTAAGAAAAGAAAGAACCTGAAACTCGCTTCAAAGCTAAGCTTGAGATGGCCCATGATACATTCTTCAGCTTAAATTTCTGTTCATGATAAAGTTGAGAGCAAGCTATCAACGACAGAGGTTTTTAAGAAAACAATTAATATATCTGTTAGATCAAATAGTACAACAAATTTTAACTCTTCTTTGGGAGAAAGGTGAGGCACTTGTGATTTTCATTGAGGCAAAATGGAATTACCTTCTTCTCTGTATCATCCTCACTCTCTTCATCTTCTGAAGATGAAGTAGAATCACCAGCAATTGCATCATAGAATTCATCCTGCACTTCTAAATCCTCAAACTCGCTGCTGGAAGTTGAAACATCAGAAAGTTTTGACTGGACAACCGTGGCGGAAGATTCAAAACTCAGTGATGGATTTGCTCCAATATATTCCTTTAACCCTGAAACATATTTACAAGGAGATTTAACTACAATACAGGGGCAGAGGCATAAATGATATCTGTGGCAAAATCCTGCAGGTTTTGACCCTGCATTTAGATGCGTTTTTACAGTAACTCCTAAAAAATAGTCATTTATGTTCTCGGTGTAGCCAGCAATCAACATCTGCGTGCAGTGTTAGGAAAGAAAGGTATTCCTTTATGGCCACACTGTCAGAAAGTCTAGCAATATATACTCATTATAAACTATAAAATGGTTCAGTCAAACATCAATCCTGTTCAATAGATTTTACCACTGAAGATAGTCCATCATGGCCAGATCATGAAAGCCCTAGGGATAGGAAAAAATAGTTGGGTATTTGAAGATCAGTGTAGTTAGGTTGTCTTAGCTGATCACGTCTCTAAAATGCATAAGAAATCTGAAGCCCGGCAGTCTAATAGAGAGAGAAGATATGAATTCCTGAGACAACATAACTAGATGTCTCTAAGTCATTACTTGTTAATATCAGATCATAAGTCAGATGATAAGAACTTGATCAGATAACTAAACCTGCCACTTGTGATAATAAAGCATATGGGATGGTCTGTTCAAACTTTGAGCTGCTATTTTTCTTCCATCGAAGCCATCCAGAAGAATGAATCTCCAACATATGTGTTACAAGACATTTTGTGGTGTTTGAACCCATGGGCGAATTTAAACTTCTAACCTCCCACGTAGATGCTGCCATCAACAAACATAGAGATATATATTATGAACAGAGATAAAGCAACACGTGGTCTGTTTACTAATGAAACCTATAAAAGGCTTATCTCATAGTGCTCCACGGCCCCCTAGCACTACCTTATGAACAATTGAATTGCCGCATAATGGAAATAGACCTCTAAAACTAGCATTTGCTGCTACCAATAGAACATACAAAAATAATCACATTTACATGGATCAATCAATCCCTTCAAAATTTTAAGTATGTAGAGGAAGTAGAGATGCAAATAAGAAAGATAGCATTTCCTCTTATTTTAGATGCACTGTGCATTCAAGCAATAGAGATCAATACAGACTTCAGATAGAAAACAATTTTCCAACTAAGAATACAGATTCTTACGGTTAATTGGTGTACGACGGTATCCAGATCTTGAAGGCCGCTTCTTATGTACAGCTGGAAGTTGCAAAATTGCTGCCAAAACAAACATATATCATATGTGAGCAAAAAGGAGCAAAGTTAATAAACTAAAAATATTATCAACATATTATCTCTTACTGTATGCCCCATCTTGCCCTCGAAACCACTGCCTAGTGAAGACAAAATCTCTCTTGGATTGCCATCTAGAAAACATGCAATATGACAAATAAATGCAAGCCAATGACAGAAGAGACAAGATTCATGCCAATTTGATTAGTTGATGATTAACTGAGGAAGTTAATATTGTTCAACCTCTAATTACCACTATCTGTTTTAAAAAGAAAAATAAATATCATTTAACTCTTAATTATCACTATCTGTTTTAGAGGAAAAGAAAAAAATCGAGGATACATCAAATCAATCATAAGTACAAACTCTGGATTTGCTTGATAAAGTACACTTGATATGGTTACTACATGTGCACTACACATTGTGGGAAAATGGTGCTTCAGAAAGTAGTAGCCCCTTCTGCAAAACTTACCGAGTAAGATATTTTGGATCATATGTTCCATAGACAACATCATAGTGTCCATCATAAGAATCTATCAGCTCCAAGTCAGCAGTCAACATATCCCACCTGTGAAGATCATTAGTTGAGAAACCAAACTTGCATACTGGGAATATAAAATCGAGGAACATAGAAGGAACAACTTACTCATATCTCTTACGGCGTTCCAGATTTAAGATTACTTCAAAAGCGGTATCTGCGCTTGCATCTACAAGACCAACAGCCTTTACAAGGGCACCTTTTCCACGCTATAAATGTTCAAAGATAATTTAAAGAAAAGAATGACTCGTTCATCTGATGAAGAGTAATTGTAAAATTTTGATATTGTTTAGGAATATAAGAACAAGCGACCAATGATTATTTGAACACAAAAGAAAGCTGCAGCAACAATCACAAGCACTGAAAAATTTTAAATCTACAACTTCAATTAGCAATATCTGTAAACTGCATGTTTGGCACTGAGTTAAGTTTTAACTGCTAAGTTAATAATTAAAGTTGCTTTATCATCAATGTTCCTGTACATATTTTCTCAACATGAATGGAGTAAGGCTAAAGTTCCAAACTTCCAAAAAGTATGTGGGAAAGCCTATCACGACACTTGTCCTAAATGAAAAAGGAAATAATAAGTATGATCCCATAAGTACCTTAGAATCAGCCACATCCTCGAAGATTCTAATACCTGAAACCAAGCAGAAACCAAACTATTAAATGGTTATACAAAAATTGTTTCTCTATTAGGACCACACCATTTTCTCAGCATATTGAGCAACCCAAAGTAAATTACAGATTCAAAATTTTCATCCTCCACATCTTAAGGAGCAGAAAGTTTTAATTGCAGTAAAACATTAACAGTGACAGTATAAGAAATACATCATTACAGATTTTCCAGTTCAGTACGGATTATTGTCTACAGTGCTTTTATATAGATGATTGCTCCAATCCAAAAGTTTGATCCTATTGGTATTATTTACACTTCAATATCTTGACATTTTTTTTTTTGGATTAATGCATTTTGTTTTAACCAAAAGAAAAATGTGTAAGCATACCATTGACTGTACGAACACATTTCCATTCATGTGCTTCAATTGCATCTCCAAACTCCCCTTCAAAGTATCTATTTGACGTACCACTACCACCCAAGTTTGAGGTTTGCCTCAAAAGCATTTCTGGACCTATGACAGCCAAAATAAAAGAAAACTACAAATTTAACTCGGCACTATAAAATAATTATATTAAGTACAAAAATCATTAAAACATACATATTAGAAACATAAAAAGCAAGTCTTAAAATTTTAAAATAAATAAAAAGAAGCCCTTCATATCAACTAATTCCTAATTTAACTTCTCACTTCCTCACACAGGTTTTTGCATGGATATGACGCGGTAATTCTTTTTCAATCTCTCCAAATCACAAATTTTCTACAGAACATTTATTCAAGGATTTTCTGCGCTTCACATGACAAAAATGCACGCCTAAAAGGCTGAAATCTCTAACACCAACATGTTTTCAATTTTAAGAAACCATTATCTTGATTGTCAATATCCCAAAGTCAACTATTTTGGAACTGTCCGACTGAACTAACATGCATACTTAACTTCTATCACCGTCATTTAAGATTGGAAAATTCCAGCAAGACAGTAACTAAATAATGCTTTGTAGAATGTAGACTATGAGATGCAGCATTTTCTTTAACTGAAGATTGAAGCATAAAGCATTAGTTTACCATGATCCGACAGTAATTTTATTGGTAATATCTAAAAGCTGCACATAAAACTGCACTTGAAATAGTTTTCCATAATAATTTACATGAGGAAGCATACTGACTATGATACACTAAGAGATCATTTTATACAACAAAGTGGACATAGCAGAATCCTTTTTTAATGCAAAAGATGCAATGGCCCAAAACCATAATGATGACAACTACCAACTCACCTTTTCCAATTCTTATAAGATTTTTTAATCCATGTGCATACCGCCTTACTCGTGGTCGATGGCCATCCAAATCAATACTTCAAAAGAAAACAGGCAGAGTAATTGATGTTTCTTCCAAAATAGAATGTAGGCAAAACAAAGTATAATTTGTAGAACAGTTGAAGAAACTAGAAAACAATTTGACTTTGTTACAGGTGCCTACTAGCTATTATACCTTATAGTTCAGCTACATGGTCAAAATAAACATATATATTGAAATTAAATCACCAGTCAAAATACCAAAACCAAAATTTTAGCCTCAGCTTAAGTTAACATCAAAGAACTATGTAGTTATACAGCATTTTATTCTATTATTAGTCTCTTCTGAACCTATAATTGGAATCTATTAATGGAAATCCCCCCCCCCCCCAATCTTCACCATACAGTCAGGATCCATAAAATTTGTCTAAAATCAGTCTTTAATTATTAGCAAACTCAAGTAAGGCTACTATAGTAAGATGGCCAAGGAAAAATGGCTTACTCAGCCTCCATGTTTAATTTGTTTCTGGTACTACCTCCTCTTGAAAGCTCATATTCAGCCTGTCAAAATAGGTGGCAAGTTACGTGAATGCATAAGAAAAATCATAAGGAAAATAAATTCTTCTCTTCTAGGAAAGCAACCACATATATGATTCAAATCATTTTAACTGACTTCCTTGTACCTGTTGCTTGGCATGATCAAATGCTTCCATCCATTTTCGAGCTTCTCCAGCTGTTGGACAAGCAATCTTGAAGCAGAAAAATGCTAAGTTAGTCATAAGACACTTCAGCACACAAGACTATCTAACCATTAATAAGAAAAGTAACTTAAAGAGCTAATTTTCTGTAGAGAAAAAGTAAAAGTTGTCATTTTCCCTGTCCTATGCCAAGAAGTAACATCACCGGAGGAACCAACAAAATGTAACATGGACTCACCATAAGACATGAAGGACTTGCAGACAAAATTTTAAAGGGAAAAAAATATGGTTTTGATTACTGAAGCGATCACATTTATGGGAGCAATATAATCAAAACTCAAGAGAAAATTATATTCTCAGAGAGGTACAAGAGGTTTTCCTTCTAGTTGCCGTAGGAGAATGGGGATCCATTATCTCTTTCCAAACAGCTAGGTTCAAAGATGGATTATTGTCGCACTCAATGGCAGTTTGAAGTTGAACAAGAACAAAGCGGTTCAGCTAGTCAGCTTTAACCAGGAATGACAAGCTGTCCTAGTGATTCAGTTGCACTTATAAAAAGAACTAAAAATAAAGCCAGCCAAAAAGCTAAATAATAAGTCAATAAGGTTAATATATCGCCAGGATGCCCATAGAAATAGTAGTCCTCATAAGCCAACCAGGTATATTCTTGTCAATAATTGCATCTTCCCTTTTATATTACATGCTAGGCAAGAGGAAATACTTATAAAGCTTCTCAATCAGTTACTGATCCCAACCACAGGATTTAATATCTTTTGACATCTTTCAAAATTAATTGAAGGGAGAGGTTGAAAATATGAGCCAAGGCAAGCATGCTATCACCCAAACCATTTGTATAATAACTTGAAAACTTACAATTTCCAACAACTCGACAAACTCAAAGATTATACATACCAACAGAATGCCATATGTCATGCACAATAAAAGCCAAAATCTAGCAACCATTATCAGTTCAATCATTTGAAACAAACTTACTTCTCCTTTCTTGGACTCATCCAATCGATTGTAGAACTGTATAACATATAGATCCTACAAATAGTTAACAAAAGAAAACTGTCAAGTCTGACATGAAGATTGATTGACCATAAAAACATTAAAATAGCCAATCGAAAAGCAAATCACGAAGCAATGAAAAAAAGCTTAGACAACCAACCACCTGAAAGAGCAAGTGGGAAAAAGAAAACTGAAAAAAGAAGAATGAGAATCACAATATCCTATCTAAGAGCAAAGTTTTGAAAGAAAAATGATAGTGAATAATATCAATGAACTAAGCAAACAATGATTACTACACACTTACCCCGTCATTGACTTTTCGCCGTCCTAACTCCTCCACCATCAATGTAGGTCCTATGACACCCTTTCTAATAGGTTTCTGGACAAGATAACATATCAGAAACCAATAATTCATAAACAATTAAATTGGAAGAATGGTCCGACCCAAAGTAATTGCTTCTTCAAGCACATTGGCAAGAGATAATAAAAAACAAGCAAGAGAGTTGAAAACAATTTCCTCATATAATATTGTA
Organism: Gossypium raimondii; assembly: GCF_025698545.1. Taxonomy (NCBI): domain Eukaryota; kingdom Viridiplantae; phylum Streptophyta; class Magnoliopsida; order Malvales; family Malvaceae; genus Gossypium; species Gossypium raimondii. Next base: position 50,717,411 of record NC_068571.1, read on the forward strand.
TTTGAAGGTTTTTCATGCATACCATCATGATAAGTAAATAAATAAAGGTCTCCTTTCAAATGTGATTACAAAGAAGACAACCTTGAATTTGAACTTTGTAATTGGATGCCTACATGAGTTGTCACTTTCCAATAACAGAAGACAGTTCTACTATCAAAGCCCCAAGTTGAGTAAGAGGCATTTAGAGCCTTTTTTCATAACAATGTAAAGGCAAGTTAAATTCTATAAAGAACTGAAATTGATACTTCTAAAAATAAAATAGTGAAGCCATGTTATTTAGATCATGTAACCCTTAAAAGGCCACATATCAACGAACTTTAATCAGCTCTCCGCAAACTCCAAAGAGTCTAGCCTTCTAAGAATAGCACTCTCTTCTGAATGGTGACCTCCTAGAAGCAAATAAATTAGTTCCAGATAAAATGTTGCAAATGCTTCCTCATTCAACTTATATATTAAATTTTTAACCAGGTTTTCTTATCTGAGAAAACAAATACTAACTTCTTAAAGGATGAGCACGATTCATAAAGATTATATACTTCCTCAACAGCAATGCATTTAACCTTCTTTTTCCTTACCGTGCCTATGCTAAATTAGCTTAAGGCAGCCTTCTTTTCCCTCACTCTACTAATTCAACAAAGTTGGGAGATATACCAAATAATTAGACCCCAAACTCAACAATCTCAATGTCAATCCATTCACTGGAACACCCTAACTAGAAGGAAGACTACCTAAATAAGTTCTTTAATTGTCAATAATCAATATCCTTCAACAGCTCAAGAATCCAAACAATGAACAAATCAGCATAACTTAAAAATTACATGGCAGGCATATACATAATGGCAAGCTCCAATAAATCCAAAAAAACAGAAAAGGAAGTGACGAGACGTACAATACCGGGGTTCTCGTGAGGATCTCTTTTGTACATCATTACGTATTTGCCCTTTATAAAGAGGAAGCGAAGATGACAATACTCGTGGCCGATCGAGTTGGCTCCAATATGATACACCCATCCGAAAATTTCATAAATCCCCTTCTCATCCCCACCATAGCTGGCTGTAGGGGTATGCCTATGTTTAGGAGCCCCTTTAGTATTGGCGTCGCCGCTGCTACTGCTTCCGTTGCTGCCATCCAACAACACTTCTTTCTCCTGTCCTCCCTCGCCTCCCTCCTCCTTCAACGCCTTTGTTGTTTCCATATTCTAAAAACTCAGTTCCAATGAGAAAACAAAATTTCAATTGGGTTTTGATTTAACCTGTAGCTTTCTTCCCAATTTTTAAAAAAATTTAAGTTGGTTTTAATTTATCAAAAGCGGATCTGAGGGAGAGAGACAGTAGATTGCAGCTAAGGGAAGAGATGAAATGGAAGAATATATTCTTATTTTCGCCATTCTTTGGTTTTTTACTTTTCATTTATAGATGTGTTGGCAAATGGGTCAAGTTTACAAAAATTAAAATTTTAATCCTCCTAATTTAATTTATCAAAATTTATCTTACAAAATTAAGAAATTAATTCAATAAAATAAAAGTATTGAAAAAAGTAAAGGGATGAAATTCATCAATAAATTTCTTGTTTTTATTTCGAGTAAAATTAAATTTGTAAAAATATATATTCAAAGTGGTCAACCCCGTCGAGAAATGATAAGAAAAGAAAAACGAACGTTGGAGTTGCCAGTTGCCACATATGAACAGTTGGTGTTCGGTTAAGAAACTGTCATTGCAGGTGCAGGCAGGAACCAATGAAGTAGGCAATTTTGTTTTTCCTTGACGTGGCGAAATCTTACTGAATGCAGCAGTGGAGTAGGTCCCACACGTCCATGACACGGAAACCATCCTTACCAAGTTTTCAACGCCCTGTTTCTTCTCTATGTTCCATTGTAGTTTATTTTGTAATTTATAATAATGACATCAAATATCAAAATAAAAGGTAAAACTATCCTCTAGGTTTTCGACTAATGTCAGCCGGAACCGCATCACTTATAAAAACCCTTCGAACCAGTTCACAAATATACAGTTCCGTAATATCACATTGCGACTGATAAAATTTCGCAAGCAAACCATTAACACTCGGAGGCTTCAACGGTGCCATACTAAACAAGACACTACCGACCTCCTCAAATGTTATCGCCTTCGTTAGCTTCACTGTATCCCAACTCGAATTTGTAGCAAAACCTAGTATTATGATCTCCATGACACAACTAGTCACAGTACTGCACCTTCTGCTTCCAAAGTAACTTCTCTTGGTACAACACCTCCTCCAATTTAAACCAGGTAGCAACTTCCTTATCTCGCAACCTAGCCAACTCATGGTAATCTATCTTATGTTGAACCTTTTGCAACTGTGCAATTACATCCTTCTTCCTCCAAAAATATTGCTAAACACTTTTCTTTTCCAATCTTTAGGAGAGTCTGTGAGTTGCATCACATTAATAAGCAAATCATTATTAGAGCTCCAATTATCACTAACCATCTTCTTGAATCCAGGATGTAACAACCAACCAGCATTAAATCGGAAAGGTCTATATGCTTGTCTGGACACTCCCGGTTCCAATGAAAGTAGAAGAGGGCAATGATCTGATGAGTTTATGAAGATGGCAAACCAAAACGACAGTAACCATTTAATAATTAAATTTACATTTTAAAAGTTAAAAATTAGAAAAATTAAAGGGACTAAACTCTAAAAAAGTATAACAAGGTGAAGATTTTTAATATATAGTATATCATATATGTATAATCAATCAATCAAGCATTATTGTCAAATTTGAAAACTATATTTTTCCTATAAAGATTATTGTTAGATAGCATTAAAGATGATATGATGTGTTCAACCTCCTAACCACTCAAAATTTTGTTTGGCATGGAAAAAGATAATAAAATATGGGGTTGATTCAGTTGTCTGTGTTAAATTATGCTATTATGCCACGTCTTCATAGGTTTCTCGGCTATTTTACTAGTCTAAAAATTTAAGTTTAAAAATAATCACTAAAATAATTAAAAATAAACAGTACCTACTCGTTTTTTGCACCCATGATTGCTTAATAATTATGTTAGACTTAAATAAATTAATTTTTTGAGTTTTGACCTGTCAATGGCCAGAACTCAGGTATTTTTTTAAATTGTATAATACTGATATACGAAAAAACGAAAAAAAATTTGGGTCTTGGCTTTGTCAATGGCTTGACACCAAGACAAATTAAAAAATTCTTTTTTCGTGTTAGAATCAGATATAAATATCTGAAAAATTAAAAAATTTGGGTCTTGGCTGTCAATGGCCGACACCAATACAATTTAAAAAAATTTCGTGTCGAATCAGATATAAATATCTGAAAAAATAAAACTTTTTTGGGGTCTTTGGCACATCAATGGCGGCACCAAGACAATTTTAAAAAAATTCTTTTTTCGTGTCGAATCGGATATAAATATACAAAAAATAAAAAAATTTGAGTCTTGGCTTTGTCAATGGTAGGCACCAATACAAATTAAAAAATCTTTTTTTGTGTTAGAATCTAATATAAATATACGAAAAAAATAAAAAAAATTTGGGTGTTTGCCTGTTAATGGTTGACACCTAGTACAAATTTTTTTAAAAAAATTTCTTTTTTTTCGTGTCAGAATCAGATATAAATATACGAAAAAAAATTTAATTTATACTAGGTGCCGGCCATTGACAGGCCAGCACCCAAAATTTCTTTTTATTTTTTTCGTATATTTATATCTGATTCTGACACGAAAAAAAATAATTTTTTTTTTAAATTTGTACTGGGTGCCGGCCATTGACAGGCTAGCACCCAAGAAATTTTTTTTATTTTTTCGTATATTTATATCTCATTCTGACACGAAAAAAAATATATTTTTAATTTGTCTTGGTGCCGCCATTGATAAACCAGACCCAAAAATTTTTTTCGTTTTCTTTTTCCTTTTTTCGTATATCAATATTATACAATTTAAAAAAAAATACCTGGGTTCATGCCATTGACAGGCCAAAACCTAAAAAATTAATTTTTTTAAGTCGGACACAACTATTAGACAATCATGGGTGCAAAAAATGAGTGAGTACTGTTCATTTTAGGTTATTTTAGTGATTGTTTTTAAATCTGAGTTATTTTTGTAAATATAATATTTTTTGGACTAGTTTAATAAAATAGCCAGGTTTCTTAATTTCTACTGTATATGTTTGGCCTTTGGTACCCAAATATTATTAATTTGGAACCACAACATTAGAAAATCCCTTTAATTATTTAAGAGAGGTTTATGCATTATATTAATATATTTTATACTTATTCAAGTACAATATGATCTAAAATATAAATTTAAAATTTTGCTTAAATTCATACATATTTATAAATAGTTAATTTAAATTTATTTTAAATTTGAGCATATTATTTTTAAAAACATATGTTTATATTAATTATCTTTAACTTTTTTAATGTTTACATTATAACAATATTATATATTACTATAAATTAATTTTTTATGTTATAAATTATATAATATGTAAAAAGAATAAGATAATATAAAACATTATAAATTTAAAAGTGAGTCAGGTCGGGTTGATTCGGGTCTTGAATATTCAAGCTCGAGTCCAAGCTCAATTCATAAGTTAAATGGGTCCAAATTTTTGTCAAAATTTATTTTTTAAGCTTAATATTTTTATCCAAATCTTTTTAAATTTCGAATGAACCTTCAAGCTTAAATGGATAACCCAATTCATTAATAGTTCTAAATTATCTCAATTATAAATTTTTTTTTCATAAAAAGAATACTAGAAGATGAAAGAAGACATCAATAACTTCTTTTTATAAGAAAGGAAAGAGATGTTGGAATAAAATTATGTCTATGTTACTTATCACATGTAATATTTTTTCCTTTCAAAGAGCTAATAATGGAAACCGCAAGAATATAAAAAAAAGCTATTTATTATTAGACCCCAGTTATCTCATCTGATCTTCTCATTTAGCATTACGATAACCAATCATGGTAGTTATGCACCCACTTTTCCGATCCTCAGATAAATCGGGAATTTAACCAGTTTTTGCCCACCATTTTCATCTTCACCCCAAGCACGCTTGAACTCTTCAACCACATGCTCGCTCAAAAGCTCCACACCCTTCTCCTTAGCCTTCTGATACGCGGACCATGATCTTAAGTAAGTAAAGTAATCCTCTAAACCCATCCATCTCTCATTCTCAAACTCAAACGGTCCTGTACTATCCTCTCCATCGACTGCCTCAAACGGAAAATCGATGGTTTTGTACTTATCATCCACCATCTGTCGCGCTGAATCCCAGTATGGGTTTTTGTAAAATCGTTCAAGCACCTTGTCCATGGAGTCGTTGACTTCTGGGGTGGTGTAGCACCATGCCGCGATGATCCCATGGGGTTTCTTCAATACCCATTTCACCTGTTTGTAAAATACAGGAAGGTCGAACCAGTGCATGGCTTGGGCTATGGTCACTAGATCTACACTTGATTCTGCTCCCACTTTTTGTTCAAGCTCGGCCGAGGACATTGTTGGTGAGGTTTGTTGGTATCGGATATTGGGGAGTTTTGTAGCAAATTCAAGCTGTTTTGAGCTCGTGTCTGTTGCTATCACATTATTGTAAATCTCAGCCAACTGAAAAAGAAGAAATACTTGATTAATCTTCAAGCGACAGTGTTGAATTGCTATAAAATTAAAATTTTATACTTACAGATCGAGCAGCCTGACCACTACCAGTGCCGACATCCCATGCAAGATCTTGTTGGGAAGTCTTTGAGGCAATGAATTGGAACAAGTGTGGTGGGTAGCTTGGTCGACCTTGTGCGTACTGCTCTGCTTGCTTGATGAACAAATTTGCCATTGTTTTTTGTTTTTGCTCTGGTTTGGTTTTGATAGATGATGAGTGACCCACCAATTACTCTGCTTTCTTATTTATAGCTTCCCAGGAATAAGTACGAGATAAGATAAAAGGAAGGGAAGACAAAAGAGAATTGTGTATCCATGATGCAACTGGTGAAGGTGCCAAGCATCGACGGAGGCTCGCAAAGTTTTATTCTGTTTCTTCTTCTTTTGGGATACATGCGTAGTCTTTAAATTTCACAGTTTTTTTTGTCAATTTAAATCTTAATATTGAATCTTAACTCGATTGATATGAATATTATTTTCAATAATTTAAAAGGATGTAGATTTGAATACACTAAACTATATTATTTTAGGTGATTGTTCTAGATATTATATAAAATAAACAAATATAATCTAAATTTATAATAAAATTGTTTACAAAATCTTGAAATTTGATAAAAGAAAGTTTTAATTTTAATAGATGACACTATGATAAAATTAAAATTGAATTAAACAAATTACGCTAAATATTATCTTATCCCTGTAGCTTTCTTTGATAGCTAAGCTTAAGTAAAATTTTCATTTCTTAAATATCATCATCGTCGTCGTCATAGGCTTTTGGTCAAAATTGTTTATTTTGAAAACTCGTGTGACAATATGTGTCAATACCCTAAAAAATAGAGAATATTCAGATCAAAGAAGAAAATTCCAGCCGAAATGCAATTTGAATGCAAGACTTTTTGGTAAACCTCCGGCCCATCTTTCAACAAGACTACAAGAAAATACAGTATTTTCTTTCTGAATAATCTTATTATAGATTTTGATTATATCTGTTATTTTTTAAATAATGCTTAGAACTACCCATAGCCTCTCCCCAACTCATAAATAGGAGGATATTGCGCTTCAGCGCATTCAAACTCACGTTCTATTACATTGGCAACAATATTCATGCTAATCGAGATAAGACTCAATCAACAATAAAGTATTATTTTTTAATATAGTAATATATAACATAATTTTAATATAGTATTATTTAATTTAAATATTAACATATATATATATTAGGGTAAACTATACTAGTAGTCTCCCAACTATTAATTTTTTAATCACCTAATCATAAAAAGTTACAAAATGATTACATAACTATTCAAATTTTTCTTTTTTTGATTACCTAACTATTCAATTTTTTCTTTTTTTCTCACCAAGCGTTAAATTACTAACAGAAAGATAACTTGGCAGCTTTTAAAATTGGCATAATAACCGTTTTAATGCTCAACTTTTATATATTGTGTCAGTTTAGTCTTGATTCCAAAAAATAGCTCTTAATATTTACACATTGTGTAATATGGTCATCTTTTATAGGCTCACTTTTATTTGTGACATGGAGGTTAATTTTAAAGAATGAGAAAAAATGAAAATTATTATCTTGGATTTTGGGTGTTTTCATTTTTGGTATGTTTCTAATCAAATTTATTAAGTTAGTTGATAGATGTGATTTTTTTAAGTATATTTCCAATGAAAGTCTTGGAAGTGGCTAATTCTGATCGATGATTCAGTCGACCACCATAATTCCTATTTTGTGATGTTGTTGAGTTGAGAAACTTGATAATCTGGTTGTTTGTCTAAACTTGCTCCCTCTTCTGGTTGAATCTCTATGGGAATTTGGAGGATTTAGCCGTTTATTTTTTGGGGGTTTTCAGATTTGCAAAGAGCATGGAATACTGCAAAAATGAGAAGAAGATTCTTGTTTTGGGCCCTATTTCTATTTTTTGTTTTTTGGTTTTTTCCTTTAGTTTTTTTTTTTTGGGTTGTTGTAAGCTTCTCTTATAACAACCCATTTTCAGTGAAATCAGAACAGTGGTTTCGGGACTACAAATTCGAGTCCAAAAGAAAAATTATTTTAATATTATTTTATGATCTGCATTATAATTGAAATATCATATGAAAATTTTGTAGAGAAATTTTATTGGTTACATGTCTATTTAGATGGAAAGGACCAAATTGCAAAAATGAAAAGTTGAGTTCTAGTAGCTATGAGTATCAAATAGCTATGGAATTTAAAATTGGAAGTCCTTACATGACAAATAGACCATTAAGAGGAGTTAGTAGATAAGTATGCTTAGTCATCCATGGAAAATTAAGTAAATAAAATGACTAAATTGGAAAGTAAAAGATGAAAATATGAAAATAATAAAATATCATCATTTTATCATCATTTTATCATCTTTCCTAAAATTAAAGACATGGAAACCCTAGTTAAGGATAAAGAGTTCAAGCAAAATATTTTGGCTTAATTAGGTATGAATTATTGTCCTGTTTTTAGTAATTTTTATATTTTCGAAATCGTAATAGCTTAATCTAGCTATCTCGGGGATTAATTTGCAAAGTTACCAAAGTACTAGGGTTTTGACATGGATGAGTATGCATGAATTATGAAGTTTTATGGTACAAAAATGAAAGGTTGTTGATAGATAAACAACTTTTGTAAAGAGAATTTTGATGAAATTATGATTTAGGGACTAAATTGAAAAGATGTAAAAATTCATGGAAAAATTCTGAATTTTGTAAAATACATGGGCTGCTTTTGTTATATGTAAAAATCGTTTAGGCTTGGAATAAGGATTAAATTTCATGAATTTCATTTTCTGAGCCTAGGACGAAATTAGAATTAATTAAAAGTATATGGGCAAAATGATAATTTTGCCTAAGATGTGAATTGGATTGAATTGAATGTAAATTGTATGAAATTGAATGTAAATTGTATTAAATTGATGTTAAATTCATTTGTATAGATCCGGATAGATCAAGTACTGAATTAAATCGAGGAAAAGAGAAAGTAACGAATTAGTAACTTTTGTGTGCACGAACATTGTTGAGGTAAGTTCATGTAACTAAATTGTGTATATTTATATGTTTGAATTAGATGTTGTATATATGTGAATTGTATAAATGTCGTATGTATGAAATTGATCACATATCCGATAATACCTGATAAATAATAAGTTCCGTTTGGATAAATGAGATTCGATGGATACAGGGTTCTCGAATTGGTTGTGGTCCTACATATGTTGCGGACACACCACAGCTCAAAAGAGCGTCCCGTTATTAGCTCTCATAAACATCCCGATATATGGCTCTTTTGAGCTTCCCGTTATATGGTTCTTGCGAGCTTCCCGTTAATAGCTCTCCGGAGCATCCCGATTGGTTGTGATATTACTTGTGTTGTAGACACACTGCAGCTCTTATGAGTATCCCGATATATGGCTCTTAGTGAGCTTCTCAATTAAAGGCTCTTTGTGAGCTTCCTGATTAATGGTTATCCGAAGATCTCGATATGACTCGCTTGAACTTCCCGATATATGGCTATCCAGAGTTGTCTGATTAATGGCTCTTCAGAGCTACCCGTTATTGGCTCCCATGAGCTTCCTGATTATGACTCTTATGAGCTTTCCGTTATACAGCTCAGAAAACCTTCCCGTTACATGGCTCACATGAGCTTCTCGTTATATGGCTCGAGAAAGAGCTTCCTGTTTATATGCTCATATGAGTATTCCCGAATATGAATTGACAGATTACAGATTTGTACATTTCGAGTGTACTACTCGGGTATCTATCGATATTTTAAATGATTCAATGGAAAAAATCCTGATATGAGAAAATAAATGAATTCAAAGTGAATCATTACCCGAATATACATAAAGTATATGGAATTGATATATGAATACAAGAAGTGGAAAATTATGAACATGAAAACTCGATATTGTTGAGCTCATACATGTTCCTTGCCATTTATATGAAAAAAAGTGTTTAACATGGTTGATGAGGATATATGATAAGGCTTTTGGCCATCTTGCTTGAGTATGTTTTATATGCTTACCTTAATTTTTATTAAATGGTAAGTTAAATTTCATGTTATACGAACTTACTAAGTATTATATGCTTACTCTGTTTTATTTTCCCTGTTTTATAGTACTCAGAAGCTCGTAAAGGTTGGAGGTTGGTTAAAGCATCATCATACTATCCCTCGGCTCATTTCGATATAAATGGTAAACTCATTTTGGTTATAATGGCATGTATAAGTTAGTTAGCCAAAATGTTGGCATGTAAATGTTTGATTGATAATAGCCATTTGAATAGCTTATGTTTGATATGTTTTGATATATATATATAAGTGGCTTTATTATGTTAAAGTATTGAGCTTGATTATGCATATATGTATTTGGTTATTTGGGTAAATATGAACACTAAGTAGAAATGATAATAAATGTCAATTGAGGTGCTTAAGAGCATACTGGTTGAGTGTAGTAATATGTTATGTTTAAGGCATGACTTTGGCTTGATTTGAATGTATTGAATTGGTTAATGAATGTGTTTAAATGTTAATGTAAGTGGAAGACAAGTTTGGGTGAGAAATAAGGCCTGGAAATAGTCTTATTTTATCCATACTGGTAGAGACACGGGTGTGTGTCTCAGCCGTGTGTGACACACAGCCTAGCACTTGGGCATGTGTTTCGGCCATGTATCCCTTACATCTTTAAAATTTCAGAACAGAATGCTCAGAATTGATCACATGGCTTGGCACACAAGCGTGTGGCTTGGCCGTGTGACCCCTGCACCTATACACAGCCTAGCATGCGGGCGTGTGACTTGGCCGCGTGACCCAAGTCAAAGAGTTACACGGGTACAAGCACGGGCTGGGACACGACCATGCGTCCCATTTCGAATACCCACATGGCCTGAGACACGGGCGTGTGTACCCTACTCCTAGGAAAATTTTTTGAAATTTTGTGAAAAATTCTCTGAGTACCCGGTTTAGTCCCGACTTGTTTCTAATGTATGTTTTGGGCCTCGAGGGCTCATATAAGGAACTTTATGAATAATGTCTGACATGAATGTTAAATAAAATGAAATGTCTGTATTTGATCTATTTATTTCAGTAATACTCTGTAACCCTGTTCTGGCGACGAATACGGGTTAGGGGTGTTACATCTCTAATTTGGCCTTTCAGGCCAAATTATTAAACGAACTTTATTTCAAAAAAATACCCTTATAATAATATTAACTGCCTTTAAAAAAATGTATTTTAAGAATTTTACAACTGAGTTGGTGTCATGAGTCAACTCGACACCAACTCAGCCAATCATTTTATATATAGTACATAAATATGGGATTTGAACCTAAAAAACCATGACATTCACTCCCTCAACTTCATTAATTCAATTAAACCCATATTTGCTTTCATGTTATTCTTTTATAAACTTATTATATAATTATTTTCACCCATTTCATGACATGTCATAATTTAATATATTTTATTTTTATTAAAAATTAATATACTATATTAAAATAGAAAGACCATGCACTTTTAAACCTTGTGTGAAGTTATTCTATTTGTAGCTATAATAAGCTTTCATCCTACATGGAATAATACAACAAGGATGATCTATAGAGGAGACAGTGGTTGTTGTCATAGAGGCCGGTTCACCCATTCGGGGCAGAAAGTCAGAGGTTATAAAGAATGAAGAAGATGAGAGTAAGAAGATTGATTTTTGAATGTTGAAGTTAAGTTGGCAGAGTGTAGGCTTCGTATCTTTGGAGTGTTAATCATTTCTTCATTGTTCCTAAAAGTATTTACAAGCAAGGGTCCCATGTAAGATGACAGTCATCATTATGGAATCAGTGGGGTGGATGTTGTCGATGGGGCGAGGATGTCTGTGATGGGACAAATCTTGTCATTCATTCTAGCTTAACGATATAGTGCAATTGAACCCATGTGGTGTTTGGTGACCAACATAAGCTTAAAGGTTTGGCTACTAGATGGCATGCACTTGTCTGGATGTTTGTGCTAGAAGGCCGAATTTGTGGGTGACGTCTTGATTCGTTGTTGGCTATCTTGTCGTTCAGATGTCCTTTCGAATTGCCACATGTATTTATATAGATGTGGTATAACAATATTCCCCTTTCCCTAGTTCAAGTTGAGAGGAAGGGTTATAAAGAGGCCCTTCTGGCGACACATTGTCTTATTGTTCCCTTTCCTTAAAGGTTTTTCAATGGATGGTGATTGGGTTTGATAATGAAACTTGTGACAGAAATTTTGATATTTTTTTATAAATATAATTTAAGACTTTGTTTTTGGGGAGTCATGGTAATGATGAATAACAACTTTTCCAAATAAGTGGTGAGTCATCATTAGATATCTTTTTTTTTCAAAATGATGTGTTTCAAAAGATAGATCTATATATTCTATAGGTTTTCTTCTTCGAAGTTACTTTTGTCTTATTTTATTTTGAAATTTCCATAACTATTTTTTGTCGGTTTTCTGGTTTTGGTTGATTTCTATAACTATTTCTGGTTTTGATGGGTATTTATAATTTGATTCATTTTTTAGCTCTTGTTGTTATCAGAGTCATTTTGTCATCGTTGTTAAAGAAATGGTTAGAGAGAATGGAAGATTTGGTTGAACTCAAGGTTGAGGTGGTGGTCATTTTGGAAATGCTTTGCCAAGAGATGTGGTGAAGGAGCGGAAGATTATTGTGAAGAAGTCTAAAAGAAAAAATGATGAATCCACGGTTAGCCTTAGTTATCCATATTCCACAACCCATTGAGAGATTAAAAACTTGTTGATGTGTAGTGGGTTACTTGTGGAACACCACAAGTATGAAATCAGCATTCCTAAAAGGTCGCATCATCTTAGCGAATTGTTTGGCCCTGACTCCACTAACGGGAAGCTTGGGTTATTCCTTCCATTTTTTCTTCTTGAGGCGAGTCTTACTCTCCCCCTTTTAAACTTCATCTAGGAATGTCCTTTATGATTTTAATGTAGTACCGAAATAGTTGACAGGCCTTTCCCAGTAGTTATTGGTTAGGTAATTTATGATGTGTCATATAAGAGGCATATACCCTTCCGATAGGATGTTTTGTTTGAATTCCATCCTTGGACAACTGCTCCATGGATAGAGACTTTGTTTTACAGTTGGGAGGTAGGAATAAATGTTGATCATAGCAAGTACATTCTCGTAAAGTTGAAGTTTTGTAGGAGGTTTGATTTTCCTATCTAGTGGACGGGTTCTTTCATTAAGAAATGTTACTACTGCTCGTGTCTATCGGATGTACCTGCTCGCGAGCATAAAATGATGATAGAAAGGGAATTTTAGTGGTCTCTCTTGAGATTACCTTGAGGAATGTTTTCAAGTATTATATTGGAAAGGAAAACGTTTGTGGGGACACTCCCAATTATATATGGGATGGTTTTTGAAACAACGAGAGTTGTCCATTAGCCTCGTATGCTTTTTCGTTTTTCGTTAGGTTTGAAGTGGAAAAGTCTTGAAGAGGTCTAGGGAAAGCACTGGGTATTCTAGAAGGAAACAACCACGAGAGGGGTTAATTGGGAGAGGAACTTTTACGAGGTCCGAGGGGGTAACTAGCCATGATTTTATGAATTTTGACCATACCTCTTGGTGTTCAATTTCCTCGAGTGGCCAGTCTTATTCTTTTTTTAAAGCTTGGCCTAAGGTTTCTCTTATTAAACCTATGATAAAAGTCCCGATTCTAACAACGAGAACTGTTGTTACTCAACCTGAAAGTTGCACCTCCCTTTGATCGGGTCAAGCCTTAACGGAAAGTGCGTTATAGAAGAAGAGATAGCAATGAAAGAAGGAAAAAAAAAAGAATTTATTGCACAAATTCATGAGAAAAAAGGTCTATTAAAATTAATCCTAAAAATTAAACCTAATATGATTTAAACTTGAATTAAAAGCCTGAAACTCATAAATTTCGTAACAACCTCGTCCAAAAATTTTGCTCGTGTAGTCTTCACTAAAATGATCATAACTTGAGTTCCCAAACTTGAAATTGAGTGATTTAAAATGCGTTTTGAAGCTAAGAGATAGATCTTTGAACACTATGAGACATCTCAGCCCAGAAATGCCTAGATCTCATCCAAAAAGTTATTACAAGCCTATTGATTTTCCAAACTTGAAAATTGACAACTCCGATTAATGAAATTTAATAAAATTCACCATATTTGTGCATGTACCAGAGTGACTTCAATTTCCCCACCAAGTGGCTTCTACCACCCAAGGAAGTTTGCAATTTTAGGCGTTCACTAATTAGAGACCTCAATGCTCGAGAATAATTTAAAATTATTAACCGAGAGTGTAACACCCCTAACCCATATTCGTCGCTGAAACAGGGTTACGAAGCGTTACCGGAGTTTACAGAACAAATATAGTTAATTCATATCATTTACTATTCATATCCGAAATCAATCATATGGTACATTAATTGGGCCCTCAAGGCTCAAAATATGCATTTAAAACAAGTCGGGACTAAATCAGGAACTCAGAGAATTTTTTGTAAAATCTAAAAAATTTTCCAAGATTCAAGGGACACACCTCCGTGTGGCCAGGCTGTTTGTCTCACATAGTCGAGAGACATGCTCGTGTCTCTAGCCGTGTGGACATTCAAAATAGAGACACATGGCCGTGTTCCAGCTCGTGTCTAAATTAGAGTGGTTACAGACTTGGGTCACACGGCCAAACCACATGCTAGTGTGCTAAGCTGTGTGAACATTTTAATTTACTTTAATTAGGTGTAGGAGCCACATGGTCAAGTCACACGCTCGTGTGCCAGGCCGTGTGCCACATACGACTGAGACAGACGTCCGTGTGCCTGCCCATGTGAAAATACCTGAACATTATGTTTTGCAATTTTAAAGATACAAGAGACACACGACCAAACCACATGCCCATGTGCTAAGTTGTGTGAATAATTTAATTTACATTAATTAGGTGCAGGAGCCACACGGTCAAGTCACACGCCCGTGTACCAGGTCGTGTGCCATATACGACTGAGACAGACGTCCGTGTGCCTGCTCGTGTGAAAATACTTGAGCATTTTGTTTTGCAATTTTAAAGATACAGGGGACACACGACCAAATCACACTCCCATGTGCTAGGCTGTGTGTCACACACGACTAAGACACATGCTTGTGTCTCTACTCGTGTGGACAAAAATATGCCCTTTCCAATGTCATATTTCTCACCAAATTTGTCTTCCACATGCATTAACATTTAAACACATTCAACAACCAATTCAAGATTTTCAAATCAAGCCAAATTATGCCTTAAACATGACATATTACAACATACAACCATTGTGTTCTTAGGCACTTTAGTTAACAATTTATTATCATGTTTACTTAAAGTTCATATTTACTTAATTAATCAAATGCACTTACGCATAATCAAACTCATACTTCAAACATGATAAATTCATTTATATACATATAATAACATACCAAGCATAAGTCATTTCAATAGCTAGTTTCAACCAAAACGTTTACATGCCAACATTGGCTAATTAATCTATACATACCATTATAACCAAAATTAGCCTATTATTTATACCGAAGTGAGCTGATGGATAGTGTGAGATATCTCCGCCAAATTTCTAACCCAACAAGCTTCCGAAGTACTGTAAAACAGAGAAAATAAAACAGATTAAGCATATTATGCTTAGTAAGTTCATATAACAAGAATTTAACTTACTAATTAAATTCACATTTAAGGTAAGCAAATAAACATGCTCAAACCAAAATTGGCCAATTGCCTAGCACATGTCCTCATCAAGCATGTTAGTCAAGCAATTAACATAAATACTAAGAAACATGAATGAGCTCATCAATATTCAATTTCCACATACATGTATTTATCCCTTCAAGTGTCCATGAACATGTACATATCATATCTTTGTATTTCAAGTATTTATCATAGTAATTCATCTTGAATTCATATCATCTCACATTAGAACTTTACCCGTTAAATCATTTAAAATATCGAAGGATACAAGGGTAGTACACATGAAGTGTACGAATCTGAAATCCGTCAGTTCATATTCAGGAGTGCTCATACAAGCACATAAACGGGAAGCTCTTCCAAGCCAAATAACAGAAAGCTCATGTGAGCTTGTATCGGAAAGCTTATCCAGGCTTAATAACAGAAAGCTCATAAGATCTTAAATCAGAAAGCTCATGCAAGCTTAACGGATAACTCCAAAGAGCTATTATTAGGAAGCACATGAAAGAGGTTTTAATCGGGAAGCTTCGGATAGCCATATATCGGGACGCTCATAAGAGTTGCGGTGTGTCCGCAACATATGCAGGATCACTACCGATCAGAATGCTTATAAAAGCATATAAACGGGAAGCTTGGAAGAACCATGTATCAAAAAGCTCAAGAGAGCTTATATCAGAATGATCATGTGAACTATAATGGGACGCTCTTGCGAGTTATGGTGTGTTCGCAACATATGCAAAACCACAACCACTCTGGAAACCCTGTATCCATCTAATTTCATTTGTTTAAACGAGATTTATTTCTTATCGGATATGTGATTTATTTTCATAATTAAAAATTATACAAATCACATGCATATAAATCAAGCATATCACATAAATGTACAATTTAGTTACACGAACTTACCTCGACAATGTTCGTGTTTGTAAAGTACTAATCCGATACTTTTTGTTTTCCTCGATCCAATTCCGTACTAGGTCTATCCGGAGCTATACTATTAAATTTAACTCAATTTAATACAATTCATATTCAATTCAATTCACATCCTAGGTAAAATTATCATTTTGCCCCTATACTTTTAATTAATGACGATTTCGTCCCTAAACTTGGAAAATGAAATTCATGCAATTTAATCCTTATTCCAGGCCTAACCGATTTTTACATATAACATTTGCAGCCCATGTAATTCATAAAATTTAGAATTTTTCCATGAAGTTTACATCTTTACAATTTAGTCCCTAAATAACAATTTCAAGAAAATTCACTTTACAAAAGTTGTTTATCTATCAAAACCTTTTATTTTCTACCATAAATTTTATAATTCACGTATATTCATCCATGAAAAAACTTTAATACTTTGATAACTTTACAAATTAATCCCGAGATAGCTAGATTAAGCTATTACGATCTCGAAAATATAAAAGTTACTAAAAGCGGGACTTGAATACTCACCTAATTAGACCAAATAAGTTTTCTCTTTCTTCAATTCTTTATGGCTAGGGTTTCCATATTTATTTGGGAAAGATGATGATAAAATTTTCTTTATTTTATTATTTATCATCTTTTATTTTTTATCTTTTCAATTTTATCCTTTTTTCTTCTAATTTTCATGGATGAATCATCAAACTTATCTACTATCTCCTCTTAATGGTCTATTTCAAATTAAATTTTGAATTTCATAGCTATTTGATACTTATAGCTACTAGAACTCAACTTTTGTATTTTATACAATTTGGTCTTTTATCAAATTAGACATGTAATCAATAAAATTTTCTTTAACAAAATTTTTATACGACATTCCTATTATAATGCAGACCATGTAATAATATTAAAATAATTTTTCTTACGGACTCAAATTTGTGATCCCGAAACCACTGTTCTGGTTTCACTACAAATGGGCTATTACAGAGAGGGTCTGCTTGTTATCCCCTGACATGAAGATGTTAAATTCTATCTTTTGGATAGGGGTTACGAGTATACAGAGGTAGATCTTGCAAAAAGGTTTAACTTCGCAAGGCACTGGAAACCTCTAGCTGAGTCATGCCCCTTTGCTTGTGTCTCGCATATAGCCTAATGTTAATGGGGAGGACTCTGTAACCTTGGAACCATTTAGTGAATATAGGAGCTTATTCTGATCGAAAGTGGCCTGTATTAAGGAGTACAGTGGTTAATCCCTTGCCTCTCATACCTCCAATTGGAGGTCCTTACGGAATGATCCGAGATTGGACCGAACAATTCATGAAGGATACAAATTTCATTATTTCTCCCCTTGGCTCGGGGAAAAGGAAATGTTGTAAGATACAATATTGTTTTATGGTTTTTTTTTTACGTTACTAATGTGTTTCTGACCTGTCCGTGTAGGATCAACCATGGAAGGTGAAGATATCATGGAGAAAGCAAACGCCATAGTAAAATAGCTATTGAAAGAGGTGTCTATCTCTCTTCTTGCCTCGAGGAAACGAGTAAACAAAAAGAGGAAGGCAACCCCTTCCGAACTCTCAACAGGTGGGGAACAACATCGAGAGGGTGCCACTTCTAGTGCCAAAGATTTGACCACTGAGGTCAATCCTCCTAGTGGTACTTTTTACCACATCTCCACCCCTTTTACTGTTGTTGCTGCTAACAACTCAAATCCTTCCATTACGATTGCTTCTTCAATTCAACCTATTGCAGCCATGATAGGTTCTTCTTTCGTCGGAAGAGTTTCTCCCTCGATGCTCATTGTTGTCCTCCCATCCATGATAGCTTTTTGTTTTCCTTCTTGATGGTGTTTGTTTATGCAGATTCTATGGCGCCCGTGTTGACTTTGAAGTTAGCATGTGACCAAGTGGCCTGAGAAATAACAACTTTTTAAATAGCTCGGAACAAGGCAAAAGATGAGGCTAAACTTTCAAGGAAGAGAATAAGAAAGCTACATTTGAAGCCAGCAAAAAGCAACTAATTTTGAGGGGCAAATAAAAAGGTTACATGAGGAAGTGCAGACTTTAAAGGGTCAATTGGGAGAGAAAGATAAGTAGGCGGAGGAGAAGAACAATAACCTGAAGGATTTGAAGGCTGAATTGTCCAAGGAGAATGAATCTCGTGCTACTGATAAGGCTTCGTTTACCTTGGCACAAGTGAAATTATTAGACTCCTTCCGAGACCAATTGATCTTGGCTTTATAAGTTGTCTATGGGCTCGAATTAGGCCCGACCTAGCCCAGGAGTACCTCTAGGGCTAAGGCTAGAATTTCCAAAGAAGCGGTCTTTTGTTTTTGGGTTTCAAGCCGTCGGTAGTTTTGATTTTCCGCTTCTCATTTAATTGCCAACTTCCATCCTTCATTCAGTTTCCAATATCCTTCGATGCTCAAAATCTCAGACTGATTTGGGGATCGTGGAGTGCACTTGTTCTCTTCTTCTTTTTAACTGTTTTTCTTCTTTCAGATTAAGGTTAAGATTGAATACCCAGTCAACTCACTGCTTTTGTTTTTTTATTGTACGGGTCTTACTTAACTAGCTTTATTTCCTCTAGATTTTTTCAAATATTTGGAAAACATCATTGGATGACAGAAATGTGTAAAACCTTTTTAATTTTGTGTTTCTGTAAT
The DNA here is from genome assembly GCF_025698545.1 of Gossypium raimondii. Lineage (NCBI taxonomy): Eukaryota > Viridiplantae > Streptophyta > Magnoliopsida > Malvales > Malvaceae > Gossypium > Gossypium raimondii. The sequence continues at coordinate 50,736,389 of NC_068571.1, forward strand.
GTTAATTTGATTTTAATTTTTCCCCAGACATAAAATCCAAGCAACGACATGGAGGCAGTGCCTATACAGAGTGAAAACTTCAAGCTGGGGTTCATTGGAGCAGGGAAAATGGCAGAGAGCATTGCCAGAGGAGTGGTACAATCTGGTGTTTTGCCTCCCCAACGCATTTCTACAGCAATCCACTCAAATCCCAGTCGTGGTACTCCCTTCCAGTCACTCGGCATCTCTGTTTATAGTCACAACACCGACGTATGGTGCTTTCTTTCCCCCTTGTTCTTGTTACATTTAGTACCGTTTTTATTATGTTGAATTATTAAAGATAAGATATTTACTCCCAGGTGCAAAGAAATTTAGTTAGTTCTTTTTTACTTTGGTTATTGGACAATTATGTTTATATAGATATTTATGTTTAATACTTTTAAAGATTTTTTATAAGAATAAATAAATAGCTCTATATATATCAGTGATGTCAAGGTGAGCACCTAGATGCACCTAGGCGCTAAGGCGCAGCGCGAATGGCCGTTACCGCCTCAGCCACCTCAAGGCGAGGTGACATCAATCAGACTTTCGGGCGCCTTTGTTGCAAAGCCAGGCGCAAAAAAGCCCGCCTCACTAAAGAGGCGTTCCATTCTCCTGTTTATTTTTATTTATTTATTTTGACTTTTAAAAGAAAAACATAATAAAATATAATAGATGACTTTTTTAATTAATTATTGATCTAATTTTATTATATAAAAGCATAGTTAACTCTTAAAAGTTAAAACTTTTCAAGAGAAGATGAACGAAATTTAGAGCTAGTTTCTGGTGATGATATTTAATTTCGTTCTTATGGTGTTTTATTTTACAATACATTAAGAAAATTATTACACTTAGAACTATTGAACAATGTTTTGAATTTAGAAATTGAACTATATTAAAATTTATCTTTCTTTTACTAATTAATTAATACTTATTGATTATATGTATTAGTTACATATGCTTTTATATACATTTTACATATATATTTATATTTATATGCTTGCGCCTCAGACAGGTGAGTGCTTTTTTTGTGCCTCAGGCTATATAAAGGTCCTAGCGCTTCGAGTGCACCTGGCGCCCTTAACAACATTGATATATATATATAAGGGGTAAAAAAACAAACAAAGAACCAAGTTGGTTTTGACTATTTGACTTACTTTTATTTTGCTTTTCACCATTTGCATATACATATTTTTGTTCTTTACAAAGTGGAAAACAAATAGCAAAAACAACATGTGTTCTGTTAGTTTTGTTTGTATGTGGAATTGGAAGGAAGTGAAAAGATGTCACTGAAGACTTAATTAAAGAAAAAAAGAGAATAGAAATAATCATCCTTTAAGATTGTTATGCTGTTTAGTTTTAATAATATGGTGTTCTTACTTTTATTTTGTTTCTGATCCAAGTTATGGATATATGGAAGCAGGTTGTGGATGCTAGTGATGTGATAATTTTTTCTGTGAAACCCCAAGTAGGTAATGCTATTAGCCTGAGTGCTTCCTCTTTCATTGCCTCTGCGTGCTTCCCTTTTTGTTTTTGAAGTTCTAGAGCTGGCAATACCATTCTTGCAGTAGGTACCTTTTTCTCATGCTTCCTCTTTCATTGCCTCTGTGCGCTTCCCTTTTTGTTTTTGAAGTTCTAGAGTTGGTGATACCATTCTTGCAGCAGGTACTTTTTTTTCTCAATTATTATAATGAAATGCTAGAAACTTCGACTTCCCTTGGCAGAGTGGTTAGAAATGTGTAAAGATGAAATTCTTTTAGGGGAGAAACATGTAAAGATAGAAAGCATATTAATTTTCCGTAGATGTGTTTGGTAGGAAAGAAGGTATTTCCTTCCCTCTAGTAGAGTTGAAAAACGAAAGGAAAGAATATAAAAGTAATGCAATTTTACCATTATATATTTTGCTAGTTAAGATGTAAAATTTATGATCTAAATAGGATGGATATTCTTGTAACTATGTAATGCTTGATTCACACCTCTACCATTTTCTCTCTAGTTTTCTTTCTAGTTTGTAGTATTTTTTTTTTGTGAGCAAGAGTGGAAATTGATTAACATTTCTACTTTTCTTTTCCTTCTCACTTTTCTTTCCTACTAAAAGGAAACTTTCTACTTTTTCACTATTTATTCGTTCTTCCACCTTTTAACCTACCAAACATATACCAGCTGTGATACATCTTTTCTCCTTTAGAGAAGCTTGAAAATTATGTTAGGAGATTTACAATGAATTTTTTTAAATGTTTAGAATATGAACTGTGAATGAGGCTCTAAAGTCTCTGTTATTTTACCTTAATTATAGAAAATACAATATAGTATTGTAGTTTAACAACTGCAGTAAAACATGATCTGGTTTGTTTTGTTTTTATCTCAAATATGTTTATACATGGACTGCATAATTTCTTGTAAAGACATCACACATTGAGCACTATGGTTTTGCAAGTTTGCATTTATTAATTTGATCATGATATCGAACTTAAATGAAGAGAGATATCACCAAGAGAAACAGAAAACAAAAAGTATGCGCGCAGAACATCTTCAGGATGATTTCCAACCTTCTGTTTTTAGTCTAAACCTCTTCCTTGGTGGTTTGCAGTTAAAAATGTGGTCTTGCAGCTGAGGCCGTTACTTTCAAAGAAAAAGCTCTTGGTTTCAATTGCTGCAGGAGTAAAACTGCAGGATCTGGAAGTATGTCCTTTTGAGCTCTTTGCCTTTACAAAAGCCTAAACCACATGGTGCTAGTATAAATTATGCATTATCATGCTATTCACTGAAGAGTAGCATAATATGATTTAAAAGAATCCCCTTTCATTCCAGACATAGTTTTTCATGACTTCATGAAATCTTGACATCAGCATTTCAGTTTTATGAGCTTTGGTGAAAAAAAAGAAGATAAAAGAGAGATACAACTTCCCTTTATAGTGCCATTGTGAGAGTATTGAACCTTCTAAGTAGCATAATGCCAATTTGGAGTGTTATTGTCTTTTGAGTTCTTTTATCTTTTCTACTCTTAATGTTAATTTAAACTGTGAAGAGATTATTATTTTTTGAATAAAACTGTGAAGAGATTAGGTTAATTCTTTACGGGAAAATATCTGATTTTAAGTAGAACTTGTATTTTCAAGGTTTCATTCGTATAATAGAATGCACGAGAAAAATATAATAGACTCTTCTAGCTCTACTGTTAATAAAATACCTTTTAGTGTGCGAGTTCTTTCTAGAACATTAAGATTTATAAAAGTATTAGGCTAACTTCCCTCTAAGATATTAAGCTCCTTCAAGAAGTGGGTTGCATCAACTTAAAAATCTGAGCTTTTGGTGGATAACCTTTCTTGACGATGTGATACAGGAAAATTCTTAAGTTTTGTTTGTTGGTTTAGAAATGAATAGATTTAATTTTGAAGTGTGCAAACAAACACAGACAAATATTTAGCTTTTTCTCGTTCCTAATGTGATAAGTTTGGTGGTTCATAGTTATTAATATATTCATCTTAGTTTTTGCTTGAGTATTATTCACTAACACTTGCAGTTCTTAATAGAACTTAATAGTAAGAATACAGAAAACAAAAGGACATAAAGATGTTCTGGCTTTTGGTTCTTTGTGCACTGGTAAATGCAGATGATTTTTGTAAGTGATTTCATTAAGCTGGATTAGAAGTTCCTACTTACCAGTTTGGTTGGATCCTTGCTCATAGAATGCAAGTTTTAAACCATTGACAATGTATAAAGTTACCTGTTACCAGAGATCTTGGTCAGTTAAAAGCATTTGGTTTCATGATTATCAGTACTGGAGTATGGATTTAAATTATTGGTTTTAGTTGAGGGTATTAGTTTAAGATTTAGGGATAAGTTCTAAAATGAATGGGCTGGTTGTCACTAAAAGGTATGTAGAGTGTTTGCGCAAAGAAATATGAAGAGAAGGAACATTATAAAAGGAAGCAATAAAAACCGTAATATTTTTCTGGTGCATTCTAGGGGACTCAACTAGAAAGTTTTCTATTGATATCTGTGACCAAATTAAATCCTAGGGTTTTGCTAACTTAAATATGAATAAAAGGTTTGTGCTCAAATGCATACATTTATGCTATAGAACTCATTAAAACATCTTATTATATTCATTATTACACTTAAATCATGATTTTGATGTAGTAGTGAATCAGAAATACTTGGATGACAAATGAAATTTAGCTACCCTTCATGCTTTCTCAAATGCATTGGTAGTTTTAATCTCTTGTAATTTACATGTGATGTGTACATTCATTCTGACATTTTGTATATAAACAAATTCCAAATTTTCAGTCTGAAATTCATGTTTTCAGATGAAGCACCAGTGAATTCTTTTAAACCAGTCTTGTTTTTTCTTTTCTATGCAAAATAGTCCTCACTCACTGTCTTCATGTGCCATTGTGATGTCAGATATCAATAAAATCATAATTTTATTTTGTTCAGGAGTGGGCTGGCCATGGCCGATTTATCCGGGTGATGCCTAACACTCCATCTGCTGTTGGTATGGGAGCTTCAGGTATAACTTTTTTTTTTCCCATTAAATGCTTATGAGCAAAGCAATTTTTGAAGTTATCATGTCCAATGTAGCATTTTGTTGTGTTCTAAACTATGAGTTGCTGCCTTTTTTTTTTTTTTCAAATAATGGACCGTTTATGGAAACTATATCTACTTGAAAGATTTTGATCTTATTGATGTGTCACCCTTGTCTTCAGATTGTCAGATTCAAGCCAAAATTTCTCTCTATAAGTTACTGTAGAAGCTATGCACGTAACATGGCAATTCAGCACGATTATTTCTGTAGAGTAATATGGTGTTAGTTGAAAGGATTTCCCAGTGTTGAGAGCTTTTCATTAAGTTGTTGTGGGAGTACCATCATCATTTGTTTTATTTTGAGTTTTTCTGGAATAGCAAAGTATATTTGTGTAGATCAATGTGGTCAGAAATATTGTTGGAGTCGATATGTGAAGTAAAAGGTCAGATATACTATCTACTATAGAGGTCATAGCAGTTGTTTGCTTTAGGTTCGTCTACAATATGGGGCTAGAATACCTGTGGTCTTGCCTCATACTCCTGGAGATGGTTACTTTTGGCGTTTTCATGTTAGCTTGTTGTAGAAGACCAGCAATTAAAGGGTGTCATTAGATTCTAGAGGATTGTGGTCTGGTAACTGGGATCTTCCTCTTCTTCTTCAGTCTATGGATTCTATGTCATGTTGGGTACAAATGGTAGCAGTAGAGATCCATAAGTTTGTCATTTCTTATTCTTCTATATAATTTGACCAAGTATTAATATGTAATAATACAAATTAAAAAATGAGCCATAAGAGAAATCATCATCTTTTTTTTGTATGTTTTTTTAAAATATGATTCTTCTTGTCTCACAAGTTTGTTTTGCAATCTTTTATTATATAGCAATGCATGGCAATACAAATGTCTGATCTTTTTCCATAATGTACAGTTATGAGCTTGGGAGGAGCTGCAACAGAACAGGATGGGGAATTAGTTGGTAAATTATTTGGAGCAGTTGGCAAGACATGGAAAGCTGATGAGAAACTGTTTGATGCTGTCACTGGCCTTAGGTATTCGGTTGTTTTAATAGCAGAATAAACAGACTGATTACCTATAGTATGCCTCAATAGTCCCTGCATTTTGCAGCGGTTGGTGAGGCTGATTGGTTGGGTTGAATTCTTTCTCTTAAGAGTTACCTCATTCATTGAATAAGGTTGAAAATGAATTATCATGTTTTGTCTTTGATTATCCAACAAAAGTTAGATTAACAAGATATATGTTCCCTGAAAATATTCAGTGGCAGTGGTCCCGCTTATATATATTTAGCAATTGAAGCTTTGGCTGATGGGGGAGTGACTGCTGGTCTTCCGCGAGAACTAGCATTGGGACTTGCTTCTCAAACTGTAAGTCAGTTGTACATTATGCATCATGTTATGTTTACTACAAATAAATCATGCATTTTAGTGATTCGTTAATATTCTTAGAAAGATCCTTGACCTCTCCACAACTCTTGGCACAATTTTACCTTGAATTTCCATGTAAGGCTAAAGATGAGAATTTGCCCTTTGGTTTATACATAAATTTGCTGATCAATGTGGTAAGAACCAAATTGGTGGGACTGGTCAGACAATCAGTTTCCAGTTCAAAAATAATTAAATAAAAAAATCATAAAAGATAACAATATAAAAAATCATAACCGTTTAACCATCGGTTACTTGTCCTGGTTTCTGTTTTTTTTTTTTACCAGTTTACAGTGGTTTATCCATTTCTGGTTGTGTACCACCAGTCGGACCACCACTTTTGGTTCGATCGATTAAACCAGTCAGTCAAGTCTGGTTCTGACAACTTTGGAAGATACATTCATTGTGTAAGCTTACCAGAAATCCATTTTTAATGGGTATTATGATGGACGTGCTTGATCACGTGGTTGTAAAAAGTTCCTTACTTTGATTGTGGAGCACTTGGAAGTTGTGGGTTCATAAAGGAGAAAGAAAAACAAGGGGAAAAAGTAGAAGCTACTCCCATAAGCAAAGTTGACTTAATTATTCGATTCTCTCATTACCCTTAAATTCTCCCATAATAAATTGCTTTACCTTGATTGCAGAGCGCTTGGTTCTTGAGTAGAGGATTGCGTTTTAATCAGTGATTTTAATACCAGCAATTACTAGTTGATGACTTGATGGCATCTTTCTCAAGGGATCTCTTAGTTTCTAGCTCTTTGCCTCTATTTATTTGTTAAGATGATAATTAGGTTCATTCTTTTGCAGGTTTTGGGAGCAGCTGCTATGGCTGTTCAATCTGGGAAGCACCCTGGTCAGCTGAAAGACGATGTTACATCACCTGGTGGGACTACAATTGCCGGCATTCATGAGTTAGAGAAGAATGGTTTCCGGGGAACATTGATGAATGCAGTTGTGGCAGCTGCTAAGCGTAGCCAAGAACTTTCCAGGAAGTAGAAGAGTCAGACCACTTGATTCTCTTGAAATCTTGGAACAGATGATTGCTGGACAATCATTTTATTTAACAATGAGAGAGCGACCAATGAGTTTAGCTTTGCTTTTATATGTATTTGCAGGGTTTAAGATTTACATATAAATTTGTTTTGTATTGGCTTTTTTTTTTTCAGTCTAGCAAAAAAATTTTTTTTAAATAAACTAAACTAAGAGGTTGGTTATTCAATTATTCTCAAGTTTTCGTTTTGTTCAGTCAATCTTGTTATGGTGACACCATTGAACGGGTGATGGTCGGAATTGACTGGTCTGAAGGAGGTAGATGATGTTGGGATAGGGAGACCAAGGAAGCACTGATGGTCAGGTGGTGGTGCTTGGGGTAAGCTTCTTGAGGTTAAAGAACATGTTAATGGCAGCAGCAGATGGTTGGTGCGTGTCAAGATTAGGGAACGTAGTTGGGGTTCATGAGATAGAGCGTTTACATCCCATCAGCCGAAGCAGCTTGGAATTCTGAGCTTCAATGGAAGTATGGCCGTCTCAAACTAGGTATTGAGATGGTTGATTTAATCTTTAAAGATCATTCAAAATTAAGAAAAGAAAATTGAAGGAAAACATTAGTGTCTGATAAAAAAAATTAAATGAAGGTTTTAATTTAATATAATTTGTCTTGTATATTTAGAACTTTTATGTATTTTATACTTTTTCTAATAATAGGATTACATTGACATAAATATGTAAGTGTTGAGGATTAACATTTTTAAGAATTATAGTTAAATTTAGATAATTTGTAAATATTGAGGGTTAAATTTACTATTATAACAATTAAAAATTAGCCACTTATCCCTCTGTTAGCCATTAATGGTTGGGTGATAAAAAATTGGCTGACTTAATTGTAACCTTTTGAGGTTAGGTAATCAAAACAAAAGTTTAATTTATACATAGTTGAGTGACCAATGGTGTAATTCTAGGTATTTATGTAACAAATTCATAAAAAAATGATAAAACGAATATGATTTTAATTAAAATGGTAAAATTGAAATAATAAAATTGATGTTACGAGTTCAAATCTCATCATGTGGATAATTTTTAAAAATAATATGTAAAAATAAAAATACTCACAAAATAAATTGTTGCTTTGTGAAAATACATACTTTTGGTAATTGAATTAGGATGTTTTTGAATGTATGTCCTTCACTCGCTTGATAAGCCCTTGGATATTTGAGATTTCATCGTTGCAGGAGTATTTTAGTCTCGCATTACTAAATTTTGTATATTTCTTTATATTTTCTATATATATATATTTTAAATTTTAATAATTTTAATAATTTTTATGTTTTTGAGGATTTTAATAAATTTATGTATTTTCATTTTTTAATTTTTAGAATCGGTATAAATTAAGAAAGTCTAAAGTTTAAGAGTTAAAATTTGTTATTATGCAAATAAAAATATCATATCTGCATCCTGTTAATGATTTTATTTATTTTGGGTGACTAAAATAGAAACACTCCAATATTTGGATGACAATGAAGTTTACCTTAAAAGTTTCACACACATCAATGCCTCTAATAACTTTTATAGTTTTTTGTTACGATTTAAGGGAAGGGGGTTAAAATATTTATACCACGTTTAGTTCAACTGTAATAGAATAGAATTTGTAATGAAATAAAGTTATAATCAATAATTCAATTGTTTAATTGAATGGAATGAAATAAAACTATAATAGTATTTTGTGTTTGGTTGAATGGAATTGAGTTGTAATAGCATAAGACAAAAAGATTATTAAATAGATAATTTAATTTTAATAGCAGAATATTTTAGATAAATGATTATTGTTATTAAATTTTAATAGGATTATTACTAAATATAATTTAATAAGAAATTTAATCATATTTTAATAAAATTATTATTAAATATAATTTAACAATAATAATATAAATAATTTAATTATAAATTTTTAGATAGATATACTAAAATATCGTTAGCGAAATAGATAATTTAATTATCCTCTAAACAAAAGAACAAAAGATTAGAAGTAATAAATAGCTTGAGAATTATATTTTATGTCCAAACATAATATTCATACATTAACAAAAAGTTAGTTGATATGCCATAATCTATATGCTACTTAAAGAATAATTTAAAAAAATGGAAAATACATGTCTTTATCTTGTCTCAAATATTTCTACTAAAGACAGATGTTGAAGTACAACAAAAGAATTAATGAACTTGTTATGTTGTATATTTTTGACATACTTTCATTAATTTACAAATTGTTTTTATGTTGCTAAACATGTGTAATAAAAGGATCTCATGTAAAAGTAAAAACGAATAATATAGATTTAATGTAATGTATTTTATTTATATTTAAAATTTTGATACATTTAATTAGTTTCAAGCCCTTCACAGTCTATTCCACTTCGACCTGAAACCTACACAATGCAATTAAAGATACTATAAATCACTGACTAAGGACCCATCAAATCTTTGTGCTATTAATTTTCCACCTAAAACACCAGAAAAAGAGAAGAACGACTCGAATTTCAACAAGTTCCTGTCAGTGAAAAGAACATAAAAAGCTATTGACCATTGTAGGCAAATACGTTACAAGGAACCTTACATGTAATAAGACCTTAAATAGAAACCAACAAACTCTCTTGGAAAATATCCGCTCAACAAGTTAGAAAACTCGATATATGAGACCCTATACTCGCATTATCATTCACAACATAGTATATTCCCAAGCAGTCAGATCATCAATAAATGAAAAAATGTTTACCAGGTAAATCACAATTGAAGAATCGATTTTAAAAATGCAAATGAAACAGCTCCCTACTAGCGAAATACACAAGTAGAGAAGCAATGAGATGAAAGTGAGATTGAGGAGAACAATAACTTTACTTGTCTCAACTTTGGGGAAGCTTTTTACAATGTCGAGATCTTTGTCGATGATGGTCGTGGGATGAGAATAGCTGAACGGGAACGAGGAGACAAGGCTAGGGTGTGGTGCTTGAGGTGTTTGCTTAGGGAGAGTGGTAAAGGGAAATAATGAGAGTTTATGTTTTTTTTTTAATTCAGTGGAAGCTCTGTAATGCTATTCTTTAGATCAGGAGGGAATGACTATTATAGGAGAAGGTGGAATCAGAGATAATGAAATTCCGTCGAATGAAGATTCAATTAACTAAATTAATAAATAACTGCTTATTACTGAAATATAAATATTTTAATATTTTAATATTACACTTCTTTTAGTTTTTAAATTCATCAAATCACATTAATTAATATTATTAAAAAATATAAAAATATATTTTTTAATTTTAAAAAATAATTAATTATTAATGTGACATACATTTACATTAAATTAAAATTTGCTTAAAAATTAAATGGTCAAATAATTTTTTTATTAGAGGGAAAGTAAGTGAGTATGCTTAGATTTAAATAGTTGGATGCATGAAATATTAGTCCCATAGTCCATACCAATCAATTGACAAACGCTCTGAAAGTAAAAAAAGAACGCTCTGTTCAAAGTTGGAAAAGAAGGAATGGCGACTTCACCACCTCAGCAGGTTGATCATCACTCTCTTCCTCCGCCTGTGGCTGAAGAACCTGAATCTCTCCTCTCTTCTCTCGTTTTTGGTTATTTCTCTTCCTCTGTTTATTTTTCTCCCTTTCTCCAATAATTACTTTCATTTCGCTTAACGTTTCAAATTACATTTAGTATTCTCTTTTGTTACGTGATTTCTCCTTTAACCGATAGCATGATCTAAAGCTTCACGTGTAACAAATGCATTTTGTTATTATTACCAGCGTAATTCAAATTTTCTATGAAACACTGTGAAACATGAGGGTCTAGGCTTGAATCAGTTTTAAATTCCATAATTCATAGTTAGTTTCTTGAGATCGCCTGTTTTCCTCGTCATTTTTGTGGATTCGGTACACTTTTGAGTACGATAAGTTGAAACAGACAAATTTCACTTTTATGAATAGGTCCTTCTAAAGCTTTTACAATTTTATTTTCTCAGATCGTGCTATTTTCCGTATCTTTATTTATCTCACAATATTAGTTGGTAATTTTAATTTAATTAATGCAGATTTGTCACAACATGTTCAGATGGCAATGGAGAATATGCTTAAGATGATAAAGTAAGTGAATTACTTCATCCGGTGATTAATGGCGTGGAACTTATCTTGGAATAGTTGTTAATTATTTTTCTTTCGTTATTTAAACTTAAGCTCTCTTATGAAAATTACACACAGATATGATTAGTGTTTTACTCATGCATATCCACTTTCTTCTTTTTCTCTTAAGCTCTCTTATGAAAATTACACAAAGATGATAAAGAATGCATAACTTGCTGTTTTTTTTCCTCTTAAGTGTTCTCTCTTGTTAAACATAGACAGGCGATGTTGTCCTCCAGGACTGCCCATTCTTTATTTTTGGGATCCAATATTTGTTTATTGCCTCGCTCTTTCCATAGACGTTCTTTTAAGAGGGGAGACAAGTTTAATAAATCATTAAATTGTTGCAAACACCGTATTTCTCTTAAAAATTATGTTCTGTTTACCTTTTAAATAAAATTCTGCAGCGAAATTGATCAAAACTCCTTGGGAATAATGGAAGAGGTAGAGAAGTGCAAAGAATCTGCTCTTGAAAGGAAGAAAAGTTTGGAGGAAGAGAAGGAAAAGTTTCAGAAAGCTGCATACACTGTTTTGGACATGCTGAATAGCAGAGAATGAAAATCGTAAGCCCTGTCCACAAACGGGTAAATTTTTGGGTTTATATTGGGGAATAAATAAATACTACTCTACCATTATCATTGAAGCTAAAGCACAATGGGTAAATTTTTCATTGCCTCTGTCCACAAACGGTGGATATGCACATATCCATTCACATACATATGCAGCTATATTGCAGATATTTCTTTCTTTAGAAATGTCATGCATCATAACTTCTTAGACATTTAGAATGATCATCACTTAACCAGATCAACATATTGATAACTGATAAATATTATTTTAACATTTAAACGATGAATAAATGATCATTCTCTCTTAGAGCACTAAGATCTTCAACTTCTGAGCCATCTGCCATAAGAATAGTGCTCCCTCTCTTTCCAAGTTTCTTTTCTGCATTAACCAGATATAACGAAATTCAGGATCCTGTATTGATACACAATTATCACCTGTTTTTTTCTTTAAGTGTATATTAGCATAGCCATGAACATGCTGTTTTCCTCTCAAGTAAGTTTACAAGCTTTCCAAATCATGTATTAATGAAATTAATTTGGCTAAAAGTATTATCTTATACAATAAGTGTTCTAAGTCTATATTGTTGTGATACAAAATGAAATTGTCTCTTCTACTGGTTTAATATGCTAAGCTTCATGTTTGAAATCTCAAGATAAAAATTTTCAACATGCCGTCATGCACTTGGACACCCAAAATCTGGTTGTCAATATTCAATTGGGATTCTATTGTAATTCTATTGGTTAGACATTATTTGACAATTAAGTTTATTAATGAAGTAGATGTTCTCAATAGGCAGGAAATCTTAGTGAATGAGATTTCTTGCTGTTCGTAATAGGCTTATAAACAGCCATTAAGGTTTAGATTTTAAAATTATCGAGTAGAGGAGGGATGAAATCTATGTTAGTGGAGTGATTTTTTACTATTTTTGGGTTGTGGATGTAGACTAGAAGGTTGAATCACGTTAAATATTGTCTCCTATGAGTAGGGTTGATTTTTTCTGATCTCATAACTTAGGAACGAGTTTTAGTTGGGTTATATATTTCTGTTGTTTGGTTGGTTGGTTGGCAGTTTTATGCGTTCCTTCTGTCTTTAGCTTGCTAGGCAGAAGTTAAAAACAAATATTTTCTTTTTGAGAAGCTTGTAGTTCTCTGTACCTGCTAGATTGAACAGGTCTGCGATTGAGTTAGGCAAATATATAAGCTTCCCGAATCTGTCACCAGACATTGTTTTCTTGGATGGATGATACCCATATATTATCACCCGGATGGTACCTGCACTTAGTGAAGGATCGGAAGTGTTTGATGTTCCTGCAAGATGGTTGAATCAATAATATGCAATTATCTAGAGAATATTATGCACTTTATTATAAGAACTTATATTTGGATTTATTTGACAAATTGGTTGGTATAAGGCTATAGGCATATCATCAATATTGTGTAATCCGTGCATTAGAAAACTAATGTCATCATCACTATAAGACATCATTTTTGGATATAGAGTTTCTATCATTCAAGATAGATGATAGATTCACTCTTTTTCCTCCATAAAAAAAGGACTGACTCATATGCTCAAATGTGTTACATGTCGAAACAAAAATAGATACTAGTCAAGAGTTGACATGATATAAAGAAAATAAGTCAATGTTTCTATTAAAATAGTTTATTTTATGATAATAACTTGTTGCTGCTACTGTAAGTTTCAGCAATAATCCTTAAATGCTTAAGGGTGCATTTGGTTCATGGAATATTAGATCTCCTTCGGTAATAGATTATTGTAAGTTAAGATTACTTAGCACATTACTAGGTATGCTAAATTATGCTGTTTGGTAATAGAATGTAAGGTTTTGTTGTTTGGTTAACGTAATGTAATATTATTTAAAAGCAGATTTTACTAAATTGTCATTGTTATAGAAAGGATAAAGATTACCTCAAAATCATACATTATTTAAGGAAGAGTTCGAAATTAGATTACCCTTATATTCCAAAATTTTAGTACTATTGGGGATGTGTTACCAGGTTAAGGTAATCTTTGCAAACCAAACGTCAGAATATTATGTCGAAATGTATGATTATCCCTGTGAATTTAAGATGATTTGAACCAAATGCCCTTAAAAGTGATTATGTCCATTTGATACGATTAATGAAGAAGCAATTATTTACCTGTAGGATTTCCATACGTGGAATCCATTGTTTCTCTGTTTTGTTTCTCCTCATTTTGTGAGGTAGGCTGCAAAGAAACATAATAAACCTAATCTGCTTATCACACAATGATGGTCTAGATTTTCTTAAATGTGATCTTTGTTCTTTGTTTGATAAGCACAATTCTGGCTCACGTTTCTCTAGTCTAGTTAGTTCAACTTTAGGATGGAAACATACCTGTACATTCTGGTCTGCCAGCAATTCTGTTAGGAAAGGTAGTTCCTGTAGCATGTCTTTTTCTAAGCCTCTCAAGTACTGAGAATAGAGGAGATGGAGTAAATAAGCGCTCTTAAATTTTTGGTTAAACTATTAAAACTTTTATGGATGAAGATTTCTATTGTCCATGAATTGATGGTGAGCTTTCATTGTTTATTTTTCTCCAAACCATTGATGGAACTGCTTATTCAAATTTAAATCTCTGTTATGTGCTCTGATCTAAAATTTTTTCAACAGCTTTAGGATCCATGTGGAAGATTTCACATTAAAGGAATGCTTTTAATTGCAATTAATGTCTTTTCATTCCTTTATTTTTTTTCTTTCCTTCCTTTATAGCGTAGAACTGTCTATAGATTGCCTATTTCCGTAGATGATAAAGTTTACGTACCTCCATGAAGTTAGCAATAATTATCTTTCCATCTCCACTCTCTGATTGCACCATTTGTTTGAACTGGTGATGACTTATTCGGATAACTTGAGAGAGCCTTTTAGTTCTCACTGTGAAAGGTTGGGGAATATTGAAAATTACTCCAATTTCTCCTGCCATATCTGCAGATTCTAGATTTGACAAAAACTTGAAAAAGGAAAGACTGGAACTTTAGTAATAAGACCAATTGCAAAGAAAGATGTTTTAGTTTAAATTACTGGTATTGTATGTGTTTTGGCTTTTTAACTCTAATAATCCCAATAATATAACTCTCATGTTACTAACATTCATCTGGGTCTCTTGATCAATGCAGCAATCTTCATGTTCTTTTTGCAGACTGGAAATCTCTATTTCCTGGTTTAAGTATACCTTTGTTAAATTAATAATTTCTTACTTACTGCAGCATTTTTGAAGGTATAAAATGTGAAGAGTCAAATTGTCGTGTTGCAACGGAGCCGTTTACTTCTGAACCTATCAGCAGTCTGAGACATTATCTTTTAAACTATTTCTTTGATATATATACTGTGTTTTTAGTATACTCTCCCATCATATCTAGTTTCAGTTTGAGCTTTCCCCATTCCAAGCTCCCAAAATTTTAGGAAATCTACGGGCAAAAAATAAAACTTATATACTCTTCAAATCTGTTGTTGTAGTTCGTAAGACCCTTTTTCGGAGTCAGTAGGAATATTATGCTCTGAGTCTACAAATGTTCCACCTACTTGTGCATTTGTTATTAAGTTCTCTGATCATTCTAAACTATACTTTTAGAAAAAGATAATACCTGCTCCGTCCCATTCTTGTATGTGACCATATCCTGCAGTTTCATTGAGTTTAGGTTTTGCTTCCAAGGTTAAATAAAATGGAAAAAAACTTTTAATAATGAATGATGCTATACCACTGCTCCTGATACCAGAATGTAGAAGTCTGTGGGTATCTCATTTTGTAAAATAATTTCAATCCTTGGAGGAAAGTATTCTGCTTTCATCTCTGATACCTGCAAGAAGAAATCCCCATAGAAATCTAATGGCTGATAAGCTATTTATAGCTATTAAAGTTCTGTTCTAACATAGTAATTCTTTAGTAAGATGGTCAGCTTTGATTATCATTTCACGACTGGAAATTCAATGATATGTTGGAATGTAATTTTGTTTAGGGTGAACCATTTTTTATTTTTATTATTTTTTCCATAATGCACTAGGGACCTGCACTGCAGCTTAAATGAGAAGTTCGAAATTTGAATCTCCCATGTAACTACACATAAAAAATTGGAAATATAGTTACCAATTGAGAAAGAAAGTCGTCGGAGACTCCTTGGAATAGGTAGGTCTTTTCTACGGTTTTCCAGAATAGGTGTTGGGCAATGCTGGATCTTATTGCCTTGGGCAGGTCTTTTAGCACTTCTTCTTGCTGTAACTCAGCTGTATTGAACTTGAGTTGCATGTGTGCCAACATTTGTTCTCTCATCCCTTCCGGGAGTTGGTTCTTGATTGCATAACGCATTACCTCATTGATGCTATCTCTCTGTCAAGACATGATCCGGTTACGGTCTATTCAATATATTTGAATTAAAATGTAAAGAAGTAGCAGCGTTGCAATGTACAAATATGAAATATAGGAATGAAAATTTCACCATCATAGAGCTACCTTATTCAAAATACGATCATTTCAATATAAACAACATTAGTATGATAGTCTTGTATGCTATTGTTGTTGCCTATAAATGAAAATAGAGAAGAGAGAATCACCATGGCAAAGGTTTTGACCACAGATTGGACAACGAGATTTGTTATGTTACCAATTATGTAGGCAATGAGGCCCATGTTGAATAGCATATAGATAGAGTTAAATATCTTCTCTCCTTCATTCATTGAATAAAACTCTCCATAGCCGACTGAGGTGAGAGTGACGATTGACCAGTAAATGGAACAGGTGTAACCATGCCAGACACCTTTTTGCTTAAAATCTCCAATCAATCTTCCAATCCATGTATGTTCTGATGGTTTGTGGCGTGCAGCGAGCCAGTAATAGAAGCAACCAGCTGAGTGCACTGCAAATAAGGTAACCTGCCATTTGAGTAACAATGAAGCTTAATTCTAAGTGTTTGGTTAGAGATAGGAGACTGTATAAGTAAAAAAGCATGAGTAGAAAATAATACTCACACATATTAGTTTAAGAAGCCTTGTCCAGAAGTAGCTAAAGCGAATGTCCTTTTCTAACCTATCAAAAAAGAGTTCAAATTTGATAAGAAAATTGTCCTGATAATCCGTGTATTTATTTCTCGTGTGTGTTATTTTTACATGTCATAATCGTGTATGAGGTATTATATGTTTAATATTTCTATTATATAGCCTACGAGGCTATGGTATGTTAGTGATGGTTAAGTTATGGATGTACAACATTCAGGTTTGAGTCTTATCATGTGTAAATGTCATGTATATATTTTTTAGATTATTTCAGGTTTAAGTTTTACTATATGTAGTTCCTATCTAGACTTATTTTTGTTTAATTTATTCTAATTTTTAGCTCGTTGTGCTTTGTACTGAATTGATTTTAGTTCTATTTGATTGAACATGTATTATTTGTGGTTTGTATTGTTCTTGTAAACTCTTTTGAAAATGAGAGTAGCTAAAAAACAAATGCAAGAAATTGTCAAACTAGAAATAATTTACCTTTTGAAAAGTTCACCAACACGGTGGAGACGCCAAAGACGAAGCAAGTTGAGGAGGCCAAAGACCTGGCCGGTATGCCATTCACCGATAAGGATTTTGTTTATTAACGAAAAAGGTATTGTAGATGCTACATCCATAAATAACCAGAATCTTGTCACGTATCTGAAAATTTACATTTTTAAAAAATATTAGAATATCTTTATTTATTTATATTCAATCATCGACGTTAAGATTAGTATATATTCCAACATAGATAGATTAAAATTTTAAAGTTAAAATTTATCTATTATCAAGCAGTTAACTTAGAATCATGAATTAATATCAATTTCATTGATAATATTACTAAAAAGTAAATAAAAGCATCAATGAAAATACAAAATCAATTTATTTTTAATGGCGTTTAAGGAAACTTAGATTTTAGAAAAAATATTTATAGGTTATTATTTTATATAATGGAGTTTTAACTCTACAAATTAGGTTGAATAAATAACGATTTTAATTTATTTTAATTTTTTTAATATTAAAAGACACATGGTAATATTTCATCTTTTTTTAATACGCTATATAATTATTATTTAGTGAAAGTTAAATAAATAAGATTTGTATTATTTCCCCAAAAGTTGCTAAACTGGGTGGATAGTAGAGGTGCTCATGGGCCGGGCGGCCCGGCCCGGCCCGGCCCGACGGCCCGCCCGAAATATGGGAGGGTTTGGCCCGTTTGGGTAAAAATATAGGCCCGAAATATGAGCTTGGGTAAAAAATGAGGCCCGATTAAAAAACGGGCCGGGCCTCGGGCACCACTTTTTTTGCTCGACTGCCCTACTTTGCCCGAATATAATAATTATTTTTATTTTTTTTTAATTTTTTTAATTTTAAAATACTTTTAAAATACTTTTTAAAATTTTTAAATTTTAAATTTTTAAAATACTTTTTAATTTTTTTAATTTTAAAATATTTTTAAAATACTTTTTTAATTTTGTTTTAATTTTTAAAATAAATTTTGGTATTTATTTAAAAACGGGCGGGCCGGGCGGGCCGGGCCGGCTTATGAATTTTTCTCGAGTGGGCTGGGCAAAATTCTAAGCCCATATTTTGGGCGGGGGCCCGAGCCTAGGACCAGTGAAATTTTTCAGGCCCACCAACCCGGCCTGGCCCATATAGTGAAAGATATTTTTTTTCTTTTCCATCACTTTGACATGTATAAAAAAATTATTGTGACATTTCATTTTTTATAGCATTTTCAACCCATAGTAAATTAACTAAATTAGTACATAAACCTTAAAACGCGTGCATAGGTACTTGTACTCCTCACAAATTTGAAATTTACTTATATTTTATTTTCAAAATTTAGTTTTACTTTTCTAATTTCAAATTTCAGATATATTGTTATTTTTTTTGTTAAATTCGTTGATATGACATTTTAAAACTAAAAATAAACTTTCTTGATAGCAATGTATTTAAAAAAATGATGTAATTAGGGTATAGCTAGGGGCTAGCATGAGCCCCATCCCTTTAAAATGGAAAATTTTCCTTTTATAGCTCTTTATAATTTATAAAGTTTTAAATTAATAATGGTAAAATTACACTTTGGCCTCCGAAAATGATAAAATTTTGATTTAATCTTTCAAAATTATAAAAATATAAGCTATTAAAATGGTGAGGTTGCTTTTGTTACTATAGTAAAATATACAACTTAATTTCGTCTCAAAAACAAAAAATATTTCTAGCTTCTCTTACGGTTAATTATAATGAATTTTAAAATTTAACAAAATAATTGTAAAAGTGTTAATAACTAAACTTGAATTTTGAAATCTAAAAATAAAAGGATTAAATTCATAAAAGTAAAAGTATAAAGAATAAATTTTAAATTTATGAAGACTAAAAGTTCTTATAGCATATTCCAACTTAAAGAAAAAAAACAGTCTGGTCATTCATTAATGGAGAAATGAGTAAAAAAAGTACATACCGGAACGCAATTTTCAAGTGATCATCAACGAGGACAAAATTTGAAGTATCGAAATAAGCAACGAAGAAAGTTAAGATGATATCAATGGCGAAGAAGAAATCAACGACCAAATCAATGAACAAGAGCACCCCATTTGCTGCCTTATCGAAAGTTAACTCCAAAATAGATGCCCATGCCGAGTATATCACCAGCCCTACCAAAAACGTTTGCCACCATCTGCATCCCTTTCCCAATAATATATAAATATCATCAAATCCTCCTCTCCTTTTTTAACCTTAACTATAACATTATAAGAGCATCATCCTAATTGTTTTTTTTTTTTCCTTAGATTTGAAAATGAATTACTCACCGGTACCTACGATCATAAGGAGCAATAACATTTCTCTTGAGGTGCAGGTCTCCATCATCAACAACGGTTCCAAATGCCGGTAATAGGCTACTCGAAACGGAGGCTGACTTGTTCTTCATTTCACTGCTCGATCGTCTCCGAAAAAGTAACGGTGCAGTTGACGACCCTTTTTCTGCCATTGCATCTCTGATTGGATCAGATCACTAGCAGCTACTTTGTTTTGGTAAAGAGATATTCGGAGGAAGAAAAGTAACGAGGGACAATAATATGTTAATAATGGCAAGCAAGCCGGCAATTGCATACTACAAAATATCACCTACACAAGCCCAAGTGGAGGAGGATCCCAAAGAAAACTACCTAGTGATTTTCAATCCCAAATTGAGAACTCCCTAGTCATATTTTGATCTAGAAGCTTAGTCTATCATCTTAGCCGAATAATCGTCTTGAATTACATATTTAATATGGTTTTTCCCTATATATTTTATGTATAAAATGGACACACTTTTCTAGCTATGGAAACTACTGTAATTGCACCATATATGTATATATGCTAAGCCTGTTGTTGGATAAGATGATCTAGAAATGCAAAATACATATAAAAAGAAAGCAGAAACCCTGTTTTCCCCTTGTTTTTATATCTAGTGGGGGTGCCTTGATTACATCATTATAGATTATTAGGGGTCAAGTTTCCCTTCATCATTATTTAATACAAATTTAATCATATGATTTACATAATTCATAAGTGTATCATACACATATGGATAATGATAACCAATATGCTAAAAGGTAATGGATGAAGAATTAATTGATAAGATTTAATCTGCTTTTAAGTTACAACTGTACATGAAGATGCATATATCTCATTGGAGTTTAGCTTAAACTTTTAAAAATTTCTGATGACCTACTTAACATCTTGTCAGGATGGCCGAGTGGTCTAAGGCGCCAGACTCAAGTTCTGGTCCTCGTGAGAGGGCGTGGGTTCAAATCCCACTTCTGACATCATGCTTTTAATTTTTTAAGCCCATTCTTACAGAAGCCCAAACTGAGACAAGCCAGTAAACAAAAGCCCAAAGTTTGGCCCAAATGTTCCAAAGCAAAGCAAAGCGGAAATCTTCATTTTGTGGTCTTTTCGCTTAGGTTTGCTCAAGTAAATTTCAACCGACAACAGCCGTGTTTTTCTGGAACGAAAGATTTCAGTCTCAAACATGGCAACCAGCGCCAGAGAAAGTCGGCGTAGGAAAATCCTCGACAGAGGATCCGATCGTTTGGCTTATATTACGGGTCAGCTCCAAAACCTGCCTACTCCTCCTCCTCACTCTCATGAACAACTCCACGCCAACCCTCCTCCGCCGCAAGATCCACCTACTGATATTTCGACACAACCCGCCGGTACCCTTTTTCCCCCTCCATCGATTCTTGTTTTTGTGTATCTTGAACTCAAGGGTCGTTTCCGTTTATTATGTATTGTTAATTGGATGAGTCTGTTAAGGATCTAGGTTTAGTTGAATCTTAGCAAATGAAAATTTGGATTTACAATTGTAGTTAAATTTTGCATTTGGTAAAGCTTTGGACTTGCTTCTCGTAAGTCCCCATCAAATGTCCTCCATTGATGTCATCAAGTTACTAGAATACTGAAGGACTGTCTGAAACGAAATTAATAAAAATGGTTTTCTTGATGGATTCCATGTTCTTGTGATTGATTACTTTTGGGTTTTTTTTGGCATGCAGTTTCTCCTGATGTCGACGATGAACCGAATTCATTTCTGGTTTCATCAAATGATCGAAGTTCACCAATTTCCACGTCAGGGACAGTACAGGGTTCAGAAACATCGGCTCGGAAACATAACTTCTTCTCCCCTAAACAAATAAGTTCTGCCATTGATGCATCTGAGAAAGCACGCCTTTTATGTTCAGTAATTGTGGGTGCTGTAGTTGTATTGTTGCATTTGGGGTTTCCTCTTCCAGGAAACAAGTTCTTAGGGAGCATTCTTAACTTTAGGCCACTTTACTTGGTTTTGTTGACCAATGTAACATTGGTGATGGGGCGGCTTCTTTACGGTGATCATGGAAGTTCACAGAGAACCATTAGAGAAGAGCACAAAGCCACTTCCACAGATGACTATAATTGGGCTGAGCAATTAAGCAAGACTTTGGATGTAGGATTGGTAGCAAAGAAGGTGGTTGATGCAGTGTTCATGGATTGTAGTGTATATGCAATAATTGTCATATGTGGCCTCTCCTTCACATAGCATATATTTGTTTTGATTGTTTTTTGATGTGTTAGGGATTATGATGTATCTTTCTAGGCACCCCTGCTGAACTTTTCAAGTTGAATGGATCAAGAATGGTATTCTTTGGGTTACTTGCAAGTTATGCTTCTGTATTTCAAAACTATCTTCAATGAAGTATTGGGTTGCATTTTATTATTCTTACATTGCATTACTGCAAATTATGGTATGAATCTGAACTAAACATACTTTGTTCGTGTTTAATCAACGAGTTTCAAAAATATGTTTTTGTTTATTTAACATTGATAAACGAATAGGAATAAAAATCCAATTGGTCATAAAATTTTCATCCAAACTCGCTATTCATATGCAATTTTACTTGTAATACATATTGCTTTGATGCAATGAAAATTACTCGCTTAGGTCCCAAATCCATGCAAATGAAGGTGTATCATGGAGGTTTTCTTCTTTTTAGATAAAGACAGCCTCAGGTGAAAATTAAAGATTACATTAATCTCTCCAATCTTTAACATAGCCCAACTCAACTAAATCTTGATCGGACTTTGGAGGTTCACTAAACCATTGAATACCCGTGAAATTTGTCGCAATTGTATTCTGTGATCTCGGAATGTGACAAATAAGAACCTTCCAATTACGTCTTAACAAACTATGAATAAGAGGCAATTCCACCATATTACTAAAAATGGTTAAAATGTTAAAATTTCATCCATTTATATTATTAAAATTGATGTGGTTGAAAGAATACAATACTAATAATGTGTACATCATGTTAATATACAATAGAAAAAAATTTATTTTTTTTCATAAAGGGGCAAAATGGATTGCTTTTACCTACATATGAAACATACCCAGAAACTGAAGAGTTACTCGAAGAACATGCTTTTATTACAAAAACCACACTTCGTCTCCAAGAATTCACTCTTCGAAATATGGCCATAGGTTTCCCTCATAGCTCTCGTAATTATGCTAAATGGTTACATATGTTTTTCACTGAATAAAAGTCTTAAACTGAGACGCAGTTTTGCAAGATAATCAATGATTCGGTTGTTGTTTCCGATTTGGAGTGGCAGGCAGAGATTAGCCAATCTCTTAAGATATTGCTCAAAAAACTCGTTGCTTGATCAAGGGGTTCAGGTTCATGCAGCTAGTTTGAGGATGGGATTTGGTTTTGACTTGATGTTGAGCAATGATCTTATAGAAATGTATTCAAAATGTGGTGTAATGGACACTGCTTCTCTTGTGTTCGACAGAATGACTGAGAGAAACGTGGTTTCTTGGACGGCGCTCATGTGTGGCCATTTACAAAATGGTAATGCCAGAGCAACATTATCACTCTTCTTTCAGATGGTATTTTCATGTTTGAAACCAAATGAGTATACTTTTTCCACGAATTTCAAAGCTTGTGGGATTTTGAATGTTCCTGAGATTGGAATGAAGATTCATGGTATGTGTGTATTAACTGGCTTTGAAACTGTCCCTGTGGTGGGGAATTCAATAGTTGATATGTATTCAAAATGTGGAAGAATCAACGAAGCAGTAATGATGTTTAATGTTTTGCCAGTTAAGAATCTAATAAGTTGGAACACAATGCTAGCAGGTTATACACTTGCAGGCCAGGGTGAGAAAGCTTTACTTTGGTTTCATAGAATGCTAGAAAATGGAGAGATACCTGATGAATATACATTAACAACCGTGTTGAAAGCATGTAGTCGTCTTGGGAAGATTCGGGAAGGATCAATGATTCATGGTTTTTTGATCACTAGTGGATTTCCATGTTCTGGAAAAGCAGCCATTGCAGGTTCTCTTATTGATTTGTATGTGAAATGCGGGAACTTGGCTGAGGCTCGAAGGGTGTTTAATCAGATTGGAGAGAAGAATGTAATATCTTGGAGTGCATTAATTCTGGGGTTTGCTCAAGAAGGGAATTTGGCAGAAGCCATTGAGTTGTTTAAGCAGCTTCAAAACAACAGCAAGCAAGTGGATGGCTTCGTTCTATCAAGTATGATGGGTGTATTTGCTGATTTTGCACTTGTGGAGCAAGGCAAGCAAATGCATGCGTATGCTGTTAAGGTTCCTTCTGGTTCGGAGATATCTGTGTCCAATTCAATCGTTGATATGTATCTGAAGTGTGGACTTCTAGATGAGGCCGAAAGACTTTTCAACGAAATGCCAGCAAGAAATGTGGTTTCTTGGACAGTAATGATCACCGGGTATGGGAAACATGGCATTGGCAAAGAGGCAATTCGTTTATTTAACCAAATGCAGTCGAATAATATCGAGCCCGATGGGGTGACTTATTTGGCTACACTATCAGCATGTAGTCATTCAGGACTCATCAAGGAAGGTGAAGAATATTTCTCACAGTTATGTCGTAATCGATGGGTTAAACCTGGGATAGAGCATTATGCTTGCATGGTTGATCTTCTTGGTAGAGATGGACGCTTGAAAGAAGCCAAAGACCTGATAGAGAACATGCCATTAAAGCCAAATGTAGGGATATGGCAAACGCTGCTGAGTGCATGTAGGGTGCATGGGAACTTGCAACTTGGGAAAGAAGTAGGCCAAAATCTTTTGACATTGGATGGCGAAAACCCTGTCAACTATGTGATGATTTCAAACATTTACGCCGAGGCTGGATACTGGAAGGAGTACGAGCAAGTAAGAGAAATGGCAAAAGCAAAGGGGTTAAGGAAAGAGGCAGGGCGTAGTTGGGTGGAGATTGACAAGGTGGTCCACTTTTTCTACGGCGGAGACGATACTCACCCAATGGTAGACAAGATTCATCAAGTGTTGAAGGAGATGGAGAGAAGGATGAAAGAAGAAATGGGGTATGTTCATGGGGTGAAATTTGCATTGCGGGATATAGACGAAGAGTCGAAGGTGGAGAGCTTGAGGGTTCACAGTGAGAAGCTGGCAATCGGATTGGCACTTTGCCATGGAGGGTGGGATGAAGCAAGAGTGATAAGGGTGTTCAAGAACTTGAGAATTTGTGGGGATTGTCATGATTTCATAAAATGCTTGTCGAAGATTGTGAAGGTTGTTTTCGTGGTGAGAGATGCTAATAGGTTTCATCAGTTCAAGGATGGCCTTTGTTCTTGCAGAGATTATTGGTAAAGTGCTAATGTTGTTTTTGCTTACCTATTCTTGCGCACAGAATGAAATAACGATGGACCATATGCAATGATATTTTAACTTGATTAGATAGGTTAGATTGAAAACTGATCGAGATATCGTTCGAAGAATGACTTTAAATTAGTTAGATCATAAATCAGTATGAACAGGTTGAATTGAATTTATTTATTTTATTTATTTTTAATTTTTAATAATTTTTAATTGAACCGGTTAAACCAGCGAACTTATGGGAAGGTGAGATTAAAAATAATAGTAATGAAAAATTTATATATTGTAGTAGTGAAATTAAAATAGTTATGAAATTGTATATGTGATAATGAGATTAAAATGAAAATATTAAATTATTTTATTAATAAAATTTTAATCTTAATCTTAATCTTAATTAAATTAAAATTTTATATTTAATTAAGCTATTGACCGTTAAAATTATTAAATTATTTTATGTAAAATAAATTAATCATTATTATTTACAAAATTCTAATGGAAACAAAATTGATGAAAGTATATATAAGCATTTCAAACAAAAGAAGAGAAAATAAAAATAAATTATAATTATCATGGATAAATTTGAGACCTATTAAATTAAGTATTGAGGTGAATCATTTCCTTTCACAATTCCTCAATTTTTTAATAATTTTATTATAGGTTTTGATCATATAAATATTTACACAATGTCTAGAACTATCTATAACCTCTCCCCAACGAAAGATAATATATTTCAATGGGCTCAATCCATATCCTCCTATATTGATAATAATAATCATGCTAATTAAAATTCAATCCACAATTAGGTGGTTGGTTAATTACAAAAACCTATTTTGATAAATAATATCGAAATATTCTTATCTTGAAAATAAAAAATGTTTTTAAAAAATGTGCAATAATAAAATAAAGAAAAGTCTACTATAGCTTGATTGACTTTTAAAGCAATAATTTATTTTTTTTGAGAGCAATAATTTAATGGCTGACAGGGGGGTTGAAGGGGATAATCATGATAGCTGGCTTGGCGGTGCCAATTTCACATAGTTTTGAACTTCGACTGCTTCTTCTTCTTCTTACTTCTCTTGGCTATTTTCATTTTCCTTCAGCCAAAGGAACTTTGAGACAGTGGAACATGACTTAAAACATACTTAGCTATTTGAGAATGACTGACTACATTCATTAAAATATGAGCAAATCAAACAGTAAATACTGCAAGATTCTCTATGCTTTTTATTCAATAATGTGCCGTCCACTAGTGAAAACCTGTAAAAAAAAGAAGAAGAAGCTCAAAAGCATCTTCATTTGCTTGTGAATAAAGCAAAGAGCGAGTAAAAGTTGCAACATCCCATGCTTTTCTTTGTCTTGGGTTGTGATATTCAAAAAGACCCAGAAAACACATCCAAACAATGCTTTGAAACATAAAAAATTCCGGGTTTAACAAATTTGCTTGAGTTTTTTTCACCATTAAGTCCAACCAGTTAACATGAACTATATACAAATGGCAATGCAGAGAAAAACTAACTCAAAAAAGAGGAGAAAATGGTATGCAAAAACCATGAGTTTGGATTCTTATAAAAGATATATTAAACATGGTAACACTTTCCTATTTCTACTTCTTAATTACATGAATGCAAACAACTCATAATTTGGCTCTCGAGATCCTCGACGGATCGGCAAACCGAGCTGAAAAAGATCGAGAAAGATTATCAGGCTCCGCCCATCCCGTTCCTTGATCAAAATTTTGGGAGTAAGCATCTGGTTCATAAGAAGCTTGGAATGTACCACCAGAACTGAACAGTTTCTTCCTTTCTTTTCTAAGTTTCCTCCAAAAGTTTGTCCACTTCGGTTTAGAACGATCATCTTTGATGCCACGCTGCGTGTAGCTACGGCCTAATGTGATGGTTTCTCTGCCGGAGCTCTGTCTGTGCCACATTTTGATTTCCATGGCTAGAAATAGTGAATAATAGGATGAGGTTTATATAAATGCATGTAACGTGACTAACCCTATCATACATACATATATATAAGAGAAAGAGAAAAGTTTATTGCTCAAGTCAGCATTAAGCATGTATGAAGTCAAATAGCTTGGCTGCATATACGGCTTGGCTATCAATATTTTGTGTGAAAAATAAAAGGGTATGCTCTATGACCAACTCAACAACTCATTCCAATGGGTCAATAAAACATAAATCATAGTAAGAATATTTTCTTTTCACCTAAAACGTTTGTTGAAATTGATATCATAATAATAATAATAATAATAATAATAATAAGTAACAGGAATCTCAAAATAATAAAGGTAAATTATATAAATAGTCATTCAATTATTAAAATTTTTCATTTTAGGTACTCAAATTAAAAAGTTTTCAATTTAAACACTCATGTTACATAATTTGGTCATTTTGATCACTTCCGTTAAAATTACAAACAACAAGATGATGTGGTAATTAAAAATCAGTATAATAGTAAATTTACCCTCAACATTTATATATCATATCAATTTAATCATAATTTTAAAAATTGGCTCTCTAAAATTACAAATAGTCTCAATTTGACCCTAATTCTAAAAATGCAAAGAAATATA
Organism: Gossypium raimondii; assembly: GCF_025698545.1. Lineage (NCBI taxonomy): Eukaryota > Viridiplantae > Streptophyta > Magnoliopsida > Malvales > Malvaceae > Gossypium > Gossypium raimondii. Next base: position 50,763,883 of record NC_068571.1, read on the forward strand.
TAAAATACATAAATATTTTCAAAAATATAATAAATTTAAATTTTACATTAATATTAATATTAATATTAAATAAAAGTAATTATATTAATATTAAATAAAATAAAAAGCCCTTCCTCACCCCGTCCCTCTCCCTCTTCCCCATCCTAGGGGTGATATCGGTTTGGTTCAGTTGGGTTTTTTAGATTATTTGAACTATCCATAATAATTCAATTCGGCTCGTTTTAGTTCTTGATTTTTCTTATTAATTTTTTGATTTGTTTTTATTAGACTTATTTTGATAAAAAAATGAGTTTTGTTTTATAGTTTTTGAATATTATTTGATAAAATTTCAAGGTTTTCTCATTAATATTTCTAAAAAACAACAATTTTTCAAGATCTTTTACATCATTTTCACTATTTCAAACATAAAAAAAAAATTATATCATAAAAATTAGAATTAATTATATATTAAATAAATAAAAGAATTTGATTCGATTTCGGGTAACTACAATTTTTTAACTTACATTTCATAAATCACCCAAATACCTCGATTCAAGTCGATTTTCGATTTGATCGGGTTTTTTTTCTCAACCCTACCCCAATCTTGTGAATCATTAATAAAAATATTAATATTAATATTAATATAAAATTTAAATTTATTATTATATTTTTAAAAATATTTATGGATTTTTATATATTTCTTTGAGCTTTTAGAATTAGCATCAAATTGAAAATATTTGTAATTTTGAAGGTCAAATTTTTAAAATTTGACTAAATTGATGTAATATGTAAATGTTGAGAGCTAAATTTATTATTATACCAATTTTTAATAGCCACCTCAGCTTTCTGTTTGTGATTTTAACAGGATTAATGACCAAAATGGCAAAATTATATAATATGGGTGCTTAAATTGCAAACTTTTTATTTTGGGTGTCTAAAATAAAAATCTTTTATAGTTGAGTGACTCTTTTGTGTAGTTTACCCAGATAATAAAGACATAATGTCAAATTTAGCTCCTAATGTTTATATCTTGTCAATTTGGCCCTTATTCTTTCTTTTTCTTTTGAAGTTAAATTTGACCATCAACTTTGTGAAAAAGAATTGAAATGATTTTTTTACAAAACACTAATTAAAATGTTAAATTTTAAATGTGGCAACTTGTATGACAATGTATGAGTACTTCATGTTTTTCTTTTATGAGCTTTTAATATTTTTGAATTTTAATTTTTGAATTTATAATTTTAAATTATTTATTGATGTGATGTATAGACAAATAATGTCATGTCAAGATAAAATAAACATAAACTATCATACAATGTCATACCAACAACATTAAAATTAATATTTGAATTAACATTTTATTAAAAATATTTGAAATCTAAAAATAATTTAAGAATTAAACTTATCATTATCTCGATAATAAACAAATGAAAATGGATAAATTAGTAGAAAAGAAGTTAGGCTAAGCTCCTCCAGCCAGCCAAACGAGTACTCTAACTAGAAAGAGGGGCCCCACATTTTCCAGCTTTAACGTGTCCAAATTTAAATCCGCCGAAAGTCTTACTTTGTTGCGTGACTGTTACATTTATTAGATTATATCTATTAAAATGGATGCAAAATGGATGTTATGATTACTGAAGTGATCAAGTTTTGTTTCCGTACTCTTTGTTAATTCTGAAAAGAGTAATTAATTGAATGATAGTTAGATTAGTATAGATATTATTATTAATGTAAAAGAGTATAGATTCGAATACGTTAAAATTAATTATTCTTCTATTTATGAATTAGGAAAAGATTATGTATAATTCTGAGGATAGTGTCAAACAGAACAGATATAACCAGAACTTATAATAAGGTTATTTAAAAAAAACTCCCAAAATAACACTTTCTACATGTGACTAAAGGCACGTATTAGACTATCCTCGAAGCTAGAGGATAGAATTCTAAAAGTAGGATGACATTCAATTCCTAGATTGTGTCATGATTTATTCAATCCTTTCTTTATTGTAAATTTGCGTTGTATATTCTCAGTTCGGTAGCTATGAGAAATTAAGGCGGCCTTCCAAGTCAAGGTGATCACATTCTATTTATAAAGAATACCTTGAAAAATGGACTTACTACATTAATTGTGTATGTACATCATGTCATTGGTCACAGGTGATGATCATGAAGAAATAGCTGCTTTGAAAGCTAAAGCCTACAAAAGATATTGAAATCAAAGACTTGCCCGAGATATTTTTTGGGGTTTGAGGTAGCTAGCCCATAGCATTTCGCAATAGAAACATATTCAAGCAGTGGATGAAAGAGAATATCAGAGAATGATAGAGAAATATATTCTAACTAGTGTTGTGAGTCAATTCATACATGATCCTACAAAAATCCCATCTTCAAGTTGTATTAAGAACACTAATATACTTTAAGGGTAAATTGCCTTCTATTATCTTTAAAACTAGAAGCCAATACAGATGCAGACTGGGCAAGTTCCAAAACAGACAGAAGAGGCAGAGATCAACTACTAGGTATCGTACCATCCTAGGAAAGAATTGAATCACTTCGAGAAGCATTGAAGTTCAGATGCTACTGTATTGGTGTTAAGGCTGCAATAACTAAAGCTAACAATCCATTTCAAACATTATAGGACCAAGCTCACAATCTTTAATGCACATTAGAACTCCATGTTGCAAGGGATAAACAAAAGGAAAGGAAAGAAGGAGATAACTCCAGAACACCAATTTCAAAATCAGGTCTACTAATAACTTCCAATGCTTTGTCATCAGTTTTGATGATATCATTTGAAGGCCATGAAGAAGACTCGTTCGGCAACTTGCAAGTAGGTTTTGTGAGTTCGTCATCCCCCAACTCCAGCTTCGTGGAAGAGTTTGATGTCCCATTGGTATTTGCAGCACATCTGGGTTCGTCTTCAGAAGCAATGATATTTGGTACAAGCACATCAATCTCGTTCTTGCAATCAGAGACTTTCCCAAAACTATCTAGCTTTGCTTTCTTATATGGCCTCTCATCTAACTCACCCAAATCCTCAATGGACTTTAATTTCTCATCAACTTTCAACTCTTTGTTTTCTTCAGCTTTAAGGCTTGAAGCAGATTTGTAGTTAAAGACATTCTCTTGTCTATCATCAGCAGCAAAGGTTTCTTCAACAACGGGTTTCTGTTCCCCTTGTCTATCTTCAAAATTTTGAGTCTCAAACGAGTTCAACTTATTAGACAAAATCACCTTTTTATTTACTGCCATAGCAGTCTCACTAGTATGTTTATCATCCACATCAGTGTTATGACTAGAAGGGGGCTTTAGAGAACCCATTCGGTTAAAAATAAATTTAACTGCAACAATTCCAGAAACAAAAATATCAACAATTTATACAACCAGCACAGAACAGGAAATCACAATGAAGTAACATTAAATGATAAAAGAATAAATAGTAATACCATCAATTCCAGCAAATTTTTCATCCATTTCATCCACAATAATGCAGCGCTTAACATTGAACGTACGACAAAATACAAAGTCAGCCTTTTGGAGCTCTTGATCTGAGGGTTGTGGATTTCTGCTATCCTTTGAAATGCAAACTACATTGCATTTTCCTACAATTGCTTCCTGAATTAAAGTAGAGAAATTAGTAGCTAGTCAGATAAATGTCTGCTAAACACTTAAATAGAACACATATCTGAATGCTACATGCTTAAAAACAGGTATCAAAATGATTGGCAAAATTACATTTTAAAACTGAGTGCCTGCAAAACTTAAATACAAACCCCTTTTAGCAAGATAATTATCCTCAAGGCCGAAGTGAATTGGACACAAATTACCATTTTCAAGAATAAGTAACAAGATTTGTAAACCAAATTTCTGTACTTGAGACCACTATGAATCCAACATGTATGACCAAACTCGAAAGTATTAGGAAAGATGAAAACTCTTAGACCATTGAAACTTGTGATCTACCCACTTCATGCAAGAAATTTAACAGGATGTAAACAGAGTAGCTAAAAGAAGATATTAACACTATGAATGGAAAGCTCTTGAACTTGTCCTCTTCAAAGTTTTTCCCTATAGTAAAAAGCAAAAAATAAAATTAATAAACTCGATAGCTACCAAAACTCAAATACTGGACTGTAAATACACAAGTAACCACAAATATAAACTACAATTGTCAAATTTCAGATAATGAAAGAAATATGGAGTACTGAAACAAGTTATGGAATTCCAATTACCAAGGGATTAATGTTAAATAGGCCAACTCCGTCACCAGATGCCAAGAACACTTCATTAGGATGATTCAATTCAACTTTAAGATATTTTGATATCTCAGAAGGTCGGAAAAACCATAAAATCTTCACTTTCTTGGATTTATCGGGATTTTCCCATATTTTTATAAGTTTCCCTAGAAAAGTTAAAGAGTGGCCTTCTTTGTGAAGATAAACATTGTCATAAAGAGTGTAACAGAGGCCATCATAAGTGAATGATTCATAAAACTGAACATCTCTATTTCTCGCACCAATTCCTCTCTTTTTACCCCACTTAAATTCAATGTTCTCAACTTCTGCCATACTTGAATGGCACAACCTGAAACCAAGAAAAATAACGGAATGATTCAACAAGCAAATACATCATATTAATTCTTAGGGAATATTCACATGTTTTGTTAAAGATAAAATCTACCCCAAATTATCAAATAGGACAAGATATATGATGAGAAATTAAACATCAATAAACTTTGATTTACAGGAACCATCAAAGTATTTTAAAGGAACTAAATTCTAAGGGACACCAAAAGCAGCAATAAACCCTAATTCTTTTTTCTTCCATAAGAAGCAATGCCGCCAATAATGGCTACTCAAATCTTCAAATAAAGATGGCGGGAAATTAACTTACGATTTGTGAAGAGGCAAGAGAGTGGAAGCGTATGCTTAGCTCTAATATATAAAATAATAAAGAAAACATATAATAATAATAAAATAGAGAAGAGCAGCCTTAAATCTTCCTCCTTTGTAACCCTTTTGCTGTCTCTGCTTCGACTTTAATCTTCCCCGTGCGTCTTAAATTATTATTATTAGGTTTAAATATGTCAGAAGTCCCTATGCATTTCTGAAATTTAAAATTTAGTCCTTGTAGTTCCTGCCTTTTTTATTTAAAAATATTGGTCCCTCCAATTTTTCTATTAAAGTTGTAGATGTGGTAATTATAAAAAGATAAAATAATTATTTTAGCCCTTAATATTTATAATGTCTATTAATTTGGTCCTTACTCTTTAAAAATACATAAAATAAAATTTATAATTTTAAAATTAAAATTAAAATTTTAAAAGTTCATAAAACTTTTAATATTTATTTTTCCTTTTTTATAATTTAAAATAATTATCATTTTATTAAAAAAACAACAAACCAGTTTCAAAGAGATGAACAAATTCAAGTGAAAAACTTGAAAAAGAAGAAAGAGGTTAAAATATGTAATAAGTCTCTATACTCTTCACAATTTTGAAATTTAATTTTATACTTTTATTTTTAGAATTTAGTCCTTCTAATTTTAAAATTTCGAGATCCAGTTCAATTAATAACATTGATAGATTTAATTTGTTAAATTTAAGTTCATTACAACATCATTTTTTTAATTACATGACTATCAATTAAGTTTTTTTAATTTCAAAATGTCAAATCAACAAATGTAACAACATATTAACTATGTTAACAACTAGATTTGAATTTTGAAATCAAAAGTAGAGAGACTAAACTTTTAAAATATATAGGGATTAAATGGCAACCGCTTGTCCATGTTAATTCTCTATGTATAATGATTTTATAATTTTTTATAAATTTGTGCATTTTCAAAAAAAAAGTTGATTTGAGGTTGCCACGTGTCTTCATATTATTAGTTGATAGTGTCACATTATCAAATTTTAACGACATTATTGTAGAAATGCGTACCAAAACTTCTCTTCATATTTCAAAAGCTTCTCTTATATTTATTATTTATCTCATATTAATTTAATTAATTCAAGAAATAATAATATATTTTTATTATTTATCGCTAATATTTAAATTAATTAAGAGAAGTAATAATTATGACACAAGACGTGATGTCATCATTTTTACTCACAATAATTTTAATTTGACCATGGTAATTTTGACTTGACATGTGACGCTTTGTAATTAGTTCAAAATTTTCTTTAGCAGTTACATATATAACTCTCTGTATGTATTTTAACAAACCGACTATTTAATTTATCAACATAGTTATACTTGTCATGCACATAAAGTTTCAAATCAATTTGATATATTTTCATATCAATCAAGAATATTGTCTTTATTAATATATATTCGATAGTTGAAAGTTCTTTATATTAAACAAATTGATAGACATTTTAATTTATTCAAAACTTGACATGAACGATCTATGTAAATAAAACATGAAATTTAACAATCAAATTGTTAAAATATTAATTGTATGAAGAGTTACAAATGTGTGTAATCTGTTTTTGTTTTACATTAATGTAAGCGGATCCTCTTTTACATAATATAATAATATTATATCATTATTACCATAACTATAATGCATATAGAGCTATTAATATATTATAAGATATAGATAAATTATTACATAATATAATTATATATTATATAACTATTAATATAACTCCATATAGATATAATATTAAAATTGTTGCCTAAATTCATTTAAATTGTTAATAATGCTAGTAATGTTAAGATATATTTTATAAAGTTGATATAATGATATATATTATTAAATATAAATAATACGTATATGATAAATTATAGTATGCATTATAGTATTACATAATATATTAATACATATTATAGCATGTGTAATTTAATATATTACAATACATATATATAATTTGCAATACATAAAATATTATTAAAATTTAATATTTTAATAAAATATTATTTTTATAAATTAGATTTTGAGTTGGGTTTTAATTTTACAATTTGTACTTGAGTATTGGGTTTGATTTCTTTTATTTTGGACTTGAGATTTGGGATATAATTAATTATTTTGGGTTTGGATAATAATGAGTATGTTATTTGGATTTGGACTCTGAACAATATATTTGGGTTTTGGGATAAATATTTTATTTTTAAAGCTTGAAATAAATACTTTAAAATATGAGTATTAGATTTATAAATTTAATAAAAAGATAAAAGTTATTTAATTATCAATATAGTAATATAATAAACAATAAAAGCTATTTTCATCAATTAAAACTTTTTCAAACTCGCACTTTTATATATATTATTATAATAATTTAAATATACAAAATTTATGCATATAATATGGTATATATTTATAAAATAAATAAAATAATTATTTGAATCTGTCAAAGTCCGCTCAACTTGAACCAATCTGAATAAAAAAAGTCCATGCCCAAAAAAGCTCATGCCTAAAATAATTTGAATATGAAGAAAATCCAATCTATTTAGTAGTTATATTTTGTGTTTTTTATTTTTTGAGCAATTTTATTATAAGTTATAATCATATTTATTCTTTTTGATACAATGTTTAGAACTATCTATAGCCTCTTCCCAATCCATAAATAGGAGGATAATGCGCTTCAATGCACTTGAACCCATATCCTCATGCATTAATAACAATGTCCATACCAATCGAGTTAAAAACTCAATCGATAATTTTCTAAAAGAGTTAATAATAAGGGGAGAGTTGACAAAAGAAGAGAAAAAAAAATAATGGTAAGCTAAAGAACAAGGTTCATGAACTAAAATGGGATGGCAAATGATAAAATATAGTAAATGGAGAAGGGAATCTCCCAACTCCCAATTTTTGAAACGATAACGAGAAAAGAAAACTTTATAGAGTTTTATATGTCCAAAGATGAATTAATGATTAGATGTGATTTTTTTATTGTTCAACCATTGTCTCATTTATATACATATATACATTGCTAAGGTTCCATAATATACTTATATTATCTTTGAGCTAACAATTATTTGGACAGTGAATTTTGGTTAAATTTTGATATTAGTCCTTATATATATTTGTAATTTCTAAATTTTGAAAGTTTAATCTTGATTAAAACAATAACAGTTAAATTTATTTGGTTAAATTCAACTGTTAATCTTGTACTATGCATACAATTGTAGATTTGGTTTATATTCGTAATTGGGTCATTTCAAGTCCTTATACTTTTAAAATTTGAAATTTTAGTCTTGACACAAATGACAGCTCCTAATCAACTAACTAAATGTTTAGTGAGTAATATGTGAAAATAATAAGTTGACATGTTATTACACATATGATAATATATTTCTTGCAACAGACTTTAAAAATAGCATAACTTAATGAATTTAACCATCATCATTTCGTGAGGATTAAAATATTAAATTAAAAAATACATTAGCTAAAAATAATCAAATTAAAATTTCATAAAATATAAAAATAATAATAATAACAGTTATAACCTAAAACTTTTGTACGTGACCAACTAAACTTTAATATCTTATCAAGAAAAGAAAAACTGAAGACTTTAATATGGTATAAAATATATGCAATGTATAGGAAGGAAATGCAAGTTGAGGTAGGGACAAAGTAGACTTTAAATCATGGAGAAAAGCCAAGTTTCCACGACGGTCTAATCAAGCTTTGAGAAGTGATTTAAAAAATAAAAACAGAATGAAGGTTTGAAAGAGTGGAAAAGATGACCCACCTCTTGATTCTGTGTCCAATATTGTAATATATTATATGGTTGATTTATAGGGAGTGGAAGATCATATTTCACATAAAGTTGAGATTTTTCTTAATTGGAATTGTCTTTATCAAATAGACACATCAAATGTGGCACAATCACTTTTTTGTTCCAACCCAAAGTGTTCCTTTGTGTTTTGTTTTAAATAATAATAATAAAAGCACATTTTTGAACTTATATATAATATGAAGGAGACTCATGCAATCATTTGAGGTGTGAAGAAACACCTAAACATATAATTAAAAAAATATTTGAATTTAGTATTGTTGTTAATGTAGTAGGATGTGACGAGTTCAAGTGTTTGAAGCACATTTTCTTTTTAATCATGAGTTGAAGAAAGATTAAGAATAAATATTTTACTTTTCTAAAATATATTTATAAAATATAAAAAGAATTCATGAATTTAAGAAACAACCGTTAATTTTTCCATTAAAAATATTAAAAATATATATTTAAACCACTAGCAGAATGCCAACTATTAGAAATAAAATTAGGTACTAGAGATTTTTAATTGAAATTAGGGTAAATTACATGTCATTCAACTATTAAAGTCGGAATATAAGAAAACTTTTAATAATTAGGTAACCATTTATGAATTTTACCTTTATTGTTTTGGAATTGCAATTAAATTTATTATAATATAGCAAAAAGAATTCTAATTAAATCGATCTTTTTACAAAGGGATAAATCTTAATACTATACATGAATTTTAGTTTAATGTGCAATTTTATACATGTACTTTGATTTTGTGCAGTTTCATACATTAAATTTTGATTTGATTTGAACCAACTCTCATACATTATTAACATAGTTATTGGTATAGCATAATTTTATGTTTATATATTGCATACACATATAATTATATTTATCCAATATAAAAATAAATTGATGTATTTATTTCTTTAATTGTGCATGATCGAATCAAATTTAAAGTTTCATATATACATTTGAACCACAATCAAATTTTTATGTGTACAATTGCACCAGATTAAAGTTTATATATCAAATTACACATTAAATCAAAGTTGATGTATAATTTTGAGATTTATCCCTTTTGCAAACCCCATTTAGTACCATTTCAATAGGCTGGGCTATTTGCTTGGTTGGGGTACGCTTGAACCAGATAGGTCGGATCGTAAATAGATATTTTGTGAATTCAGACTGGCCCAATATAACTTAATTTCATATTTAATAATAAAAATATTTGTATTTAAATTTAATTATAAAAATATTTAGATTTATTTTATTTTAAATAATGTAATTGATTTTTGGATCAGCACGAATATGAAAAAGGCAATTCTTTAAAAAATTGATTGGAATTTCCAACCAAACAGTGAACACCTCTTTAATTGGTACATATAATTACATTTGATCATGGGCTAGATGGGTCGGATTTAGGATTTTAGGCTTATTTTTTAGATCTAGATTTGGCTAAAAAATAAATTTAAAATTTGTTCAAACCCGACTCATATTAAAAATGTTAAACATGAGCTCGATCCGGTCCGACCATAATAAAATTTTTTAGATTATTTTTATATAAAATAAATTTAAGAATATAATACATCAAATACGCTAAAAATATATATTTCCCAACAAATTAAAAATTCATAAAAAGGTATAGACATGTGATTCGGGTCGGGCCGAGCTTGGACAAAAAAAATCTACTCGAGCTTAGCCCTTTTAAAAGACATACTTTATTTTTTGTCCAAGCTCATTTTTCGGGTTTATATTTTTATTAAAAATCTTTCTTTTAGATGAACCTTCAAAGTTAAACGGATGGCCTATCTATGATCAGGTATAGTTAGAATGTAGGTATGAGCATTACCAATATGAAAGGCTACATGTTTATGCTATTTTAAGGAGGCGAAATTATAATACCCTAATTAAATTATGTGATAGTTATGTTTAATATTAATAGAAATATTTTAGCACCATTTTTCTTTAATTTGAAAACGGTAGAGTTGGTATAATATTTGTGCGTGAATAATTTCCAAACTTGGGAACGAAGGCATTGAACTTTTTATGTGGACACCACTTTTTATTGATTAAAACACAAAATTAATCCAAAAGTGTAATGCTAGTATTACTTTATTTTTGGTCTCTCCTACCCCACTAATTTTGATGATGATTAGATTCTAAATTTGGTTTCACTAATATTAAATTGCTAATGAGAAATAATTACATTTTGCTTTCCGTCTTTAACCTTATTGGACGGAAGTAATTAAATTAGCAAAAATTTAGGAGATTTCAAATCAAAGTACATTATTATTATTATTGTAAAAATATTAACTGAATTTGGCATTTAAGTCAAACTAATTTAATCACTAATTCTTTAAAACTATTAACTGTATCATTTTGCTCTCTAAAACATACTGCCCACATGACAATGTGCATATTGTTCGTATTTAATTTGGTGTATGTAGAAAGGTTGACCTTTGCACGGTGGTGATGATCGGAGGGCGGTTGGGCAAGTGTTTGGGTAAGTGCTGAAAACAATTTGACAGTGTAATAGTAGTGTAAGTATCATATGGATGAAGACGGTATAGATAAGTTATTTATAACTAAGTAAATTAATCACCAATGCTTTGTCTAGAATTAATGTTACTATAATTATACGTAAGGAGTGGAAAAGCAAATGTGCACCAATGTAAAAAAAATCCAACCATTATAACATTCAAAAAGTTCAATTCTAAAAAGTAAAATTATAAACTTTCTAAAATAGATGAAAATAAAGTAGAAGAAAGTAAAAGATCATCCAGGAGTAGCCTTCAATCTAAATCTACTCCTTCATGGACACAAGATTGTCAAATCACGGGCTTCGAGGGAGTGCAAGTAAATCATTACAAAGGGTCACTTCACGATCGCTAATTTTCTATAACTTTCACCTTAGGTCGAAACCTATTGATGATGGAGGAAGTGAGGTTATCAATCATCTCTTTTTTGAGTTATGTAGAACTCATGTTTTCCTTTAGATAAAAATATATGAGTCATGCATGTATAGTCCATCATACACTTTTGATTTAGGTATATCACACTATGATCGTTATAAGTGAACAAAATTTATAAATGGATCTAGAATCTATTCTACAGAGGCATCAAACTATTGAAGATAATCATTAATAAATCTACTATTTTTCTTGAAAGCTAGAGCCATTAGCATGGATTGTTTCCAAAAATCGTAGTTGTCACTAAAAAGGGTTAAGACACAAGATTAAGGTTGAATTATCTAATTGATGAAGGCAATATGTTCAAATCGATCTCTAAAAGATATATCAATAAAGAAGTTTGACATAATAATAATAATAATAAAAAGAAATTTTGTTTAGATGGCAAGAAAAAATTAATTGTATAGTTTTTATGCTCGATATCATATTAGACTTAAAAAATGAATTTTCTTTAAAAGATAAAACGAATATGTATTTATAAATTTGAATCAAAGTTGTCAACTAATTAAATGTAACTACTATTTGTTTGTATTATTTACAAATTGCTAAAATATTATTAATAACTAAACTCAAACCTAAATATTACAAGTATTCAAAGTTGTGTTTTGATTTTTTTGTGCATGTTTTGTAAGTGTTGCAAAATTTTACTTCTTTTCATTTTGTTGTCTCCATGAAATATTATTAACCTAAACACGTCTAAACCTTAAATCTAATGTATATTATATATTACAAGATCCTTAAGTTTTAAATGTGTTCACACTATGAAATTTTGATATGTGGCTAGAAAAGAAAGAAAGCATATGTGGAGGGAAAATTGCAACATAAACCCTCCGCATTTTTATATAATTTTAATGGGGTTTTGTAAGTTGTATTTTCATAATAATTTCTTTCAATTTGCTTATATTCAATAATTCAACTCACAATTTTATATCGTAATCCACTACAAATTTTAAAATAATTTAAACCACTTTTTCTTTTACAAATTAATTAAATACATTATTAAGATGAAATAGATATTTAGAATATAAATAATATTATAATAAAATTTTAACGGGCCACAATATTTAAATTTATTTAATAATCTGCCTTCACTAATTAATAATTAATATTAAGTTAGAAATTATATATAAAACAGAATTTCACATTATTTACTATTATAATATATATTTTAAAATAATTTTAAAATGTTGTTTACTTAAATTCAGTTTAATATAAATCATTATGTTGTTAAAATTAAACTTTTATATTATTATGTTTTAATTTCGTGACCATATTATTAATGCTTTTTAAAAATAATTAAATATAATATAATTAATACATACGATAAACATGTGTATCGCAAGAATAAATATACACCCTAAAATTATGACCCTACCATTCGTATTAGGCCACATTACTTTTATTGACTAAATATATTAGCCCTTAAATGATAGCGACTTTGTATTGAATTCACATGATGATAGTGATAGAGATGAGCTTCTAATTATAGTATTTAAGGTTTTATAGTAATGGTATGTGTAATTTATGTATTTATATTAATATTCCTCTCCTTCTTTTTTTTTTAGAATTGTTCCTTTTTTATATATATAACCAAAAAACGTAATTAAAGTATTACGTAAATATAAAATTTGACTTGTTAATAACTTATATTTTATTATGTTCATTTTAATATTATAGTTATGCCAAAAGAGAAAGGATTGTATGAATCTGTGATTTCATATCATTTTTATCCCTTTTCAATAAGAGAATGACAAATTATATTTTTTCAGGAGGAAAAAACTAAAAATCAGGAAGAAAAATCTGAGTTATCATTCTCCTATTGAAAAATGATAAAAATAACGTGGAATCACAGTTTCATACTTGAAAATGATAAACTAAGTATACGTAGGGGCCATATTTATATATGCAATTCATTATTGCTTTCATAAAAGAAAGATAGGCATGGGTTGCCTTTGCTGTTTTTTAGCCTTCCAATTTCCAATCCCATAAAGTTATCGTACAAATATTGGAGTGCTTAGCTAAAGCAGGCATTTTGAATTAAATAGAATAAAGATGGATAGTGTGTATGAGAACCATCGATTTTTTTCTAACACTAATACCATCATGTCTGCGTCTTTTTTCTTTTCTTTTCTAATAATCACATGATTTTTTTATTCAGTAAAATCACATGAAAATTTAAGTTAACATTTCTAATAAAAATAACGATAAGACACATTATTAGAGAAAAACCCTAAATATAAACAATAAAACCAACCTACATAATATAAAAAAGAATTATATAATAGAATGCATAATTCACATTATTTTATTGTCGGTTCACACGGTAGGTCTAAGCCCATATTATTGGCTGGTTTGGGCTTTAGGAGCTACCGCTCAAGGGGACATAAAATATATAATATTTTGTCTTTACTTTTTAGGGTAAATTTCACCTAAATTCATTAAATTATTATTAAGTTTACGTTTTGGTCACTCAACTTCAAAAAGATACAAAATGATCATTAAACTATACAAAAGTTTTCATTTAAGTCACTGGACTATTCGAAAATTTTTTTATTTAAGTCATTGGGCTGTTAAGCTTCTTCTTTCTTAATAAAGTTTGGCTAGCGAGCTCTAAGCGACAATTCAATAATTGGTACGGTGGATCGGTACCCATCGACGAGTAGAAGAACATACCTCAGATCCAATTCGATCTGACGGTCAGTGTTAGAGATCAAAGAAAAAGTTGATTGAATTTTGGTCCGTAGATTCATGACATTCAAAGCTATTTCATAAAAAAAAACTGTAGAAGAGAAGGAGAAGAAGAAGAGCTTTTGATTGGTGTGAATGGTGCAAAAAAAGGTCATATAGTAACAAATTTAACAAACCAGTGACTTAAATGAAAGCTTTCAAATAGTTCAGTGACCATTTCATAACATTTTGAAGTTGAGTGATCATAACATAAACTTACTAATAGTTTAATGACCTAGAGTGTAATTTACATTATTTTTTTACAAACTTAAAGTATTTGATTGAGTTGCTGGCCCAATCAATAAACACCAGTACAATTTAGAAATAACAAAAAGTTAATTCTATTTAAAAAGGAATCAATACATTGCTACCATTAATCTAATAATTATAATATATATATATGTGTGTGTGTATGGGTTGGGTTGGGTTGGAAAGTGGAAACTGCAAAGGCTAAAGCCATGGGCATATGAAAATTAAGTAATGGAATAATACTATATATAGTATCAACTATTTTTATTCAGAGTTCTCAAACTGGTATTGATATTAGGTGTAAATAAGATACCTTCCCTCTTCCTTACATATTGGAGACTAGTATTGGTAGGTCATTAGACCATAGGCCTCCCTTTCTTCATTTTAAATCTAATAATAATGTGTAACTTTCGGCTCTTAAGCCTTCCGCCATTATAAATAAAAGTATAAACCCACCAACTTTTTTATCTTGTCTTGTTTCATATTTTTGCAGCATTCTTTTTTCTTCGGCTTTTATAGCAATATCTAAAGCAATTTGTTACTTTATTCTAATTTTGTATGGTTCTTAATGCTTTCATTAAAAGATGTGTTTGAGGATTAATCCATAAAACCAATATATATTTCTTAGATATCTCTTTTTGGAGCCCTAATCCTACTATAACATTCATTAAACAAAATTATTATAATTTATTTCATTCGTAATTATGTGATAAATACATTATTTTTAATCATATAAGTAGGCGTAAAAGGAGGGTTGGAAGTCGCCTAAAACTTAAATAATTGCTTATATAATTCTTTTAATTTTTAAGAAATCACATGATAATATCATGAATAAATTGTACTTTACCCTTTTTAAAAAATTTATTGAAATGATATTCACTTTACTTCTTTCGGTCACTTATTAGCGACAAAAATACCTTGAAAATCCCAATCTTAAAACCCATTTTAGAACCAACAAGAACGAAGAAATGATGGGTTTTCCCTTTACTGCTGTGGAGGAAGACTCTGTGTTTTCTTCTTCTTTTTTCCACCCGAGGGGTTTAACTTCCCAATACAATAAGTGACACATCAAACAGGAGAAACAGCGAGGATCTCAACTTTATAACAATTGAAGGTGTGAAGATGTCACAATAGAGATGTTAGGGACAAAAAAAAAAAAAAAAGAAAAGAAGAAAAAGGGGTCACCTTACAATATATAAATCTTCTCTCTCTAAGGAACATATGGTTGATGCTTACCAAATTATTTGGCACAGGCTTTCATTTAAGACATTGATTTATGTTGTTACTGTTTTCAACTGTCAAGGACTCCATACATTTGTCCTTAGCCCCCCTAAGTGGCTTACAAAATTTCACAAGCTTCTTTCAAGATTGAGACGTTTTATAAACGGGTCCAACTCAATCATCAAAATCTACCCAAACTAATTTCATATATATTAAAGGACGGTCATCATGTCAGAATTTAGAAAAAAAAATTGTAAATTATTTATGAACCATTTTATTTGATTAGTCCAATTCTAAATCAGGTGGTTATTCATAAATGCATATATTTATAAACAAGATGATAGGATTTGAATCAAAAGGAATATGTTTGTCAGGTATTTTTCAAATTTTCCACGTATGTACACATCAGGGCACGATCAAAGTTAACCCATTTGTGTTTTGCTAATCACCTGATTTTGACAGCCAGGGTCTTTCATTCTTTAAGAGGAAATTATCATCTTTTGTCTCTATTTTATACCCGATTTGAGTATGTCTTAATTTTAAATATCTTACCTTCTTCTATTATTAACAAAATAGTTATTTCTTTTACTAATGATTTGGACCAAGTCATAATAGTAATAATTATACAAGGACCAAAATAAAGCAAATTAAAGTACAAAACTAAACCTTTAAATTAAGTACAGTAGAAGAGCAACAAGAGAAGCATGCATACTCCACTGAATATAATATTAATAATCATGCCATTGAAAACCTTTATTACTTGCTGGCTAAAATTGTGATAAATATTCAGCCTGACTTTTCAGTGCATTAATGAGACAAAGGTCCAAGTTGTGAAAAATGGAAATTTTTGAAGCAATTGGCTGAAGATGGGGGAGATATTGAGCAAACCTGTGACCTAACTTAGGGATAATATTTTTTAGACTACTTAGGGATCATTTTTTTAATCAATTATAGATCATGTTTAAGATATTGCGGGTGATGCTATTTTACATTCGCTAAATTTTGAATTATCTAAACCTTTATGCTTAAATTAATTATTGATTAACATTTGGCTTTCATTCAAGAGCCCTCCCATGTACTTCAGCTTAAGTGGATTTGGTCTATAAAATCCTTTTTTTTAGATAGTATTTAAGATTTGAAATTAATCCATTCCTGCCTTCTTAAATCAATACAATTGAAAGATATTGTTATAACACTAAAACTACAAGGATGTTTGTTTTATTACACAAGTATGAGAGAGAGTTGTCACAGCAACAACGATTCATATTGTAGGAAGTGTGGAGAGCCGCTAAACTTGGAGGTTTATGAGTGTGTGGGATAGATTATCAGCAAAATAAAGACTAGATCTCATTCTTGTTTATTTACCCAGAGATAAGGGGATGTTTATAAGGATGGAGGCTAAGTGTGGGTCTCAGCTATTGAGTTCCCCTCCTCCTAAGTGCAATGATAAGGTGGCATGTGTTAGCCTAATGCATTTTTGGAGTCAACTCAAAGGAATTAGACGACGCATCTATTGTATGCGGTGGATTGATAAGAAGTGTTGTCTAGGGCCTTTCCTAATATATCTATTCCAGGCCATGAGACTGAGCACTTCTAGAAAAACCACAGCTAGGTTGAGCTTTGCTAGGTCTCTGTAATGGTCAACTGTTCAGACGATGGGGATTTAAGGCGAGGGTATAATTAATTGCTATAACAGTAAAACTACACAAGATGTTGTGTTTTACAATAGAGGTAGTGATGAGGGGGTTTTATAAGTTATGGAGGTTGGGTGTGGGTCTTAGGCATTAAGTTTCCCTCCCCTTAGGTGAAGTGATAGTGTGGCATGTGTCAACCTAAGGCACTATTGGAGTCAACCTAAAAAGATAAGACGAGACATTTGTTAAATATAATGGATTTATAATGTTATTAGAGACCCTTTTCAATATATCTTTTATGGATTGTTTGGGCCTGGCCATCAGGTTTAGCTTTTCTGGCCAAGCCATGGTGAGGTTGTACGTCGTCAAGTCTTTATAATGGTCAATTGTTCTAGCGAGGGGTGCTTAAGGTAAGGGTATAACAATTTTCCTCTTAGAAGAAAGGCAAGTTATAAGGTGGTTTGCTTGAGTTAATGTTGTAGTGAGGTTAACTATGTTCATTTGGTGAGGCTTTCACAAGGTTTTGCAACATCATCATTATCTCACCGGTCGTCGTACCTTTGCATTAATTGCCCTTAGACGTATGGTCACATTTGATTGGATTTATTAGGAATGCATTGTTTCTTATCGCGGGCATTTCATTTGGAATGTTGATCTATTTTTTTCGAAACACTTATAAATAGGTTGCGTGCCGGAGCCTAAAAATAGCAACTTTGCATTTTCTTTCTTCCCCTAACTTTCCTTCCTTTATTCCTTTTTATTGCACGATCGCTTATTCTTTTTCTCTATATTTTTTGTTTGTTGTTTCTTTTGTTTAAAATGGTTGGCAATCCCTTAATAGATGATATTTTGGTAGAGAGTGAGGAGCTATTGTGTACTACTACCATAGAGGAAATGACAACCATGATACACTTACAGTGTTTGCATATGGTACATTATAGTACTAGTTTCGATTTCATCGAGCCTTCATCGGATGAGTGAGGTCATAATAGTTGGAAGGGGCTTTTTCCTTCCATTACATATGTTTGAAGTAGGCTTTCATCTAGCTCTATACATATGGTTAGTAAAGATCCTCCAAGTGCACCACGTTGCTCTAGGGATATTTTTGTATATTTGTAACTATGATTAATTATGGTTTTTTAACTTGTATATTTGTATTCCAAAAATCTTTCAAACAACTCGACTTATATCAAGTTTTTATTTTTCATATTTTTTTATTCAACCTACTCATTAATTTATATTTTTTCCTTCTACTACAACTATCATCTAAAAGAGGTGGCGATTGTCTTTCGTCTCGGTGCTTTGAATGTGGTGTATTGAAGAAGTTGAACAAGATGCCTAGTGATAATAATGGGGGGCCAAAGATCTAGGATTGCTTTCTTACCATAGAACATTTATCGATCCATCATTATTTTAGGAGGCAGTTGTATTTCTTCCTTCATACTTGCTTATCTACTCGCCTAATGGTGATTGTATTTCTTCCTTTCTTAACGACGCCAATGTTTATGCCAAGACGAGATTTACTTCTTAAAATTGCAATTGTGAGAGTGGCCTTATTAAGAGACAAAGCGATATGTTTGATGGTGATTCATTGCCACCTCTTACGTACCATTGTTGGCCTCTTAAAATATCTAATGTTATACTATTCCAAACATTATTTTAATTAAGTCAAGCATTTCGACACCTTTCCTCATAGGAACCTTCTCATAGTTCATACTTCGAGTTGCCCTTATCATGTTTCAATTTGGTGGGGTGAACCTCCTCTCCTAGAAAAAGTCCTCCTTTCACTTCTTTTAAGGCATTTTCTTCCTCATGGAGATTCTTATTTGTTTTGACATTTGGGGATCCTCTCGTAGGAATAAGTGTATTTATGTACATCCATGGAACGTTTTTTACACCAATATTCTGAAACTTCTTCTTCTCTTGTTGTCTTGAGCTTCTAGGGAGGTTTTTTGGTACTTGAGTATGTTGGAAAATTGGGTTCGTAAAGCGTAACAAAAAATAGGTTTAACGAAAAACCAAAGTTTTTTTTTAAAAAATAAGAACTTCATTGTGTTATCTAAAGTAATAAACACTTAATCAAAATCGTACATTTATGATTCGTTTAGGATGAACGCTTCGATCGAGTAGTCTTTTCCGTTATCCTCAAACTCACGTTTGCTGAGTGTGGGCTCGCTTCGAATTACCCCATTGGTAATTTTGTAATTTCTCTAAAATTTTAGGGTCAAGTTGTAAATAACAAGAATATCCACTAGGTGAATTGACAATTCGAGTGTTCTATTAGATCAAGGTTGTGATGCTACTTTAGGGATCGTCTTTGGTTCCAAGACATATTTTCTTCTTTTCCAAGTTGCTATTAACTCCTTTAAGTTTTTCTTAGGCATATTCTTGGAGCTGAGACCAAAGAAACTCATTTTGGTCTTACAACTCTTGATACTATTATATCATTGATTAGGATTTATCTTCTTCTTTAGGACAATGACAATATTCTTCTTCTTAATGGTCTACTAGAAGGCAAATGAGAGAAGACATGCAAATTCATCATTCCATTGTTGTGGTTGTAGGTACAAAGGGTGGTAGGCCTCCACTGTATTGTTTTGGCCTTATTCCTCAAACTTATTTCTGCATGGGTTACAGGAAATGCTTTGACTTTCTCGCTCTTAATGATTATATCCTTTAAAAGAAGAGACATAGCTTTTTTTTAGGTTTCCGAAGATGACGCAAATTGTTACAACGCTAAGACTATGTGGGATGTTGGGTTTTATAGCAGAGTGATTTTCATCGTGAGGGGTTCAAAGAGTCACTACAACGAGGTGGTTCACACCGTGAGAGGTGCGAAGAACTGCTAAACTTAGAGGTTTAAGAATGTGTAGAATGAATTGTTGGCAGAGTAAGGACTAAGTCTTATTGTCTTTGTACATTAATGATAAATGAATATTTATAGGGTTGGAGTTAGTGTGGTTCCTAGCAGTCTTCCTAGTGCAATAATAAGGTAACATGTTACAACCTAAGGAACTTTTGAAGTTAACCTAAAAGGACTAGATGAGACATCTACCAAATGTGATAGATTTGTAGATGTCGTCAGGGACCCTTCCCAATTTACTTTTGGGTAAATTACACCAACAGTCACTCAACTTTCAAAAAATAACAAAACATTCACTAACATTATCAAAAGTTGACAAATTAGTCACTCATTAACATTTTCCGTTACAGACCTAACAGAACAGGTGATGTGACCAGGTAACTAACTGATGTGGCCAGTTAACTTGCCACGTTGGATAAGGCAAAGTTAGTGACTATTTTTTTCGTCCTTTTTTGTTTTCTTAATAAATAGCCCAATATTTTTTAATTTTTAGGTAAATGGCCTAATATGTTTACATTTCTTCTATATCCAAGAATATTGTTATCAGTGTCTCCGCCACAACCATCTTTGGCGTCACCATCGTTGACCTCCAAACCACTACCACCTTATCTCAATCATCCAATCATCCATTCAACAATCAACAATCTAGATCAAAAGATGTTTGGAAAGCACTTAAGAAGAGCTCACCTTGTTTAAGCCTTGAAGAAAAAATGGTTCCTGCCAGAGAAAAGAAGAACTAAGGAATGGGAAGTGACGGAGAAATTCATTTGGGTTGAACTTACTAAAAGGGAACTCAAGATTGTGCAGGTTGTTGGCATCAAGAGATTTGTGTGAAGCAGCAAAGGCAGAGTTGTTGGCATCGTGGAATCGATCAAGAGAAAAAGAGATAGGAGAAGAGTAAAGGAAGGTTGGGAGAATGGATTGTTTGAAGAATCCGAAAGCAAATCAATTGCTGCGAAATTTGAGAAAACAAAAAACATGTCGAAAATTTACCCATCTATATGACCATTTACCCATCTATTTGAGAATAAAAAACATGTTGAAAGTTTGAGAAATCAAAATACCCTCATTTACCAACTCCACTGTTAGATATAGATGAAATTTTGGCCATCACTTTTCCTTTGTGGGGCTTTGTTCTCCTCTATAGATGAAATCAAAATTCGAGAAACCTGAATGAGATTTTGGATTGATGGATTCTAGGGATTTGAAAGTGGGTTTAAGGAGCTTGAAAGTAATGGTGATACGCCCTTGGTGATGAGTGGAGCTTTGAAAAATTTCTCTTCTTCTTCTCTGCTTATTTTTCTTTTAATGCCCAACCCAGCTAGAGTTTTAAATTGGGGCCGTTTACACAATAGGATGCTATGTCACTTACTGTTTTATTATTTTGTCAAAGTTGAGTGATTGTTTTGTCAACTACTCCAAAGTTGAGTGACTGTTGATGTAATTTACACTTTATTTTTTTGTGAATTGTGTGAACCTACTAAGTATCATATTTACGAGAGGCTATAAAGCCGAGCTCTTCTAACAAACTCGCGTCGCGAAATCTCCATAATGGTGAACTACTCTGGTGAGGGGATATAATGCAAGGGTATAATATAGGTTTTAATCATGAAAGATTTTTGGCAAAAGCTTATTCAGTTTGTTTTCATTAATATTTTTCACGACGTTTGTATTCATCAATTTATTCTGGACTCTTGCGGGTTGAAATGGGACGAATTATAGCAAAAAAAAAGAACCCTACAACATGACGTCTCTAAATATTGAAGATGTTGGTCCCCCTTGGCCTATGGATTTGAACTGTAAGCAATCAGAAAAAAAAAACATATATATATATATAAATGGGTCAACTCAACTTTAACTCCAAAAATGATTAAACATAAAAGCTTTGATGAAATAATATTGAGTTGCCAACATCATATGAATTTTTGTTCTCAAGCTGCAGCGCCAACATTGGAACTTTCCAATTCTTTTTCCTTATTCGGTATATTGACAGAAGTTTCGATTCGCTCCCTTGAATCTAACAAATTACGTAGTAATATAGCCATTACATTTTCGTTTCTAATCTAACCCCAACAATCTTAAACATTTCAACACCAGAAACAATAACGTAATGTGTCGCAAGAATTTCAGATAAAAAAGTTTAAAACTTGTAAGAAGAAACCATGGAACATTGGGTCCATTTAGTTAAGTTGGTTAGCTTGAATAAGATTAAGTTTAAACTAAAATAATAATATTATTTATTTTAAAATATAAAATCAAATTATTTAATAAAATAACATATCAATCCAAATTAATTTTAATCAATTTTGCTTAAAAATAAAACAAAAATTTCAATCTGTTTTGTCTCACCTACTCATAGCTTTCAAATTAATTTGCTAGTTTTGAAAGAAAAAAAAAAAAGCAGTGGCTAATAATAATAAGGGGAGCAAGATGACAGAAACATTCCTGTTGTACATTTATTGATCCGCCGTGATCATGCGGAGAATAAAAATCCGGACATCAAATGTTTAATTAAGCTTCAAACTTTGTATATGTTATAATTAAACATAGTAGTTATTGAAATAAATGCCGTCTGATTAACATCTTTATTTTTTTATGAGAAAAATACATAAAAGCAGGATGGGAGGGAACGAATGCTTACCTGAGAGAGAGGTAGTTAATCACCACCTAAGCTTGTCCTGTCCAAGTCCGAGACCCTCTCTCCACCATGTATATATTAGTTGCCTTGAGAGGATTCATTTTCATTCACTTCTTTCTTTTTTTCCTGATATTTTTCAATCATCATTTCAGCTTAAATCTGATTTTCAGGGTCTCTCTCACCATCTCCTTCTTTCCTCTTCTTTTCTTTTATACTCTCTAAACCTTTTATTTAATCTTCAATTCTACTTCTCAAATTATTTTAAAATATAAATGAATTTAGGGACTAGATTGTTAAATATAAGTGATCACCAATCTGAAATAGATCCCACTAAACGATTGAGTATGAGGTAAACTATGAGAGGACAACGAAGAGAGCTCGCAGACCCAACTCATAAGGAGAGTTCGCGCGAACCAAGAAAAAGTGACAGTCTCAATTCGTATATACTCAAGGAAAGGAGATCGCATGATCCGACAGACAATCCAGAGTAAAACATGAGTCAAAAATTCCTGAAGTCCACTCAAAATGTTAATCCTAAGAATAGTAGAGTCATGTCGGAATAGTAATAATATATATAAATACCTACATATTTTCATTAATAAGATACGAGATAAAATTATCTCAACAATATTTTAATTTTATATTTTCAATTGTAATATTTATGAAATATTACAAATATTACAATAAATTTTAATAAATAAACATAGCATATTTTAATTCATACTTTATAATCACCACGGTAGATTTGTGACCACTATCACATCCTCTCCATCATTACTACCCTACAACCGTTTCCTCTACTTTTCAGTAACCCTTAACTGTATTCAATATTTTATCGTTTCTCGATAAATATTAAATGTGAGTAAAAATTATATAAAAATTTAAATAAAATTTTAGTTGAAATATTAAAGTTAAAATATTAAATTTTATATTTTTCTGAAGTAGTTTTAAAACTGTTGTATGTAATTTTACACGTTTAATATTTAATTGATTTTTCAATGTTATATTTTATTACAATAATTAACATAAAGCAGTATTTATTATTTAAATTATTAAATATAATTAAAATATATTAATTTATCAATTCAAATATTATAATAAAAAAATTTGAATCATAATTAAAGCATGTTTAATATATTCAACCTACAATATAATTTCACTTTATGTAATTAAGGTAAATAATAATTAATTAATAATTAACTCTAATATTAATTAAATGATATTTGAGATGCTTAGAGTTTGTAATAACTTTATTTTACATTAATAAAGAATTCATTTTATATTCAAATTTTTAACTAATAACTGTGATTGTAATTGCAATTATAATTTATGATAATTTATAATTATCATAGGTTTTTCCTATATTTTATGATTAAATTTTCATTCAAGTAATAACTTTATTTCAAGATTAGCCTAACTTTTTAACTAATAATTTTAAATTAAATTATAATTATTTTAAATTCATAATTATCATAATTCGATTAAATTATAATTTTTAAAATTATATAATTATCACAACTTCTATCATACTCAAACTTTTTTATTTTTAATTGTGATTTCAGAAATATGATAGAAAATAAAAAGTATCGTCATTAGTTCAAAAGTTTTTAAACTCATGCTTTTATATAAATTATAAATTTTATATAAAAGACAAAAAAGTCTATGTTTGTTATTTTGTAAAATAATTAGATATTTGATATTTTTTAATTGACTTGAGATCTGCACGATGAGTGACAATAACTTAGCCAATCATTCGTAGTGCACATGTTTCATGAGATGAGGTAGGTAACAGCTCGAAATTTATAAAAATAACATTTTATAATAATTTTAATACAATTTATATTATTACCTACCTCAAACTTAAAAACTCAAAAATGATAAAATGCAACTAACTCAAATTTTTTTAACAACTAATTTAAAACTCAATCAATTATAAATTTATCATTAAATTTAAATAAAAATATTATTTAAGTTGAAATAGGGCGCAATTAAAATATATGGTCACAGTTAGAAACCAAATCAGAAAAATAGAACAGAATTTATGAAGAAGTGTAAGGTCATTCATCACTTCAATTGAGCAGTGATAGAGGAAAATGGCTTTCCATCTTTACTCTCGATTAGCTTTCCTAGTTGAAACATAAGACCGCCATTGTCTTTAAATAAAACCGACCCTCGAATCAAAATAAAAAATGGAAATGGAATATGACCATAATCAGAACTGCAAATCCAGTGAAAATCGTACCAACAATCTTCTAGATGTAATCACCTCTAAGTTATCCTATTTGGGATTAAAGTTAAGGATTAATTATAAAAAGAGGTGAAACTCGATAGTTCTTTTACTAATTAAATGCTCACCCAATGAGTTCTCTAAGTTTCTGCTATGACAGATAGGGTGACGTCCCAGTGGAGAGGTGTTTGAGTAGTAAATATTTACAGTTCCTGACATTCAATTCCTTTTTTTATTAAATTAATAAAATGTCCCTACTTGATTTAATATTTGCCCCTCCTTTACCACTTCTCAAACTTAATTCCCTTATGAAAATAAATTCTTGAATGAACAAAAGGAATATATATAAATCTATATATATAGGATGTTACTGACATATCACCATCTTCCTCTCTCTTCATCTTATTTTCTTTCAATTTTGTTTTTTCATTCTTCCCATCTCTCTCTCTCTGTTTAAATGAATGAATGCTGATTAAGCCCCCGAAGTTCTTTGCTCATCTTTCGCTAAACCGTTCATAAAGAACCAAAATTCAGATAGATTCATTCAAAACAACTCAGTTTCATATAAGTGGATAAGAATCCTCTTATATTCTTAATCCACTCCTAGTTTCAAGGGACAACTCCCTTATAAAAATCTAATCTCAAATGCTTTCGCTTCACTCCTGCTTTTGTTCTTCTTGAGCTCAATTACCAGTTAGTAATTTAATAAGTATTAGTTCATGGACTACTTGAGTGAAATAGAAGGAAAACAAGCTCATGATCCCATGTTTTTGGAGAAGATGAAAGAGTCATCGTCGTCGTCGTCGTCTAGTTGCTTATGTGTTCCGGGGCCAGTTATCGTCGGCGCCGGGCCTTCGGGTTTAGCAACCGCCGCTTGCTTGAAAGAGAAAGGTGTTCCGAGTGTAATCCTAGAGAGATCCAACTGCATAGCATCTTTGTGGCAACTCAAGACGTATGACCGTCTTCGTCTTCATTTGCCGAAGCAGTTTTGTGAGCTTCCTTTGATGGGGTTCCCTACTGGTTTCCCTACTTACCCTAGCAAGCAACAATTCGTGGACTACTTGGAAGCTTACGCTAGGAAGTTTGATATTAAGCCTAGGTTCAACGAGACGGTTTCACAAGCTGAGTATGATCCGACGCTGGGGTTTTGGCGCGTGACAAGTGTTGGGGTTAAAGGGAAAGAGATGGAATACGTGTGCCGGTGGTTGGTGGTGGCGACGGGAGAGAATGCGGAGGCGATGATGCCGGAGATGGAAGGAATGGGGGAATTCAGTGGGGACATAAGGCATACAAGTTTATATAAAAGTGGAGAAGAGTTTAGAGGGAAAAGGGTTTTGGTGGTGGGGTGTGGGAACTCAGGCATGGAGGTGTGTTTGGACCTTTGCAATCATAATGCTAGGCCTTCACTGGTGGTCAGAGATACAGTAAGAACTCTTCTTTTCTTTTTTAAAAATTATATTTTCTCTTCTCTTTCTAAACATTAAAGCAAAAATCACACCCACTATGGGATTTTTCTTTCAACTTTTTGGATTGTTTTTTCACAAAGGTGATTGGAAGAAAAAAAGAAAAAGAAAAAAGGGTTTCTCAAACTGTCCCCTCAGACTTTAAAATTCTTGATCTAGTTAAGAAAAAAGGTAGTTTTTGATTGAACAAATTTTCGTCAATTTTATGTTTTCTCTCAAATTTCATATAAATCGAGAAAAACCCAGATAAAATATCATTAAAAAGGTGATTATTGCTTAGTAAGTATAATCAAATGGAATCATTAGACAAGCTAGCTAAGAGCTTGTAATTGACAGATATTGCCAGAATCTGCGTGGCTACAAGTTCCAAAGGGTTTAATCAGTTAAAAGAGACCGACCAAAGCAAATTTACCATACTAAAATTAGGTAGGCAAAAAGAAAGAACAAAGATCTTTGATCTTTCACTTTCTTGGGATTCCCAAGCATGCGCAACATCGTAAAATATATATTTTCTAGTTAGGATCCTATATATCTGTATATGTTGTCTTCATCATGAATCTCGACCCTTTTTTTCAACTCCATGTTTTATGCTATGTTTGTAAGACATTATAAGTAAAGTGTTTGGATTATGAAACTGAAGGTCCATGTCCTCCCACAAGAGATGCTAGGGACATCAACATTCGGATTATCGATGTGGCTGCTCAGGTGGTTTCCTTTGCGACTGGTCGACCGTTTCTTGTTGATTGTATCATGGTTGATGCTCGGTGACACTGCTCGCTTCGGATTGGCTCGCCCGCACTTGGGTCCCCTTCAACTCAAGAATCTGTCGGGAAAGACCCCCGTTTTAGATGTTGGCACGCTTGCTAAAATCAAAAGTGGAGACATTAAGGTACTTTCCCCTTATCATATCACTTTTCTTTTTTTCCCTTCCTTTGGCAACTAAATGTCAAGTGTTTGATTGATCCTATAATACTGTGTTTCAAACAATCGTACCACTTGCTTTTCCTTTTGCCGGAATATATTGTTTCGCAATAATTGCGCTCCATATCTTTTCTTAAAAAAAAAAAATCATTTTGATCCTAAATTTTTTTCTCAAAAACACGATTTTATATAAGAAATATCAATTTTTTTACCATTTGAGAAAAATTGATGGAATTTGAAAGTTATTCTTTTGTCAATTATAAAACTTTTGATTATGGAATTTTAGAATTTTCTTTGCATTTGGAAGTTTTCTTTCTAATTACATACTACATTTGCATATTTATTTATGTGTATATATATTCACAATTCTTAATTTAGAACTGTTGTTGCTGTAGGTACGTCCGAGCATCAAGAGCCTAAAACGACATGCTGTGGAGTTTGTCAATGGCACAACTGAGAACTTTGATGCAATCATATTAGCAACCGGTTATAAAAGCAATGTACCCTCTTGGCTAAAGGTATACAAAGCTTAATTTTACAACCTTTTCTTTCTTTCTTTTTTTATTATATATGATTCTTTAAGCTATTTAAGTTAAATTCTTCACAACTTGATGCTAAAAAAAGAGCAATTGAAAAAATTGTCAGGAAAAAGTGATGTTCTCAGAGAAAGATGGGTACCCTCGAAGGCCATTCCCTAATGGATGGAAAGGTGAATATGGGCTATACGCGGTGGGGTTCACTAAACGTGGACTGCTAGGTACATCAATGGATGCTATCAGGATTGCAGAAGACATTCAACGGTGTTGGAAAGAAGAGGCAAAGCATCGTTTGGCCTTCACTAATTCACTGCTGCACCAATCATCATCATTATGATCCTTCAGATTTTGTTCTTTCCGAAGTTTTTGAAGCGAGATAAGAGACATACAGATTTTGGTTGAAGATAACAACTATACATACTACACAACCTATCCTAATTCCCTACCTGGCCTGGATTTTGTATCCAAACACCTACAAGTGCGAGGTTTGATTCTTCAAATGACAAGAAGAAGAAGAAGAAGAAGAAAAAAGAAAAGAGAAAAAAGGGAGAGAGTTGTCTCAATGAACCCTTCGCCTTGAATGTGAAGATGACACCAGATAAGGCAGCAGCCAGGCCTTGGGAAGGAGGAAGATTAAAGGAGTTGAATTTCAAAGTGTTAAGAGAAAAAAGGGTTGATGTTGTTTTGGATTGTGGAGAGGGGTTGGGGGGGACCTTAGACTATATATCTTAGATATTGTACATTGCCATTTCATTTTTCTGTAATTAGGCATCACTTTTCTTTATCCACAAAGAGAGGAAAAAAAGAAGAAGAAGATAGATTTGTCAGAGCAAGCTGAATATATGATGTTTGGTATTTGTTTTTGCAAAGCAATATAATTGTGTTTCTCAACCTATATTTTATTACATCTTTCTCATTTATACAATCTTTCTTTCTGGTTTATGGGGTGTGCTTGTATAGAATGCTTCATCCCAACCAAGAAACTAGGTCAAATGATTTCATTCCTGGTAGTAGAAGTTTTGGACCACCAACTATTGATGAGAACTTAAATATGTGCATTTAAAAATGACCAGAAATCTTATTAATTGCTCTGCTGTAATATATTTATTAATTCATATCCTATGCTTAAATTTGGCTGACATAAACGTATGAATACCAATGATGAAATCTCACGAAAGAAAACGTAGATAGGACGGATGATAATTTTTATTTTAATATATAAAACAAATCATTTTAAATTAAAATGACAATAAAAATATATTAATATTTCAAATTTATTTGTGAAGGAAAGAAATTCCCATTGATTATATGTTAATCAATAATATTATTCTAAATAAGTAAGATTTTAATCTATATATTTAAAGGAAAACAGTAGCTGGTACTCCCTTTTCCCTTTGCAAGTTGGGCAAAACTGATTGAGCAAAAATGAAAGGAAATTAATTAATTTTAGAAAAATAAAAGGGTAAGGAGCAATGGGCAGGCAGATGTAACATACAGATTCCCACCCCACCCCTCCACTTCAAATCTTTTCTTTTAATCTAAAAGGTTATACAAAGTGTCCACACCATAGTAAGGAAAAAAAAGGATGGAATTTGTAACCATTGTTTGTCACCTGGAAAAGTTTGAGTTGTTTTGTCAATTCAGTTGGATTTCAATTGATGCAATGAAATTTGTTTTCAAATAATTTGATGTATTTATGGTAAACAAAAATTTATGTGTTTCTTAATTTCGATATTAAATAAATTAATTTTTTTTAAAAGTCGGAGTAGTTTAATCATATCAAATTTAAAAGTGATTAAATAATCACAAGGTTAATATTTTTGAGTCAATTGTACGTATTTTTTATTAGTATAATAATAAATTTAGCTCTCAAATTTTATATATTATATGAATTTGATCCTAATTTAATAAATTTAACTTGTAATATTTACACATTTTGTTCACATTTACACAAAATGTATAAACATCAAGGACCAAGGGTAGAGCTAGGGATGGCTGGCAAGGATCCGACCCCCCTAAAATAAAAAATTTCTCCTTTGACCCCTTAATAATTTATAAAATTTTAAATTAATAATAGTAAAATTGTACTTTGAAACTCAAAATGATGAGATTTTAATTCAACTTTTTTAAAAATTATAAAGATATAGATGCTAAAATGATGAAATTGTATTTTTACTATCATAATAATATACAATTTAATTTTGAACTCTCAAAAAATTTAATTTCACCCCTATCGAAGATTAAATTCAACATAATTAATAAAAATATTAATATCGTGATTAATTACTCTTAATATAGCTTATTTTGAAACTTAAATTACTTCTATTTTTTGACAAAATCAAATTACTCAATATTAAAATCGAGAAATACATATGAGATGCTTTTATCAAGAATTTACTTTCTTCAAAGTTGGTAGGTATATATATATGCCACAATATCGTCTCTAAATGCAGAACTGTTAGGATCCCAATATAGTGATGTAAATTATAGGAACATGTTATTTAATGTATGTGCTGGAGTATATAAGAGTCAAGGGATGTTAGAAACAGGTAGAAAACATCAACGTCAAAAAGGGTTTTTTTCTTGGTCTGCACACTGCAATCTTATTAAAGGCAATCAACAATAGACCACGATACTAGCACTTGTATGGTTCACAACTTCTCATATGCCCATCTGCACCCCCACCCCCACCCCTCCCCTTTTGGGCTTTTATTACCATCAACTGTCACTTCGCCATGCTTATCTTCGTTCCTCTCCCTTTTATTAATTTTAAAATTTTTTCTCTTTTAATTAGTTAAGGAAAAAATCTCTAACGATTCATTACATGAGATGAGACTTGACTGACCAACCCACGTTATCTCTCTCAAAGCTATTAATTGGTATCTTACTTTTATGCTATGATCGAAAAAAAAAGAGATAATGCTGCGACGACCCCCTTTTTAACTAATTAAAGCAATATATAAACACTGCTCTAATCACCTTTTCTTAACCTTAATCAATGCTAGCTAGCTAGCTCCTCTAAACCACGATTGATATGAAATTTTTAATTATTTTCTTTCGGGTTTGAGTTTCAAAAGGTGTAATTGTACTGTGTAAATTTTTATTTTGTTTTATGTATGTTATGTATGAGTTTTACTCAGTTTGGTTAGTTATATTCAATTTTTCATCTATTGTGTTTTGTATTGATTTACTTTTATATTATAATTTATCGGATATATATTTGTACATGTATTGTACTTGTGATTGTACTGTATTTGTAATGGAAATACTTAAAAATGAATTTTATATCATTTGATTTCTCAAATCTTTTTAATGTTGAAAAGTGATATAAGTTCAAAACTTGTAAAAGCTTTTTCTTTTATGGTTAAACCAAAGACTATATAATTTTATAATTTTGTCTTTCCATAAGAGAATAATTCACTTACATCAATGTAAAATTAAAGTGGTTTTACTCTCTTCAAGAACTTTTTATACGGCTAATATTTTAATAATCCAACCATTGAAATCATTAAGATATTTAACTTGTCATGTATGCAAATTTTGAATTGATCAAATGTCTCTATCATATCAATTTAAAATATTGTCTATATTAATATATATTTAATGACTAATTATTTTACATAAAACTAATAGTTAACAAAATTTAATTTATGCCAAACTTGATATGCATAATCTACATAAATAACTACATGTTAACTGAATTGTTAAAATATTAATTGTTTAAAATTATAAAAAATGTAAAACTTTTACAAATTGACATCGATATAAGTGAATCCCACCCTTATATTACTGGTTACTAATTGGGATATGCATTAGGAACTAAATTAAATTAGGACTTAAATATTTAAGAAAAATGATTAGGTTTAGCCAACCAACAAAAGGGGTTGTATGGAGTTAGATCAACATTAAAGTATGTTTTTAAAGATCAGCCCTTAGTTTGTTAGTTAAGCAGCAATTATGGTCCTTGGCTATTGGCTAAGCTGTGTTTTGTCATCCACACAAGCTGATGATGATACCCAATTTTGCCATTTCTTACTTTCCCTTTTAAGTGTACGTAAGCATCCACCGCGTGCCAAGTGGTGGCTTAATCACGACCATCATATATATATATATATATAATCCTTACATTTAAGCATTTTAAGTAATTGATATAATCCTTAATTGAGTAATTAATTTTAATTTTAATTTATTTCTTTTAAAATTTAAAATTTATTATTTTCATACCAATCATTTTAAATTGAGTTAATGTACTATTTGGTACTTGAGTTTGCTTCAAGGTTTACTTTGACATATGATTTTTTTTTGTCTCAAATTGGTACATTAATTTGGTTCAAGATTCAATTTAGTAACAAAACCAAATGACATCATGTGACACAATGAATACTTAACAAGTGTGTTCTAAAAAACGATAAATACTTAATTGAGTATCAAATAATATATTAATCCTGTTAAATTATATAAAATTTTCCAAAGAAAATATTTCCTAGAACATGGTCTGATCCAAATAATAATTGGGCTGCAACACGATGGTTTTTGGGTCTGATGGTTTGTTGTAACCCAAAACCCGGAGACCCGAAAGCCTAAAACCAATCCCCACAATGGAACCGAAAAACCCTAATCCGGAATTCGTATATTTGTTAGATTAAAAACACTTTTTCCGTCAAAGCTCTCTTCGCAGAGACAAAGCCCCTCACAATTCTAGGGTTTTTGCGGCACCACCAACAGAAGAAATGGTATTAATATTTTTGAAATGATTCTATTCGTTATTGTTGCTTATAAAGAAATTGAAATTGATTGTGAAGATTCCTTTTTTTCTTATAGGGTAAAGGAACTGGAAGCTTTGGAAAGAGAAGGAACAAGACTCATACTCTCTGCGTTCGATGTGGACGTCGAAGCTTCCATCTCCAAAAGAGCCGTTGCGGTGCTTGTGGCTATCCTGCCAGCCGCATCCGAAAATGTAAATTTTCTTTTGCTTCTTTGCTTTAGATCCCCCTTCCCCAGTCTATTTATTTTAGTAATTTTAGCTCTGTTTTTAATTTTCTTAGCTGAACTTAGGCGAAGGTTGGCAAATTAAAGTTTTCTTCTTTCTTATTTAGGTTTTAGTTTAACAGTTCATGAACCATATTTCCTGTTGTATCATTTGATCTTTCCTGCCCTGACTGTAGTTTTAATTTTGGGTTAAAATATATTAAGCCATTGTTGATGGTCATGGCTTGGTTAAAGATAGCTGTTGGAGTTTTCGCTGATCTATATTTTCAGTCAGTTCTGTCTGCTGAACAGTGATTTTAATTGCAATATTACTGGCTTGTGTTTTTTGCTTCAGATAACTGGAGTATGAAGGCTATTAGAAGAAAAACCACCGGGACTGGCCGCATGAGATATCTTCGTCATGTGCCCAGGAGATTCAAAACTGGCTTTAGAGAAGGTAATGGTAACTTCTTATTGTATTATATGTTGTCTGTGTTTGACTAATATGTGTATAATAATGGGTTGGTGCTTAAATTCTTGGCAGGTACTGAAGCAGCTCCAAGGAAGAAGGCAGCTGTAGCTGCTTCATAAGTTTAATTGTGGTGTTTTCTTTTCAGATTCCTATAAACACAAGTTTTCTGTTTTTATCAACTGTGTTACTTTTATTTTTCAAGTAATATTTACAAATGGTAAGTTTTACTTTGTTATGAATATTTTCAACTTATTTTGATTATTGAGTATACTTTGTGCTTCGTGAGATAGTGATGTCATCCATAGATTATCTTATATTACTCAAATTTCGTAAATGTCTTGTTTGCTATTTATTGCATTTGGAGATGTGATTCTTTTTCACTTGGTGTGGGGAAAACCCAAAGAGATTTTGAACGTGGCTTAGTGAAGCTCTACTATTAGGCTGAGTTAGGCGTCAATACTTGAAATGTTTTGCAAAATCAGATATATATATATGTTCCATTAGCTTTGCAGTTCAAGTTTATTTTAGAGCTGGAACTATATAATTGTGTACTTTTTGTTTCCTAGATGCTGGAAAATGGAAATGCCATAAAATGCCATTGTTTCTTACCCGATCTAATAGGAATGAAAATGTAATCATAGGAATGCATCGTAAGGGATGTTATCTAGAATATATTCTTGCGTGCTTTGTTTTGGCCAATGGTCAAATCTCTCCAGCTTCTGATTTTCTTTTATTTTGGTCAATTGCTGATTCAATCGGCATGTTAATCTTGACAAAAATAAACTTTCGCTATAGATACTAGAGAAAGCCCTTTGCTCCTTACCCCGTTTATTCAAGCCTAAATGCCATATGTTTGACACATTACTTGGCATCTGAAGCAAATAAAATCCTGATACCCTGGCTAGCTTTTGGGGCGTTTACAGCAGCATTCCTTTGAACGTGTGGTAGGCCCAACTCATTCAGCCACAAAGGAATTGTTGATATTGTAAACTCTAAATAACGTTGAAGAACCCATTTTATTTGCGACATACAAGGCATTTCTTGTTATAACTTATAATCCATGAGGCAACAATCTGGCGAAGTTTAGTCCTTTGTTCCCCATTTTTTATAGTTTCTCTTGTATTTGGTGCGGTTATGGCCTAATGGGAATCTGAGGATGGCAATTTGAGGGTTCAAAGTAAAACTGGTAATATACTTAATGAGAAATATTTATACAGAAAGTCGTAACAAAATGAGTGGGTCTTGGTCTCTAGCTCTTCCCAAATTCGGCTTCGACCACTTGAACTCCCCTTGCATAATTACCACTGTGTTCTACCCTTTGAACAAAAGGAAAATGAACTGTTTTCTCAAAATTAGTCAACTACATTATTTATCAAAGACGCTCACTATACAAGTGAATGTAATTGCTTGTCCGAAAATGCCAAGAGAAATTCGTCAAAATATTGATTGGATGATTAGAAGCTTAACACCTTCACTCGGACTTGGACGAGTATTTTCACAGGAAGAGATGTTTGTAAACAAGGAATCAATGTACAGTTTGGGATGGAAAACGATACGAGATCACTGAAGTTGAGTAGCAATTCACCTGTAAACCTGCCATAACTAACCATAATACTTGATTTGTAGCCCAATATATGAATCAGTGCCCATCTAGTTGCAGCATGACAGCAACTCTTCAAGAGTTGTATGGTTTGGATTGACATTAAGTACTGACAGGTTCCAACCAGAAGATCTAAAGTCTGGACTCAAAGATGGTTATTGTTAAACAACATTAAGAGGAAGTAAGGTCCTTTTACACTATTGTTTGTAGAAAATAGCAGATTACTCAATGAAATATTATGAATATCTATATTGATTATAAGGAGGTTCTACACCACCAGCAAACAGAATATTGTTGATGCCTATAGGTGGATCATAGAATCGCTTCAGCCCTTGACTTGCTTGGAGTCCCACATTTGCATTATGATATGCACCAAGATTTTTAACATGTTTGAATTGTAAAGACCAATCTTGTTTACTAAACAATGATATGTCTCTGAACAAAGCTGTGGTGTTATCTGTTGTTTGTTCCTTCAATGATTAAACCAGTTGCTCATTTACTATCACTTTCTACTATCAATTGTTGAACTCCCAATTCCCATGCCATCACCAATCCATCTAGTATAGCCCATAGCTCAGTCTGAAGAATAAAGTCGATCCTAATATTACCACAATAACCCAGTTTCCAACAGCCTCGGTTACCTCGAAATATCTTCTAGTGTCACGGGTCGCAGTTCAAAGTCCGTGACAATCGTACCAAATGCATTCGATGAAGGTATATTGTGTAGATGAGGATCATTTGGCTCGCAAGAACTGGCCCGATTGAGTAACCTATTGGAGAAGCCTATCAGATTGAAGCCTGGTTGGCCCGATAATGAAGATATGGCAACTTAGACTATTTTGGTAACTAATCTTAAAAGATTAATGAATCATATCTTGTAAATATTAGATTACATTTGATATGACATATCTTGTAAATCCCATGATTTAAGGGATATAGTTAATCTTGTTTGTCAATGCAAATGTGTCTTGACTGTCGGTTTTAAGGGAGCTCAACTATAAATAGAGAGTCTGTCCCTCATTTGTACTCACTCCATTCATTGTTTCATTATTCTTTGTGAATAAGAGAATATAGAGAGCATTTACTCAAACACCTTGTGTGCATTTTTTTGTTGTTATTTTGTTACTTCTTTTGGCATAAATCACTTTCGCTATACAAATTGGTGCATTAGAGGAGTTTTTAAGGAATCCTTACTTGAGTAAAGGCTGACTTAGGTGAGTTTGGACGGACGGATCGCTTATGGCCGTACGAATCGCGAGACGAAAGATCTAGCATTGTGACAAGTGGTATCCGAGCTATTGGTTCGAAGGCACTGTTGAGATGTCGAAAGAAAAGTTCGAACAAAGGTGGGCCAGAAAGTCTTTGAGGGAGATGTTATCGATTGTTGAGGAATGCGTGGGTAAACTTGAGGAGTCCATAGAGGACGCGAAAGAGTCAGACAATGCGCTTGGGAAAAGCATAGGTGACCATTTGTCTCACTTTCAATAGGGATAGCGTGCAAGAGTTGCTAGATTCCCAAAGGAAGAAGTTGTCGTAGAGGAACAATGCTCTCGAGGCCATGGTGATGGCTTTGAAGGAGGAAAAAATGGCAACGACGATGGCTTTGAGCACAAAAATAGAGGAGCTTGAGGGAGAGCTGACCTTATGCCGATCAGCCGTAGGGAAATGAATGTCAAGTGCAGTACTTAGTTGCGAGGATGTCCTGAAGCCAAAAAAGTTTATGTGGACATGGTCTGCATGCGATGTGGACAATTTCTTGAGGATGATGGAAAATTACTTCCGTGCCAAAGGTATCGTGGGTGATGTGGTTAAGGTAAACACTGCTTCAATGTTTCTTACTAATATTGCACTTTTATGGTGGTGAGGCAGAACTACAGATAAAAGGCAATGTGAGATTGGGACGTGACAAGGGTTTTAATGTGAGTTGAAGAGACAATTTTACCCAGAGTTTGCCGAGAAATAAGCTCGGGCAAAATTGCAAGGGGTAACGCAACGGGGCATAGTGGGGAAGTATGTTTGAGAGTTTAAGAAACTCATGCTCTAAGTTTCAGATGTGACAAAAAAAAGCATTACTTGCTTTTCAGAATAGATTGAAGCTGTGGGTCAGACAGGAGGTGGAACAAAGAGGTGTTCAAAAGCTGTCGGAAGCCATGACAGTAGCGAAATTCGTGGTCAAGCTTGGTTTAGGGAAAGACAAGCTTGAGTCTTCCAAGTCCAAGGAAAGGGACGTATGTGAAAAGGATCACAAGGAAGATGTTGTTGATGGCAATGGCAACGACGACAATGGTGGTAAAGGGAAACCACGAGTTGGGAAGAAGAAACCCTATAGGAAAATGGACAAGGTGAAATGCTTTCTCTGCGACGGTCCACACATGTTGAAGAAATGTCCGAAGAAATTCACGCTTAACGAGAAGTCGGTGGGTAAGGTCTTGGGACTTGGTTCGAGCACAAGGGGTGCCGAAGCCAAGGAGGCCGAAAGCGAAAAAAAGCTAGTAGAGTACTTACGTCATGGTCCGCATAGGTTGCGGAAGTGTTTGAAGAAGTCTGTCATCTAAGGGGATGATGGAGCAAACAAGGAGCCCAAGAATCTTGGTTCGAGCAAGAGAAAAGTCGAAGCCAAGAGGGTAACGGGGAGAAAAAAGAAGCGAGTAAAATGCTTCTTGTGCCGTGGTCTGCATGAGTTGCGGCACAATCCAAAACAAGTCGTAGTCAAAAGAAAGGCAACTTCTGAGCTTGGTGAGTCATCGGAGGGGCTTCTACCCAAGGAAGAAGTTAGTTTGTCATTGAACTTAGAGGAAAAAATTGTGATGAAAATAGTGAAGCTAGGACCATTGAGGCTCAATTCGAGAGAAGCGTCGGAGTTGGCTGAGTCATTGACAAGGCTTCCACCTATGGGAGAGGTGGGTAGTGTATCAGACTTCAAGGAAAACGAAGTGATGCAAGTTGGACAGTTGACCAGAGTAAATGCAACAAGTAAGACGGTGCGAGTTAAGAAGCGACGTAAACCGAGGCATAAGTCCCGAAGGAAGGGAAAAGCTAAGGCGTCAAGACGAGACCGAGGCGAATCAAGTTAATGCCTTCCAAAAGTCACAACGAGGACGTTGTGAGAATGGGTGGGGGAGAATGTTACGGGTCGTAGTTCAAAGTCCGTGACCATCACACCAAATGTATCCGATGGAGGTCTATTATGTAGATGGGGATCATTTGGCTTGCAAGAACTGACCCGATTCGGTAACCTGTTGGAGAAGCCTGTCAGATTGAAGCCTGGTTGGCCCGATAATGAAGATATGACAACTTAGGCTATTTTGGTAACTAATCTTAGAAGATTGATAGAATCATATCTTGTAAAGATTAGATTAGATTAGATTTGATATGGCATATCTTGTAAATCTCATGATTTAAGGGATATAATTAATCTCATCCGTCGATGCAATTGTATCTTGACCATCGGTTTTGGGGGAGCTCAACTATAAATAGAGAGCCTCCCCTCATTTGTACTCACTCCATTCATTGTTTCATTATTCTTTGTGAATAAGAGAATATAGAGAGCATTCACTCAAACACATTGTGTGCGTTCTTTCTGTTGTTCTTTTGTTGCTTCTTTTGGCATAAATCGCTTCCGCTATACAAATTGGTGTATTGGAGGAGTTCTTAAGGAATCCTCACTTGAGTAAAAGCTGACTTAGGCGAGTTTGGACGAACGGATCGCCTAAAGCCACACGGATCGCAAGATAAAAGATCTAGCCCTGTGACATTAGTGGCAACTTTAAAATCATCCATTGTACAAGCACCATCAGTATTTGATTTCCACCATCCCTTGTGTGGTACTTTCAATTTTACTCTTGATTGTTTTTGCTCCCTAGCCTTAATGTAAGCTTCCATAGCAACTTTAGCAATTGCATATCCTTTCCTCACTAGTGCTTCAGAATCAAAAGGCTCACCTTTGAATACAATCAGATTTTGACTTCTCTATATGAGTCAACACAACACGCCAAAGAGAAAGCTCAATGGTATCCTATCAATATTTGAACCTGATCATCCTATAAATTATCGAGCAACTAAGTTTTAAGCGGTAAGTTGTTGAAGTTTTGCAATCTATCAGTTGTTACAATCCTTCCCTAGACGATCGGTGAACCATGGTAGTCTTAGATTGTTGGGACCTTCCATATATTTGGCATGTGCCTTCATTCACCATGCTACATTGACATCTTTCGCTATTGGTAAGAAATTTATCATTTAAAAGAAGCCAAAGAAATTATTGAATTCTTTGTTGTCCTTTCTAATTTCAGATTACTATCCATGTATCATCTTTTTTATCTGGTTTCTCTTTAATGAGATGTCTAAAAGCATCAGCCACCAAGAGATTGCCGAGTTTTGACCAACTCCAAGTGAGTCGATCTGGACCTGCAAGATTAAAAGGAGGATAAGTCCCTCAATGTTACGGTACTGAGTTACGGGTTGAGTCACCAAATAATTTGTAGGAAAATCATTTCTCTGTGAGGCTTTTCCCCTTGTTTTGATTTCTTTCGCGCAAATCTATAATGAACAAATGGAATTCGTCGAATGTAATCGTTAAGAGAGTCTTATAAGCTTATAAGCTAAATAAATCAACCTCTTAAATAGAGGTTGCATAAATTTACTTGTTTGAATAAAAGAACTTATAAGCTAAATAAATAAGCTCCTAATATCTTTTAAAAAATAATTTTAATTAAAAAAATCTTTTAAAGATATAAAATATTCATAAATAATTTTTTTAATAAAATAATTAATTGATTTAATAATTAGTTGGCGTCTAACATTACTTTCATCTTGGAAAAAAAACTTGTTTGCAAGCTCGAAATTGAACAGCTCGTGCATTTTTTTATGCCTATTAAGATATTTCAGTTTCCCTACACTCTTGATTTTGCACAATATAATTAGGATCTTTTATATCCAACCAAAATAATTTTCTACATCGGTATCTGAACGAGTATGGTTCGTCACAATTATAACAAAGACCTTTACCTCTTCGTTTTGCCTTCTCTGCAGGAGTCAAATTTTTAATAAAATGATAGCTTGTCTTACTGACATTAGAGTTTTTTTTTCCGATGAAGTACTTCCATTCGAATTGACATATGACGCTGCCATGGGTGTCACGAGAGAAGTTCCCATCAAGTTTGAAATTATATTTTATCATGATGTGTCGTGCAAATTGACAGATCTAATTAACTGTTGTTTCTTCTCAAATGCTTGTGCCAAACTCATTGCTTGAACCAAATTGGGGGTGTTTGCATTTTCAAATCTAATTCGATTGGTTTTGATAATCCAGCAGCAAATAAGTCGATTTGTTGATCTATGTGCATGGAATTAGCACGAGCTATAAAAATGATAAATTAGA
The DNA here is from genome assembly GCF_025698545.1 of Gossypium raimondii. Lineage (NCBI taxonomy): Eukaryota > Viridiplantae > Streptophyta > Magnoliopsida > Malvales > Malvaceae > Gossypium > Gossypium raimondii. The sequence continues at coordinate 50,804,440 of NC_068571.1, forward strand.
GAAATATATTGCATGTATCAATATCCGCAGTGAATGTGTTTTCTCATTATGAACAAGAAATGATTTAGAGATTAAATTAATTTTTTGAATTATTATTTAATTGATTGTAATTAAATAATTGAAGTTTGAAGTGGAAATTAAATTAATAGTCATCACAATTTTATTGAACAAGACAATTAAATTCATTTACTCATGGTGAAATTGCAATGACTTTAACGAAATTAGAATTGTGCTTAGAAAATAATTTAATTGAGTGAATTAAATAAATAAATAATATTTTGAGAATAAAAAACAATTTATTAGGTTGGATAACTTATATGGATTAGTTTAAAAGATGAAAAGGAAACATAAAATTATACCAAATACATGTAGAATATCCAATAGGCACAATACATATATGATGGGTAGGAACCCTAGTTCCTAATAAGGGTGGGTTGCGAACTTCCGTTTAGTCATAGTATAGACTCGTCCAAGGGTAGGATGGTCTGTTTGGCCCAGTAAGTCAAACTCAATTTAAATAATAAAAAATATTTTTAAATTTAAATTTAATTATAAAAACATTTAAGATATTAATTAAAAATGACATGACATTGCCTCGTTTTTTGTTGGTTGGACTGAATGTACCATTCTTGTTGGGGTAGACAACTTCACCTTAACACGGAGGGTCATTAAAAGTATCTTGGCTTTCTTCATCAATGGTCGACTTAAATTCTTCCATCTTAATGGTAGTGTGTCTGTTGTTTCCCATAGCGACCGAGAAGGTTATATGGAACCTTTCAGCTCAATAGGTTGGGTGGTAAAGCTAAAGATGGGGTTCACCATTTTTAGTTCTCGTTCTGAGAGGCCCATCTGCTAGAAGGCTTCTTGATGCAACACTTCAACTGCACTACCACAGCCAATCATTATTCTCTTGACCTCATAATACCGATCATCATGGAGACCACCAAAGGGTTGTGCTATCATCCACAACTTCTTTCTCATTTCTTTTGTTAAAATCTATCTACCACCTTTTCTTTGAGTTTGGGTGGGACTTCTTTGTCAAATCGTTAATTGACATCACTTCTCGCAAATGGCATTTCTCTTTAACTTGGAGGTGGCCCATTCTACTTCGTAGGACCTGTTTTTCTGTAGAGTACTCATCTCCTTTCTCCATGCTTCCATCTTTTCCTTAGTAGGTGCATTTTTCTATTGAGGAGCAAAAACTTAAAAGTTCATACTCGTCATATCCTGATGCTCTATTCTGGTTGTTGCGTCGACCAAAGGCTAAGAAAGCTACGTCTTTCGTTTTATGGGATAGTTCTTTTTGGAGTGGGGTTCTCCTTTTGGGGAAGATTGTTCTACCCACTTATAAGTTCTTAGACATTTTAATGTAGCAACTCTTGTTGTTCAAACTAGGATTTGGAGGAGTTTCAATTGAGTTTGTAACTTAGAGTACTATTGGTTGTTTGGAGTAGGTTGTAAATAGTGGGGTTTTCTGTTAGGGATGACAGGTGTGGCAGATGGTTTTGATGCCTAAGATTGTATAGGAGTTGAGTTTTTGTGTGGTTTCGTAGAGCATATTGGTGATAACCATCATAGTGTGGATCATTATATGAATAGTCATTGTAATAAAGATACTAGTCATATAGAGGTCAAATTGGAACCATTTGCCTATTTTTGGGGGGTTGGTTGTTTATGTTGAACGGCATGGATAAGGCAACTAGGTTGTGCTACTATTGGTACTTGGCTGGGATCTTTTGGTTTTGCATGTTTGGATTCTTCTTGTTAGATAAAACATGGTTTCATGCTCTCCTTTTACATATGACACCAATTGTTGATATAAGGGTTGAAGATGATGATGGAGAGGGTTCATATAATTGTTCTGAGAACCACTAGAAGAGGATATAAAGCTCTGGGAAGCAGTAGAAAGTTGGATAGAGTCTGGGTAAGTTGGGAAGCAGTAGAGGATATAAGAGAATAATACATTTTTACACTTAAATTCAGGTCCGAATATTCATACCAATCATACACAAAGATAAAAAGTACGTAAAGCGGAGATGGAAGGGGAAGCCTGAGGAAGTGGGGGTCCGCTCGAAGTTAACTACTTCCAAACAAAGAAAATTAATAATAAAACGTTGACCTCACAAACTTATCATGATATCATCCACAGAGACGAGTGACGTAATAAAGAAATAGAGTCAAAGACCCTTCTATATAATTTTGGTGCCAATTTTTATTTTTTCAAATAATTTCCCTAAATCCGAAACCCCGAAAATCACTTTCTCTTTCAATTCAAAGATGGCTCGGTTTGGAATAAAACGGGACGTTGCGAGATCGATAATGTTGAATTTCATTAACTTTGGTTTGGCTTTCATATTAGTTTCAGCTGAGAGAAGCTTGAAGAATGGAGAATCGAGCGAGGAATCTAAAACGAATGATAATTATTTTGTCAAAGCTATTCATTTCTTATGGAAACCTGATCAATCAGGTTATCACCATGTTTGGCCTGTAAGAACATATTCAAATTCAAATTCAAATTCAATATACTTTCTTGTGATTATACCTCTTGTCATCAAAAAGCCTATTATCATTTGTTTTTTTTTGTGGAATTATTATTAGTATTTGTTTTGGTGTAGGAAATGGAATTTAATTGGCAATCTGTGCTGGGAACTTGTATTGGATTTTGTGGGGCAGCGTTTGGGAGTGTAGGAGGGGTAGGTGGAGGTGGCATTTTTGTTCCCATGCTTAGCCTTATTGTTGGGTTTGATCCAAAGTCTGCAACAGCTATTTCAAAATGTAAGGTTTTCTTTTTTCTTTTTCTTTTTTTCTTTTCTTAAAACATCTTTGCAATGGCATGAAGAAATTGTTACATTTGAACAAGTGTGACTTTAGAATTAGGTAAAGTAAATATGTAAAGATTTTTATGAAGAAGAAAGAAAAGAAATGCACTGTATTTCCTTTTGTAAAATACTAAAAACACCTAAATTATTCTATAGTAAATCTTTATATTCTTATTACATTTGAATTGCACTTACTTCACTGAATTGATTAATCTTAAGGACTTATTTGCATGCAAAATAAAGGTTATGGCTTATCAGGATACAAATTAAAGTTGGAACTTACTTGAATGTAAATTAAAGGTTAAGGATTTAATAGGAGTAATATAGGGATCTATGGATTTATTTAAGGGTAAATTTTAAGAGTTTTTGTGTTTCTGATATTGGCTGCATAAGCCCTTGAATTTATGCTAAAAGTGGAATTTATTATAATTTTATTGAAGAGTTCTGCTGTTAAATCATGATTCCTTTCTGAAGAGAACAAAATTGAAATTTACTCAGCTTGTTGCAAAGCCCAAAGTAGACTTCAAAAACGTCAAGAATGGTTTAAACTCATCTTTCGAGTAAGACAAAGTTGCAGTTACCATTTGTTTGTATGCTATATATGATTATTTTGAAAAATCTATGGCCAGGAAAAAAATGAGAAAAAAATATGTATAAATTATGTAAGTTCTTTGTGTAGCATTTTAAGAACTTCAAAGCTCACAGATGATTTTTTATACTCTATATGAGTTCATTGATTCTATGTTTTTGCCAATTTTAGGTATGATCATGGGTGCAGCAGCTTCAACTGTTTACTACAACCTTAAGCTAAGGCACCCCACACTTGATATGCCTATCATTGATTATGATTTGGCTCTTCTTATCCAGCCAATGCTCATGCTTGGAATTAGCATAGGAGTCGCTTTTAATGTGATCTTTGCGGACTGGATGGTCACAGTTTTACTTATTATTCTCTTTGTAGGTAAGCTGTTTTCTGATTTGTTGTTGTATTTACTGGGGATAATGTGCACTATCTATCAATTTCGATGGTGTGGCTTGTAGGAACATCAACTAAGGCATTCTTCAAGGGTGTCGAAACATGGAAAAGGAAACCATACTGAAGCAGGTAGTAACTTTTTAACTCAGTCTCATATTGATATGCACAGAACTCTGAGCTCTTTATACCTTTTCTCCATTCTATTGTGATTTTAAATATGAGTTCAAGTCTTTTCCGGCTTTCACGAATGAGCAATTAAAAAGTTTTCAAGGATACTTAATTTCAAACATAACTTTGTGCCTTCCGCCTTTGCTTTGCTTCTTAATTTCAAGGAAACTTTCTCGTTCAGTGTTTGGCATATTTATATTATTATAATTACTTGAAAGCTATCTGAAATCTGCTTGCCTTGGATTTTAGGAGGCAGCCAGGCGCTTGGAATCAAATGGTCAGTAGCCTTTTTCCTCTAACAAATCCTTAAGATCATTGCGATCTTTTCATGTTTTTTCTTATGAAATAATCCCATATATTTCTCACATGATTTTAGGTACTAGTAGTGAAAATGTGGATTACAGGCCTCTACCCAGTGGCCCAAACACTGTTCCTCCGAAGGATAGCACAGACCAAAAAGTGGGTTGACTGTAACCCTGCTGTTAATCATGAATCCGGATTTTCTAAAAACTTATTTAATGCTATCATTGCAGGTCACTGTTTTGGACAACGTTTGCTGGAAAGAACTTGGGCTTCTTTGTTTTGTTTGGTTTGCATTCCTTGTACTGCAGATTTCCAAGGTTTTGTTTCTTCAGCTCTATTTACTGTTTTAAGTATTTGCAGAATATAAATTGTTGTACCAGAACTGATAAAATATGACATTTGATGACAGAACCATACAACTACTTGTTCTGTAGGGTATTGGGTGTTGAACTTGTTGCAGGTACATTCTAATCTTTTTCATCTCTGTTGCCTCTTTTCCATTTTTTGAATTGCATGAGCAAGATATAACATTTGAACATTATGGATCAATTATGATACTTACAGTAACAGTTTTTTTTAAACCTGGTTTGAGGCATCCTTTCTGTTTCCCAGATCCCAGTTTCAGTCGCAGTATCTGCATATGAGGCAGTTAGTCTCTACAAAGGAAATAGAGCAATTGCATCCAAGGGAGAACAAGGCTCAAATTTTCAAGCGCATCAGCTTGTTAGTTACTGTTTTTTCGGAGTACTAGCCGGGATTGTTGGTGGTCTACTTGGCCTGGGTGGAGGATTTATCATGGGTCCACTATTCTTGGAGTTAGGTATCCCCCCTCAGGTGAGTACCTTTGTGTCCTTCAAATGTATGCCATGAAGTTATTACATTGAAGTTCACCCTTCTCTTCATACATTAAATTGGAAATGATGGTAACATGACCTCATTACGATCATGAGTCTATCTAGTGTTTTTATATTCTGATCTTTAGGCTTCTTATCAACATCTGTGTAGGTCTCAAGTGCCACAGCAACCTTTGCCATGACTTTCTCTTCATCTATGTCAGTCGTAGAATATTACCTTCTGAAACGTTTTCCAGTACCTTATGGTAAGGTTTGTTTGCCATCATTTGATTAGAGGAGGAAGTGGTCGTTCTACATTGCTCTGGAGTTAAACTTATTTTCATACTTTTATTTGTTGGCAGCTCTCTACTTCACTGCTGTGGCTACTTTTGCTGCCTTTGTTGGACAACATGTCGTGAGAAGGCTGATAATTGTATTTGGAAGGGCATCTTTGATTATCTTCATTCTAGCATTCACCATATTCGTTAGCGCAGTATCACTAGGTGAGCTCTGATTTGCAAATAAGTCGCAGTATCACCATATTCGAATGTTAGCTTTTAAAGGTACTATCTAACTCACTGGATTCAAAGCTCACTCAAATATATTTTGGTAGGTGGCGTTGGCATATCAAACATGATTGACAAGATTCATCATAATGAATATATGGGATTCGAGAACCTCTGCAAGTATGAAAGCTAGCACTTTAGGCTTTCTTCTTCTGTTTTTTCCTCATATTACCCTAGTGTTTTTCCCTCAAAGGCAAGCAATAAAATTGCCCTTGTATTTGTTTCATTCTTTGGGTTGTAGGCAAGAAAGATACCAATGATTTCGATAGTTTTAGCCATAGCTTTGTTTTTAGGCTAAATGGGGTAGCGTGAGTCTCGAACTTTAGCAATTCCCGAAAGTATTAACGAGTACTCAACCAACTTATATTTGCCAATTGTTTTTTCACTTTCCATGTTGTAATTTTGTATTATTGGAAGTTCCTGGTTCTTTGTCCTTGCTGGTGTCAAAAGACCTACATATTCAAGACAACCTTTTACTCTAGATTGTAAGGCTAATAATTTTGCTAAATGATCTGTCAATTTTTTTTTTCTTTCAATCAGAACAATCATCTAATCTTTTCATGTTTAGCAAAAATTCAATATTTCAAGAACTTTTTTTTTATCTTCTATGATCCTCAAAATTAGTTTGAGCTTATTTAGGGTTTTAAACTTGATATAAAATTTATTTTATGCATTACCTAGATTTATTTTTAAATATTGTAGGTAATATCATTTGATTCATTGATGATGCATAAAATTATAAACTATCAATACATCAAACATTAATCTTTTCATTACTTCAGTTTGTAGAATTCAAAACTTAACTTCGATGAATTTATTATTTAGTGTTAATATAAGAGTTGAATTAATAGTTTACATTGCTAAATTCAAGATGAATATAAAAGTGTGATTTAATATTTATAAAATTTTTAGTTTTAATATAATAATATTTATTATGTTTAAGTAAGAAATAATATGATATTGTTTATTTATAAGCTTGAATAGTTTAAATTATAATGAAAATGTAACTCAATAGTATTATAAAGTATAATTCAATATTTATTTAAATTTATCTATTTAATTTTTATTTTGTTTCAATATAATAATAAAAATAACAGATTAAATCATAATGAAATGTAATTTAAGATGAATATAAAGTATAGTTTGAATATTTTATCAAATTTTATATATTCATTTTTTATTAGTTTTAATAAAACAATAAAATTTTTCACCTAAAATAATCTCAAATAAAATCCAACATAACTAGTGGCATCCTAGAAATACTAAAAGCAGACTGCTCAAGCATGAATATGATACAAAAGATATATTAATTGGACAATCATCACATTTGAATATGTTGTTGAGATAAATATTAAATTTATACATGAATTTTGATTTGATGTAACTATACATATGAAATTTGACTTGTTCATATGTATATATGAAACTTTAATTTTGATTCAATTGTGCATATTTAAAGAAATAAATGCATACATTTATTTTCATATTGGATTAATATAATTATTTGTATATGCAATATATCCATGTAAAGTCATGTTATTTCGATAATATTGTTAATAATTTGTGAAAATTGAATCAAACTTAATAATATTTAATTTGATTTTAGATTTAGATAATAATAATAATCGGATCATTTTCAAATCATAAATGAATTGAGTTTTATATTAAGATAGATATCTAACTTAATGTCACTTCTAGCATGGACAGAGAGGAAATCATCTTATAAAATTTATTAAGAATATAATTATTTGTATTAGATTTTTAACGAGATGTTAATGGTTTTTCGTATATATAGATACATTCATATTAGGAGAGGAAATGTAATTTATCAAGGGTTTATTCTTAAATCTTAATGTACTAGAATTTCAATCACTTGTTTTATAAGTTTATAAAGATAGCATTTGGTAACTTAAATTTTATATTTAAAATTTTAAATTTATAACTATTTATTTGACAAAATAAAATATTTCAAATTTCAAATTAATTTAAATTCTTTCTTGAGATAATTAAAAATTAGATTTAAATGTTAACAAGCTTTAAGCTTATTGTTTACAAATTATAAATGAAAATAAGGATACAACTTTATTTTTCTTTTTTTGAATAATCTCGTTACAGCTTAGCCTCTTCTCAACTCATAAATAAGAGAATAATATGCTTCAATAGACTCAAACCCGTCCTCCTGCATTGACAATAATATTCATGCCAATCGAGTTAAGACTCAATCGGCAAAAGATATATCATCTAAAATGAATGTAATTTTTAAAAAATTATCATCACATTCACTCACCATACAAATATATATATATATATATATATATATATATATCTTATCAAACTCTAAAATAAATATATAAAATTGTGAGTGTTAAATATCTCTTGTTTTATAGGTCGTATCGAAATTTATACGGTTGGGCACAAATTTCCCAAACTTGTGGACTGGGGCAAAAGAAAAATTAAAGACAATGTGAGGCAGAAATACAAGAAGATGCCAAAGGAGCGAGTAAGTATCCTGTAAACGAAGTCTTTGTTTTGGCCCCAAAATCCAATTTGGTGTTATTTGTTTGAACTTGCAATCTTGAGGATTTGAATGAAATTGTGATGGCTGAAGTGGCTGTGAGTTTGGTTATGGAGAAATTAACAAGTTTGCTCAGTAAAGATGTGGAATTGCTAAGAGGTATCCATGAAGAAGTTGAGGACATTAAGGTTGAACTTGAGTTCATTACATGTTTCTTAAAAGAAGCAGATGCAAGGGCTGTTAGAGATCAAGATGGTAACAGTATTAATGGAGTGGAAACATGGGTGAAACTTGTAAGGAAACATGGATGACTACATCCATCGTCTCCATGTACTAAACCACCATAAGCATCATGGTTTCATCAAGGCTTACTTGTGCAAAGTAGCTGCTTTCCTTAAGAGTATGAAAAAACGTCATGAGATAGCATCAGAGCTTCAAGATATCAAAAGATCTGTTTGTGAAATTGGCCGAAAACGAAAAAGATATGGGCTGAACATCTCTGAAACAAAAGGATCTGGCAATTAGGCTGTTGCTCGGCGTGATCCTCGAGTTGGCCTGCAATTTGTCCAGGATAATGGACTTGTGGGCATTGATTCTCTCAGAAATGAGTTGGTCGATAGATTAATATCCGGACCTTCCGTGCGCACCATCGTTTCACTTGTCGGTATTGGTGGCATTGGCAAGACCACTCTCGCGAGGAAAGTGTATGAAAACCAAACTGTGGTTCAACACTTTGATTGCGATGCTTGGGTCACAGTATCTCAGTCATTCCAGGTGGAACAACTGTTGAGGACCCTGTTGAGCCGATTTTTACGAGGCAAGGAAAGAGTCACCTCCCAATGCGATCAGTCGGATGGATGAAGAGGAGCTCATTAGCAAATCCAGAGAATATTTACTGGACAAGATGTATGTTGCTGTTTTTGATGATTTATGGAACCAAGGTTTTTGGCATAGCTTAGAACACGTATTTGCCTTGTCATCTCAAATCATGCTTCTTGTATTTGCCTTATCATTCAGTTATCTCGATTTTGATGATTTATGGAACCATTCAGTTATCTCGATTTGCCTTATCATCTCAAATCATGCTTCTTGTATTTGGGAATATTCCCAGAAGGTTTTGTGCAACAAAAGCAACATGCAACATTGGAAGAAATAGCCAGAGACTACTTCATGGAGCTCATTTATTGAAGCTAGGTTCAAGTCAAATAGATCGACTCGATGGGACAAGCTAGAGAGTGTCGAGTTCGTGATTTGATGCGCGAAGTCATCCTTTCCAAATGGGATGAATTGAATTTGATTCAAACTTCAGTAGGGAATTTGGAAAGTTTTAAGGGCAAAGCTAGGCATCTATCACTATATGATAGAGCAAATAATAATTTTCCAGGGAGCAGTAGTAAATCACAAGTTCATTCCATCATTGCGTTTCAAGTGGATTTTAAGTTCTTGAAAGAAGTAGATTTCGCAGGAGTTCCCTTGAGTTATGTGTCTGAGGAATTGGGGGATTTGTTACACTTGAGATACTCGAGTCCAAGATATACAAAGGTGAAAATGCTACCAGAGTCCATAGGTAAGTTGCATAATCTCCAGTCTTTGGATCTAAAACGTTCTCCTGTACACGAGCTACCAGCTGAGGGGAACAAGCTGTATAACCTACAGTATCTTGCAGCTTACTATAGAAGTTGTGATAAAAATTCCAATATCTATAGTCGAAAAGAGGTGAAGGTGTCTAACAGCTTTGCCAACTTAAACTCTCTGGAGAAGCTGTTAAAGTGCAGGCGTGGACACACTTGAAGGGGATGAGTTTTGCGTTGAATTGGGAAGGTTGAAGAAGTTGAAGAAACTGGGAAGTTCTAAGCTAAAACCAAAGCATGGGGTTGCTTTCTGTACTGCCATAGAGCAAATGAACAAGCGTCAATCATTGAGCCTTACCTCCATAAAAGATGAAGAGTTCCTTCAACTGCAATCCATGTCTTATCCTCCAGTTTCTCTTCGGAAGCTGTGCCTACGAGGGAGGTTAACAAAGCTGCCAAACTGGGTTTCTAAAGTGCACAACCTAGTTAGAATTGGGTTACACTGGTCAAGAATATCCGATGATTCGCTTAAAATCCTTGGGGTTTTGCCTAAACTATTGAAGTTTCAGCCGACAAATGGGATATGATGGAGCCCAACTGCATTTTGAACGGGGATTTTTTCAGACTCAAAGAACTAGCTCTCCGTATGTTGAATGGATTCAATAGGTTGACAATAGATGAAGGAGCATTCCCTTCTCTTGAATGGCTATCCATTGGGCCCAGTCCCTACTTGGAGGAGTTGCCATGGACCATTTCTTGTTTGAATAGCCTTAAGCATTTAGCATTGCATAACATGCCAGTGCCACATAGCTTTGCTCGAAGGTTGTTGCCTAATGAAGGAACAGATCATTGGAAAGTTAAGCATACCAAATGCTGTCTTCTATTACACCAATGGATCAATGCAATCTTATGTCTACAAACTTGGCGACCAGCGCCTGTTGCAACTCCGCGATTTGTTGTGTTTCATGCAAGGTATTATCTATTTATATATGGAAATTTGTGTATTGGGTAAAAATAAATAAAGATTTGGTTAGATAATTATTTAATACATAAACAATTAAAGTTCGTAAAAAATACTATCATATACATATAAATAATATCACTCAAATAAAACGATTTTTTTTTATCTTAAACTATCATACTTAACCCTTTTTTTCCCTCCTACAATAATTTTTCCCGTTTTCTTTTCTTTTTGTACCCATTGTTTTTCAGGTAAAAATAATATTGATTTTCACCGTTTATAAGAAGAGCTTTATATTCCTAATAAATTTTTTTCCTGAGAAGTTTCAGATACTCATACTTGTTTCGACAAATAATTAACTAAGGTTAACAAACATTTATTTAACAACTTCAGGAATATTTCAATAGCAGGAATTTGGAAAATTCTACAATTTTCATTCTCATTGAGAATCAATTAGAAACAAGACGAAAAAGAATCACAACAATCTCATCCAGCCAACTAAATATTAAACTCAAATTACATGTATCCACCAGACCTCGTAAAGTAAACAATTTAAGAACTTAAATGCATAACGTCTTCCGAAGTTTAAAGTACACACCCAATGAGCAGAACCAAGAGTCAACTAGAAAATTAAACTAGTCATTTGTTTGAACACGCACTCAACTGCAATACCATAAAAACCATCCTACCATACGGCATGATCATTTGCACATTTGGGATCAGAATAAATATAAATTGAAAGAGAAACAACACCTTAATCAACAATGGAGATCTGAATCGTGTCTTATAGAATCTATGGCACCTATAGCAGAAGTTCATCTCACCCAAAATGATGGAGGTAAAAATCCTAAGTGAGCCGACTTAATCAAGGCAAATAACTTAAGCTTGCAATGAAAAAGAAGTAAAAAGAAACCACCCTTCTTTGACAGACAGCAAGTTTCTGGCAGCTAGAAGAATCGTAATTAGCGATGAAATACCAGTATATTTCACATAAAATCCTCTTCTACTTCCTGGAAAGACTTGCTTGTCGCTGCAATTTGTTTGTTTGATGTCATCTTTTCAGAGACCATCAGACCCTTGTAGCTTCTTATTTCTGCTTGTCTTTCCTTTTCAAGCCTTTGCATCTCCTCTCGGCGTTTCTACCACAAAGAAATTAAATGGATTCATCTTCAGCATCCAATTAAAAATGTGAAAATGTACATATATAGTACGAGTTGAGACTATAATCTGCAGGTTTTGAAATCACAATCCATGAATTGCAAAATACACTTTAACATTTAGCACTTATGTTATTAATACTGGATAACATAAGCCACATCTAACCCACAATGAATATAACCATAGGAAATTCTTACCCTAAACCCTAAACCCTAAACCCTAAACTTTTTAGCAAAGAAAAGCTGAACAGAAATCCAAACATTGTGCCATTACGACCCCAGCCTTCTATTATATTTGTGTTATATTATCATGCATATAAAGCTGCACCATTGTACCTATGTTCAATTAAATGAAAATGTATATGTGCTATTCTGCTTTATTCTTTATGGATCATCTTGTTACTGCCTAAGTTTCATGACTCTGCTGCAATATAACTACCTTTTCGCCATGAGCAAAATCAAGTAGGATAACTATTATTTTCATGATAGAACCGGTTAAGGATATCCATATAAACCATAAGTTAATGTAGCCAATTTCAAATTGACCAAGTAAGGGAAAAAACCAGTCAAATAAAACAGAGCTCACTTTTTCCCTCAACTGTTGCTTTCTCTCGGCTTTTTCCGCTGCATAAACTGCTTCTTTCTCAGCTGCAACAAAATATTATATACATCAGTGGCATTGGTTTAATAAAAAAAATATTCAGTATACTTAAATCAGTGTAGTATTGAAGATGCAAAAACAAAAAAAATGACAGAAATCACACCAAGTTTCTTTCATAAACAATTATATCACTATCATCAATCCTAAGTCTTAACAGCTTTTGCATACCTTTCAAATCAGGTTTCCTTTCCACTTTAGTCTTGTTCAAACTGTTAACTATCTCATTTATCCGCTTCTCCACTCTCACAGTCCGAACCTAAATCACATAATAAAATCAGAAAATGATCTATTCTAGAATCAAAGCGAAAACAAAGAAAAAAAACAGTAATGGTGACATTAATCAAAGTAATAAAGAAGTTTTACCATCTTGGAATTGTGAAAGCCAACTTGGCCAACATCCATTGAAGGAGTTTTCTTCAAATTGGACCATGGAGTGTAAACAACATCAATATTATTCACCTTGTTGCCTAACCTCACATAATAATCAAAATAAATAATTTGCTAACTTATTAAAATTACGTTTAAAAAAAAAAAGATTTGACGAAATCTAAATAAACCTTGGATGGAATTAGCTTTAACAAGCTGAGCACAATCTTCGAGAACGCCTTCGCTTATATCATCAATGGTTTGACCCTTTTTAAGTCTTAAATAAACATGGGCAGAAGACATCTTATCCACATGGAACCTTTAATAAAACAAATTTCAATCACCAAAATTCACATATAATTTTAAAAGAGGGAAGGGGGAAAAGCCCTAATTTAATTTCCTCTATAGCAACAATGGCGAAATTTGAAATTTTTCAATGTATCGGAGAAATAATTCAAATAAGAAATTACGGATATCTTTGATGAAGCCATATTTGATGAGCTCCTCGTTCTCGTACTTGTCAAGACCCATGAAAATGGTGTAATCGCCACTTCGGCGGGCTTTGAAGTAAAACACCATTTTCCCTTCCTTTCGTCTCTTGGGAGAGACAAAATTAGGGTTCTCCTCCCTTACATTAAGGAAATATTGGGAGACCACCTTTCTCATACCATGGTTTAAAAAGTAGGGTAAAGTTGGGATAAATTACCCATAAAAATACTTTAATCCCCTCAATATAAATCCGCCAATTCAAAAAATCCTATTTAAATTATATCTCTAAATCTATATCTATGATGAATGTAAAGAATATTTATCATGGCTTTAAGAATATTTACTTATTTCTCAAAAAAAAACTTACTTTTTAACACAAAAAATTACTTAATCTTTTTACCTAAATTTCTAGTTCAAATCCCATAAATTACCATTTAAATAAGTTTTGACTTTAATTTTCTTCGATAAAAGAGGAGGTTACTTAATCTATTTTGTATCGTTCATGATTTATATAATAACCGAAGATTTCATTTCAAATCCACATCCCATTTTTTGCGGTAGAGGTATGAAAATCCATTTACTCATGGTGAAATTCATTTACTCATGGTGAAATTGCAATGACTTTAACGAAATTAGAATTGTGCTTAGAAAATAATTTAATTGAGTGAATTAAATAAATAAATAATATTTTGAGAATAAAAACAATTTATTAGGTTGGATAACTTATATGGATTAGTTTAAAAGATGAAAAGGAAACATAAAATTATACCAAATACATGTAGAATATCCAATAGGCACAATACATATATGATGGGTAGGAACCCTAGTTCCTAATAAGGGTGGGTTCTGAACTTCCGTTTAGTCATAGTATAGACTCGTCCAAGGGTAGGATGGTCATTTGGCCCATAAGTCAAACTCAATTTAAATAATAAAAAATATTTTTAAATTTAAATTTAATTATAAAAACATTTAAGATATTAATTAAAAATGACATGACATTGCCTCGTTTTTTGTTGGTTGGACTGAATGTACCATTCTTGTTGGGGTAGACAACTTCACCTTAACACGGAGGGTCATTAAAAGTATCTTGGCTTTCTTCATCAATGGTCGACTTAAATTCTTCCATCTTAATGGTAGTGTGTCTGTTGTTTCCCATAGCGACCGAGAAGGTTATATGGAACCTTTCAGCTCAATAGGTTGGGTGGTAAAGCTAAAGATGGGGTTCACCATTTTTAGTTCTCGTTCTGAGAGGCCCATCTGCTAGAAGGCTTCTTGATGCAACACTTCAACTGCACTACCACAGCCAATCATTATTCTCTTGACCTCATAATACCGATCATCATGGAGACCACCAAAGGGTTGTGCTATCATCCACAACTTCTTTCTCATTTCTTTTGTTAAAATCTATCTACCACCTTTTCTTTGAGTTTGGGTGGGACTTCTTTGTCAAATCGTTAATTGACATCACTTCTCGCAAATGGCATTTCTCTTTAACTTGGAGGTGGCCCATTCTACTTCGTAGGACCTGTTTTTCTGTAGAGTACTCATCTCCTTTCTCCATGCTTCCATCTTTTCCTTAGTAGGTGCATTTTCTATTGAGGAGCAAAAACTTAAAAGTTCATACTCGTCATATCCTGATGCTCTATTC
The DNA here is from genome assembly GCF_025698545.1 of Gossypium raimondii. Taxonomy (NCBI): domain Eukaryota; kingdom Viridiplantae; phylum Streptophyta; class Magnoliopsida; order Malvales; family Malvaceae; genus Gossypium; species Gossypium raimondii. The sequence goes on from NC_068571.1 coordinate 50,819,473, forward strand.
TGGTTGTTGCGTCGACCAAAGGCTAAGAAAGCTACGTCTTTCGTTTTATGGGATAGTTCTTTTTGGAGTGGGGTTCTCCTTTTGGGGAAGATTGTTCTACCCACTTATAAGTTCTTAGACATTTTAATGTAGCAACTCTTGTTGTTCAAACTAGGATTTGGAGGAGTTTCAATTGAGTTTGTAACTTAGAGTACTATTGGTTGTTTGGAGTAGGTTGTAAATAGTGGGGTTTTCTGTTAGGGATGACAGGTGTGGCAGATGGTTTTGATGCCTAAGATTGTATAGGAGTTGAGTTTTGTGTGGTTTCGTAGAGCATATTGGTGATAACCATCATAGTGTGGATCATTATATGAATAGTCATTGTAATAAAGATACTAGTCATATAGAGGTCAAATTGGAACCATTTGCCTATTTTTGGGGGGTTGGTTGTTTATGTTGAACGGCATGGATAAGGCAACTAGGTTGTGCTACTATTGGTACTTGGCTGGGATCTTTTGGTTTTGCATGTTTGGATTCTTCTTGTTAGATAAAACATGGTTTCATGCTCTCCTTTTACATATGACACCAATTGTTGATATAAGGGTTGAAGATGATGATGGAGAGGGTTCATATAATTGTTCTGAGAACCACTAGAAGAGGATATAAAGCTCTGGGAAGCAGTAGAAAGTTGGATAGAGTCTGGGTAAGTTGGGAAGCAGTAGAGGATATAAGAGAATAATACATTTTTACACTTAAATTCAGGTCCGAATATTCATACCAATCATACACAAAGATAAAAAGTACGTAAAGCGGAGATGGAAGGGGAAGCCTGAGGAAGTGGGGTCCGCTCGAAGTTAACTACTTCAAACAAAGAAAATTAATAATAAAACGTTGACCTCACAAACTTATCATGATATCATCCACAGAGACGAGTGACGTAATAAAGAAATAGAGTCAAAGACCCTTCTATATAATTTTGGTGCCAATTTTTATTTTTTCAAATAATTTCCCTAAATCCGAAACCCCGAAAATCACTTTCTCTTTCAATTCAAAGATGGCTCGGTTTGGAATAAAACGGGACGTTGCGAGATCGATAATGTTGAATTTCATTAACTTTGGTTTGGCTTTCATATTAGTTTCAGCTGAGAGAAGCTTGAAGAATGGAGAATCGAGCGAGGAATCTAAAACGAATGATAATTATTTTGTCAAAGCTATTCATTTCTTATGGAAACCTGATCAATCAGGTTATCACCATGTTTGGCCTGTAAGAACATATTCAAATTCAAATTCAAATTCAATATACTTTCTTGTGATTATACCTCTTGTCATCAAAAAGCCTATTATCATTTGTTTTTTTTTTTTGTGGAATTATTATTAGTATTTGTTTTGGTGTAGGAAATGGAATTTAATTGGCAATCTGTGCTGGGAACTTGTATTGGATTTTGTGGGGCAGCGTTTGGGAGTGTAGGAGGGGTAGGTGGAGGTGGCATTTTTGTTCCCATGCTTAGCCTTATTGTTGGGTTTGATCCAAAGTCTGCAACAGCTATTTCAAAATGTAAGGTTTTCTTTTTTCTTTTTCTTTTTTTCTTTTCTTAAAACATCTTTGCAATGGCATGAAGAAATTGTTACATTTGAACAAGTGTGACTTTAGAATTAGGTAAAGTAAATATGTAAAGATTTTTATGAAGAAGAAAGAAAAGAAATGCACTGTATTTCCTTTTGTAAAATACTAAAAACACCTAAATTATTCTATAGTAAATCTTTATATTCTTATTACATTTGAATTGCACTTACTTCACTGAATTGATTAATCTTAAGGACTTATTTGCATGCAAAATAAAGGTTATGGCTTATCAGGATACAAATTAAAGTTGGAACTTACTTGAATGTAAATTAAAGGTTAAGGATTTAATAGGAGTAATATAGGGATCTATGGATTTATTTAAGGGTAAATTTTAAGAGTTTTTGTGTTTCTGATATTGGCTGCATAAGCCCTTGAATTTATGCTAAAAGTGGAATTTATTATAATTTTATTGAAGAGTTCTGCTGTTAAATCATGATTCCTTTCTGAAGAGAACAAAATTGAAATTTACTCAGCTTGTTGCAAAGCCCAAAGTAGACTTCAAAAACGTCAAGAATGGTTTAAACTCATCTTTCGAGTAAGACAAAGTTGCAGTTACCATTTGTTTGTATGCTATATATGATTATTTTGAAAATCTATGGCCAGGAAAAAATGAGAAAAAATATGTATAAATTATGTAAGTTCTTTGTGTAGCATTTTAAGAACTTCAAAGCTCACAGATGATTTTTTATACTCTATATGAGTTCATTGATTCTATGTTTTTGCCAATTTTAGGTATGATCATGGGTGCAGCAGCTTCAACTGTTTACTACAACCTTAAGCTAAGGCACCCCACACTTGATATGCCTATCATTGATTATGATTTGGCTCTTCTTATCCAGCCAATGCTCATGCTTGGAATTAGCATAGGAGTCGCTTTTAATGTGATCTTTGCGGACTGGATGGTCACAGTTTTACTTATTATTCTCTTTGTAGGTAAGCTGTTTTCTGATTTGTTGTTGTATTTACTGGGGATAATGTGCACTATCTATCAATTTCGATGGTGTGGCTTGTAGGAACATCAACTAAGGCATTCTTCAAGGGTGTCGAAACATGGAAAAAGGAAACCATACTGAAGCAGGTAGTAACTTTTTTAACTCAGTCTCATATTGATATGCACAGAACTCTGAGCTCTTTATACCTTTTCTCCATTCTATTGTGATTTTAAATATGAGTTCAAGTCTTTTCCGGCTTTCACGAATGAGCAATTAAAAAGTTTTCAAGGATACTTAATTTCAAACATAACTTTGTGCCTTCCGCCTTTGCTTTGCTTCTTAATTTCAAGGAAACTTTCTCGTTCAGTGTTTGGCATATTTATATTATTATAATTACTTGAAAGCTATCTGAAATCTGCTTGCCTTGGATTTTAGGAGGCAGCCAGGCGCTTGGAATCAAATGGTCAGTAGCCTTTTTCCTCTAACAAATCCTTAAGATCATTGCGATCTTTTCATGTTTTTTTTCTTATGAAATAATCCCATATATTTCTCACATGATTTTAGGTACTAGTAGTGAAAATGTGGATTACAGGCCTCTACCCAGTGGCCCAAACACTGTTCCTCCGAAGGATAGCACAGACCAAAAAGTGGGTTGACTGTAACCCTGCTGTTAATCATGAATCCGGATTTTCTAAAAACTTATTTAATGCTATCATTGCAGGTCACTGTTTTGGACAACGTTTGCTGGAAAGAACTTGGGCTTCTTTGTTTTGTTTGGTTTGCATTCCTTGTACTGCAGATTTCCAAGGTTTTGTTTCTTCAGCTCTATTTACTGTTTTAAGTATTTGCAGAATATAAATTGTTGTACCAGAACTGATAAAATATGACATTTGATGACAGAACCATACAACTACTTGTTCTGTAGGGTATTGGGTGTTGAACTTGTTGCAGGTACATTCTAATCTTTTTCATCTCTGTTGCCTCTTTTCCATTTTTGAATTGCATGAGCAAGATATAACATTTGAACATTATGGATCAATTATGATACTTACAGTAACAGTTTTTTTTAAACCTGGTTTGAGGCATCCTTTCTGTTTCCCAGATCCCAGTTTCAGTCGCAGTATCTGCATATGAGGCAGTTAGTCTCTACAAAGGAAATAGAGCAATTGCATCCAAGGAGAACAAGGCTCAAATTTTCAAGCGCATCAGCTTGTTAGTTACTGTTTTTTCGGAGTACTAGCCGGGATTGTTGGTGGTCTACTTGGCCTGGGTGGAGGATTTATCATGGGTCCACTATTCTTGGAGTTAGGTATCCCCCCTCAGGTGAGTACCTTTGTGTCCTTCAAATGTATGCCATGAAGTTATTACATTGAAGTTCACCCTTCTCTTCATACATTAAATTGGAAATGATGGTAACATGACCTCATTACGATCATGAGTCTATCTAGTGTTTTTATATTCTGATCTTTAGGCTTCTTATCAACATCTGTGTAGGTCTCAAGTGCCACAGCAACCTTTGCCATGACTTTCTCTTCATCTATGTCAGTCGTAGAATATTACCTTCTGAAACGTTTTCCAGTACCTTATGGTAAGGTTTGTTTGCCATCATTTGATTAGAGGAGGAAGTGGTCGTTCTACATTGCTCTGGAGTTAAACTTATTTTCATACTTTTATTTGTTGGCAGCTCTCTACTTCACTGCTGTGGCTACTTTTGCTGCCTTTGTTGGACAACATGTCGTGAGAAGGCTGATAATTGTATTTGGAAGGGCATCTTTGATTATCTTCATTCTAGCATTCACCATATTCGTTAGCGCAGTATCACTAGGTGAGCTCTGATTTGCAAATAAGTCGCAGTATCACCATATTCGAATGTTAGCTTTTAAAGGTACTATCTAACTCACTGGATTCAAAGCTCACTCAAATATATTTTGGTAGGTGGCGTTGGCATATCAAACATGATTGACAAGATTCATCATAATGAATATATGGGATTCGAGAACCTCTGCAAGTATGAAAGCTAGCACTTTAGGCTTTCTTCTTCTGTTTTTTCCTCATATTACCCTAGTGTTTTTCCCTCAAAGGCAAGCAATAAAATTGCCCTTGTATTTGTTTCATTCTTTGGGTTGTAGGCAAGAAAGATACCAATGATTTCGATAGTTTTAGCCATAGCTTTGTTTTTAGGCTAAATGGGGTAGCGTGAGTCTCGAACTTTAGCAATTCCCGAAAGTATTAACGAGTACTCAACCAACTTATATTTGCCAATTGTTTTTTCACTTTCCATGTTGTAATTTTGTATTATTGGAAGTTCCTGGTTCTTTGTCCTTGCTGGTGTCAAAAGACCTACATATTCAAGACAACCTTTTACTCTAGATTGTAAGGCTAATAATTTTGCTAAATGATCTGTCAATTTTTTTTTTCTTTCAATCAGAACAATCATCTAATCTTTTCATGTTTAGCAAAAATTCAATATTTCAAGAACTTTTTTTTTATCTTCTATGATCCTCAAAATTAGTTTGAGCTTATTTAGGGTTTTTAAACTTGATATAAAATTTATTTTATGCATTACCTAGATTTATTTTTAAATATTGTAGGTAATATCATTTGATTCATTGATGATGCATAAAATTATAAACTATCAATACATCAAACATTAATCTTTTCATTACTTCAGTTTGTAGAATTCAAAACTTAACTTCGATGAATTTATTATTTAGTGTTAATATAAGAGTTGAATTAATAGTTTACATTGCTAAATTCAAGATGAATATAAAAGTGTGATTTAATATTTATAAAATTTTTAGTTTTAATATAATAATATTTATTATGTTTAAGTAAGAAATAATATGATATTGTTTATTTATAAGCTTGAATAGTTTAAATTATAATGAAAATGTAACTCAATAGTATTATAAAGTATAATTCAATATTTATTTAAATTTATCTATTTAATTTTTATTTTGTTTCAATATAATAATAAAAATAACAGATTAAATCATAATGAAATGTAATTTAAGATGAATATAAAGTATAGTTTGAATATTTTATCAAATTTTATATATTCATTTTTTATTAGTTTTAATAAAACAATAAAATTTTTCACCTAAAAATAATCTCAAATAAAATCCAACATAACTAGTGGCATCCTAGAAATACTAAAAGCAGACTGCTCAAGCATGAATATGATACAAAAAGATATATTAATTGGACAATCATCACATTTGAATATGTTGTTGAGATAAATATTAAATTTATACATGAATTTTGATTTGATGTAACTATACATATGAAATTTGACTTGTTCATATGTATATATGAAACTTTAATTTTGATTCAATTGTGCATATTTAAAGAAATAAATGCATACATTTATTTTCATATTGGATTAATATAATTATTTGTATATGCAATATATCCATGTAAAGTCATGTTATTTCGATAATATTGTTAATAATTTGTGAAAATTGAATCAAACTTAATAATATTTAATTCGATTTTAGATTTAGATAATAATAATAATCGGATCATTTTCAAATCATAAATGAATTGAGTTTTATATTAAGATAGATATCTAACTTAATGTCACTTCTAGCATGGAGAGAGAGGAAATCATCTTATAAAATTTATTAAGAATATAATTATTTGTATTAGATTTTTAACGAGATGTTATGAGTTTTTCTGTATATATAGATACATTCATATTAGGAGAGGAAATGTAATTTATCAAGGGTTTATTCTTAAATCTTAATGTACTAGAATTTCAATCACTTGTTTTATAAGTTTATAAAGATAGCATTTGGTAACTTAAATTTTATATTCAAAATTAGTTTGAGCTTATTTAGGGTTTTAAACTTGATATAAAATTTATTTTATGCATTACCTAGATTTATTTTTAAATATTGTAGGTAATATCATTTGATTCATTGATGATGCATAAAATTATAAACTATCAATACATCAAACATTAATCTTTTCATTACTTCAGTTTGTAGAATTCAAAACTTAACTTCGATGAATTTATTATTTAGTGTTAATATAAGAGTTGAATTAATAGTTTACATTGCTAAATTCAAGATGAATATAAAAGTGTGATTTAATATTTATAAAATTTTTAGTTTTAATATAATAATATTTATTATGTTTAAGTAAGAAATAATATGATATTGTTTATTTATAAGCTTGAATAGTTTAAATTATAATGAAAATGTAACTCAATAGTATTATAAAGTATAATTCAATATTTATTTAAATTTATCTATTTAATTTTTATTTTGTTTCAATATAATAATAAAATAACAGATTAAATCATAATGAAATGTAATTTAAGATGAATATAAAGTATAGTTTGAATATTTTATCAAATTTTATATATTCATTTTTTATTAGTTTTAATAAAACAATAAAATTTTTCACCTAAAAATAATCTCAAATAAAATCCAACATAACTAGTGGCATCCTAGAAATACTAAAAGCAGACTGCTCAAGCATGAATATGATACAAAAGATATATTAATTGGACAATCATCACATTTGAATATGTTGTTGAGATAAATATTAAATTTATACATGAATTTTGATTTGATGTAACTATACATATGAAATTTGACTTGTTCATATGTATATATGAAACTTTAATTTTGATTCAATTGTGCATATTTAAAGAAATAAATGCATACATTTATTTTCATATTGGATTAATATAATTATTTGTATATGCAATATATCCATGTAAAGTCATGTTATTTCGATAATATTGTTAATAATTTGTGAAAATTGAATCAAACTTAATAATATTTAATTCGATTTTAGATTTAGATAATAATAATAATCGGATCATTTTCAAATCATAAATGAATTGAGTTTTATATTAAGATAGATATCTAACTTAATGTCACTTCTAGCATGGACAGAGAGGAAATCATCTTATAAAATTTATTAAGAATATAATTATTTGTATTAGATTTTTAACGAGATGTTAATGAGTTTTTCGTATATATAGATACATTCATATTAGGAGAGGAAATGTAATTTATCAAGGGTTTATTCTTAAATCTTAATGTACTAGAATTTCAATCACTTGTTTTATAAGTTTATAAAGATAGCATTTGGTAACTTAAATTTTATATTTAAAATTTTTAAATTTATAACTATTTATTTGACAAAATAAAATATTTCAAATTTCAAATTAATTTAAATTCTTTTTTGAGATAATTAAAAATTAGATTTAAATGTTAACAAGCTTTAAGCTTATTGTTTACAAATTATAAATGAAAATAAGGATACAACTTTATTTTTCTTTTTTTGAATAATCTCGTTACAGCTTAGCCTCTTCTCAACTCATAAATAAGAGAATAATATGCTTCAGCGCACTCAAACCCACGTCCTCCTGCATTGACAATAATATTCATGCCAATCGAGTTAAGACTCAATCGGCAAAAAGATATATCATCTAAAATGAATGTAATTTTTTTAAAAAAATTATCATCACATTCACTCACCATACAAATATATATATATATATATATATATATATATATATATCTTATCAAACTCTAAAATAAATATATAAAAATTGTGAGTGTTAAATATCTCTTGTTTTATAGGTCGTATCGAAATTTATACGGTTGGGCACAAATTTCCCAAACTTGTGGACTGGGGCAAAAGAAAAATTAAAGACAATGTGAGGCAGAAATACAAGAAGATGCCAAAGGAGCGAGTAAGTATCCTGTAAACGAAGTCTTTGTTTTGGCCCCAAAATCCAATTTGGTGTTATTTGTTTGAACTTGCAATCTTGAGGATTTGAATGAAATTGTGATGGCTGAAGTGGCTGTGAGTTTGGTTATGGAGAAATTAACAAGTTTGCTCAGTAAAGATGTGGAATTGCTAAGAGGTATCCATGAAGAAGTTGAGGACATTAAGGTTGAACTTGAGTTCATTACATGTTTCTTAAAAGAAGCAGATGCAAGGGCTGTTAGAGATCAAGATGGTAACAGTATTAATGGAGTGGAAACATGGGTGAAACTTGTAAGGGAAACATGGATGACTACATCCATCGTCTCCATGTACTAAACCACCATAAGCATCATGGTTTCATCAAGGCTTACTTGTGCAAAGTAGCTGCTTTCCTTAAGAGTATGAAAAAACGTCATGAGATAGCATCAGAGCTTCAAGATATCAAAAGATCTGTTTGTGAAATTGGCCGAAAACGAAAAAGATATGGGCTGAACATCTCTGAAACAAAAGGATCTGGCAATTAGGCTGTTGCTCGGCGTGATCCTCGAGTTGGCCTGCAATTTGTCCAGGATAATGGACTTGTGGGCATTGATTCTCTCAGAAATGAGTTGGTCGATAGATTAATATCCGGACCTTCCGTGCGCACCATCGTTTCACTTGTCGGTATTGGTGGCATTGGCAAGACCACTCTCGCGAGGAAAGTGTATGAAAACCAAACTGTGGTTCAACACTTTGATTGCGATGCTTGGGTCACAGTATCTCAGTCATTCCAGGTGGAACAACTGTTGAGGACCCTGTTGAGCCGATTTTTACGAGGCAAGGAAAGAGTCACCTCCCAATGCGATCAGTCGGATGGATGAAGAGGAGCTCATTAGCAAATCCAGAGAATATTTACTGGACAAGATGTATGTTGCTGTTTTTGATGATTTATGGAACCAAGGTTTTTGGCATAGCTTAGAACACGTATTTGCCTTGTCATCTCAAATCATGCTTCTTGTATTTGCCTTATCATTCAGTTATCTCGATTTTGATGATTTATGGAACCATTCAGTTATCTCGATTTGCCTTATCATCTCAAATCATGCTTCTTGTATTTGGGAATATTCCCAGAAGGTTTTGTGCAACAAAAGCAACATGCAACATTGGAAGAAATAGCCAGAGACTACTTCATGGAGCTCATTTATTGAAGCTAGGTTCAAGTCAAATAGATCGACTCGATGGGACAAGCTAGAGAGTGTCGAGTTCGTGATTTGATGCGCGAAGTCATCCTTTCCAAATGGGATGAATTGAATTTGATTCAAACTTCAGTAGGGAATTTGGAAAGTTTTAAGGGCAAAGCTAGGCATCTATCACTATATGATAGAGCAAATAATAATTTTCCAGGGAGCAGTAGTAAATCACAAGTTCATTCCATCATTGCGTTTCAAGTGGATTTTAAGTTCTTGAAAGAAGTAGATTTCGCAGGAGTTCCTTGAGTTATGTGTCTGAGGAATTGGGGATTTGTTACACTTGAGATACTCGAGTCCAAGATATACAAAGGTGAAAATGCTACCAGAGTCCATAGGTAAGTTGCATAATCTCCAGTCTTTGGATCTAAAACGTTCTCCTGTACACGAGCTACCAGCTGAGGGGAACAAGCTGTATAACCTACAGTATCTTGCAGCTTACTATAGAAGTTGTGATAAAAATTCCAATATCTATAGTCGAAAAGAGGTGAAGGTGTCTAACAGCTTTGCCAACTTAAACTCTCTGGAGAAGCTGTTAAAGTGCAGGCGTGGACACACTTGAAGGGGATGAGTTTTGCGTTGAATTGGGAAGGTTGAAGAAGTTGAAGAAACTGGGAAGTTCTAAGCTAAAACCAAAGCATGGGGTTGCTTTCTGTACTGCCATAGAGCAAATGAACAAGCGTCAATCATTGAGCCTTACCTCCATAAAAGATGAAGAGTTCCTTCAACTGCAATCCATGTCTTATCCTCCAGTTTCTCTTCGGAAGCTGTGCCTACGAGGGAGGTTAACAAAGCTGCCAAACTGGGTTTCTAAAGTGCACAACCTAGTTAGAATTGGGTTACACTGGTCAAGAATATCCGATGATTCGCTTAAAATCCTTGGGGTTTTGCCTAAACTATTGAAGTTTCAGCCGACAAATGGGATATGATGGAGCCCAACTGCATTTTGAACGGGGATTTTTTCAGACTCAAAGAACTAGCTCTCCGTATGTTGAATGGATTCAATAGGTTGACAATAGATGAAGGAGCATTCCCTTCTCTTGAATGGCTATCCATTGGGCCCAGTCCCTACTTGGAGGAGTTGCCATGGACCATTTCTTGTTTGAATAGCCTTAAGCATTTAGCATTGCATAACATGCCAGTGCCACATAGCTTTGCTCGAAGGTTGTTGCCTAATGAAGGAACAGATCATTGGAAAGTTAAGCATACCAAATGCTGTCTTCTATTACACCAATGGATCAATGCAATCTTATGTCTACAAACTTGGCGACCAGCGCCTGTTGCAACTCCGCGATTTGTTGTGTTTCATGCAAGGTATTATCTATTTATATATGGAAATTTGTGTATTGGGTAAAATAAATAAAGATTTGGTTAGATAATTATTTAATACATAAACAATTAAAGTTCGTAAAAATACTATCATATACATATAAATAATATCACTCAAATAAAACGATTTTTTTATCTTAAACTATCATACTTAACCCTTTTTTCCCTCCTACAATAATTTTTCCCGTTTTCTTTTCTTTTTGTACCCATTGTTTTTCAGGTAAAAATAATATTGATTTTCACCGTTTATAAGAAGAGCTTTATATTCCTAATAAATTTTTTTTCCTGAGAAGTTTCAGATACTCATACTTGTTTCGACAAATAATTAACTAAGGTTAACAAACATTTATTTAACAACTTCAGGAATATTTCAATAGCAGGAATTTGGAAAATTCTACAATTTTCATTCTCATTGAGAATCAATTAGAAACAAGACGAAAAAGAATCACAACAATCTCATCCAGCCAACTAAATATTAAACTCAAATTACATGTATCCACCAGACCTCGTAAAGTAAACAATTTAAGAACTTAAATGCATAACGTCTTCCGAAGTTTAAAGTACACACCCAATGAGCAGAACCAAGAGTCAACTAGAAAATTAAACTAGTCATTTGTTTGAACACGCACTCAACTGCAATACCATAAAAACCATCCTACCATACGGCATGATCATTTGCACATTTGGGATCAGAATAAATATAAATTGAAAGAGAAACAACACCTTAATCAACAATGGAGATCTGAATCGTGTCTTATAGAATCTATGGCACCTATAGCAGAAGTTCATCTCACCCAAAATGATGGAGGTAAAAATCCTAAGTGAGCCGACTTAATCAAGGCAAATAACTTAAGCTTGCAATGAAAAAGAAGTAAAAAGAAACCACCCTTCTTTGACAGACAGCAAGTTTCTGGCAGCTAGAAGAATCGTAATTAGCGATGAAATACCAGTATATTTCACATAAAATCCTCTTCTACTTCCTGGAAAGACTTGCTTGTCGCTGCAATTTGTTTGTTTGATGTCATCTTTTCAGAGACCATCAGACCCTTGTAGCTTCTTATTTCTGCTTGTCTTTCCTTTTCAAGCCTTTGCATCTCCTCTCGGCGTTTCTACCACAAAGAAATTAAATGGATTCATCTTCAGCATCCAATTAAAATGTGAAAATGTACATATATAGTACGAGTTGAGACTATAATCTGCAGGTTTTGAAATCACAATCCATGAATTGCAAAATACACTTTAACATTTAGCACTTATGTTATTAATACTGGATAACATAAGCCACATCTAACCCACAATGAATATAACCATAGGAAATTCTTACCCTAAACCCTAAACCCTAAACCCTAAACTTTTTAGCAAAGAAAAGCTGAACAGAAATCCAAACATTGTGCCATTACGACCCCAGCCTTCTATTATATTTGTGTTATATTATCATGCATATAAAGCTGCACCATTGTACCTATGTTCAATTAAATGAAAATGTATATGTGCTATTCTGCTTTATTCTTTATGGATCATCTTGTTACTGCCTAAGTTTCATGACTCTGCTGCAATATAACTACCTTTTCGCCATGAGCAAAATCAAGTAGGATAACTATTATTTTCATGATAGAACCGGTTAAGGATATCCATATAAACCATAAGTTAATGTAGCCAATTTCAAATTGACCAAGTAAGGGAAAAACCAGTCAAATAAAACAGAGCTCACTTTTCCCTCAACTGTTGCTTTCTCTCGGCTTTTTCCGCTGCATAAACTGCTTCTTTCTCAGCTGCAACAAAATATTATATACATCAGTGGCATTGGTTTAATAAAAAATATTCAGTATACTTAAATCAGTGTAGTATTGAAGATGCAAAACAAAAAAATGACAGAAATCACACCAAGTTTCTTTCATAAACAATTATATCACTATCATCAATCCTAAGTCTTAACAGCTTTTGCATACCTTTCAAATCAGGTTTCCTTTCCACTTTAGTCTTGTTCAAACTGTTAACTATCTCATTTATCCGCTTCTCCACTCTCACAGTCCGAACCTAAATCACATAATAAAATCAGAAAATGATCTATTCTAGAATCAAAGCGAAAACAAAGAAAAAAAACAGTAATGGTGACATTAATCAAAGTAATAAAGAAGTTTTACCATCTTGGAATTGTGAAAGCCAACTTGGCCAACATCCATTGAAGGAGTTTTCTTCAAATTGGACCATGGAGTGTAAACAACATCAATATTATTCACCTTGTTGCCTAACCTCACATAATAATCAAAATAAATAATTTGCTAACTTATTAAAATTACGTTTAAAAAAAAGATTTGACGAAATCTAAATAAACCTTGGATGGAATTAGCTTTAACAAGCTGAGCACAATCTTCGAGAACGCCTTCGCTTATATCATCAATGGTTTGACCCTTTTTAAGTCTTAAATAAACATGGGCAGAAGACATCTTATCCACATGGAACCTTTAATAAAACAAATTTCAATCACCAAAATTCACATATAATTTTAAAAGAGGGAAGGGGGAAAAGCCCTAATTTAATTTCCTCTATAGCAACAATGGCGAAATTTCGAAATTTTTCAATGTATCTGGAGAAATAATTCAAATAAGAAATTACCAGATATCTTTGATGAAGCCATATTTGATGAGCTCCTCGTTCTCGTACTTGTCAAGACCCATGAAAATGGTGTAATCGCCAGCTTCTGGCCGGGCTTTGAAGTAAAACACCATTTTTCCCTTCCTTTCGTCTCTTGGGAGAGACAAAATTAGGGTTCTCCTCCCTTCTGTTAAGGAAATATTGGGAGACCAGCCTTTCTCATACCATGGTTTAAAAAGTAGGGTAAAGTTGGGATAAATTACCCATAAAAATACTTTAATCCCCCTCAATATAAATCCGCCAATTCAAAAAAATCCTATTTAAATTATATCTGTAAATCTATATCTATGATGAATGTAAAGAATATTTATCATGGCTTTAAGAATATTTACTTATTTCTCAAAAAAAAAAAACTTACTTTTTAACACAAAAAATTACTTAATCTTTTTACCTAAATTTCTAGTTCAAATCCCATAAATTACCATTTAAATAAGTTTTGACTTTAATTTTTCTTCGATAAAAGAGGAGGTTACTTAATCTATTTTTGTATCGTTCATGATTTATATAATAACCGAAGATTTCATTTCAAATCCACATCCCATTTTTGCGCGGTAGAGGTATGAAAATCCACGAGAAGCAATTGGGTGTATTGTATGTGTCAATTGCCATTTAGCGAATAAACCTGTGGATATTGAGGATCCACAAGCAATATTTCCCGTTATTGTATTTGAAGCAGTTGTTAGAATTCCTTATGATTTGAAACAAGTTCTTGTTAATGGTAAGAAAAGGGCTTTGAATGTGGGTGTTGTTCTTATTTTACTAAAAGGGTTTGAGTTAACCTCATCTGATCATATTTCGCCCAAGATGAAAGAAAATAGACTATTGCAGCCTTCCAAGTAACTTCTCAACCAAAGTTCTGCCTGAGGAAGCAGGGGTCGCGGTAGCTGTTGAATCTTCTACTGGTACATGGACAATCATGTGGACCTGTAACAACCCTATACCTGGTCTAATTGTACAGACCCAGTATAAAGCTATTACATTTGGTGTCAAAACGGTTATAACTAGATATTGTTTAATTAAAACATTTATACATAGTATTTTAACTTACCAACCATATTTGCAAACATACGTATAGTTTCATTAATTCATTTAATATATATACCAAAAACCCTATACCTGGTCTAATCGTACAGACCCGGTATAAGACTATTACATTTGGTGTCAAAATGGTTATAGCTAGATATTGTTTAATTAAAACATTTATACATAGTATTTTAACTTACCAACCATATTTGCAAACATACGTATAGTTTCATTAATTCATTTCATATATATACCAAAATATTTCAAGTACCTTAAAATAGATAGAAGTTCAAGAGTTTACATTTTAGTTCCTAATACAGGGGAACATAACTGACTGCTTATGTACATGCCATTTTAATTCAAAATATGGTACCTACTTTTGAAGCTCTTGAGGATGTGATGAGATAAGAGATCTTCTAATCTGACTTTACCTCTTCGAGTCAAACTGTACCTACGCGTTAAGCCAATGAAGGCTTAGTAAGCACTACAAGAATAAACAGATAAATAAATCTAAATAAAATATTTCAAACTCATTCTGTTATTACGTATTTACATACATATAAACTTCATAAAACTTACCTTAACACATTAATGATTCGCTTTTGTCCATAAATCATAATCTTAGCCCAAAGTTGATTTTATAGAACACACCGGATATACGGAACAAATACAGAGGTGCATTATTATGCACTAATGAACAGAGAGCACTAAAGTGCTATACAGAGAGCACAGATGTGCTAAACAGAGAGCACTGACGTGCTAAATATCAGAGAGTACCAACGTGCTAATAATCAGAGAGCGCGCTAAAGTTCCTTAATGGCATGCCACTAATATCCTGGTAGTTCTAAATTCCATCTACTTGGGCATTAAATCTGAATCTCATTCATTTAAATACTTTATAGAATTATTTCGAAAAAGATTTCTTATTTCTCCATCATTACAATTTAGTGCACAATATTTACTTAATGTTTAAACAATATACCATCTTATATTTTCCATCTATAATTTTCTTTACAAATTTCATAGTTCCATAATCTTTTATTTTACTTTATTTTATTTTATTTTAAATAATTCTATACTATAATATAGGCATTTAAATAAAATAATTTAAAAAATAATCTTGTAGTACTTACAACAAAAGGTTGAGATGATGTCTTCCTTCACTCCTTAGCCTTCTCTTTTCCTTTTCTTCAATTAGGTCCTCTCCTTTCTTTTCTTTCTCTTCAATTTCATATAAAACATATAACATTTATATATTAGAAAAAAAACAATCAAATGACTTTCCTATATTATTCAATAAAATAAACATATATGATTTAATAATTTCATAATTTCTTACCTTAGCTCATATTTCAATTTAATTCATAACTAAAATTATTTCTATTTCTATCACAATCTATACCTTATTTTTACTTAAATTCTACTTATAACTTAACTTAACTCTCAAAATTTCACTAATAAACCCTAATTTCGAATTTCTTACAATTTAGTCCTCATTACATTAAACTTATAACTTATTTCACAATTTAATCCTTTTCCCAATCCCAGTTTGAATTTCCATCAATTCAATCTCTAATTCATCCACTAATTCAATATAAACTACATAAAAATTCTACTAACTTTCAAAATTTCAACATACACCTAATAGTATTTTGTTCTAGAATCATAAAACTCAAAAATTTCAAGAAAAGGGCTTAATTTGACTTACCAATTTGAAATTGAACCTTAAAACCCTAAATTTCTTCTTTACTTTTCTTTCTTTCTTTCTCCCTGTTTCTCCTCTGTTTCTTTATTATTTCTATTATTTCTTTTGTTTTATATATATATATATATATATATATATATATATATTATATTATATTATATTATATAATAACATACTTATTAATTAAGTAAATATAATATAATATATATTTTAAATTAAAAATATCTTAGATTTTTCAATGTTAAACTGCCTAAATTTATAACAATGGTATATTTACATATTTAGTCTTTTTACTTTCTTTAATTTATAATTAAACTTTCACACTTATTTCAATCTAATCCCTTTTCCTATTACTTCTAATTAAATCAAATTTATCTAGTCAAAACATAATTAGACACACAACTAACTTCGTAAATATTTATAATAAATATTTACGAATGATTACTGAGAATGGAGTCTCGGAAATGCATTTTTTTATTTAATCCATTTAAATAAATTTTACCATATAATCAATAAAATTTTGTTATCAAAATTTTCATGCAACCTTATTATCATAATATAGACCATACCACAATATTAAAATAAATTTTCTTTCTAGCTCGGATTTGTAGTTACGAAACCACTATTCCAATTTACTGAAAATGGGTCATTACAGGACCGATGGGGTTACCAACCTTAATCGCTATAAAGGGCGATGCTACCATATTAAGCCTGTTCCTAGAGAAGAATATCAATATATAAGTTATGTAGCTTACCCTTTATACCTTTTTTTAAGAAGTTCTGTTACTAACATGTTTACTTCCATTGTGGATAATGTATTTGGGTTCAAAGCTCTGAGCGCTCTACGTCTAGAGGATCTATGGATCCCTACTGTTTATATTAAAACTTTCCAAAGCCAGCCTCATGGCATCCAGGTTGAAAGAGATAAATTGAAAAAGTATGGTGTAACACCCCTAATCCTTATCCGTCACCGAAATAGGGTTACAAAGTATTACTGAAATTTATGGATTAAATACTAACATTTCATAATATTTAATATACACATCAAGAACCAATCATAAAACACTCATATTGACCATTATATAGGCCTTCGAGGCCTAATATACACCTTAGAAGTGAATCGGGACTAAACTGGATACTCAGGGAATTTTTCTCAAAATCTCAAAAATTTTTCTTAGAAGCAGGGGACACACGCTCATATGGCCGGCCGTGTGGCTCACACGGCCTGGTGACACGCCCGTGTCTTAGGCCCTGTAGGGATTCGATGTGAGACACACGACCATGTTTCAGCCTGTGTCTATACCCGTGTAACTCTCTGACTTGGGTCACACGGCCATCCACACGCCTATGTGCTAGTGTCATGGGTTGCGCATGGGATCTCGCAACCATGACGAACTCGTATGATCTATCGCATTCAAGGAAGGTCATTTGGCCCAATTGGACTGGTCCATTGCTTGGAGAAATTAAAAGCACATCTCCGGAGCTTGGCAAATAAGGAAAGTGATCTTCTAAAGATATGATTGGAAAATATGGAAGGTGATCTTTGGAGATTTGTGATCCTAGATATTAAATGTAATCTTTAGAAGATACGATTATGTAATCTTAGAGATTTGATATTTTGATAGCTTTTAATTGTAGCCATTGATGTATTTTAATTTAGACCGTTGATTTTGGAGAGCTTCAACTATAAATAGAGGACTCTCTGCTCATTGTACATTGTTCAGTTGTTAATAGAATTTTGAGAGTATTCACTCAAGCTTTTCTCTCAAGTGTTCTTACTTTTCTGTTGCTTTTGTTCATCTTTCAAGTTCGTTCTTACTTCATTATTCTGCTGTTCTACGTGGTTGCCTTAAAGGAAATTCTGTTGAATCCATAATTGTTGTGAATTGGGTTGACTTAAGCGTTTTTGAGTAAAGAAACTGCCTAAGGCCTCACGGATCGCATAGGAAAACTCTATGTAACACCCCTTACCCGTAGTCGACACTGAAATAGGTACGAGGCATTACCAGAACACATATACTTGTAAACGTGTTGAATCGAGTTATAAAATTTCATTAATATATAAAAACTTTCAAATTTTTAACATGTTTTTTTTTACTTCTTCACAATATACATAATGCAACATTTTCTGCCAACCACAATCTCAAATAATGGATTTACTCAATCGAGCTCAATATCATATGTCAACTTATAATCCGACATTTAACTTCAATTACACTTTTAGTTACTTGTCAAATTAAGGACCGTCTTACGGATTTGAGTACATCGTTTGCCCGGTGTCACAATTAGCTTGAATCTTTCACAATGCTATAACTCAGTATGGTTTTATTCACGGAAATACCATACCTACTTTTTACAACTCAGTATGGTTTTCTTCATTGAAACACCATACCTACTTTTCACAACTCAGTATGGTTTTCTTCACTGAAACACCATACCTACTTTTCACAACTCAGTATGGTTTTCTTCACTGAAACACCATACCTACTGTTCACAACTCAGTATGGTTTTCTTTCTTTGAAACACCATACCCTCATTCACAACTTCGGTATGGTTTTCTTAATTGAAACACCATACCTAATTTTCACATTTTGCCATGGATCCACCATGGACTTATCCGTCAATTCATCACTGGTTGCCGAACATATGTACTCAATCCTGCGTATCACTTAATTTGAACTAACATTCTCATTTTATTCTCATTTTCACCATAATCACAATTTAATAACAATATACGAATTGATACATTATATCAGAACCAATGGATAGTGTGATATATCTCTAATAAGCTTCCAACCCAACTGATCTTCCGAAAATATACTATCTCAAGCTCAGTGGGATTTTATATAACTTTAACTCTTCATAATTTCTTTATTTTCATTTGCATTTCTTTACTTTCCACGCTTATTCCATATGCGTGACACACAAGTCATAAACATATCATTCAACCATAGTCACAAGCTAGTGCATTTAACTAAAGCCTTTTTCCGAATTGATCACATAATAAGTCATTTCATAAGAATTAGTATAATTTAAACCGTACCACTTTTTCATGAGCACTAGCATATTTTTCACTCAAATACTTATCAATTCAATGCTTCCACTAAATAATCATATTACTATTCAACCAATAGCTTGGCACTTGCCTAAGCATCAAGCAACAACATTAGTTAGTGTACTTGCACACATTACATAAAAACTCATTATGTATACTTTTCTTGTATCAACATATTAAAGATAATCATACATTTACATGTCATGATACATATCATTCTCCTATCGTTTCTTCAAAGGCATATATCATTCATTTCATTATTTTGATATTTCGTGTGCCACCATTTTCATAAATTTCGTGTACATACCGGTAATAGTTCATTTCTCAATATTTATAATTCATCTATAAATCTTTCAATTCAATCACATAAGTCTCTTACCATTTCTTAATCAAATTAGGGAACGGTTACGGAAAATTGAGTACTTCACTTTCACTTTGCCATAGTATAACTATGGTCTTGCGTATGATCACTTATCACTTTTCGAAGCCATAGCCCTGCCACGGTCTTACACGGGTCACATTTATCACTTGTCACAGATCAGAAGTACTCAAATCCGACGTTCCGCTCAATTTGATCATTTATTCAGTTTTCGCAATTTTATTTTATTCTCATTTCATCAACAAGTATATCTCATCGTGCATTATGTAATTCATGAAATTAACATTTAATCATTAAATTTCAGCCATATGAACTTACCAGGCTAATATGCAGAATTACCAAGATACAAGGGCATTTTGGTAATTTTTCATTTTTCTCGATTTTCTACCCGATCTTGACCTAAATTAATTTTTCATTTAATAAAACAACTCATTTCATACAATTTGGTCATTTTTGACATTTTTCCAAAATTGCCCCTAAAGTTTTACTTTTATTCAATTTAGTCCTCGAGCCCAAATCATGCAAATTAACCATTTGTAATGCAAAACCATACTAGCAGAATATTTATATATTTATTTCTCACCTCCTCTCCATTCCACATCCTTAATGTATATAACACACTTAAACAACATTAACTATAATTTCACTATTCAATCACATGTATATTCAAAGTTGTTTATCCGAGTCGAGTCACTAAATTATTTTTATCAGGAACTACAGATATCCAAATTAAGATTTTTAATTTTTAAGAAACTAGACTCACATATCTTCTTACCATAAAATTTTTAGAATTTTGGTTCAGCCAAATAATACAGATTTATTCTTTAAAGTTTCCTCTGTTTTGTTGTCTAATAGTTTCGACCACTCTTCACTAAAAATGAATTATCTAATTGAATAGAATTCAGATGATGTTTCCGTTTGTTTTCTTTGAAAATAGACTCACCAAATATTCTAAGAATATAAATTATAACTCATAATTATTTTTCTTAAATTTTTTTATAATTTTCCAAAGTCAGAACAGGGAAACCCGAATGCATTCTGACCTTGCCACAAAATTTATTATATCTCATGATTTACAATTCTATTGCTTACACCATTTCTTCTATAAGAAACTAGACTCAATAAGATTTAATTTCATGTTTCATTCATCCTCTAATTCAATTTCCACAATTTATGGTGATTTTTCAAAGTTAACCTCTGCTTCTTTGTCCAAAAGCTGTTTTAGTGCAAAATATTGATTACTAAGTTTATAACACTCTTATTTTCCTTCTCTACACTATTTCTCATCACTTTCTCTTATTTTCTCTTCACTAACATATCAAGAACATAAAACCTTATATAATAAAACCCTACATTAACATCAATTTCATACTTTTCAATAATATCAAACTCAAAAATATATTGAAATCTTGGTGCTCTTACCTTGCTCAATTGATTTCAATCTTTAACTTAATTTTCTCTCTCCTCTAGCATCTATTTCTTGAATCTAACTTGATATTCTAGCTCCCCATAGTCTCCTTGTTATCTTTCTCTCTTGATGGATATGGAAATTCTTTTGATTTTTAGTTGAAAATGGTAATTTTTTTAAAGGAATGACCAAATTGTAAAGAAAGCAAAACTTTCTTTCTTTCTCTCTTCTCCTCACGTTGGATGCATGGAAGATGATGGGTTGGTTGGTTTCTTTTTTCATCTTTCTTTCCACATATATATACTAAACAATAAAATAATAAAATAATATTTAAAAATCAAATTAAAATATTAATAAACTAATATTTATTTATTTATTTAATCTAAAATATCTCCAACATCATCATTATCTTCTAGATTTCTCTCTCTTCTAAATGACCATTTTGCCCCTTATGATCTTTTAAAATTCTATCATTGAGTCATCACTTATTTGGTAAAATTACGATTTAGTCCCTCAAAATTCTTCACCTTTTTCAATTTGGTCCTAATCCATCCATTTTTCTTAGTTTCTAGATCATTCCACCCTTAAAATATTTACACCTTTGGTCCTTCAACTTTTTTGTATTTACACTTTAACCCTTCAAATTTTGAATATTTACTCTTGACCCATAAAACTTTTCTCACTTTTACGATTTAATCCTTTATTGAATTAATATGTCATAATATACTTCCCAATGTTGACATAACTCAATATTACCCTTTTTATCACTTTATTTCCTTATTTTACTATACTAAGGATAATATCTTACTGTAGAAGTTTTTAAAATATTACATTTGTGGACCCAAAATCACTTGTCCGACTAGGCCCAATTTCAGGCTGTTACACTCTAAGTCCGTGATAGTTGGTATCTAAGCCAGGTTTGTAGGTACCACTGAAAGATGTCAAAAGAAGTTGCTGAGAATGTTGAGGGAATGGAGTCCCGTGAGAGGGCTAGGAAAGCTAGTCGTTCGAAGGACATACTGTCAACTTTAGAAGATTGAGTTGTCACTCTAGAGGAATCTGTAGGAGATATCAATGAGAGGATTGATGATGTCGATGATAGGCTCCATGATGGGTTGCAGTCCATGCAGGAGCAGCTCAAAGAGTATGTGTTAGATAGTGTTGAAAAGCTGAATGGCAGGGATTATGCCATTGAGGCTATGATAACGTCCTTGAAAGAGGAGATTGTGGAGCTCAAAGGTGAACTCACAATCTACAAGGCTACATTGAGCAATGGAGGGTTAGCTGCGGTCGCACCCAAGCCCAGTGTTGATGTTCCCAAGCCCAATGAGTTCAATGGGACAAGGTCTGTAAGAGATGTAGACAACTTCCTGTGGGGAATCGAGCAATACTTCCGTGCCAAAGGCATCACGGAGGATGTCACTAAGGTAACTACTGCTGCTATGTATCTTACTGATGTTGCTTTGTTGTGGTGGCATCGTAGGTCCACTGATGTGAGACGTGGTAGGACTGAAATTAGAACTTGGGAGGAGTTTCGATGTGAGTTTAAAGTACAGTTCTACCAAGAGTATGCTGAGGATGAGACTCGGGCAAAGTTGCGTCAGCTTGCACAACAAGGCACCGTGAGGGAGTATGTGCAGGATTTTAGCGAACTCGTGCTTCAAATCTCAGATATGGGTGAGAAAGAGGCGTTCTTTTCCATCATGGATGGGTTGAAACCGTGGGTGAAGTAAGAGTTGCAACGCCGAAGAGTCCAAGAGCTTACCAATGCGATGTCTGTGACTGAATCGCTTGCTGAATTTGGGGGAAAAAAAGACAATGCCAATGCTTCTAAGCCCAGATTCAATCAAAACAGTAATCGTAGGGGAGATAAAGAAAGACCCACTAGAAACGGCAACGGTAAGAAGCCTTGGGACAAGATGAAGAGTGGGCCTATAAGTTGCTTTCACCGTGATGGTCCACATATGATCAGGGACTGTCCAAAGAAGGCCGCACTCACGGCTATGGAAGCAAAGTTGGAGTCAGATGTGGAGGATAACAATCTTGGTTCGATACTTAGGGGTGTCGAAGATAGAACGAGTCATGGGCTGATGTTTGTAGACATCATGGTGGCCGACAGAAAATTGAATGCACTGGTCAACACTGGTGCGTCTGATTTGTTCATGTCCGAAGAGGCAGCTCGGAAACTTGGGCTGAAGGTAGAAAATGAGTTGGGTCGAATCAAAACAGTTAACTCAGAAAGTGTCCCAATCAAGGGTGTTGCTAAGGGAGTGGATCTTCAACTAGATGATTGGGCCGGCAAGGTATCCATTAAGGTAATACCACTCGATGACTATGATTGTGTGGTTGGATTAAGTTTTCTTGATCAGATTAATGCGCTTATTGCCCCTTCGAGTAATTACATGGTGATTTCGGGTTCGAACCATCCATGCATGGTGAAAATGACAAAGAAAAGAAGCTTGGAGGGAAAAAACTGTTAGCAATTCAATTTGCTAAAGGAGTGCGCAAGGATGAAGTCTCTTATTTAGCCACATTGAAGATCGAGGATACCGTTAAGTCCGTTAGTAAAATCCTGAAAAAAGTGAGCCAATTGTTGTAGTGTTTTCGGGATGTGATACCTGCTCAGTTACCCAAAAGTTTTCCACCAAAGAGGGAGGTGGACCACAAAATTAAGTTAGTGTCCAACGTGGTGCTGCCAGCAAGGTCCCCCTATCATATGTCTCCGTTAGAGTTAGAAGAGTTGCGAAAACAATTGAATGAACTTTTGGATGCGGGATTCATTAGACCATCTAAATCCCCATACGGTGCGCCATTGTTGTTTTAAAAGAAACATGATGGGTTCTTAAGAATGTGCATCGATTATCGGGCTCTAAACAAGATCACTGTGAAGAACAGGTACCCTATTCCTCTTATTACAGATTTGTTTGACCAACTTGGTAGTGCAAGATGGTTTACCAAGTTGGATTTGAGATCGGGGTACCATCGAGTTCGGATAGCCAAGGGGGATGAGCCAAAGACAGCTTGTGTGACACGGTATGGTTCGTATGAGTTCCTTGTGATACCCTTCAGACTCACAAATGCCCCAGCTACATTCTGTACCCTAATGAATAAGGTACTTCAACCTTTTCTTGATCGTTTTGTGGTTGTTTACCTTGATGATATTGTGGTGTATAGAAAGTCTCTCGAAGAGCACGTGGGACACTTGAGGAAGGTGTTCCAAACTTTGAGGGAAAATGAGTTGTTCGTTAAGGAGGAGAAGTGTTCATTTTCCCAACAAGAGGTGTCATTCCTAGGCCACATTGTGGGAAGGGGTAAGATCCGAATGGATAAGAGCAAGGTTCGAGCCATTTCCGAGTGGGAGCCTCCAACCAAGGTGACGGACTTGAGATCTTTCCTTAGGTTGGCAAATTACTATCGACACTTTATCAAAGGCTACTCTAGAATTACCACACCTTTGACGTACATGTTGCACAAAAGGAAGTTATGGGATTGGAATTCGAAATGTGAGAGGGCCTTTAATCAATTGAAGCAAAAAATGACGAGGGAACCCATTCTTGCCTTGTCAGATTTTTTGAAGCATTATGAGGTACGCACGGATGCATCAGATTATGCTATCGGGAGAGTACTAATGCAAGATGAACATCCAATTGCTTTTGAGAGTCGAAGCTTAATGAAACGGAGCTAAGATATACGATCCAGGAGAAGGAGATGACTGCAGTGGTGCACTGCTTGCGCACATGGAAACATTATTTATTGGGTTTCAGGTTTGTGGTCCTTACCGATAATGTTGCCAACAGTTATTTTCTAACTCAGAAAAAGTTGTCTCCCAAACAGGCTCGTTGGTGGGTTTTCCTAGCTGAGTTTGAATTTACAATGGAGTATAAGCCAGGGAGTGCCAACATTGTGGCTGACGTACTTAGCCGAAAGATGGAGTTTGCGACAATTAGCCAACCTGATGGTTCCTTATTGGAACGCGTTCGAGAAGGATTGTCCCATGATCCTACAACTAAAAATTTGACTGAGCTGGCCAATGAGGGAAAAATGAGAAGATTTTAGTTTGATGGAGAGCTACTATACACCCATGGGAGTCGCCTCTATGTGCTTCATTATGGGAAGCTACGTAAGGAAGTCATAAAAGAGTGTCATGACTCGATATGGGCGGGCCAACCAAGGATGCATTGTACTTTGGCCCTTTTGGGGGAATGTTGCTATTGGCCTCACATGGGTAATGATGTGGAAACTTATGTGAAAACTTGTCTAGTTTACCAATAAGACAAGGTCGAGTTAAAGACCCCAGCCGGTTTGCTTCAACCCTTGCCCATTCCAGAAAGACCATGTGAGAGTTTATCCATGGATTTTATTGTTGGTTTGCCTAAGTCTGATGGGTTTGCGAGTATTCTTGTTGTGGTGGACAGGTTTTCGAAGTACGCGATGTTCATTCCAGCCACCAAAGAATGTCCTACTGATGAGGCAACTCGTTTATTCCTTAGAGATGTGGTTAAATATTGGGGAGTGCCACAGTCTATTGTCAGTGATCGAGATAGGCGATTTACAGGTCAGTTTTAGACGGAGTTGTTCAAGTCAATGGGCTCAGATTTGAACTTTTCCACGAGTATGCATCCGCAAACTGATGGGCAAACTAAATGAGTAAATGCATTGTTGGAGACATATTTGTGACACTATGTGAGTGCCATACAAAGGGATTGGCCAAAGTTATTGGATGCGGCTCAGTTATCATATAACTTGAAGCAAAGTGGGGCAACGAACCAAATTCAGCCAACAGCGACTCACACCCAATGCTATTGTGACCCATTATACAGGACCAAATTCGGCAACTTATCGATTTGCGAAGGATTGGCAAGAAAAGAATGACTTGGCTAGGGCTTGTTTACACAAGGCAAGTAAGCGCAATAAGAAGTGGGCCGATCAGAATCGAAGAGATGTGCAATTTCAAGTGGGTGATTCAGTCCTTGCCAAACTACACTTGATTTTACGATATACGGGTTTATACAAAGGGCTCGTGCAAAGGTATGAGGGGCCGTTCAAAGTTGTGAAGAGAGTGGGCAATGTGGCCTACAAGCTTGAGTTGCCTCTAAAACTTAAAGTCTACCCAGTGTTCCATGTAAGTATGCTTAAGGCATTTCATAGGGACCAAGAATATCCGAATTGCGGCAAGTCTGAACGAGCGCCAATGGGGGTAAAGGTCTCTTACGACCGTGACGTTGAAACCATTGAGGCAAATCGTGTGATTAGACGAAATTTCCATCGACCGCGTCATGAATACTTAGTTTGATGGAAGGGTCTTCCTGACAGCGAAGCAAGTTGGGAACCTGCTGAGGCATTGTGGCAGTTTCAAGGAAAGATTGACCAGTTCCATGAGGAGGACGCGATGAGGGCGTCGCTAGAACAAGTGGGGGAGAATGTCATGGGTTGCGCATGGGATCTCGCAACCATGACGAACTCGTACGATCCATCTCATTCAAGGGAGGTCATTTGGCCCAATTAGACTGGTCCATTGCCTGGAGAAATTAAAAGCATATCTCCGGAGCTTGGCAAATAAGGAAAGTGATCTTCTAAATATATGCTTGGCAAATATGGAAGGTGATATTTGGAGATATGTGATCCTAGATATTAAATGTAATCTTTAGAAGATATGATTATGTAATCTTAGAGATTTGATATTTTGATAGCTTTTAATTGTAGCCATTGATGTATTTTAATTTAGACTGTTGATTTTGGAAAGCCTCAGCTATAAATAGAGGACTCTCTGTTCATTGTACATTGTTCAGTTGTTAATAGAATTTTGAGAGTATTCACTCAAACTTGTCTCTCAAGTGTTCTTACTTTTATGTTGCTTTTGTTCATCTTTCAAGTTCGTTCTTACTTCATTCTTCTGTTGTTCTTCGTGGTTGCCTTAAAGGAAATTCTTTTGAATCCATAATTGTTGTGAGTTGGGCTGACTTAGGCATTTTTGAGCAAAGAAACTGCCTAAGGCCGCACGGATCACGTGGGAAAACTCTAAGTCCGTGACATTAGGCTGTGTGTAAAAACCTGGGTATTCTATTTTGAAATTTCAATATGCATGGTACACGCAGCCAGTCCACATGCCCATGTGACATACGGCTGAGACACACACCCGTGTGGAGGAAAATAGGCCATTTTATGGTCTCTTTTCTCATTCATTCTTGACTTCAACTTACACATCTCAAATTTCATACATATAGGCCATAACAAAATCTTCAAAACAACAAATCCTATCATTATTATGGTCATATTATCACATATACTCTAACAATCTAACTAGAACATAAATTAATTCACAGATACAACTACTATATTAACATGTTATACCAATTCATTCATTACCCATACCAATACTTATACCGAACATGACAAACCATACATATATAAGTTAATATAAAACATAGCCAAAATGTAATTTTAATGTTTACACAGCCATTTAAATTCATATACATGCCATATAAAACATAGTATGTTTAGCAAAATCTACCGGCAAGTTGGATAGTGTGATTCGATTCGTTGATTCGACCTTCCGACTACTCGAAAATCTACAAAGAACATTAAACAACACAAGTAAGCTAAATGTAGCTTAGTAAGTTCGTTGGCTTTAAACTTAAATGTTACCGAACATACTATAATGATGTATTTAACTAAATCATTCATTACACATTTCCTATCAATCACAACATCAATTGATGATTTCACTTATTTCATCTCAAAATCGATAATATCATTAAGTTTTCCAATAATACTTCATGTGTCACCTACCAACCTTTGTCAAATTGGAGAATGTCTTACGGATATGAGTACATCGTATACAGAAGCCCAAAGGTTCCACATAAGTGCTAAACGAAAACCCATAAAGGTTAAACGGAAGCTCATAAAAGCTGAACGGAAACCTATAAGAGTTAAACTAAAGCTCAAAAGAGCTAAATTGAAACTCAAAAGGGTTAAACTGAAACTCATATAAGTTAATTTAAGCTCATAAGAGCTAAACTGAAAGCAAACACGGAAGTTAGCAACAAATGTTGAACCCTGGTTTACTTGGGTAATCTGCCGTCAATTCCTCATTTGCACATAACAAATGTACTCAATCTTGCGTTTCTTTCGCCTCGAACATTCAATTCAATTTTTATAACTTTAACAATAATTTTATTTTCAACAAATGATATGAATAATTACATAATACCAATCATCAATTTAACCTTTAACATTAATGTTCAACCATATGAACTTACTTGGGTTAAATTGTAAGTTTGTAGTAGTTAAAGGATTATTCTGTTAATTTCTTTTTTTCTCGTTGATCTACCGACTCTTGATCTAAAATATAAAATTATTCATGAATTAACATATATTTCAGTTTCATTTCACTTTACAATCAATACCCTACAAATTTCAAAATTACACAATTACCCCAACTTTAATAGTTTTTGTAATTTAGTCCCTTACTAATTAGTCTACCAAATGAACTAACTTTTCTCAATTAAAAGTTTATCTAAGTATTCTAGGATATCTTATAGCCTTTGATACATAAAAATTTAATAGAAAACCCTAATTTTAAATTCTTCACAATTTAGTCTTAAAATCAATATCTATCAAATTCACTTTATAAAATCATCATATAACAAAATTAAAGCCCTAAATCCATATTAATTCAACACAAAAATCCAGCACTCATCAATTGAAACTTTCAAAATTACTCATAAAATCAAAAACTAATGAAATAGATAGTTGGACCTAGTTGTAAAAGTCTTAAAAACACAAAAATTTCAAGAAAAAAGCAAGAATTGAACTCACATGGTGTAAAAATATGAAAAACCAGCTTTTGAGAGACTCTTCTATGGTGTTTTTGGCTAAATATTGATGAAGAAAATTCTAGATTTTCAATTTAGTCATTGTTTTAATTTTTACTTTAATTCCTAAATGACCAATTTACCCCTAATTCATCCAATTTCAAGATTTTTTTCTCTGCACATGCCGTTTCAGCTTTCTAATAAGTTTCTAATTGCCTTTTTGGTCCTTCCTTATTCACTACTTAAGTTATTTAATCACTATTTCTTTAATTAGCAGTTTTGCACCTTTTTCAATTTAGTCCTTCTTATTTAATTAACTATCAAAACGTTAAAATTTTCTGACGAAACTTTAATACTAACTTAATGACACTCCGTAAATATTTATAAAAATATTTACGGCTCGATTTATAAAATCGAGGTCTCGATACCCTGTTTTCAAATTCAATTAACCTAATAATTCATTCTAAACTCAAATCACTATTTCACAAATCTTTCTAAAATAACATTTAAATCATAATTACAAAATAATAAAATTTTTCAAACTCACTCGTTGGATTTAGTGGTCTCAAACCACTGTTTCCGACATTACTGAAAATTGGGCTGTTACATATGGTCACCTCATATTAGGATATACTATTAAACATAAATTGAGGTTATCCGCTAAGAACTACGGTAGAACAGTTTATGAATGCCTACATGGCAAGCTTGATTTTATCAAAGATGATGAGAATATGAACTCTTAACCATTTATATGTTGGAAATATCATTTCTTATTTTGTGTCAAAGCAATTTATAAAACACATGTTGAAACAGGTGAAATCAAAGGACATTATTTGAATGCTACTACTACATGTGAAGAAATGATCAAAAGGGTTGCGCGTGTTAGAGAATTAAGACCCAACTTTAATATTATATTAAAAAAATAAAATTTAAATAAAAATAACTATATCATTATTATTCTTTATCGATACATTTTCTATTTAAATTACAAAATATGATTTCTTTTTTGTTTTTGGTAAAAGGAGAGCAAGATCGAAATCACATTGCTACTAATCTATGGTGACCAATGCCGACCATATCATCATGCACAACATGTCGCAACTCGTGTGATGGCTGAACAAAATTGCAAAATCCCAATGGCCGTTTAAACGCATAGTTAGCCACTGCGTCTGTCGTTCTGTTACCTTCCCTATAGACATGATTCAGCTTGAATTCTCATTGCAGGTTTAGCATTCTTCTAACAACAGGAATGACGGTAGTACACAACCTATCAGCCTATGGACTTTGCAAATTTTGAATTGTTGCCTTGCAAAATATGAAATTTTAATTACATATTTTAAGTGCTATAAAATTAAACATATTTCACTTCTTTCATAAAGAAAATTATATTTGATTTTAATTAAATTTAAATATTTTAAATTTATATTTTATATAATTTTAAATCTATATTTAATTCAGTTATATATTAACATTTAAATGAATTAATTAAATTATTTTTTGTAAATTTCACTAGTTACCCTTATTTAAAAAGTTTTAAGGAAAAGAAATTGATTAAAATGTAAAAGAATAAAAAATCATTTTAAAATAATATTATAATCAAATTTAAATTTAAATATTTAACATATATTTGCATATAAATTCATTAAAACAAAAAATAAAAGTGAAGACAAAAATATATTTATCATTTATAATGGTTTTTAAAATATACTTACAACCAATGAAGCTTTAATTTAATGGTACAATTATGGCATGTTAGAAAAATCAGTTTAGAAATACAGTGTTTTGGCATAACAAAATTTTAAAATTTTTATTAAAATCAAGACGTTGTGAATTATGTACATGTTTCTGAATTAGGCAGATTAGGTCATTCTCAGCTTTCTACCATCCAATCTTCTTGACTAATCTCAGTCTCAGTTTGCTATATATAGTATAGGTTTTATCTACAAATTGAAGAAAACAATATGAACTTTCTAGGATAGAAACCGAAGATGAATTCTTATCAAAATATAGAATTTATTTTGAAAAAATAATGTAATTATATTTTGACAGAATATCGACGCAAAGTGATGTCTATTTTGATTTAGTCCTAAATTTCTATTTGTATAGAAAATAACAAGTGTCTTAGTCAAATAAGGCATAACTGAATAATAATATTTTTAATAGGAA
This sequence comes from Gossypium raimondii, assembly GCF_025698545.1. Taxonomy (NCBI): domain Eukaryota; kingdom Viridiplantae; phylum Streptophyta; class Magnoliopsida; order Malvales; family Malvaceae; genus Gossypium; species Gossypium raimondii. The sequence continues at coordinate 50,850,498 of NC_068571.1, forward strand.
AACATACTCCCATAAAGTTATGTATCACAAAGGGCATAATACCTTCTCCTGAATTAGGGTTTGTCGTCCCTTGCTCTTAGTCTAGTCTGGTTGTTGTCATGTATCAAGTTCAATTATATGTATTATATAGTTTTAAAATTAATTCATATAATTTATCTAACTCAATAAATATATTTCCTAATTTTAAAATAATTTATGCAAAATCTCATTAAAATCATGACGAATTTGCCATAAAATCTATAAAGAAATAAATTTAATTAACTTATTTTCATGAAATTATAATGACTTAATTAAATTAATTTTCTCTTCAAATTTTAATTATTTAATTACTAGTTAATTAAATAACAATATGAAAAATTAATTTAATTTTTAAGATATATTTTATTCATAGAAAAAAACATATTCACTGCATATAATGATATCTGCAACCTATTTATTTTTAATAGGGGAGAGAGGGGTAGGTGGGAGAAAGGGAGGGAAGGGCGGTTATTGAGAGAGAGGAGAAGGGTGAGGTGGGTTAATAAATTCTTTTTATGACATAAAAATTTTAAAAAATAAGGTATTAACTTAACAATCACATCAATTAACTGTTAAATATTTAATAATTTTAGACTTAAAAGAATAGTTAAATGATCCTTTTATAATATTTTAAAGTCAAATGAAAAAAATTCACAAGAAGTGTAGTTTATCGATAAAAAAATCGTTTGATATTTTAAGGTCAGCCCACGTCGTATAGGAAACTGAAGTCACTAGTTAGATCGTGTCAAGCAAGACGAGTATCTAAGCAGTTCAGTTACAGTACTACTAACTGAACCAGAAACCCCCCACCACATTTATATAATAAACTAACTCAAAAACCCTATACACTCCCTCTCTCCCTCCCTCCCTCCCTCTCACAATTCATCTCAAGCACTTACTGTACAACAATGGCGACGCCTTCTTTGGGTGAAGATACTGCCAAGGCTGTCCTCCGCCAGGTTAAACTCCCCTCTCCCTTCTTCTTAACTTTTTAACTTCCATTTACTCTTTATAACTTTTTTTTTTCTAAAAATTACTTTTTCAGGTAGAGTTTTACTTCGGTGATAGCAATCTTCCAAAAGACGACTTTCTCAAGACAAAAATCAATGAGAGCGAAGATGACAGTATCCTTTAACTTCAATCCTCTTTTATTTATTTCATGGTGCTACATTGTTGTTTACCTTGACTGTGGGTAAACAGTGGTTTGTTTGGCATTGATTTGTTCGTTTTCAAAGATGAGAGGTCATTTAAATTTAACGGAAGTTAAGAAAGCAGATGATGTACCAGACTGTACTTTGAAAGTTGTTGCTCAAACTCTCAGAACTTCATCTTCCCTCAAGGTTTCTGAAGATGGTCAGTTTAACCCCCCCCCCCAAAAAAAAACAAAAGAAACCCAAAATTTCCTTTATTTTCTTCTGAGCCAATGAATTGAAGAGTTTCTTTGCTTCTTTTTTTTTTCCCCTTTTTTCAGGGAAGAAAGTTGGTAGAAGCACCAAGCTATTAGAGCCCGAGGAATTGATAGAGCAATTGGACAGCAGAACAATTGCTGCTTCTCCATTGGAGCTCAATGTCCAGAGGGAAGCATTAGAAGCCTTTTTTGGTCAATATGCTAAGGTATTTTTGCTCAATGGTATCAAAATATTTGTTTGTTTAAGTGCAATGTAAAATGGTGGTCTTTGTGTAGGGTTTAATGTAAACTCGTCATTTTATTTACTTGTTTTAGGTTAATAGTGTGAGATTGCCTCGTCATGTGGTGCAAAGAAAGTATTTTTGCGGCACGGCTTTGATCGAATTCTCGGCTGTGGAAGATGCCCAAACGGTTCTGGAGCAAAGCTTGGTTTTTGCAGGTGCTGAACTGGAATTAAAACCAAAGTAAGCTATTGTTGACAGTTGCTTGTTTAAGCAATTTCAGTGTAGAGTTCATGTCATCTAATACCAAATGGGATTTTAGAGTTGGAATTAGATACTGCTTTTGACTAAATGGTTTAATGTTTTAGTTCTCACATTTTCCTTTTCAGGAAGGATTTTGATGTTATAAGAGAAAAAGAAGTAGAGGAGTTTGAACGCAATCGTTCAATCACAACTTCAAACGGCTCGAATGCTGAAGAAAAGTAAGTAATTTACCACAATTTTCTGATGGGATTACTTTTCTCTTGTGGTATGTTTGTGACCAAATTTGATGTAATGATGATCACAGACACCCCAAGGGCTTACTTGTTGCGTTTAAATTGAAGAGTGCTTCAGCTGGGGACTCTGCTGAGCAAAATGGTCCTGATGAAAAGAAGACTGCAGAAATGAAAATGACTAAAAAGGTTGATGATAAACATGGAAGTCCCATTGACAAGGTTGTCGAGAAGGAAAATAAATCAAGTATATCCATCTATAAAGATGATATGAATGTTGTTCTACGTGAGGATTTGAAGGATGTGTTTAAGAAATTCGGCACCGTGAAGGTATTGTTGAAATTGGTGTCTCTTACCATATAATTACAATATAGTTGTATAAAAGTGAACAAATTTGATCTGTGATCCTTTATGAAGTACTCTGTATGCATGATGCATATTCTTTTTCGTGTGAAGTATGTTGACTTCAGAATCAGAGAGGATAAGGGTTACATTCGGTTCGAACAACCTGAAGCGGCCCAGAAAGCCCATGCTGCTTCAGTCTCGGCTAAAGGTGGTCTGGTTGTCAAAAATTTCATTGCTAATGTAGAACCGGTAACGGGTAAGGAAGATTTTCTTTTTCTTATTTAAAACTTATCTAGTACGTAAACATCGTGTATTGTTTGGCAAGCCACATTGGTTCATTATTTTATGTCATTGCTGACCTCCATAGACTAATGTTGGATGGATATAACGGTAAAATATGTAATACATGAGGAAACAATGAATTCAGGCCGAGATAGTCTTTGATTTATTTGATAAAGAACTGGTGAAAGAGGTAGGTAATGTTTTTAGGTGTTGCTGAGAGTGAGTATTGGAGTCTACTCCGTGGCAACCAAGGAAAGCACAGGGTAGGCAATCACTTCCATTGGAGGTCAGTGCTAAGACTCTTATCACAGCTTTATTTGATTTTGTTTCGATAAGCAATCTCTAAATATTCCCTGTACTATCTGTTTGTTTGTCTATTTAATTCACGTCTTTAATATATGCTTTCTTTCATCGGCTCTCAGGGGAGGAAAGAACAACAGAGGAGGAAAACGAGGCCGGGATGGAGAAAATGGTTCTCCTAGAGGACGTCCTAATGAAGCTAAAAGAGCTCGAGCAGCGTGAGCCAGCCATGAGGGTGATCGATAAACTTGAAATAGGTTTTGAGATCATTTTTGTGCCATAGCTTGAGGAATGAACTGTGGCTCTTGTTTATTTATAGGTTTAGGTTAACCATAAGTAGTAGTACATTACATGGGTAAATATATTAGGAGTTTAAGCTTGTGCTGTTTTTGATTCCCGTCAAAGTTTCAAACAGTAGTGGATCTTGGATTTTGATAAGGGGGACAATTAAAAAGATGCCATTGCTCTCAAGCAATGGAACATTTTCTTGTGGATATAAGTGTGTTAATATTCCACGTGGTATTTATTGTTTTTATGGTTATTAAAATTGAAAATTTTACGTGGCATTTATGATTATTAAAATCGAAAATTTTAAATTAAAAATAAAAGGAAAAATATATTAAAAAATAAAATATTTTTAAAAATACTTTTGACTTTGATCAAACATTGTGCTCACTAGAGTTTCTTTGAATTTTAAATATTTTTAAATTTTTAAAATTTTTTAAAACACAGATACTTTTATTTGAAATTTTTTAAAATTATTAAAATTTATCTAAAATTTATATACTTTGTTTTTATTTTCAATTTTTCAATTTGAACATTTCAAAATTTCAATATCTAGACTTCATATTTTTCAAATTTTACTTTTCAATTTCTCAATTTCTAAACTTTATATTTTTTAGTTAAACTTTTTCTATCTTTTCTAATTTTTATTCATTGTTTTGATTTTTAGAATTTTGAAAAAATAATTTCATTACAAAGTTTTTAAAATATATATATTTGACATTTAAGATTTTTGTTTTTGCAATTTTCTAAAGTTTAAATACCTTTCCTTCCTTTCATTTTCTTGAAGGGGATGGGTTATCTCTTAGACTACAATGGCATTATCCAAGGTTCGTTGATTGTAGACAATATTTGTTAGGATCGACTTGATTTAAGTAACAAGTAATAAAAAAAATAGCGAAATAAATTGAGAAATTGAACAGACAAATTTAACATGGAAAAACCCTTTGGAAGAGGATAAAAAACCACGAGTAAAGATAATTTTACTATAATGGCAAAAGAATGAAGAGTACGAAAGATGGAGATAAAAACTAAACCCCGAAAACTCGAAAACAAAGAATCCTCAAAACGTAAACATGAAATTCTCTAAATGTGTTATGAGTTCTAATATCTAATTGGTGTATTTTCTAAGGTTGCAAAAGAACCTATTTATAAGCTAAATTAGTAGGTGAAATAAACTATGCTAATAAATGCTAAATATATTATACTAATAAATAGTAAATCTTCTAGAAAGAAAATATATTTTGTTTAGCTTGACTTGTAAGCAATCTATTAGAATTTGGGTCACACAACTCCAACAATCTCCACATTGACACGAATTCTTACAACGCCATCTTTGCCAAAGCCCACCACGAGCTTATCTTGAACTATGTAGGGAATTAACTGAGTCGAATATGTGCTTAGAAGCTGGAAGACTTCTAGCCTTTGACTTGTGCACCACCAAATCAAAACTAACCCGGGTCTGATTTTCACAAACACAGTGCCCTAACTTTTCAAAACCTGCATCCAAAAGAGAACCTCTCTTCAATGAAACAATTATACATTTTCCCTCCTATGACCAATTTGCGTCTACTCCAAACGAGTTGACTTCGACTCCGTAACGGACGAGGGACGTCCAATTTCACCGGTCACTGTAGAACCTTCCAGAATATAAAGATTGCCAGTTCTTTTACCTTTTAACAAAACGAGAGCTCCACGAGATACTTTAATGTCGCTCGACTCGATGTTGATTTTACATCCTTCAAGTCTAAAATACTTAAAGAGATGAGGTTATTTCGTAAATCAGGTACATATTTGACATCTGAGAGTGTCCTAATCATGCTATCGTGTATCCTAATTTTAACAGTACCGATACCAATTACCTTACTAGATGATCGTTTCCCATGCGCACAACTCCACCTTCAACCGAACTGTATGTGGAGAACAATTCTCTATTGGGACAGATGTGGAAAGAACATCCCGAATCTAAGATCCACTTGGACGTGAGCTTGGAGTTATCGTTCGTTGACACTAACAAGAAATCATCACTGCTTTTATCGGTCAAATTAGCACCAGCTACATCTCCCTCGTTACTCTTAGTAGCTCTTTTATTTCGCAGTTTATAACAATCTGCTTTGACCTGACCTAACTTTTTAGAATAGCGACACCTTTTGTCTCGTTTCTTTGATGCTACCAAAACGGAAGCTTGCCTATCTACCTTACGAACCAAACCAAACTCATTGTCGAGTTTGTCTCTACTCAACATATGACCCTTCACATCTTTGAATGAGAGTTTGTCTTTGCCATAAATCAGGGTCTCCCTAAAAAACTTATATGAAGGGGGTAAAAAACACAATAATAACATAGTCTGATCTTCATCGTCAATATGAAACTCAACTTTTTTAAATCATTTAAAAGAGTAATGAATTGACTGATGTGATTTTTAAGAAGCTCACATTCGTTTATGCGAAACGTAAATAAACGTTGTTTCAACACTAAACGGTTAGCAGAGACTTAGTCGCATAAAGAGTTTCTAACCTTTTCCACAAGGTAGATGAGGTCTTCTCCATCAATACCTCCTACAATACCGTATTCGCGAGGCACAATTGGATTGTAGACAAGGCCTTTTCATCAAGCTCTTCCCATTCTGTTTGATTTAGATTCTTAGGCTTTTTCCCGGTAACAACCTTTTTCAAGCTGGTTTGAACTAGAATTGCCATCATCCAAACTTGCCACAGAGTGAAATTTGTCACACCATCGAACTTCTCAATTTCAAACCTTGTTGCTGCCATCTCTGAACGAGCTGATCTATGAAAATTAAACTAATTCTGATACCACTTGTTAGGATCGACCCGATTAAGCAATAAGTAATAAAAAAATAGTGGAATAAATTGAGAAATTGAATACACAAATTTAACATAGAAAAACCCCTCCAAAGAGGATAAAAAACCACGGGCAAAAGATAATTTTACTACAATGGCAAAAGAACGAAGAGTACAAAAGATGGAGATAAAAACTAAACCCTGAAAACCCGAAAATAAAGAACCCTCAAAACGTAAACACAAAATTCTCTAAATGTGTTATGAGTTCTAATCTTTAATGGGTGTATTTTCTAAGGTTACAAAAGAACCTATTCATAGGCTAAATTAGTAGGTCAAATAAACTATGTTAATAAATGCTAAATATATTATACTAATAAATACTAAATCTTCTAGAAAGAAAATATATTTTATTTAACTTGACTTACAAGCAATCTCTTAAAATTTAGGTCACACAACTCTAACAGTATTACATTGACTAATCCCTTTAAATTAGTTGATCGAAGAAGCTCCTTAGAATTTTAGAATCAACACAATCAAGGTATTGTTTATTCCTTCCCCTAAAGTTCCATCAAGGAAAGCATGCTTAACCATAAGAGAGACTTTCTTTTGAACTTGAGACCAACATCTTTGGAAGAAGATTGTGTGCAAGCCATTCAGTCTAGGGGCGTTAAGGGTTTAAAGGACCACACTGCTTGAGCAATACTAATGTCAATAATTGGGGCACACAGATCAGATGTTGGCTAGCGGAAAGAACAAACCATCCAAACTTTTGTTGGGGTAGGGACAAGTGGTGTTACTAGATTAGAAGATTGAAATAGCTCAATGAAATACCTTTGGACTATTTGAGGCCACTTTTTTTTGTAATCCAATTCCCTAAATTATATTTGGTTATAACTCCTTCAATTCATGGTGGTGAGGTGAAACAATTTAGTATTTTGCTCCCCATACATGATCTAATTGGCCCTCATCTTCAAAGTTCATATGGTTTTCTCTTATTTTAGAATGACTTGAAATTCTTTAATGAGGTTCTTGTGCAAGTTGATAAGAAACTAACTTGGGAACTCAGGCAATACTTTTTATCTACCATATATATGAGCCATAAAATGTTTCCTAGTGTGAAAAGCATTCCCCAATGTGGTTTTGTTCCAAACCATGAGAAATATGGTAAATTGATCAATTGTAGCCATCAAGGGAGAACTCAAGTTATTCTGTTAGCTAGATAAAATATTTGTGAAGTTGTGATGGTTAACCTACATTTCTTGGAGTCTAAAAGGACTTATTCGAGTTCGCTAAACTTGGTTGTCTCAATAAACCATTAAAGGGTAGTGATTTGATCTAATCCTTTGGAGATGATGTACATGTGCATCAAGGAATAAAAGTTTCCATTTGTGAAAGCATAGTCAATGCGTTCATATTTCAGATGATTCACATTTCTAAAGTTTGTCCATGTGAATTTTAGCCAAAAAGACTAAGGTCAATAAAATTACATGAATTCAAATAGTAATAAAACTCTTATATTCTCTGTAGAGAAAGAGCACCCCCTACATAAAATGGAAACATCTCATTACCCCTACATAAAATGAGAATATCTCATTAAAGTCACTAGTAACAAGCTATGGGAGATTATATACAATCACAATAGTACTAAGGCTCTTCCATAACAACCTATGTTCTTCTATTCTAGGACAAACATAAATAGTAGATAAAAGCCATCGAGAATTATTTACCTTCATTATCACACGTATTTCCTGTTCCATATCGTAAGAGTGGGTAATGGTAGTTGTAGTTGAAATAAAAAGAAGCTAAATTCCTCCTTTATGACCAATGGTAGAGGTATTATGCCAAGCAACAAATGACAATCTATCCACAATTGGAGGCACCACAATAGCTCGTACCTTTATTTCCCTAATTTCCATTATTTACGAGTCGTAAAGATAAGCCATTTCTCGAACTGTTGAGATGAAATCAGGGTGTCTTGCTTCCTTAAAGTTTCATATCAAGATAGTTATTGGCTTAATGCATGGGGGAGTCTCGGGTACTTGTCGAATCTCAATAGATCCTTGTTCATCTCTAAAAGCCTTTAAGGAAACATCTCTATCTTGTGCAGTAGGTTCTATATTGTCCTTGAACTATCAAGGTGTTCAGGCAAGCTCAGAATTTTTACACTAGAGTGTTGGCTTTTAATAACTTGGTTGCTTTCAAGTTATTTTGTAACAACTCACACTTGATCTGAGGTTCGAACATGAGATACTAACTTCTCATTTAATATCAACACAACATCATGTTTTTAACACATTATACCAAACATCCAAATTAATCAAAAACAAGTTAAAGTATTTAAAACACTTTTAGAAACATTTTTAATTGAGTTTTAGGTATTTGGAAATTATCGAAATCAAGTATGTCTTTGAGAATCAAAACAAGTAAAAACAGAGGAGAGACCCTATTTTCATGCAGATTCTAGCAAATTTACCTCTTTTCTCCATGCTAGTGGTATTACCCACTCTAAGTAGATGCCTTAAGCTTCTTCCAATCTTTACATGGGTCATCAGTTCATAATATTCGATCAGTATTCTAGGCAGTGAAATACTACTAGTACTACTACTACAGAGTTAAAGATGGCTTTAAAGGCTCTAAAATTTGGCAGCCATTTCCTCACAGTGAGGAAATTTCCATTAATAAACCAAGTTCTACCTTTGACTGCAACATCATAATCTTCTAAACACAATAATTTAACTAGAGAATAGTCATTTCCTAGGTCGATAACTTGAATGGATTCTGAAGGTTTCCACAACTGATTTAATTTTGAAGTGAAGGAATTGAAACTATATCGTTTCCCCATAAACCCTAACAATAAAGGTCTTCTCCCATCAATTGTCAATGTGATTTCTTTCATCTCGGGATAAAAATATGGAGATGTCAATGTGTTGTTCTTGGCCTTCATCCATAGCATCCATCTCCAGCTCATTAGAATCCGTTGCATCCTCAAGTAACCATTGATCGTAATTTCCAAACTCATTGCCAACAAAAGTGTCCTTGTAAGAGATGAGTTTTTTTTCCCTTATTTGTGTTTCACCTTTTTTCTACTTCATAGTAGCTCAACTTTCTATTCTAGAGAGAGATATCAACTTTCTCACCAATTTCTTCCACTATATCTTTTGGATTTTTCTTTTCGGATAAAATATTGGATTTTTACTCAATTTTTTTTCTAATAACACTATTTTACCACTTTATCATTTCAAATGTTGGTCAATATATCATTTGGTACCCGAGATTAGTTTTAATGTTCAATTTGGTATCTAGCTTTTTTTTGTTCCACTTTGGTACTTGATTTTTTTTGTTCCAATTTGGCACCTAAGTTTGGCTTCAATGTTCAATTTAGTATCTAAATCAAGTAGTATCATGTGGCCCAATGAATGTCCGACACATGTACTTTAGTTAAAAAATATAAGTACCTAATTGAAAAAAAGCTCAAATACTAATTGAATATTAAAGCTAAATTCAAGTACTTAATTGGAATAAAAAACTCCAATATCAATTTGAAAAATAAACTTAAGTATCAAAATGAAAATTATAACTAAATCAGATGCCAAATTGAAGCTAAATTCAAGTACTTAATTGGAATAAAAAACTCCAATATCAATTTGAAAAATAAACTTAAGTATCAAAATGAAAATTATAACTAAATCAGACGCCAAATTGGGAAAAAGATTAAGATATCAAACTAAATATTATAAAAGGCTAAATGTATTTTGTAAACCAATAAGTTGAATAAAATTTGTTCATGTTTATTTTGTAGAAAAAGATAGCTTAAAGAAAAAAACTTAAAAATTACACTAATTACTCAAAGTAAGAACATAATCCGCCTCAATTAAAATTTTAGTTGATTGTGGTAGTTCTTCAAACTAATGAATTTATGTGGAAGTAGCTGCCATACACGTGGCCATATAATTGTAGGTATATTAATTAAATAGGATTTTTCTAATTAAAATTTGTAAATGTATTAATTATACATGATATGATATTGTTGTGGTTAGGTTTGTCTTTATCAACTTCTAAAATGGCCGTTGGGAATTTTGAAAACTTAAAACATGTATCCAAGCCATCAAATTCAAAACATGCTCGATCTTTAACCACAGGTTTTGAAAAAAAAAAACCATTAGACCGCCCCCTTTGTGTTTGAATAGCTCTCCAGACCTCACCATTCCTCTCTTCGTTTCATTTCTTCTTCTATAATCATTGCAGTTCTCGATCTTCAATAGAACTTCATATCTTCGGTTGGATCTGCAAATGTGCATCGTTTCTACTTGCTCTCTTTTCCGGTTCTCCGTTTCTCGGTTTTCGGAGCTCAGTTCGGTGGTGAGTGCTTCCTTTTTCTTCTTTTTAGGGTTTCTTCTTATATCTTACGAATTTAAAGAGTTCTTTTTCTTTAATTTTTTTAAAATTTTTTTGAATCGATCTCGCTGTCTAGGTTACATACTAAACATTTTGCTTCACTAACTGTCGACTCTTTATCCAATTTCTGAGTTGTTGGAAATTAAATGAATTTAAAATTTGATCGTGATCTAGGGTCCTAGTTTAAGAGAATTTTGCTTTACTGACAAATTTTTAAATCGTTGATTATGAATTTTAATTAAATTGTCTAAAACTTTTTTCCTGATTTTTTTTTCTTTTATTGGGGGGAATTTTTTAAGGTTGATGTATAATTTATTTTTCCCTTTTATGTTAGTTTGTTCTGTTGTTTAGTGTGGAGGAACTTTCTAGTTAGGTTGATTTATAATGATTTGGAAAGCATATTGTGGAGAGAAACGTTGTAGAGTTGGAATTGGGGTATGCATCTTTATTCATCTACAAAGGAACTATGGATGGTGACAGAACAACATCGACTCCTTCAGTTGTGCCCAGCATCAGCGATGGCGCTCAGAGAATGCGAGCTTTTCATGGGTATTTTCCTTTCCATAGTGATTTTTACTTATTAACACCCCTCACTTGAAAAGTCAAAAATTCATTATATTTGTTCTTAGCTGCTCTCGTCCTCCCTTTACAATGTTTTCTATTTAATCTTGCTAAAATTTGTTTTTTCATGTATTACTGAGTTTTTCTGACTTTGCAATCCTTTTGTAGAAGAACTAGTGGTCCTACGAGACGTTCTACAAAAGGGCAATGGACCCCTGAGGAGGTAATTTTCTTTCCCTAGTTTATGACTGCTGTCTTGCAATTTAAGATAATACCTTTCTGTAAACCTTATTGCTTTGGCTGTGTTATCGGTGTTTGGTAATTTTAGACCCAACCCTTGATAAATTTATTATTTGTGTTCATTTAGATGTGTTTGTCCGTATCAATGTACGGTGCATATGCATATATGTATGTAATTATTTGCATATTTTAAATAATTTATGGGTCTCCAGGATGAGATTCTGCGTAAAGCTGTTCAACAATTTAAAGGAAAAAATTGGAAAAAGATAGGTATGGTTTTTTTTCAATGCAACTGGCATAATAGCTCTTTTTGAATCATTCTAATTATTTAATTGTACTGATTCATCTGCAGCGGAGTGTTTCAAGGATCGGACTGATGTACAGTGCCTACACAGGTGGCAAAAGGTCTTGAATCCAGAACTTGTTAAAGGGCCATGGTCCAAAGAGGTCATTGTTTTTTGCTACTTATTTTTCTTTTCCTCTCAATTCTTTGCACTTGATTGTTTTCGACAAAACAAATATATATATTTTTGATAATTAGTATGACATTCTGAGTTGCTTTTCTGAAATATATCAGGAGGATGAACTGATAATTGAGTTGGTGAACAAATTTGGGCCCAAAAATTGGTCAACCATTGCTCAGCACTTACCTGGACGTATTGGAAAGCAGTGCAGAGAAAGGTGCGATGATAGAGCTGTTACTTTTAATATGTAAACCCCATTTACATTTGTAGTTTTGCAGAAGGCCAAGGAGACTGGGGAGTGGACCTTGGATTATGGCTTTTTGTAGAACTGGTAACACAGCTGGCCTGAGCCTGGTTTCTTTGGGTTAATGCTGTTGAATTTTAACAGTTCTCACTCTGAGATGTTATTGTGAACTTTTTTGGAAATTTTATGAAATCATTTGGTGTTGTAATGCTCCTTTTCCCCCAAAAATATAAGAACAAAAAATTGTTCCTGTTTTGCATTTGTGCTCATACAGCTAAGTACTAATGTAGGTGGCATAATCATCTCAATCCAGCCATAAATAAAGAGGCATGGACTCAGGAAGAAGAGCTGGCTCTTATTCGTGCTCATCAGGTTTATGGAAACAAATGGGCAGAGCTCTCAAAGTTCTTGCCAGGAAGGTATGTTGCCAGACCTTCCCTTCCCATCAATGTTGTGTCGAGGTTACGTACTGTTGGTCTTTTATTCTTTTTTACTTTGGTGGCTGCAAATCATCCTTTGATATCTGTACATTAATTAAAAGGTAATATATTTTTTCTACCAATAACTCTCTGTTTCCAAATTTGTACGGGTAACAGGACAGACAATGCTATAAAAAATCACTGGAACAGTTCAGTCAAAAAGAAAGTGGACTCTTACGTAGCATCAGGACTTCTAGAACAATTTCAGTTTCCACTTCTTACAAATCAAAGCCAGTCTATGCCTTCATCTTCTTCAAGGATACAGAGGAATGTAGATGATAGTGGTGCCAAAAGTAGGACAGAAGCAGATGACATATCAGAATGCAGCCAAGAACCTACTATGGCTGGCTGCTCCCAGACTACAAGTGATTTGGCTAATGCTGCTGTACATACAAGAGAGCATTCGCACTTGACTGAAATATCTGGTGTGGGAAAGGAGAAGAATTCCTGTCCGGCACCTTGTTCAGAAGAGTATTATCCATCTTTGGAAGATGTCAGCTTCTCCATTCCAGAAATACCTGGTGAAGCAGGGTATTCAACATGTGGGGATTACCAGTTTGGTTTAACAAACCTACCTAATCCTTCTTCTCTGGAATTAGGGCCAGAATCATCTGGATTCAAAAATCACTGTATAGATACTAGTAGATGCCATGAAGTGATGAATGTTGCATTACAAACTTCTGTAGGATTAAATGCACCTACATCTTTCATAAATACAGTTACAACTTCTGACAAGCAAGAACATATGCTGATAACGGATGATGAATGTTGTAGGGTCCTATTCTCAGAGACAGTAACTGATGGATGCTTTGTCTCTGAAGATCTTACACAAGGATATAATATGGTTGAATCATCTTCTCAGGCTTCAGACATCCAAAAATCTGAAACTGGAGCGTTGCAATCTAATTGTCCTTCAAGGTCTGAAGTGTTGCCAACCTCATGCTGTCAACCTTTTGTGCCTCCACTTATTTCAGTTGAGGATGGTACCACCCTTATATATGGCAGAGAGCTTGGTCAGTTAACTGGTCAACCTTTTGAAACTCAGGAGCAAGAACTTACTATGAATGTACGTGATGGCTTTATCTGTACTAGTGATGACCATACATATGGTACAGACATGCAAGAGCGATCATACCTTGACAAAGATTCTCCGAAGTTGGTTCCAGTGAACACTTTTGGTTCTGAATCAAATGCAATGCAAACTTGTCCTATTGTGGATGATAAACCAAACTTGCCTGCTGAACAAGATGAAGGAGGTCTATGTTATGAACCTCCTCGCTTTCCAAGCTTAGATATTCCATTTTTCAGCTGTGATCTTATATCAAGTGGCAGCGATAAGCAGCAAGAATATAGTCCCCTTGGTATTCGCCAACTAATGATGTCATCTATGAACTGCATCTCTCCATTTAGATTGTCTGATTCTCCATTATGGGATGATAGTCCTGATGCTAAGCTGAAAAGTGCTGCCAAAACTTTCACTGGTACACCATCCATATTGAAGAAACGCCACCATGACCTATTGTCTCCTTTATCAGAAAGAAAATGTGGCAAAAAGCTGGAAACAGATATGACATCCAATTTGAGCAAAGAATTCTCTTGCTTGGATGTTATGTTGGATGCGAGTGGGACTGGAAACACATCTCAGGAGTCTCCATCTGAATGTAAGACCAAGTCTGGTGTCTTCATTGAAGAAAAAGAAAACCTGTGTCAAGCAGTTGATCAGGAACAATACAATGGGGGAGATCACACTGAACCTTTAGATGATGAAGGTCAGAAGAAAGATTCTAATGGAATTAATTCCCAAGGAGACATAGAAAAGGAAGCCTGCGTTACTGATGCCAAGGACAAAACATATGCTAACGCTTCTGACAAAATTGTGAGTTTTTTTATATATAAAAAGAATCATTATTTTTTTATGTAAAATTTCCAGCTTTAGAAGCACTCCTGTCTGATTAATCCCTTCAGCTTTTTGGTTCTTGTTTCTTTAATGATAACCTGAACTACTGTTGGAATATTGAGGGAGCTGGAGCTATACACTACTAATAGCGGTTGTTTATGTTGGAATATATTCAGAGATGATGCTGATAGTTCTATGTAAATTCGTGGTCTTATGTTGGAAATCTCATTCTTAACCCTTCTTTCTTTTTGTTGTTGTATTCCCTTTCACGTGATGAATTGATTGATATTATTTACTATTTTTTCTGATCTACTTTTGACAGGTCCAACGGCCTCCAGAAGTGCTTGTTGAGCACAATTTAAATGATCTACTATTGTTTTCTCCTGACCATGTTGGTCTTAAAGCAGACAGACCATTATTGTCTTCAAGCACACTGACTCCAAGAAATCAGGGTTTGGCTTCTGAATGCTTTTCGGGAAATGCATGCATAATTGTAAGCTCTCCTACTCCGCAAATAAAGAACAGTGAAAGCCAGTCAATTTCATCAGCAACCTTGGAGAATTTGGCTGATAATGCCGGGAATGGTGCTGCTATTGAAAATTACAATATGTAAGGTTCCACTGCTCCCCAATATCGTTATATTATTTCGCTATTCTGTGTGCTTGTATGTTAACCTCTGCTTTTGTTTATTTCCCATCAAATGCTAACATTAGTTGATCGATTACTCACCAGTTGCTTGCTTGATGTGGATTGCCAGGTTCAGTGAAACTCCATTAAAAAGAAGTATAGAATCCTCATCAGCATGGAAGTCTCCTTGGTTTATCAACTCTTTTGTTCCAGGCCCAAGGATTGATACAGAAATAACAATTGAGGTATAAAAACTTGAGGTAGGTTTTAGAATTTAGATATTTTGTTTACCATTCCTGATAACTGGGAATCTCTTTCCAGGACATTGGATACCTGATGAGCCCTCCAGATAGAAGCTACGATGCCATCGGGTTGATGAAACAATTAAGTGAGCATACTGCAGCTACTTATGCTGATGCTTTGGAAGTTTTGGGAAATGAAACTCCAGAATCAATTGTGAAGGGAAGACGCTCCAACAATTCTAAAATGGACAAAGAGAATAATCAAATGGAGACTCAATCACATTTGGCTTCAGATATCTTGGTATTACTGAAAAACCATAGCTATACTTGACATTCCCTTATTTGTTGCAATTAGTTGAAATTGATAATTTGCGATTAATTGCAGGTGGAGCGTCGCATCCTTGACTTTAGCGAATGTGGAACGCCTGGAAAGGGTACCGAAAATAGAAAGTCCTCAACTGCCGTGAGTTTCTCAAGCCCTACCTCTTCCTACCTCTTGAAAGGCTGCAGGTAATGGTTTATCAAGGGTACTGAAAAGGCTTGCATGTTTGTAGTTTACATTGAATATATGTATGCCATCTTTTTTTCCCCCTTTTTCTTTTCAAAAGCCATCAATTTCTTGTCGAACGAGAATGGATCTAATTAAGTTAATTGATGATAAAAAAAGAATTGTGCAAGCGCATAAGATTCTCCAACTCTTCTCACTTGTTTCTTGTGTCCCAATGGGTTGTTTCTTGGAGTGGTGAAATTTCATTTCCTTTTAATTCTCTCAAGTTACATTTACTGTTGTCAATCATAGGCTTTTTTCTAGGATGCAGGCACTAAGAAAATACAATTTGACTATTAGCATGGAAAGGTTTTATAAATGCTATCTTAGCCATTGACAAAAACCACAAAATATAAGCAAGTGGAAGTGAGTTTATTTCTTTCTGCCCTTTCAGTGTTTTGAGGGCTACAATTTTGTTCAAATACAGTTATTATTGAATGGTAAAGTGAAAAACAAATACTCATTTGATGTGATTCCCAATCAAGTGTATTGAGGACCTGCTGTGTGTGCTAAGCCCAATTTCTATGACATACGAGTAACTGCAGCATGAATTGCATCAGCCAGATGAGGGACTGTCTTTGAACTCAGTCCTGCCATGCTAATCCTCCTGTACATAAAGAGCAAAAATAGATCGATCAAAATCCAATTCCAATAATTGGTTTACGGACTTAAGCTATATTATGCGAAATCTTCGTTTATGTGTGTGTGTGTGTGTTAGGCACATATACATGGATACAAGGCTTTTGATTCCCATATTGGATGCATGCCCTTATTTAAGTAACATAGGACCAATAATTGAGCTTCTTACCCATCAGAAGTCATGTAGATATGGTATTCTCTGGTCATGAATTCCACTTGCTTTGAATTTAGTCCGGTGAAGGTAAACATTCCAATTTGTTTGATGATATGACTCCAGTCACCAGGTGTTCCTGCCATATGGAAAGCAAAAGAAATAAGTGAGAAAGTAACATATACTTAGGATATTGTGGCAATCGATTTGCTTAAATACAACACCACTAAGATAGAAGGAACTTCGAGTAGACCTCTAGCACGCAAAGCATCAAAAAGTTGTTTGCGCATGCTGATGATACGGTCAGCCATTGCCTTCAACTCAATAGTCCATTCATTGAACATGTTGCTGTTGGTTAGAAGGACAAAAGAAAAAGAATTAGGACAGGATACGACTGGTTATTAGAATCTGCAAAGTCCATTTGACAATAGCCCGCAACTGAGGCTTAAAATTCAATACATAAGCTGATATACACAAGATAAGATGGAGTTCTTGCCAACCAAATGATTCAGACAACAGCGATGTAGTGAAACAAGGGTGAAGAGTGCATACCTGTCCTTCAGGATGGTTGCCACAATAGATGCACCATGAATTGGTGGATTTGAAAACATTGGCCGAATAACAAGCTTGAGCTGACTTTCGACCTTGCTTGCTACATCGGCTGCCCTGCAGACCTATTTACGATGAAATTTGTAATAAAAATCAGAATACGTTCTTCAAGCCGATAAATAACAAGGCACAACTTGATCTATCAAGTAAAAAATGTCCATCTATGGTGACCAGATCTTGCTAACACATGATTTGTACAAAAAATAATATAAAAGTACTTTAAATTAAAAGAATGCAATTTAGGGCATTCTAAATCTCATAGACATCGATATTAGAGTCTTACAACACTCAATGCACCAACACGTTCGCCATAGAGGCCCATGTTCTTTGCATAACTCTGAGCTACAAAGCATTCACCACCATCAGCAACAAACATACGAATCGACTGTGCATCTTCATCAAGATTTCCACTGGCAAAACCCTATAATAACAAGTACCAATACAATCCTTTTAGAAATGATAATAATAGTAATAACGAATAACTTCATTCAAGTCTTCACCAATTAAATGATCCAAACTGTTATAAGTTTATGGATTTGCAAAAGTAAATACCCAATGTTGCATTCAGTTCTACCTACCTGATAAGCACTATCAAAGAAAGGTAACAATGCCTTCGATCTCATCAACTGCCTAATTTGCTCCCACTGCTGAAGGGTGGGATCGACTCCAGTGGGATTATGAGCACATGCATGAAGAAGCACAATTGATCCAGAAGGGGCAGAGCCAAGGTCCTCCAATAACCCTTTTATCAAG
The DNA here is from genome assembly GCF_025698545.1 of Gossypium raimondii. Classification (NCBI taxonomy): domain Eukaryota; kingdom Viridiplantae; phylum Streptophyta; class Magnoliopsida; order Malvales; family Malvaceae; genus Gossypium; species Gossypium raimondii. The sequence goes on from NC_068571.1 coordinate 50,868,497, forward strand.
AAAGGAATACCAAAAAATAAAAAAACTAATAGAGTAAAACTAAATCAAACTAATCCTCATCGGACACCAAAAAAGGGAGAACCAAAAAGCAATTATGCATAATCAGATATGGAGATCAATGGTCACAACAACTTCAACAATAATGATAGGAACTACAAAATTTTACAGATGTCATGTAGTTGATGATAATTGAGTAAGAGCCCAATATAAGATTGAAATACTGCATGGTGATACACACAAAACACATATTCATAGAAATTTTTCGTACCCTGGAAATTCATTCCGCGTGTTGTTGGATCATAATAGCGGTAAGTTTTCACAGATAATCCTGCCAAAGTAAAAACCTTGGGGTGATTTCCCCATGTTGGCTGTGGAATGTATATAGTTTTCTGCCAAAGAAAAAGTAAAAAAGGTAAGTGAAAGCACTACTATGAAATTGTCCAAAGATAATACAAAAAATACATTATGTAAAATAAAACAAGAAGGTTTACTTGATGATAATGCCTAGCCAAAAATTCAGCTCCAACTCTCAATGAACCCGTCCCAGATAAACACTGAACTGTAGTAACCCGATTCTCTCGAATAGCAGGGCTACATTTAAAACACACAAAAAGAAACAAATTATATACCAAAAACAATAAAATTAATGTAAAATTTCCTAGACTAGCATTAAACATCCAATATTAACAAACCTGTCAGCACCAAAAATAAGTTTAGCACTTAATTTATTAAACTCTGCTATTCCAACAATGGGAAGATATTCCTTAACACGTGATTTATCGTTCAACAACATTTGTTCAGCTTTTCTCACCACATTAAGAACAAGAGGCTTCCCTTCCTGTTAGCAAAATTAACAAATTTTAAATTGAAAACAAAAAAATCCAATGCCAAATTGTATAAAAGGTCCACTATACTTTTTTTGCGGATTTAATCCTTATATTATAATTTGATCATTTCTAGTTCTCTACTTTTTGAAATATGTATGTTCAGCCATGAAACCAACTTTGGCATGTTTTTTACTTACGATGATTTGCTATATACACCTTGCTATTTTTTGCACAGAGAAAATTTGTTAAGCTGCATGTGTTCAAATTATTTGACCAATTTAATAGAATAAAGAATTAGTATCAAGACCGAAAATATATATTTTAGAAAATAAAAACTAAAAATTATCAAATTAAACAGCAAAAAAAGAATTGATTTACAGGGATATTTTATAGAATTTTACCAAAATCCAACTTTATGGAAAATCTTTTAAAGAAATAAATAACTTACCTCAGTTCGATAAGCACCAACTCCTAAATTCAACTTAACGGGGCTGGGATCTTTGTTATATGCAACAGTCACCTAATAAATCAACGGTATGTGTTAGCTAATTGTTACATCTTAATCATTCATAATTAAAAGAATAAAAAAGATACCAAAAAAAAAAAACAGAGAGAGAGAGAGATTGAATTTATTAGCATACTCCGAGAATGGGATCTTCAGGGGCGCGAACGACGTGAGAGAAAACGGAGTCTCCATGAAACCCGGAGGTGGGAGAAAATGCTACGGCGGTTTGAGACACCATTGATGCGGTTGCGAGGTGTCGGACCAGAGCGTTTAACCGACGATCGGCCGACGAAGATGAAGAAGAAGACGGTGACGTGAATTCGGGGCGCATTTTAGCTTGTTCGGTACGTTTGAATGATGAATTTTCGCTTACTTTTTCCTGTTTGGTTTTACGGCAAAATTTGCTTTTGGGAGCTGATAACCGATTGTTCCGTTTTGTTTGCTTATATCAATCGAAAGCTTACGCGGCCAGTGACGGTAGCTGTTATCAATTGGGGTCCACCTTTTTTTTTATCTCTATTATATAATTTTCTTCTCTCTCTCTCTCTCTCTCTTTTTTGACAAAATATAGTTCTCAATTTTAAAACTTTAAGACAAATGAAAAAAAAAATTTTAACATTTTATACACAATTATGTTTTGTGTTTTGGATTTTTTGATATTCTACCATACTTAAAATTATTAATAGTCTCTTCCCAACTCATAAATAAAAAATAATTCATTTCAACACACTCGAACTCTTATTCTCTTGTATTAGTAACAATGCTCATATTGATTGAGCTAAGACTTAATCGACATTATATTCCATCATTAGAATGAAATAAAGTATCAAATAACATATATTGTGATTTCAAAACTTTTTTTTGTGTAATAAAACACTATATATCTTTTAATTTTAAATATTTTAAATGTCAAAAGACTCGTAAAATAATTAAAATAAATTAAATTTTAATCGAAAATTACATTTAATTAAGGTGTTAATTGAAAGTTAGTAAACAATTAATACTCTTAATACAATTTTCTATTAAAATACCTTGCGGGCAATTAAGTGGTGACTGTCATGGACGTGATGATTAAATAATAATTGACATAAAAGACTGATAATGCAACAGCTTAATTGATTAGTTAAATTATTTTATGATGGTTTAAATTATTTTTAGGATAAAACAACTTTTTCAACTTGATTTTTAAACCTTTTTTTTATCAAAATTAGTCATTAACCTTGCAATTTGACTTGAATTCCTTAAAAATGTGATATGTGATTGATTATTCATCTCATTTTTAAATATGAGGTTCGAAGTTTAATCTCTACCTATAAAACGAACCAAATTTCAATCATTTGTCTAAAAGAATTAATTACTACTATTAGCCATCCAAATTTTGATAAAAGATTTCATTAAAGCTTTGTAAAATATTTTAAAAATCAAAAGCGGTCGCATATTCAATTTCCGAGCTTCATAAAACGCATTTTTTAATGCAAAGATTAATTATTTTTAATTATTTTACTAGGTTTTCCAATATTTGATTTTTTCTAAAAAGATAATCGCACCCATTCAATTGATTAGAAAGAAAAGCCGGGTGACACATAGGATTTTTCCAAAAGATGATGAATTATAGATGAAGTGGGGTTTGGCACGTTTGCCAAGATGTCTGTTTTTGGATATTCACCAATTTCTAGGACTTCATTTAGATGTGAAATTAAAATATGTTATCTTTTTTTTTTAATGTCAAGTTAAATTTAAATAACTACTTTCACATTAAAATTTATTAAAACCTTATTTTAATTAAAATTTAATTCAATTATAAACGTATATAATTTTCAAAGTTTTTAAATTAATATAATACTTAGAGTTATTCATAATATATTTTAACCCTTAAATAAGAAGATAAATATGCTTTAGCACACTCAAACTCACGTCCTCCTACATTGACAACAATATTACTGCCAACTGATCTAAGACTCAATCAACAACTAAAATATTGTTTTAATTAACTTGTATGACAAAATTTAAGCTTTCGAAACTATCACAAAAGTTTCAATTCTCAATAATAAAACAATAAGAATTATTTTAAATCACTATTTAGAGCTTCAATTTGACCATAAGTCTCATATTGGAGTTCGAATTTTTCCTAATTGGTCCCATATTAGGATGTGAACTAAACAATTGTTCACTAACTGTTATTACATTAGGGTCCGAACATTAGGATTTTAAAGAAAATATCAAAGACCTAGACAAAAAAATTGAAACCCTAATGTGAGAGAAATTATCAAATTCAATGATTAACTTATAAAAAAATCAAACATCAATATAGGAGTAACTACAAAACCTTAATGTAAGAATAATTGTAAAGTTGAAGCCTAAAAAATCTAACCCTAATATTTTTATATTGTTCAAATTTCCTTTTATTAGTGAAATATATAAACCAAACTCAAATCTAAAATATTATATTCAAAATCTAATATGTTATCAGTGTGACCAAATATAGCAAATAATATGATTGTTAAATAAGCCTATTCATAATTTATTTATTATCTATATTATTATTTAAGTTTTAATTGAATTAGCATCACGAGTTAATTGGATACCAACTTGATTAGGTAAATTACGAAATTTCTTCCTGTAATTAAAATAAATTATATTACTTGAAGGTGTTTTAATCTTTTATTAAAAAAACTTACATGAGCTTAAGTTGAACTTATGCTATTTAGCAATAATAAAATATTAACTTCACCACTAAACCAAACATTTATTTTAATATAATATTTACATTCTAATTTTATTATACATACTTTATTGTGTCATCTCCATCAATTATATATCTATCAATACTATTATTTAAACCCGTAGTGATTTAGTGTCATGAGTCAACCGCCATCAATTCGGTTAGAAAATTATGAAAATATTCTTTTGTAACTAAAATAAGTTATATTATTCCATGGTAGTTTAATCTTTTTATTTAAAATAATAATAATAAATTGATTGAGTTGGTATCACAAGTCAACTTGTCACTAACTTAAGATTGATGGCACCAATATAAACAATTGTAGTGCATTTAATATTCTTAATATGATATATTTACGTGTTTAAATTTCATTTTATTCACAATTTAATTTAAACTTTCTATTTTAATATCATACATATTTTATGTATTATTAATTAGTTTTAAATATACGTTTTGTTATTATTGTATGTTATTTTAAACTAAAATTTATGTTTTAAGTATATAACTTCTACACAAATACGCGTGGGATAGAATTTGTAATTATCTTTTAATATCTAGAAAATAAAAGTTGTACATGTTTGAATAAAGAGTGTTATTTGTATTAGATTTTGTTCCACAAGAGAAAAACATAATGCTAAAATTACATTTATAAAAGAATTAATAAAAATTGAGTTATAAGTAAAATGGTAAATGCTAAAATTACATTTATAAAAGAATTAATAAAAAATTGAGTTATAAGTTAAATGGTAAAGTGAATTTGGACCTTACAAACATTCCATATAAAAAGTAATAAAAGATGAAAATATCATTATATTAATATTCAATCCTTTATTAATAAATAACTTTTAAGTTATTTATCGATCAAGTTTATATCGAGTTGACTCGTGACACTAATTAAATCAAATACTCATTCAATCACTTATTAAAAAAGACTTATGAATAATTTCTTTGATCAACTTGATATTAGGTTAACTCGTGACATCAATTCAATCAAACACATTATATATAAGTATAGATGTATGGTATCAAACTCTGTTTCTTAAGGGCCATCATAGTCATAAATGAATTGGAAAAGTAATTGTAAGTTGGACATCAATGGTCATGGTTCAAAGCCAGTGTAACCGATCCCCTCCCCAAATTTGCAATGAAAAAATAAAAAGCCAGTTGATCCAAAGCAAAAGGGTAAGGGTGAAAAATACAAGTCTAGGCTAAAGTACTGGATGGAAGAGAGCTTATAACTGCATCGTGTATTGCATCTGCAAAATATGGAACTGCCTTTGAACTTAGGCCTCCAATGTTAATCCTCCTGAAACAAAGTTGATAACCATAAATCCCAGTATTGATGAGGGAACTGATTTATTAAGATTATTGCTTATACAGTAAATGAGTAGCTGGAAAAATCTTTTACCCATCAGATGACATGTAGATATGGTATTCTCTAGTCAGAAAGTCAACTTGATCCTTGTTCAATCCGGTGAAACTATACATTCCCACCTGCTTGATAATATGGCTCCAGTCACCTGGGGTCCCTGCCCGAAAAAAGGAGAAGGATGTACCCTGAAGTTTAGGTCAAACCACCAAAATTTTGGGTTGAATGATTGAAAACAACTCATCCTGCATTTTCTCTTTTGCAATGGAGGTTTGAGATGGATCTGTTATGTGAATGAAATGGTCAACACATATATGCTTAGTTTGGTAGGGGTATTATTTTTTACACATTTTTTAGTATATGAGTTAGCAATAAACCAATTCAACTGGTAATATTTAATCACTCTCATGAGTTACTGTTAGCAAAGGGACGGAAAAATTTTCGTTTATTTGGAAGAGGTCTTATTTTTTACCTAGAGTTTTTACTCATCTTTCTAATTTCAAGCTTAAATTTGTATAGGCTATTCTTTTTTTTATGTCTAATTATTGTAATACGTATGTGATAAAAAAGTTTTTTTCTCGTGTTATTCTACTAGTAACCAAATGAGGCAATAGTGTAAAGAGTTTACAATCGATTACCTTTGTTGCATAAAGAATCATAGAGTTGGCGGCGTACTTGGACCAGTCGATCTCTCATCGCCTTCAATTCGTTAGTCCATTTTTGGTACAAATCCCTGCAACAGGTTAAGAATTAACAAACTTTGAGGCAAGGTTTAGACTTGGACCATGGATTCCATGCCAAGATAATTGTTCATACACCGTTTAGATCAAAACATTCTAAAACATGGGGTTAACTGGAGGGATTGTGATTTTAATATGTTGTGGATCTAAATATTTGAGAAAGCATTTACAGGTACAGAAAGGAGGAAAGAAGAAGGGGAAAGCTAAAGAGAGGATACAAATTCATATATTTTCAAATGATAAACCTAAAAGCATTGTTTCTCTTTTATACTAGTATTGACTAGTTCACATTAGTATCCCAATATTACCTTTAATGAAATGTACATTTACAATCTAACCCAACAAATAACAAAAGATAGAATTAGGCTTGTATGGCAATAAGCCAAACGGTTTTTCATATTGCTACTAGGGAAAAATCCAATCTCATTCATATTCTCTAAATACAAATTGATTCAACCGAGTTATACTGATTAGAAATTAAAGTTGAAAAAGTTATATATCATAGTTATGATCCTAAATTATACATACTTAATTTTTTGACATCCCATCTTCAGAAAAGAGAGATTTACTTTATCTAAAATGCTAATATATTAATTTGGAAGATCAAAACCATAAGACTTGAAGATTTCAATATATCAATGGATTCAAGTATGCTTCCACATTAAATTTTTGTTCTTAATGATCTGACATGACATCTCTTGGTTTATTAAGATTTATATCAGACTTTTATGGTCCTAACACTTTAGCTTTTAAGGTCCTAGAACAGTTCGCATTTTCTTGCATGAAACAAAAATTTGCAACTTCAGAATGTCATTGCCACATTCACAAGAAAGACACTGAGTGACTAAAAAGTCTATGACTGAATTATTTTATTACCTATCCTTCAGAATGGCAGTAACAATGGCTGCACCATGAATGGGCGGGTTTGAATACAAGGGTCTTATGATCAGTTTGAGCTGGCTTTCAACCCGCCTTGCCACATCAGCTGTTTTGCAAACCTAAATCCACATTAAGGATGATAACCATGGTAGTGAGAAATACGCAGATATTTTAAAAATATTGTTCTCATATAAGAAACATATTTGATTCTTCGGAAAAGGAAAATGTGACTGCATGGTCATACATGGAGATAGATATTAACTATGAAGAGTTCTATCAAAACATCTTACAATGCTAAGCGAACCAATGCGCTCCCCATAGAGTCCCATATTTTTTGAATATGATTGAGCCACAAAGCATTCGCCGCCATCACAACCAAACATGCGAATGGATTGTGCGTCATCATCAAGATTTCCACTTACCAGACCCTACAAGCACAGTCCATCAATCACTAAATGAGGTTCAAGCAGAAACCTAAAGCCATATAGATTTAGTAGTTTCTTACCTGATAAGCACAGTCAAAAAAAGGCAATAGGCCTCTCTGTCGCACTAACTGCCTGATCTGTTCCCACTGCTGACAAGTCGGATCAACACCAGTAGGATTATGGCCACAAGCGTGGAAAAGCACAATGGCTCCAGTTAAGGCAGACCCAAGATCTTCCAAAAGGCCTATCAAACACCAAGATGAATTATCTTAATCCATGAGAACAATGAAGACAATCATTTCCAGTGCAAAATAAAAATACTGCCAAATGGTGATGTTATGACCATTTTAGTGTGAATTGGCGTTCAGTGAAGGAAATTGAAAAGAAATTAGGTATATCTTGCATACAATACCCAAATTCATATGCATAATAAGCTTAATTCTTAAACCTATAATAAACATGATATACTGAACTGGTGATTCAAATCAAATTGCAGTTGCAACATGAAGTTTCAACAAATGGAAGTTGCTCAAAATGAAGTGGAGACCTTGAAAGTCTAGCACAAGTGTTTTGGGGTCATAATATCGGTAAGTCTTCAAAGTTAACCCTGCCGCAGATATCAGATTTGGATGATTTCCATATGTTGGCTCAGGAAGGTAAACCACATGCTGCAAAAGAAGGTGGACGATAAGGTTAAGCAGTCCACTCATAACACATAAACCAATATGGTGTGAAGTCCTTTACTTGGTGGTAATGTTTTGCTAAAAATTCAGCTCCAACCCTCAGTGATAGACAACCAGAAACACATTGGACAGTAACCACTCTACTTTCCTTGATGGCAGGGCTTTTCCGAACAATGATATAAGCAGCCAACAACAGAAAAACAACTTCAGCTAAAATCAGAGTTTAAAGAAACCGGAAAATGAAAAAAAATGGGTTCAGGAATAGCCTAATAATAACTGAGCTTGCAAATTGCTATGCTTTCTGAACATTGAGTACTGCAGCCTTGCTAATAACCAATCTTATAGTTAAAATTTTATTTCTCTAATTTTCTTTTTTCCTACATTAAGAAAATTGATCTAATAAATTCGAAACCAGGCTAGTATTCTTGTACCTGCCAGAGCCAAACATTAGCTTAGCACTTAATTTATTAAATTCCGGCATTCCTGTTATAGGAAGATACTCCTTGTCAGCAGACCTAAATATCAGATAAATTAGAGTTCAGTCATGACTCAAGAAGTTATGATGGCAAAATAATAATAAAATACCTACAGATCATTAGCTAGTGCCTGCTCCACTTGTTTAACAACATTTAATGTATGGCATTTTCCCTCCTGTCGTTCAACGAACAAATCCCATCCAGAAAATTGTTTCCGTCAAAGAAAAACAAGCGATGTGATATAAGGAAATGCTCGTGGAAGTTACTTTCTACTAATATTAATCCATGATTATAACAGTTACCGACCAGCTGATAACAGCCTAATACAACTGAATGCTAAGGTAGGATGTTTATTCAACTAAAAAAGATACCTGAAAGAACCAACCTTGCAACAATATCATGACTTTATTTTACTGGGAGAAGTGGGTGATAGGAATGACCCTATTTCTGTGCAAAGACTATAACACATGATCGAAAAACACATTCTCCAGGAGCATGCCAAAATCTTGAAATACAAAGATAAAGTATAGCAACCCCATATAATAAGTATTCTATCCGGAAGTATACTTGCAATGGTCAATGTGGGTAAGAAATATCATTAATTGGCAGAAGTTACAAACACTCACCTCTGTTCGATAAACACCAATACCCAAATGCAGCTTATTGGGGCAGGGGTCCTTGTTGTAAGCAGCTGTTGTCTTTTTTCATATAATATAAAAGCATTAAAAACAAAATAACGTGTTAATTATTGAAGCAACAAAAAGAAGGCAAGCTGCAGTGTAAACCTGTTACCAGAGATTGCTCTCTCCATCAAATTTCGAATTGGTATGCACGATCCCAATCAGGGAACGCTAGCAATCCAATTCAGTAAAACTAACGACATTAATATATAGCTTATTATAAAATTATTGAGTAAAACAAACAATTATATATAAGTTCCAAAACAGAAAACTGAAGGAACCGGAGAAGACTACATTATTGAATTAGTTCTATAAAAGTAACGACTTGCGTACTAGATCGATCCACGTTCAGTGTCACACTAGTGTAACTAATTTATCAAAATACTTGTATTGCTAAAAAAAGATCAGAAATGCTAGAGAACTTCATATAAAACATCCATTTTTGTCTATCTAACGTTGACATATTCTATACCTGAAAATCAGTGTCAATGACAGTTTCAAGCCTAAAGATATAGCTTTCTAATTTTCAATTAGAAGACGGGCACATTTAAGAACCAATTTCAAGCACAATTCAGGAGCACAATAGTCAAAGCCCAGTTGAAGCGTTGAAATGATCTTGAACCAGGTTGGACTTATCAATTCCTAATTCAGCATATACTATAATGGACGAAAGAGCACTGAAAAATACTTCAAAGCAGTGAAAAAAGCTAAAACTTCTTTAATTGGAAGAACACAGAACAGTACAGTAATGGAGTGAGGAGACACTGACTAAAACAAGTTGCAAGAAATATGCAAAACTTTCAAAGCCAATACCGCGTAGACTGGAATATCCGGAGCAAAGGTAATGTCCTGAAACAGAGAATCGCCATTTGAGTGGATTCTGGTCGGCTCCATAGGCTTTAGATGCTCCATAAGAACGATGATGCAGTGAAGAGGTAAATTAGGAAACTATTATGCTTATGATTCATAAAATTATCCGATTTTCAGATTTGAGTTTTAAATGGGCTGGAAATATATTTTATACGAAGGATTGTCGGCAGAAGTCCCACTCCCACAAGCACTATCATCCTAGTAGTCTAATTTCATTTTGTTCTCTACTTCCCTTTACTCAAAAAAATATTAAATTAAGTCCATTTTGTTATTGTTATCGGTACAAGAAAACATAAATTTGAGTATGCTGAAGTAATCTTTCTATTTAAGCTATTTAAGGATTGAGGATAAGTTATGGTTTATTTTTGTATCAAAATGATCAGATAAGGAGCTAGGAGTAATTCTAAGCATTGTATAAAAAATTATAACAAAAACCTATAAAGAGATTAATATTAAAAAATACTAAATTAATTCTTCTACATGGAAAATAGTACTTTTGATAATCCGTTTAATGGCCATATTTTTACTATTATTTTAATTAATTTTAGATATGAGTTTTAGCTAATTTAGGGTTTAATTTCTATATAAATTTAACAATTGTTGAATGTGTTGGAAAGCGGATTGATATGTAGATTGTATGAAAAATTTAGCACGTAAGCTTAAGTTGACTTAAAAATTCTTCGATTTTAAAATTATTTTATTATTTTATTTAGATAAATATCTCTTTTAAGAGATTAATTAAATTAAAATTAGATTTATTAGTAATTAGTTTTGGTTTAGATTTCGGTTGATAACCAATACAAAAGAGAACCTTGAGACTCTCAATCCTACTTAAAATATTCAATTTCAGCTTTCATTAATTTTTTTGATTTAGAAAATGGGCTCAGCCATCTCATAAAGTCGTAATAACATCAAGTCAAAAAGGACTTGTTGATTCGGTGTTGTGTGTCGTATAGTTGAAAGAACTTATGTGGCCTGTAATTGTCGTAATTCGTCTACCTAAAAATAAATTGACGTGACCAAATTGAGTGGGTGGTTGGATCCATCAATGAAAATAACGATAAGTTTAAACAACTCGGCACGGTTGAGGCCGTTGATTCGAGCTAGGTTCTTCTAGTTCTCAAGGCTACCGATGAGCTAAATCATGGACATGGATTTCAAGGTCATTCGTTCGGTAAGAGTTAATTGTCAAGTGTTCCCCCAATTAATTTGCGCATAGAAAGACTGGTAATTTGAGGCGTTTCCTTGATCACTATAACTAACTTATCAATTGGAGGAGAATATTTGTTGTCAATGATCAGTTCGAAGCTGGAACCAAAATCGTGCTTGAAGCTAGAGTGTTATCTATTCGGTTTATTCAGTTTTAATTTCGTTTTAAGTATTTTAACTTCATTTTTGTTTTATTTTTATTTTTATTTTTATTTTTATTTATTTGTTATTTACTTTCCAGATTTAATCATCTTTTTTATTTCATACAGGTTGGCACAAGTCGTGGGCACAAAAACTGCTTACAACACATTCTAGTTATAAGGAAATATCCATTTGGATAGATCAATCTCTATGGGATTGACCATTCTCCCTATACGCAAATTTAATTTTGGTTTTAGACAGAGGAATTTATTTGAGTATTAATTATATATGTCCAATCAATCCCTCCAATAACTTGAGATTGCCAATAATGTATTGCATGTAGAACCAATAAATAGAAATGAATGAAAATGATGAAAAGAAATAGATCGCGTGTATTACTATCTGCAGTGAATTAGGAAGGGGCACACAATAGCCACCAAACTCTGCTATTTTGCTTTTCTTTTCTTTAATTTATAAGTAATTAGTTTTGGTCTAGCTTTAGGCCAATAATTGGTACGAGAGAGAACCATTAGACTTGTAATCATTCTTAAAATCTTCCACTTCGGTATTCGTTATTGTTTTCGATTTAATAGATAGACTCAGCTATCTCACAATTTCATAATAACATCAAGTTAAAAGACTTGACCAATTGAGTGAGTGATTGGATTCTTCAAGTGAAATAACAATTGAGTTTAAACAACCTAGCACAATTGAGGTTGTTGATTCGAGCTGAGTCCTTCTAGTTCTCAAGGCTACTAGGGAGTTAAATCGTAGATGCAAATTTCAAGGTTGTTCGTTTAGTAAGAATTATTTGTCGGGCGTTCCTGCAATCAATTTGCTCATGAAAGGGCTAGTAGTATGAGGCATTTTCTCGATCACTATAACCGACTTATCAGTTGAAGGAGAAGATCTATTGTCAGGATCAATTCAAAGCTGGAACCAGAATCGTGCCTAAAGCTAGAGTGTTGTGCATTCAGTTTATTTAGTTTCAATTTCGTTTTAATTATTTCAACGTCATTTTTTGTTGTTATTTATTTTCTAGATTTAATCCCCTTTTATTTTGTATAGGTTGGCACGAGCCGTGGGCACACAAACTACCTACAACACATTATAGTTATAAAGAAATATAGATTTGGATATATTAGTCTCTCTGTGATTGACCTTGCTCCCTATACTCAAATTTAATTTTGGTTTTAGGTGTAGGAATTTAGTTTAGATGGATTCGACACCTACCAGCTTTTATTAAAAAAATTATCCAATTTTACTATTAAGTACTGACATGATTAACGAAGCAATTGGACAATAAACATGATGCATTAATATATCTTGTGTTGATATGACAATGTTTAAAAAATTAAAATCATAAAAATAAATAATTTTTTATAATTATTTGAAAATCATTTATACGATGAATTTGGACACATGATTGTCTAGGTTCATCTTGAACATGGTTTTTTTTAAAATAAAGTTAAAATATAACTAAGTTCTTCAACTCTTCCAAAATTCGAATCTAGTCCCTGCATTTTTACTTTTAGAAATTTAATCCTTTTTAAAATTCGTGTCTAATTATTAACACTGATGCTTTTTTGGTTAAATTCAAATTTATTATAACGATATTTTTTTAATTACATGTCTATCATGTGAGTTTTTTTCAAAATATCTTTAAAAATAAAAATTTCTAAAATAAAAAATATAAAGACTAAATTTTAAATATTCAAAAAAATTAGATAGACTTGTGACATATTTTTTAAACTTTTAAATAATTATTAAAAAACTGATTTATTTTTTTATTATTTATCATAATCCAGATTGGTATTTTTGGACTTTATGCACCCAATCACGGAGACTGAAAATGTACATCTAATCTAACAGTTAATAATAGAAAGTACAACAGGGAGCAAAAATCGGCCACCGCCAATCCATTATCAGTAGGCCCAACGGACATGTTCAAAGTTGAATGATGACCCACTTCCTTTCATGTTGAAGCGCAAGTTTATTTGATAAAAGATTAATTTGAATTTCGTCATTTTATTTTAAAAATTTAAAATCATCAAAATTTGATCCTCGTTTTTTATAAAAATTAAAGAATCAGTTCAATCATTGATAATTAAACGAATTCCAGTAGTTGGTTTTTTATTTTCGTTAATTTTTATATATAAAATTTTAAATTATTGATTTTTACTATTTATATATATAAATAAGTTTTTTTCAAAATTTATGTATAATAAATTAAAATTAAAAAAATTAGCTTCTCAGATAAAATTCAATTAAACCATTATTCTAAACATGCTAGAAACCCCAAATTTAGGGCCTCAAAAAGCAAGTGAAGAATCTAGTCAGGCCTTTATCATGCTATAGTTGTGACTTGTGACCTAAGCCATTGCCTTGCCAGAAAGTGATATGAGTATGACTGCCTACTGTTTTCCGTATAAACAATTTCAATGTTATAAAAAGTTTTAAAAGGATATTCCAACGGCATCAAATTAATAAAAGAATTTTAGTGGTTGAAATTAAATAAAATTTTATAATACAATGTCAAGGCTTAAAGTGTAATATTATACAGGGATGAATTTTAAAATTATATATAAATTTTGATTTAATGTATAAATTTAGTTTGGTGTAATTGTATGTATGAAATTTTGGTTGTGGTCTAAATATATATAATAAACTATAATCTTGTTTCAATCATACACATTTAAAGAAATAAATACATCAATTTATTTTTATATTGAATAAATATAATTATTTTTGTAGAAATACATAAACATAAAATGATGCTACATCAATAATTGTGTTAATAATTTGTGAGAATTAGATCAATCAAAATTTCATTATAAAATTGCACAAAACTAAAGTTCATGTATAGTTTTGAGATTTATCATTTATATAATATAAAAGTGAGAAATAAATCTACTAGCATTGGTGTAAAACTAAAATAGTTTTATACTTTTTCGTATATTTTGTATGATTAATATTTTAGCGATTCAACTATTGAATTTATCGATATAATTGTACTTATCATGCATGTAATTTTATTAAACGATCCAATATATCTATCATATTAATATTTATTAAATGGTTAAAACTTTTTACATAAAATAAATAGTTAAAATTTTAAATTTATGTCAAAATTGACATGCATGATTTATATAAACAGAATTTGAAACATGTCGATTGGATAATTAATTTTACACCAATGTAAATAACGGATACCTTCCTAAAAGGTAATACGGTCCTAATTTACAAAGTATTAAAATTCATAATCAAATTTATATTAAACATAATAACAACTTGTGTGGTTTCCTTTTGTTTCCCCTTTTCTCGTCTGTTTTATATATATATATATAACTTTGTTGCTTTCCTTTACACATTCTCTGTTTGCTTAGATTCTGCCTCTCCTATATTTGGTCGGGAGTTAATTCAACTATACAACTAAATATAAAAGAAAATATAACTTCAAAAATATTAAAACATATATTTTAACGTGCAACTAAACTTGTTCATTAATTGGATTATTAATCTAAGTTCAAAATTTTAAAAAATATTAAATTTAAAAATAGATTTAGGTAAAAATGTTATTTAAAATATTAATCGAGCCGAGCTCAAGTTTAAATATTAGAGTTTGAATACGACTTAATCTATTTTTAAGTTTATAATATATTATCTTTTATTTATGTGTTATGTAATTTATATTATATAAAAATTAATTATATCATATTGTAAAGTAAATATTAGAAAATATGTTAAGTTGTTTAGCTTTTATAAGTTTCATAAAATAATATATATAATGGTACTAAAAATATTTTATATGTAAAATTATTAAATATCAAATAAAAATATTATTTTTTTAAAAATAAAAATAATATAAGCAATGTAAACGGGTTGGGTTAATCATTTATAAATGTAGACAGATTTGAATAAAATTTAAGACAAATATTTCAAGTCGAACCAGACTTGAGCTACATGCTATCAGTATAATACATGAGCTTGACCTAAGCCATAAACAACTTAACGTACAACTGACTTAGCAATAAAATATTATAATGAATATTGGTATATTAATAGAAACAACATTCTTGTGACACCCTTTACGCGGTCTAGAAGACTGAGCATGTAATACTTCGAAAATTATTATAATAGGAAAGTAAGATATTATCCTTGATATAGTAAAGTAAGGAAATAAAGTGACAAAAGGGGAAATTTTGAGCTGTGTCAACATTGGGAAGTATATTATGATATATTAATTCAAGAAAGGACCAAATCGCAAAAGTAAGAAAAGTTTTGTGGCCCATGAGTAAATACTCAAAATTTAAGAGGTTAAAGTGTAAATATAAAAAGTTGAAGGACCAATAGTGAAAATATTTTAAGGGTGGAATGATCTAGAAATTAAGGAAAATGGATGAATTAGGACCAAATTGAATAGGTGAAGAATTATGAGGGACTAAATTATAATTTTACAAAATTAAGTGATGACTCAAGGATGAAATTTTAAAAGATCATAAAGGGAAAAATGGTCAATTAGAAAGAGAGAACTCTAGAATGCAATGATGATATCGGAGATATTTTGATGATATTTTATAATTATTTAATTAGATAAATATTATTTTATTAATATTTTAATGAGATATTTTTTATTTTTTATTATTTTATTTAGTATATAAGGAAAGAAAGATGAAGAATTCTCTTCATCTTTCCATGCACCCACGTGAGAAGAGAAGAGAATAAATAAATCTTCTTTTCTTTACAATTTGGTCCTTTATAAAAATTCACCATTTTCACTTAGAAATCAAAAGAATTTCCATAGCTACCACGAGAGTAAAATATTAAGGAGACTATGGGGAGCTAGAATATCAAGTTAGATTCAAGAAATACAAGAGAAAATCAAGTTAAAGATTGAAATCAATAGAACAAGGTAAGAACATCAAGATTTTAATATATTTTTAAGTTTGATATTATTGAAAAAGCATGAAAATGATGTTAAAGTAGAGTTTTATTATATAAGGCTCTATGTTATTGATATGTTAGTGAGGGAAATAAGAGGAAGTGATGGGAAATATTGTAGAGAAAGGAAATGAGGGTGTTATAAACTTAGTTATCAACATTTTACACTAAAACAGTTTTGGACAGTAGTAGTAGTATGACTTTGAAAATTTACCAAATATTGTATAAATTGAATTAGAGGTTAATTAAAGTATTAAATTAAATCCTATTGAGCCTATTTTTATATAGAAGAAACAAGTGTAAGCAAAAGAATTTCATATTATGAGATATATGAATTTTGTGAGACAATGTCGATTGATTTAGGGTTCCCTGTTTTGACTTTGGAAAATCATCAAAATTGTAAAAAATAATTAGGGTTTAAATTTATATTTTAAATTCTTAATAAGTCTACTTTGAAGAAAAAATGGAAACATCATCCAAAACCCGTACTAAGAGATAATTAATTTTAGTAAAGAAATGTCAAGTTGTGTAAAAATATATTTGAGTCTAGTTTTAAAAACATCAAGCAGATCTTAATTTAGAATTCAGTAGCTCAAGATATAAATAATTTAGTGACTATGACTCAAGTGGAAAACTTTGATATGAACATAAGTAAATAGTGGAATTATAGATAATATTACATATAAGCATGTCATATACATTAAGGATGTGGAATGGAGAGGAGGAGAAGGAAAATATATGAATATTCAGATAGCATGTGTTTACATTAAAATGGCTAATTTGCATGTTTTAGGCTTAGGGACTAAAGTGAATAAAAGTAAAATTTTAGGGGTAGTTTTGTAAAAATTAAAAATGACCAAATTGCATGAAATGAATTGTCTTATTGTCTAAATTAATATATATTGAAATAAATTATTAATATCAAGTGGGTTTAGAGCTTTAATTTTGTTGTATTATGATATTATAAAATGATTTTGTTAAATATTAATATTAGATTCAAATTGTGAAAATAGTTAAAGTATTAGGGTTTGGTATTAAATTTATATTTTATTAAGGGTTGTATGACAGCCTAGAATATTTGGATAAATTATTAATTGAGAAAAATTAGTTGATTTGATAGATTAACTAGTTAATGGACTAAATTGTAAAAGTTGAAAAGCTAGGTAATTGTGTAAATTCAAAAATTAAAGGGTATAAATTGTGAAATAAATTGGAACTGAAATATATGTTAATGAATGAGAAATTTTATATTTTAGATCAAGATTCCGTAGATACTTGTGAAAAGGAAAAATAGTGGAATAGTCTCGAACTCCTACAATTATTACAATTCAATTCAAGTAAGTTAGTATGGTTAAAGTTTAATAATTATATTGAATTTACGAATGATGTTACGTATTTGATATATTGTTGAAAAATGGAATGTTGTTAAATTATTATGTATTTAGCATATTGTTAAAAAAATGAAATATTGTTAAATTATGAATTGAAAAGAATATCCGGTTAAAGTGGAATACGGGATTGAGTACAATTATTTTGTGGCAAAGGATGAATTGACGGAAAATGCAAAGGATGAATTGACAGCAAATTACCCAAGTAAACCGAGGTTCAGCATTTGTTGCAAACTTTCGTGTTTACTTTCCGTTTAGCTCTCACGAGCTTCTGTTAACTCATACGAGTTTCAGTTTAACCTTTATGGGTTTCCGTTCAGCTCTTTTGAGCTTCAATTTAACCCTTATGGGTTTCCGTTCAGCTCTTTTAAGCTTCAGTTTAACCCTTATGGGTTTCCGTTCAGCTCTTACGAGCTTCCATTCAACCCTTATGGGTTTCTGTTTAGCAGTTATGTGCTTCTGTGCAGCTTCGGGCTTTTGAATAAGATCTGATAAGTGACATATCCGCAAGCCGTTCCCCGATTCGGTAAGATCTGATAAGTGACATATGAAATTAATGTTTGAAGACTTAAGGTTATTATTGGTGTTGATCTGAAATAAGTGTATTCATCGATTGAAATTCTGATGAGTAATAAACTCAAGTGTGATATGTTGATAAAATAAGTTTATCAATGTTGAATTTATATGAAATATGTTGAAGTATGCTAACAAATGTTGTTGTTGATGCTTAGACAAGAGCCAAGCTGCTGGTTAAATGATAATATGTTTATTTATATGATGCGTTGAAAGGATAAGTGCTCGAATAAAAATATACTTGTGATCATAAAAGAGTGGTAAGTTTTAAGTTATGCAATTTCTTATTAAAAGGTTTATCATGTGATTAATTTTAAAAAGGGCTATGTTCAAATGCATTAGCTTATGGTTATGATGGTATGGTTGTTTATGACTGGTGAGTTATGCATATGGAATGAATGAGGAAAGTAAAGAAATGCAAAGGAAAACTTAGAAATTTGGAATAGTTAAAGTTGTTGAATATATTTTATGAATATTGGGGTATTAATATTGGATTATTCTGATATGTATAAATTTCTTATTTAAAATGAATTGATACGATTAAAGTTTAAAATATTGGGGTATTAATATTGGATTATTCTGGATATGTATAACTTTTAGATTATCGGAAGCTCGATTAGGTTGGAAGCTTGTTGGAGATATATCACACTATCTATCGGTTCTATCTGTATTTTCGAATGTTTTAATTTTAGTCATAATGGCATGTATAGGTATTTTGTTTAATGTTGGTTTATATGTAAATTGTTGAGATTAGCCATTTTTTTTAGCTTGTGTCGAATGTCATGTTATAGTTTGTAGATTTGTGAACTGGTGAGGCTAGGTTAGTAACAAATTGGGTGAGAAATATGGCTTGTAAAATGACCTATTTTCGTCTACACAGGCAGAGACATGGACGTGTGCCTCAACCGTGTGTCCCCTGTATCTTAAATTTACACAAAACAGAATGCTCACACGGCCTAGCACACGGGCGTGTGACTTGGCCGTATGACCCAAGTCAGTATACTCACACGGGCTGAGACACGACCGTGTGTCCCTATTTTGAATGCCCACATGGCCAGAGACATGGGTGTGTCTCCAAATCGTGTGAGTCACACGGCCGTGTAACCCTTGCAATGTTGAAAATTTTAAATATTTTTCAAAAAACTTTCTGAGTCTTCGATTTAGTCCCTATTTGTTTCTAATATGTAATTTAGGCCCCGGGGGCTCGTTTAAGGGATAATATGTATGATTTTGATTGGTTTCTAATATGAATTCTAGATTAAATGAAATGTCTGATAATTAATTTGTAAACTCCGGTAATGCTTCTTAACCTTGTTCCGGCGATGGATTTGGGTTAGGGGTGTTACAAAGCGAACAAAGAGCGATACACTAACTGTCAGAACGACAACAATCAATCAATCTTATCAAATATTATTCACTCAACATGTTTTACATACATTCAACAACATTCCAAACAATCATGAGTCAATACAATAATAAAAAAATAACTAAGTCAAAATGAATTTAAAACAACATTTGGAGGCTCTAGTTACATAAACCATGAGCCAAGTACTGATACCTAGGACTATGGTACCTATACTGGGGTAAGTTTCAACTATTTTAGCTTCAATGTTTTATTGCTCCAATACAATTGAGGGTTATACCGATACTTGATCACAATACTAATACTCGAGGCCATATAAGAATACAAGCCTCCCCTGTTTCAAAATTTTAGCTATTCACTTCGAAAGTATCAAAATTAAGGGTCTGAATAACAATACTCAACCAAGAGGTACCATTGCATGGGTATGGGATATCGATACTTCAACTTAGAAATACAAAAATCAAGTCAAAACAAATCATCTAATCATGCTTCAAAGTGAACTTAAACATACATGACATAAAACCAAGCCAACACTAATGTATTTGACATATTAAAACATATCTAAAATATGCAATTTTAAAATCATACATCAATTAAATCAAAATTTGACTACCATAGCAATTTAAATGTCAACTTAAAACAACATGCATTTCTAAATTTCTCAACAAAACCTTAATTCAAAGCCTCACAATCCAAAATAACAAGTAATGTAATATGTACCAAATGGTCACAATACTAATAACAACCATTATAGAAAACAAGCAACAAGAATTCCTAATTTTGAGGTCCTAGGTATATGCTAAAACAACTAGTAAGCAAAAAGTCTTTACGGAAACGAAAGATCCGTCGAGACTCTTGCAAATTAATGTTACTTGGCTCAATGAATCACTCTCAAATTATTTGTGACTTGCACACGAAACATCGAATCTAAAAGCTCAATGATGCTCAACTATTTTCGAGCACTATAATATAAAATAACTAAATTAAAGCATATTATACAATTAACATCATAAATCAACATATTTTATCATGGCATAATAAAAAAAAAAAAACTCAACAACTACTTTATGTGTTAACATATATATAGAGAGAGAGCAAGTTGACAACAATTATTAAAGTTGCTTTGTAATATTATATAACGAGTTTAACCTAAAGAGATAAAATATATCATATTAGGGTAATATACTTATGATAAGGTCATTGGGAAAACACTTATTAAAATTGCTTTGTAATGTTATATAACAATGGAGGGTTCAATCATGGTATTTTAATGTAACAACTCCATAATTAAATAATGTTGTAATTAATAGACAAATGTTAGAACTTAATTATAAATTATTTGAGTTATAATTATATACGTCCATTCGATTCTTCCGCTAGCTCAACATAACCCAAAATAGATTGTAGGTAGAACCAATACTTCATAATGAATGAAAACAATGATTAAGACAAATAGATCGTATGAACCACTATTTGTAGTAAATGTATTCTCTCTCTAAGTACAAAAGATAACTTAGAGATTAAATTAATTCTTCAATTATTATTTAATTGATTGAAATTAAATAATTGAAATTCAAAGTGAAAATTAAATTAATTACTCATAGAAGTTTTATTGAACAAGGTAATTAAATATATTTCATCATATATCCTAATATGGTAAAATTATCATTACTTTAACAAATTTTGAATTGGATTAAGAAAAAAATTAATTGGGAAAATTAATTAATTAATATTTTAGAAAATAGAAAATTGATTAATTGGGTTGGTTAAATTATATGTATTGGTTAAAAGTCCATATAACACATAAAATCGTGCTTAGCACTCAAGACGCAACAAGCCCATCCCAAATGAGAGGAGCAACAAACCCTAGTGTTTAATAGGGTGTGTGGTCGCCCCGTTTCCTAAATAGGAAAGTATAATTTTTTTCTATTAAGATATTATTATTTAATTACTCATTATTTATATAAAACTCTTGCAACATTTTCCTTACAAATAAAAATTATGAAATGACTTAAAACACACCAATTATTCATATATTTTGAGTGTCATTACTCTATCAAAGTATAGTGAAATTTTATTTACAAAATAAATTCTATTTTCTTGAAAATTCAAAGTTTTGGTTTCCCATAGAAAGAATTAATTTTCCTACAGAAAATTAATTGAAAGTTTCTATTTTGTGTGGTCGGTTCGTAAAGTTAAAGCTCACACTCTAAGCAAGTAGGAGTTTAAGAATAACAGAGAAGACTGTTTGATAGAAAGTTAAGAAACAACTTAGATCGCCTCGCACAAAGTACATGTACTAATTCAGTCTAGAGTTTATTACTATAAATTTCACAATACTCGACTTTCACAATGCTACAAACATTGTTTTCTTAACACGCTTTCCAAAAATATATTGTGGAAATGAGATATAATTATGGAAGAAATACCTACACATCTATGCTTTATTCTAAAGTTGTTAAAGTGGAGGTATACACAAAACAAAAATCCATCTTACTAGCAAAATGGGTGATGTTAAGCCATGCAAGCAAGTGCTTTCAAATGTTCGGTTTTGAATGCAAGAAAACTTGGCTAAAATTGAAGATTAGAAAAGAGACTGCGCATTGATGAGAGAAGTGATGAATTCATTAGGGCGTAGTGTGCATTAATTTGAAGATGGTGTGCCATAGGAGCAAGATGTTAGAATTATTGGTGATGGAAGTGGTCCATCAAGAAAAAGAAAAGTAATTCAAATATTACTTCTTATTTTCCTAGTAGGACTAGTGTCGAATCACAACTCATTATCAAGGTTACATTACTAATTGTGTCAAGATATTCATGAAGCTGCATATTGATCGAGTTCGATATTATAACATAAGACTAGGAACCATCGTCAAGACACATTTTCCATGGAAGGATTTTCATCCATTCTTGCGAACAAACATATTTCAAAAGGTAGAAGATTGGTTAAAGAATGTTCTCTTTATCGAAAGTCTAAAGCTTAGGAAGTGAGTTAGCTCTTACTTTTAACAAAATTAGAAGACTAGGAATTATCTAATATGTTACTTCTCTGTTTATAAAATTATAATATATTATTTCCTAGATAAGGGATGGAGGTTCTTTAGTTATGATGCTCTTGATTTTCAAAAGTTGCCGATAAAACATTTGAGTCAAATAGCTTCGTCCTCCAGTTGCGAACAAAATTGGAGTGTATTTGAAATAATACACAAAACGAAGAAATAAATTAGAGCTTCAAATGTTAAATAATATTGTCTTTGTGCATTGTAATCTTCGTTTGATGAATAGGTAAGTACTAATGTTTTACTAATTTTGTTGATGAATAGGTAAGTACTAATATTGCTTTAGTTCATAGAACTTTGAACGAGAACATCTCTTTGGATCCTATTGATGTTTATATTATTGATGTTCATTTCGGTGGTTCAATTTCAAATTTTCAATATTTATATTATTGATGTTCATTTCGTGGTTCAATTTCAAATTTTCAATATTTAAAATATGATTTAAGAATGATAATGTTAATGTTTTAATTGCATTTGAAGCGTTTAATTGATGTTTATGTCGTTATTACTATTTATTTTTCTAATTTTTTCCTATTTATTTTTATTTTAAAATTTTCAGCATTGAATTAATGGTCTAACCGATTGAACTAAAATTTGTGACTTGGCTAGTTCAACTACTAATCCGATTCTAAAAACATTATATAAAATCGTTTGAATAAAATATATTAATTTCAAAAATAACTTTATTTTTATTAAATTAAATTACTACTAGAATTCAGCTTATTTAAAATTAAAAACATTGCAATATGAGTAATTCTAAGAACACTTATACTATATTTGATTCACTAGAATAGAACAAAGTAAGAATGTACTAGCTATTCGTTGAAAATAAAACAAAAAAATATTACATCTTTTGGTTGACTAAATAGGAATAGACAAATAATAATATAACATTGTTTAGTTCGATAAAATGATATTAAAATATACAAGTAATAAGTGTAAATTACTATTTTCCCTTCAAGTAAATAATCATAATAATTAGTGTATTAAAATATACATATTTTCATCAAAAAGTAATATTAATAATAATGTTTAGTAAACCTTTTAAAAACACAATGTTTAGTAAAAATATTAAATATATTTTAAAATAAAATGTAAGATATTATTCTTAAAAATATATTTATAAGTAATATTTTATATAAATGTATAAAACAATATAGCCAATAATAAATAAAATATAATTAAAATTAATATCTATTTTTTTAGTTTTTTTTAAGTAAAATGCATCATTTCATTAAAGAAAGCAAAGTTAGTACAAAATATAATCAAATGACATCTTTTACAAAAAGGGCTTATCAACTTTTAAAATGCTTCAAAAAAGTTCTTGAATCCTTTCAATTCAGATAGTCTCTTTAACTTAGTTCTTTCCCTTTTGAGCCAATCCATTTCGAGTCTACTCACATGCGAGAAAGAGCAACAATGGAATCTAATTCCCTCCCATTTCATAAATGCAATTGTCGAGGTTACTGGTGATCGATTATAAGTATGTTCCTAAAGTTTGCTGATAATTGAGGTTGACTCACCTTCAATAATAATTTGAAGAAGACTTAATTTACATGCAAATTTGAAAGCTCGGAGTCTTGCAATGGCTTTAACCATGAACAACGAAGCTGCATAGTGTTTGATGTGTTATTAATTGAAGTTTTCATCACAAATAGTTTTTCATCTTCTCTTTATTTTTTTCTCTTAGATTTTTTTAATTTTTCTTTTGAAATTTGTAAATAATTATTTGTTTATGTTGAAGATGTTGACATCGGGTTTTTTGATACGTTAAATTTGTTTTTCATATTCCAATCAACCTCTACTGATTAGTTGGTCGAAAAAAAGGTCGACTCTCTTTCCTTCCTTCCTATTTCTCCCCTCCCCTCGTATTGTCTTTTTCTTTTAAGGGTACATCTAAAAATTTTATTTCTATTGCTATTTTGTGTTGCATGTAATAGTTATTCTTTGATAATAGTTATTCTTTGATATCACTAAAGAATATCTATTTAAGGATAGATAGGAATAAACAAGAAATAACATTCCATAAAATGACCAATTCTTCCAACCAAACCGTTGCATTATTATACATTATTGAACAAAAGGGAAATGATTGTTTAATTCCTCCCAACCAAACGTGCCATTACTGTTTTCGATTAATAATTGAGACAACGTTAAAGTTTTAGGTTCAAGTCCTATGGATGGTGAAATAGATGTTGAAAGAGTTTTATGGGTTTTAAGGATTTGATTTAACTCAACTTCAAATTTAGTTGGGCTCAAAATGACTATAAGATGTAGGGTCTAAAAAAAAGTGTTTTTTCTATTGGTCCGTGAAGAATAAATATATAGTTGGATTGAACAAGAAACTTGAAAAATAAAAAATCAATTTGAATAGTGAGATTCAAATATGTTTTGATTTTATTAATGTTTATTTAAATATATTCGATTCGATTTGATTCATCAAATGAGCTCGCAAGAACTCAGGGAAGCTGCGATCTCAGTTCGCATAAATCCAATAAGCTCGCAGAAAGGATTGCGTGCTTTGCAGGCCACCCAGACATGTGTGCAATAGGTGCAAAGCCTACCCAAAATGTCAGACCCAGGAACTAAAAGGACCGTGTGCTCTGTAGACATGTACCCAGTATATCTGGAGTTCACAGAGAATGTCAGTACAAGGGACAGAGAATGTTAGTACTAGAGATAGCGGAGTCAAGACAAAATAGTGGAGCCCTATCATGAGCTGTAATAGTATCTGTAACAACATATATAAATACCTGAACATTCCTATCAATAAGATATGAGAAAATATTACTCAATAATATTGTAATTCTTTATGTCATGTTTGTAGTGCAAATTGTAATTACACAATTAAATAATTTATATTTTCTAAATATTAATTATTATAAAATATTACTATAATAACAATAATTTCTAAACAAGTAAAAAATTAAAATAAAATCATCATATGTACTATGTTAGTCTAAAAAGTAATGATAATATGATTACTAATAAAAATAACAAGAAAAATAAAACATCATATGCAATTTTATCTAATTGTTCTAGTGCATATTTGTTAGGTTATTCCCTCTTTAATATTTAACATATGCTCCTTACCATCATTTGCATTTGAATCTGCATAATTAATATCATCAAGATTTCTTTTCATGCACTCTTCAAAATATGGAACATCTCAATTCCACCTATGATTGAAGCTATGAAATATGCAATATGCTTATAACACCCCTAACCCATATCCGTTGCTGGAACAGGGTTACGGAGCATTACCAACTAGCATTCATATCAGAAACAAATCAAAATCAATCATATTGTCCCTTATGTGAGCCCTCGAGACCCAAAATACATACTAGAAATAAATCGGGACTAAACTAGGTACTCAAATTTTTTTTCGAAAAACATTAAAAATTTTCAGAGGTGCAGAGGAGACACGCCCGTGTGGCCAAGCCTCGTGTCTCACACGGCCAAGAGACACGCTTGTGTCTCAAACTGTGTGGACATTCGAAATAGGGAAACATGGTCGTGTCCCAACCCATGTTCAAACTTATGAGCTCTCTGACTTGGGTCACACGGCCAAGCCACACCCCCTGTGCTAAGCCGTATGAGCATTCTGTTTTGCAATTTAAAATATGCAAGGGACATACGACCATGTCATCTAGCTGTGTGCCACACACGGCTGAGACACATGCCCGTGTCTTTGCCCGTGTGGACGAAAATAAGTCATTTTCCAAGTCACATTTCTCACCCAAATTGACATCAACCTATACACATTAATTTGCACATCACCAAGCCATAACAAGACATTTAAATCAAGCTAGAATCATGTCCTAAACATGTGTTATCACAACATACAACCAATATGTCTTTAGGTACCTCAAATAACATCTTATAACATGTCAATCAACATCCACAATAACCTATTGGTCCAACCACATATATGCATAATTATGCCAAATATACCAATTCAAACCAATCATCAATATACTTATAAGTTCACCATCACTCGAACATATCTAACATACATCAAACATGATAAGCCATATATATATCAAAACATATCAAACACAAGCCATTCAATGGCTAATCATAACAAAACATTTACATGCCAACATTTGGCCAAATTAACCTATATATGCCATTATAACCAAAATTGATTTACTATATATACGGAAATTGGCCGATGGATAGTGTGAAGTAACTCTGACCAGTTTCCAACCAAATCGAGCTTCTGAATTACTATAAAACAAGGAAAATAAAATAGAGTAAGCATTTAAGCTTAATAAGTTCGTATAACATGGAATTTAACTTACCATTATTTCACATATAAGGTAAGCATATACGAATTATCCAAACCAACTTGGCCAAAAGCCTAAACACATATCCTCATCATGTTTGCCAAGTAATCATATATAATAACCCTTAATCATGGATGAACAAAGTCATCAAGCAAGTTCCACATTCTAGTAATAACCAATTCATGCATTAGTATATCATGTAATATCATTTCCATGTACTTCATGTATATACGGGTAATAGTTTGTTTCGAACTCATAATATCTCTCATCAGAACTTTACCCATTGAACCATTTAAAATATCGTTGGATACATCGGTAGTACACACGAATTGTACAAAACTGTAATCCGTCAATTCATGTACATGTATGTTTATACAAACATGTAAATGGGAAGCTCTTTCGAGCCATATAACAAGAAGCTCATGTGAGCTGTATAACGGGAAGCTCTTGCGAGCCAAATATTGGAAAGCCCAAGAGAGCCATTAATTGGAAAGCTCATAAGAGCTAAATAACGGGAAGCTCGTAAGAGCCAAGTATCCGACAGCTCTTAAGAGCCAAATATTGGGGTGCTGATAAGAGCTGTGGTGTGTCCGCAACACATGCAGGATCACAACCAATTCGGGAACCCTAATGACATGTCATTTGTATCCTTCGGATTTTTAAGGTTCAAATGGAACTCGGTACTTATCGGATATGTGGTTGATATTATACATGGCATTTTATACAAATCACACACAATAATATTCAAATTAAATCATATAAATATGCAATTTAGTTACACAAGCTTACCTCGACAAGTGTACGTAAATTCGTAGGCTACTAATCCGATACTTTCTCTTTTCCTAGATCTAACTCCGTATTAGGTTTATCCAGATCTATACGAATGAATTTAACTCAATTTAATATAATTCATATTCAATTCAGTCCAATACACATCTTTGGAAAAATTACTATTTTCCCCCTATACTTTTAATTAATTACAAATTTGTCACTAGGCTCGAAAAATGAAATTCATACAATTTAATCCTTATTTCAAGTCTAACCGATTTTCATACATATCCATGGTAGCCCATGTATTTCACAAAACTTGGAATTTTTCCATAAATTTTTCATCTTTTCAATTTAGTCCCTAAATCATAATTTCATCAAAATTCTTTTTACAAAAGTTATTTATCTATTAACAACCTTTCATTTCTACCATAAAACTTCATAATTAAACGATACTCATCCATGTAAAAACCCTAACACTTTAATAGTTTTACAAATTAATCCCCGAGATAGCAGATTAAGCTATTACAATATCGAAAACATAAAAGTCATTAAAAATGGGACAATAATACTCACCTAATTAAGCGAAATAAGCTTGTCTATCTTCAAGCTTCCATGGTTAGGGTTTCCATGTTTTTATTTTAGGAAAGGTGATGAAAATGATAATAATTTAATTATTTAATTCATTTATCATCATTTTATCATTTACTTTCCAAAATTAACCTTACTAATTTACTAAATTCCAATGATGAATAATCATTCTTATCTACTAACTACACTAAATGGTCTATTTGCCATATAAGGACCTCTAATTTTAAATTCCATAGCTATTTGGTACCTTTAGCTACTAGAATTCAACTTTTCCACTTTATGCAATTTGGTCATTTTCATCAAAGTAGACATGTAAACAATAAAATATCTTAACGAAATTTTCATACGATATTTCTATCATACTATAGACCATAATAGTATGGAACGAGGAAGGGGAAATTCTTGCAACACAAGCAGTTATTCACTCCAACATTGCAAATCCATTCACAACAGAGGCATATGAAGGATTATAGGCAATAAAACTAAGGATTAGATTATGAGTCAACAAAATAGAAGTTATGGGAGACTTGAAAACTGTCATCAAGAAATGTCAAAGCTCTCATACGGATAAATCGGTCATTGGAGCAATAATCAGAGATATTCAAAACCAAATAAATAGATTCCAGGAGATTGAGTTTACTTTCGTCCCAAAAGCAAAAAATATCTACGCTCATACTATAGCAACGAAGGCTCTTAGAAGAAGAGAAAGTTTTTACCTGGAGAATGGAGCCCTAGAAATGTGGTTCGGAGTGCGTTAGGAAACCTCTGGCCAAAACCTCCGGATTGAAGAAAGTGAAGAGTTTTCTGCAATAAGAGGTAGCAGAGACAACGCATTAAATTGGAAACCTGCTATCATTATGGCTGGACGGTTGAATTGAAAAGACGAGATCAGTAGTATCCAGCTATTTAGATTTGACTGGTATAGGATAGGATTAGTTTTATTTTTTAAAATCTAGTTTAATTTAAACGAGGTGGGCTAGTTAGGCCCGATTTGCTTTCTGTTTCAAGTCTTTTCTTGTAATGGCTTTCAACCCAATTTTCTTATGTTTTCCTTATTATATGAAATAAATTCAGTCAAATTATTCAAAAAAAAGTACTTTTTGGCCATAATTTGTATAAAAAATAATTTTTTAAAATTAGACTAATATACTTACACATCTAATTACTCAAGTTTTTACCCTCTCGCATAATTGAAAAATGTTTTTGAGATAATCTAATTACACCAATTCATTGTGACCCACTAATTATAATGATTACTCAAATATGTCATTTTGTGTAATTACAAATAATTACGCCTAAAGATGACTTTTAAACACTACCCAAGAAACTTAATAACTTTTTCAATTTGATCCTTTAACTATAAAATCTAGAAGTAAAAAAGAAACTATAAATAAAATTATAATATTTTTAAAAATTTAAAATTTATAGGTAATTATATAATACAATATCAAATTGTTACACGATTATACCTTAACACAATCTGAATTCAAAGATTAAGTTGAAAAAAATTGCGAAATTCCAAAGGAAAAAATTGTAAGGACTGCTTTTTTTTTTTTTCCAAAACCAAACTGAGATACATCAATAAGGACACGTGCTTAGGCCATCTCACGAAGCACCAAATCCAGAAATAAAACGATAGCAACCCTTTGATATAACTGGTCAGCGAAACCATCGACTGACACGTGGTTGATTTTGCTTGGTCTTTTATTTTTTTATATCACCTCCCAAATAATTGAAAAAAAGAAGTTAATAAAAGAAAAAGGAAGTGAAGCGAAAGGAAAATATATATACATATATATATTATTTATTTTTTCTCAACGGAAAAAGAAGAGACTATTCGATTTAATCTCAGAAACAAAAGGCGAGAGAAGCGAGGAAGAAAAGGGAGAGAGAGAGAGAGAGCTGAAGATTTTGGACTGTTTGGTTTACTTGATAAAAAGTTAGATTGGGTGTGCCGGAGGAGTCTCCGGAATATTCTGCCGTTCGTCGCGATCGCGCCGGGCGGTGATCGGAATCTGATTGGTTTTTTGTTCTTCTTTTTACTTTTTTGGTGTGTGCGAATCCTTTATTTTCGTCAGCGAAGATGGTGAACTCTATGGTAGAGAGAGCTACGAGTGACTTGCTGATCGGGCCTGATTGGGCTAGGAATATCGAGATCTGCGATATGCTTAATCACGACCCTGGGTATTCGTCGCTCTGGATTCCAATTTCTCCTCTCTTCTAAGAAGTTGTTATTGCTCTTATGATTCTATTGATGATTGTGTTCAATTTGATTATAAAAAATGAATATGAAGATTGTGAATCTAGTCTTCTTTCTTGTTTCGGTGTTGGACTTGCTTTTACTTCTTTTTTTGAAATTTTCTCCTCTTGTTTTTCTATTATTTGTAAATTTGAGAGAAGTTAAATATTATTTTTTTTCCTTTTATAGCACGCAAGTTTAATGGGCGAGATTTGGTTCAGGAAATTTATTAGATCGATCATTTTGCTTTGCTTTTTCTTTCTTTGTTCAACATGTAATTTCAATCATGGATGTATTTGGTTATACGGCTTTTAAATGTGGCTTTTGTTGATTGATAGAGGATTTAATTTCATATAAAAAACTTCGACTGGTTATAGAGAGTCAACTACTTTTCTCAAAGTGAAAGATAACTGTATGGCTTTATCTTGCTAATATTAAGTTTATTTTTCTCAAATATGAGCTGGATTTTTGTTAGCTTTACATGAGCAGCTTCATGGTAATTAAGTTTAATACTGTTGTTTTTTGTTGATTATTTTTGGTCACTTTTGCCGGTTGCATTTTAGTTCTTGTGATTTATAGAAAGTAGAAAGGACTGAAGGTATGAACAAAAAAAAAAAAAGGAAAGAAAGAAAGGACTGAAGGTTTAGTTTTCTACTTTTCTGGTTAACTCCAGAAGCTGACTGGATTTATATCTTTTAACTTTGAATAATTTTTGCTTTCTTAAATCTAGTAGTGAAATGTTATGGTTATTATCAGGCAAGCAAAAGATGTTGTGAAAGGCATAAAGAAGAAGCTTGGAAGTAAAAATCCTAAAGTTCAACTTCTTGCACTAACTGTAAGCCGCTAGTAACTTTACGTTGGTTTCTACTAATCCCTGGATATAATGATCACTTTTGTTGCCTGTTTTATTACCTGTTGCTTACATTGAACTAAGCTTGTTTAAATTTGGTTTACTTCCTATGTTCTAGCTGCTAGAAACTATCATAAAAAACTGTGGGGACATTGTCCACATGCACGTTGCAGAGAGGGATGTTCTTCATGAGATGGTTAGAATAGTCAAGAAAAAGGTAGGGAGTCCCATTTTGTAGTTATTTTTTTCTAGTAAAAACTTCTTCTCAATTTTTGTACTGCTCAATTGTAGCCCGACTTTAATGTTAAAGAGAAGATATTGACTCTGATTGACACTTGGCAAGAAGCTTTTGGAGGTGCGAGGGCAAGATATCCACAATATTATGTTGCCTACCAAGAGTTGTTGGTATGTCTGCTAAGGACTCATCTCAAATTGTACGAGACATGTTTTGTATTTCTTGGGATCCAAGTCTTCATATGCTATCCTTCATTCATGACTCTTAATTTGTATTCTTCATATGCTATCCTTCCACATAGTGTGGCCTTTTCCCCTTTCCTTTTTCCTCTCTGAGGCAAATTGGTTTGTTGTTCAGCGTCTTGGTGCAGTATTCCCACCAAGATCTGAGAGGTCTGCACCCGTACTTACTCCTCCTCAAACACAACCTTTGTCTTCTTATCCTCCAAATATTCGCAATTCTGATCGGCAAGACACAGCTGAGTCTTCTGCGGAGTCAGAGTTTCCAACCCTGAGGTATTATTTTTGTTCCTTAGTTGTTTGAGTCGTAAAAGCATGGTTGTTTTTTTTAATGTTTTCCATTGTTCCCATTCAATTTCATGATGGCCTATGTCTGTTTTTTCAGAACTTTCTGAATAATGTCTTTGTAGAAGTTGTGCTGCAGTAATATGGTTATGCAGAAGGCTGCTGCCCACAATAAGTTCTTTTAATGATTGTCTAATAAAAAATCACAGAGCTTATTGAAATATTTTTTGATATGGGCTTCACAGTGAGCTTCAGTTGCTTCAGAAGGATAATATTTCATTCTGTTTGGTGTATAAACTATTTAGTATTTTCTCTGTATTAAAATAAGAGTAATTGTCAAAACAAACTCTTTGTTCACTCCTTAATGTATTTTTTAGAGAGATCAATGTGAGTTGTTGGGTGAAAAACTTCCTATTTGTTTTTAACTTCAGTTTTAGTCAGCACATCAGCGTTCCCTGTCCTTAGCTGGTAACCATGACTGGTGTTGTCACACCGATGATTATCCTTGTCTCCTAGAAATAGAGTAGTTGTAATAGTTGAAGCAATGTAAATGGCTTGTTCTATAATATTATTGATGGCGAAATTACATTGCTATACATATTGTTTTTTAACAGAAGTCTCATTTATCAGTTTGACAGAAATTCAGAACGCGCGTGGTATTATGGATGTCCTTTCAGAAATGCTAAATGCAATAGATCCCGGAAACAAGGAGGTATTTGTTTGCATTTTGATATGTATAGGAATGAAAACATTTTGTTTACTTGCTAAATTAATTGTGTTCTGGCAAGTGCATGGTAATGTAGTTTCTAAGTGGCTAGTCATTAATTGGATTTAATGTGACTACCTAAGTCTTAATATAACTGGCGTTTGCAAAAAAATCTGGTTGGCAATGCTCAAATTCATTGGATGGTGAACCAGTTTTTTTGTGTAAACTTATGTTTTTCCAGCTCTCATAATGAAAATTCTTTACGAAAGTTTATGAAGTTTCACGCTGTTAAATCCTCTACTAAAGATATAATGCAAGTTGTGGTTTCTTTATGTTCAGTTTCTAAAGTCTTAATATAACTGGCATTTGCGAAAAAATCTGGTTGGCAATGCTCAAATTCATTGGATGGTGAACCAGTTTTTTTGTGTAAACTTATGTTTTTCCAGCTCTCATAATGAAAAGTCTTTTCGAAAGTTTATGAAGTTTCACGCTGCTAAATCCTCTACTAAAGATATAATGCAAGTTGTGATTTCTTTATGTTCAGTTTCTAAAGTCTTAATATAACTGGCATTTGCGAAAAAATCTGGTTGGCAATGCTCAAATTCATTGGATGGTGAACCAGTTTTTTTTGTGTAAACTTGTGTTTTTCCAGCTCTCATAACGAAAAGTCTTTTCGAAAGTTTATGAAGTTTCACGCTGCTAAATCCCCTACTAAAGATATAATGCAAGTTGTGGTTTCTTTATGTTCAGTTTCTACTTGCATATTTACTGGTCTTTCATCTACCGTTTCAGGGACTTAGGCAAGAGGTGATTGTTGATTTGGTGGAGCAGTGCCGTACTTACAAACAAAGAGTTGTACACCTTGTTAATTCAACGTCGTAAGGAAACAATCTTTTACTACAACTTTCCTGGGCACTTCATACTCTCTATAAGTTGATGACTTGATGCTATCATCTGTTTTCATGAACGTGTCATGCTTTTCTGCATGTCATTCTCTTTTTATTTCACGGTCCTTAAGGTGATTTTGCTAGTATCACTTGTTAAAAATACTTACCGAGAAGAGGAGTGGTGTCCTGAGTTGAGATCAAAGGGACATCATTATTTATTCAATTAAATCTTGTTGCTGTGGTGACTAGGAGCTGGAGCAACCTGTGAAGGAATTAATTTATGTATCAATTTTTTCCCCTAACCTATGCCAATGAATATCCTTTTTGCATTTATATAAATTTGTGTGATATTTCACTTATTATGGCATGTTAGCTTACAACCTCTATGGATTGTTACAAGAAATTGTGTGAAATACTTCTAACATTTAAGACACGTATCACCTTTGGTTATCTATCTCTTGCAGGGATGAGTCACTTTTATGTCAAGGTTTAGCATTGAATGATGATTTGCAACGCGTGCTAACAAGGCATGAAGCAATAGCTTCAGGAACTCCTTCTCAAGCAAACAAACCTAAGCCTGAACCTGCAAAAGAACTTGTGAATGTCGATAGTCCACTAATTGATACTGGAGACAGTAGCAAGCAGTCTGAGGGGAGGTAATTAGGCTTCTTTGAACTAGATTGCATATGCAGGGATCTTGTGATTAAAATTATTGGTGTTTTGTATTTTAATCTTTTTATTACAACTACGTAGGAATATGCTTAGAATTGCAAGTTCTCTTTGTTATATATGCTGCATTATACTTCTTTTCCTAAGCATTACTGGTGGTAGCCATACACTTCTCCTCGGCATCTTGGAACTTAATTACAAGTTTCTTTCATCTATTTGGTTCATTGAATCCTTGGTAAAATTTGGTTCCTGGGTTTTTTGAAACAAATTGCTTATTGCTGATGCATGGTTATGTTGAAGTGGCAGTCTCTTGAACATTTTAGATCTAGTGATTAGTAGCGAATTTACCTCTATAAGGAGTGGCTGAGTTGCTTATAAAATGTTATGTTGCTAGGATTAACATTTAAATTTATTTAATTTTGGGTTATCTAAAACCCTTCATCTTATATTTCCAGTAGCTTGAGCTTTAACTAACGGGGTTCTTTCACAGATCCACTTCAAGCACTGTTACAAGTTCACCATTTAATCAGTTACTGCTTCCTGCTCCTCCTGCAACTAATGGTTCAACTCCACCACCAGCTGCCAATCCCAAAATGGACTTGCTTAGTGGTGATGACTTCAATTCACCTAAGGCAGATAATTCACTGGCCCTTGTTTCTTTGGGAGAACCACAACAAGCACCTACTGCATCACAGCAGAATGCCCTCGTTCTCTTTGATATGTTCTCTGATGGTAGCAACACCTCCAATTCTGTTAACACCCAGTCTTCAGGTTTGGCTGGACAAACCAACCCTTTGACTCCTCAAATTCAGCAGCAGCACCAGCAGCAGCACAATTTTCATGCAAATGGAACTGCACCAAACATGGGAGCACCTCCTCAATATGAGCAGCCATATGCTCAAGGCACCGTTCCTGCCTGGAATGGTCAGCTGGTTCAGCAGCAACAGCCGCCCTCACCTGTCAATGGTTCGATTCTGATTACAATAGATTTCTGATGCACAAGTAGATCATTTTACTTTTGGCACAGCTCCCTAGGGATAGGCACATTTAAGCACAGCATGCCACGTGCCATTCTAGGAAATTAATAATAAATAATCATGGTCTTCCTCTCAAGAAATTTATGTAGTGACATTCTAGGCTTCTTTGGCCGGCTGAATATGTATTCTTGCTTCCACTACATTTATAATTAATGAACCTTTCCTTTTACATGTGGAGAAGGTGCTGAGAGCAGTGGCTCACTACCACCACCACCCTGGGAAGCACAGGCAGCAGACTCCAGCCCAGTTGCAGGTGCTCAGCATCCCCAGTATGTGGGAAGTGATCAAATGGCGGGTGTGTACATTCAGCCAACCACAACTGGTCATTTACCAACGACTAATAATCATGTGGCTCTGGGAAACCAGTTTGCTGGTTATCATCCACAGCCAATCCAGGGAGCACCACAGTATACAGGCATGCTTCCACAGCAAATGCCTGTGGGCCAGATGAGTTCCATGTATCCTCAGCAAATGCCAACGGGCCAGATGGGTTCAATGTATCCTCAGCAAGTGCCGGGGGCCCAGATGGGTTCAATGTATCCTCAGCAAATGCCAGCTGGCCAGATGGGTTCGATGTATCCTCAGCAAATGTATGGCAACCAAATGGGAGCATATGGGTATGGTCAGCAACAGTATCTCAATCAGCAAATGTATGGGCTATCCATCCGAGATGACAATGCCCTGAGAAACTCTTCCTACCAGGTTTCCACTTCATCTTATGTTCCACCTAGTAAGCCTTCAAAACCTGAGGATAAGCTGTTTGGGGACCTTGTTGACATGGCTAAAATTAAATCAACAAAAACCACTCCTGGAAGAGCTGGTAGCATGTGAACCTGGATTTGGTTTTTCTTTTTTACATATTTTTTTTTGGTGGCTAACTTGTTTCTTATTTTATCTCATTTGCCTTCGTTAGATATTTTTCTTGACTCATATTTTGTGTTGAATGTTTGGTATTGGAATCATGTACACTCCCTGTAGAGAAAATAGAAAGATCTCGCTTTCGGGTTATAGGTTGAGTTTATAGATTTGATTCTGTCTCTCTGTTTTTCTCAGACCTATGGAAATTTTTATTTTTATTTCTATTTTTATTGTAATAAATAATATATTGTACATGTCGAAATTTTCTTTCCCAAGTTTTAAGACACTATTAGACAGTAGGCATTTGAAATGCATGTTGCAATGATTTTACTTTTTCTGGAATTTTACTTTTGACTTTACTAAATTAGAGGATTGGTCCAGAATTCTATGCAAATTTGTCCTGCACCTTTTTGGGATAATGTTTTGTTGTATCCATGTGTAACAGTTTGCCTTGGAGAAGGCGAAACTCTTATCTTTTGTTGTTAACTATCAGAATCCACCTTTATTTTCCCAACATAGTCCGTCATTCCTAAGTTGATGAAGATGCAAGCAACCTTATAAAGTTAAACTAAAAACAATGGGTTTCTTAATAACCTAGTCAAAAAGTCAGGCTATGACTATCATTCAGTTTAGTTGGTTTGGTTCATAGGGACTGAGCCTAAATTGGGGATATGCATCCGATTAAGTTGGTTTGTTTCATACGGGTCAAATCTTGAATTGAAGTTTTATGAATTCATATTTGGCAACAAAAATATCTTTAATTTGATTTTAAGTTGTTTCAACTTCGGTTCCATTCTCCTTATAAAAAAAATCAATATAAATATTTAGTATTATTTTAAAAAATAAATCTAATTCTGGAGTCGGTTTATAAGTTATAACCCTTGCCATGAAAATTTTTAAAATTTTAATTTCTCCCTAGCTAACTGAATTTTAATTTGATTGACATCATTATTGGAATATTTTGAAGAGTGTAAATTTGGATATCCTTTAGCAGGGTGGTTTAGGTTGATCAGTTTGGAGAAAGTAATAGATCAATTGACCCAAAAATCGTTATGAACTAGTTAGATAAAATTTTTTAATATTTATATTTTTTAATCAAATCGAACATATCAATAAATAGTAACCTGAACAATTCAACCAGAAATAGTATAAAAAGAATCTCTAATCTCTTGATTTGGGGTGGACGTAGAGCGGCAAAACGGACGGGCATGAATCAGCCCAATATGACCCAAGATTTGGTCCAGTTTGGATTAAATCATGCCAGCCCAGTCCACTGCCAGCCGTGCTTAGATTCTTAAAACTCTTACAACCACAACCCATGACCCGACGGTTTTTTTTCTCACATCACCAAAATCAGACCACGACCAAAATAAGCTTCCTTTTCCTATCATTTCAGGGATCTTCCCCAGGTCAGATTCTTAAGCTCGTATTTTTCTTTTTTGTCCTTTTTTTTAAAAATTATCAATTATTGCTCTAATTGATTTCTATATCCCAAATCTTAATTGATCCGATCTCTAACAAAACCTTGACAATTAATTCTTTTCATAAATAATAAAACCTTAGTGGAAATTCTTAACAAAGCTGCTTTTTGTTTTCAATTTTACAGCTATTTTTCACGCTGATACAGAATTATATAATTTGTTTTGAAGTATTTTTGAATTTCCTACAAGCAACGAGAGATGCAGGTTAGTTGATATTTATATAGATGGTATAGATGGCTTTTAAAAAAATCTTGCGTACTTAATATACATGTAGATAGCCTAAGAAGTTAGTTTGGGTTTTCGTTAAAAAAAAAAAACGATTATCCCCTTGATTAATATAGTTGAAATCTTTATATGAAGGCATCAAGGGCAAGGTTGTTTAAGGAATACAAAGAGGTGCAGCGAGAAAAGACGGCGGATCCCGATATTCAACTTGTTTGTGATGATTCCAACATATTTAAATGGACTGCTCTAATCAAGGTTGTTTCTAAACTAAAAAATGGAGGAAAAAAGAAAATTGTAGACATTATTTATTGTCGATGTCATCTAGAGTTTCTTTTTTTCCCTTGATACATATTGGGGGTATGGGTATATGTGAATGATCCTTCAAGAAGAAAACCTAGAGAAAGTTGAATATGCTCATATTCAGACACGTACCCATATCCGGATTTCACCTTTGAATCCTGGTTATATAGAATTTTATTTTGATTTTGTCTAAATTATATGATTATATATATAGGGACCATCTGAGACACCTTATGAAGGTGGAGTGTTTCAGCTTGCATTCGCTGTTCCCGAGCAGTACCCTTTGCAACCCCCTCAAGTGCGGTTCTTGACAAAAATATTTCACCCCAATGTGCATTTTAAGGTATGATTTCCTTGCCTTGATAGCTGTATATTATCTGCCGGAATATTTGACTACATAAAATGGAATGAAGGAAAGATGTTTTGATTCTTAAAGATAGCAATTGCATCTTAGCATCTGATTTATATATGATGAACTTTCCATTCCTTTTTGGGGAATTTTGGGTACTTGGCGTTTTTCAACTAGGCAGCCGTGAGCCTATGACTGCAAAACAGAAGGGATTTTTACACAGTATTCAAGGCTTTTCACCATAATATCTCTTAGGAGGCGTATGGATCTGGAAATATTTGATTATCTCTGGTGGTAGGATTACCTGCTATTTAGATTACTTATCACATTATCAGATATGATACATTATCAGATTTAGTTCATTTGATTGAAATGTAAGATTTTACTGTTGATGACGAATCTAAGAATACCTGAAAACATATTTTACTAAATTGTCTTTAATCATAAATAGGATGAAAGAAGTTATTAAACTATACTAAAAGTGAAATGACTGAAAATAAAGGAAAATTTTAATATAATAGTAATATACAAAATGCTAAAATTTTCAACTAACTAATAATTGAATAATGGAAAAACTAAATAATACTAATATTAATTGTAATGTAATAAGCAAAATATAGGGTGTGTTTAGCATTCCTTTTCAAAAACATTTTTCAAGCCAAACCAATTTTTTAAATCATAAGCAATGTTAAACAAATAGACTTTCAAGCCAAAAGTACTTTTCAAACTGGGTTTTTAACCCAACCTAGAATGCTAAAAGGAAAATTTTCTTTAGCTTTCGAGACGTTTGGCTTTTGAAAAATCACATTTGTGCTAAATTATCTATTCGGCCTCATTTTTTAGCTTCTAGCTCCTGGAAACTTATTTTTTACTTTATAACATAAACATTTTCTTTTTAAAAGAACTTTTGGACAACAACGCTAAACATTTGAATCTTAAACCAAAATTTTAAAAAACATTTAATTATCCCATAATATTATCGACAAATGTTAAAATTTTCTTAACAAACAATGATAGACAAAATTCACTCATTCTAAATAAATATAGTTTAAATGTTACTTGAAAAGAAAAAATGGAGAGTTTGATTCACTAGTATTTATTATTTTTTGTCTTGGTTTTAATGAAAATGGATCATAGTCATCAAGAATGGGTTAAAATTGTCACAAATTCTACATATTCTACACTAGCAAAGTAATGTGAAAGTACCTAAGAAACTTACTGAGTCTTGGTACTATCGGTAATATCATATTATTGGCATAAAGTAATGTCGTTGAACCAAATGTGTTTATGCGATTACATATTGTAAGATTCT
Organism: Gossypium raimondii; assembly: GCF_025698545.1. Taxonomy (NCBI): domain Eukaryota; kingdom Viridiplantae; phylum Streptophyta; class Magnoliopsida; order Malvales; family Malvaceae; genus Gossypium; species Gossypium raimondii. Next base: position 50,908,667 of record NC_068571.1, read on the forward strand.
CACCGGGAACCTTACATTCCATGATCCAAACTGCTCTTTAGTTTTTGCAAAATACTGTGTTTAGTATGAATGTATATTTTTTTCCATCTCTTTGCAATGTAGTATTTAAGATTGGCAATTCTTATGGCTAGGGGAGTGTAGGTTAGGAGAGATTTGCGAGAACCCTTTCCACCAAGATTGCATGAGACTGAGGAAGATTTTGCTTTTATTAGTAAATTCCACCTTCTCCAAGTTGGAGCAAAACTTTAGTTTCCGTCTGTGGACTTTATTTTACTTACCAGATTTCCAGGAAGGAGCAATTGGGTCATAATGTCAGAAGATGAGAACAAAAGTTAACATTACAATCTTGTTTGTAAACTTGTACTCTGCTCTAGATTCTAGAACATGTTTTACTGGTGGAAAAAGGTAGAGCTTTGTCATCCATTTTATTGGCTTATTTTAGGAATCCAACTTCCAACAGGTCTACGGATCATTAACATTTGAAACATAACAATTCCATGATATTCAATTAAGAATTTAATCCATATTTATTAAAAATGTCTTGTACAGACTGGAGAGATCTGCCTTGATATATTGAAGAATGCATGGAGTCCTGCTTGGACACTTCAATCTGTTTGTAGGGCTATAATAGCCTTAATGGCTCATCCAGAACCTGATAGCCCTCTTAATTGTGATTCTGGTAAGTTGGTGTATTTGATGCTTTTCTTTTCTGTTTCTTAATATTATGAATTTACCTAGTAGTGTAAAGATTATATCAAATATAAACATGAATCAAGAGTGTTCTTCATTTACTACTTAATACAGATATGCATGTTTATTGTCATGGGTGAAAAGTCTTATATATAGAAGAATTTATAAATTCTATCGAACTTTAAGCTACTTCTATGTTTGATGTCATCCTTGATGGACACTTTTCCTACTTGTGGGCAGGCAATCTTTTAAGGTCTGGTGATATGAGGGGATTCCAGTCCATGGCAAGAATGTACACCAGACTTGCTGCCATGCCTAAAAAAGGGTGAACTTAAATGGTGTAATGAACAGTCTTAAACTGTAAGCGATTCACTTGTTGTGCTTTCCAAATAACATTCAAGAATGTCTCCAGTTTTTCTGATCCAACATATAGATTATAGAACAACATTGATGTTTATGTATCTAGATTACCAATAAACCAGTATCCTAAAGAAATTGAATTGTGTTTAAAAGCACTAAATAACATTATTGCAATTTCTATTCTAGTTTGTTGATATGTTTTTTCAGTAAAATGGTTTAATTATGAATTTCATCTCTCTACTGTTGAAAATTGAGTAGTCCAATTAGGTGATACTATTAGGCCTTGCAATTAATTGTTGTTTGAAAATTCTTTCAGTAACTTATATGCAAGTGTCAAAATGCTAGAACTTTAGTCTAGCAACCTATGCAATTTTAAGTGGTTTTTTTTTTAAATTTGCCTAAATCAACCTTATTTTCAAAAAATGAGAATTATTATAGAAATTCTCTAAGGTACCAAAGTAAAGCGGAAGCAAAATCAAAAGGGAAATAAGCTTCAAATGAATAGAAAAACCACAAGAAAAATAGCGCACGTTAAGTGGTTGAGTAAATGTTCTAAAAAATATTAAGGTTTACAACTAAGTAATTATAAATAAGGAGAAAGGCTTTTATCTATAGTTGAACTCCGCCTATCTACAATTATCCATAAGGACTTAAGCTATATACATTTTTATATTTTAGGATTTACATTAACTACCTTGATAATTCTAGTTTTACCGGAGTGTTTTACTGGGCCACCAACAGTTTAAGTAGACAGGTTTCTCCATATGTTCCACAAGCCAGGTCAATTTGAGTGGATTAAATGAGTCTCATTTGATCAATAGACTACCATGAGATGTTTCATGCGCAATGGTCACGAGCTTTAATCCGTGGCCTTTGACATTCTCTCCCACCCATTTTCGTAACGCCCTCGTTGCATACTCGAACTGACACTGGTTTGACTCATTTTCCTCTCAACTAGTCTCTCTGTCGGGTAGTTCCATTCTTTGAAACATTTGCCTCAGCTTATGTTTCCATCATCGCCTAACTCGAACTATATTTCTCGATTATACATCTTGATCGTAAGAGGTCACCGCACTTACTTACCCCCATTGTGATTTGCCTCGACCAGGATCCTGTTAATCCATATAAAAAGACTTTGGTATACTCACATTGAACACGGGTTAACCTTGAGTATTGTATTTAATTTTGGTTTGTAAACCCCTTGGCTTATCCACTTCAGAACTCTAAAAGAGTCATTGTGTCTTTACTAAGCCAACGGTTAATTACAATATAAAACACTAGATAAGTTTTTAAAATACACTTCATTCGTAATATTTACTCGACTTGACTACTTAGTTTGCATCCTTACTTTTTCTACAAAGTCTGATGCAAGACTCATCTCTCTCATAAGTGGTAGCCCCACTGATAACTAAAGAAGCATCATATTGATTTTCTGTCCCTCTAGCATTTCCAAAGAGGTCTTTGTAGCACTCCGATCTGGAAGTCAATATTCCCACCACATAGAACATTCTTGGCTAGCTGGATTGTCGACAATACAGTGGTTCCATCTCTTGTGTCTTGACTTACCGACACAATGCATTGTTGTTGTCGAGTATCCAAGATACAATCGGTAAAAGGAACCAAAAGAGGATTAATATTGTTAAGAAAATTCAAGCCAAGCACAAAGTTGTAATCATTTAAGTGAATTACCTTAAAGTCTTCGCCTTTCCATTTATCAATCTGTAGTTTCACTCTTTGTGCTACTCTCATAGTTGGGACCTTTTTGGAATTAACAATATTGATCTTTTTGGCTAATTTGCTAACCAATAGACCAAATTTACCCACAACTTTCTCTAATATGAACAAATCAGATATCCCGTATCGACAAGAGCGCTTCTCCTTCGGCCTGCGATGTTGATGTCCACGAACATCATCCCTTTCTACTTCTGATCCCTCTTCGTCTTCGCAGAATTGAGTATCATCGACCCAAGCTTTAAAGTTTCTCTCTAGCTCCGCTTCATCTTTTTAGTGACTACAAATAGCTTAGATAGCTCTAGACAACCCCACATCTTATGCAAACCACAATATAAGAAGCATTTCACTGGCATCTTCTCATTCTTTTTGACCCTATTGGCTTTTATAGAACGCACAATCGAACTAAGTCGGATTATTGCCTTGTTTGGCTCATCATCCCCTTCGATGGCATAAAACGCTGACTTTTTTAAACAGTCTCTCACCATATGTGGATCATCACAAAGGAAGCATTTCACTGGCCCCCTCAGTTTGTTGTTGCGTTTTCACTTCCCATTATATGGTCTTACATTATCACCATTCTTATCATTTCCACCGTTGCTATTTATGTCTAGGTCTCCCTCATGGTCTTCCTCGCCTTTGCTCATCTCTTTAAGCTTGGAAGACTCTAACTTACCTTAGTGATCCAATTGTGCACAGTGTAAGGATAGTCGCTCAAAGGATAATTGAGAATAAACTAAAAGAAAAGGGAAATGAGGAAAAATAAAAATTACTTAAAACTAGAGAAAAACATAAAAATTTATATAAATTCGTAGAAATTAAAAATATATTTATTTTTATTTTTAAAACACATAAAATCTTAAAAGAGTGAAAATAAAAAGTAAAAAATTCAGAAAAATCTCAAAAAATAAAAAATCAGAAAAAAGATATGCATATAAAATTTCAAGAAATTTTAAAATATACTTTAAAATATATAATATAAAAAGAACCAAATATAAAATGTAAAAATAAAAAAATAGTAAAAGACAATTAAGATATTTGTATAAAACAATGCAACCTTCCATATTTATATCTTAAATTTGCCAATAAACTCCCACCATCAAACAATTGCAACCTTTGTCCTTTCGCATGGAATTGTTCGAGATTTTTATTAAAATATTACAAAAAAATAAAAAAAATATCAAAATAATATAAACTTTTTTTATTTACCAAAATAATATAAAATAAAAAATATGTCTGAAGGAGGGCCTGCCACAGGCGGTACCTTTGGTGCCTGTGGCAGAGGCGGCACCAATTGTTCGTATTTTGGCCCTCTGTTCGTATTTTTTTCTCGAATTTTATTATTTTTAAAAAATATAATATTTTATATTTTTTTATTTTACATTATTTTAGTACATTATATTTTAAATGTATTAATTTAGTGTGTTTTTAAATAAATTAAAAATCTTTATTTCGCCCTTTATTCGTATTTTTTCCGGATTTTATTACTTTCAATAAAAATATACTATTTTCTAATTTTATTATTTTACATTATTTTGTACATCAAGTTTGAAATGTATTAATTTAGTGTTTTTAAATAAATTAAAAAAACTCTTATTTCGCCCTTTGTTCGTATTTTTTCCCGAGTTTATTACTTTAAAAAATATACTATTTTCTAATTTTATTATTTTACATTATTTTAGTACATTATATTTGAAATGTATTAATTTACTTTTTTTAAATAAATTAAAAAACCATTATTTGCCATTTGTTCGTATTTTTCCTGGATTTTATTACTTTAAAAATATAATATTTTCTAATTTTATTATTTTACATTATTTTAGTACATTATGTTTGAAATAAATTAATTTACTGTGTTTTTAAATAAATTTAAAAAACCCTTATTTCGCCCTTTGTTCGTATTTTTTACTAGATTTTATTACTTAAAAATACTATTTTCTAATTTTCTAATTTTACATTATTTTAGTACATTATGTTTGAAATGTATTCATTTAGTGTGTTTTAAATAAATTTAAAAATCCTTATTTCGCCCTTTATTCGTATTTTTTCAAATTTTATTACTTTCAATAAAATATATTATTTTTGTATTTTATTATTTTATATTATTTTAGTACATTATGTTTGAAATGTATTAATTTGCTATTTTTTAAATAAATTTTAAAAAACCATTATTTGACCCTTTATTCAGTATTTTTTCCTGATTTTATTACTTTTTAAAATATAATATTTTCTAATTTTATTATTTTACATTATTTTAGTACATTATGTTTGAAATGTATTCAATTAGTGTGTTTTTAAATAAATTTTAAAAAAACTTATTTCGCCCTTTGTTCGTATTTTTTACCGGATTTTATTACTTTCAATAAAAACACACTAAATGAATACATTTCAAACATAATGTACTAAAATAATGTAAAATAATAAAACTAGAAAATAGTATATTTTCAAAGTAATAAAATCTGAAAAAATCTGAACAAAGGATCTGAAATCTTAACATGTTAGTGCCTCACATTACAGGCACCATTGGTGCCTGTGGCATCCCTCCATTCAGCCATTTTTTGTATTATTTTGATAAATAAAAAATATATTATTTTAGTATTTTTTATTTTTTGTAATATTTTGGTAAAAACTCGAATTGTTCTTATAACATTTCATAATGTTATATATATATATATATATATATATATATATATATATTAATTTACTATTAAAATTTTATTTATATGAAGGAAATATTGTTTTTCGTGCTCAATTTTACTAGACTTTAATTTCCTTTATACAAAATATACATAAAATTAGAAATAAAAGTAAAATAGAACTAATTGATATATTACATTGAACATATTATCTACTCAAAAAAGTATTTTTTTTTGAATTTCAGTCTTTCTTTGAATTTGATGTATCTTTTACAAAAGAAAAGTATAACTTATAATTTCCAGAAATTTTTTATTTTTTCTGATTTTAAAAAATTGAATTTTTCCTGAATTTTTTTCTATTTTTAATTTTTATTATTTTTATTTTATTTCAAAAATAAATTTCAAAATAGAAAAATATTCAAAGTTATTAAAAAGTAGTATATATATTTATATATCTATATTATTTTGTGTTTTTCTATATCTTTTGAAAATTTCTCTTTATTTTGTATCTCCCTTTTCTTGTATTTTATGTAATTTTAAAAATAAAAGTAAATATTTTTAATTTCTGAAAATTTTCTATAATTTTATTTTTAAATTCTTTGATATCTTTCCTAAATTATTTGTTTTTTTAAAAACTTTTTCCCCTTTTTGAATTTATTCTATAAAGTAGAAATATAGTGATTTGACATACTGAAAGCACACCCCATCATTTTTTTTGTAATGCCATTAACGGTTGGGGAAAAGTGCATCATGATTTGACATTTCATGTACCAAACTGATATAAAAATTATTTAAGTAACAAAGTGATAATTGGTTGCAACTTTGGGGGTAAATAATGCATTAACCCTATTATATATTAATTATAAATTTAATTTTTATATCTACTAATTACATAGTATATAAAAATAATATAATATAATATAAATAAATATTAAAATTATACATGAATTTTGATATAATTTTTAATGTTATATATTAACTTTAATTTGGTGTATTTGTATACATCAAACTTTAATTTCGATTTAAATTTCATATTTCACTAATTCCATTATCTATGTGACACAAATTTTCATTAAATCATGTGTATGCCGACATGACATTTTATTAGGTTAAAAATAAACAAGCAAATTTAAATTATTTCTACCTAGATTAAAATAAAATAAACACACTTGAGTAATATGTTTCTTACTTTCCCCGTAAATCTTTTTTTAAATCTAGGTAGAAATAATTTAAACTTATTTTATATTATTAAATCTAATAAAATGTCATTTCAACAAGTTACATATGATTTAACGGAAAATTATGTCACGTAGATAAGTAAGGTTAATGAAATGTGAAAATTGAATTAAAATTAAAGTTTGATGTATATAAATGCACCAATTAAAGTTAACATTGCAAACTCGTATAAAAATTCATGTATACTTTTGGTATTTGTCCCTATAATATATTAGAAATTTTGAAACAACTTAAGTCGGATTTGAGCTTTGAATATTGAACTCAAATCCAATTCATATTTTAGATGAGCCTAATTTTTTAAACTTATTTTATAAGTTAAACTCTTTCAAAATTTAGACAAACTTTTGAGTTTAAAAAATAACCCAATTAATCTATTTCACATAGAATTAAAAAATAAGTTTTTTTCCACGGAATAGAAATCTGTTTAGTTAAATTCAAATGTGTCCTTTAAGCAATAATCAAATAAAATCTAATGTTTTACTTGTGCTTATTGCATCCTCGACTACAATATAATTTATTTATTTTAATTGGTTTAAGACCCAAAATATTAATTGACTTTTAAAGTTTTTATTGAGTTTGTGTCATTCACAATTGAGTTTTAACTCAGTTGTGAATTTATTAATTTTTTTATTTTTACAAGAAATAAATATTATTTTGAAGGTATTTTTACCTTTTATATAAATCTAAAAATACTTACATAGAGTCCAAACCCAAAACATCACAAAATTTTATTTATCCAATTTTATCATCTAAACTAAAACATATTTATTTTTATATTAAAATGTTATAAATTTATTAGATATGTTGGGGTAAATCCGTTTAAGCAATGAACAAGTAAAATAACGAAAAAATTAAAAATACTGAACACAAATACTTTATGTGGAAAAACATTTCTAAGAGGATAAAAACTATAGGTAAAATAATTTCTTAAAACGGTAAAAACGAAGAGTACAAAGATGGAGATCAAACTAAACTCTGAAACCCGAAATAAGAACTCTCAAAACGTAAACACAAAATTCTTTAAAAGCTTGTAAAAATGAATAGCTAAATGTGTAATGAGTTATTTTTTTAGAGTGAAAAAATACTTATTTATAAACTAAATTTGTAAGTCAAATAATATTAAAATAATCTACACTAATTAAAGTTTAACTAAGACAAAAAATTAAAAAAATAATATTTTCACCTACATTATGAATGTGCTATAAATATAATATTTATAAAATAATAATTACCCACCTTAATTCATAAAATATTCAATTTCTCTTTACCGCTAAGTGTTGTGGATTACATCATTCTTTGCTAAATGGGGTTTGATAATTAATTTTAAAATTGAGTTAAATTGTAAATTAAGAGTAAATTTTTAATATTATTTTTCTTTACTTTTAAAGATCTAATTTTCTTTTTCATTCACAAAATTCAAAGTTAATACCTTACTTTAAAAGCTTGAATTTTTACCAATAAACCAGACATTCATTTAGTGCCATCATTCCCGTTCCACGTATAGGTTGCTGTCCCTTTCTCAAACAAACCCCCAAGCTGGATGAACCTAAATACAATTGTCTTTCCAAACGGAGGGCATTAATTAATGGATCTCGACCAAACATTATTACATAACTTACAGATACATGTCCTAAAAAAAATAAGCTATAAAAATAATTACTTTTTATTTATTTCAGATTACATTTTAGTTATTTATGTTTAAAATATTACGTTTTAGTCATTTATGTTATCATTTTGTTACGAAGTGGTTACTCTATACCTTCCTAATGGCAATCCTATGTAACAGTCCAAATGGGTTTTAAATGTCAACTTGAATGTCCTATGTGGCAGTTCAAATTAAATTTATTTAATTAAAAACTTATTTTCATCCAAGTAATTGGATATCTAAGTTGACATTTAAAACCCATTTGGACTGCCACGTAGGATTGTCGTTAGGAAGGTAATGGGAGTGACCACTTCGTAACAAAACGATAATGGAGATAACTACAACGTAACATTTCAAACATAAATAACTAAAATATAATTTGAGGCAAACAAAAATTACTATTTTTATAGTTTACCAAAAAAAAACAGATATCTAATAATTAACTCAAAAGATTTATATGAGTTGGCTCAGATTTTTTTACCCAGAATGAACAAATCATAAATATTTACAAAATAATATCTAATACAAAACAATTCTTTAATTTGACTTCCTTCGTGTATAAATTAAAAAGAAGAAGTTATTTTCAGTGATAAAAGAATCAGATTGAAAAATAAGGATCTGGATTTAATATTCTAAAATATAAAGTCCTAGTTTGATTTTTTTTTAATTAAAGCAAATATATTCAGTATTTTTTTAGTGTGAAAGCAGATATACTTTAGTTTTAAACTAAACATATTTAATAATATTTTCAAATACATCATATTCATTTTTATACAATATTAAAGTGTAAATTTAAACCCTTTAATCATAGCCTCCTATGGTCTAATAGATCAAATTTATAAAAGAAAAAAACCTTGGAATATTATTATTTACAAAAGCAAAGATGCGGACGCATGCATGCATAAAAGAAGACAAAGTCACTAGAATTGGCAGAAAGCTATAAAACTAAGTTTTATACCTTAATCATAAGTATAATCAGACCTTAGCGCAGATTTATATGTATTTATAAGAGATCTGGTAGGAAGATGATGAGTAGATACATATACACTACACAGTGACATATATATATATATATATATATATATATATATAATAGACACTTGTCTTTTTTCTTAGGAAATTTTTAATTCAGCTTTGAACTGGGTTTTTCTTTTTCTAAAAAAATTATGTTAATAGAAACAAACCTTTTTGAGCACAGAAAAAGTTCTGGGTTTTTGTCCCAAAGCGTTTCAAAATAAAATCAATTACCATTTTTCCAGCATAAAAGAAACTCATCATTGATAACATCTTGCCCTTTATATAATCAACTAACCTTTTTGCTGATGAGCTGACATCTTACCCAGATTACATATACAGGAAAATGAATATCCCTATATATATATATATATATATATATTCCTTTAAATTGAGATAAATCGAGAACAAAGAGATATCCATGAAAATTATAACCAGGATTTTGTGAGATTTACAGCTTTTTCGACAAGATTTTTGTTTTAAAGTTTATGCTTTCTTTCTTACCCAAAATCTGAAGTGAGATTTTTGAGTCATAAATTAGTACCCTAATCGCAATCTGGCAGATTGGATGGGTTCTCATTGTCCAAACGAGTGGGCTACTGCCCCTCTTAAGGAGTTTCCGGATCTTCTTTCTTTTAATCTTGTGTCATCACACATTTCCAAGAAAAAAAAAACAATCAGATCCACCAAATATAGTGCATCAGAGAGAATTAACCAAACTATCTTTATATATTCTGAGTCAAACTTAGTTTTTTGGATGAGAACTGCAAATAATAATGGAGCCATTTCAGATATTTTCAGGAAGAGGCAGCTATGATGTTGGGAACTTAGGTCATCAAAAGAAATATTTCTAATTTCCCTTGAAAAAAGAAAAAGAAAATGAAGGAATTTTCTTTTTACTATATAATTGGATATATAATTGTTTGTTGGTGTTGGTCTATATGCCTATAATGGCAGAAACATTATGAAGGAGGGCCCTCTCCACATGAAGGGTGATGTATCTTTCAGTCTTTAGACCAACAAATCTTCAATATCTATGACATTTTTTTAAATTTTTCTGAAATTCAACACAAATATCAATGGGTTCACTGACCCCTAAGTTCAGACTCAGAAACTCCTCCTATATATATATATATATATATATATATATATATATATAAAGAGGATACTGTACTGTATAGTGTGTACTGGATCCATCTTAGCCACCCACTTTCACTCTTATCACTATTTCGGCACTAAATATAAAAAATAAGAGAAGGGGTTTTAGATTTTAAGATTCTGAATCTAAAACAGTATAAAGTGCCCATTGGGAGAGCATATCAATGGAAAACAATTGATACCGGCCTTGATTTTTTCTTTGACCTTAAAGTGAGTTGGGTATTTTTAACGGAACATATGGTTGATATGATTTTGTCCATCCATGTCATATGCATGGTTCCTTTTAAATAAGTGTTACACATGTGCTAGTAGTGCCACCATAACCCCGAAATCAATTAAATTAAGAAATCTAAATATCTTATTCATTTTACTTTTGTTTCGGTATAAATTAAGAAAAAACATGAAATTAGAACTAGATGAAAATAGCCAAATTTACATACATTCAATAAACTAATTAATATTGTTGGATTGTGCGGTAAAGATTTAGATTTCTTAAGCACGATTTCAAGTTTCAACCTTGTAAAACAATGTTGAAAGAACTTATTTTTAAAAAAGAAATCTGACCTAATTCAATTTTACATATAATAAAAAATTTTAAGATAAAAAAAATCCAATTAGCCATGAACATATGATAAAGCCATGCACACAAATTTTCGATCAGCTGACAAAGATCGTGGATGGAGCTTGCAGTTGAAGAGGGGTTTTAACCGCAACATTGGGATAGCTTCAGTTTTGGAAGCAGAGGTGTGGGCTGCTCTTGACGGTCTCGCCATTGATTGGAAGAGGGGACATGACAAGGTGATTTTTGAAAGTGATGATCAGATTTTGAAGCAATTGTTGAACAATTACAGAGATGAAGTTACTCCAATTCGCTGATTCACAACATCAAAACGTTGCTGCAAAGGAATTGAGGTTCACATCCCATGTGAAGCCAATACAATATCCAAATAAAATCTGACCTATATTAATTTTGTACATAACCAAAATTCTTATGATTATTCGAAGCCTAGATATGTAAGAAAGAAAAACACCATTCGATTAGCTAGGAACATTGTATAATATAGGGAAAGATGTTTACTTACGTGAATATATATATATCATGCATATTTTTGGACACTCCTTCCAGATGGATTCATGACTTCTTTTAATTTGGAAAAATTCAACAACCAAATTGAATTTAATATACTTAATCTATAAGTAAAGATTTCAACCTTTTTTTTTTCTCGTTTAACACGTCATAATTAACAAAAGTGAGCACATATTTCCTTTTTTTCTTTTTGAAAGTCGATATGAGCGCGCACACATATATTCTTCGATATATTTCACTATCAGTGTATTATGGAGATTGAATGGAAGGCGATGTAAATGTCCCAAACCCAAATGTATGTGATTCACACCCTGAATGCCATCAATTTAGTAACTAGTTTAGTAGGCCAGCCAAGGGTTTGGGGGGTTCGGCATTTTTAATGTGAAGATGGGCTAGCTAGGGTTAAACACTTACCCATTGAATTTATCATGGAAATTAAAAAACTGAAATTAAACCTTAGGGTTTTCATCTCAAACAAACTCCACGCTCTTTGAGGCGTATACCATTACACGCTCCAATGAAAGGTTATTTACGTGCTAAGGCATCTTTGAGACCGTAGATACGACAAGTATTAAAAGGTTTTTAGGTCGAATTCTAAATAAAATCCTTGTATTGTGCATTGGTGATAGATTTAATGTTACTATTATAATTTGATCATCTATAGTTTTCTATTTTTACAATGTGTATTTTCAATATTAAAGTTAAAATTTTTATTAATCCAGTCAAATAAATTGATGTGGTTTATTTTTAAAATATATGATAACATGATATTTTTTGTAGAATTGGATAAATTTTTTCATATTTGAAATAAAAAAAGAAAATAATCCATAATATTTATCCAATTGTAGAAATAATACAAATATATATGAAAATTATATAAAAAATACACATTTTGAAAAGGAGAGATGTTAGAAATAATTAAATTGTAATAGAGAGACTAATCTAAAAAAACATAGTAAAGGGACTTTATATGAAAATTTACCAACTTTTAATGCTTGGGAACAGGAGCGTGCACCAACGCGTTCTAATAGTGAGCTTCTTTTTCACTATTCCGATCTAGGGAAACACCCATAATGGAATTGTGATAAGAACCGAACCTCACTTCCACGTGGGTAAAACCCATTGGTTCTTTTTCCCTATCATTTGTTTTCTCTCTCTTGAACTTTCTGTATAAATAAAATAAAATAAAATTTAATTTAATACAACAACAACAAAGACCCTCCTTTCAAGGACAAAAGATTAAAAACACTTTTCTTGTCTACTCTTCTCCCTCTCTAAAGGAATCGAAAAACCTCTCCTTTGTTTAAGCTAGGGTTTCTCATAACTTCGCACTCAAATTATACACGACGAGCTTCAGATCTCTTCATAAAGATCCAGCCTTCTATTTGGTCGATCAATGTTCTTTCTTTTCATACCATTTTCTCGACTGGCCGTGAAGAATCGAAGCTGGGTGGGTTTGAGATTCTCTTAAGAGGTACCTAACTCAAATAAAGGTATTTTTTTCTGATCTAATTACAATTTAAAGCTCTGGATTTGTTTTGTTATTGATTTGTTTCCTTTTGATTAATACGAGTTTAAGCTGAGCTGGAGCTTTTTGTTTATTTCAGTTATCTTGGGTTAGTTTACTGTGTTTAGTACGTTAAGTTTAGACTTTGATCGACATTTTGGCATCTGGGTTTTGCTTTATGAGTTTATACATTCACCTTTTTAATGGATATTTTATGTATTTTTTATCGGTTTTGTGGTGGTAGAAATGATGTTCACTGTTCACGAGCTTGTGAATTATGATAGTTATAAAACACTAGATAATTTTTTTACATTTTATGGATTATTTTAATATCAACCTCGAAGGCTTGGAGGTGAGTTTTAAAGTTTATTATTTTTTGCTTTGATATAAGGGGAGATGAACAAGACTATTTTTCTCATCGAAAACTTTGGTTCCTATTATCTGATAAAACCCTAACATGTTGTTTACCTTATTGGTGTAATTTGATGATTTACTTTGTATTCTAAATGGATGGGTTTTGCCATATAATTTATTAGGATGTTATTAAAACATTAATGCAGTAACTGCGAACATATTTAAGTTTTATTTCATAGGAACTAGGGTTTCCAATTTTGTTCCCTTTGAATAGTATTCAGTCCTCTACTGCTATAAGTTATTATTTTATGTAATAAATCACCACATATAGGGGCTTTCCAGCTTCTCATCTTTTTTATTGTATCCGTCTTACAATATTGCTGTTATTTCATCTTGAATTCCTAGGAATCATTAAGTGCGTGCTTAAGTTCTTGTGATATACTTAATATCTTAGAGCTTCATGCATATTGATTACATAGCTTATGGGTATGGTCACACTGTTACCATGTATTGTTATCAATGCTCATGGCATATCTAATTGTTGCACATTGGTGTTATCAATTAGTTACTCATATCACGGAGACAACTATTGTGGTCAAGGAAACTCATCACGGTTGCAGTTCTAATCTTGTCGCCAAGTCCATGGAATCACCCATAAAGATTGACTCAATATCCATAGATCTTATCAAAGCTAATGGTGACATTGATACTTGGAAGTGTGAACATTTTTCTATTCGGTAAGCCATGATCTTTAATATTCAGTGCTCTTGTATAGTTGTTGGACTTCCTCAACCTCTCTATATACTGCCATTGTTGTTGAAAATGGGTTTGTGGTAGCTGCAGTTTGAGTGCGGGCTATATGCAGTAAGTGTACCTATGTGAGAGAGATATCTTTCCTTAGTGGAATCATTTGATACGGGAGGGTATAGCATCTACTTACTAACAAATGCTTTTAAAATTATTTATTGAAATTAGAATTATTGAAAGAATTAATTAGCTTATTTCTTTCCTTCTGTTGTTCGTGCTTCTTCACTAACTTCATTGCTTGCTTGTTTGTGTGTGTGCACAATGACTTTTCTCCATATTTTTGGGAATGGATTAAAATGTTTTGGATATTCTAGTTATAAATTAGTGCATTAGCTGAGGTATTTTATTCTTTATCAATATATTGTTTGAGATAGAATGGAATGTTGAGACCATATCTCCAACAAATATGGAAGTATAGTAAACATCTAATTTATGTAATGGCATCTAATAAAGGGATTACAGTTATAAATTGAGGTAAACTTATTGCAAGATTTGATACAGCTTCTGCAGATATATAGTTTTTTGAGCACTACTTTCGCACTTGCTAGTTGCTTTATGCAGTGCGTTAATGGTCATGTTGGAAGTCTTCCGCATAAATTCCCTTTGATTTAAATGCAGTGGATATGCATCTGAGATGCGCAGGAAAGACTGGAAGAAAAGTTGGCCATTTGCATCAGATGGTGGCCAGAATACATTTAAAGAACAAAACGTTAAGCTTCCTCCTTTACTAGTCCCGAAGTTCAGATGGTGGTGTTGCCAGAACTGTCAGCAGGAGACCGGGGCTGAAGGCAGTATAAATGAAGAAAGAAATGTTAATAATAATAGTAGCAAATTGAAATCCTTCGGCTCTTGTCCCCTTGGGGATTCTGTGGCGTCTTCATCAGGTTTGCTGCAGGCTGGAAAGATTAATGTTGACTCAAGAAAATGTGATGCCATTGCTTGTTTGAATGTTAATACCAGTACCTGTCATCCTTTAGTTAGTGGTAAAAGTAACAGGAAAGTGGAAAATGCAGACAAACGAGTTATAGGTATATTTCTACCCTAGCTCATTCTTCATGTCATTACCACTAAATTAGAACATTAGTTGTTTTGGTTATTTTTCCAGGGCAAACAGATATCTTAGAAAATAACATTAATAAGGAAATTCCAAATTATGCTGGATTGGAAGTTATTGCTAGCCTTATGAAGCAAGCACTTCGTTTAGATGAAAAAGGTAAGTCTACCATGAGTAAAAGACCATATAAATAAGCTTAAGCATTTTCCTGCATTGCAACTGAAACTGGAACAACAGTAGCTGCAATAACAATGCTTCTTCTGCAACAGCGGCTTCTCTGCAACTTTGTAATCCTGATTTAGAAGAAAATGAAGTTGCCGGTGTCAAGCTTCTTGAATCAAATGTGGAATGCACAGTTAAGGATGCCACTGCAACATGTGAAACTGGAAAATCTGCCTGCAATCAACGAATGGCGTTGGTGAAAGGCCGTGGATCCCATGTGAAAGCGAGTACGGTTCATAGGGTTCCTGATGCTATCAGGACTCATATAGATGAGCATTCTTCTTTGGAATTTGATGATTGTGATTATGCATCATCTGAAAGTGATGAGGTATTGCCTGGAACTGAGACTGGCAGCTTGCATCGAAGAAAAAACCGTAAGGTTCGTCTGTTGACTGAATTGTTGGTTAAAAATGAAGATGAAAAAACTAATCTCACGAGTACAGAGGATTGTCCTTCTAGTACCATTCCTGATGCGTCCATACACATGGATTCAACATCTGCTTCCCAAGGTCAGGTTGCTTTCCAAGGAAATGTCACGAGTGGTTTGGCTCGAAGAAGGAAAAGAAAGATGCCTCGGGATGAAGAATGGATGCCTGGGGAATTGATGAGCTCTCCAAATAATGGCCATAAAAACCTTAGGACCTTCAACAGAGATGCAGAAACTGCTTATGGAATCACAAGTTCTGATTCAGAAGGTACAATTAACAGGACCAGCTCACAGACTCCAGCAAAGAGCAATTTGGTCAACCTTAAAGTTGATAGAAGTCCTATTCTAGGAAAGAAGAAAAACAAAAAGACCCAGAGTATTGATGAATGTCTATCCTTGCGTCTGTCTCGAGAAAATCTGCAGAAGGAAAGACAGAAAAAGCCTGGAGATCCCACTAAGAGTGATGCCACTGATATTGTTTTGTACAAATCAAATGATGTATCTGCAGGCAGTGGGTTCAATCCCTTTACTGAATCTGTTGCAAAGGCAGAGAAAAAATCTAATTTGTTGAGGAAAAAGAGCAAGATGTATCAAGATCATTCTCAGCGAACTTCTCCAGTTCCTTGGAACAATGGCATTCTCAGAGAAGGTCCGACTTCAAGGGAAGATGTAGAGGTAAGACAAATTGGGAATGTAGCTGTTCCGCTTGAAGTAACCGATGATGCATCACCTGAAAAAGGATTGCAATTTTCCTTTAGTAATTGCTTTCCTGCTAAAAGATATGATACAAAATGTAGCACTCCAATAAGAGATGGGCTACAATCTTTATCATCTTGCCAAGGGCGTGTTCTCAGTGAATATGATACTGGGAGGAAAGATCTAAACATGAACCATGCTGGAGAGTCTACTTTTCCAACTAAATCTCAAGTTGATGCCTACCTTGGGAAGGGAATGCGTGTTGATCTCAACAGTAATCAAAACACATACAGAATTCCATTCCTGAATGAGAGGCAGAAGCACAGATCTCCTGCCAAAGTTGGGAGCTGTTCTACGATGCAGCAAATGGTATGAGCTTTTCTTCTGTTACTCAAGTAGTGAACTGGCTTTTATAATGGAAAAGAGAATAAGTTCATAAGATATTGTTGCAGAATCATTTGTGTGATCTTTCCCCAAATTTGGTCTTTCTTCCTTTGTAACCAAGTTTTTTTTTACATTCAGTTTTGGTATGCATGAATTATTCAAGTTATGATTAGCGTTTAGAATAAAGTTTCTGGAACTTTCAGATCAACCATATCCTTGCTTTTGAGCCAGAAACATTCCCTTTTCCTCAACTAGTTATAAAAATTCAAAAAGATACATCCATCTTTTGCTTCCATCCTTAGTCCTTGCTCCAAAATATAGATCTCTTGGAATTTTTTAAAACACTAATGACTCTTCTGGTTCTGATATAAGCTCATGTCATCTTATATATGAAAGGTTAGATACTAGCATTTTTATTTACAACTTTGAAGATGGCATATATACGTAGCATTGATTAACATAAGCTTGTGAACTTTATGGCATACATTTCCCAAGTAACGAGGAATAATTCTGCTAGTTAATGCATCTGTTTTTCCCATGTTGTTTCTGTGAAGTTGAGAAGAATTTCTCTTTCCATCTTATCTCTTTTGCAGGATTTCAGTGGTACAAGCACCAATGGGAGAACTGAGTTTCCCGACCATGCCACAGTTGCTAGGGAACATTACGATCAACATGTTGAAATGGTGTCTGAGCAAGGAGCTGCAGATGACATAATGGAAATTGCTGAACTCATGGTAAAGAATCAGTATGAATGGTGTCTTCCTGGTACTGAAATTGATAAACAGCTTCCAGAAACCAGTAACACCAAAATTCAGGGGGTGGATCTTAATAAAGTATATGGAAATGAAGAGATGAACTTGTTTCAAGAGACCACAGATAAACCGAAAGCTCAAGCTAAAAACGGAAGAATTGGCAAGTTTGAAAGAGGCGGTAATGTGGGATCCAGCAAACAGAAGTCGGTGGATTATTTCTCTCATATAGACCGAAACCAGTACAAGATAAGCCAATTGGAACGAAGTTACCCCCCTGCAGGCTTTAGGCCTTTTCCTCTATGTGGAGAGAAGCCATTGAATGGAGTCCAATTTTCTGCCACCAATTCCATCAGGCAAAACAGTGCTCAAAATTGCCAGCGACTCGGGAACATGATCGGGCAAAGGTCCTCTCATGCTACTGTGCAGGCACTGGGAGTTTGTAACACATGCCAGAGTGCTCCGCAGCAGAATAAAGAAGTAGCTCACCTATGGTCATCCATGATATCAAATAGCATGCCCTATGTGCACAGCATCCCTCAAAAGTGTGCAGATCAGATTGCAAGGTTAGATGTGCTTTCACATTGCCCCAGCAGTCTACCTAAGGGAAATATGAGCCGAAATGATGATCGGAACTTCTTGAATGTGGCTTCAAATTATGAGAAGCATTGTAGGAAGTTTGATTCTGATGCCCTTAGAAGGACACATGCAGATTACTCATTTTCTTGCAAACATAATGCGGCGGGGTCAGTAGATTTGTATTCAAACGAAACGATACCAGCCATGCATTTACTCAGCCTTATGGATGCAGGGTTACAGTCAGGGGCACCAGTTGATGTTGATGGAAACCAAAGATTTGTTAAGAAAACTTCTTTTGTTCCTGGTCATCGTCCTAAAGAGCTTTCGAGCATGGCATCGGGGGGATATAGAACCAATTCAATGAAACATCTATCGTTTGATTGCTATGGTAAAAGTCACCAACCTGAGAGTTTTTGTGAGTGTATGTCAGCCGCTGCAGCAGTCAGTCCTACTTCATTCCAGCATGGTAAAAGTTTCAAGAAAGCACCTGATTTTGCAGGTCAATTTTCAATGAAGTCTCGAGAAAAAGAGAAAAACAAATGCCCAGACTCACAAAGGCAGAGTAAAAACCACAGATCACAAAAAACTGTATCTTCAAATAATGGCTTAAACACAACTTGTGGATCTATTCCTGTTCATAGTATGTCAAAATTGGTGCTTGGAACTTCAGATTTTACGATGTTCCCCATGACGCTTCATCCAAAGGAAAGTGCAACAAAACAAAAGCATAAGGCTCGTACTATGAGTGGCACTCTCTTCCATCCAAAAAGTGGTTCAGAGTGTGGTATCTGCCTCATTAATAGAAACCCTGCTGATTTTACTGTGCCCGAAGCTGGAAATATGTACATGATTGGTGGTGAAGACCTGAAATTTGGAAGGGAAAAAGCTCCCTCTTCTGGATTGGGAAAATTGGTTGGGCACAAGCATGAGAGGAAGCTTACAGTTAGGAAAGAGCATTCACGACGTACTTCATGAGACTGTTACAATTGTATTTTCTGGTAGCATCTCAAATCCCCTTTCATCTTCATTCTGGTTTCAAACTGATCTCTTCTCTTGCCACTTCCGCTACCTGAGTTCTTCAATCAGAAATTGACTTGTCTAATTTTCTGCAGGCAAAACCCGAAGCACCTTCTTTGATGCCCAGAACCACCCCCCCCCCCAAAAAAAAAAAAAACAGGCTTAAAAGCTTTATCAAGTGTCTGGCTTCAAACCGGTCATATTTACTACACAAGTTGAATTTTTTGTTCTTGTACTTGCACTGGCATTTTCCATTTCAAGCCTTGAAAAATGAAAAAGGTAGGTGCACGGTAAGGCCTGTAAATATTTGCATTTGCCTCGACCCATGCACACTCACCCTTACATTACTTTACCAACTGAAATTATTCAATGTTGTATGCTGGTGTTGTCCTGAACAAATGTTTGTAAAACCTAATTACTGCCCTTAATTTGTACTTCAAAGTGCTTGTTTGTCACTTAAGTTGGTTTATGCTCCATTCTTGAGCCAGTTATTGGGAGTGGAAACAGAACAGGCAATTAGTCAATAAAAGAGCCTTATAGGTATACTCTATACCTGTATTGTTAGTTATTATTCAGTTGTAATTTACAGCTCTTAAGGTTTGAGAAAAAGAGATAAACATGGATGGTATCGTATGAAGCCTATAGGATATACATATATACCATCCCAAGTCGTTTTGCTGTTTTATAGTGTATGTTGTTCTTTCCCTTGTTGATTACTAAACTATCTTTTGTGGCCAACATGATTCCTCTTATTATGAGAGGCTAAATCCTGAGATGATTATTATCTAATTTGCATGAGAAGCTATGTTATTCTGATTTGAAGCGAGTGTTGGTGGTTCATATCAATACGAATCTATTGTATATGGTATAATATATATATATATATATAAATCAGATCAGATCAAATCACTCAATTTAGATTTGATCATGGATCGGTAAACCCGTCCAATCTCAATATATATAGGTGTGAAAAATGGGCTTGATCAAAAAATGAAGTTTGCTTTTTAAATGGGCCAGGCTTTGGGTAATATCCTTTTAGCCCGGGTTTCCCCGAATTTGTCTAAAATCTTTTGTCCTTGCTGTTGTTTGTTGTTGGTTACTGTTGTTTTGCTGTAATTTTGTTATTATATTGTTACTATTTTGTTGTTATTGTATGGATATTGTATAACTCTTGTTTTATTATTAATTTTGCTACTAAGACATTTATTTTTTAAGTTGCAACTATTGTAGTGTTATTTAAATATAAAGACTTTTTAAAATATATTTTTAATTTGTTGGGAAATATTTATTTTAATGTTTTTATTGTATTTAATGTATTATATTTTTAAAATTTATTTTTATATAAAAAAATTTAGTTCGGGATGAACTGGGCTTGAGTTTAGTATTTTTTATCTAGGCCGTATTTGGGCAAAATTTTAGGCTCGTTTTTCAAATCGAGGCTAAAACTTTATATCGGCTTGACCTGACTCGTGATAAAGTCTAATTTAGTTTAATAAAGAAATAATTATTTATCTTTTTATATATTTTTTCATGTTCTTTTAATGATCTATATTCAAAATTCTTGATTTTCCCTTTCAATATATTCTAACCTACCTTTTCCTTTAACAATGCAATCTGTGTATATATAACATCCTAACTTAAAACTTCTCAAATCAGTAAAAAAAAAAAGGTTAATCGTGCAATCTGACTATCTCACGAACATATTATCCTAATGATTCATGCAATTGTTTCCAGAATTTCGAGGTAAAATGAAGGTCTTGGTTGGAGATAATAGATACAGGCACATTGTGCAATCTGACTATCTCGTGAATATAGACTTTAGCTAACTTTGGAAGTGACCAATCAATTCTCACAGTAAGAAAATAAGCATATTTTGTTAGTCGATTCACTATTGCCCAAATCAAATTCCTTTTACTTAGAGATAACGGTAAACCAACTATAAATCCATAACAATCCTTCCTACTTCTATTCTAGAATAAAAATAGGTTAAAGCAACCTGACGGGAACTTGATGTTTGGCTTTTACGTGTTGACAAGTCAGGCATTTAGCGAAATAATCAACAATCTCTCTTTTCATTCCATGCCACTAGTATGATTCTCGCAAATCACAATACATTTTCACAATACCGGAAAGCATAGCAAAAGGACTATCGTGAGTTCCTCGTAAAATCATAATTTTCAGATCAGCATTATTAAGGATACAGATTTGATTGCGAAACCAAAGGCAATCATTCGTATCAATGTTGGAACTCTCGATATTCACTTGTTGAACAAGCTTCATTTTCTCCACTAGCTTAGCATCAATAGACTACGTTTCTCTAATTTGATCAAGCAATACGGGTTTAACTTTCAACTCAGCCAAAAGGCTACTCATCACAAATGCTACGCTGAGCAAACATTGCTCTCAATTCAATTGCCGACTTATGGGTCAAAGCATCAGTAACAACAATAGCTTTGCCCTGATGGTAACCAATCACACAATCATAATATTTTAGCAATTCGATTCAATAGTGCTGTCTCAGGTCCAACTCCTTTTGGAAGAGGAGATATTTGAGACTTTTATGATCTGAGTAAATATGACACTTTTCACCATACAAGTAATGCCTTTAGATCTTTAGAGCAAATGCCATAACAACAAGCTTTAAATAGTGCGTCGGAAAATTACGTTCATGCATTTTCAGTTGTCGGGATGCATATGCAATTAGACCAATTGCCACTAGATTTATTTTTAATAAGTGTTTGTACGTTTTCTACTTTGAAGTGAAAGGGTATGTGAATAATCCAAAGCGAATGATGTCAATGATTGAACGTTTCTCACCAATGAACGCTTATATATGTGTTAAATATTGATGGAAAGATTTTATATGTGCTTATAAAGTTTCTTTTAAATGATTCCTAATGCCGAGGAAAATGTTTTAGAAAACTTTTGGATATAGTCAACATGCTTCAGAGTATAAGAGACTCCATATTGCTTATTGTATTGTACGAATTGTCTTGTGTGTTTGGGAGTATTGCTATTGTTGCGTTTTACACATTGGTATTCAGTTGGTTATTGATTAAATTGCGTACCAAAGTATTGCTATTGTTGCATTTTACACATTGGTATTCAGTTGGTTATTGATTAAATTGCGTACCAAAGTATTGTTATTGTTATATGAAGTGTCTTGCGCCTTCTTCATTGATTGTTTAGTGTTCAGTTGGATCCTTGTTTGTCTAAATGTATTTTTTGCATGTGATTACTTGGGCAAATTTTAAAATGGGTAAACTACATTAGTAGTCACCTAACTATGGTTTTTTCTTTTCTTTTTTGGTCACCCAACTATGAAACGTTACAAAATGGTCATACAACTATTAGTAATTTTCTTTTTTGGTCACTCAACTATGAAAAGTTACAAAATAGTCACTCAACTATTCAATTGTCTTTTTTGCCACCCAACTATCTTGGCTTTCTAGGTGTTTTCATTTTTACGTTGACCAACTAGTGAAAAAAATTAAATTGTTGAGTGACCATTTTATAACTTTTTATAGTTGGGCCAAAAAAAAAACACATAGTTGGGTGATCTCTACCGTAGTTTACCCTTTTAAAATGAGATTTTTTATGTATCACTTATGGAAATTGACAAATTGTTATTTGCTATGAAAAATGCAAATTATATTTATGTATTGTGGAAAATCGTTCAATTGTTATTTAATATGACTTCATCCACAATTTGACCCTTGAACCATACTCGTCTTCCCACTTACTTAAGACTTTTTTTTACCCCATTTTGGAACATAAACTTTATTCTGTCACTTGCTTTGGTATTTAAAAGCTAATGTCGCTAAAAAAAAAACTAGTTAATGAGAAGTGCCATGTCATCAATGACTAGGCACATTGATTGATGAATAGGCATGTTGACTAATGACGTGAAATGTTGACTGATGACGTGCCAGATTGACCAAGTTGACCAAACGTTGACTGGCATTGGTCAGCTGTTGACCAATTAAAAAATCATTGAAATTTATTTAAAAATGGTAAAACTTATTTTAAATGTGAAAAAGAATGGCCAATTTACCAATAAAAGTTTAATTTTTTTATAAATTTACCGAAATGGACCCGATATTTTATTATTTACCGGAATGGGCCATTTTTCGAAAAATCGCGTCTATGTCGGTAGCGATGTCGGGGCGATGCGAGCCGAAAATCGCGTCACGTCGGTACGCTTTGTCGACTCGCATGGCAACAAATCGCGTGCACGAGGGGGCGATTTGTTGCCACGTCAGTAAAGCGCGCTGACGTGGCCGCGATTTCTTGACGTAGCGCGTTACGGGGACACGATTTGCCCCTTTTCCCACGTCAGGTTTTTGGATTTTAGGGTTTAGGGTTTTTAGGGTTTTGTATAAAAAAAGTAAACAAATAAATCGCGCCCACGTTTATGTGCTTTTGCTACAGTAGGTCCTGAAAAAATAATTTCAAGTTGACGTTTCTGAGCAAATAGTATAAAATCGCTTCTAGCAGGATGCTGTTTGATAAGAATTTGTGAAATCGCGGCCTCGTGGACGCGCTTTTGCTACAGTAGGTCTTGGAAGAAATAATTTCGAGTTGACGTTTTTGAGGAAATAGTATAAAATCGCTTCTAGCAGGATGCTATTTGAGAAGAATTTGTGAAATCGCACCCTCGTGGACGCGCTTTTGCTACAGTAGGTCCTAGAAATTGAGAGGAAATTTGAGAGAGGATTAGTTTGTGAAAAAAAAAGGTGGGGGTATTTATAGTTTTTTTTATCAGAAGCAACGGTCAAAATTTGACCGTTAATCGTTTCACTTCCGGGCAAGTCGCGGCCACATCAGTAGCTTTCTTTGACGTGGCGCGATTTCTGGCATCGCCCCCGACATCGCTAATGACGTGGACGCGATTTGTCGGAAAATGACCCATTCCTGTAAATAATAAAATACTGGGTCCATTTCAATAATTAAATAAAAGGCTTTTTTTGGTAAAATGCCCAAAAAGAACTTGTAAAATTTATTTAAAAATTGTAAAAAATTATTTAAAATATTAAACAAGTTGTAAAAATCATATATATATATATATATATATATATTTACTTTTGAGAAGTTCTATATCTGTAACCTTCACTTAATTCTTATCTTCTAAATTTCACCTTTTTGAAAGTTAAATATTACAGCAGAAATTAACTATAGAAAAACGCAATGAAACCAACAAATTTCCCTTTCAGCAATGCATACGTACCCCCATAGCGAGGCCCATTTCTCCATCAGATTACTTTGATGTAACAAATATGTATGCAAGACAAAGAGAAAGACAAAAACATTACCAGCAATCCAAGTTTTCAGTCCTATTTCAAGCAATTTTACATATCTAAGCAGCAGGAGGATACCTAGCGAGTCTGCAAGGATATTGGTATTGATAAGCATTGAATTTTCGTAAGGAATATTATCCTTCTTTGAGGTTAAAGAAGACAAATGCAACACAAAAAGTAACAACAGGGCTAAATGGTGAGAGTGAAATCAGAAATATGCCACAAGTCCACGTGAAAGAGAAAGCAAACCTTTATTAATATTTTTATTTTCAAATACAAGCATTTTCATTTGCACAAAAGAAAAAGAAAAAAAAAAGAAACGTTGGAAGTTCTTGTTATGACAGGCAATGGTTGTACTGCAAAAAAGAAACCCCACAATCTTCACAAGCACCTTTTACATCCCTAAGTTGCTATTCTATCTTCATTTTCTATTTCAGAATGTCCAGAAAATTTTCCATAAACCGAAGTAAAAGACAATTATTTTTAATACTTTTTTTTACATTTTTTTTAATTTTTACAATTTTCAATAATTTTTACAATTTTTTAGATAACTTTTAATGATTTTTTGACCAATCAATGCCGATCAGCAGTTGGTCAATGTGGGTCAACACCCGTTCAATTCCCATCAATGATCATTAACATACCATGTCGTTGGTCAATATGCCATGTCATTGATGACGTGACACTTTCTCATTAGTTAACTCCTTTTTTATTTTTAACGTTATTAGCTTTTAGCTACCGAAACAATTGTAACTAAGCAAAGTTTAGGTACCAAATGGGACAAAATAATTTAGGTACCAAAGTGGGAAAATAGGTATAATTCTAATGTCAAATTATGAATAAAGCCTTTTATATTGTTATGGAAATGTATTAAAGACTTTGGTTACATGTTAAAATGCGTTTAAATAACTTTAATATTTAATTAGTAAAGTTAGAATATGGAGATG
Organism: Gossypium raimondii; assembly: GCF_025698545.1. Taxonomy (NCBI): domain Eukaryota; kingdom Viridiplantae; phylum Streptophyta; class Magnoliopsida; order Malvales; family Malvaceae; genus Gossypium; species Gossypium raimondii. Next base: position 50,934,264 of record NC_068571.1, read on the forward strand.
ACCACTCATCTTTAAAAATTTAGCGTTCAGGTTTTAATTTTTGTGTGGATTGAAGAGTTCATAAATAAGTAACATCGCTAAAGAATCTCCATAATCTTTATTTTGTAAAGACAATTTTCACTTAATTTAGCCTTAACATGTATTTTGGTCTATATGATTAGTTGGTCACTTTCATATTGATTAATTGTTTGGTTATTCGGTTGAGTTGTGCTAATTGTTTTTATAAGCATGATATTGCTAAATGATTACTTGTTTGTATATTTAAATTTTATGTTTTAATGTGTAATAATTGAATGATTAGTTCAGACAGCTACAGTAGCAATCAGTATGACATTCTAAATCCAACCAAACTTGTGACCTAAGTTTATAATGTTATAATAATAAAAAGAATTGAAAAGAAAATAAAATAAAAAACATTTTAATAGGCTAAAAGTATTAGTATTTGAAGTAATCTTTAAATTATTTCATTTAAGTTAATTTTGAGCTTTTATATTTTTAAGGATTCTAATTCTAATTAGGTGTAATTTGATAAATTTAAAAAATAACTATTGAAGTTAAATTATAATTTTTATATATTATTTGAAATTAAATATAAAATTAAATTGTTTGATAAATATAAATTTAAAGTATAATTTTCTTTTATTTTACATATTCATTCTTATTTTTAAACATTTTGAAATGTAAAATATATGAAGATAATATAATGTTAAAATAATAAAACAAAATTAATTGAAAAATTTTCAATATTTTTATAGAAAAATTATATAGTGGTTTTCATTATGAATTATCAAATTTATAAAAAAATTAAATCACTAAAATATTAATTTTCAATTGATTTAATTATTTTCAACCACTACTCAAATAATGTCCAGATAAAATATTATTTTTAATTCGTATTACTAAATAAGTTTTTAAACAAAATATTAATCCAAAGCTTATTTCAGATTAAAAGAAAATACTAAAACAAAGTTTAGAGATTATTTGAGAATAAAATTAAAGATTAGGAAGAAAATTAAAATTACGGACCTTAATTCATCAACTTTCCATTTTCTCTGTACCAAACAGTGGTATGGATGAAATTATTCTTTATAATAAAATTTAAAACCGAATTAAATTAAACCTTTAACATTATTTTCTTCAGATTAAAATTTAATACCTTAATTAAAAGACATTAAAGTTTTACCAATAAAACAGACATTCATTCAGTGCCATCATTCCTCTTTCATGTATAGCTTGCCGTCCCTTTCACAAAAAAACTACAAAACTGGATGGCCCTAAATACATTTGTCTTTCCAAACAATTTAATGTCCACAAGGCATTAATTCATGGATAGGATTTAATGACAAAAATAAACTCATGCAATTTGGATTTGGTCCATAGTTATAAATATTTGGTTTACAAAATAAAAATAAAAATAGAAAAAATCACAAACCCACAATCATGTTATGCACCTAACCAACTCTCTCTAATAAAAATCTTACAATTAAAGATCCGACACTAACACTTAAATCAAATGTCCTATAATCTTAAATCATGACTACTGAATATTCTGAAGAATAAAGTCTTAGTTTGATTTTTATTTATTTATTAAAACAAATATATTCAAATACAATATTAAATAATCAAAATTTTTTAAAGAAATAAAAGACCTCGCAAGATTATTATTATTATTTACAAAAGCAAAGATACGGACGCATGCATGCATCAAAGAAGACAAATTCACCGGAATTGGCAGAAAGCTATAAAACTGAGTTTTGTAGCTTAATCAGAACTTAGCGCAGATGTATATGTATATATAAGAGATCTGGTAGGAAAATGAGTAGATATGTATATACATATATATACACTACATAGTGACGTGTGTATATATACCATACACTTGTCTTTTCTCTTTTAATTCAGCCTTGAACTGGTTTTTTTCTTTTTCTTAAAAAATGTTTATGTTATTTTAGAAAAACAAACCTTTTTAGCACAGAAAAAGTTCTGGGTTTTGTCCCAAAGCGTTTCAAAATAAAATCAATTACCATTTTTCCAGCATAAAATAAACTCATCATTGATAATATCTTTCCTTTATATAATCAACTAACCTTTTGCTGATGAGCTGACATCTTACCCAGATTATATATACAGAAAAATGAGTCCCTATATATATATATATATATGTTCCTTTAAATTGAGATAAATCGAGAACAAAGAGATATCCATGAAAATTATAACCAGGATTTTGTGAGATTTACAGCTTTTTCGACAAGATTTTTGTTTTAAAGTTTATGCTTTCTTACTTACCCAAAACCTGAGGTGAGATTTTCGAGTCATAATTTAGTACCCTAACCGTAATCCGGCAGATTAGGTGGCTTCTCATTGTCCAAGCGATTGGGCGACTGCCGTCTTAAGGAGTTTTCGGATTTTCTTTCTTGCAATCTTGTGTCGCATGACACAAACTATCAGATCCACCAAATATAATACATCAGATAATTAACCACAATATCTTTATACATATTCAAAGTCAAACTTAGTTTTTTGTATGAGAACTGCAAATAATAATGGAAGCCATTTCAGATATTTTCAGGAAGCGGTAGCTACGATTTTGGGAACTTAGGTCATCAAAAGAAATAATAATAATAATAATGAAATTCCTTTTTACTATATAATTGTTTATTGGTGTTGGGTCTATATACCTATGATGGCAGAAACATTATAAAGGAGGGCCCTCTCCACAAGAAGAGTGATGTATCTTTCAGTCATTAGACCCAACAAATCCTCAATATCTATGACAATTTTTTTCCTTCTCAAATTCAACACAAATATCAATGGGTTCACTGACCCCTGAGTTCAGACTGAGAAACTCCGGCCCTGTATATAAAGAGAGAGGATACTGTGTAGTGTGTACTGGATCCATCTTAGCCACCCACTTTCAATCTAACACTATTTCTGCACTAAATATAAATAAATAAAAAATAAGAGAAGGGATTTTAGATTTTAAGATTCTGAATCTAAAACAATATAAAGTTGTAAAACCCATTGGGAGAGAGCATTCATCATCAATATTGGAAAACAATTGATGCCGGCCTTGATTTTTTTCTTTGACCTGAAAGTGAGTTTGTGTTTTTAATGTGATGTAGGAAGGAACATATGGTTGATATGATTTTGTCGATCCATATCATATGCATGGTTTCTTTTAAATAAGTGTTACACATTCTAGTTGGGAACATGTGCTAGCTAGCAGTGCCACCACGCCTTCGAAACCAACTAAACTAAAAACTCTAAATATCTTATTCATCTCACTGTTGTTTAAATATAAACCAACAAAAACATGAGAACTAGATGAAAATGGCCAATTCATGTGCATCCGATAAACCAATTAGTATATGTAGTAAGTAGTTGAATATTTCTCAAGTAATATTTTAAATTTAAAATTTGTAGATAAATAAACAATATTAAAAGAATTTATCTCGAAATAAAATCTGACTCAGATTAACTCTTACGACCAGTAAACATCGAGAGAAATAAAAAAAGTTAAATCAGCTATGAACATATATGGGAAAAGATATTTACATACGTGTAAATATATACTATATCATGCATGTTTTTGGACACTCTTTCCAAATGGATTCAATGATTTCTTTTAATTTGGAAAAAGATCAACAACCAAATTGATTTAGTATACTTAATCTATAAGTAAAGATGTCAACCTTTTTTATTTTTCTCATTCAACACGTCATAATTAACAAAAGTGAGCATATATTTCACTTATTTTCGATAGGGGTGTTTTTTTCCCTCTCCTATTTACTACGTTTAACCCCAACCTACCCAATAGGGGATGAACTTCTCTCCCCTAATTTCTTTATATTTTTATGACTTTATTCAAGTTTTTCCCTATTCTTCAAGTAAAGAATCTATCACTTTGGTTTTGGAACATTATCAACTTATACATTTGGATAATGAAAGAATTTATGGTGAGGAGATTGTAAGTTTAAAGCATCAAAGTATGGTACAATTTAGGTGAAAGGTGGGGTGATTTTATGGGTGGAATAAAAGTAAAAGATGCCTTTTTTTTACGAGAAATAATTTACAAATGACAAAAATCGTATATCATATGATCATCATTCTCCTTTATTAAAAACTTCAAATTTTATAAATAAATCAACAGTATATAATTTTTCTATATATTTCACTATTAATGTATCAAAAGACGAACATGTCATGAAGATTGAAATGTAAATGTCCCGAACCCAAATGCATGTGATCCACACCCTAAATGCCATAAATTTAGTAACTAGTTTTGTAGGCCAGCCAAAGGTTCGGGGGTTAGGCATTTTTAATGTGAAAATGGGCTAGCTAGGGTTAAACACTCACCCATTACATTTACATCACGGAAATTAAAAAAAGAAAAAGAAAGAAATTAATCCTTAGGGTTTTCATCTCAAACTAACTCCACGCTCTTTGATGGGTATTCCATCACACGCTCCAATGAAAGGGTGTTTACGTGGGAAGGCATCTTTAAAAGGTTTTTTAGGTCAATTTCTAAATAAAGTCCTTGCACCATGCATTTTTTACGTATTTAGTCTTTCAACTATAATTAATAATTTAGAGTAGATTTAAATATGTCAAAAGTCTTGTACTCTTCTAAAATTTAACATTTAGACTTTGAGTCCCCATTCTTTTTTATTTATTTATAAATCTTGGTCCTTTCATCAATTTTACTATTAGAATTGTTGAAAGAAGGCAAAACAACTTTTTATCCTTAACATTTACAATTTTTGTCAAATTGGTCTTTACTCTTAAAACCACATAAACAATTACAAAATGTTTTAAAATTATTTTTTTCATATTTTCAATAGAAGTATAATTTTTTTGAAAAATTAAAACTCTTTGAAATTAATTTTTTAAAAATAAATTTAAATATTTAATAAAATTAAAAATATAAAAATTATGTTATTTACTCCATAAATCGTAATAAGGTCTCTCGAGCTATTTAGTCATCCATATTAAATCAAATTTGATCAAGATTTTTTATTTTAAATCAAACTAATTATATATATAAAAATATTTTATGTAAATTTAATTATGAAGTATATTAAATATTAGTATATAATAAATTTTAGGGATAAATATCAAATTTATACATGAATTTTTGTCCAATGTGCAATTCAATATATGAATTTCAATTTGGTGCAATTATACACATGGAATTTGAATTGTGGTACATATGCATACATGAAACTTTGATTTTGATTCAATTGTACACATTTAAAGAAATGAATACATATATTTATTTTCCTATTCGGTTAATATAATTATTTTTGTTAACAATATATCAACGTAAAATTGTGCTAATTCAATAATGTTGTTAGTGATTCGGGAAAATTGAATCAAATTAAAATTTCATGTATAAAATTGCACAAAACTAAAGTTTATATATGACATTGCACATTGAATCAAAATTCATGTATAATTTTGATATTTATTCTAATTTATAAATAATGATACAAATTCTAAATTGATTCAAGTTAAATTTAAAATAATTATATTAACAAAATTATATTATAGTTATCTAAATATAATTATATTTAAAATTTATATTACATTTAATATAAATTGATTTAGAGTTTGTATCATTACTTAAAATATATTTTATTTTAATAATTTGTATACTTTATAATTAAATTTACATAAAATTATTTTTATATATAATTAATTTGATTCAAAATTAAAAAAATATTCATTTTGAAAAGTAGAGATATTAGAAATAATTAAATTATAATAGAGAGACTAAATCTAAAAAAAATGCATAGTACAGGGATGTTCTATGAAAATCTACTAATATTTAATGCTTTGGGAACAGGAGCGTGTACCAACGCGTTCTAATAGTGCGCTTTTTTCATTATTCCAATCTAGGGCAACACCCATAATGGAATTGTGATAAGAACCGAACCTCACTTCCACGTGGGCCAAATCCATTGGTTCTTTTTCCTAGCATTGGTTTTCTCTCTTATACTTTCTAAATAAAATAAAATAAAATAAATTATATAGAAATATTTTTTTTACAGATGATTTTTAATACAACAACAACAAAAGACCCTCCTTTCAAGGACAAAAGATAAAAACTCTTTTCTTGTCTACTCTTCTTTCTCTCTCTCTCTAAAAGAATCGAAAAACCTCTCCTTTGTTGAAGCTAGGGTTTCTCCAAACGTCGCACTCAAATTATACACGACGAGCTTCAGATCTCTTCAGAAAGACTCAATCTTCTACTAGGTCGATCAATGTTCTTCCTTTTGATACCATTTTCTCGACTGGCCGTGAAGAATCGAAGCTGGGTTGGTTTTAGATTGTCTTAAGAGGTAATAACTCAAATAAAGGTATTTTTTTCTGATCTAATTACAATTTAAAGCTCTGGGTTTGTTTTGTTATTGATTTGTTTCCTTTTGATTAATACGAGTTTAAGCTGAGCTGGAGCTTTTTGTTTATTTCAGTTATCTTGGGTTAGTTTACTGTGTTTAGTACGTTAAGTTTAGACTTTTATTGACGTTTTGGCATCTGGGTTTGCTTTATGAGTTAATATATTCACCTTTTTAATGGATATTTTATGTACTCTTTTATCGGTTTTGTGGTCGTGGAAATGATGTTCACTGTTCACTAGCTTGTGAATTTTGATAGTTATGAAACCCTAGATAAAATTTTTCATTTTATGGATTATTGTAACATCAAACTCGAAGGCTTGGAGGTGAGTTTTAAAGCTTATTATTTTTGCATTGATAACAAGACTATTATTCTCATCGAAAACTTTAGTTCGTATTATCTGATAAAACCCTAACATGTTTTTTTACCTTATTGGTGTAATTTGATGATTTACTTTGTATTCTAAATGGATGGGTTTTGCTATATAATCTATTAGGATGTTATTGAAACATTAATGCTGTAACTGCAATCATATTTATGTTTGGTTTCATGGGAACTAGGGTTTCCAATTTTGTTCCCTTTGAATAGTATTCAGTCCTCTACTGCTATAAGTTATTATTTTATGTAATAAATCACCATATATAGGGGCTTTCCAGCTTCTCATCTTTTCTATTGTATCCGTCTTACTGTATTGCTGTTATTTCATCTTGAATTCCTAGGAATCATTAAGTGCGTGCTTAAGTTCTTGTGCTATACTTAATATCTTAGAGCTTCATGCATGTTGATTACATAGCTTATGGACATGGTCACACTGTTACCATGTATTGTTATCAATGCTCATGACAGCTTATGGATATAGTTACACTGTTACTATGTATTGTTATCAATGCTCATGGCAGCTTATGGATATAGTTACACTGTTACTATGTATTGTTATCAATGCTCATGGCAGCTTATGGATATAGTTACACTGTTACTATGTATTGTTATCAATGCTCATGGCAGCTTATGGATATAGTTACACTGTTACTATGTATTGTTATCAATGCTCATGGCATATCTAATTGTTGCACATTGGTGTTATCCGTTAGTTACTCATAGCATGGAGACAACTACTGTGGTCAAGGAAACTCATCACAGTTGCAGTTCTAATCTTGTCGCCAAGTCCATGGAATCACCCATAAAGATTGACTCAATATCCATAGATCTTATCAATGCTAATGATGACATTGATACTAGGAAGTGTGAACATTTTTCTATTCGGTAAGCCATGATCCTTAATATTCAGTGCTCTTGTCTACTTGTTGAACTTGCTCAAGCTCTCTATATACTACCATTGTTGTTGAAAATGGGTTTATGGTAGCTGCAGTTTGAGTGTGGGCTATATGCAGCGAGTGTACCTATGTGAGAGAGGTATCTTTCCTTAGTGGAATCAATTGATACGTGAGGGTATATCCTAATAAATGCTTTTGAAATCATCTATCAAAATGAGAATTATTGATAGAATTAATTAACTTATTTCTTTCCTTCAGTTGTTCATGCTTCCTCACTAACTTCATAGCTTTCTTGTTTGTGTGTGTGCACGATGACTTTTCTCCACATTTTAGGGATTGGATCAAAATGTCTTGGATATTCTAGTTATAAATTAGTGCATTAGCTGAGGTATTTTATTCTTTATCAACATATTGTTTGAGATAGAATGGAATGTTGAGATCATATCTCCAACAAATATGAAAGTATACTAAACATCTAATTTATGTAATGGCATCGAATAAAGGGATTACAGTTATAAGTTGAGGTAAACTTATTGCAAGATTTGATATCTATAAATGGTTTCTGCTGATACATAGTTCTTTGAGCACTACTTTCAGACTTGCTAGTTGCTATATGCAGTGCATTAATGGTCATGTTGGAAGTCTTACTCATAAATTCCCTTTATAATTTGAGGGAAATTTATTGCAAGATTTGATATCTATAAATGGCTTCTGCAGATGTATAGTTCTTTGAGTACTCCCTTCAAACTTGCTAGTTGCTATATGTGGTGCATTAATGGTCATGTTGGAAGTCTTCCTCATAAATTCCCTTTGATTTAAATGCAGTGGATATGCATCTGAGATGCGCAGGAAAGACTGGAAGAAAAGTTGGCCATTTTCATTAGATGGTGGCCAGAATATATTTAAAGAACAGAACTGTAAGCTTCCTCCTTTACTTGTTCCAAAGTTCAGATGGTGGTGTTGCCAGAACTGTCTGCGGGACATTGGGGCTGAAGGCAGTATAAATGAAGAAAGAAATGTTACTAATGATAGTAGCAAATTGAAATCCTTTGGCTCTTGTCCCCTTGTGTCATCCCTTGGGGATTCTGTAGTGTCTTCATCAGGTTTGCTGCAGGCTGGAAAGAGTAATGTTGACTCAAGAAAATGTGATGCTATTGCTTGTTTGAATGTTAATAGCAGTCATCCTTTCGTTAGTGGTAAAAGTGACAAGAGAGTGGAAAACACAGATGTACAGGTCATAGGTATATATCTATCCTAGCTCAGTCTTCATGTGGCTACCACTAAATTAGAACTTAAATTGTTTTGGTTGTTTTTCCAGGGCAAACAGATATCTTAGAAAATAACATTAATAAGGAGATTCCGAAATATGCTGGAATAGAAGTTATTGCTAGCCTTATGAAGCAAGCACTTTGTTTAGATGAAAAAGGTATGTCTACCATGAGTAAAAGACCATATAAATAAACTTAAGCATTTTCCTGCATTGCAACTGAAACTGGAACAACAGTAGCTGCAATAACACTGTTTCTTATTTCTGCAACAGTGGCTTCTCTGCAACATCATAATCCCAATTTAGAAGATAATGAAGTTGCTGGTGTCAAGCTTCCTGAATCAAATGTGGAGCATGCAGTTAAGGATGCCACTGAAATACGTCAAACAGGAAAATCTGCCTGTGATCAACAGATGGAGTTGGTAACAGGTTGTGGATCCCATGGAATAGCAAGTACAGTTCATAGGGTTCCTGATACTTTCAAGATTCATACAGATGGACATTCTTCTTTGGAATTAGATGATTGTGATTACACATCATCTGATAGTGATGAGGTATTGCCTGGAACTGCATCTGGCAGCGTGCATCGAAGAAAAAACCGTAAGGTGCGTCTGCTGACCGAATTGTTGGGTAAAAACAAAGATGAAAAAACTAATCTCACGAGTACAGAGGATTCTCCTTCTAGTACCAATCCTGATGCGTCCGTACACATAGATTCAGTATCTGCTTCCCAAGGTCCGGTCACTTTCCATGGAAATGTTATGAGTAGTTTGGCTCGTAGAAGGAAAAGAAAGATGCCACAGGATGAAGAATGGATGCCTGGGGAATTGATGAGCTCTCCAAATAATGGCCATAAAAACCTTAGGACCTTCAACAGAGATGCAGAAACTGCTGATGGAATCACAAGTTCTGATTCAGAAGGTACAATTAACAGAAGCAGCTTACAGACTCCAGCAAAGAGCAATTTGGTTAACTTTAAAGTTGATAGAAGTCCTATTCTAGGAAAGAAGAAAAACAAAAAGACCCAGAGTATTGATCAATGTCCATCCTTGCATCTGTCTCGAGAAAATCTGCAGAAGGAAAGACAGAAAAAGCCTGGAGATGCCACTAAGAGTGATGCCACTGATATTGCTTTGTACAAATCAAATGATGTATCTGCAGGCAGTGGGTTCAATCCCTTAACTCTATCTGCCGCAATGGCAGAAAAAAAGTCTAATTTGTTGAAGAAAAAGAGCAAGATGCATCTAGATCATGATCGGCAAGCTTCTCCAGTTCCTTGGAACAATGGCATTCTCAGAGAAGGTCTGACTTCAAGGGAAGATGTAGAAATAAGACAAATTGGGAATGTAGCTGTTCCTCTTGAATTAACCCAGGATGCATCACCTGAAAAAGGAGTGCAATTTTCCCTTAGTAATTGCTTTCCTGCTAAAAGATATGATGCAAAATGTAGTACTTCAATAAGAGATGGGCTACAATCTTTATCATCTTGCCAAGGGTGTGTTCTTAGTGAATATGATACTAGGAGGAAAGATCTAAACATGAACCATGTTGGAGAGTGTACTTTTCCAACTAAATCTCAAGTTGATGCCTTCCTTTGGAAGGGTATGCATGTTGATCTCAACAGTAATCAAATCACATACGGAATACCGTTCCTAAATGAGACGCAGAAGCACAGATCTCCTGATGAAGTTGGGAGTTGTTCCACAATGCTGCAAATGGTATGAACTTTTATTCTGTTGATCAAGTAGTGAACTGGCATTTATAATGAAAAAGAAAATAAATTCATAAGATATTTTTGCAGAATCATTTGTGTGATCTTTCCCCACATTTATTTTTCCTCTGTAACCAAGTTTGTTTTTACATTCAGTTTTGGCATACATGAATTATTCAAGTTATGATTAGCATTTAGAATAAAGTTTCTGGAATTTTCAGATCAACTATATATATATTTTTGAGCCAGAAACTTTCCCTTTTCTTCAACCAGTTATAAAACTTCAAAAAGGTACGTACATCTTTTTCTTTTTTGGGAAAACTGGTTCACATCTTTTTCTTTTGCTTTGAAACAACTTTTGCTTCCATCCTTAATCCTTACTCCAAAATACAGATCTCTTGGAATTTTTTAAAACACTAATTGGTTCTGATATAAGCTCATGTTATCTAATATATGAAAGCTTAGATACTAGCATTTTTGTTGATAACTTTGAAGATGGCATATATATGTAGCATTAACTTAAGCAATCATGTGAACTTTATGGCAAACATTTCCAACGTAATGAGGAAAAGTTCTGCTAATTAATGCATCTGTTTTTCCATCATGTTGTTTCTGTGAAATTGAGAAGAGGGTTTCTTTCCATCTTATCTCTTTTGCAGGATTTCAGTGTTACAAGCAACAATGGGAGAACTATGGAGTTTCCAGACCATGCAACAGTTGCCAGGGAGCATTATGATCAACGTGTTGAAATGGTTTCTGAGCAAGGAGCTGCAGATGACATAATGGAAATTGCTGAACTCATGGCAAAGAATCAGTATGAACGGTGTCTTCCTGATACTGAAATTGATAAACAGCTGCCAGAAACCAGTAACACCAAAATTCATCAGAGGGTGGATCTTAATAAAGTATATGAAAATGAAGAGATGATCCTGTTTCAAGAGACCCCAGATAAACTGGAAGCTCAAGCTAAAAACGAAAGAATTGGCAAGTTTGCAAGAGGCGATAATGTGGGATCCAGCAAGCAAAAGTCAGTGGACTATTTCTCTCATATAGACCGAAACCAGTACAAGATGAGCCAGTTGGAACAAGGTTACCCCCCTGCAGGCTTTAGACCTTTTCCTCTATGTGGAGAGAAGCCATTGAATGGGGTCCAATTTTCTGCCACCAATTCCATCAGGCAAAACAGTGCTCAAAATTGCCAGCAGGTAAGGAACATGGTTGGGCAAAGGTCCTCTCATGCTAATGTGCAGGCATTGGGAGTTTGTAACACATGCCAGAGTGCTCCACCGCAGAATAAAGAAGTAGCTCACCTATGGTCATCCATGATACCGAGTAGCATGTCCTATGTGCACAGCATCCCTCAAAAGTGTGCTGATCAGGTTGCAAGTTTAGATGTGCTTTCACATTGCCCCAGCAGTCTACCTAAGGGAAATATGAGCCGAAATGATGACCGGAACTTCTTGAATCTGGCTTCAAACTATGAGAAGCATTGTAGGAAGTTTGATTCTGAAGCGCTTAGAAGGACACATACAGATTACTCATTTTCTTGCAAGCATAATGGGGCAGGGCCGTTAGATCTGTATTCGAATGAAACAATACCAGCCATGCATTTACTCAGTCTTATGGATGCAGGGTTACAGTCAGGGGCATCAGTTGATGTTGATGGAAACCAAAGATTTGTTAAGAAAACTTCTTTTGTTCCTGGTCATCGTCCTAAGGAGTTTTCAAGCATGCCATCAGGGGGATATAGAACCAATTCAATGAAACATCTATCATTTGATTGCTACAGTAAAAACCACCTACCTGAGAGTTTCTGTGAGTGTGTGTCAGCCACTCCAGCAGTCGGTCCTTCTACTTCATTCCAGCATGGTAAAAGTTTCAAGAAAGCACCTGATTTTGTGGGTCAAATTTCACTGAAGTCTCGAGAAAAAGAGAAAAACAAATGCTCAGACTCGCAAAGGCAGAGTAAAAACCACAGATCACAAAAAACTTCATCTTCAAATAGTGGCTTAAACACAACTTGTGGATCTATTCCTGTTCATAGTTTGCCGAAATTGGCGCTTGGAACTGCAGATTTTACGATGTTTCCCATGACATTTCATCCAAAGGAGAGTGCAACAAAACAGAAGCATAAGGCTCATTCTATGAGCGGCACTCTCTTCCATCCAAAAAGTGGTTCAGAGACTGGTATCTGCCACATTAATAGAAACCCTGCTGATTTTACTGTGCCTGAAGCTGGAAATAAGTACATGATTGGTGGTGAAGACCTTAAATTTGGAAGGGAAAAAGCTCCGTCATCTGGATTGGTAAAATTGGTTGGGCACAAGCGTGAGAGGAAGCATGCAATTAGGAAAGAGCATTCACGAAATCGAACCTCATGAGACTGTTACAATTATATTTTCTGGTATCTTCATTCTGGTTTCAAACTGATCCCTTCCGTTGCACTTCCTCTACCTGAATTCTTCAATTAGAAATTGACTTGTCTAATTTTCTGCAGGAAAAACCCGAAGCACCCTCTTTGATGCCCAGGAACAACACCCCAAAAAAAAAACAGAAAAGCTTAAAAGCTTTATCAAATGTCTGACTTCAAACCGGTCAGATTTACTACACAAGTTGAATTTTTTGGCCTTGAAAAAAGAAAAAGCTAGGTGCACGGTAAGGCCTGTAAATATTTGCATATGCCTCGACCCCTGCACAACCGCCCTTACATTACATGTCAACTGAAATTATTCGATGTTGTATGCTGGCGTTGTCCTGAACAAGTGTTTGTAAAACCTAAATACTGCCCTTCATTTGTACTCAAAAGTGCTTGTTTGTCACTTAAATAAGTTGGTTTATGCTCCATTCTTGAGCCAGTTATTGAGAGTGGAAACAGAACAGGCAATTAGTCAATATAAGAGCCTTATAGGGATACTCTATACCTGTATTTTTAGTAATTATTCAGTTGTAATTTACAGTTCTTAAGGTTTGAGAAGAAGAGATAAACATGGATGGTATCCTATGAAGCCTGTGGGATATACATATATACCTTCCAAAGTCGTTTTGCTGTTTTATCGTGTATGTTGTGCTTTCCCTTTTTGATTACTAAACTAACTTTTATGGATAACATGATTTCTCTTATCATGAGAGTCCTGAGATGAAGATTATCCAAGTTCCAGTGAATTCTCCTTTTTAGCATGAGAAGCTATGTTATTCTGATTTGAAGTGAGTGTTGGAGTATCATGTACACAAGTATATATATTGCATATAAATATTATAATTTTGTACCAATCAATATGGATTAATATGCATTGGTACAAGTTGGTATGGGTTGAAACAAATTGGAACACATCGAAATCTTAATCGTAATTGAACCTATATTATTTGGTATCGATTGAAGGACAACATGGCACATACTTGTTGAAACCACTGTTTGATTAAAAAAAACAGTTGTCGAAAAAAAACGAAAATTGGAGTCGCCACCAATTTTTTTTATTTAGGTGTGTTTAGATCACTTCATAATTTAATCATTTTAATAAAAATTTAAATTTACTAAAATGATAATTTTTGGTCTACGAAATCTAGAAAATGGGTTCGGGAGTCGGTTATGCACGAGGAAGGATTAGCACTCTCGATACGCCCAAAATTGGTACCTAGTTAATTAATTAATGTCTTAATGCCGAATATCGAAAACTCGAAAAGATTAAAAATACGATCCTTTTATTTAAAAAAATTTGTATAAATCAAAATGCATGCTAAGGCCCTCTTATTTCGGAAGATAGAATGTCACACCCAATGAGTTAGGATGTGATGTTTCGCATCCTCGAAAATGAGCTTTTCTTTTAATTTTTAAAACTCATGCAGTGAAGTTTAAGAAGGATATTCAATTGTTAGAGCACAATTTCTCAAAATTCCAAACATAGAATATTGCCTTTATTTTTTAAAAATCCTTAATTCGAGATAGCAAAATGTTATATCCAGTGAGTTAGGATTCAACAATTTGAGTTCTCAAGAATAAGCTTTATTTGAAATTTGTACGATTTTATTGAAAAAAGATACTCGGCCACCTAAATTCAACGAAGAGAATTGAAGCCCAAAGTTAGAGCACAATTTTCTCGAGAATCTTTGGATACCGGGTATTTTGGAAACTTATAAATAAAACTATTTCGATATTTTAATAAAATGTAATATTTTAAACAATGTAATGCGATTGAATGTTTACGTACAACGCAAAAAGGATAATTCGAAAATAAAATGTACACCAATGAATAACAAACAATTAACAAACAAATACAAACAAGCATAACAACAATAATTTCAATCATATATTATGTAAATACCAATATCAACGGTCGAACATCAAATGAATTATTAATCAAAATTTTTAAAGATACACTAAAAATAACAAAAGGAGAAATTTTAATTTATAGATCCTATGTACGAAGTTTTAAAATAAATTATATACATGAGTATAAAATAGATTCGAAATAGAATAAAAAACGTTGCATAATAGTATTTGAAATAAGTTTGAAGCAAATAATATGCATATATTAATTTTACATAGGTAATACTTATAAAGTGAAACACAATGGTAATAATACATATTATAAAATATCAAAACCGTATACAAAATATATCAAATTTTCATAAAAAAATATAAAATAATTAAGGATGAATTAAATAATAATATGTTAAGTTTAAAACCATAACCCATAATGAATTTGAAATGTTAATGTAGGATTAATTTAAATAATGTTAATAATAATTTAAAATAATAACATGTTAAATCTTAAAATAATACTAGTGATAAATTTTAAAACGATGTTAACTTTAAATATTAAGTAATACTAGATTTAAAACAAATATATTAAAAACAAGAACCATTTAAATATAAAAAAATACACTAATAAGAACTGAATTTGAATTAAAACAGAGGTAAAAAGAGGAAAAAAAAGAAAAGAAAAAAAGAATGATGGGTCAAAATGGAATTAAAATAAAATTAAAGAGCAACAAACATAATTAAAATAAATAAAAAAGGACTAAAGTGCAGTGCGCGAATAATATAAGGGACCAAAAATGGAATATTCCTAACACCTCAAAATGCTGCGCTATGATAAGGACCAAGGTGAGCAGAATTCAAAATATATTGGGTAAAATTAACAAATAACGAAAACAAAATTAGAAATAGGAACTAAAACAGAGGGACCAGTGGCGCAAATATTTCCTCCGAGACCAAAACGCGTGGACCTGGTCGTGTTCGGGTCGGATCATCGGGTCAGTGCCAATACGGCACCGTTTTAAAGCCATTGACCCAGGCCCTAAACGGTGTCGTTTTATGCCCTATATAAATGTCATTCAAAACCCTAAGAATAGAATACTTCAAAGCTTTATTAAACTATCAGAAAAAAAGAAACCTAAACTAAAATAAAAATTACAATGGTTGGCTGTTTTCTTTTATAATCGAATATTCAAAATAAAAAATAAAATAAAAATACAATGTTTTTTTCTTCTCTGCTGCGCTGTTTGTTTTATTTGCAGGTACTGCGTACGGAGGCTGTGGACGTGGTGTGTATGGAGGTGCGCGTGAAGAACGGCTTGGCTGCGGCGCAGAGGCTTGGCACGCGCGAAGGAGGGTTTGGCCACTGCGGCGCTGGGAGCCGAATGTTGCTAAGGTTTCTTGCTTCTGTTTTGCGTTTTGGGCTCATTGGGCTAGAGGTTTTTAGGCTAGTGGGCTAGGTTAAATTTAGGCTTTGGGCTTGGGTTAATTGGGTTTGGTTGTAATTTTGGGTTTCTGTTATCCGTTTAATGGACTTATTTATGAAAATGGACTTTTAATATTTTTGTTTTTATATTGGTTTTATTTATTTACATAGGCCCGGGCAAATTGGGCTAGTATGATCTCTATTGATTATATATAATTTATGTTTTTTTATAAATTGAATTTGAATTGTGTTAATAAATATAAAAATAAAGTGAATTATTACATCCAAAATTAAAATATTTATAAATTTAAAAAATTTAAAATTATTTGTATCGGTCATAATCGAGTTCGAAAAAATTCAAATCGAAAAAAAGTCTAAATTAAAAAAAAAAAAATCGAACTTACAAAAATTTGAATCCAGAATCCAAAAAATTCTGAACATATTTCCAAACCTGATAAAATTAGAATCTAAAAAAAACTCGATCCGAGCGTACGAATTTGCCACCTTCATACATATCTGACTTGACTATATTAAAGTAATAATTCACCTCCCTCATGGTCGTGGGGCATAAGAGATGCCCACAGCCAGTTAGCCCTTCAATCTTGGGCTGAGAAAAACTTTTTAATTAATTTTTATGAAATAATCTACGTAAATGATGACTGGATTATTAATAAGTTTCTAATTAAATCATTCGTACAAAATTATAACTTAAATTATTAGTTTTATTTTTCTTTGATTCGGGTTTAAATATACATTCCTCAATTTTGTGTTGGAACTGTGTTAATCGGAAAGTAATTCCGGAGACCAAGGGGCGAACACTCGAGGAGCTACAGACATATCAATGTCTAAAATCTACAATAAAATTATAGTCAATTGAAAGTTGAAACTGATTTTAATAGATCTATTCGATTGACTTGGTGTAATTGAAAGTTGAAAGTTTCCATATAAAGCCCCGGCTTCTTTTTTTCTTCAGCTTTGGCCCTCTTTACAATGCAAGCAACCGAAACTGGGGGGGCTTCAGTTTTTTTTAGGGTTTTAAAGCACCCAAAACGGTTAGTTTTGGTTTTTAATGATTTTATATTTTATTTAACCTCTAAGTGATATGGATATTATGTAAAATGATTAAAATTTCTTGTCATACGTGTGGAGCTGAAGTTTGGTGAGAGTTTTGATTTTCCCATCGAGTGGAGCTTGCCTCCCATTGAGCTTTGTAATTATAAGCCTCCATTAAAGGGTTACGATGGGGCTAAGGAGCAATTTAAGATGATGAATAGGAAGTATCTCCTCATAGTTCCCCGGGATATCACCCTTCATAAAATCTTCGAGTACTGCCTGTTTAATAAGGGCGCAAATGGTTATTTCGAGAGTAGTTTCCACATTGGTTTCATTAATGGCGGGAAATTTAAGCTATGGGATCAGTCGTGGCCTTTTGATTTAGAGGATATATATAGTGGCCTTAATCCTCCACAGGCTAATGGAGGAACCTTTGCAAGACATTGTAAATTACAAGAAATGTTTGGATAAAAAATGAAGGGTTCCAGATGGCATGCATCGTTCCTTACCCCTTATCCCCTCGAAGGTTGAGAAACCTCCTGTTGTTGTGAGGACCAACACAACCATTGTTGTTGGTGCAGGAGGAGGAGGCCCCTTTAGATGTCCCTCTGGTAAACATGGTCATTAGCTTCGAGAGTTCGTTAAACAACGGATGGAGTGGCACAACAGGGTTGGAGGGTCGTCATGATGGGGCCTCCCATTTTCCGTCATACCTTTCCTTTAACCTTGTCAATTTTTTTCTAATTGCTGATATTGTGGCTTATTTTTATTGATTTTGATAATGTTTTTCCTATGTGCAGTTACTTCAACTCCAATTACCTAAATTCCTGCAACTAGACAGATAGATTCCAAATCTTGGATGTTGCCCTTGCTAGTGCGATAGTCGCTCCTGCCAGGAAAAGACTAAGGAAGCAGTCTGAGAAGCCATCCAAGAGGTAAAAGAAATTTATCATAGTTAAGGGACAGGGCTAACCAAAGCCTTGAGGGTTGACCATCTGGGAGCCTGCTGCTCCCTCAACAAGTGTTGTCTAAACTTCCACTAATCAGCTCTAAGGGGGTCCTCTCGGGACCACGTCATAGGCCCCCCTCTAGGGGTGATTTTTTCCAATGTTGGCTCAACTTAGGTAAGCTATCTATTGCCCACTGAAATTCCTTCTTCAGGTATGGTGTCTATGTTTTCTTCACGATTTTGTGAAGTCATTCATTTTTTTTTATTGACGTCGGTTGTGCTTGTACTTCTAGGTCCTTCAAATACAAGTACACCACCCACCCTTTTGGACCTTGTTACTAAAACTGAGTTCTCTGTCCTTGCTACACAGGACTCCATCCTTGCGACTAGTCGGCATATGCAAACAAATATAGACTATATACTTAATTATTTTAAAGTCTTAAAGCAAGAAGCACTGAAGTTTAATGATACATTGAAGAAGGTTAAAGATGAGTTGACGGAGTGTTAGTGGGTGGTGGATGAGCTTCCGAAGGCCAAACTCGAGGCGTATACTTTAGCAGGCAGAGCTAAAGATAAGGCCAATCGCTTGCAAACTCAGGTGGGCTTCTTCGAAACTTCTAATGACACCCTGAAGAAGGAAAAGGAGACATTGATTCTCTGTTGCGACCAACTGGTGGCTGAGCGTGATAGAGTTCGTGCCTAGGTTGTTGAGTTAGTGGAAGCCCTCCAAAGGAAAGAGGATATCAAGGAGCCCTTGGATGACCTAAAGAAGGATAAGGCCCAGACAGAAGAATAAGGGTAATTCAAATCCTTTTAAAAGGTTGGGTGAGTTAAATTGATAAAAAGTATAAATGCTGAAGGCTAAATTTAAAATTATGATGTTTTTGAATTAAATAATTGTAAGATTTGAAAACTATTAGTAAAATATTTTAAATTTTATTTTAAATAACATTTATGCTGTTTAACTTTTTATGCTCTCGAAACTCAAAGGAAAAAAAATGTATTTTCACTAATCAATTTTTGTATGGGAATTTGCAAATTGCACCATTAGAATCAAATATCTAAACCAACAATGTTCTTTTTCTTCTTTAAAAACAATGCTTATTATTATTGTCTCGCTTAGCAAAAATACTAAGTTGTTTCTTTGAATTTATTTTTTTTAAGAAAAAGGAGAAAACCTGAAGACCAATCCGCTAAAAAAATCAAAGATTGGAGGATGATGGTGAATATCTGCAAACTCTAGCTTCACTGTAAACAAGCCCTGGTTTGCAAAAATACCCTTTACTTGGACTGCAATGTCTATCTTCTGAACATATGCAAAGCCCTTCTAAAGCACATCCATCACTTCCAACACCTTCTTTCCCAAATAATATCTCATCCGACCATTCACTCGACAACATATTTTCTGGGTCTAATTGCTTCTTCACTGCAATAAACATATTAAAGTTTAGGTACTTACTTTGAACTTTCAAAAACGCCAAGTTCCTGTTTTTAGCCCAATGTGGGCGAGCCCCATACTTGAAAAACGCCATTTGCTCCACTTCTTCCATTACATCTTGGTTTAACCTCGGGGTGGAAGCTTCATCAGCTCGATAATAGTTGAAATCAACAACTATGGAGTCCTCAGATTGGCCTAGATATGCCTTTGAAGCCTTTATGTATCGAATCAAGAACCCATTATAGTGATCGATCCCACAAAAGTTTTCTGGTTTAAGGTCCCTCAATTTTTTAACATCTTTGATGAAGTCTCCAAACTTTGTAGCAGTAAACATTGCCGTTGATTCATAAAAGAATAGTCCTTTGATTCTTGGATCCCAAGCACAGGAGGCATCGATTCTTGTTTTAGGTGAATATAAGCATGAACCTGATGTCTGCATTTTCCCTTGGCGACCCACTACTGGATAACCTGTGAAAATCTGCCCATTGTTCTTCAATCCATTGCCAATTTGCTTCTTGTACCATAATGTAGTATCCGCCAGCGTGCATTCTCCATTCACACTTTTGGTACTCTCGAATAGTTTTTCTGCAAAATTTTCTCATATTCAAAGACCAAAACTATGCAATGATATACATATTTTTTAAAATGACAATAACCAGAGTTTATACCCACAGGTCAATTGCAGTAAGCGTCCTTAAACTATGATTTAGATTTTAATTTGGTTTCTAAACTATAAGTACCCTAATTGACTCTCAAAGTATCAGTATTGTATTAATCAAGTCATTATATTAATCTAACATTAATTTTAAAGTTAAATGTCAACTCAAATATGATGTATATTTATATAAGAGACTGCTTGAATCAAACCTGATTAGAATAATAATTCTATTAAAATTTAGGACGCTTTTAACTCAACCTAAATAATTCATACAATATGTAAAGATATACTTAAAATTTGATTTACGTATTTTAAATATTATATGTCAAATTTAAGTTAATATTTAAACTAACATATCAATTGACAAAAAAAATTAACTAAAATGAAGTAATAAACTTATGTTTAAAAAAATACAATTTAAACATTTTGAAGTTAGAGAATTAGACATTAAAAATGTGCAACTATAAAAATTGGATCATGAAATCAATTAATTTGAAATATAGATCAAGAATGTGCAATTAACCCTAAAAAAATTTTACCTGATGCTCTGACCGATTTAGAGATGAGGATTTCATTGGATTGAAAGCCAAGAAAGTCGTTAATTCCATCGCCAGGGGTGTCCATGGGAACTCTACTGTCATATCTATACACTGCCGTATGTTTTGATGGATACCATGTGATGTCTCCGAACTCGTATTTCTTTCCATGTTCCATGTAATTGTTTTCAATTGAAGAATCACTTGTGAAATTATATGTAATGCTTCTCTTGAATCCTCTCTCCAGAGACAACTTCACCTGTATATATATATATGTTGTTAAATTTCATACCACATAAATTTATTGCAAATAAATAACGTGAATTTAACGAGAAAAGCGTTATGTCATAAATATAAGAACTTAAGTTCGATCCCAGACAATTTTATTCCCTTCCTCAATTATTAAAAAATTACTTTAGGAATTATAAACATATAATTTATCTATTCAAATAAATAAATTTAAGGTTAAAAGTTCATGTAATTGTATAGAATTTGATATTTGATCCTTTTTTTTCATTTTAAAAATTCTAATTTAATCATTATCGTTTCAAGTTTTTTCGTCAAATTTTATCAATTTAACGTGTTTATTTTATGTTAATCATCAAATTTTCAATTTGACCAATTCTAATAAAAAAATGCTTAGAATTTTAATGACTGGACTAAAATTTTAAATTTAAAAAAATCAAATTTTAAAATCTTAAATTTGAATATGTGATTATAAAATGTTTATACTGATTCCTAATGTAATTTATAGATTAAATTCACATGAAATAATAGGTGAACGTGAACATGATCATATCCAAAGTTGGGATTTTTTAATATAAAATTTCAGTTTTTGATTGAGGTAGACATCCTATCTTTCCTTTAGTGCAAAGTTTTCTAATAGCTATTTTTCTTTTCTAAGAATAATAAAATGTTAATAAAAACAATTAGGAACATAACATGATACAGACAACTGTAATTATTTAAGACTTACGCCATTGTTAGGTTCTTCGTACTTTTCCTGTCAAAGTTTCTCATTTTTTAATGTTAAAATTTGCTGTTAATGGGTGTATTTTGATAAAATTATAGATTTAGTTTTTCATTTTATTTATAAGTTAAAAAATTTATTTAAAATTTTCAATTTTCTTTTTGCGTTGACGCGATTTATGTTTCATATGAAATTTTTGCATAATCTTAATGAACTGTTAACCATTAAATTAAATGAAGAGAAATTTAAGTTTTGAATATATGAGTCTAACTTTTGAGCGTAAAATATTATCTAGAGCTTATTAGAAGTTAGATTATATTTTATTTTTATTTAAAAATTAAGTAATTAATTTATATATTAAAGAATAAATTAATTTTTATGTTAGAAACTTTATTTATTTGTACTATTAAAATTAATAATGCTGACAGGATACTTGTTTTTAATGTTAATGTACAATGATAGGTTTTAACAATAAAAATAGATAAAATTTTAATAAAATATTATCTAACTCTTAATATAATGATTTCTATGGTACTTTTACATATATTTTATTTTTTTAAAATATGAGAATAAATTATATTAGGATCATCCTAAAATGTATAGTTTTTAGGCACCAATAAAATAGTACCACATCATTAAATTTTAAAGGTAACAAATTATTATTATACACTCATCTATATCTAATATCTTCTCCAACATAATTTAACTTTAACTAAATTACTTAAAATAATTAATTTTTAAATTATAAACAAACATCTTTTATTCTTTTACAAATTTTAATTATTTTGTTTTTCATAAGTTAATATTTTTTATTTTTGTGCAACCCATTTAAAAAAAAATTAGTAATTTTTGTGCAATTTTTTTTTCATGCCATTGACACATGATTTTGGTAATTATTTTTTCTTGAACCCCGAACCTTGAACTCGAACCCTATATCTTAAACTCCAAACCTCGAGATTTATGATTTGGGTTTGAGATTTAAGGTTCAGGGTTCGGGTTTAGGTTAGGTTTGTGCTTTGGGTTCAGGGATCAAGGTTTAGGTTAAGGGTTCAAAAGTTCGAGGTTATAGGTTTTGGTTCAATGTTCAAAGGTTCAGTGATACAGATTACGAGTTCGAGATTTAGGATTCGAGTTTAAGGTGCAAGGGTTTGGGGTTCTAAATTTTTGGTTTAGGGTTTGGAATTCTAGACTCAAGTTTAGAGTAAAAAAATATCAAAATTATGTGTACATAAAAAAATTTGTTGAAATATTATTAAATAATTAAAAAGGGGCCATCAATAATGTGGTGGAAATGGTCCATAAATAAATTTTTTTTATGAATGAGCGTATAATAATAATTTCATATCTTTAAAATTTGATGATGTAACAATTTTATTAATATTTAAAAAACTTAATTTTTAATATCATTCTAAATTATTCTAAAAAAAATATTCGCCATATTAAAACTTTTCGAAAATCACCCTATCAAGATGGAATTCACAGCAATTCAAACAAGGAAAGAGAAATAGTTACCTTGGAGATGACACCCAAAATTCCTAAAGAAACTTTTGCAGCATTAAGGAGTTGATCTTGTGCTCCAATTTGTTTTACTTTTGCATACCCTTCTGATTCATTACCTGGAACAATCATGCTGAGCCCAATAACATGATCATGAACAGCTCCTCCTTTGCCCCACCACGAACTTCCATGTGCCCCGGTGCTTATCATCCCCGCCACGCTCACACCCTCCCAATACGGCGCCGCAACCAGGCTCAACCCCGCCTCTTCAACCTTATCAATCACATCCCGTAGCGCCACTCCGGCATCGGCCGTCACCGCCAAATTGACCGAATCAATCTCGATACCGGAATCATATTTCGCCGTACTTATCAACAACGAATCATGACCCAGTGATGAAGGGCAAGCTAGTTTGGGGATCGTGTGTGAAAACTTGCTGACTACTTTCACTTTGAGTTTGTTTTTATTGGCGTGAGCGACGGCAGAGCGAAGCTCTTCTTCAGTCGTTGGGTATACAACGCTTTTGACACTGCAGTCCTTTCGATCTCCCCATGCACCATAGGAACTGGAGAGGGTACAGATTGTTCGGTTGCATTGAACCGGGTCTGGTGCTGGAATAGCATGGACCAGGATGATTGATCCCCATATAAGTAGGTGAAGAAAACCTAGGAGCCACCTAAAATAATACATTTTATTTCTGGATAATTCAATCACTGTTGGCAGATCTGAGCTTTATAGTATGGAGAGTGTTAATTTGGTAAAGAGAATGTGTTAAATTATGGGATTTTTGATAGAATAGAAAGTAATGCTTAGAAGAAACTTTTGAAGAAATAAATTATAAAAAGAGAAGATTTCTTGCACTGAAGACCAAGATAGACTTTGGAGCATATATAGGATAGAGTAATATACATGGTAATATATGATTTGACACGAATATGACATAAAAAATTCCCCACTTTGCACCAAAAAAGACTTTTACCTTCAAAAAATGTTTTTTTTTTCCCACATTTGTGTTTGTTTAGGAGGAGATGGGTTTTCTTTTTTAGTGGTATATATGAACAACAATAAGAGGAAGTGGGATTGAGTTGGGTGCTGTTATAGCCATTTTCGTGCGACTGTGGAACTCTTTGCTCATGCGGTTGACGCGTTTATTATTGGGCCAGATGTCTCTCACTCATAATATTTGGCTGAAAGGAAAGCAATAATGAGTCGTGGTCCTACTTGATCTTTAATAGTTTGGTAAATGGAGCCTTAAAATTTGTTAATCCATTTAATGCTTTTACGTTTTTTTTTTTTTTTGCTACGTTGACACATAAATTACTAAATTTAACGGGTTTTTTACAAAATTATTATAAAAAATAAAAAAATAACCAAAATATTTTAATTTTTTTATTTACCAAAATATTATAACTTTTTTTTATTTACTAAAAGATTCAAAAAAAAACAAAAAACAGAAAAAAAAAACCTGACACAGCCTGATCAGGCCAATAACATTGGTGGCACCAATGGTGCCAATGTGATTAGCGGCACCAATGATGCCAAAGGACTAAAATATTAGTTAAGGGTAGTTTCAAGGACCTGACATGCAAATTTACTATTTTGAATTTTGAAAGTTAATTGCTCCTGTGCGCACTAAAATTGAAATATGGCTAATTGCCTTTTAAACCCTCCTTATTTATTATTTTATTTTTATTCCCTTCAACTCACTTTTTTATTTAATAAACAAGCCCTCATCTTATTTTTATAGTTAAATAAGCTTTTAATCTATGATTTTTACTAATAAAAGCCCTTTATTTTATTATTAAAGTAAATATATTTTACCTAAAATAATGCTATTTAAAAAGTATAAACTAATTCGCATTTTATGTATTATTTTGATAATTTGATGAGAATAGTTTATTTAAAAATTTACTAAATAGAGTTATTAAGAGTATATAATATAATTATAATTTATTTTTCTATTTGGGTTACATTTATGGGTGATCAGTTTTATTATTACTTACGGTTTTCAATAAGGCATGCCCAGTATTTCTATTAATTTTTTAATTAAATCTAATATTAGTTAAGTGATAATTAAGATACTTAGAATTCTAATTAAGTAATAACTCTATTTTAATTTAATAAACTATTCTCATTTAATAACTCTATTTTCATTTAAAATATAAAATTTCTTGAAATATAAAATTTGTTGCTTCATAATATCTTAAGAGACTATTTTAATTAAAACTGTCTAACATGTTTATGTTATAAGTCTATTAAGAATATATTAAATTTATAAATAGATAAAATAGTTTATGTTTCGTTATTTTTTCCTTTTGATTTAATATTAGTTAAGGAATATATTAAATTTATAAAATTAAAATAGTTTAATTTATTTTTAAATTAAAATAGAGTTATTAAATGAGAATAGTTTATTACATTAAAAAGAGTTATTAAATTAAACTATTTTAATTTTATAAATTTAATATATTCCTTAACTAATATTAAATCAAAAGGAAAAATAATGGAAACATAAACTATTTTATCTATAAACATAAACTATTAAATTTAATAAATTAAAATAGAGTTATTAAATAAAAAGTGAGTTGAAGAGGAATAAAAAGAAAATAATAAATAAGGAGGGCTTAGAAGGGAATTAGCCATATTTCAATTTTAGTGCGCACAGCAGCCGCAATTAACTTTTAAAATTTAAAATGGTAAATTTGCATGTCAGGTCCTTAAAACTACCCTTAACTAACATTTTAGTCCTTTGGCACCATTGGTGCCGCCAATCACATTGGCACCATTGGTGCTGCCAACGTGATTGGCCTGATCAGGCTGTGTCAGGTTTTTTTTTCTATTTTTTATTTTTTGGTATATTTTGGTAAATAAAAAAATTATAATATTTTGGTTATTTTTTATTTTTTTATAATAATTTTGTAAAAAACTCAAATTTAACCATCACTAATTTGGGTTTTCTTCAAAATAAAAAATATTACATACATGAAAATTAATTATATTACTAAATTAACAAGCTAATTAATTTTAAAATAACGTAAGTCGATCCACCTTTTAAAATAATATTCTTAATAGTCGATTGAGTCTTAATTGATTGGTATGAAAATTATTATCAATATAAGAGGACGTGGGTTTAAGTGCGTTGAAACTCATTATCCTCTTATTTATGGATTGAAGAGGATTATAAGTAATTTTAAGTATTGCATAAAAATAAAGCCCTATTACAATTGTCATTTTTTTTGTAAAATCATTCTACATCGATGAGATAAAGATCCAAAAACTTTTGATGAATTCAATTTTTGAGCACTTAAAAAGAAGAAATTCGTAAATCTTAAATTTATGAGACAAGGTTAGGACATCAATTTTTTTTATGAATAAAATAAAACATTTTACAAGAAGTTAGAAAGAGTTAAAAGAAGAATCTACATATAACAGTAAATATTCCCTTTTATCAAAGGCCAACTTGGCAATGAAATCAACTTCAACATTTTCTTCACTAGGGACATCTTTAATGCAAAAGTTGAGTTATGCGCCTGATTATTGTTGAATTTGATTACTTCGACAACGCTTCCTTGATAGCTCAAATAACTCCCATGTTATTTGTCTATACCAATATTATGTCATGTTACCTTCCTTCCACCAACATTATGCCATTGAGAATGCCTCACAATTTAACTTCAAAAACCGAACATTTTCCCAATTTACTTTTAAATCCAACTCTTATGGGACATCAACTTTGAAGTCTAGCTTCTTATATTTTTATTTAATGGAAAGGACATCCAAAGAAGTAGATAATTACATTTATGAAGGGGGTTTTATTGTAGAAATCAACGTTTTTTTTTTCTCTTTAAATCTATAAAGATATCTATAACCTAAATTAAAAGTTATCCCAATCAAGGGGAATGCACAATTTCAATTTTGGGTGCAATTAAGCTAAGCTTGGGCAGGGTTGAAGGAGTATTTAGGGTATTTGTTTATTTTTATGAAAAGGAAATAAGAAGAAAAAAAAAGAAATAGGGAATAACATAAAAGAGAAAAAATATTGGTGTTATTTTTAAGGTATTTAAAATATTGTAATTTTATATTCATTTTATATAATGTTTTACAGCTTACTGTAACCTTATTGTATTTTAATTATTTTTGGTTGTTATATTTGTATCATGTTTCATTTTATCCAATATTCTGTACAGTTAATCATAGTGATTAAATTTAGGAAAATAAATTCCATGTTTATATTTTATCTACATTTATTTTATATTTTACATAATTTATTGGTTCAATTTAGAACAAAAATTATATGTTGATGTGCTTTTGTATCATTTTATGTATTTCAAGTATATTACAAGTTTGTATAAAGTTTCACATATTAATCATCATTTCTATTTCTATTTTTTGTCTTATTTATATTAATTTTTATGCCATGTCATGGTTTTATTCTTTTCCATGTTATTTTCACATTCCAATGATTTACTATAGTAATTCAAATTTATTCTAAAATACATTTATTTTTAAAAATAAATAATAGTCCAAAAGATACATTATTATAAATATTATATTCAAAATTTTAACTTAAGTTTTCAGAGTACGACAATAGTCAAAGCAAATTTAAGAGGTAGACAGAAACTTTGCCTCTAAAAGGGAAAAAATTGCTATGCAAATCTTAAGAAATAATTAAATTACATTTTGACTCCTTAAAAATAAATAAAAATTAAATTTACTACAATGCCAATTTTTTTATTACATGACTACAAAATGAATATTTATGTTATTCTAAAATGTTATGCTAACACATTTAACAGAAAAATTTTAACTATATTAACAATTATACTTGAATTTTGAAATTTAAAAAAAATAAAAAAATAATTAAAAATAAAAGTTGGAGTGAATTAAAATACAAGAACTTTGGGTAGATTCCAACCTTGGAAACATTCTTGGGTTTGAAAAAAATGGAAGGTAAGTGGATAGAGCCCGGTCTTTGTGATATCTTAGACTGGGTAAAGTAGTGAAACTTGAGCCAATAGTAAAAAGATTGTAAGGCCAACTGTTTGTCTCTGTATTTCAGCATATATGAATACTAGAACATCGTTTAATGGTTCCATATTAAGAGGCTTAAGGCAGGAACTTTTCACTCTTCTGTCCTCTTAATTTTTGATGATTGATTCTGGAAAAACACCCCGGCTGATTATAGAAATATGATTTGTCAGATAAGAAATTTAGTTGGAGGAGATTTTACACCGTATGTCGCAGCATCTCCTGTCCGAAATTACAAATCAAAAAATGGTCTAGAAAATGCAGTTTGATGTTATTTCATATTTGATGATTTGTGACAGGGGGCATTTTATGTATCGTGGTAGAAAGAATTTTCAATTGAAGCATAGACCCAAATAAACCCATGAATTACCCATTGAAGATTTGCTTTGAATTTAGTGGAGAGGGACAAGGGGAAGCAGAGGTGGCTGCAGCGAGAAGCTGCTGTTTCCAATCTCACATAGACCAGAAATAATATACCGTGATTTCCATTGGCCGCCGAGCTTGGTAACGTAAGCTTGTAACCTAGGTGGGGCACTCAGCGTGGTCTGATTCTGGCTTGTCTGTTCCAAAGCTAAGAGTTGAATTCTGGGTCTCGTGGTTTTTAGAGTTAAATTCTGATGCTCCACTTGGAACTGTGTGGAATTTTAGGGATAAAATAACCACGTTTGAATGAAATTACAAATTGAAATGATTTACCCGGGACTTATTGTAAGGCTTTAGCTTGATAGCAATGCACCAGTTGGCCATTAGATTCTTCTAGGAAGCCTGATGGATCATTAACCTCTTTTTCAGAAACAACATTAGTTATACAATTAATTAAATACAGTACTTATCATTATCAAGAACACAAGCTCTTAGTCTCTTTATTTCTGTACTATAAAGATCATAGTTTCAGGCTTTCATCATATATGAACACTAGGTTCCATTTTTTAAGAGGCTAAGGGCAGGAAATTTTCTATCCTTCTATCCTCTAATATTGATGATTAATTCTAGAAAAATACTGCACCTGGTTATAGAATTATGATTTGTCAGATAAGAAGAAGAATTTGACCTCTCACTTGTGCAAATAACCAAAAGTTTGAAGTGTTTCATATTGGATGGTTTTGTGAAGATTCGATCCGACAACAGGCGGCATTTTTTGTATCATGGTGGGAAGAATTTTCAATCGAAACATAGACCCAATTAAATCCATATATGTCCATCTTTTATTAACAAAAGGAAGGAAAGGAAGTTACCCATTGAAGGAGATGGGGATTCGCCATAGATGCGCTTTGAAGTTATCGAGGGGGACAAGAGGGAAGCAGAGGTTTAGGTTGAGCAAAGAGTTTCCAATCCCACACAGATAGAAGACAACAAGTATTAGTTCTTTATATATCTACTTTCCCGTATTGCTGCTTGCTGAGCTTGGTAACGCAAGCCTGTGACCTAAGTAGGAGCATTAAGGAGCTGGAACGTGGGTTCCTTTCATTGAGCTGGATCCGTTGTGGTCTACATCTGACTTGCCCATACCAAGCCGAAAGTTGGGCCGAGGGTACTGAGCGAAAGCTCCGGTTCTCGTGGTTCTTAGAGTGGAGAGTACTGCGTGAGGCTGGTTTCACAGAGCAGCGACTATCTCCCGCTTTCGGCAGTGGTAGGATGACAAGTCGGTTCCACTTGGATCCATCATAGCTCGGTGAGTTGACCTCAAACTGAACCATCACTTTTTTCCTCATTGTTTCATGTGGTATATTAAGTTTAATTGAGAAGATTCAAATCTTCCCGTATGGCAGAATTATTTAGAGTTATTGTTTGTTTAGATTAAAATTTGACAATTCTTCCTTTATTTAGAAGCTATAACTCGAGATATTTTATATATGTTTGAATAATGTTCAAGCATTCAAGATATTTTAAATTATATAAAATTCAAGATATTTTGATATAAATATTAAAATTATACATAAACTTCGACTTCATATATGAGCTTTA
Organism: Gossypium raimondii; assembly: GCF_025698545.1. Classification (NCBI taxonomy): domain Eukaryota; kingdom Viridiplantae; phylum Streptophyta; class Magnoliopsida; order Malvales; family Malvaceae; genus Gossypium; species Gossypium raimondii. The sequence continues at coordinate 50,964,690 of NC_068571.1, forward strand.
ATTTTGTGTGCACATAAAATTTTTATTTGATTCAATTTTTAAAATCACTTACAACATTATCAAATTAACACAATTTTAAGTTGATAGCATACACAAACAATTATATTAACCCAATATGAAAATAAATATATTAATTCATTTATTTAAATGTGTATAATTAAATCAAAATCAAAATTTCATGTATACATAAACCACAAGTCAAATTTCATAAGTATGATTGGCACCAAATCAATTTTTATTTCTTTTCCTTAGAACAACTATCCAAATTCAGTTATACCTAGATTAAGAATTCCCAGAATCCAAGCTAAGTAATGGAAGGGCTTCATACGAGAGTAAAAAACCCCTAAATCAATTCAAAGGATTGGGTAGAAGTCAAAGATGAAATAGCCAAAATAGCTCACAGAAACCTTACTTGCCAATAAAGCTTGTCAAGAGGGTAGAGAGGCATAAAAGTTAAGCAAAAATTAGGCCATTCTAGCTTTTGCTTTGTTTGTTACATTAAATTCAATTTCATCATATTTATGCATTTGCATTATGTTGATATTTTTACCTTTTTACTGTTTTAAATTTAATAAATTTATAATTTTTATGCGTTAATATTTATATTTATATTTATTTTGAAGTTAACACCATTCATATTGGCTACTTAAATCAAAATAAATTATGACAAATATTAACTAACTAATTAACTAGCTCGCACGTAATTTTGATGTGATGGGATCCAAAGCAATTTTTTTTCATTTTGTATTATCGAGTTTTAATTATTTTTCTCCTATGTTAGTCTTATGTCTCAATTTATAGTATATTTTGTCGATTCTCTAAATTTATTTACTTAAAAAGTTTTAATCATTACATTGATCATTGTTATGATACTTACTATTACCAATCCTCGGATTCTACACAGTTTGTATGTTAAACTCGTAGATCAAGCTTGCATGATTTTAAGTGTTCGCAGGAGGGTACTTACACTCCCCTGCGAGGTCACACGTGGGATCGCGCATGAAATCGTATAAACACGTGTTATGTCTACAATAGAGTACGTGTTGACATGCACGAAACCTATTATAGAATATGACATCAATAAATAGTAACAATATCATACAAATATATAACCTTACCATTTAATTAAAACTCTAAATCCCAGGAGCAAGCTGATAATTCGATTATTTTATATGCTGTTCAAATTTTTTAAATTAATTCTTCTATTTTTAATTTTAAGAATTTAGTACTTTGATTTAAAAATAAAAGACCAATTGATAATATAGATAGATGACTTTTGGTTAAATTTTGTTATTAGATATTGTACTTTATGAAAGTTGTGGATTTAGTTTTATATTTTAATTTGATTAATTTTAGTCTTTGTACTTTTTGAATTTTGAAATTGTGATCTTGGCCCAAACGATATGAGTTAAATTCAATTACTAGACCTATACTATGCAATTAGATCATTCTACGTCCCTATATTTTTTGAATTGTGAAATTTCAATCTTAGCATAAATGACCGTCATAATGCATTGACTGGATTTTTATGAAAAATATATAAAAATAACAAGCAAACATGACATTGCACATATTAAAAATAGCAGAATTTAAAAATTATAATTTATCGAAGACTGGAATTTTAAAATTAAAAAAATATAGAAATTAAACTTACAACTTTCATAAAATACATAAACTAATAATAGAATTTAACATTTACTCTTAATTCATATCTTTGAATATTAGAACTCCACATATTCAAATTTAAATTTAATTTGAAAACCAGTCAAATAAAAAAAATCTAAATTCATGAAACATAGACCCAACTAAATCTATGTATGTTACCCATTGAAGGAGATGGGATTCGCTTTGAAGTTATCGAGGGGGACAAGAGGGAAGCAGAGGTTTAGGTTGAGCTAGGGGTTAGAATCATTCGATTTGATTCGAAGAATTCGATGAAAAATTTAAATTGAGTTCGGTTGCTAAAATATGATTCGTCAACTCGACTAACTCGAAATTTTTTAACTTGATTCGACTCCACTCAATCGAATACTCACCCTTAGGTTGAGCAAAGAGTTTTTGTCACAGATAGAAAACAATAAGTATTAGTTTTTTATATATCTACTTTCCCGTGATGCTGCTTGCTGAGCTTGGTAACGCAAGTCTGTAACCCAAGTGGTAGCATTAAGGTGATGGAACATGGGTTCGTTTCATTGAGCTGGATCCATCGTGGTCTACATCTGACTTGCCCATACCAAGCCGAGAGTTGGGCCGAGGGAATTGAGCGAAAGCTCTGGTTCTCGTGGTTCTTAGAGTGGAGAGTTCTGCGTGAGGCTGGTTTCACAGAGCAGCGATCATCTCCCGCTCTCGGTAGTGGAAGGATAACTAGTCAGTTCCACTAGGATCCGTCATAACTCAATGAGTTGATCCCTGACTGAACCACATCTTTTTTCGCAATTGAAAAAGAAATTCCTAGAATCTTCATATTATGAATGATGTATGGCATAATTATTGTTTGTTTAGATTAAATTTCGACGACTCTTCCTCAATTTATAAGTTATCTCAAGTAATATATTTTATATGATTTGTCTGAATAATGTTCCAAGAATATATTATGAAATTGTATAAAATTTTACATAATAATTTGGTTTAGGTATATTTTGACACATTCGTGTATTCATGTTGTGTTCATATTATTTTAAAATATATATTAAAATTATATATGAACTTAGATTTTGTGCGATTTTATACATGAAAATTTTGATTTAATTCAGTTTTCAAAATCACTAACAACATCATTTTATGTTAGTATATTGCACATACAAATAATTATATTAAATTCAATTTCATCATATTTATGCATTTATATTATGTTAATATTTTTCCTTTTAGTGTTTAAAGGATAATAAATTTATAAAACTTTTATCTATTAATGTTCGCATCTATTTTTACTTTGAAGTTACTATCATTTGTATCCACAATTTAAATCGTATAAATTAAATTAAATTAATTAATTAATTAACCTCAATTCAACTAATTAGCTATCTCACACGTGATTTTCACAAAATTCATTTCTTTTCATATTTTATCCAGTTCTAATTATTCTTTCTGTTATGTCTGAGTTGATAGTATATTATTGTACTCTAAATTTATTTACTTAAAATTTAATCATTACATTTATCACTAAATATCATATTCCAAACTCTAATAAAATTTTCAGATATTTCTACTCTACTTTCAAAATTAATTCTTCAATTTAGTGTGTCTGCTTATTTGATTTGAAAAATAAAACAAAACACCAATTGATAATATAGTTAGTTGACATTTGTTAAATTTAAATTTTTTCTATCAATTGGAGTTTACTTTTGGTTAAATTCTGTTTTTAGTCTTTATGCTTTGATTTGATCAATTTTAGTGCTGTCTTTTTGAATTTTGAATTTTTTCTCTTGACACAAATAATAGCAGTTAAATCTGTTTTATTAAATTCAATTACTAGTTATGTACTATTCATAGAATTGTAGATTTAGTCCATATTCTCCAATTAGATGATTCTATGTCCTTATATTTTTTGAATTTTGAAACTCCAATCTTGACGTAAATGCATTAACTAGATTTTATGTGAGTAATATATGAAAATAACAAGTGAACATGACATTGAACATGTAATAGGCCATTTTTGCCCGGACCCAAACCAAACCAAATAAAATAAAAAAATTTAAAATCTAAATTAAAAACAGTCCATTTACAGAAAAAAAAATCAGACCCAAAACAGCCCAAAAAAACCCTAATGGCCCAATAACCTAGACATTTTTCAGTAAAACAAAAGAAACCCTAGCCCCATTGCCGCTTCTCCTCGATCACGCCGCGCGCTCCTTGTCCCGAGGCCTAACGCGCGTCTGTCGCCTTGCACCAAAACGGCAAAGGGCGTCTCTTCCCTCCCCTCCGTTGACCGTGTCAGTACTTGCAAAAAAGGGAATGTAAAAGGACAGAAACAACAACAAGAACAATAGAAAAATAGAAAAAAAAAAACAATGTTGTAATTCGACTATAAAAGAGCCTAAAAAACCAGATTGTAAGGAGGATTTTTAGGAAATTAAAAAAAAAGAAATCGAAATACAAAAATTAAAAAAACTTCAAAGGTGATTTTTATTGTGGGAGTCGAAAGGTCGATCGGTGGCCATCGCGGCGAAAGTTCGCCGACACCAAGGCCGGAGTGGGGAAGGCTGAGAGAAAAAAAAGGGCTAAAAGAGTTTTTTTTAACAGACAAAAGTATTTTTTTTTTAATTTTAGTCCTTTTAAACGATGCACATAGGGAAATTTGGGATATTTTTCCGATCGGTCCCTATCCCTTTTAGCGTGTTACATTTTAGTACTTATTAGTCTATTTATTTATTTTATTTATGTGCTTAATTTCATTTAAATTTTGATTTAACCCTTTATTTTTAATCTTTATTAAACTATTTTCTTTTATATTTATCTACTTATTTATTATTTCCTTATTCTTTATCATATATCTAAAAATTATTGTTTATATTCCTTTTATTTGTGTATATTGTCATCATTATTTTTATTGTTTTAGTATATTTCTCGTATACTTAAATGTAATATTACTTATTTTATTTTATTTATTCTTTTACTTTTAAATACTTAAATTTAATATTATTTGTTTTGCCTATTTATTTATTTATTATTCTATTATTTTTTAAATAATTAAACTTGATATTACTTATACTTCCTTTCATTTTTTTTATTTTTTATTTCAAAGTTACTTTATTTGTTTTGTTATTAATGCCATGAATTAATATTCTTATTATTGCCATATTTACATTATTATTACTATAGTATTTATCCATTTATTTGTTATTTGCTATTCTAATATAAATGTTCTACCCACATGTTCATCTTATATTATTTCACTATCACCATATCATACATTAAGTTAAGCAATTATCCACGTGTATATTATGCCGAATAAGTAAAATGCATATCATTTTAAGCATTATGTTTGTTTATTTTTGCACGATAAATGAAAAAGGTAAAATTTTTAAATCGTGGCAATATTATTACTTTTAGAATTAGAAAAGTCGTGTTCCTAACTTACGGAGTATGGCTTCTTTCTAAAACCGAAATAATCGAATATCCATTTCAAAAATATAAAAACGAGATTTAAGTAACGATTTAAACGGCGATTATTCTGATTTTCGAAAGCTAAAGGTGTCATGTCCTAACTCACAGGGCAAGATCCTTATTCTCGATTAATTTGGAATAAAGCCTTTTTTATTAAAATATCTTAACACGAAGTGATCGTGTAATGGCCTAAATTCAAGGTTATCGGAACAGTGGTTTCGTAACCACAAATCCGATTTAAAGAGAAATTTATTTTAATATTTTTCATGAATATTGATATGATAGGAAAATCGTATGAAAATATAGATAGAAAAATTTTACCGATTTAGTGGTTAGTTAGAAAAAGAAATTATTGAAGAAATTGGGTAAAAACAAGGTATCGAGACCTCGATATCGTAAAAATGAGTCATAAATATTTTTATAAACATTTATGAAGTATTAGTAATATGGTATTAGAATTTCGTTAGAAAATTTCTATGTTTGGGTAGTTAATTAAGTGAAAAGGACTAAATTGAAAAGGGTGTAAAAGTTACTAGAAGGATTAAATAGCTCAATTGCTAAATGAGGAGGGACATAAGAGATATTTTGGGCTGCATAAGCTGTGAAAAATCAGGAGAATTGGTGAAATAAGGGCAAAATGAGAAAATAACAAAATTTACTAAAATAAAAATGGGACCAACTTGTAATATATAGAATTCTCCTCATATTTTCTTCATTATCATCAGCCAAAAATGTCCTAAGGGTTTATTAAAGCTGTTATTTCATAATTTTTGCACCAAGTGAGTTAATCCTTGCCTTTTTCTTGTAATTTTTGTGTTTCTAAGACTTTTACAACTAGGTCCTATTACTAAATTCATTAGTTTTTGATTTTATGAATGAAATTAGAAGTTTCTATGAATATGTGCTGGAATTTTATGATGAAATAGCATGAAATTGAATCTTTAATTTGTTTATGATATGATTTTATTAGGTAATTTCAATAGAAATTGATTTGTGAGACCTAATTATGAAAAAGTTTGGAATCAAAGTCTAGTGCTAAAATTCTGATTTCCAAAGGTTATAAAGTAGTTTAAAGTGATGTAATAAAGTGCTAATTGAGAAAAAATCATCTCAATTGAGAGGTTAATTGAGCAGGGACGAAATTATCATTTATTGAAAGCTTAGGGGAAAAATGGTAATTAACATCATGCACTAAAACAGTTTTGGACAGCAGCAGTAGGTTAACTTTGAAAAATCACCATAAACTGTGGAAATTTAATTAGAGGATGAATAAAATATGAAATTAAAGCTTATTGAGTCTAGTTTCTTATAGAAGAAACGATGTAAGCAATGGAATTGTAAATCATGAGATATAATAGGTTTTGTGAGACAAGATCAGAATGATTTCGGGTTCCCCTGTTCTGACTTTGGAAAATCATAAAAAATTGGATAAAAATAATTAGGGGCTCAAATTTATATGTTTAAAATTATTAATTAGTCTATTTTCAAAAGAAATAAACGAGAACATCATCCAAATCCTGTAAGAAGAGATAATTAATTTTTAGTGAAGAAGGGTCAAAACTGTCAGACAGTAAAATAGGGATGATTTTAAAGAATAAACTGTACTTATTGACTAAACAAAAATTCTGAAAATTTTATGGTAAGAAGGTATGTGAGTCTAATTTCAAGGAAAATTAGCAGATCTTAATTTGGAGTTCCGTAGCTCAAGATATAAATAATTTAGTGACTATGACTCAATGAGACAGCTTTGAATGAACTATAAATAATAATTGGATTATAGAGAATGTTACATGTGAACATGAAATGTATTAAATTTTATGATTAAATTTCTTTATTTAAATCCAAAAAATTCAAATACGAAGCTAGATCGAGGAAAAGAAAAAGTTCGGGATTAGTATATTTTTGCATAGGAACAAGTATCGAGATAAGTTCGTGTAACTTGAATTATATTCTTAAATGCTTGAAATGTTTGTTATTGATGTGAATATGATTTGAATGTTCATTATATGAAAATTGATGAAACATTGATATATTTGATAAAAAGGGGAAGAAATCCGGGTTGAATGGAAGGAAAATTCGATGGATCTCTGAAAAGGAATTGACGGTAAAAAGGATCTAGCCCGGACGAGTGATCCTATTATGATATAGTCCTCCCGAAGAATATGTGGAAAATGGATTTAGCCCGGACGGGTAATCCGAATTAGGGTCTGAATTTAGCCTGGACTGGTAATTCAGATCCAAGCTCATTAGAGTAATTGTCATTGCAGGGGATTTAGCCTGGACTGGTAATCCCGACAATACTCTCTGAGTTTATATTACAGGGGATTTAGCCTGGATTGGTAATCCCGCTATAAGGATGAGGTTCGCGGGAGTGTGCTCTCTAAAATGGAAATGTGCACACATGAATATGAATTGACGGACCCGGATTTGTACACTTAGGTGTACCCCTGAAAATCCATCGAAATTCCAAGTAGTTTAACGGGATAAATATGGAAAAATAACAAGGAAATGGAAATCATGGTATTGATGAGCTCATCAATCATGGTATATATATTATTGATACATGAAAATTATTGAACTAACTTGAATGTTGAGTTTGTGCATGTTAAGGGAATAATGCATTGAATGGATGTATGAATGTTTATTGCATTGCATTGAAAATATTAGGTAAGTATAATTCTTGTTACATGAGCTTACTAAGCACAAAGTGCTTACCCTGTTTTCTTTTCCCCTGTGTTGTAGTGTTAAGAGCTCGGAGGTTGGATTTGGTCGAAGACGTATCACACTATCAACCTCATGTATAAGCTAGTAAAGTAAATGTTAATGTGAAATGAATGTATGGTTAGCCATTGGTATGGCTAACAAATTTTGGTTTTGGTATGTGATGAGGTTCTCTTATGAATATGTTAAATTTATCTTGAAAATATGTTGAAATGGATTGGTTGTGTTGGATTGGTCTCGGTTTAAAATTGGAGGGAAGATTATATATTTATAAAGGGGTTATATTGAGTTCATAAAAAAAAAAGACTTTGGGATTTTGCGAAAAAAATTTCTTATGGTTTCGATTTAATCTCGGTTTGGTCCCGATGTATGTTTTGGGCCTCGGAGGCCCATCCAAGAGACGTCATGACATGTTTCGATAAATGAATAGTATTTAACTCGTAATAACAAAAAAATTATTCGGTAAAATCTGGTAATGCCTTGTACCCTATTCTAGCGACGAATACGGGTAGGGGGTATTACAGATTGCATTTTAAATTCTATCCAAATTTTTAATTTTCGACATTAAGACATCAAGTAATCAATTAGGTACCAATTTTGGGCGTAACAAGGGTGCTAATCATTCTTCGTGCGTAACTGACTCCCGAACCCATTTCTTGAATTTTGTAGACCAAAAAAATTATTGTTTTAATAAATCAAACCTTTTATTAAAGCGATCAAATTACGAGGTAATCCGATCACACCTCATAAAATGGATTGGTGACGACTCCCATTTTCGTTTTTAAAATATAAGTCGATCTCAAAAAAGAGGTTTCGACAGCACATATGATAATATGTTTGCTGCATCAGATTTCGAAAATAGCAGAATTTAATTTAATGAATTTAATAATTATAATTTAGTGATGATTAAAATTTTAAAATTTAAAAAATATAAAGACTAAATTTACAACTTTCATAAAATATATAAACTAATAACACAATTTAACCTTTACTTTTTATTCATATCTTTGAATCTTAGAACACGTATTCAAATTTAAATGAATTCTATTAACAGTGATATAATTAAACTTTAATTTTTAAATTAGACAAATAAAATAATTAAATTTTGAAATTTAAAATAAAAATAAATTTCAAAATTTTAAAAATTACAGAGTTAAACCAATTTTATTTTCCATTTGGTGTTGTTTAAACAGGATCTCAATAAAATTGAAAAGAAAATATTTCAATAACTATCGATTATTAGATAAAAGGGTCCAGTTTATCCGAAACTTCCTCCACATATTAATTCGGAGAAAAGATTGCATGAAACAAATATATTATCTCTCTCCAATAGTTTAATATTATATCAACAATTTCATTCTGAATTTTAAGATTGTCAATTAGATTTGATTGACATTAAACTATTGAAAAATAGATATAGACAACGTGACGTCATTATTCATACAATCTTTTCCTATTAATTCGTTGGTATAATTCTCATTTACATTTCTTTACTTTAGAAAAGTTAAAAATTAGCTCTTTTAGTTTAGTTTATTAAAATTTAATCTCGAAAATTAACTTTTAAGCAAAATTATTAAAAACAACTAGATTAACTTTGATAAATTAAAACAGGGAACTAATTTTTCCAAATTTAAAATAAACCTAATTTATTTCACCTTATTTTTTTAAATAATAATAAAGTGAATCGTTGACAAAGAAAAATCTCTCCAACATTCTAACTCCAGAAATTTCAAGAACACTCTTTCCTATCAAAAACCTACAGTATATATAACATCTAAAGTCTAACATCATACAACACAACATCGAAAATGTCTCTGCTGCAAGTCTTAAACCAAAGCAACATCTTTGATCCTTTCCAAGGTTTATTGTGGGCGCCTCCGATGAACTGGAAAGAAACTCCCGACTCCCATGTGTTCGAGATCGATCTTCCCGGGTTCAAAAAAGAGGACGTGAAGCTACAAATCCATCAAGGAAGTATTGTTTGTATCAGTGCGGAAAGAAAAGAAGATGCCGACGAAGAGGAGAAAGGAGGGAAGTGGCGGTGGCATTGTAGAGAAAGATGGGGTGGTGGTGGCAACTTTTACAGGCAATTCCGTGTGCCCCCAAATGCGAAAGCTGATGAGATGAAGGCTTCAATGCGTGATGGTGTGCTTGTTCTCGTAATACCTAAAATCAATGAAGAAGTAAACGTAAAGGGTAAAGAGGAGAGGAAGAAGATGGAGATTGAGATATCAGAAACTCAACCTTCTAAAGGACTTGGTCGTTTCTTATGCTGCAAAGCTTGAACAAGTTGGGAATATGTTCTATTGTACTGTGTGTTTGCCTTGTAAATTATTTTTTCAACAAATTTATTTGATCTAGTAATAATAATAATAGAGTAGTAGGTGTGTAATTAAAGACTATTAGAGTTTGTAAAAAGTTGGCTTGATTTTCAGCTGCATTTTAAGGTTTCAGGTTTCACTTCACATCTTGATTAAAATTTATTTCCATTTTCAGTTTAGTTTGAGATAATAAGCTATTTAGATTAAGCTTAATTAGAAAAACGATATAATATAAATTTTATTTTTTGAATTATTTAATGTTTAATTTTAACTTTCAAATTAAAAACTAATTTTAAGAAACTATAAAATAAATTTAATCTTTTAATCAGTAATTTTATAATAAGATTTGAATTTTATTAAAATGTTAGAAGCCAGCTTAAACTTAAAAAATAAAAAATAAAAGCCAAATTAATGAAACACATAAATATTGATGGCATAATAATTTATTTGGCTTTTTAATTTTAGAAAAAATTATTTTAGTTTTTCATTTAATTTTCCGTCTCTTTTAACTCTTAAATTTACATCCAAAATGAATGTAAAAGTTAATCGTTAACTTTATTAACATGATATACACATGGATTGCCACCGAATGTCATGCCGACAATTAATTAATTTTCTAAAAGTTTAAAAATTCAAAAAATATAAAAATATTTTTTAAAAATAAATAATTTTTACTTTAGAAAAATTAGTTAATTGCTAACATGACATACATGTAGACTACCACATGGATATTACGTCAACAAAATTAACAAACGTTAATTTTATATCCATTTAGGAGTGATTTATCAGACAATGTAAGTTCAAAGGTTAAAAGAGACAAAAATTAAATGAAAGGTTAAATAAATTTTGGTTTAATGATAAATTTGGCCACTAACATTTGCATATTTTGTCAAAATGGCCTTAATTATATTTTTGAACATTTTTTACCATCAACTTTTGGTTTTTCTTCAAACTACTTTTCCAACATATTTAATGAAAGTACCGCTAAAAAATTAACGGAATGATGTGGAATTTCATATGTGGAATATTTTTAATGAGATGTAATTTATTACTTAAATAACCCTATAAGATAATTACATGTAGAAAATAATAAAATAAATAAATAATACATGAAATTAATAAAATAACTCTTAATTTAAAGAAAATAAACGTAATTATCTAAAAAATTTAATTCAAGAGAAAAACCTCTCAGTAAACAAACATATAAAATATTGAAACCTTTTGAAACAAGAAAAAGAAAAATTGAAACCTTGAATTTATTCATTAAATCTATTAGAAAAATAGTTTGAAAAAAATTAAAGATTAATGGCTAAAAAGGCTCGAAAATATAATTAGGGTCATTTTGACAAAACATGCAAACGTTAGTGGCCAAATTTATCATTAAGCCTAATTTTTTTATAAAGTTAGAGGAGAAACAAATCATTATCTTTTAACATTACGCCACTTAAATAATATATATTAAATTAGATTTATAAATTACTCTAGAGTCAAATGTTATGATAGTTAATTTTACATATTCAATAATAGATTAATATGGGCTTAATCAAATTAGATTTTTTTTTCCCTTTAAGCCGTGCTCAAGCAGCTGCCTATTTATTTTGTCTACTGTGCTAAAATGATAATCACCTTGAGCTCTTCCCAAGATGGACCCTTAACACTAGCTTCACTAAAGGGAACATCCATGTCCGACCTTACTTTCAAGAGTGCCAAAGTCTTCTGCCTTTAAAAGAGCAGTCACCTTCATCAACTCTGCCTTTATTGTCTTCACTTGAATCGTTACTATTGCCGTTGGAACCAAACATTTTGCTTGCAGCAGCAGCAGCTTCATTCCTTCCATTACGACCTCCTTCGCTGCTAAATGTGCCTACAGCAGCAGTGACAACGATGTCGCCACCAGTTCCTTTGCCATTTCTGCTTACAAGAACACTAGCACTTGTGCCACCACCACCCAACAAGAGCCAGCTATTTACTTACAGCTTTCAATGGCAAAAGGGAAAAACAACCCTTATATATATATATATATATATATATTAAAAGAGAAAAGAGGTGATGAACATTTTTCTCTTCTTTCAAAAACCGTTTAGTGTGCATATAGGTGATCAAATTGTGTATTCATTATGGTCTGTACGACAATTATTTGTTGGATTCCTTCTGGTGGTATTTGCAGTCGAAACTATGTCAGGGGTCCACGGAACCCAGTTTCACCAAATAATCTGCTTCTCTATAAGCAAATTGAAAAAGGAAAAAACGAATAAGCTTAAAAGTGTTGAAAGGAGGAGGAAGATGAATTGGAATGGAAATTAAGAGTGAGCATGTAAAATATTATTGTTAGGTGACATTTTATTATTGGATAGGACCATGACTATAGGACTTATGCAATAAATTTTGTCTGAGTACTTAAATATTACCAAATAAAATTAATTTATCGCTAATTCATTAGTAAAAAAACTTCTACTTTTATCAATTGTATCATATGTGTTGAAAAGAAACTAGATTGTTTAATATTAAATTTATAGAAAACATGAATCAAACGTCGATATGTCCGAGTGGTTAAGGAGACAGACTCGAAATCTGTTGGGCATTGCCTGCGCAGGTTCGAATCCTGCTGTCGACGATTCTTTTTCTTTTTAAGAGCCAAGGAGTTTGCGTCCCTGGCATGCTATTGCTGCTCTGCCGTAAGTAACCTTAAATTGCCTTCAAAGGCATGCCCATCAATCACATCCAAATTAGTATTTATATTATTATCCTTTTCACGACTTGATACCTTTTTTTTTCGTCCATACATCAACTATTTTTCTGTTATTCAATTTACGTCAAAAATTTTTTTAACTAATAATAAATTGTGGCATCATATAATTTTTTTTTAAAATACCCTTTTTTTTTACATTATTTCTCCTTATTCTCATGAATCAAATAATACTATGTTATTTCCTAGGCTTATATTTACTTTATTTGTTGGACATATAGCAATTCCTTTTAATAAAGAAGGAATGCATTTGGATATATTATCAAAATTATTAACTCTATCTAAAAAACTTTTACATCAAAATTCAAATGATTTTGAAGATTCGTATAAATTTTCTTTTTCTTTTTCTTTTTCGTTCTTTCTTTCTTCTTCTTTTTATTTATAATGTTTTGCAATACTAACAATGCTCAAAATTTACTCTTCCAAAGTCGAGACACGAATAATTAATTTTGTCTTGCTCACCCTGGCAATATCAGTAAAATTCTTTCATCGATCAAAACTAGTGTTTTCAGAACCAAGCTAGATTGGCATGTCAAACTAGTTAGACTAGGAAATGACTAGGATACCGGTATGAAGATGAATTGAATTGATTGACCCATAAACCGATTGAACCAAGCTAAAAAATTTATCGAACCGATTGAACTAAATTTTCTCTTTTTTTAAGAAAATAATTTTCTATTTATTTTTATAATTTTTTAATAATTTATTTGATCAAACCTATAATCGATGATTTGTTTGGTTTGACCACTTTACCAATTCCGATAATCTTGATCAAAATCATAAAGTTTAAAATGCTCACATTTCTAATGTTAGAAATTAAAGTATAATAGAAGAAAATAAAATTGAAGTTTTACCATTTTTATTGTGCAAAGACACCCACCATCATAACGGAAGATCATAACATCTAAATAGAACTTATTTTAGTCTAAATTTAGTAACAAAATTAATTAATTAATTAATTAGATGCATGGACCTAATTGAATATTTAAACGCTTCAAATAGGGGCCTAATTGTATAAACAAAAAATGTGAGGGACAAAATCTAGAATTATCTATTATTCATTTCCATCAATTGCTTAGGGCATTTTCCTCCATGGACAGATGTTAGCATGGAAATAGCATGGACACCAAGGTAGTCAGTGTGATACAGGTAAATGTACCTTTTTTTATTAATATTAGTATGTATTAGTACCGGTCTATTTCGGTATAATGTTTTAGATTTATCACTATTTTTTAACAACATTTGATATATGTATATTTAAAGTATTTACAAATATCAAATAGTGAGGTTAAATTAATCTCAAATATAAAATACTTATCAAAAATAAAATAGATCCACTTACACAGTAGTTTAATAAGTAGTTCTTATACACTTTCGTAATATGATTAATAATTTTAATGATACAACTGTTGGATTTATCAATATAATTGTGCTTATCATGAATGTACAATTTTGAATCAATCGATATTTTCATCATATCGATCTAAAATACTCTATATATTAATTTATATTCAATGGTTGAAATGTGTTTATATAAAACAAATAGTTAGAAGTTTTAAATTTATATCAAATTTAATGTGCATGATCTACATGAATAAATCATAAAATATAATGGTTGGGTGATTAAAATATTAATAATACAAATAGTTACGGAATTGTGTAAAACTACTTTAGTTTTTACACTGTGTAAGTGGACCCCTCCCCTTTTATCACAGAGATAGGGTTAAATTGGTTTTAAACAGACCGAACCAGTCAGACCGTGAATCGGTAATTTGATCGGTTTGATCACTAGTCCAAATTTGAAAACTAAATCCAATCCCAAAAATATGTTTCTCAAAATGAAATAGTCATTATAGATGAACTTAAATAATGTCACAATATTAGCATAACCCAAATATCTTATTTTAATAAATTGTTAATCCTTCAAATATATCAAATTATACTCTATCACAATGAGGATGAAAGTGAGCAATTTTATTGACACATAATTGCAACTTCAAATACTTGCTTCAAAAAGAGTATTTCTTTATTGACAAAGTGCATTTTTTGGATGAATTACAAGAATAGGGTAAAGCTCGAATAACAAGTGCGATTACACTTGGGGCAATAAATATACTTGACCATTAAACCATCACATGGGGTTCACATAACTGCATTCTTCAAATCATAAAAAAGTAAGTATATTTTATATCCAACATTGGTGTTAGTGTATTTTTTTTCAGTAATTGTTAAACAAGTGTTTATTTGGGATCTCCAAATATGAAAATAATAAAAAGAGATAAATATTAAAATTATATTTAAATTTTGATTTAATGTGTATTTTGATATTTGAACTTTAATTTGGTGCAATTGTATAGGTAAAATTTTGATTTTAATTTAATTATACACATTTAAAAAATGAATACATATATTTATTTTCACATTGGATTAATATAATTATTTGTGTATGTAACATATTAGCGTAAAATGGTACCAATTCAATAATGTTACTAGTAACTTGTGAAAATTGTATAAAATTAAAGTTTTATGTATAAAATCACACAAAATTAAATTATAATATAATATTACACATTAAACTAAAATTTATATAAAATTTTAATATTTATTCCTAATAAAAATGTTTAAAATTCATCCGCACAACGTGGTTATAATTTAAACAAATGTTAAAAAAATTATCAATAGGTACAACGTACTTATAAATAAATTCACACACACTCATATATATAATATTAATATATACATCTTATACTGTGGAAAGCAATAAAGTTAATAAATTTTTATTTTAAAGATTGTATTAGTTAACTACCCTTCAACTATACTTCGATTTCCAAATTAATAATTTAATTAATTGTGAAAAATACTTTAAGGACTAATATAAAATTGGGTATAGTTCAAGGACTTACTAATCAAGGCTATTTTAAGGGATGAGAAGTTTGGTAATTTAATTAAGATATTTAAAAGTAGCTTTTTAAGGAAGTAAATATTTAAAACAAAATATAATATACAAATTGTAATAACATTATTGGCTAAATTAGCCAAAAAGTAAAAAAGAAAAAGAAAAAGAAAAAGAGATTTGGTTGTTTAGGTCGATTTCTAACATATTTATTGGAATAGATCGATTTTGAAGAGAAAAATTAAAAACGAGTCTTGAAGAATGAATTTTTATAAGAAAATGTGCCTTATTGGACACACTTTCCTACCTAGTCTGAAGTATCGATACCCTTAAGAATGTATTGGTAATCCATATTCTAATAAAAGTTTAGGGTATCAATACTTTTAATTGATATTTTTTAAAGGTATTAATACTTCTAACTAGGCAAGAAAGTGCGTTAGAGCGTGTTTAATTTCTTACAAAATCAACTAAAAATGCGTTCTGCTAGACATATTTTCATCTTTCCCCTTCCAAATCAGTATATTCTGATAAATATGTCCGATAAACAGCCAATTTTTTCCCTTTTTTTTGTTTTTTTGGCAAATTCAGCCAACATTATTACTCTTATTTTTGTGATAACAGTTGATTTTAGGTTGTGAGCCGTGCGGTCGTATTTTTTGTGAACATTATTTCCATCCCAATGTCTGTTACACGTGTTGCTCAAACTTACACTCCACTTGCTCAAACGTGCACTCAACTTCAGGTCGTTAATGGCACGTTCATAGTTGTTACCAAAAAAAAAAAAAAACGCTTTCAGTTTAAATTCCAAACTTCTCATTTCTTTCAAGTTTCAAAATTTTCTCCTCCTTTTTATTTCCCTCCACTTATTTCAGATTTCAGAGATATTCCAATTTCCATGGACCCAAACATTTACTCACTCAACCAGCTTCACCAATTTTCTTCTTGTTTTATTGGACTTCACTCTCTAAACTCCAAATCCACCCTTAAATTCTCTCAATCTTCAACTTTCAATGCATCTCCACGAGAACTCGGCCCTCTTAGGCTAGGGTTTCGATCGAACTCGCCGGTTGTCGCATGCAGCTCCGTCTCCGAGATTGAATCCGAAACTTCTTCTCCGGCAGCCAAGAGGTCCGTTTCCGTCAGTCCGGTTTATGTCCCCACGCCAGTTAATCGAGAGACTCGGACTCCTCACAGCGGGTAATTCGACTCTTCTAAGTTGCCTTTACTGAATTTGAATTGCTTAAGTTGAACTTGAGTAATTTTCATATTCAAGGTTTGACTTCGCTTTTCCTTTTTGAAACTTTTACTTTTTTTTTTTCTGAAAATGGTTAGACCGTAAAAATCTGAATTGCTATTGCTTAAGCTAAATTTAGTCTTTTCTACGTTCGGTAATTTTTTTTTTTGAAATTATAGTTTATAAAGGTTATAGGTGATAAAATGGTGGATTGGAGAATATTTGATTATTTTGGTATAAGAATGTTACTATTTTTTGGTTTGGTTTAGTTGGTTGAAATGTAAGATTCTTTTGAGTGGTTTAAAGAATATAAGATAATCTGATACCATTTTTACTAAATTGTTCTTAAGGATGAAAAAGCTATTAAATTATACTACAAAATGACAATAATAAATAAAATTAAAATGTTACAAGGATTCTGTCAAAAAATTGGAAATTTTGATTCATTGATTTTTAAGAAAAATGGACCAAAGTCATTGAAAATGGATGTAAAATTGTCAAAAATCACTCAGTAATATAAAATGATGGTATTGGGATTACTCTTACATTACCAAAATTTTGACCATGTTGGTAATATCATATGAAAGTTGTTGAATCAAATATGTTAATCCGAGAAGGAATCTCACATTCCTATCAGTAACGTAAGATGACTCAATCCAAGCGTTTCTTAAAGTGTTAATATCAGGTTCCTCAAGGCTATCATTCATGGTGATCAGCTTAGCAAAGGGTCAATTTTATATAATTCCAATGGTGAAAAGCTTTAGTTGGATATAGGTACCACTTTGATGGGACTACTCGACAATTTTTTGAGGGTTGGTACTTTAAGGTATCAATCCCAGCACGAAAACAGAGCTTTTGCTTCATGTACTCGGTGGAGAATCCTGCATTTAAGAGGACACTGACACCATTGGAAATGCTGCAACACGGACCTAGATTTACAGGAGTTGGGGCACAAGTTCTTGGTGCTAATGGCAAGTATATATGCCAATACAGCGAGGAATCTCAAAACTTTTGGGGAAGTAAGTTCTCTTCGTTACTGGCTTCATGAATTTTTAATCTAAGATCTTATCTCTGACTGGCCACTCGTTGTGCCTGAGTTTTTTTATCATGTAGTAATGGAAGTATGAAACGACATCTATTAGGTCTATATGCCACTTTTTTCTTTATATATATACATATAGTTGCTGCGGCCCTTTGTTGACTTCAGTGTAAAAGTGTTCTATTTCCTCTATGCTTTTTTGCTAGTTTTAACACAATATGAGTTCTTGGGTAGTTCAGCATCGCTGTACCACTTTGTTATAAAGTATAAACCTTATAAAACTCAATTGTATGAATTTAGTTGTTAGGTAGAGTTGATCTACTATTCTCGTCATTGTCTTTTGGTGTTTTTCCTTCTTATACCTTAATAGTGCAGTGATAAAATATACATGCCTAATTGACAATTTTAATGCATAGGCAGACATGAGCTAGCATTGGGGAATACTTTTGTAGCCAACAAAGCCTCACGACCTCCAGGTAAGGAGGTTCCTCCCCAGGTTAGTCAGCAATATTTGGATTCTACTCTTCGAAGGAAAATGACCGCAAAGCAAACCTTAATGCTGCTGCTTTGAGATATTTTATATATTTTAATCTTGATTCTTTATTAACTTCAAATATTTTGTATGGTTGTTTCTCGTAGGAATTCAATAGAAAAGTTTTGGAAGGCTTTCAAGTTAGCCCTTTTTGGAATCAGGGCTTTATTTGTGATGATGGCAGGTGCCTCCTCATATTGAACGCATAAGCATGATTTATCAAACATATGAAATAAATTATTTGGTTTTATCTACTGTCGTTTTTGCTTTCCATAGATAAACATAAAGCATTTAACTCTAGCTTTGTGAGAAGTATAAAAGAATTATTATTTTGATGGTTGATGTGCTTGTGCTCCCCTGTAGAATTCCTGCTGCATGGTTATAGTTCTTTCCCTTACAAACATGCCATCAGAACAGAACGGTGTATCCATGAAGTCCTATTTCCTGTTTTTATTCGAAAGTCTATGCTGTGATAAAGTTACATTTTAGGGTTCAGCATTCTTTTTACCCGGTTTAGGTTCTAATTGCAGGACATATTATGCAAAAACTGTTAACACTGCACGTTGGGAGTACAGTACACGCCCCATATATGGATGGGGTGATGTTGGGTCCAAGCAGAAGTCCACAGCTGGCTGGGCTGCAGCTCTTCCCATATTTGAACCCCATTGGCAAATTTGCATGGCCAGTGGACTTTCAACAGGCACTTGCTTTTCTCCTTCCTGTTTTGAATTACTTTGCATTGATTTCCTCTTGGGCTTTTGAACGTTGTAGCCTGCATCTGTGCTCTGTCTGCTATGTTGCTCACTATTGTTTCCTATCATCTAGACTGAAATTTGTTCTCTTTAGAAATCCTTGTTTTTTTATTAAGAATATTATCTCAGGTTGTGACTTTGGACTGCAGGCTGGATAGAGTGGGATGGTGAAAGGTTTGAGTTTCAAGATGCCCCTTCATATTCAGAAAAGAATTGGGGTGGAGGCTTCCCTAGAAAATGGTTTTGGGTAATTCTTCATTCCTTCATACTCTTGCATGCTTAACTAAACTATTGATGATCTCAAGACATTTTTGTTGTGCTAGGTTTTCCAATGAATAAAACTCAACCATTTTCCCTTTTAACCATGGTGATTTCTTCATTGACATATTACTACAGGCTCAATGTAACGTCTTTGAAGGTGCTAGAGGAAAAATTTCTCTGACCACTGCTGGTGGATTAAGGCAACTGCCTGGACTGACTGAGACCTTCGAAAATACTGCATTGGTACTTCAGTTCTAGCAACTTTCATGTCTTCTTTGCTTCTCTGATTCTGTTAATGATTCCTGTAGCCTGAAAAGAAGCTTGTATTATGATGATGATGATGATGATGATGTTTATGTTTCAAGAAAGTTGAAAGTTGAAACTGCATCCTCCTTTTTCATGTTTTACTTGTCATGTATGGTGGTTCTTTAATGTTTTAAGAACCAAAGCTGGGTAGTGCCACATCATATATGCCTTGCAATCAGAGCAAACTAAATCTTTCGTTGTATAGTAGTAGTTAATTTTGTATAGCTTGACGTATAAATTAATCTTTTATGGTTGTGCAGATTGGAGTGCACTATGATGGAATTTTCTATGAATTTGTTCCATGGAATGGTGTTGTAACTTGGGAAATTGCCCAGTGGGGTTACTGGAACATTGCTGCAGAAAACAAAACACACATGGTAATTTTTACTTCTCTTGGTGATGTTATCTTCCCATCATTGTGCTATGTCAAGAGTTTTCATACCGAAAATCAAAATTCTGCAAAGTCTAATACCCATGGATATGTGGACCTGGTAGATTAGAACTTAGAAAGTTGATTTTGATAGGTGGTCTGATTGATTGTTAAACTACTCTTGAGTTTAATGTATTTACCGGCGAACTCTTATCAAGTCCTGTTTATGAGCAGGTTGAGTTAGAGGCAACAACAACTGATTCAGGTACGACATTGCGTGCTCCAACAGTAGAGGCTGGTCTTACTCCAGCTTGTTTAGACACTTGTTTAGGTGATCTAACATTGAAGATCTGGGAAAAAAATGTTGGTGGCAGTAAAGGCAAGGTATGCTATTGTTACCTTCTTGACGGTTAAAATGAACACCTTATCATCAATTTAGAGATAGGAGAAACCATCTGAATCAGTTCTTGCTGAGCAATTTTGGCTTTTTATACTATTGGAATAAGATCATATGAGAGGTCCCTGTATTATAGGGACTGGATCAAATTAGTCCCTTTGTTATTAAATAGATCAATTTAGTCCTTATACTATTAAAAAAATCAAATAAATCCAAATTGTAAACAATGAATATTAAATCTTATTCCAATTTGGCCTTATTTGATTCTTTTTAATAGTACAGAAACTAAATTGGTCCCTATAATAAAGGGACATCCCAGGTACATCCACCTATTTTTTAGTATAACCTCAGAGAATTTTGCATCTCAGTCCTATCTATATGGAGGCTTGCTGCTTATCCAAAATTTCATCCAACTGAGATGAGAATCAAGGAACGGATAATCTTGGTGTAACAAAGCCATTATATGTGTAATTGTTACATGCTGTGGGTACACTGTACTCCTCAGGTTAATCCCTATTAGATTGAGCCCTTAACCTGTTATTCGACAAATAAAAATGATATGGGCTCCCAAAGTTGGTTTTGGTAAATTCAATCAACTAAGATATTTCAAGTCTAGTCCTTACATAATTAATACATTACTTTCCGCTACATCTTTCCGAAATGCAGCTGATCTTGGATGTTAAAAGTGACATGGCGGCACTAGAAGTAGGAGGAGGGCCATGGTTTAACACTTGGAAAGGCAAGACTACAACACCAGAGGTGATTAAAAGTGCACTTCAAGTTCCAATTGATGTGGAAGGTATATTTGGTTTGGCTCCATTTTTAAAACCCCCTGGGCTATAATTAGATAAAAGATCATGGGCAGCATAGGTGTGGAATATACTCTTCAATCTTTATAGTTAAATGAGAAATCATAGGTGATGATCCATATGATTGTAAATGCAAATGCCTTTATCAATTATTCATATTCTAAATTAATTAATATATTTTTAAAAAAAATTGTGATTAGTTTAAAAAGAATAATTATCGGTGCAAATTTTTTCATCTCGTTATCTTTTTCTTAAATTAAAATTTATTTAATTTATAAACAAAATAATAAATACATACTTTTAGATACATTTTAAAAATTTAAAAATTAATTTTAATCTCATATTGATTAAAAATACTCCAATAATTGACATTTACCATAACTAAAAATTTGTTTTAAAATGTCCGCAAATTTATTTCAAACGTTTTAAATGGAACGATATGTTTATGGAATATATTAAAATTGTGTAATTTTTATATATATATATGCATTAAATTTTATTATGTTTAAATATTTTATATATAAAAATAAAAATTTATTATTATTTTTACATATGCACTAATTTATATTATGGGTGAATATTTTATATATAAAACTATAAATTAATTAAATGTATCTTTTAATTTAAATGCAATAAACCTGTGCATCTATATATAAAAATTAGTTTACACCATCATTAATTAAATGCATATGAGTTGGTTTAGAATTATAGTCAATATTATTAAGCTTTTGTTTAAGGAAAAAATAGGGTTCTACAATACAAGCTTTTGGGCCATGGTTTTTGAATAGTTAGGTCCGGTGGCAACTTGACTTGGGTTGGGTAAACCCGCAAACCAAACAAACCTAAATTATATGAACTTACTCGGGTCGGGTCATGTCGGTAAGAGATAGTGGTCCATATCTGACTTGGATTTCAAATAATTGAGCCGACATATTTATGTTTCTCATTTATTTAGTACCGGGCATTTTGTCATATTTAAAATAATATTTTAAAATAATTTATTGATGATGTGTCTTAACATAAATATGGTGAATTATATGAATATGTTACATGACCATAGTATGAAAAATAATTAAAATACGATATAGAAACTAGCATGCCAATTTATATAATTATATATTTTTAATTACAATTATAATAAAAATAATATGATGATATATGACAGAATTTCGAGAGTTAATTTAATTAGACTTGACACTAGATATTGGTATCACATGCATTTCATGTGAATATATATGTTTTTGTTTTATTATTTAATTTTTTATTTCATAATCGTTATTAAAATAATTAATATATAATGTTAAAAAAATAAAGGATTTTTAAATTATAATTAAGTAATTGTACAATTTTTAAAAATATATTTATAAAATATTTTTTTTTAATCCTTCCCGACTCATAAATAGGAAGATAATGAGTTTTAGCACACTTAAACCCACGTCCTCCTGTATTGACAACAATGTTCATGCCAATCAAGCTAAAACTCAGTCAACAAAATGTTTAAAATATTAACATAATGCATATATATATTTTTTATTCTTCAACTTATTTTTTTTAAAGAGAAAATTTATTAATTCATTACATGAACGAGATTGTACAATTTGAGTAAAAGAAAAAACAACAAACACTCGTCATCAACAGTGAAGGACAAGCTCTATCAATACGATAAAGGCTTCAACCTCAGAATCAATAGAACATTACGTCATATTGATATTCAACTTTGTCACAACTCAGGCACGATATATCTAGACTGATTGCAAGCAAATTATCACAATAAGAAAATCATCAAAGCAACGGGTGGGCAAAATCAATAAAAGAATCGAGCATCCACCAAATTGAAAAGAACGATGACAAAATAACCCCCCAAATCACTTGCAAAATCAAGACTACATGCATAAACAAGACTAAAAAACGTGCAAAAAGAGCAGCCAAAAAATTCTAAAAATCTCTTCCTCCTCATCATCATTATCTTCTTCTTCAATCTATCATCTTTATTATCATCTTCGATCAATATTGAACTTTTGGTGTAATTTACTACTTTAGAGTTACAAATTACCTAAATAATTATAAAATTATAATAATAAATAAGATTTTATTGTTGTAAATTGGATATTTTTATAACATTATGGTTATAATAGTAATTGGAAAAACAACATGAATTAAAACTAAAATTAAAATTAATAACATCGTATAATTATAAAGTGAAACTTTCACATTAGACAATAAAATAGTAAAAGAAAGTGAATAAGGGTGAGCCTAAAATAAATTTACTACAATATGTATAATAAATTAAATAAATGTGTGATGAAAGAATATCACAATTTTACCTCGTTATTGATTAAAAAAATATTGTTTGAACTGGACGGATCAGCCGATTGGACTAGTCGGATTAAGAACCGATCCGGGGAGGGGCTTTATGGTTGACCTAGGAAACAGTATGAGAACTGGTTGAACCAGACAAAAATACTGGTTAAACTAGGCAGTTGAATAGAGTTTTTAATTTATCATTATTATTTTTAATTTTTAACTTGTAATCGTTAATACATTGCAACTAAAATCAAGTGTGTTACTTGGTTTGCAGCGGGGGAAACTTAGAGGAGAGTGATCTAGATTTTTAAGTGCAAATGTTAGGTTATTAAACTGATGTGTGTTAAAACTTAAATCACTTGTTATACGAGATTGAAAGATAATAAATTATTTCTTTGAATAAGGTACCACATACATAAAATAAAAATAAAAACTACGTAAATAACTTGTTATGTTTCATATTTTGTGCACATATAAATCAATAATTTTGTTTTTAAAAAAATGAAAACCAACAACTTCCTCGTGATTTTACTGAAATAAATATTTTGGAAATGGCAAGTGGGTGAGAGAGAATATGCATGAAAAACGTGCTATTTCTTTGAAAAGGAAAGGAAAAATAAATGGGTGGTTGGATTTGAATATAAAATATTATAAATTGAAATTATTTTTTTAAGGGTTTAAGATTTTATTATTTTAGTACTTTTTTGAATCCACAATCAAATATGAATGGCTGAGTGGAGGATAAGAAATCTTAAGGGTGTGTTTGATTGGATGGAAAAGTAAAGGGATGGGAGAAGGAAAATAAATTTTAGGTGTACTTAATTGGGAAGAAACGAGAGAGGAAAGAAAGTATCATTTTTCATCCTAATGCATAAAAACCAATGCTTCTAAATTGGAAAGATAAGATGAGAGAAAATAAGAGAGATGTGTATCCTAGTTCAAATCCATCCTTTTAATTTTCTACCCCTTCAATTTTCCATCATTCTAATTAATTTTCTTTCCACTTTACCAAACAAAGCTTAAGGGACCTATGAATGCCTATAAAAAAAAATTTTGGTTTATGTTCCCAAGTTACGACCCAACGAGTGACAAAAGATGATTACATGGTATTCATAATTCATTCTGTAGAGCACACTCCTTTGTATTTGACAATGTAAGTTTAAATTTATAGAGGCACACTTAAAAGTAATAAAACCTTAAGAGACCTATGAATATTTTAAAAAAGATAAATTTATATATGTTATCATGCCATGACCGAACAAGTTGAATTGAATCATGACAAAAAAATATTGCATGAATTAATAAATTAACTTGAGCATCATATTAAAAAAATGTACAATTACACATTAATTTTTTATCCTTTCTATCCCATTTTGATTTTATCAAAATTTAAACATAAACTTTGATTATTTTAATTAATTATTTTTATCAATAATAAATTTTATCACGTTTAGTACCTAATTGAATTAAAAAATTTATATACTAAATTGAAATCGAGTTCAAATATCAAAATGTATATAAAAAGCAACTCATAATTTTGCACTACATATGAATGGCTCTACAATTTGACTCCCTATCATTTCCATGTGGTTTGTGAGTTCCATTACATATATTGCCTCTATAAAAAACCCCCTCTCCTCACATGAACTCTCCAACCATTTTATATTCTCTCTTTGTGTGCGCGCGCGTTCCTTAGAGAGATGGCAGCCGCCATGAAAGTTGTATGCATGATGCTTCTTGTTGCCATATTTCATAAACACCATGCCCATGGCGCAATATCAGCAGATACACAAAAACTTATCGATGAAGCCAACATGAACGGACCTTACTTAGGCTTGCTCATTCCAAACCTTTTCGAAATGAACCCTCTTCTTCAACATCCAAACTATACTTCCACCAACTTCACCATTGATATTGCTGGTATATGTATATATATATATATATATATATATATATATATATATATATATTATGGTATACATATAGTTTTGAATAGGGATAATATATAATTTAGTCCTTGAACTTTTCTATTTTTACCTAGCTGTTCCCTAAATTTTTTCTGGACCTAATTGGTCTCTGAACTTGTATTCTGTTAACCAAGTTGGTCCCTCCATACTAGCACCATTAGTTTGTGCTGGGATGACAATTTTAGCCAATCTGGTGATGTTATGTGGCAGCCTCTCAGAACGACATGTGACAAACATAATTTATATATTTTTATTTTTATTCTTTTAATTTATGTTTGTCACGTGGTACACTGAGAGGCTACCATGTAGCACCATCGGATTGGTTAGTACAACTAATAATGTTAGTGTGGAGGTACCAACTTGGTTAACGACTACAAGTTCAAGGACTAATTAAGTAAAAAAATTAGCGGCCAACTAAGTACAAATAGATAAATTTAAGGGCCAAATTATATATTAACCCTTTTGAATAAAACCAATCTTTTTTCTTATTCTTTTCTATATAGTTATATATATTTGTGTTTGTGGGTTTTCCTAGGAAGGAGATTTCGGTTCGGGAAAATTGTTGAGAAAAATGTTATATTAGTCATGACGGGACTGAGCATGGTATAATTACTAATCGTTTTTTTTTATTTAGACTAAATTACATCAGTAGTCACTTAATTATATTTTTTATTATTTAATTATAAAAATTACAAAGTCATCCTTCAATTATTTGATTTTATTTTTTAGTCATTAACAGACTAATATAAAATAAAAATACTCAAAATTTAAGATAGTTAGATGACAAAAAAATTAAACCTTTTATAATTAAGTGACAGAAAAAATAATCGGATGACTACTAATGTGGTTTAGTAATTATTTATGTCTAACTTGTTATATAATAGATAAATGCAGGAATAACGAGTCAGCTACTGTTAACTCTATTCAAAATCGAAGGAGTTGTCCATTATGGAATAGCTGGAAATGCCAACCCCTCCTTACACATTGGCTTTGTCACTATTCCTCAATATTGGTCACACTCTGCCCTTTGGAGTTGGCAGGTACACTACCTTCGGACCAATTTGAATTTAAAAAAATCTAAATTAAGCATTATAACAATTTTTAAAAAAAATATTGACTAAATTCAAATCTATCGGATTTAGACTCTTTTTGGATTCTATCACATTTTGATCTTTTAATTAAAAGAAAATCCATTCAAGAAAATTAGTACTCATTAAAGGAGTATTATGAATCAGTTGAATTGAATTAAAAAAAATTGATTGAACTGATTTTCTTTATTTTCTAATATTTTATTTTAAATGTTTTTAATAAATTATTTAATCAAATTGGATCAATCATTCAAACCAATCAAATTGAAACCAGTTTTAGAAACCTTACATTTCAATCTAATTTTTTAATAATCAATTTTTATTCTCTTCTCTGCCGCTACATTTGAATTCGAAGATATATTTCAACATAATTTTAAATATACATAAAAAAGTATACACGGTTTAAGATATGTAACATAGTGCAGAGATATGGATATGGACCCTCTGACGAGCTCCCCCTTGAACCAAATGGAGACTATACAAGAAACATCGGCTACATAAAATTTGCAGATTATGCCGAAAATGTGACTGCCTGTAACTCACACGACAACCTATTGAACAATGTTTGGTTCCAACCGGAGGAAGTCTTCCCCGTTGACGGTACTCCCGAGCAACGGCAACACGCCTTTTGGATCCCTGTCGATCCTCTTTATTTCAATATTTCTAAATCTCTTGAGGTATGAGCATTCGATACATTGATAAACACAACGCAATCAAAAACACAAATTAAAGTTCTTATATGTGTGTGTGAACAGGACATGGAACTAGAGAACTGCGTAAACGCAACGACATGTTTGGACGAGACACCGAGAGTAGTCCAAGTCCACCGAGGAACAAGCGCAGGCATTTACGTAGACAACGCTGCTTATCGAAGCTTCATTTACAAAAAGTTCAACGTAAGCCCGGTCGACATGGAGAGTGCAGCAGTGGCACTGATATGTATGCAACAAAGGGTTCCTTTTATCATCATTAGGGCTCTCTCCGACTTGGCCGGTGGTGGCTCGGCTGAATCGAATGAGATCGATACTTTCATTTCCCTTGCTTCAAACAATTCGGTTAATGTTGTTGTGGAGTTTATCAAGCGCCTTGTCAGTGACCATTAATGTAGTATCCGTATGTGGCCAAAAAATTCTAAAAACTTAAATAAAGAGATGCTCTGAAATGATCTCAAATCATGTTCAGAATTTCCCATTTCCATGCCTTTGATTTTGCTTGTGTAGTTATGCACTTATTTTGGTGAGTTGGGGGGTTTATTGTTATGGTCTCAATGGCACCACTAAAGTAGACAAACTACAGAACGGAAGCCATGACATTAATGGAAGATCATGGTTCGAGATGATGGAAAACTTATTTGCATCATGAATCTAATAATCAATCGATTTAAGATTTAAAATAAACAAAAATATAGTAATACTTAAATAATGAGAATAATAATAATTTTTACTTGGAAATTGCAAGTGAACTTGTTTCTCAGATATTTGGATTATTCTGATGACATTATTCAAAGAATTTTATTTAAAATACCACTTGGCCTGAACAAAATTAAATATATATGCATTCTAGATATCAGGATTTTTAAGCTTTCATATGTTGTTTCTATAATTCTTCTTTGAGATGGGGCATACAGGAAAATTAATATGTACCTAATTAGGGTGAGCAAAACTCGATCCCATTTGAAAAATCGAAAAAAAATTGAATTCCGAGTTAATCAAATTGAGTTATTCGATTTTTTCGAGTCCACTTGAATAAATAATTTGAGTTTCAAGTTCGAGTCGAGTTGAATTTTACAATTCGAATAACAAGTTGGTATACATACTCCTTTGGCCCCTGTCAATTTTGAAAATAAGCAATTTGGTTTTCTCTCAACAAAAATTACAAAAACAAAAATCAAAATATTTATAAAAATTCTAAAATTTATATATAGTTTTAAAAAATCTAAAGAATATATAAAGAAGGTTAAATATTTAAAAATTGTCTAAAATAATAATTTTGGGATCTAAATAAGTTAATTAATGATTCAAGTTTATCAGACTAAAGTTTCTCTCTCCTTCTTTTTTTCTTATTTTGCTTTGAAAAAGTTTTCAAATATATATGGTTTTAAATTTACGTGCTCTGACATTGAATTAGTTATGACATGTTTAATTTTTTAATTTAACTCGAACAATTCCATTCGATTCGATTTGACTCGACTCGATTAGAAAAAAAATTCAAATCAATTTAAGATGATAAAATAGAACTCGTCAACTCGATTAACACAAAATTTTTTTATTCGATTTGATCGAAAGTTGACCATTATATCTAACATAGAAATTATAAGTCTAATGTATTTGGGCTAGCACTATATTTTATGGCCCAATCGGTCATAGCTGAAAGGGAATGGGTTTCTACTTTTTAGTACATCGCCAGACTTAAAAAGAGTATTTAAAATATAGGTAGGATTCAAGTATTTACTGTTTGAGTTTGATTTTATATATCAAATTTCAATCTATATTAATAAATAATACTAACGTGTAAACATATTAAAATTTTAAATTGCCTACGTATAAAAATTTATTGAATATTAAACTTAAAATAGAACAGCGAATTTAGAATGAATTTAGGTTACCTATTTATAACTATGGTGAACATAAATAAAAACAGAATGGAGTTAATAAAAATAAATTATTAATAAACCTGATGGATAAAAACCTCTAGTTTGTTCACATGTCGATGCCATTGACATTGGTGTTTCAACAATCTAATTACAGAAATGGTGTTTGAAGCTTGAATGGGCAAAACAGAGCAAATTTAATTGTTTGAAATTTGCTTTTTTCACATATTTTCTTTTGGTTTCTTCAGCAGACTTGAGCATCCTTGTTATTATTACATGATAACTTTGAACGAATTAAACAAACCCTATGTTGAAACTTCAATATCACTAAAGTGACCAATTATAACATGAAGTTGAGCAACGAATCTATGTGGGCTTATCATCGCCATCTAGATACAGTACAAAAGCTTAAACTTCAGCATCTAGTTCCCATGAAAACCAGATCACAATTAGTTACATTGTTTCTCTCTCATCAGATTCTATTCTTTCATGGTATATAATTTGGATTTTCTGTACCAGACAAATCACAAACTTTTATATATGTGGATTACAAGAAAACCCAAACTATTTTTCCGTTGCTTAGCTTATACATTCGTCATTAACAGTCAGATTTAGTGGAAATATGGAAACTTAGATTATCATATTTGTAAGAACTTTAACCACGATCATCCCTTTCATTTCATATGGTCCACGGATTTGTCCATATTCAATGCTGAAATCGATACAATTATTATTAATGTAGTTGGGGGGTTATGACATGGTGGAGGCGTTGAATATTTATACTATGGGTTTCATTGCCAACGAGATGTTGTAATTTTGTGTCCGCTAATGGGGCTGATTTATTTATGGTTTGAGTGCCCGAATATGCCCACTCATGATTGGGGATTTCTGTTTGGGTCCTGGGAAGGACGCAAGAAAATTTGGCTTCATTAATAAGTTGTGGTCAAGAATCGACATGATTGGCAGCTTAATTTTCAACACATCACTATCCAATTGTCAAACACTAATTTGCAAATTGCTAGGAAACAAAATGAAACTGACAAGATGTGTAATTATATTACAGGGCATCCATCTTGAACGGCTTAAACCTAGGCTATCATGTTTAATTATATTACAGCGAAAAATAGATGTTGCTTCAGCTTGTTCTATGTTAGCTCGGGAAGGAGAGGACCATTGGAAGACATCGGCTGGAGTGGATTTGGTGCCTGTCTTGTCTGGAGCGGGTAAAAATTTTATTTGGTTAATGGCCGATAACCGGCTTAATACAAATGAGATACGTCGAAGGACGAATACTGCAGCTGACGCCGCATGCATGGTTTGTGGAGCGGCGAATAGATCTTATATTGCGTCAGTGTATCTTTGCCAGGGATGTGTGGGCGATTTTAAGGGTGGATTGGGTGTTACCGTTTCGATAGTAGCTTGAGCAGCATTATCGACGGTGACTTCGTGCTGTCTGTTACCATGGGGCACTATATTCACTGTGATCCTCTGGGGCGAAACTCATCGTTGAACTCGACGCTTTGCTGGTTGTTCGGCTGCTGTCTCAGCCAATGAATGATGATCACCCGCTGTATACATATATAAGGGACTGCTCGACGCTGATGGACAGGGAGTGGATTGTGGAGCTGCCACATATCCTCCGGGAATTCAATGGCTTTAATTTATCCACAAGAAAGCATCGGTCCACTGCTTCAGGGTGATGCAGAGGGGCGTGGGATGTCGAGGTTCTCATGTTTCTGTATTTTGTCTTTTGTACAGGAAAAAAGAGTTTAAGCTTTGGTGACCATGATAGCCTAGGATTAAGTCACATAATGGAAGTAGCTTTTTCAATTTATTTTGTACTTAAATTAATTTTTTTAGGTTTTATATAAAGGTAAAAATAGCTAAAATGAAAGTTTTATATTTAAAGTTCTCACCTTTTCTTTTTCAAAAATTCACCAACTTATTGATACGTGAATTAGCTTCAAATTTTTTTTTAAACAAAACCATCAAAATATATCTTCCTGATGCTTTGTTCAAAAATTAAAAGAAAAACATTTGTCAACGAGGATTCAATATTATTAATAAATGTTAAGGTCTTGAATTTAAAATATTAAGGTTCGAGTTTCATCATGCGTAATTAAGCATGTATAAATCTTTGATCTCATCATATACAATTGTGAATACATGATTTTAGTTCAAGTGGAAGTTCTCTCTACATATTTTGACCAAATTTGATTCTTGAAGTCCACATTATTAATTGAATTTATTTAAATATCACCTTTGATCTAAACAAAATTAAACTTAGTTTATAAAATAAGAGGACACTTGTGATTATAAAAAAAATTACATGATTTATTTATTTATCATATTTACTAAATACGAAATATATATATTATATTTTGATTTAAATCATTATTTTTTATACTTAAAAGTATTTATTTGTTATAATTTTAGTATTAAAATGAAAAAAATAAGTATATACTCCAAAAATCAAATCATAAATCATATACAATATTTTTAATCATCATACCAACATTAGCAGCTCAAAAAAACCAAAAAAAAAACCAAGTTGCAAGCAACACTGAAAATGTGAATAAGCACTGTTTGAAATGGATACTCATTGCAATCATTAAAATTGGACCCTCCAGTCCCCACTAATTAACAAAAATTATTAACCCTTAATTAAAATATAATGGAATTGCTTTTGTTGTGGGGAAACCCTAATTTTGTCTGCCACAAAAAACGAATGAAATAAATACTATATTATAAATGTAGGAATCAGGAGAGACAAGAAGAGACCATAGCAATTACAAGTGTTGATTTCTTAGTGCAATTGAAACAGTAATCCCTCTTATGCCAAACTTGAGACCACCTTAATATATAAACTTAGGGCTAGTGGGTCGTCCATATTTTCTTTAACCAATTTCACCCATTGCGTTTTGTATAATCTTGTTCATGAAGTGCCCACTGCAGCAGCCTTTGCTATTAATCTTGTTGTTTTCAACAATGGGATGATTAATCACTTCTTTTCTTTTATTGATTCACACAACCGCATCATTGAACAATATATTAGGGATTGAAAGATTAACTTTCTGACTTGTATGATTTTGTTAAAAAAAATTGCTAATAAGTTGACAAATTTTGAAACCAAATCTTTGGGCTATAATAGATGTTAATATTGTGAAAATAATCAAGCCTATCAATAAAGATCAAGTCATTTAGAGGAACACATTTTAAGGATTGGATCGAATCGAATTTTACAAATCAAATCCCTTGAATTAAGGATGTTTGAACTGAGATAAACTTTGAAAACTTATCTCTAACAGCCCACTTTATATTGGTCTTTATTATTATATTGCATTTGTGCTATTTTAGTTGGCGTTAATAAGGGATTGGATTGTAATCGGTCTCTAGTATGTTAGTAAATCTCAAACTTTTACTTATTTGAAAAACTTGTATAGGTTTTGTCACTAAGTATTTAGAGCACTTACCTACCCATGAAGGAACATTTTTGTGAGAGTACATTTGATACAGTAAAACCAATTTGTTGTTTGGTTTAACAAAACTTAGAAGTGAGAGGTCTAGTCTTTAGATATAAAAGTGTGATAGAATTTAGATCACTTGTTGTATTGGGATTAAAGACAGTGAATTCTTCTCATCAAGCTAAACTTTATAGACATAGGGAATTGAATTGTCTAAACAATTTCTCATCTCCTATATATTTTTACTACGTTTCACGTAGAGCCATTGGAAGTGTCCACTTCTATTGTCACTTTCATTCATATTCTATTTTACTTAACAAACTAACAACTGTTTGAATGTACAAAATTAGTGTCGAGTTGATTTGTAACATTAACTCAACTAATTATTTATATTATATATATTTCATTAATTGTTTATAAATCAAACGCAAAATGTTTATTTTTTTTTTTGATATTAGTTGGGCTACATATGTGTATATATATGCATGTATATTTGGACCAAAATCAGAAGGATCCAGAAAACAAATTGATTTATGATTTTATGTATAATTAAGCATATGCATGGTCCCAAGTCTTATCTTTACACAGAAGCAATAACTATAATTAAAAATTACATATTGAGATGACAAAAGTGAAATGCTTGCCATTTCGAGGCAGATTGAAAGTTTTTCAAAAATGTATTAATTTTTCAATCTTTGGTACTGGCCAACACATGGACCCCCAATCACACTTGTAGTCGACCTTACTCGTACTCTCTAATTATTATAAAGTATGCAATATACCCAATTTCCCAAAGGGGTATGGACTATGAATTCATGATACACAAGGCAGAATCATCGAATTTTGGGGTTTTCTAAGAAAATTTGTTCATGGAATAAATCATTGTGGCTTTGGAATTCAAAGGGAAGCTTTAATTTGTTTAATATTCCACTTTGGACGGTGACATATTCCAATTGGTGCTGCAATATCGATATTATTGACGTAAGAATTGCTAGGTCTGAGTTCATAATAAGGTATTAAATGTTTTTAGAAATTTAGAGATTCGTTTCTCATAAAACCCTCAATCATGCGTTCATGATTTCAAATATACAAGATATGTCAATTAAAGTTTATTTTATTAGGAATATTTTAATTTTTATATATTTGAAAAGCTGGTTTAATGGTAACTAACGTAGACAAAGCTACAAATAATTTAAACACAATACAAAACTAATCATTCGTTGAAACTGTTGTTTAGCCTTTTAATTTAATATTTGATGCCTCGTTAGCCATTGTTAAGTCATGTTATTCCATTAACAACAAAGTTAATGTCAGGGACTAAATATTAATTTGTCAACATTCAAGGACAAAAATATTCCTTTAAATAGTAGAGGGATTAAAATGAATTTTATGATATGGTAAAGAGACTTGTGATAAACTTTAACCATTAGTTATTAGCATCTATACTATATCTAAATTTGTGATTGAGTTGGTATTGATATCGTAGTCTCCAAAGTATTGAGGCAAATTTTTGAAGTGATTGTCTATGTGTCAATAGAAATGGCCACTATGATCATCACCGTGACAGACAACTTACCATATTTGAAATTGTCAATTTTGAAACAAAATCTTTTGATTTTGAATGATGCTAATAGTGTGGGAGCATGCAAGCTCGTCTGCAAAGATCAATCTATTTGAAGAAAATTATTGTGAAGATTGCATTGGATTGAATCATACAAATCGAATCCCTTAGATTATGGAAGTTGGATCGAGACAGACATTGAAGACTTATCTCCAACCATCCACCTTACTTTGGTCTATATTATTATATCATATTTATGCTAGTTTAGCTACAAAGAAGAGGGGATTGGATTGTAATCGATCTTTTAGTATGTTAGCAAGTCTTAACTATTATATATTGATAGACTTGTATAGATTTTGTAACAGGATATCTATTCATAGTGGAACGTATTTTGTGAAAGCATTTGAAAGAGTAAACAAGTTTTGTTTACTACCTAAGTTCTTAGGAGTGATCTAGATCTTTAAGTACAAAAGTAAGGTTACTATACTAGAGTGTGATAGAATTTGAATCACTTTTTTATTTAGATTAAAGATATCTTGAACTAGTTTACAGAGACATAGAAAAATCGAACTATATAAACAATCTTGTATATTAATTTCTTTCTTTGTTTTATTACAATGACGACTAAAGTGACTATTGCA
The DNA here is from genome assembly GCF_025698545.1 of Gossypium raimondii. NCBI lineage: Eukaryota > Viridiplantae > Streptophyta > Magnoliopsida > Malvales > Malvaceae > Gossypium > Gossypium raimondii. The sequence goes on from NC_068571.1 coordinate 50,999,792, forward strand.
ATCAACACTACTCTACTTTTACTTAATAATTAATGGTGGTTCATTAGTAGGGTTATATAAATAACATTAAAAATCAACTTAAAAGGTCCCAATATTATCAACAAAACAAAAATATCATTTATAAAATTATTTACATTTTGTATTATCTTATTAATTATTATAATTTTTAAATAATTTTATATTATATTTATTGCTTCCATCCATATAATATAAATAGGTGTAGGATAGAATAATTATAAGTCTTTAGCTTTTTATGATTATGTATCTCTCTTTAACAAGTTCAATGTACTGGCCAAAGAAAAAAAAACGAGTTAGAATGTAAAGTATGTTAAAATCTTTTCTCCAGAGCAATCAATTGGAGCCAAAAATACCTCAATCGTTAGAGATTGTGTGAATCAAATTTCGTCACTCGTTGAATCTGTATAGTATTAATTTTCTTCTATTTGACTTTGATTAGAACAAGAACTTTTAACCCTTAAATAGATGTAGTTGAAACTCCTCTTATATCATTTGTTTTTCAACATTAATAAACTTCTCTTCATCTACCCGTGATTTTTTCCCGAAAGAGATTCATGTATGTTCTTATTTTTCTTTTCTTTTTTTATTGCTTTGTGATCATTCTACCGCAATTGACCTCCATTTCATGGCATTTGACCTCCAAATTTATGTAAGCTGGTTTTACGAACGTAGCCCTTAGTTTAGCAGCACTAATTAAGTTGTATACCCTAAACACTTACATTAAGTATTCAAATTACAAAGCCCTATTTGTAGTGTTATAATTGACAATAATTTACTCATGGTAAAAGAAGTGTAAAAAAGATATTATCATGAAATTAATCAATGTCCCCTCATTGTATTGAAAATATGTAACTTGGTCATTGTTATTTTATGTTGGTAAATAGGGAGAGAGATAGAGGTTGTTGACTGGCAAACCCAAAGCCGCAATCGTAGTCTAGTTTTGACCTATATATCTTGTTGGTATTTGGTTAAAAGGCTACCAAGACTTGTAAAGCTACAATTCATTGGGTTAGCTCGAAATCGCCATGAAAGACGACGATGTCAACACTACGCAATGCATGCTTTTCCCTCTTTCAATACCTTTTCCAATATTCATTTCCTTTCTTCAAATATGTTTGACTCATTACGGAATCTTCAGTCACTGTACATGTATGTGTATATATGCACACTAGCTTTATGACGCTAGTATTGTAGAGATTTTTGTATTAAAAGTTTAATTATATTTTATTTTTTAATTAAAAAATAAATAAATTAATTGTTATACATTAAATCAAATATCAATATTAATTTTTCTATTAAAGAAATTACTAAATTCAGTCATTCTTCACAAAATTCCATTTGTCTCATTACTTTTCTATAAATTTAAGTTTAAAGAAATGAATGAGATTACATATTTATATATTGTTAGAACTTTGATTTTTTCTTTGTTCAGTTCAATGTTTAGACAAATGTTTGAACAGAGGTTTGGACAAAATCACTTAAGCATATCAACGCAAGAAGCAAAGTAATGAGAGAAATAAATACAAATTCAAAACGTGACTCAAAGAGATAAGTAAAAAAAAAAAAGAATTAACACGGGATATTTGTTAATGCAGTTTGAATTCACCAATTCTACTCTGTAAACCTTCGCTCGGAGAATGAATTTATTCAACAATTCATCCGGTACAACTATTGGTTTTATGGTAATGTTGAATAAGGAAATTAAATATATTTTCTCATATATTCTTTTACGTAAATTTGTAATGATTTTTAACGAAATTAGAATTGGGTTGTGAGAAAATTAGTTAATTGAGAAATTATTTTAGTTAATTTAATTAGTTTAATTAATTAAATTCATTGAATAAATATTATTTATTTTGAAAATAGAAAACAAATATTAAGTTAGTTTAAATTATAAAGTGTTGGGTCAGAAGTCCAAGAAGCATGTATAATTAGACCCAATACATGAGAGATCTAAAATCCCCTCCTTAACTAGAGAGGGGCAACAACCCTATTATTGTTAACTACGGTGTGACACCCACCCTTTCTCTAGTTAGACTAGGAGAGTGTTTTCTATTAAATAAATATTATTCCTAAAAGGTTTGTTCATCCAGAAATCTTCTATCTCTCCCTATAAATAGATTGCATCAGTTGACATAAAAAAATATTTTTAATGATTGAATTATCATTATTCTGCCAAAAAATAGTGGTAGTTTATTTACTTAGAATAAATTCTATTTTTTAGGAATTACAATCTTTATCGGTTTCTATTGAGAGAAATATTTTCCTACTAAAAGTAATAATATTATTTCTTGTTTTATGTTCGGTTCGTGTTGCTTGAGCCCACACTCAACACAATTTGTGGTATGAGAACAGTGAAGAAAATTGTTTGGTTGAAAGTCAAGATCAACTCGAATCTGTCTCGTACAAAGCATAGTTACTTTTCGGTAAAAGTTTTTGTTATAATAAATGTCGATAACGGTAGAACGATCACGATAAGAAAAGAAAAATAAGAACACACAGATTTTACATGGAAACCCTTTCAGGAAAAAATCACAGGCAGAGAAGAAAAAATTCACTAATGTTGAAAAACAAATGATACAAGAGGAGTTTCGACTACATCTATTTAACGGTTGAAAACACATATTCTAATCAAAGTCAAATAGTAGAAAGATAGTTCTATATGGACTCAACTTGTGCAATATGGTCCGTACTGCGGGGGCTCTGCCTCACACTCCCAGTCGCAACCCCAGTCCAATTTTGTCAAAAAGCCAATAAGAGGAGGTGAATGATAAGGAAGAGTTTGATTTTGATGTTACTATTTATATTTTTGTTACCACTTTAAAAGTCTTATTCCCCTGATATCTTTGTTTTATGCATGGTGAAAGGAGGAGCTAAGTTGATTATTTGCTAATAAGTTGTGTCAAAAAAGCCAAAGCGAATGATTGTTAGGACCTTATTTTTTTATTGTATTTATTTTTTCAACAAGTTATAGATTCGGGTCACACAATCTCTAACAGTTTTTATTGCTATAAATGTCATAAACTAGCTTGATTTTGAAATTTTTAAACTTCTACTATAATTGTAAATCATATTCTTAACCAGATTTTTCCAACATGAACATGAGGAAAAACTTCATACACAGTACAAATAAGGTCCCAACTGTAACACTCCTTACTCGAGACCATTTTCGGAGTCGAGCATGAGGCGTTATCTAACTTAACTTATTAGTTCGAAGCATAAAAATTTGCTTTTAGAATTAATTTCACTATTCACAACAAAATTGTCCACATGTGCGACTGTCACTAATTTAATTATAACTCGAGTTAAAAAACTCAAAATTTAAATCCGTAAATTTTTCTTGAAACTAGACTCATATATATTCTTACCATAAAATTTTTAGAATTTTTGGTTTAGCCAATTAGTACAGTTTATTCATTGACGTCTCCCCTGTTTCCCTGTCTGACGGTTCTGACCACCACTCACTAAAAATCAATTATCTCAATGTACAGATTTCATATGATGTTTCCTCTTGTTTCTATAGAAAATAGACTTACTACGAAATCTATACATATAAATTATGACTCATAATTATTTCTGTATAATTTTTAATGAATTTCTAAAGTCAGAATAGAGGACTTCAAAAACAATTCTGACCCTGTTTCACTAAAATTCAAATATATCAAAATATAAAATTCCTTTGCCTACACGTTTCTTTCATGTAAAAAGACTTAATAAGCTTTAATTTTATATATCATTCACTCTCTAACTCCATTTATAATATTTTGGTGATTTTCAAATTCACATTACTACTGCTGTCCCAAAACTGCTTCTTTGCAAAACTTTTACTTTTATAGTTTCTTTGTTTTCATTACCATTTAAGCATACATAACACCAAAACATATTCTTTACTAACCATTTCAATAGCTAATCTTTAGCCATATCATATGAACATACTCAAAATGAATAAGTCTCTATACATGCCATAACTTTAAACGTTTTGAAATCACATAATACCGAAATGTCTGTTGATAGTGTGATACGAGGCTCTGACAATCCCCAATTCGAGCAAGCTCAAAATACTATAAAACAAAGGAAAGGAAGAAAGATGTAAGCTACTAATAGCTTAGTAAGTTACATGTAAACAATAAGTACTCATTTAATAATTAACATTTTTAACATATAACTAATCAATACATTTCTTAGCAATTTCAATCACTTACACATGCACAATCTTACCAATTCACTTGCACATACATTTACAAACTTAACCTTTATCACATATGCTCATTCTTTCAAATGTACCTGCATACACACTTTATTTCATGTTCACTTTAACTCATTATTAATCTCGTTGAACACTCGGAATATACACGGATACATAGAGAATTAGCACATAAGTGCCACACTGATATGTAGCCAAAGCTACCACTGATATGTAGTCGTAGCTACCACTGAAATGTAGTCGTAGCTACCGCTGAAATGTAGCCGAAGCTACCGCTGAAATGTAGCCAAAGCTACCACTGATCAATAACACTAGAAATGTCCATGGGCCTGCTCACACAAGCTGTCAGGTGTCCGCAACACATGCTAGATCACCCAGCACCCAGGACTCACTGTAACACTATAACACTGGTCTCTAGTGACATGTCACTTGTATCCACTTCTATTCCTAAGTTCAACCGAGAATTTATACTTAATACTTTATTTTAAACACTTTATCACTTGAATAATTCATGAATAATTTTCCTTCCACATTCAATACTAATTCACATATCAAATATAATTCACAATTTATAAAAATATAATTATTATTTACACGTAACTTACCTCGGATGCAAAATGACTATTTTAAGTAAATTAGTCGATAACCTTCTCTTTCCCCAATCACTTCCACTATTTCTTCTTTCTTGATCTATATTAACACAATTTAATATATTTTATCAACATTCCATTCAAATACAATTCATACACAATATTTTGGCAAATTTACATTTTTTCCATAACTTTTCAAAATTACACTTTTGTCTCAAAGCTCGTAAAAATAAAATTCACTAAATTCTTAAATTTCAAACCTCACTAAATCATATTTCATGCTCATAACAACCCTCAATTTCACAAAATCACAACTTTATGCACACTTTACTATCTTTCACAATTTAGTCATTTTTCAACATTTTTATCGAAATTTATCTAGTAAAACTCGTAATTAACACTTCAAACATTCGTTATCTAACATCACTCATCAAATTACAACTATATCATGAATGAGTCAATTTTTAAACTTTAATTCCATTTAAAATAAATGGTAGAAACATGAAATTCAAGCTTCAATAAGCATAAAAAAACGAAAATAATTAAAAACGGGGCAATAAATCACTTACAATTGAGCTTAGAAATCAAGAACCCTAGCTATGGTAACATGAAATTTTTGGCAGCAAGCTCCAATTTTGAAGAAGATGAACACTTATTTTCATCTTATTTTGTCTTTTATTAATTTTGACAAAAATGCCCTTGACCCATTTACTTAGATATTTTTCTAGAATTACCCTTATGTGTCCATAACACTAATTTATGGTCTATTTTCCATATAAACACTTCCAATTTCATGCAATAATTCAATTAAGTCATTTAATCACTAATTAGACACACTTTGCATTTTTTCTCAATTTAGTCCTAAAAATTCAATTAGGCACTAAATCATTAAAATTTCCTATCCATATTTTCACACAATATTTCAATCAATCGGTAATTAATAAAAATTTATAAAATTAAACTATTTCACTTTGGATTTGTGGTTACAAAATCACTGTTCCGATTAGGCCCTATTTCGGGCTACCACACCAACAATCCTTCGCTTTGGCTTTTTTGACACAACTTATCAGCAAATAATCAATTTAGCTCCCCTTTCACCGTGAATAAAACAAAGATATCAAAGGAACAAGACTTTAAAGCGGAAACAAAAATATAAATAGTAACAACAAAACCAAACTCCTCATTATCATTCACCTCCACCCGTTGGCATTTTGCCAAAACTTATTGTAAATGATAACACTCACAACACATGAATGAAGTACAAACAAAGGGAACTAAATTAGAACTCCTCTTGACAAGATGCATCATGCTAAAAACTCCCTCTAAGAGGTAAAACCAAGCTCGAACATATATTCCCCTATTAACATGTTTGTTCATCACATTTTCACCCAAGCATTAATTGACTTTATTATTGCAAACCAAACACAGGATCACCTTTAAACAACTCTTAAGCCGACTCTGATACTAATTGTTAGAACCTCGATTGGCTTTTTGTTCAGTTAAATGTTCAAACAGAGGTTTGGACAGAACTGATTAAGTACATCAACGCAAGAAGCAAAGCAAGGAGAGAAATAAACACAAATCCAAAATGTGAGTCATAAAGATAAGTAAAAAGATAATCAACACACGATATTTGTTAATGCAGCTTAGATGCACCAATCCTATTATGTTGAGCCTCACTCAGAGAATGATTTTATTCATCAATTCATCTAGTACAACTATTGGCTAAAGCCTAATCTACCCTCTCCCAATGGATAATTTCAGCCCCAAAGTCGAACCCAAATTGTTACAAATCACGCTCTCCAAATACCTCACATTATATGTGATATCTCTCTATAAAAATTCCTAAACAATGAGTGCCCAAATGCACTCCCAAACGACTCAATGAGGAAGTTGATCAATAGCATATTTATAGGCTAATACAAGAGTCCCTTTAGCATAGCTTTGATAGACTTTGAACTCTCATTTAAGACCTGCATATATCACTTGAATTATCTTGAATATTTATCTCAAAAACTCTTTCATAAACAAGCTCCCCAACAGATATAAATTCTTTAAAAAGAATAAGGATAATGCTTGAGATGAGATGGTAGATCCTTCTTCCTCCTACTCTTCCCAATTTCAATCAACAACATTTAAAATATAATAAAACATGGCTTATGGATCATTTGCTGATGGTGTACCACACTATGAAGATCAAAGTAAAAAAAATGCCAACTTTTAACTACACTTAGCTGTCTTGAAGGCATGTCTAGATTATTGCCCAAATGTTTGTACATACAGTTGTTCAAACAAGGGATAAAACATGGTGACAAAACATACAGTTCAATGAGCTATTTGAACATAAGGAGAAACTTCATATAAGGTCCCAACAATCTCTCACTGTGGCTTTTTTTAAAAAAAAAAACTAATCAACAAACAATTAATGTAGCTCCCTCTTTCACCATGTATAAAACAGAGATCTCAAAGAAATATGACTTAAAGTGGCAACAAAAATAGATATATCAACGACAAAACCAAATTCCTCTTTATCATCCATCTCCTCATTTGGCTTTTTGATAAAACTTGCAGCAAATGGCAACACTCACAACACATATAATTGAAGTGCAAATAAAGGGAACTAACTTAGAACCCCCTCTGACAAGGTGCATCATGCTAAAGACTCCCTCCAAGAGGTAAAACCAAGCTCAAACATATACTCCCCCTATCAACATGTTTGCTCATCACATTTTTACCCAAGCATCAATCGGCTTCATTATTTCAAACCAAAGACAAGATCACCTTCAAACAACTCTTAAAGCCCACTTTGATACCAATTGTTAGAATCTCGGTTTACTCTCTGTTCAGTTCGAAGTTCAAACAAAGGTTTGGACAGAACCATTTAAGCACATCAATGCAAGAAGCAAAACAATGAGAGAAATAAACACAAATCCAAAACATGAGTCATAGAGATAAGTAAAGAGAGAATCAACACATGATATTTGTTAATACAGTTAGAATGCACCAATCCTACCATGTAGAGCTAGAGGTGCTCATGGGCTGGGCCGGACCGATGGCTCGCTCAAAATATGGGTTTGGGCAAAAAAAAGGCCCGTTTAGAAAACGGGCCGGGCCTCGAGCACCACTTTTTTGTCCTGGGCCCGGCTCGAATATAATAAATATATATTTTTTTATTTTTAAAATACTTTTTTATTTTTTTATTTTTAAAATAACTTTTTGGTGTTTATTAAAAAAATGGGTCGGGCCGGGCTGGGCTCGGGCTTAGGAATTTTTTCCCGGGCCGGGCCTGGACAAAATTTCAGGCCCATAGTTCAGGTCGGGCCCAGGCCTAGGACGCCGGCCGAAATTTTTCTGGGCCCGGCCCGGCCCATGAGCACCTCTATGTAGAGCCTCATTGAGAGAATAATTTTATTTAACAATTTATCCAATACAACTATTGGTTAAAGCCAAATCTACGCTCTCCCAATAGACAATTACAGCCCAAAAGTCGAACTCAAATTAATACATATCACTCCCCCCAAATACCTCACATTACATACAATAGATCTCCATAAAAACCTCTAAACAAGGAGTGACTAAATACACCCCAAACAGTTCAATGAGGAAATCGATCAACAACCTATTTATAGGCTACTACAAGAGTTTCTTTAGTAGAGTTTTGGTAGACTTTAAACTCTCATTTAAAAGTTGAATATATCACTTAAATTATCTTGAATATTTATCTCAAAAAGCCCTTCATAAACAAACTCCCCAACAATTAGAAATTCTCTGAAAAGGATAAGGTTAAGGATAATGCATGCAATGAGATTGTCGATCATTGCTCCTACTCTTCCCAATTTCGACCAACAGCAATCAAGATGTAACAAAACATGGCTTAAGGATCATTTGCTGATAATGTAACATACCATGAAGATCAAGGTAAAAATTGTCAACTTCATACAATATTTAGTTGTCTTGAAGGTATGTCTAAACTGCTGTACAATTAGATTTATCCAAATAGTTGTTCAAATAAGGGATAAAACATGATGACTGATCATATGCAGTTCAAAGAGCTATTTGAACACGAGGAGAAACCTCAAATACAGAACAACTAAGTTCCCAACAAATAAAATAACTTCGTTAATTTTAAAACATTTAAAAGAGTATTTATGCTAATTATTTTTTATAGTTAAATTCGAAATTGAGAATATTAGAACCTATTAGATTTTAATTCGACTAAATAATAGTATAGATTGGGTTTTAATTGGACTTTGGTAAATAACCCTAACTTTGTTATTATGGTATGATCATTTGGGACATAAAATTACCTAAAACCAATGCCAACCCTCCACATTTTCATATATTCCAGTGATCAGATTGCACATATTTAATAATATGAGATTCCAAAAACTGCAGATCCCTAATGAAGCAGCACCACCAAAGCTTGGCAACATTAGCATCACCAAAACCAAAAATATTATTCTTTCTTGCTGGGCCATCAAGCACAAACAAAATGACAATATTTATGTGATGGCTACCTTTTATTTTCTTCCAAGAAAATGAAAAACCCCCATGTGCTGCACTCTCCTTAAAACATCCCAACTATATTCAAATACACTACATAGTACATACCTAGATGAAACCTCTAAAATATATATTAATTTACCATGTAATTTTTATAGAATTTATATCTCATATAAATATAAAGAGATTAAACCCTGTGTCTTGTAGTGCAAAGGAATTCCACCAATCAAGATTCCAAACATGTTGTCCCTTACCTTCTTAACTTTTTCTTTCCCCAAGCATTTCTATAAATAGCATATGGCATTTTAGCTCTTAATTAACAATCCTAGCGGTTGTCCTTAATAGTTTCTTTTTTTGTTTCTTCAGCTGCATATACCTGAGCCTATTCTTTATCTCCCTCTCAGATGGACTCCCTATCACTTTCAGGTATTTGCAGGCACCAGTTTTCACCCATAACCATGTTGGATTTCAATCAATCCAATCATAGAATAGAGAAGGCTGGTTTTGTTAGGAAACCGGAGAAGGGAGGGTTAACAATCACTCAAGTGGCGAGTCCGTTGCGTCGGCCGGTGATTGTTCCATCGTTAGATAACGAAACCGTAGACCGTCGTGATCGGAACCACGTTGCATGGACGAGTGTGAGACAAGAACGATGGGAAGGGGAGCTAGTTGTGCAAGGAGAAATACCTTTATGGCTGGTACGTATACTTAAGAAAATCATGAAAATTTATACATTTTATTCATTTAGAATGGAATTTAATTTTTTATTTATTTTTCAGATATAAAAATATAAGTCTAACAGTTAATATCTTTAAAATTTTTATGTTAAATTTAAGTTTATAATATCATTTTTTTATCACATGGCTATTGAAGTAATGAATTTAATAAAAATTAATATTATGCATGTTTATTTTATAGTCTATATCCAGGGTTTATGATTGTCTCTTCCAACAATTTAATTTAAATTATAAAATATGAAAAATATAGGTACTAAATTTCTATAAATAAAAAATTCTAAATATAAAATAAAAATAAAATACAAGGACACATTTTAACTTTTTTTTTTTGGATAAAAACATGTTTATTCACATCATGTTTACTTCTGCAGGTCCTTCTTTCCTTGAAAATGTCGAAGAAAATATTTAAATTTTGCTTCCAAATAGCTTAAAACACAAAGTATACACCAAACTTTGTATATTTCATCATAATTAAAAAGAAAAAAAAGGTCCTAAGGGTCCCTTAGGCTGCCACTGAAAAGCAGAGCTACTTTTTTTTATTTGCTTCTTTCAATAATATTCTATTTCTTACCAACACCTACGTTGGTCCACCGTCCACTTAAAAAAAAACAATCAGATTATACGTGGAATCCATAATTCATCGTATTTTACATCACCTATATAGTCTATATGGCATAAAATCTTGACGACTTGATAATATTTTTATGAAAGGGTTTATATACCAGATTTATATAAACATAAAAATGTTTATCTTATATGGTGATTAAATCATTAATTAATTTACCGTAATGACATGCAGAAAGGGACGTACTTACGAAATGGCCCAGGTCTATGGCATATAGAAGATTACAACTTCCGTCACCTCTTTGACGGTTATGCAACACTAGTCAAGCTCCAATTCGAGAACGGCATATTAATCGCGGGTCACCGACAAATCGAATCCGAGGCCTATAAGGCTGCAAGGAAAAACAAAAAGGTTTGCTTCAGAGAATTCTCAGAAGTACCTAAATATGAAAACTTCATGGCTTATGTTGGGGACATCGCAAAGCTTTTCTCCGGTGCTTCATTAACCGATAACGCCAACACCGGCGTCGTCAAGCTCGGAGACGGCCGAGTAGTTTGCCTGACGGAAACTCAAAAAGGGTCCTTAGTTATCGACCCTAACAGCTTGGAAACATTGGGGAGGTTGGAATATAGTGATAGTTTAGGGGGATTGATACACTCGGCTCATCCCATAGTGACTGATGCCGAGTTCTTGACCTTGTTGCCTGATTTGGTGAACCCTGGTTACTTGGTGGTGAGAATGGAACCAGGGACAAATGAAAGGAAAGTGATTGGGAGGGTTAACTGTAGGAACGGACCAGCTCCCGGTTGGGTTCATTCATTTCCAGTGACTGAACATTATGTTGTGGTGCCTGAAATGCCATTAAGGTACTGCGCTCAAAATTTACTCAGAGCTGAACCTACTCCATTGTATAAATTCGAGTGGCGTCCTGAATCTAAAGCCTTCCTTCATGTTATGTGTAAAGCTAGTGGAAAAATCGTAAGTGATTCATTTTCTTTTTCATTGTGCTATGTTACTTATATGCTGAACTGAAAGGGTTTAAAATGTGGGGAAATCTTTTTGAAGGTGGCCAGTGTGGAAGTGCCATTATTTGTTACATTTCATTTCATCAATGCGTATGAAGAGGAAGATGAAGACGGTCGGGTGACTGCTATAATCGCCGATTGTTGTGAACATAACGCTGACGCCACCATTCTTGATCAGCTTAGGCTTCAAAATCTTCGCTCTTTCAATGGCAAGGACGACTTATTACCGGATGCAAGGTAATTTTCATCTTGAATGGTTTTATTTATATACATATGGTTGATGTCTCCCGGCTCTGTCGAGAGCTCTATGGGTTCATAGGCCAAGGGTACATCATAAAAGTTAAGTATCTTCTCCGATCAAAGTTTTATCTTTTAGCAGCACTGCTGAAAGCCCTGTCAAGTTCATAAGGTAGAGTGCCAAAACAAGAGAAATAGAGAAAAGAGTTTGTGCATGATTAGACCCGACCCTATACTTTCTTTTTTTTTTTTTTTTTTGTTGAGGATTAAAACTCTCAGCAAGTTCAATCTTGTTCTCAATCAGGGTTTTATCTTTCAACTCTACAAAAAAACACATTTTGGCTCATAAAGTGCCTTGGAATTCCATAACAAGTGAAACCATGAAAACTGAAGATTTTTGTGCACAGTTATACTTAACCCTTAACCTATGATCTAAGTAGTAGCATTCTCACTTATAAATGACTTGTAAGTCATAGATCATAGAGTCGAACTTTCGACAATAAGAGGGGTCATACGTATATATAGCTGAGGTCAAAAGATGTAGGCCAGCATAAAGTCACCTCCTTAGGCTATTTATATGCTTAGATTTAGTGATCTTGATTTTATATAGCATAAAGGGACTTCCTAATTATGAGTTCAGAGATTAATACAGTGTGATAGAAATTAATGACGTTGTTAACTGATTAGCAGGGTGGGAAGATTCACAATTCCGTTGGATGGGAGTCCCTATGGGAAGTTGGAGTCGGCTTTGGAGCCTGATGAACATGGCAGAGGCATGGATATGTGTAGCATCAACCCTACAAAGTTGGGTAAAAAATACAGATATGCTTATGCTTGTGGAGCCCAACGCCCATGTCATTTCCCCAATACCCTCACCAAGGTAAATTTTCAATTCTGATGATGATTGTGGTGGTGGTGATGATGATGTGCTGAAGTTCATTTGTGTATGATATGGCAGCTTGATTTAGTAAAGAAGAAGGCAAAGAATTGGCATGAAGCAGGAGCTGTGCCGTCTGAACCATTCTTCGTGGCTCGGCCAGGGGCAACCGAGGAAGATGATGGTGAGCTATTGATTGTATTCTTTCAAATGGATTTTCAGCAAAACTATTGATAATCTAATATGATTGAATTAATCTTCCTTTCCCTTTTGGTTTTTTCATAAAATGTTGCAGGAGTTGTGATCTCCTTGATTAGTGAGAAAAATGGAAATGGGTATGCTTTATTGTTAGATGGATCAACATTTGAAGAAATTGCAAGAGCAAAGCTCCCTTATGGTTTACCATATGGACTACATGGATGTTGGGTACCCAAAGAATAAAAATCACTACTTCACCTTCCTCACAACCAGAATCTTCTCAGGGTTCATATATAAATCATGACCAAATGCTGGTGATAGCGTTGCCATATGATAATACATATGCATTTGACAAATTAATATGAAGAAATAGAAAGAAAAGAAAAGGCACTAAGAACAAAAGAAACTATATAATCAGCCATGAGAGAAGTTTTGAACTTCACAACCGAGATTATCGACTGATACATACGTTTTTCCCCACTTGTGAAGTTAAAAAAACTCCATTACCAAAGTATGAAATAGAAACTCTAAGAAAAAAATAGAATGTATAGTTAGTTTGTGCCGTGCAGGAGTGAAAGATATGTAAGCATTCTTGACAATATATGTAAGCAAAAGTAATAAACTATCAATCTTATTATATATATAGCAAACCAATCAATGCCATAACCTTTACAATAATAAATATTACTTATTATAAAAAATGAGAAAGAGGAAATAGTATTTTGTACCTGTAATAGGGGAAGCTTATCACAGTAAATAAAATGCTGAATGTACCAATGCCTCTGTTGTTTTATTATGATTTTACATCACTATTTTCCTTGTGCTGAAGAAGGAAGGCACTCCTTTATTAACTCCTGGATCCGTTTCTTCAAAATCTTATCCTTGACACCTGTCAGCATGTTTCGGTAGAACAATTCCAACCTAACAAGCCCGCTACGATCTGATGACTCCAACATGTTTTCCCATTCCCTTGCAATATCAAAAGTGCCAGAGTTCTGCAACGAGATCGGAATATCTTGCACTTCAAAAGGTTTACCAAAGATTGAACCATGAAGTATGCTTGCATAGCGTTCCATGGTGGAAAGTTTTGATTGGAGGAGCTTCATCTCTTCCATGGCCAAAGATAACTTCTTCTCCATCTCCGAGACTCCATCAGAACCCTTTTGATCTACAATTTTATCATCCTGATTCAGCTCTTCTTGCTTGAAATCCTCATTCAGTGGAGGCCACAGCACGATTGTTGGGCTGAAACAGTCAACAGTTTTACCATTTCCAAGAACTCCACTCCTTCCCCTGCCCCAGGACCATAGCTTGTATCCATCATGTGCAACAAGAACAGTATGTGCAGCTCCACAAGATACTTGAACCGGATCATTAAATTTAGGTCCGTGTATCCGTAGGGGAGAAATGGCGTCACCTGAATCTGTTCCTGTAAAACTAGCATCGGGGCATAGACCTAGACCCTTTTCCATTCCCCATGACCACACATCTCCGGCTGATGAAACAACACTAGTGTGAAACAATCCACAGTCAACAGAAACCAGGTATACAGGCTGCGGTAACTCTTTCACAGGTTCAGGAACCAATGCACTTCGGGTGGTTCCATGCCCAAGTTGCCCCCTGTCCCCAAGGCCAAACGTCCAACACATACTCTCAAGTGTGTCACTTGGTCTCTTTTTACGAGTAAGCAAAGCAGTGTGGAAGGCACCACATGCTACCTCATAAACCGTCCATTGAATGTCCTGGCTAAACGTTCCAACAATTTCAGGACGAGCCCTACTCTCTGTATCTCCTAGTCCTAATTGGCCATGGCCGTTGCCACCCCAAGAGTAGCATAGGAGATCATCACCTTTATGCCTTTCTCCAGCACTGACTAAGGCTACAACATGCTCATTTCCACATGCAACCTTAACAACAGTATGGCCGTGAAAATCCCAAACAGGAGTTGGAGTAAAACAACTCACAAATGTCAAGCTTCCGTCACCATTGTTATTCTCCTGTGGATAATTGCCCCACATCCAAAGGGCTCCAAGATTATCAATAGCAAGAGAAGTCATTCCTCCAGCCTTGACTGCACAAATCTATGGTAGAACAAACAATGAGAAGAATATAGAACATAGCATTTGAAGTGAACTCCAACAGCAAATAACTTATGACATACCTTAAAGGGTGCTTTACTCTTCGTCTCTAACTCATCTTTTGATTGACCAGGGGAGCCCAATTCAAGAAACCGCTCCATCAATTGAGGTGCCAAAGAATTCTCCCCATGTAGACCAAGTTGACCATCCATATGGCAGTCAAGGGATACACCAAAATATATAAATCAAGAAAACATATAAAATAGATGATAGCAATGCAGTTTCCAGGAACAAATTTTGCCATAAAACCAACGATAAAAAGGATACATACGTTATAACCCCAAGACCAAACTGATCCATCATCTGCCATATATTCAGTGTAGCATTTTAACAAACATAAAAAAGACTGATTCAACAAAGAACAATTTGCATAGTACCTAAGAATATAATAATAAACCTGCAAGAGCAAGACTATGATAAGCGCCAGCAGCGACAGCTATAAGCTTAAGCTCTGAGTTCTGGAACTTGACCCGAACCGGGAAAATCTCGTCGGATTCTGAACCAGTCCCGAGTCTCCCAAACATTCCCCTGCCCCATGAATACACGTACCCATCCCCTGCAAATTCCATTCATTGCAAAAACACCTTAACTTTGAAAATTCTTATCACCATATAGAGATTAGGGAAGGAGGAATTGAGGTAATAAACGAAAGCTTACCAGAGAGAGCCAAAGTATGAGCTTCACCGGCGGCAACCGCAACAACTTTGTGCGGCATGTTGCCGGAATCATCGGCTGTCCCGGCAGCGGATTCCATATCTTTTCCAGAGAGTATGAAGCTTTAGTATTGATATAGTTGAGAGAGAGGTAAACACTACAAAGCATATGAAACTGATATAAATCGCGCTCGTTAAGCATGAAATACAGAGCTTCGTTGATGTCTGAAAACGATTTGACTGCTTGGTAATTATCTCTAAACATTGGGGACAGTTTTGACTAAAAAATAAACTCTAGTGTTTTCTCATTTAAAATTTTTAATATTCTCAAATTTTAATTAATGAAGTCTGTTTTTTAAAATTAAATGAAGTCTTTTATTTTTATTTTATCTATATATAAAGAATTTGTAAGAACTATATATCTGATAGCAGAATGAATCAAATTTATTTAATAAGTATTGATTTTTTTTTTAGTATTAATTTACATGAAAACTCACATTTGATTGAGGATCCATATTTGATCTACAAAACATAGGGGTATAGTATAATTTTTACGATAATAAAAATATAATTTCACAATTTTAATAGTCTATATTTTTATAATTTTTATCAATTTTAGGGAATAAAGTATAATTTTACATTTACTAATTTTAAATTTTAAATATTTTAAAAGGTCTAAATGAAAATTATTTTTATTTTAGGGAGGACTGGGCCCTGGCCCTGCCAACCCATAACTACGCTCCTGGATAATTTATATTACAAATCTGATCAGAACTACTCATTTTTTATAAAAAATTTGTGATTTAACTTTTGATGCAGCAAGTAAGGGAAAACGGTTTTTAATTGTTGGTATCAAAAGTAATATTAATAAAAAATAACAGTGTGGTATGTTAAAAAGAAATGAGACTTTGTCATACTAAAACATAAAAAAAACTCAATTAAAAGAGACGTAACTATATTAAAGAAGCAAATCCAAATATAGGGTCGGTTACCGCTCTACTATAGAGCTATTGAGGAACAAGAGGACATTAAGGATGTTAGATTAATTATACATATTACAAATATATGTATGTTATCAACAGATTAAAACTAAATATAATAGTTTATCTTTATATCACGGTTGGAATTTACGTGTAAATTCGTTAACCATTTTGTTTTCATCTCGCATTTAAAAAAAAAAAGGATGACGTCCATTTTATAATTTAAAGGGAATTACGTGTTGGAATTCTATATATCGGTCCAAAATGAATGAACCAATGAAATTATTATAAGGTTATGGAATCAAATATTGGGACATATATGGTTGTCACCAAAATGACTTGAAATTTGAGGAGATAGAGACCAATTTAATTAAATAAACAAAAGTATTCCTAAGGTGTTAAAAGGTAATTAACTTAGGTATTAAGAAAATTAGGATAAGGGCAGCTAATCAACATATTATTTGCTAAACTCATTGCACATATCATATGGACTCACCTAATGAGTGACATCATTTGAATATATATATATATATATATATATATACTTATTATTTTCTCATAACCATACAGTATGAAATTTTGTATCCCTTATTAATTATTTAATGTTATTGATATATTATTTTAGTAATCTTTTAATCTAAGTATTGGATTCTCAACTCTAGACCTTGAATCTAGGGTCTAGAGTTTAAAAGTTCGAGATCTAAGGTTCAAATTAACAAGATTTACTAAAGCGATGTGTCGATAACATGAAAAATATTAAAATAACATTAAATAACACATAATGATGTGACATTTCATTTTATACAATCTTTTCCATTACTTATAATTAATTGTATTGTTATTAAATTAATGAAAACTTTTAATTGTGTAAGGTGTATGAAACTCTTACTTTTAAACGGTAGTTTCTTATTCAATTCTATGTTATGACTAAACGATAAGTCAAATGCTCTCATCATAAGATAGGCTATGAGTACAGGTGTTTATAGGTGGATCCGATCTATTATTCAAAAAATAAAATATATATTAATAATTTTATATTAATATTTTATATATTTTATGGTAAAATTAAATAAAATATTTTTATTACTTTTAAAATAGTGAAAGGAATCATTTTGGCTGGCCAAGTCTATTGGGCTTGGGCTTGAATTTTTTAAAAAATTGGGCCTAAGCTCAACCCAACATGAATACTTCCACTTAATGTTTTAGTTGAGTAAGGATGATGGGAGAGAAGTTAACAACAAAAACGGTGTAGTAATTTTATTTTTAATAAGTTTTCTTTAAATTTTATAATTTCATACTATTTAAATAATTTTAATAAATTTACATATCTATAATTTCATAATATTTAAATAATTTTAATAAATTTATATATCTTTTAAATTTTATAATAATTTATAAATTTTAATTTTTTATTATTTTATAATTTATACTTTTTAATGAGAATTTTAATTTTTTACTTAAATAATAAATGAATCCCTCATAAAATAATTAAAATAAATCAAACCATTGTAAGATAATAAAATTTATTTAAGCCTTCAAGTTGGCATTCCATGTCCGCTGTCATGTCATTATTTTATGTTGTTTGAGTTAGACAAAAATATTATTTTCTAATTAAGGTCAATTTTCTTCCTCTTTTTTCAATTTCAATTTTTCTTTTAGTTTTTTTTATGGCTTCACTTTTGATTTATTTTTTTATTTTGTTATTGTACCACTTTTAATTTTTTTAGGTGAAAAGTTGATAAAATGGATGAACTAATTTGAGCTTTAAAAAGCAAAATTTTATTTTTTTTATATTTTGAAAACTCTTAAGCCATTTGCTTCTTCTTTTTTGTTTTGTCTAGCGACGATGTCAACCTCTAAGTTAGCTACTGTCCGTCTTTTTCTCCCTCACACCAACCCTCTATTTCTTTCTTCTTTATGTCCACTCCATGTGTTTTCTCTATTTTTAGTTTACAGATTTATTTTGTGGGTATCATTGTTATCTTCACAAGTTGTGAATGACAGATTACGATTTTTGTCATTGTTGAAACTCCAATAGCCACCAGCAGTTTCTCTTGAAAAGTGGGTGGCTTTTCATCGGCTTCTTAATCTATTTCTATTTTGAGTGTATTTCAGAATAATAAATAATTTCACGAGTCGGTTTTGATCCATGTTATATTAAGTTTTATATGTTTTTTTTTGTTTGTTTTCTATTATTTAATAAGTCTTCACTTTTAGAAGTTTTTGTATGCTCTTGTAGCATCTTTTTTTAGTATTGCCTATGCATGTAGTCTTACTTTTGCAAGTGATTTTAAGAATAGTTTTGTCGCCGTCCTCTCCAATTTGGTGGATGCTCGGTTCGTTTTCCAATTTTTGTCTATTGCTTTAGACCATCAGGGGTGAATTTCCTTATCATGTTAAGTGTTTGCAATCACTCTAAATATCTCGTACTTGAGTTGTGACAGGGTCAATTGTCAACATGTCATAATGTTCTACTGATTCTGAGGCTGAAGCCTTTATTGTGTTGATGAAGATTGTCCTTTACCGTCTATGACGGTTAATAATCCTTTATAGGTTTTTTATTATTTAGCTTATATACTAAATGATAAAATGAATATCTTTTCAATTTCATTTTTTTTACTTTAATTTGGGTTTTAAAGTTTAATGGGTATTGGGTCTAAAAGTCTTAATAGATTTCGGCTTTTAGGAGTATTGAAATTTAATGGGTTATATAAGTTTAATATTTAAATTTAGATATTAAAACCAAAACTCGACTAAATAAATAAATTAACCAAATTTTAAAATCGATTAAACCTAAAATTTTAAAAACCAAAATTGAATCAATACAAATACAAATAAGCAATTATATTACCATAGTGAAAGGGTTTACAAATATTTATAAAATGATAATAAAATATCCAATACATTATTATGGAAGTTTTACACTTCACTTCTTAAAAGTATAATAAAAAATTTAATCAAGCGGCAAGTAATTTTAATTTAATTTAACTTTATAAAATTAAAAGAATTAATTGCCATCATCATTGCATCTAAAATAAATTGAAAATGCATGAAACATGTAGTATTGGCAGTAGCAAAATCATAATGATGGGCAAGAAGTGGGCCAAATCTCTCTATTTCCCCGCCGTTAAGTGGGGCCCCACTTCGTTAACGGCCCGCCCTAACATCTACCTTTTTTTTTTTTAGACCCCCATCCCACTCGGAAAAATCTCATTTGACTGCGCGTGCTTCTTCTTTGCTTCTTCACAAAGTTTAAAGCCATTACTATAGCTCATGCTACGTTACTCCAACATTTATACTGTATTATATATATATATATATACATGAAAGTAGGTACATTGAAAATCATGTCCAAATTTTGGTGCAATCTCCTTTCTTGTGCAATTCACATGACAAAATCCTACGAGACACCCTTCTTTTATTCACCCAAGATATTGCTATCTCCATTTTTTATTCTTTCTTATTTTTAAATATTTGTGTCTTAAACCATATATTTCAACATTAAATATATACAAAGCATATAAAAGAATAGGAGTGAAAAGTGGAGAAAATTTACACGATGTGTGGAGAGTCGTTGGTGATAGTTGTGAGCAGAGTATCTATGTAGGGGAGTGTTACTGAAATGAGATGTTATATATAATCTGATGGTACTAAACTTACGGGGTCTTATCTTTGTTGCATGTGAATCTTCGAATAGATCTTGATGTGATCTGACGCCAGTCTATAAAATAACCTTTAATTAAATCTTTTTTTTTTTTTTGGTCATCAATCAAAGTGACTGATTTGATGAGATATATTGAGCAACTTTTTGTAATGATATAGAGAAGATTAAAGAAACACAAGTGTATTAGATACTTAAACTACACGCTTGTCTTGTTGCTGTTAATTGCTCACCTACTTTTTATGATGTTCGTCGTTAACTACAATTTAATTTGTAAACATGATTAGAGTTATAGGATTCGAATCTTAATCCCATGATGATATGGGAATTTGGAGGGCCAAATCTTATAATTTGCCACTTAAGTTTCAAGTTTTCTTTTCTTATTTTTTAATATATATCAAATATACAAATTTCAATCTATTGACGATATTAAAATATGGGTCACATCTTACTGTTTACAATCCTTGTTTTGGAACCAGGTTTTGAAGAGTTGGAACGAGGGCCAACGATGGAGGAGACCTATATATAAGGAGGAGGTCAAATTTTTGTTTCGGTCTCTCTAATTTTGATATTTTATATAATTTTTTAAATAGTTTATTTAATTTCTATAATTTTAAAAATTATTTTATATGTTTCCTATCAAATTATCCTCTCTAAATATTATAAAATAATAATATTTTTATTTAACTAAATCTATAAATAAAAGTATTATAAATCATGTGATAAATATATGAATAAAAATTGGACAAACGGGATATATTTACTACAAAGCAAATATAATTTGAATATATTATTTTGAAATTACAATATTTAAATAAAATTGGATGTCTAAACTAAAATTATTTTAATTATTGTTTATAATTATGCATTGCACGGGTATTAAATCAAATCACTAAAAAATTAATATTAAACGTAAATTGTTTAAAATTATATAGAAATTATAAAACAATTTAGTATGATTAGGTTTAAGGAATAATTTATTAATATCATAAAAATATAAAATTTAAGTTATTAATAATATAATATTGATGTTTAATAATTATTAATAATTTGGTTTAAATATAATAATATGTTAATAATGTCGATGTTTAATTAATAATTTTAATAATTTTTAAATTAATTCATAAAGTTAACTTATTTTAATTATAAACAATAATTATATATTTTAACTAAAATTTAATATTTTTATTTTATTTTATATTTTTTACAATCATAAATAATTTATTTAAAATTAACATATTTATTAAAACTATAAATGATCTAAATAATCTAAGTTATTCATATATTATTAATAAATTCATCTAAATAATTATCTAAAAATAAATCATTTAAATTATCTAAACAATTTTTTCTAAAATTATCATAAGTTAACTATGCATTTTTCAAAAGTAAAATAAATTAATAAATTATATGCATAAATATTATAAAAACTATCTAAACAGTAAGTTTCTATTAAAAGTAGCATATGAGAAAATAAAAAAGGCTACAGATAACTTTTTAGAAGAATACCAAATCCCCAAAAAGAATTCCAAGCAAAATACCCATAAAAAACACCAATCAAATTTATCCAACCAAAACCCTATAAAGAGATTCCTTGGAATTTCGATGGGTGTTCCAGGCGAAGACGGCTCTAAGGTCAAGTACAACAAAAATTGGTGACATCGACGATGATGGGCCGCATCAAGCTAGGGTGAACTCCAAAGATGAGGATAGTTTAGAGCGTTGTTAAAGCTCTTGAAGTCCATGACGCACATAGAAGTGACTACGAAGTGCATTGTCCTTTTGTTTTATGATTTAGATCATTAGATATGTGTTTGTAGACACGACTTCACAAATATGCACATATATTGGCATATTATAATAAAATTGCATACATATTTTTATTGATCTTTGATTTTAATAGATACGACTCCATAAATATGCATAGATTGTTAATCATTTTATTATTTTAATAAATAATTAAATACAAAATATTTTTCAGGTATTATTTATATTAATATATATGTGCACAATATATTTTAGTTAGATATTATTATATATTTATCCATATATATATCTTTTAGGTATTATTTATATTGAATATATGCCCAAAAAATAGTATATATTAATAATTATCTATTTATAAATTCACAATAATATACCCTAAATGCACGTATAATCATTTTAATCAATAAAATCTATATATGCATACATATATATATATATATATTAAATATGCACAGATAATATCCATTTGATTATTTATCCTTTAAAAATGGTTTAATGTTCAAATTTTAAAAATTAATACAATATAAAATGATCATCAAGATAAATAATATTTAATTAAAATAAAGATAAATAATATTTATCTTAATATTTAAATTTCTTATCACTAGATTTTTAATAATTGTAATTATTATTTAAATTAATTATAAAAAATTATTTTAATTATTTCATTAAATTAAAAATTATCTTAAAATTTACATTTAAATTAAAATTTGGTGATTGATTGCAAGAATACCAATATGTTATTTTTTAATATTTATTGTTGAAAAATACGAAACTAGAAGTATTAATAAAGTGCCCACTTTACTAGTACTGGAGCTGTTGAGTGACAATTTTCATATTTGAGTATTGACAATTTATTGAACGGTTTGAATAGATCATATTATTCGGGAGACTCTTATTGAAAATTAGATCGAATTAAATCACCCAAAAGAACATGGACATTTGAATTGGATTGAAATTCTATATGATTAACTGACAAGAGTCCACGGTTGGCTTGTGGGGTGAACTTAGTTGTGAGAGTATTGTTCTTCAATGTTCGAAAGTGAGAAGAATCATCATGGGGTGTATTATAGATTAGGTTCACTTGTTGTAATTGGTAAAGAGGGTGAATATTTCTCACCGAGCTAGGCTCCACTGACTTAAAGAGACTGAACTATGTAAACAATCCCATGTGTTCTTTGTGTTTTTAGTTTCCAGATTCGGTGCCAAAGAAGTGTCTACTTTCCTATCACTCCTTTCAAGCACTTAGTCTAATCACTAGTTTAATAATTTCATTTATCATACAACATAATTTAAGGATTATAAAATACATAGTTAAACAAAAATCAATGGCCAGCTAAGCGAGAAAAATTGAAAACCGACTTGAATTAAGGTATTTAGACGGTTAATGGAATGCAAGTTAAAAATTGCCCCGAAATCGAATTGAATTCTATTGTTTTATTTAATTTATAATTTTAAATAAAAAACATTTATTTTATATCATAAAATTAAAATTAATTATATAAAAATTATTGATTATTATTTATTTAAAAATATTTATGAAAAATACTTTAAACCTTTTCCAAGTAATATTCAAAAATCGTAAAATAAAAATTTAAAATCTAAAATTAGTATGATGAAAAATCGAAAACCTAATTAAACCAAAATGAATTAAAGGTATGGTTAAAAATAACAATAATAAAAAATTCAACCAAACCAAACCGATAATTACCAGTAGATTTCGTTGCCATTTTTAGAATTTCAAAATATTTTTTAAAAAAATCTACATTATAACGTACCAGATAGTGGATTGTTTTTCCACCTTTGTTTGTAGATTAATGTTTGGTCTTTATAAAACACTATTATACAAAATTAAAGTCATTGCCTTTTAAAAACTTACACAGGCCAGGAGGCAGGAGGACATGGTCAGCTGGCGTCAACCTCACGTTATAACCTCTTGTGGGGCACGCGTCAAACTATTATTCGTTGATCCATTTTTTAAAAGAAAAAGAGGAAAATTTTAAAAATTTGAGCGCAATCTTCTTAGTGGCACCGTTTTCAATGGAACAAGCGAGAGTGGCGGGGTATGTTAGCACTTTTAGCAGCCACCCTTTTTTCTATTAACAGCCGTTGACATCTTGCAATAAAATTAATTAAAAACAAAATTACCACTAAACAACACCAATTTACTCTTCTTTTTTTTGCCCTTTTGTATTAAGCCATTGTTGTGTCCCATTCCACCTTTATCTTTTAAGCTTAAATCAAATACTTGGTTAACCTAAAGTAGTATAAATTAAGGTTTGACATATTTGGTTAACCTTTATCTTGGTCATTTGTTTGGGTTAATTTTAAAGTCATTATGTGTATGGGTTTTTCATCATCAAATTTTGATAAATATGACTACCATATGTGATTGAGCTTGTTGTGAACAATTGCACTATCTTGTGGTAGTGGTCTATCCCCCTTTTGAGACAACATATTCAAAATTTTAGTTATGTACCATGGAGTCTTTGCGAATCTAGCCTCAATACTTTCTATTGTTCTTCAAATTTTGCATCTGTGCTTTCTTTTTGCAAGCTAGTTCCATCCAGTCCAACAATGGTTATTGTTTTCTTAGATTTTTCCGGTTTAAAGTGGATTTTTGTCAGCTCTGATACCAATTAGTAACGATGTGGGTAAATTTTTTCTGATATAGATTCCCTTTTATAGGCCATTCTGTTACAACAACCTGTACAAGTATTTATCAACAGTTGGCTTAACTTATTGCAGTCGTCCTTTGAACTCTAGGCTTGCTGGGCTCATGCTTTCACTGGACCGGTTGCATTTGTCTCTCCTTTGGTTTGCTTTGGTGAATCAATTTAGGGTCTAGGTCAAGGATAAATTTCATTTCCCTCTATTCTTTTATATGTATAACACAAATTTAAATCAAAATTGAGGATTGGTAATTTTTTTACGACGAACCTATTTTAAAAAATCCAACATTAAAATTGAAGGTAGAATGATTGAAACAAGAAATGAATAAAATGTAAGTAAACGTAAATGTAAAAGAAAAAGACGCGTAGTATAGCCATTGATAGCGGATAAAAAGTCTAATTAAGGATGCGGGTAACCCAAGAATCAAAGCATACCACTTAACTTGGTCTGCCATTGCTTTGCCCTTATTTTTTACCCAATTGCTTAAAAAATTGGAAACCTCGGATTTTTCTTTTAATCCCTTAATGATAATTAAATTGATAGGGGGACCCAAGTGAAAAGGGTTTGAAATTGGGATTCTTGAGATGACCCTTCATTGACTTACCAAATATTTATTTTTTCCTTTAGTGGCATTGACTCGTTTTGTCTTAGAAAGAGATCCATAAAACAAAAAGGTGAATTCCTTTGACAATTCTATTTTAAGTGATTAACTCTCAAGATATATGTTATAATGAGTGTTGGTAAAGCAAATCCGACTGAGTATTAAATAAGTTTGGGGGTTTTGAATTTTAATTTACTTATTCGAGGGTTGAAATATTGGCATAATAATTTTTTGGCTTTTCAATTTTACCAAAAAAAATATTTTAGCTCTCCATTTAACTTTTAGTATTTTTTAGTCATTGAACTTGTTTTTTTTTATCAAATGGTTTGCCACGCAGAGGATACATAAGTATTTAATTAATTTTTTAAAATTTTAAAAATATTATTTTTAACATTTTTAATTTTTAAAAATTAATTAAAATTGGCGTACCATCCACATGGCAATTCACGTGTATGCAACCTCAACAAAGTTTAAAAAATGTTAATTTTTTCATTAATTTTGGGGTGATTTAACAAAAAACACAAGTTTAAGGGCTAAAAAATGTAAAAAAATAAATAAATGGAGGGCCAAATTGACTTTTTTGTAAAGTTGGAGGACCAAATAAATTATTATGCCTAAAATATTTGGGAGGTCTCTGTATTATAAGGATTGGATCAAATTAATCACTTTACTATTAAATAGATCAATTTAATCCGTATACTATTAAAAATAAAAGAAAAGTCCAAATACGTACTAAATATCAACCCATAAAAATATAGCTAGGATAAACTTCAATGTTTTTGATAAATTTATAGTTTAATCCATTTGCAAGTTAATTTTAAAGAAGGACATGGTAAAAATTTAAACAGTGAATGTCGCAAAATATTTACTCCCCATTTTAAAAGTTCATATTTTAATGTTTAATTAAGGTTATTAATGTTTGATAAGTGTTGAAAAAGTTGAGGTTTTGAGATTTTAAAACGGAATTTTGCCCATAATTTGGTGACTCATGTTGTAGTTTACTCTTAATGTGAAGTATTATAATTCAAAATAATAACTAATTAATAATTAAGTAATAATTAATACAATAAAAATAAAATTAGCACAATTTTTAAACTAATAATTTGTAAAGTATAATTATAATTATCACAACTTTTCTTTATATTTTATTCTTAGAGTTGCATTAAAGTAATAACTCAATTTTAAAATCAGTACCACTTTTTAACTAATAATTGTAAATTAAAATTTACTTATTTTTAAATGCGTAATTTCCACAACTTGTATTAAATTATAATTATTTTAAATGTACAACTATCACGACTTTTACTTTATTTTAAGTTTTAAAATTAATAATTCTAAATTAAATATTATAGTTATTTTTAAACGTAAATTTAGTAATATGATAAAAATAAAATGTATTGTCGTTAGGTCAATTTTTTATCATTCCACTTTACTTTTTATACATTTATTTCTTCACCCACGTCATGAATATAACTTGACATGATATATACGTATAATTCACGTATTTCGAAAAAAATATAAAATCTAAAATTATGGTGGAAATGGGTACGCTAATAGAATAGACGTTTTCAAGTCATTTATGGGGAATAGCCCATTCTTTGGAGGTATTAGTAATAGGAGAAGAAATGTAGAGCGTTGGGGGTGATGTAGCATAGCATCCTAGGAAAAAGAAAATACATGAAAGCATATATTTGATTATTATGTCACAATATAAGGGAGTTAAGATGATGATGATTCATGATGGCGACGATGATGATGAGAGAGGAAAGGTGGTGTGATATATTTTATTAGAAACCAAGGCCGCATGCATTCTCCATAATTCTTTTTGGGATAATGTAGTTTTTCCTTCATATTCACCTTTAAACTTTTTTTTTATCCATTTTCATTTCTAAATTTGTAATTTGTTATTCATTTAAATCCATTTTGTTAATAATCGTGAAAAAATAGAGACAATAATGTCACTTTTTGTCATTGAACTTGGCGAGTAGATCCACATTGGTCTTTAGGGGTGAGCATTTTAAATTGATCGAATCGAGTGAAAATTTTTTGAGTTAATCGAGTTGACGAGTTCTATTTTATCATCCTAAATCGACTTAAAATTTTTTTCAAATCGAGTCGAGTAAAATGAAATTCGAGTCGAGTCCAATCGAGTGAAATTGTTCAAGTTAACTTAAAAAATTTAACATGTCAAATTAAAATCTTGTTACAATATAACTGATTACATGTTAGAGCATATAAATTTGAAACCATATATATATATATATATAAACATTTTCAAAGCAAAATAATAAAAACAATATACTTTAGTATGATAAACTCAAATAATTAATTAACTTATTTAGGTCCCAAATTTATTATTTTAGAAATTTTTAAAATTTTAATTTTCTTTATATATTCTTTAGATTTTTTAAAAAATTTATATATTTTTAAAATATATAAATTTTGGAATTTTTATAAATATTTTTAATTTTAAAACTATTTTAAATTTTTTTGTAATTTTTAGTGAGAGAGACCAATTAACTCATTTTCAAAATTGACAGGGATCAAAGGGGTATTTACACCAATTTATTTTTCAAATTATTCAAATTATTTGAGTTATTCGAATTGTAAAGTTCAACTCGACTTGAACTTGAAACTTGAATTACTTATTCGAGTTGACTCAAATAACTCGAATAACTCGGTTCAATTAACTCGATATTCAAAATTTTTCGATCGAATCAAGTTTTGCTCACCCCTATTAGCCCCTGAACTTGACAACTAGCTTCATTTTGATACTTGTACTTTTTTTTGGTCCATTTGAACTTAACAACTAAGTCCATTTTGATCATTAAACTTGAAAATTTTAATAGTTTGATCAGTGCCACATCACCACTTGAAAAAAAAGTAGATGATGATGTGATACAATCTCAAAGTGTCATATTCAGTATTTTAGTAATTCAATCAGTTCGACCGTCGAATTAACAAATAATTAAAAATTCATAAAAATCTAAAAGTCCAAGTAAATTAATATTGTTGGTCTAATGGTCAAACCGATCAAATTAGTTGAATTGATAACTCCTGGTCTAACCTATTCAGCCATAGGTTCGGCTATTAAAACACTGACAACGCTCTTAGATTGTACCATATCATTGTCTAATTTTTTTTATTTTTCAAACTTAAAGTGCCACGTCATCAAACAAAGCAGATTTAATTAGATTAGAGAAACATGTTAAAAGGGAAATTTCACTAAAGAAAAAGAGAAGGAAAGCACGCGCTTAAGTTGAGAGTGGGGATCCTAGTGAGTCTATCATCCAATATGTAATAGTGTGTATACTATATACTACAGTTATTGAATATTTTAGTTCAACGGAGAACCTTCGAGAGCTCTCTATTTATTTTTATTTTTTCACATATATTTTATGTTGTATATTTGATATTCATATAATATCATTTTTAAAATTTAAAATTATATAAAAACATTTAATTATCATTAAATTATAAATTATATCACATTTTAATATAATTATATATTAAACATAATGTAATTTTCAATTAATATATGTAAGTTTTCTTTTAAGTTATAAGTATAGTTATATTGCAATTACAAAGAATACATTCGGATAACTATAATCAAAATACATAATTTTAAAATACGTAATTATAAAAAACACCTTTTTATATACAAATTAAGTTATATTTTATAAGGGTGTGTTATTATTATTATTATCATATAATAAATCAATAAAATTAATAATGCAACTTCAACCTGAAAATCATACATAATTAATAAATTAACTATTCTATTGTAATAAAATATCAATTAATTTTATATAAAATTTTATTAAATATATTTATTAAAAAATTCACCTACATCGTAGATGTATTATCATCTAAGTTATCATTATTTTTAATATAATTAATTGAAATGTCACAAAATTAATTTTATATATAGAATTATCTTTTATATTTTAATATAATTATTTTATACACTACAAAGTATAAAGTTTTTTAGAAACTTGATAAGTAGGTTAACAAAGTAAAATATTACTTTATTTATATATTTAATTTTTAAAATTTTTATTATACACATTTCTTACACTTTAAACCTATTTATAATATATAAAAAACTCTTAAAAACCTCCACATACTATATAAAATAATATTTTCATATTTGATTTTAATTATTTTTGACGTGATCGATTAAGTCTTGACTCGATTGCTTTGGACATTATTGTTAGCGAAAGATGATATGAGTTTAAATGCGTTGAAAAATATTATTTTTTTATTTAATAATTAAGAAAGAACTATAATTTTAAATATTGTGTAAAAAACTACCTCTGATCCTATATTAAAAAACATATTTTGACGTAAAAGGCTGACAACAAAAATTAGGGAGTGAAACAAAAAAGGAAAAAGCAAGTAGTTAAAGAGCGGTTTAAAAGAGAAGTAATTTTCCTTCCAACACCCCCAATCTTCCAGTTTTCAACCCTTCATATCATCTCTCTGACTCTACTCCCTCACTTTCATTTCCTTCAAACACCCATCTTCCTTATTTTAACACCGCCCCCCCAGCCTGAAACTCTCTCACAAACCTCTCTTCTCTTTCTTTGTCACCATCCACAAACAAAACATTGACAAAAACACACCTCTATCATCTTCTCCAACATGTTCCTTCCTTTGCTGTCGCCACACTAACACAAAACCATCTACAACAGCAACCCAAACCAAAGATTTTTTCTTCTTTTTTTTTTCTTTGATCTTTTTGAGAATTCGAATGGAGTTTTGAGGTCCCGCCGGTGATCCGATTGCGTTTGTAAAAGTTCCCAGAGAGAGAGAAAAAAGAAAAGAAAAGGGTATGTTTTGTTTTTCTCCTTTTTACTAGTACTATTATAGATGTATTCTTTTACGCATGCATTTGAAAAAAAAAATTTATTGTTTTTGTTTTTTGATGGGGGAAAGACGTGATGATGGCGGTGACCTCATCCTGCAAAGAAGGGAACAAGATAGCAATGGATAATGGGAAATATGTGAGGTACACACCCGAGCAAGTCGAAGCTTTAGAACGTCTTTACTATGAATGTCCTAAGCCTAGCTCTATGCGTCGTCAACAGCTCATTCGTGAGTACCCTATCCTCTCCAACATCGAGCCTAAGCAGATCAAAGTTTGGTTCCAAAATCGCAGGTCATTACTCTTTATATATATATAAATCCACAACCTTTTTTATATAGTAATTCACTCAGTTGAGTTGATGATGATGATGGGTTTTCGTTTTCCACAGATGTAGAGAAAAACAAAGGAAAGAGGCATCTCGTCTCCAAGCTGTAAACAGGAAGTTGACAGCCATGAATAAACTGTTAATGGAGGAGAACGATAGGTTACAAAAACAAGTTTCCCAACTTGTTTGTGAAAAAAGCTACTTTCGCCAACAGTCTCAACAGCAGGCGGGGTTAGCCACCACAGATACAAGCTGTGACTCAGTGGTGACAAGTGGTCATCAACACCATTTGACTCCTCAGCATCCTCCAAGGGATGCCAGTCCTGCAGGGTTAGTGGTGGAATTCTCTTTAATTTTCGTTATGTCACTTTCTGTTCTCGCTTCTCAGAAAATTAAAACCATTGTTGGTGTCTTATATGGTTTGTATGGTTTCTAGACTTTTGTCTATTGCAGATGAAACTTTAACAGAGTTTTTATCAAAGGCCACTGGAACCGCTGTGGAGTGGGTCCAAATGCCTGGGATGAAGGTTTACTGCCTGCTCTCTGTCATTATTCTTTTTACTCATTAAACTATATACTCCATTATGGTTTGTCATTATCCAGATCAATATCTTTCCTGTAAAAAAAGTAGAAAAATGTTGCTAATCTTCTAAGCAACATCAAAACCCACATATTTTGTTATGTCAATATCTAGGAGGATAACCCCACTATCCCACTTTCTCTATTGCTTCATGGGTTAAGGGTCTTCATTGTTTAATATAATAATGACAATGAATGCCTCTTTTGAAATATTATATCTGTCCTAGGATAACATGCCTTTTTTTGTGAAGATGAACAACTCTTTCATTTCTAACATGTGATTCTTATCTCTGCAGCCTGGTCCGGATTCTATTGGAATCGTTGCTATTTCTCATGGTTGCACTGGAGTGGCAGCACGTGCATGCGGGCTTGTGGGACTTGATCCTACCAGGGTAACTTTTATTTCGAAAATTTATAAAAGAAGAAGAAGAATTTATTCGAGTAATTAAGTTATTAAATTTGATATTTTACATCTCAAATATCCAAATTTTCAAATAACAAAACAATGTTTTGGAGTTTAGGCTTTTTTTTCTTTGGTGTAAATTCCTCCTTGATTCCATGTTAATTTTAAATTAAGTAAATTAATCCCTCAAATTTAAAAAAAATCAACTAATCATTTTTATAAAATTATATACTATTAAAAATATTTAAAAAATTAAAAATTCAATAAAATTTTTATACTTATAAAAATAAAATAAAGACAAATCTTTAAAAATCATTTAAAATTGAAAATAATTACATAAAATTCCAAATAATCTTCAAAATCCAAAAATTTATTAAATTAGAAAAATTATGAAAGAATAAAAATTATATAATATTAAAAAACCTTAAAAAATCTAAATTCTCTTAATTTTCTTTTATGTTAATACCTGTTCTAACTTGGAATTTAGTCAAATTGCCATCAAGGTTGTAATTTAATTTGTCTATTTTTTATTTAACTCAAGAAAAGTTTATTCGATATAAAATAGGACTCGTTTTCAAATTCTTTCATTGGATTTGACCGAATGCTCACTATAACTTCATGTTTGGATAAATAATTATAAAGTAAATGTATTTTAGTAAAGGAAAGTAATATATATATATATATATATTTGCAATATTTATTTAATTAAACTTGGAAAGTAAAGGAAATTATCAATTATATCATTTTTATAAACATAACTTACAAAAAAAAAAAGATAAAAATGTTAATTTACATTTTAAAATAAACCCTACTTTTTTGTCCATAGCTTTTCCGGTAAATAAAAACTAAATAATTCAAGGAAAAGGAAGGCTTTCGAAGTTATTAAAAAAAAGAGTGTAATTTTCTCTTACTTTCCTTGTGTTAGTGTAATCCTAACGTAGCCAAGTGTGAGAACATATCTTATTGAAGACTTAACTTTTACATATGTATATACATCCTTCAGGTCGCTGAAATCCTTAAAGATCGGCCGTCATGGTTCCGTGATTGCCGAGCTGTGGATGTTATAAACGTGTTGTCCACTGGAAACGGTGGGACCATTGAACTGCTTTACATGCAGGTACACTCACTACCCCCATTTTCCTTTCCCTTTCAATTTCAACAAAAGTATCATAAAATTTCATCATCTTCTTTCAGCTCTATGCGCCGACAACTTTGGCACCAGCTCGTGACTTCTGGTTGCTGCGCTACACATCTGTTTTAGAAGATGGTAGTCTTGTGGTATGCTACTAATTTACTTTGTACCTTTTGTTATTCCTTTACCGTAAAAAACTTCATCTGTTATAGTTTTGATTGTTATTGTGACAATATTGCTTCTTATAGGTATGTGAAAGATCACTTAACAATACTCAGAACGGTCCGAATATGCCGCCAGCAGCGAATTTCGTTAGAGCAGAAATGCTGCCTAGTGGTTACCTAATTAGACCTTGTGAAGGCGGTGGATCCATCATTCACGTTGTTGATCACATGGATTTGGAGGTATACATACATACATACATACATACATACATACATACATACATACATACATACATGCAACTTACCTTGCTTACTATTATTATTATTTTTATTATTTTTATTATTATTGACATGGACAATGTATCACATTGTTGCTTGTATGTAGCCCTGGAGTGTTCCTGAAGTGTTGCGCCCCCTCTATGAGTCCTCAACATTACTTGCTCAGAAGACAACAATGGCGGTAAGTAAGACTATTCCTAGAATCTATAACAACTAAATATTTTTCATGGTTTGGATATGACAAGTTTTATGACTTTTTGTCATTTATGCAGGCTTTGCGTCATTTAAGGCAGATTTCTCAAGAAATATCTCAGCCGAATGTTACTGGTTGGGGAAGAAGACCTGCAGCTCTACGTGCACTCAGTCAGAAATTGAGCAAGTATGTTCATCTCACTCTTTCATAATTCGATTAAATATGTTCATCTCACTCTTTCATAATTCGATTAAACTACCTGGCAGGTCCCTATATTATAAGTCAATGAGTAAATTGGTCCCTGCAGTGTACATTGTTTGTGCAGCAGATCATTTTTCAATATACATATGTATACACACAGAAAAACACACACACGCACACATATATATCTATGGCAATCTAACTCGTTCTATTTCCAGGGGCTTTAATGAGGCTGTTAATGGATTTACTGATGAAGGATGGTCTATGTTGGAAAGTGATGGTGCTGATGATATTACCCTCCTTGTGAACTCCTCTCCTGGCAAGATGATGGGTATAAATCTTTCTTACAGTAATGGATTTCCTTCGGTAGGCACCGCGGTTCTATGTGCCAAAGCATCCATGTTATTGCAGGTCAGTTCTACATGTGTTGCTAGTATGTGAATTAAAGCAGAAGATCTAATTACTAGTTATGAAGGATAAGAAAACTCAAGAATGTTCTTTCTTTCTATTTGTTAGAATGTGCCTCCAGCAATACTTCTCAGATTCTTACGAGAACATCGATCGGAGTGGGCTGATAGTGGCATTGATGCTTACTCTGCTGCTGCTATCAAAGCTGGTCCCTGTAGTTTACCGATGTCTCGAGGTGGAGGTTTTGGTGGTCAGGTCATTCTTCCCTTGGCTCACACAATCGAGCATGAAGAGGTACAAATTTGTGTCGAATCCTCGCTATCAAATTGGCAATATATAGCCTAAAATTAGCTTTTATGTGTTTATTATAGTTCATGGAGGTGATTAAGCTGGAAAATATGGGTCACTATAGAGATGACATGATCATGCCTGGTGATATCTTCCTTTTACAGGTACTGAAAAGTCGCTAACAATCTTTCAATTGAAATTATTTAATGGCGTGGACCAATATAATTATGATCACTTCAATGAATATTTCAGCTGTGTAGTGGAGTTGATGAGAATGCAGTTGGAAGCTGTGCTGAACTCATCTTTGCCCCCATTGACGCTTCATTCTCCGATGATGCACTTATTATTCCTTCCGGTTTTCGCATCATTCCCCTCGATTCCGGAACGGTAAGTGTCTATTCGTTTTCATTCACTATGTTAGTCCCTTACTAATCGAATTCGATTCTAATGTTAGGATGCATCAAGTCCAAGTCGTACACTTGATCTTGCCTCCACACTTGAAGTTGGAACTGCTGGAAATCAAACAACCGGTGATCGTTCTGGTCGATGTGGGAATTCAAAATCAGTGATGACAATAGCATTCCAATTTGTGTATGAGATCCACCTTCAAGAAAATATAGCTGCTATGGCTCGACAGTACGTTCGTAGTATCATTGCCTCGGTTCAAAGGGTAGCATTGGCACTGTCTCCTTCCAACTTTGGCTCTCATGCTGGTTTTCAGTCACCTCCTGGTTCTCCTGAAGCACAGACACTAGCTCGTTGGATTTGTCAAAGCTATAGGTGTGTGTCAATCAAATCTCTTTTTTTTTTCTCTGTTCATTTTGAACCCAATTCTTAGTTATTAGTATATCTGTTTGAAGGTGCTTTCTAAGGATGGAACTGCTCAAACATGAAGGAACTGAATCCATTCTAAAATCGCTTTGGCATCACACAGATGCAATTCTATGTTGCTCTATGAAGGTATTTAGGAGAGTATTTTGAATTAATTCAATTTTATTTTATTTATATTAATATTATATTATCCTATAAAAATTTACATTTAAAATATAATTTTATTTAGAATAAAGTGAAAAAATTAAAGAATAAATATAGAATAAATTTTTTTCATAATTTGAATTTTATATTTATCATATAATTTAGTTATATTGAAAATTTTCACTATTTATATTTTCTGCACTTTACTATGGAAATAATTCTTGATTGGAAAGTTGATGCTTGCTTGTTTGATAAAAGTATGTAATAGGTCTCATAGGGATATTATATTATTTTTTATTAAAATAAAGAGTTAATATCTTTAAAATTTATAGATTTGGAAATGAAATTTTATTTAGAATTGTGTTATTAATAAAAAGAATTTTATTAAATAATAATACTAATTTTGTTAAATAGTATTGTAGTGATTAAATTGATCCAGAAAATCTAATTTAATTTCAGTTGTTATAATAAAGATATAAAACATACATGGTAATCTATGCAGGCACCGCCGGTTTTTATGTTTGGCAATCAAGCAGGACTTGACATGCTTGAAACAACCTTGGTTGCCCTTCAGAACGTAAGCTTGGAAAAAATATTTGATGAAAATGGAAGAAAAGCCCTCTTTGCAGAGTTCCCACAAGTAATGCAGCAGGTCATATATTCTTTTAAATCATTTCTCATTTTCCTATATATGAACACACATATATATATATACTGTGGATATATGGAAAAACTGAAAGGAGGAATATAATATCAAATCTTCATGCCCATGAATTATCCAGTCTTAACCACTTGGTACCAAACATAAATGGAGATAAAAAATCTATTTTCTAGCTATCAAACATGGAGACCTCTATATTAGGATTCGGTTCAATTTCTGTTGTACATCAACATAATGTCATTGTTTGATTATTCCATCAGTCACGTCAATTTTTAACAATAAAAATGGCTAATTTACGTATAAGAACTAATTGATTTATTTAATATTGCTGGTGATTTGATTGAGCAGGGTTTTATGTGCCTACAAGGTGGTATTTGTTTATCAAGCATGGGGAGAGCAGTCTCTTATGAAAGAGCAGTGGCTTGGAAAGTGGTAAATGATGAAGAAAATGCTCACTGTGTCTGCTTCATGTTCATAAACTGGTCTTTTGTATGAAAATTCTAAATATATAAAAATAGGGTCTAGATAGCAGATTAGAGTAGAAAAATCTCCCCCTTTCAACTGTTTTGTTTTAGTCTTTTTAAACCTTTTAAGTGATATGATACTGTTACAATGATGTTGAGCCAAATGGTGTAATGGGGGCCTCCATTTTGGTTTACCCTCATTTTCTTTTGTATTTGTTTCATGCTGCATTGAGTGATCACTATCGTTGCCCCGGTTTTCTCTTTTCCTTCTTTATTTTTATTCAATTTCATCCTTTCTTTGCTTTTTTAAAAGTTAATCATGGTGTTCTCTTTGCTCTTTTAAATATTAACATGTCACATTGGGCTTCCACTTGTCTTATTTCCTGCGTGGTTTATTGGAATATAAAGTCAAAAAGCCTATAATACTATGTTATTCGAATTCTGTCAAGATTCTATTTGCAATCATCTTCGATCAAAGTTGGAGAGAAAATGGCGAAAACATTTCTCTAGTTTTCCTTATAAAAATTAAAATAAAAAAATAGCAATTAAGAATAATGAATCACGTATTTATATCTCTCATCAATTATTTATAATTTTGATTGGTATAATAATAAATTTAATTGTCGATGTTGACATATTTTGTCAATTTGATCTTGATTATTCAAGAAATTCAACAAATTTAGCCTTAACATTTACACATTCACAAAAATATTGCAAGCTAATTTGTTAAATTATGACCAAATTGATAGGATGTGTAAATTATGAGAGCTAAATTTGTTATTATACCAATCAAATTTATGTACAATTGACGAAATACATTAACAATGTGATTAATTATCCTTAACTGCTCACTTTCGAAATTGATAGAAATTAAATTACTCCGAATTTTTTGAGAGGGATTAACTTGCTCAATATCAAATTTGAGAGGGATTGGAGAAGCCTTTTTAACAAGAAAAAACTTGAAATGACAATAAAGGTCAAAAGGGTGTTGATATTTTTATATTAAATAATTACATTGAACTCCTTCTAAATTCGAAATATAATCACATTCAATATTATTTTCTTTATTTACAAAACTTGAACTCGAGACCTCGTTTAAGAGATATCATTCCCCTTCCAATTGATTCAACAGACATTGATAGTAGTGCTTCTTTTGTGTATATATAAGGGGTTGTTGAAGTGTGTAATGAGATATGGAATGATGAATCTGTCCAACTTCTATTGATTCTTTTGGTTCAAGATTCAATAGAGTTGCATGACCCTTTCTTCTTATATTCCCATCCTTTTTCCCTGATGTTGAGGATCACTATGTTGTAGAATTGGAGGACAATAATTTACTTTGCTAAAGACTTCCACTAATAATAATAAAACATATTAATTATTATCAAATGTTCCATATCCTTCCAAATATTCCTCAGACTTGGGGCCAAGTACATTTTATCCTTACCTTCCTTTTTTGACCATTTCACATTCCTTAAGTCTTTTCCACAAAACCCAAAGCATAAACCAAGTATGCAGTCTTATCATCTGTTCATATTCTTTGCTTTATATTTGAATCGTTGGTCTAATTTCTTTCCATTCACATCTTGAGTAGTCAATGTCAATCCAACCATCCACTAATGATTACCAAAGGTTCAAGTCCTCTCTCTTATACCTACCCCACCAAATTACAATCTTTAGAATTCCATCACTGGCCAATTTCTTGATAT
Organism: Gossypium raimondii; assembly: GCF_025698545.1. NCBI lineage: Eukaryota > Viridiplantae > Streptophyta > Magnoliopsida > Malvales > Malvaceae > Gossypium > Gossypium raimondii. Next base: position 51,037,870 of record NC_068571.1, read on the forward strand.
CAGGGAAAATATTAATAGTAACAATGTTGTCATTTCATGCAATGCTACACCATGTTATGCGTCAATGCTCCTCCAATTGTCTTGTGTGGTTTTGTGCTCCTGGATTTGATTGTTGTTGATGTAAATACTGTAAATCCAATATAAATCCTAAATAGTTAAACTGATATATCTCTTATAATTGTGGACACAGTTAGGAGAGTAGCGATACCCAATAGTTACCATTACATTTATTATTGTAAGTCTTATAACTTGTTTTATTTAGAAATTGATAATCTTTTGAAATAAAATATTGGTAACATGATTCCGTTGTGTTTTTTAGGTATGTTTTGGGTTAATTTTGAAAATCAATCCATACAAAGAAAAAATTCTTGAAGATTCGATCAAATTGAATCCTCTATTTCAAGTAAATTGGATTGAATGACTTGAAGACCCTTAATTTATCTTGGACTTTATGAGGATTGTCTCAATGCTATTTTACTATTACATTGACAAGGATTGTGATTATAATTGATCAAATATATTAGCAAGTTAAAAAGCATATATTCTCGTCGTACATTTTGTAAGTAAACAAGTGAGCAATTTGATTTATAAATTAAATTTTCAGGAGAAACTTAGTGGAGGGATACTTAAATCTTGGGTGCAAAAGTGAAATTACTATACCGGTTTTAAATTATTGATTGTACAATATTAATGATTGTGGATTATCTCTTTAAAATTTGAAGATAGTAAATTATCTTTTGAATAAAATCTCGTAAATATAAAGAAGCCGAATTTTGTTGTTGCTTACTTACTCACTGTATTAACAAATACCGACAGATTTTTCGAAAAAAAATCATATTGATGCTTCATTTATAAAGATTATTGTTGTGCTTCATTATGAATATGATTTATATAGAATAAAGGACAAATGCCCTTTATTTGTGGGAAACCATACTGGCTTATAGTCTATAAATGGGAACGTCATTAATGGAAAAGTTTCTTTTAAGCAGCCCTGGGGGGCGCTAGCTTGGCTGATTTGATATGGTTGACAGTTTACACCCAATGTATGGGGAACAAAGGCTTGTGGAACTAAAGTTTTGAGACAAACTAACAGCTCATTATTTACCTTTGTGATGAATTATTTTGACATTATGACCGACATTTTTCAAATGATTCAGACTAAAACCAATGTTTATGACACTGTATGGAACACTAATTTTTCTCCATAAACAAACTTATGTTATGGGGTTTCATTCTTTTGGGTATATATTAATTCATCTCTTGAAATTTTCAGGGACTACGTACTATAGTACATTTTAGTACTCATTAAGCTTAAATTTTCATGGATGTGACGGTAAAAGTATTATAGAGGCCCTTATATCAGGAATTAGATTATATTTTCTCTCTTCTATCTTAAAAAATGAATAAATTAGCCTTTGTACGTTAGATGAAAGAGTAAACTGGTCATTTTTATATTGTTAAAAACTGACAGGGATGATAGAATAACTAGATAATGATGCTTGGCGTGTCATGTATACCCCATGCTCACGTATAGAGACCGATTCAATTTTTATCCGTAGAGATAGATGAAATTTTTAACAGAAAGACCGATTTACTTTTTTATCTAGTGTACAGAGACTAATTTACATATTTTTTAACAGAGAAATCAAAATACAATCTAATTCCTAATATCAAAGCCTCTATATTAGTTTTACCTCAACATTAGCAAATTATGGAACAACACTAACATTATATGATTTAAAACAATTTTGTACTTAAAGAGATTCGTCAAACTGAAACTCCTCATAGATAGTTTTAAGTAGGGACATGATAAGATAACCAATGGGATGCACGTGCAGGTATCCTATTATTACATTTTTCTACATTAAAACTCGTAAAAAAGAATCAGCTGTCTTAGAACAAAGAAACAAAATATGAAAAATGTTTTGTGATGTGCAAAAGATTGCTTTTGATAGAGTGAGTTGGAAAAACATTCAAAGGCATCAAATTGAATGGAAGAAGAAATTAAATGTAAAAAACAAAAAGAAAAGAAAAGGAACTTTATTTTAATAGAAGAAAGTAGTGGAAGAAACCTTTCTCATGGTCTCCAAGAAAGCTATAATTGATATGTTGAGACTTTTAAGATGAACAAAAAAAAAAAACACATAATCTATGACAGCAAAACTGAGCTGGGTTTGGTTTTGGTTTGGTGTCCTTGAAATGTCAACCAGTTACTTCATAGATATTATACATATTGAGCTATATAGTAATGGAATCTTCTAACAATGTGAGCTCTGGTTGTTGTTATCAATTCCATTATTGCTTGGGAGAGAATGGAAGTGAAAAAAGAACAAAAGGGGGTCTCAACATAATGATGACCACATTGAAGGGCAAAAGTTGGTCACAAGAAAGGTGGTGAGCAGGTCCCTTGGTTAGAAAGATAACACCCACCATCTATTTTGCCTTCTTCTTTTGACAACCCCCCTAGTGGAGTGTGATAAACTAGCAACTCATTCAGGTCTTTCGAATTTTTTTTCATTGAAGACTTAAAATCAAACTTCTTTACTATCAAATATTAGTTTACTGCTTGAACTAATTTATTTGATTATAATAATCGATGTGATTTCAGGTACAATATATTTAATCATTACAAGTATTGAATTAAATAATTAACTTAAAATTATTTAATTAACAAACTAATTATAATTAACTAAGAGAATCCACGTATTTTACATAAAGTGAAACTTGAAACTACGAACTCAAGCCTTACATTGCCATATTGATATAGTTGTAACACATTACATAAAATTTGTAAACTGTTTAATCTTAAATAGCTTAGTCCAGCTTTTAAGTGACTTGGGAACTCCAATGTCATAGTGTGAAGGGCAAAAAAGAAAAAGAAAAATGCACAAGTCTTGGAATGCGAGGTCAAAAAGGATGCATGGCAGCATTTTTAACAGTTTGGGTGCCTCAGTGCTTCATCTAGCTAGCAAAGCTTCTTTCATTTTACATTTTTGCAGGTATGTGATTGTCAAATAGTACCTACCAAGTTTGCTAGATTCCAAAAGAGTGTGTTCCGACAGTAGGACAAACCATATCATCAACCCCCCTCAGGATTTTATTACACAGTGTGGTCCCCTTTCGGCATGAACTATGTTCCTGTTTTCTAGCTCTTTGACTAAACCACCTGATCAGGACCTCTCATCTGTTATGGTCTCTTCTCTAATTCACTATTTTATAGCTGCTGGGGCGTGAACCAGGCCTTCAGTGCCCTTGTTTTCGATTAATTTATCTTATGACCGATTTTTTTTTTTTGTTTTCTTTTGTCGGTTATTCTTTAGCATTTAGTAGTCACAAGAATATCGATTAAGTTAAGTATCAAGTCAAATTGAGTCGAATTCTATTTCGAGGGACAAGCTCTTCTAACATTATTTTTTTTCATTTACAAAATTTAAACTTGAGATTTTATTAAAAGAATATTGAGCAAGGAGTATTGAACTCTTTATCCCTCAATGCAATAAGCATAGTTGATATTTACATTGTAGGTTTACAAACAACTTAAGTTCTCTCCATAAAAGGGAGTAATTTAATTATGAACATTTTATTTTAAAGCAAAAAATTTAATTTTAAACAACAATACAATAATTTTATTTTTTGAAAGGAACAACAATAATGTTAGTTACAAAAAAAAAATACTTGTCATGTTTTAAGGTGACATAGTAAGGATGAACCAACAAGTAGAGGCACAAGCTCTCTTGCCCAAATTTCAGCTGATCAGCTCTCTCAATTTCCATAAATATTATTAGTGGCTCTTGACACCATAGTATCAACCATTTGCAGGCTCTAAAATCATATCTTGTATCAATAATTGACACTGTCAATGAAAATTTAACGTGAAATTGTGACTTTATCACACAAAGGTATCTTCAGAGAACATGAGAATGAAGCAAGCTGCAACTAACATCGTCAATATGAATAGAACCAATATTACTAACAACAAACGAAACAATGATACTTGCACCATCCTACTCATAGCTAAAATGCTCATCAAGCTGATTATGATGGTTATCCATACAACTTCCTCACGCCAACAATGTTATCAGTAAAACCCACTAGTAGAATTAATTCATGGTTTTGAAAAACTAGCACAAAAATTTGTGGGACACTTCTCAGCGAACGAGGTTGCACTAAGAAACCCACGGCCTTGTAGGTTGTGAGACAAATGACAATGAACGCCTGTAATATTATATACATCGATTAAACATAGCCATTATGAGCATCAAAGGCCTAACGAATGAATGGGTCATTCAAGCTTTCATAGCAAGGGTAGATCATAAGCATTTGAGGTATGCTTTTACGAAACACAAACCAGATAAGCCATATTACCTCTATGAAAAGGCACAGTGAAGCAGAAGAGTTGAATTCCTCAAGTTGAGAGATCATGAGTATCGATGTGAGATCAAGAGTTTGTGATAAGAAGAATTGATGGACTATAGACAGGTCGCCAGCCAGATCAGGAAGGAAATCTCATATGGGGGTAAATGCAGGGAGACAATAATCTAGGACTAAAGAGAGGTCCTCTACTGAAACTCTGCCTAAGTCTCAACTCAGCTTCCCTAGTACTCTCAGCAATACTACAATGTAAACCACCTGTAGCCTCCATTACCAAATCTTGTATATAATAAATGATGAGATTCAAACTGTCTTAATGGTAATTAGATAAATCTACCAAATTGGCTTATGAATTTTGTAATAAATTTTAACTTTTGGTATAGAGATATTCATTGGTGGAACTAGATTGCAATTCCTGGATCTATCCAATTGACCTTTTTTATTGTTTAAAAAGTTTAATATTTTACTGTTATGAGTAGAACATATTTTAGAATCAAATTTATCTAACAGTTAGTATCGAGATTAGAGAAAATATTATTTAAATTTTAGTTTGTGAATTTATAACATTTAAAATTATTTTATGAAAAAATTAAACTGTAAAAAAAATTAAAAAAAATTTCGATTGGTACAAACGATGCGAATAAAAATAACCATACAATAATAATTTAAATAATATATTAATTTAAATAAAAACTTTTGAACACATATAATAATAAACTTATAACTTTTTAAAATTAAATAACTAAACCATAAAATTTAACATAGATTAGGCAAATGAAAAACCGATTTGAGGATTAAGCTTATAGTCAACAATTGATAATTACAAACGTGGAAGTGAATAAGTTTAAGCTCGGTTTTTGCTGGGGTTGTTGCACCAAATCTATGTCACATTCCGACAGCATGCAGAGATACTGTGCTGTGGAAAATAGAGCTCATCATGATGAGACAAGACGGAATATAGGGGAAAAATTAGAGGGAGTCGGCAGTGTAAATATTTGGGTTTTCATCCAAAGGGGACACAAAAAATAAAGAAAAAATTGTATAGATTAATTGTATGTTAAGCCACCTCATTTATTTTGAGCGCATTATTTACCAAAACAACTCACTAAATATTTACGAATAACTTAAATAATATAACACATTGTTAAAATAAATAACCATAAAACTAACATAAAATATAAAAAGAAAAAGCAACTTAGTGAATGAGTCACAATCATGAGTAATGCAATAATCGAAGAGATAGGCAAGTAAAACAAGATCTTCAAAGATTTACACCATCTCTCTAAACAATAAAAGAAAAGGAAAAGTGTAATTAATTCATATAATGGCATTTAATTAGTTAATCTACATTTTTTTACACTCAGTAGTAAAAAGTATATTCATACCATCAAACAAAACATTTGAGTGACAAAAGAAACAGTAGAAACCCAGGTGCGTAGAACAAAAATAAAATAAAATTTCTGAACAAAATCATGCTATATTATTAGGAATTCAACCCTAAACAGGCGAACTAAAGTTTAAGCTTGGGAGACAAGAACTTGTTCTGAAAGCAGATTTTAAGGTTTCGAATACATCAGCCGCGCACGGCCGAGCAGTGGGGTCGCCGGCCGTACAATGGAGAGCTAAATTCATGGCGGCAACGATCTGGTTCTGGTTGTTGATGGATGCTTGGCTTTTAATAACAGGATCAACCCACATATCAAGATGACAATCTGAGTAGCAATAACGAGCCCACTCCACCATGCTTGAATATTGCACTTTAAATTCAGCATCTGCCGGAGTTTTTCCCGTTAATAGTTCTATTAAAATCAGACCCATTCCATATATGTCACTCTTTTCATTCATTTTTTTATTCTCTCTAGCTTCTGCCAAAAAAAAAAAACATTAGCAAAATGTTCACGTGATAATGTTAGAGACTTTAACTCCACCAACGTGATACATGATTTTACCTGGTGCAACGTAGGAGGAAGGAAGGAAGGGCTGGTTGTCAACGAAAGGGAAGATGAATTGTAGCCGAGGTTCATCTTTTGCATCGATGATAATTCTCTCCGGCGACATGTCTCCGACGAGTACACTCGGCGAACAACGAGAGTGCAAAAAACGTAGAGCTTTCGCAGTCCCGATAGCAATTTTCCACCGCCTCTCCCAGCTTAAGTTGCCAAGGATTTCGCTTAAAAGTTTCCCTTCAACGTACTCGTAAACCAAATACGCACCCTTGTCCGACCGGCATTTTCCGATTAATTTCACGATATTCGGATGCTGAAGCTTGCCGAATTCTGTGATTTCAGACCAAAAACTCGCCGGAAATGAACTGACATGGTGCATTTCTTTGACGACGATTTGCAAATCATTTGAAACGGACTTCCCTTTAAATGAAACGCCTTCCTTGCATCTAGAAATAACATTTGATTCTTTCAAAGCAAGTGTGATATCATCCATTGTTACAGATTTCGAAACCTTGGGATCAAAGAACTGTAATTCCCACATCGATCCGTCTCCATTTTCAACTCTTTTAGGCTCCAAATTGTTCCTTCCTCTCATGAACAAAAATCCAAACCCAGTAATGACAAGCAACAGTAAACCGGCGAAAGAACAAGCCATAAAGGGCCACCAATTGGCTCGATTCTTAAGCTTCTTGCATGGCGGTAAACCGCTCGTGGTGTCGCCGCCGCAAAGATCATTACCGGCAACCGCACTTTCCTTTATAGCTAGAAAAGCCCCGGTGGATGGTAAAGCACCAGTTAAATGGTTGTAAGAGATATTCACTTGAACCAATGATTCAATTTGTCCCAACTTTGCCGGTATTTCACCGGATAACCGGTTCCCCGACAAGTCAAGATGACCAAGGACCGGCATGTCGGCTAAGCCAGATGGAATTTGACCACTGAGTTGATTATGGCTTAAATCTAAACGTACAAGCTTCTTGCATGAAGATAAATCCTCCGGGATTTCACCACTCAGCTTGTTTTCACTTAAGCTTAATTGCATTAACTCCGTTAAGGTCCCAAAACGTGGATTAATGGTACCTGAAAATTCATTTCCCGACAAATCCAAGAACTCAATCTTCGGTGCATTCAATAAATGAGGCAACAACTTGCCTGAAAACCTGTTTCCGGCCAAACTCAACATCTCAAGCGACGGCATATCCCAGTTTTGCTCTCCGATGTTGCCGGAAAGATTGTTGTTCGAGACATCCAAGAAGTACACTAATGGCAGCTTTGTAAAGGACAATTCACCTACAAGACGGTTGTTTTGGAGCCTAACTCGTTGCAAACTGGTGCAAGTGCTCAAATTCCTTGGAATCTCACCTTCAAGTGAATTCGAGAAAAGAATGAGCTTAAAAAGACAACCGGAGCTGCAAAGTCCGTCCGGTATTCGACCGGAGAGATTGTTGGTGGAAAGATCAACAACGGTGAGATTATTATATCTTCCAAGACTTTGTGGAATTTGACCTGAAAATCTGTTGGACCAAAGTTGAAGAACTTGAAGATTAGGTAATGAAGTTAAAGCATTTGGGATTCGACCCGAAAATCGATTCCCGAAAAGATGGAGAATCTCCAAGTTTCGAAGTTGAGCTACGAGTTCCGGTATCTCACCGGATAATGAATTATCACTAAGATCAAGAGAAACAAGCTTTTTAAGGCCGAAAATGGAGTTTGGGATCGATCCCGTAAGCTTATTTTGGTAAAGGAAAAGATAGTTAAGATCTTTAAGGTTACCAATGGAAGATGGGATTTGACCTGTGAGGTTATTGTAAACAAGATCAAGATGATTCAAGCATGTTAAAACACCTATTTCTTTTGGAATTTCACCACTGAGATTGTTGTACCCCAAGTATATCCATTTCAAACTCTTCATTTTGCCTATTTCTTGTGGAATTGAACCGACCAATTCATTGGAAGCCAAAGTCAAGTACTTCAAAGTGGTAATGTTGGATATCGAGATAGGAATTTTCCCAAGTAAAACATTCCCACCAAGGTCAAGAAACTTTAAACCGGAAAATAATCCGATTTCCCTCGGGATTTTCCCGGAAAACATATTGTTTGAAAGATCCAAAATCACAAGACCCGAAATGAAACCATTTGGGATATGGCCACTGAAATTATTATTACTAAGGTTAAGGTACCGAAGTGAAGAGTTGGCAAAAAAGATGTCTGGTGGGATTTCACCATACAAGTGATTGTTTGAGAGATTGAAGGTTTTAACGAAAGGTAAATTGAAAACCGACGAAGAAACTAAAATCCCAGACAAGTTTTTAGCTGAAAGATCGAGTGTTTCAACATGGGACAGGTTATTACAAGTGATGCCATGCCATTGACAAAAGGTGGTGGCTGAAGGATCCCAGTTTGATAAAAAACCAGAAGGGTCGTGGACTATTGAAGACTTGAAAGACAAAAGAAGTTCAAGTTCTCTACCATTGTGGGATTCAGACACAACAAAATTGATCAAGAACATAAACACGAACAACACGACTGCATTAGCTCCTTTCTTGTTGGCCATTTCTATTATGTTTTCGGGGTTTTGAAACTGCCTCCACGAGATCCCAAGCTGCTCGACAAAGGCAAGAAATTAAAGAAAGAATTAATACATACATACATGTATATATATATAAAATGAGTGTGCATGAACCTATACTCATAACCAACAATCATTTTAACGGTATAAATAATTTGTAGGTACAACTGGAAACGATATGATTGTGAATGAATGAAGAACATGCATCACATGAAAGCAGTACATTTTTTTTTCTTTGCTCCAAAATAGCATCTTACCTAAAGATAACCATTAGATTAAAGTATAAATCTCAGAGATTTAATGGATTTAAAAGAGAAGAGGAGGAGGAAAAATATTGGGTTTAAAAGTAGGGAAGTGAAGATGGTAAGGAGGGTGTGGGAAAATGAGTGTGTATAAATAGATGGTGATTGAATTGAGGGATAATTAGGAGAATGCAGCTGGTTGAATAATGTCTGAACACCAACAGGTTGAAACAGGGACAGATGTTGGAAAAGCCTCTGATTTTGTCGGGTATTACCAAAATCATCTTTTTTGACTGATTTCAGAGTTAGATGATCATACTCTTTGTGATTAGAATTTTGTATCCCTTGAAAAGCTTTCATCAAATTTTTCTTTCTCTTTTGCCTTTATTTTATGAGCTCGTGTTTAATGATATCCTTTTTCTGTTTTTTTTTTTTAATTTGATAATTAATTCTTAAAAAAATAATCAAATTTAAACAATATAGCAGACATGTTTTTTTTCGAAATAATATGAAAAAAATATTATTTACCCAATTAATATGGATTGTGCATGAGAATCCCAAATCGACATTACGATTGACGATTTGAGGTGAGAACTAGAGGTGCTCATGGGCCGGGTCGGGCCGGGTCGGGCCGGGCCCATAAAAAAATTTAATAAACTCAAATCCACAGTCAACATATGGATTTAGAATTCTCTAAGTATTTTTGTCAAAAAAAAAATGTGTACAAGGATTGAATTGAAAATTTCCCCTTTCTTTTCAATATATTATTTTATTGGTGAAAGTATCCTGCCAGTTCCTATGTTATTATAAGGAGAGCAGAGAAGTCCCTCCACTAAAATACAGAGCAATTAGATCCCTATATTTCCTAAATGTAAGCAAATTGATGAATCTGTTCACATTTCTAACGAAAATCATCCAAATGGATAACATGACAAATGATTTCTCGATTTATGATGACATGTCAGTAATGATGCTGACATGGCATTTATATATTATAAGTATTTAGATATGACATGAAAATTTAAAAAATTACAAAATTCTTATACACGTGACGAATTATGATTGACTAAATGTAGGACTTTAAAATAAATAACTCTTTTTTTTTTTTACATTAACCTAAGAAAAAGAAAGATTCGTCCCTGGAAATAAAGAAATAAAAATTGAAAACGATGAACCCTAACTCCACTTACCCATTAAATTTTAACCTAAAATTAATTGAACGTAAAAAATTCAAATTTGTTGGTTATTTGATACTCGTGAGAAAGGAAATATTAGATTGTTTTAAAATTAATGTTTGGGTGATTTATTTTTCTTTATTTTGGATGTATTTATTGGAACAACGAGTGCAGGCACATTAAAAAGTAGGTATTAGCCACAAATTTTAAAACTAATAATTCAATATTTTTTGGAAGGTTGATGGTTAAATCTAACTCTTTTAAAAAAATTTAAGCCAAATTTAGTTAAAAATAATAATGATCAAATTAAGAAAACACGTAAATATTAAGAGTTAAATTTATTATTATATTATAATTTTTATAAAATATAACAATTTACATATTTTAATGACTCAAAGTGTTGTGTTTTTTAAAATAGAAGATGTGGATATAGAGGAAATATGTTGAGAAGGGTAAAGAAACAAAAGCTTAAGTAACTTAAATCATTTACTATTTTTATCTAATGCTGTAAAAAGTTTAAAGTTCACAGGATAAACCAGCTGAATATATCGAAAATAAAACATTTATTGATAAAATAGATCAATTTTTTTTTAATTAGGGAAATAGGTCATTTTTAGAAAGAGCACGTCCAGCTAAGTGAGCTTTCCTACTGACACGTTAGGAAATACGCGTTCAACTAGACATTTTTTTCGATAATTACAAAGAAAATGTGTTTAGCTGGGCACATTTTCCCTAACATATTAGCAGGAAAACGCGTCCAACTAACTTGTAGAAAGCGCGCCCAACTCTTCAAAAACGGTTTATTTCCTTCAATTTCAAAAAAATCGACCCATTTTATCAATTAATATTTTTTCTGACATATTTAGCTAATTTATCTGGACAGATAATTTGATTTATGAATATATGTATTAGTAACTTAATTAATTTACTCAATAAGTATTGAAATATTAAATTTTCACTTCAATTATCTTAAATGTTTTAAGTAATTAATTTTTGTCGTTAATAAATTTTAAATAACAAAATGTGGCTTTTTTACTTAAATAATACAAAAAATAAAATTAATAACTGAAATGATATGCCCATAAGATTATTTACCAAAATGGTATGGTTTTACTGGTACCGCCGGTTAAATTGATAGTACCAGACTGAAATGTAATGATTTAAAGTATTTAGGGATTCGATATGCAATTTTTTTCATTTTGAGTGGCTGCTGGAAAAAATGTAGAAGGGTGACGCGTGACAATGTAGCGGCACCAAACCTTAAATGTGGCTAATTGCCTTGTAAGTTCTCCTTATTTATTATTATTATTTATTCCTTTTCAACTCACTATATTGTGTTTAAACAAACTTTTAACCTATTTTTGTAGTTAAATAAGTCATTAATTTATGATTTTACTCATAAAATCACTTTATTTTAATATTAAATTAAATATATTGATTTAGTAAATAATCTAATGTACATGTCATTTCAATTATTAATTTTATTTTTTATATTATTTAAATAAGAAAGCCACAAAATGTCAAAGCACAAAATCGATAAATTTAGTGGAACGAAAAAGTAAACAATTGGACCGCTGTATTAAATTTTTTAAGAAAATCATGAAATATTAAGTATGGTTAAAGTAAACATTTAATTCTTAAATTTCGTAATTTTATTTTACTTTTATCTCTAAACTTTTTATCAACATTAGTTAAAATCATGATTATCTTCTTAATTAATCTTTAAATTTAAATTCGTTAAATATAAAATGATGCAGTATTTTAAAATTGTGTCATTTCATAAATTGAATTTTGTAATTTTATATATTTTTCATTTTGTCACAAACAAATTATTAATTCATTTATATCACTCACTTTTTTCTTAAAAAAATTAAATAAAAAAGAGAGAGAAAATATTAGAAAGCAAAGAATAAAAGGGAAAAAGTTTAATGTCTTTACATAAGGTATGGTTAGACAAAAATGGTGGTGCGATCCATCTTCAAAACTGTGGCATTTTGGCTTTTAAGGGAGACCCCATCGGCGACAATCTTTTTACTGAAAGGAATATACAGCGTGTGGTCCCGGCAGGCATGCTTTATAGCTTCCATTTTCTAGGGTTTTACAACCTCGTCCTTTTCTTTCCCTATTTTTATTTTTATTAATTACATTATATCCCGATTAAATTAAAAATAAATTCAGTCAAATTTTTAAATATAATTAAAAAAAGTTAATGTTATTATCCACAATATTCGAATTTAAAATCTAACTTTAAAAATATTAATTCTCTCCTTATTTATTAGTCACTCATTTACAATACCTCTTCTACCCTTCTTCATCTTTAATTTATTTGATTTATTTTATATAATTCTCTCCTTTTCTTACGTCGGAGTTATGGTTTATATGCTTCAAGTTAGGATCTCGAGATGTCATGTATTATCATGCTATAGGCAATTATAGGTGGATAAGTCAATCGATCTCTCATGGTAGATCTAAGTAGGATGGTTAGGGTGGCAATTGAACATGTTGTCAATCATTTTGGATGAGATGTGACAATTGGTGTCATAAATAATGTTTAGATAGGCCCTCATATAACTTGGGGTTCGAGGAGTTCTTTTAAGGGATATTTTTGAGGAGTTGCACTAAAAGGTCAAACACAATGAATAAGAGTTTGGGGAGTTTGTTCGAGGTGCGGGGATATAACAATTTTAATTTTAGAGGTGTTGACTTTTCATTACTTTTAATTATAAATTTTAATAATTCACTTATATTTTTAAATTTTCTTAATTTTAAATTTTAAATTTTAAAAATTAGAAAGTTTTTTTGGTTAAAAAAACAGAAGAAACAGGTTGCAATGCCTATACAGACACCATTCTAGTCACTTTGTGCCCTTCCAAGTCAGGAAGCTTAGAAAGTTAATTTGTGCTTAATCTGTGAAGAGCATTCATAACAATGAGCCAAAACTAGGCTTAGTGCTCTAATTTTGTACTTATACTAATTAATATCATCACCTTTTACCTTATACTTTTTCATTAAAATCTCTCTGTCCTGATATTTAATATTTTTACCCAACTCAGTGAAAATTTTATTAAAGATTTTTATTTTACAAACCAATAAATATTATTTTGAGAGTAATTTTATTTTCGGGCTTAGAAAAATATCTGCATATGATGAAATTTGAACTCGAACATTATAATTTTAATAACTCAACGTTTTTTTGTATTTTTCATATTTGTTTTACAATCCATATTCGAAATTGTAGTTGTTCCTCTCGATAATAACTAACTTTACCATTTCCACTAAAGTCATATTTTATTATTATATCAATTTTTTTAAAAAAATCTGTTACATGAATTTTTCAACCACGTCATAAATGTGACATAATCAAATACTATAATAGAACTTTTAAGTGAGTTTGACGTCGGTCAATTGATAAATACTAATTCAATTAAAAAATATATCAAACTCAAATAATACAATAATCAGTAAATATTTATAAGGTTGCATAAGTAATTTATTTTTTATTTTTAACTTATTATTCCTATTTATACTTATAAAATTCGTAATATTTAAATATTTAATAATAAATTTAACTAATTTTTTTTTATAATAGTTGATCTAAATGAAGCATACATGATGTGAATCGACCCATATCCCTAGAACAAGGGTCTAAATCCTCTTTAAAAACAAAATTATATTGTTGTAGGGTTTCATGTTCTTAAATAGTGGTCCAGAAAATTATGACCAAGCTTTAAACTTTAACATTACTTTGGCTAAAATAAGAAGACCAATAGTAGAGAAGTTGGATATCCTACTTTCCCTTTTCACAAAGTTATTTATTTTATTGCATTGTGATCCACAAATGTTGGGCGTAAAGGTCCACCCGCAAACATTATTAATTGATTGTAAGTTGGATTATTAGTTAGAGATGGATGAACCAAAATGAGGGTCACATGGCAGCTGATCAAACACCCATCAATGAAACCTTCCCGTTTGGTGATTTGAGTTGAGAGTTGGCCTGGAATGACAATGAAGCTACCTAGCTTTCACCAAGAATATGCCTGCACCATTCTTATGTGTATATGCACTCAAAGAGACCAAATTCTGAACTTGATTTTCATTAATATGCTCAATTATACCAAGTTTGAGAGAGCATTGTATCGGTCATTAGAAGAATAACTTGTTTTGAGTGCGTATTGTTTTATAAATAAACTGATTCGATCCGTTTGTAAGTCTAGAGAATTATATAGGAATAAGGTTGCAACATGAAGAGTGAGAAAATATTAACTCGCATATTATATTATTAAATCATGACAGGTTCCTCTTTAAATAAGACAGGTAAATGTAAGAAGAAATATTAAATTGCGCAATCTTTACTTTTTGGACAAGACTCGATAGACATATAAAATAAATATGAGTTACGTAATCAATTTATTTATTTATTCTCTTAGTTTCTTAATTTTAGATGGATTTTATTCGTATAACTAGAAATTCACTTAGGGTTACTATTAGTAAGCTTAATTGTTATTTAATCTTAGCTTAGCTTAATCAATGTCATTTTCATGGTGGACACACAAATTTGAATATTTAGAGGAATGGTCCAATCAAATGACTAAAAGCTTTCAACTGTTTATGGAAAGGTTGGTCCATGATTAAGGCTTTTAAACCCTAAAGTTGATATCTATCTCACGTGTGCTCTTCATGTTGGATGTGAGATTTTGCAATCAACCTAACCCTTTGCTTAATTTTTCACCTTAATTTGGGGATTTGAGAATTTGGGGACCATCAAGCAATTATGAATATGAACCCCCCACTTATTCTACACTTTCTTCACTAATCCCTATGTATCCTTTTGGACGGGACAAAACAAGCAGTCGAGTTGAGAGTGGAATGATAAAAATTACAAAAGCCCGTCATCATTCTAATCAAGGCCCAAGTATTCTTTGTGGACAATTGAAAACCCAAAATAAGAAAAAGGAATTTCGATTTTCATTTAATTAAATAATCATTAAATTTTAATTTAATCGTTCCGCATCTATTTTCGAGACAATCAGTTCAACGAATTTTTTCAAATTAATACCACGATCAATTTTCTATCCCATCAGCCAGTCCAATATTATTCAAACAACCTTGATAATGAATGAAAAAGAATATTATATTAATGAACAAAATTATACAAAAGAAATTAATGAGATTTTGGGTGAAAATGATAAAATTGAACTTTCAACGGCACTAATGCCGTTGGATTTATTATGGTCTATATAAATGTATGAAAATATAAAACACCCTCATGTAATATTTATTACTTGTTAAAATAAATAAATTTTAAGTATTTTCTAATTAAGTTTATGCTTGGCTTACTCGTGATACTAACTTAATCAAAGACCTAATAATAATTAGATTCTAGCACACTCACGTTGTGGATGAAAATTTTGTATAAAATATATTTGTCAAAAGTTTATGTAAGAATTAAATAAAATTTTGGTTGAAATAGTAAATTTAAAAGTTTAAAATTTGTAGCGTGTTCGGGTTCGAGGTTTAGTGGGTGAGTTTTTATCAATTTTATGTAACAATAAAAGACAAAAACCATCATCATAATAATAATATAATTTACTTTGTATCATTTCACATCTTAACTTTATTAGGGACTTTAAGTAATAACTAGACTTGGTGGTGAAAAATATATAAAAAGTATATATTTATTAAAAATTCATGTAAGAACCAAATAAAAATTTGTTTGAAATGGTACAACTCTCTTAATGTAGGTTTTAATAATTTTATATAAAATATATATATAAAAAAACTCTTTTATAATAATAGTATAACTTATTCTGTAGAAAATAATTTTTAATCATTTCTTAATTGAATTCACATGTCATTAATTTGTACCATTAATTTAATTTAGGGTTTTAAGTATGGTATAGAATAATATAATGTAATATAGCATGATATGATGATTGATCATATTTAACTTAATTACATGTATTTAGTTTATAAAATGTAAGATTATCTTTATTAATAAGTATTTTGGTTTTTTTTTTTTGCTTTTTAATCCTTAGAATCTTTCTTAAATATTGTTTCATTTAAATTCATCTTTGTTTTTATTTTAACATATTATTAGGTATTACATTATTTTAAATATTATTTTATTTGTATTTTGAAAATTAATACACATGTCTAATAAGGTATTAATTTTGTGCATCGTGAGAGTGCTAAAACCTTCTTCGCACATAATTGATTCTCAAACTTAAATTTTTTTTAAACTTTAACATAGACCCAAAGTTACCTTTTTTCCAATTTCACTTTTTAAAATAATTTTATAATATTCCAATCACACGTAACTAAAAAATCATCAATGACAACTTTATTTTTTTAAATAAAATATTGTTTTTTATCGAAATCAAAATTTTCATATTTTTAATAAATTTGTGAAGCACATGAAAAGACCGCTACAAATACAATGACGTTAGAAATAGTGCCAACGTTATATGGAGAAATTAGGGGTGTGCATTCGGTTAACCGACCCGAAATAGTTATAACCGAATTAACCGACCTTCCAAAATTTTTAACCGTTAACCGAACCGAACTGAAAAATCATAAAAAAATTAACCGACCCCCGACCGAAAAAATTATGTTAACCGACCGATTAACCAAATTCGGTCGATTAACCGAATTTTTTCGGTTTTACCCGAATTATGCACACCCCTAGGAGAAACCTCAATACTAATGTTACATTTTAGACAATTTTACCCCCATTTTCTAAATTAGTTTTATTCATTTTATGCTTAAATGTAAAAAAGAAATCATAAAATAATTAAAATAATCAAACAAATATCTAATAAAAAATCCAATTGAACTATTTGAATTATAAATTATACTAATTGAGCTATTTAACATATATTTTTTATCAAATCTCTTAATAAGCCATTAAATGGTGACGTGACAATTGACATGGAGGTTAACATAAAGAATGATTATGTGGTAGGTAACGTAGACAAAAATATTTAAAATTAGTAAAATTATAAATATATAATTTATTAAAATTAATAGAAATGATTAACATATTATGTTAGGGGATAGAAAATGAGAAATAGAATAAATTGAGACTTTTTTCTTGATTTTTATATGTTTGGATGTTCATGTTTTGTATATTGGAGTGTTCTTGATATGCATATATAACAAGAGAAAAATTTGTGACTGTTTATAACAGTTGGGGATAATTTCTAGCTATTAGAAGTATCGTAGACAGACTTGTATCGACATAACTCACAAGATGTATGGGTAGAAGTGGACTTGTATCGATACATTTCGGATTGACTCAAAAACATTTCGATAATTTAAAATGCATTTAAAACATATTTTCTAGTACTTTTACCAGTTTTTGAAATGTTTAACAAAACTTCCAATAATTATTTTCACCAAATGACTTAAGAAATATAAATAAAATTTATCTTAAATGTTGTTATATCAAAAGCTTGAGACATCAAAGCTAACATATTATAATTTTTAAAATATTACAGAAAGTATAGAAAATTTTCCAAAATCATTAAAAATATATTATAAATTATTAAACATTGTAAAAACATAAAATTTTGAAAGATTATAAAATTATTAATATTTATAAAATATTAAAAAATTAATACTCGTTTTTTCGTCATACATTGCCTTATATCAAATATTGGTCTGTCCTTATTAACTTCCTTTGCATCTCCTCTCTTCAACCAAAATAATTATCCATCACTTACCTTAAGTCACTAAACATTAAATTCATTGCTGCTCAAACCCCCCACTTACTACCTTACACACATTCCATCATCATTAGACTTCAAGCTCTCATTTTTTTATATTACTAAAATCAAATGCTTCGAACCTAAGAAATAAAAAAATATATATAATTTTTATAACTCGTTTTTATTTTTTAATACTTTAATACAATTTTTTTATATTTTTTATTTTTAATAATTCCTATTTTATAAATTTATAATTATTTTACTTATTTTAAAATAAATTTAATAAAACTTACATAATTTTCTGTTTTTAATGAATTCCTATTTTTATAATTTATCTAATTTTTAAAAATAAATTTTAGGTTAAATGCTAAAACGCCTCACAAAATAATTAAAAATCAATCAAGCTCTCGTAAAATAAAAAATTTTAATTAAGCTACCATATTAGCAATCACACCATCACTTAACAGTCCATCAAAAGCTTTGACAATAAACTTATATTTCGAGAGTTTAATTGAATGCAATTCATGATTTGAAGGATTTTATTGATTTTAATCATTTTAGAAGTTTTTTTTTGGCATTTAAGCCTTCATTTTACTCAACAACAACTACTACTATTACTAATAAATTAAATTCTTCAATTAAATTCTTTAAATAAAATTTTAACTATATTTATTTATTATTTATTGGTCAAAATTATATATATATATATGTATATTATATTAAAATTTGTGTATTATATTATGCTTGGATCATTATGTGTCATTCTTTTTTTTTTATCATTTTCATTAGTTTTAATAATTATTTTTGAAAAGAACAAAATATGAAATAAAAAATGTAATCATTTAAACGCTTAAAACAAAACAGCCCAAAACCCAAAAGCAACTACCATTCAATGGCAACACTCCAATCAACGACGTGGCATTTTCCCGTTGGTCAGCCTTTCCCTCACGCAACCCATTCAAATACCCCATGGCTGTTAGTTTATACCTCTATAAATAACGCACCTTAGTTTTTTTTTTCCCTCCAAAAAGAAAGAAAAAAGATGGCTCATCGCATGGCGTTTCCCTTGTTTATTGTTTCGCACTTTTTATTCGTTGGTTTCATATTGGCGCAGACTTTCTCGGCCGTCGCTTCGGAAGTTGATCCATTGATCAGGCAAGTAACGGACGTTCACGACGATGGAACCGAGCCGCAGCAGCTCCTGACCGCAGCAGAGCATCACTTCTCGTTGTTCAAGGCTCGGTTCAATAAATCGTACGGGTCAAAGGCGGAGCACGATTACCGGTTCAAGGTTTTCCGGTCTAATCTAAGACGAGCGGCGCGTCATCAGAAGCTCGACCCGTCCGCCACTCACGGTGTGACTCAGTTCTCCGATTTGACTCCCGGCGAATTCAGGAAAAGGTTTTTAGGGTTAAACAGGAGATTGAGACTGCCTAAAGATGCGAACCAGGCACCGATTTTACCTACCGATAATTTGCCTGAGGATTTCGATTGGAGAGAAAAAGGAGCTGTTACGGCCGTTAAAAATCAAGGTACCTGCGGATCATGTTGGTCTTTTAGTACAACAGGAGCCTTGGAAGGTGCTAATTTTTTGGCAACTGGGAAACTCGTGAGCCTTAGTGAACAACAGCTCGTAGATTGTGATCATGAGTGTGATCCAGAGTTAGCAGGTTCATGTGATTCAGGGTGCAATGGTGGTCTCATGAATACTGCTTTTGAGTATACACTCAAAGCTGGTGGACTCATGCGTGAGGAAGACAACCCTTACACTGCTACTGATCGTGGGAGGTGCAAATTTGACAAGTCCAAAATTATTGCTAAGGTGGCCAATTTCAGTGTTGTTTCGCTTGATGAGGATCAAATTGCTGCTAATCTTGTGAAGAATGGTCCTCTTGCAGTGGGTATAAATTCAGTGTTCATGCAGACATATATTGGGGGAGTTTCTTGCCCATTCATCTGCTCCAAACACCTTGATCATGGAGTATTGCTGGTGGGGTATGGTTCAGCAGGCTATTCACCTATCCACTTGAAGGATAAACCATATTGGATCATTAAGAATTCATGGGGAGAAAACTGGGGTGAAAATGGATACTACAAAATCTGCAGGGGTAGCAATGTTTGTGGAGTTGATTCATTGGTATCCACTGTTGTTGCCCTTAACACCAAGTCTCAGTAGTGCTCCCCCATTGGCATATATAAATGTTTGCACAGGTATTTGGGAAACTTGATGTTTTACATAACCTTTAAATTTCTCATATTTGGCTTATTGGGTGCTGGGTTTTAGTCAGAGAGATTATCTGTTTGTATTTTATGTGCCTAATAGTAATTTGCTCATGTGTAAATTATTAAAAAAGAATCTCATGCTTCTGAATTTGTGCTCAAACAACTGGAATGCTTTATTTGTGCAAAACAACTGGAACAACTGCAAATACATTTTCATAGGGAGTGGTAGCTGTATCGAATCTGCACGGATATAAAAAAGAATAATATGAAGTATAGTGTGGTGATTGCTCATTTTATTCTTCAATCATATGATTGGGTGTTTAATCCCCACTCATAAAATGAAGCACATTTCATAACCAACTATTTACTTCTTTGAAAAATACTCATAAAAAAAGAATTAGTCATTGTTATCAGCGATGAATACCCTAATTAAAAGGAAAAAACAAACAAACATAGATTACGCCACTCATAAAGAAAGTATTGCAAATGGTGAAGCATGTAATTGATATATATTTATATAATATATGTGAAAAATATTTAAAACATCGATAATACTGATATTAAAACAAAATGATACCATTACCCATATAATTTCAACAACCTTGACACTAATCAATTCAAACCCTCTAGTTAAATATTAGATTAAGTCACATCTAAAATGTGGTTAAAAATTATAAAAAAAGTTAAATTAAAATTTTAGATCATCAAAGATAAAACTTTTAGAAAATAAGAGTATTTAAAAAATGTTTTAAGAGTTAATTTTTTCTTAAATATTTAAATTATTAAAGGATATATAAAATACTATTGTAATAAAGTTGTCGCTCCTCTTTTAAATGGTTTAAATTTTTCTTGAATTAACTAATAAATAGTTGGATGCAATGATGACAATATTGTTAAAATAGATAGTCATAAATTTTGAATATAAATCGTAAAAATATAAAAAAATTATTGAATTAAATAAAATTTGATTAATTGGTGATACGGTTTTATTATTAACATAAAATGGTTGGAAGTCATAACGATGTGTAATTAGTAAATGCCACGTAATGAAATAAAATAAACCCTTTATTAAAAAAAGGAAAATTAAATTTGTTTTTTAATAAATTTAAATGACGGTTGTTAACCGGTTTCTCCCTGTAATTTTTCGCGCCTCAACCGGTTCGCATCGGAGCTGTCTTTCGCGGGTAATGTAGCGTAAGCTTCATTGTACTTTCCCATTTCGTCAACCAACAACATTTTCAAATGTTAAAGAAAATCACCACTCTCTTACGCCCAAACTGTATATCACGCGCCACATCCTTACACCATCACAGCCCTCCATTTTGTTTACTAAACAGAAAATCAGATCTTTGACTCAATCAAACAAATCCACGTCACCGATCTCATTTTAATTTCGTTTCCTTCTCCAAATTCCTCCTTCGCGCTATAAATACCTTCAATTTTCCACTTCATTTCATATCTATTAGATTTTTGTTTTTGTTTTTGTTTCGTTTTTTTTCTAAATTTTAATTTTTTGTTGCCATCTCTGCCATGTCAACGGTGGTGGAGATGGAGCAATTGACGTCGGGAGCAAGCAACCGGATAATCCCGGTCCTGAAAATCCTAAGAATCCCTCTTATTTTCATTCGATCAATGATATTGTGCCTCCTCGTCACCCTATTCCCTCGACGCCGGCACTCTCAGAGGGTGGTCGCTGCCGTTGAAAATTCATTTGCGGCGTCCCCTTCGGCAGCTAAAACCGCAAGGCGGAGGTCGGTATGGAAGTCTGAAGAGGAGGACACCTTGAGAAGGAGAGCTTTGGCGGAGGCTTTGGACATGGGGTTTGAAACAGGGGACGGAGAGATTCAGTGCCGGTGGAGCACGTCTCTGTTCTTCGGGGTTCGAAGGAATGCCTTGTTTTGCCGGTCTTGGTTTCCAGTTACCGATGAATTAAAGTAAGACATTAAGTTTTTAGAATTTAGGGAAAGAAATGAACTAAAATGGTTAAAATTTGAATTAAAATAAAGTGTTTATTTCTCAATTTAATATTCTCTGTTTAAAGATAAACTGAAGTTTTGAAAATTTTGAAATTGCTTATGTCTCTAAAGGACTCAAACCTCTGCACAAATGAACTTAATTTTCACCTTCCTACTTTGAGGACGGTATCGAGATGATCAGATTTTTTAATTTTAGTATAAATATGGGTAAATGCTGGTTTGGTTTTCATTTTTACAATTAAATATTTTGGGTTTATATGCAATTTCAGATACTAGTTCTTTACTGGTTCTTTTTACAATTAAATATTCTCTCCTAAGTGCTGCTTGTTTGTGAATTTAGGGGCATTTTGATTATCATACACGGGCTGAATGAGCACAGGTAACGTTATTTTGTTGATTGAATAGAGTGAACATCTCAGTTTTTTTAATAAATGAATCTTATTTTACATGATCTGTCTTTGTGGGTGTTCATCCACAGTGGAAGATACGTTCAATTTGCAAAGCAACTAACCTCTTGCAAGTTTGGTGTATATGCCATGGATTGGACAGGTACATAATTTGACACAAAATTTTCCTTCTTTTCTTTTCCTTTGGCATTTTTGCACTCGAAATTATTAGTTTTAAGTTGTGGTTTGGCTCTTGTAGTTCTTTTATTCTCTTGAAAACAATGGGACAAAAGTGATTGTTCAAGGGCCAAACATATTAACCCTTATAGTAATGACATAAATTCTCTTGCTATATAGGTCATGGTGGAAGTGATGGATTGCATGGATATGTTCCTTCACTTGACCATGTGGTTGCGGATACCGTAAGTTCTCCTTGTTTTTTCTGTATCTAGGATGTGCCTTGAGATTGAACCATTCTGGTGTTCTTTTTTAAAATGTTTGAACCATTCTGGTGTTCTTTTTTAAAATGTTTGATCGGGTTTTTACATGCTCTTGTAATAATTAAACATTTAAATCGTAAACAATTCTAAGGTTACTGACCATCATGACTACTGGTCGGTTATACACTACTAAAACTTCAACTTGGCAGTCTAATCTTTGTTCTATTCTCTTTCTTAAGGGAGCTTTCTTGGAAAAAATAAAATCGGAAAACCCAGGTGTGCCTTTGTTCCTTTTTGGTCATTCTACTGGTGGTGCTGTGGTTTTAAAGGTATAACATCTACCAATTACTTTAAGTACCTGAAGTATTGGTTACTTTTAAATCAATAAGTTCCGAATTCGCAGGCAGCTTCGTATCCTTATATTGAAGAAATGCTGGAGGGAATTGTTATGACAGCTCCAGCTTTACATGTTAAGCCAGCACATCCCGTTATTGCGGTAACTTGCTCCTTGTTCTTGTTTCTTAGTTGTGCTACTTGTTCTTGTTTCTTAGTTGTGCTAAATCATGATGTATTGGTCTCAGAGGTTTATTTCTTGAAGAAAAAGATTAAAAAGTTAGAAGTTACTTAGAACCAAACAATAAGCAATCAATGGAAGTCTACCAAAATATTCTTTAAAGTAAAAGATGTCTGCAAATAAATCCAGAGAGTTATTGCTGGGATTTGCTGTGGTTTAGGGTTTTCAATACTGATTGAAGCAGGTATGATATATATCAAACCATTTTCCCCGTTTAAATTTTTTACATGGTGTCCTTGTTCAGGTTCTTGCACCTCTTTTTTCTCTGGTTGTCCCCAAGTTCCAGTTTAAAGGTGCTAACAAGAGGGGCATCCCAGTTTCAAGGGACCCTGCCGCAATGTTGGCCAAGTACTCTGATCCTTTGGTGTACACTGGTCCAATAAGGGTCCGAACGGGGCATGAGATATTGTGCATTTCATCGTACTTAATGCGAAATTTCAAGTTCGTGACAGTCCCATTCTTTGTTCTACATGGAACTGCAGACAAAGTCACCGATCCTCTTGCTTCCCAGGATTTGTACAACGAAGCAGCCTCCAAGGTCAAAGACATAAAGCTTTACGAGGGCTTCTTGCACGACCTGCTCTTTGAACCAGAGCGTGAAGAGATAGGACAAGATATAATTAACTGGATGGAGAAGAGATTAGATTCCATAGCCGAAAGTGGTGATCGATCACGCAGGATAGATACAGGTGTTCTTTCTTTTTCTCGAAGTTAGAACACTGGTTCAAAAGCAGTAGATGTTCTAGAAACATTGAAAAGCTATTCATCTCCAAAGGGTTCTGGTTTACAGTGAAATTTCTAACCATGTATAGGAATTATAAATAGTTTGTAGAAATATCTTCCATTTTACATGGTGATCTTGTTCATTTGATTCTTTCATTTTATATGGTTGTTTCAATTTTCTTGAACATCACTAAATAGAAATATATATATTTTGGAGTTTACCATTACAAATTCAATCATAAATAGAAATCAGAATATATTAGAACCCTAAATAATATCTTATGGTGGGACTTTAATAGAATACAATTCAAAAATCCATATATATAATGAACTTAGAAGGTAAAAATACTATGAAAGCTTTTATATTGGGATTCAGATTGCATTTGCTCCTCTGCTAAAAAATAAGTAAATTGGTCTTTATATATTAGACCAAAGAGTAAATTAATCTTTCTGTTAAAATTTCATTTATTTTTATTGATAAAACGAGTTTTTGTATGTGAGCATGAGATACATATACTACACCAGATACATATAGCACACCACGTGCAACTGTTTAATTATTTTATTAGTTATACCAGTTTTTAATAGTAGAAATTAATGCAAATTAAAAAAAAAAGACCATTTGACTTTTTAATATAATTAATTTGTCCAAGAGTAAAATGCAATAGAAAGACTCCACGATACCACTACCTACCAAACCTATGCTTTTACCACTTCAAGGCATACCAAACCTCTGCATTTGAGCATTGAGGGCATCCTCCATTTTTTTTGCCATGAATTGGAGACTGTTATCAATGTAAGAAACAAAATCTTCCAATTTCATACCTTGAATCGGATCAGTTATAAACGACCACTCGATCTCGCACCCCGCAGGCTTACCATCATCCCCCATTTTTGCCGTTGGCAAGACTTTGAGAGTGGCAACGTAGTTGTTGAGCCCAAAGTTATTTTCCAGGACCTGGTAGCTTAAGGACCAGTTGGTGGGATCAATGGTTAAAAGCTTCTCGTTGACCCATCCAAACTTGCCTATACAGTGACGGACCAAGCCAGGCTGCCCTGGACTTCCCTCCACTCTATAACAGGTATGGATGTCAGGAAACAACCTGTCTAAGTTGCAGAATTCCTCTAAGAATGGCCATATCTGATCTGGGGTTGAGCGTTTCAGCACTGCCATGGCCTTCCCTTTCCATTTTGGCTGTGTTTCTTCGGCCATTCTTGATTTTGTGAGAGAGGAAGGGAGAGAGATGGAGAGATAAGCAGATACAAAGGAGATAAGTAATTTAAATAAGTGGAGATAAATGATTTTTTTTTTCTTTTTTTCTTTTTTTGTGGACATAGAAGAGATAAAGTGATTAATTAAGACAGTGGCATTGAGGAAAGCAATTAAGCTTCACATAATATTTTACTTTAAAATTAATTGAAAACAAATATAGCCAATTAAACTTCAAATAATATTTAAGTCAAATATCAAAATATTTAATTTTATAGTATAATTGTAAGTGTTCTCAACCGTTTTACGGTCTAAGATCAATCTTAACCAGGATAATAAATAAAGTAATAAATATTAATAACAATATATTTGCAAGTATATTGACACATTTTATGTATTTGGTCATGATTTGATCTGAGAAGAGTTTTACCACTATTGTAATGACTCAAAATTCACAAACATTGGAAAAAGTACTTTATCGAGCCTTCGTCTTAGTAAACTGAGTCATAAAAAAAATATTTGAAGTCATTATGAGTTTAGTTGAGTGCTTAATTAGGTATTAATTGGGTGAATTTAGTTTAATTAAGAGAAATTAGGAAAAAGGACTAAATTGAACTAGGGTAAAAGTTGAATTATAGATTAATAGAAAATAAAAGGACTAAAATGACAATTAAGCCATTAAAAATAAATGGGGCGGCATAAGTGTAATAGTAATAATTATATTATATTAAATAAACTAAATAGATGACAAATGTATGGTAAAGATTAAAGACAAGTGTAATAGTAATAGTATATTATTAATTTTATTATTATTATTGTTATTATTATTATTATTATTATTAAAATAAAAGAAATAAAGTAAAGTAAGTAAAATAAAAAGACAAAGAAACAGAAAAGAAACAGAGAAAGAGACGAAAACAGGGGAAGAAAAAAGGGAAATAAAGGAAAATGGGAAAATTGGGATTTTAAAGCTTCAAGTTTAATTGGTAAGCTAAATTTAGCCCTTTTCTCTTAACTTTGATGTTTTAGAAGCTTTAAAACAAAGTTTTGTTGAAATTAAGTGGAGGTTATGGAAGTTCATAGGTTTTTGAACACGACTCATTTTGAATAAGTTGTTAAATTAGGAGTTTAGTTGATAGAATTTCTAGTTAGAATAGATAAAAGATTGAATTGTAAACTAAGTTATAAGTTTTACATAGTTGGGATTAAGTTATAAAAAGCCTTAAATTAGGGTTTAATTATGAATATTGAATAATTGAGTTAAATATGGCAAGAATTTAAGTAGAAAAGAAGTATAAATTAAGTTAGAAAAGTAAGTAAGCTTGGTTAGAATTAAAATGGGAATAAGTAGGAATTGAATAAAATTTAAAATTTTTTTAATGCTGTAATTAATAGTGAATAAATTTATTATTTTCGTAGCTAACAAGGAAAATGAGGCATCGGCATCTAAAGGAAAAGAAAAGATCGTTGAGGAGTAAACGCGTATTCCGGGTTTGTATTACTATAACTTAAACTATTTACTAAATGCTATATTGAAATTGTAATCATGGGACATTTAAAGTAAGGTAAGTAATAACATTTGAAATTAAGTAAGAATATGTGTGAATATTGAATTATATGTGAATTGAAATAATAGATGTTTTGAATTGTTTGAATATTTGAAATTGTTGTGAAAATGAATTCGGAATTGGAAAAGTAAAATAATACCCTATTAACTTATCGAACTAGATTGGATACAAATGGCATGCCATAGGATTTATGATATGATGAGGAGATTTGTAGTTTGGCCGAGAATCATCTGTTATTATATGCTTCGGTTTATCCGAAGAGGCATCTAATGCATTATTGGTGTGTTTGGGAGGATATGATATACTTGTGTGTTATGGAGGATTTATATTATTCCAGGTGTGTTTAGGTTGGATATTCTGGTGTGTTTGGGTGGAATCCGCGTATCTGTCAGAGTCCGAACCTTGTTAATAGGGTAAATAATTGAAATGAAAAATTGAAAATGAAATTGATTGATTTGGCACTATTGAAAAGTACGAGAAAGAATGTATGAGTTAAATTATGAATTGAATTAGTATGTAATATATATATATATATATATATATATATATATATATATATATATGAATTTAAGACTTATGAAGTGATATATAAATATGTATATTTAGTTTAAGTGATTTATAAAGCTTATGATCGATGTTTGAAATTTTATTATTATTAAATAGTTTAATTTATAATAATACCACTGAGTATGAAATATTCAACAGACGGTTGTTTCTATCTTGTGAGTTGTAGAAGTCAAATCTTGAACCAAAGATCCAAAACCGGACCCGACTTCAAACAAATTTTGGTGATGTATATTTTCTTTTGGTAATGTGGCATGTACATAGGATGTGTATAAATGTTGTTATGTTTTGAATATAAATAGTTAAAATGTTAGTATTATAAGTCTAAGAATTTTAATGAAAGAAGTTTATCCATTTCCATTTAATTATTACATTGATAAATTTAAATTGATATTAAGTTAATTGAGTTTGATTAGAAGGTATTTAGAATAGAAAATGAGAATGTGAAATGAATTGATTGAATTGGTTATGTTTGGAAATGATATGGTTTTATTTGTGGGGTTTTATGTAAAATAAGCGAAATGTTGTTGAAATTTTTTTTAAAAAATAAAAAAAAAATTCAGAATATTCGAACAAGTTCCGTTTTTTTTATCTATGTCTTGGGCTTTGAGATTCCATTATATAGATTTTTTTATTAAATTATATTGTGAATGTTATTTTATTTATGAATTATTCGTAAGTTGTCTGATATGTTCGGTAATGCCTCGTAACCTTGTTTCGGCTACGGTTCAGGATTAGGGGTGTTACAACTATTGATAATAAATAAATCTATTAACTGTAAAGTGATTAAAATTAATTTAACGAGAGTGATTAAATTAAAAAATAATCAAAATAAGAACGCGCTAAAACTTGGATGAATATCTGAATAGTTTACCATTTTTTTAATTGTTAAGAGGTCGACTCTTTTAAAAGAAGTATTCAAAGTATAGTTTGTCCGGCAATTGATTTAATTTCCAACATTAATAGTAATATATACTTACAAGTATGTGGCTTATGTTTAGGTTGGTGGTCCAAGTCCCTTACGTGGAGGTAATTTACATAATTAACGTTACGTACGTACTATACTGATAAATTTTTTTTTTGTGAATTTTGTAGGTCTTATCTCTAACAATTTAAAGTGCTATCTTCTGTGAACCCTTCAAGGCTCTTGATAAATACGGAAGATAAAATCTCGAAACCAAAACAATACAAGTAATCGACTCTTACAACACTAATATTTCAGATTTTTAAGAAGTGATATTAACAAATATATATTCTCTAAACGGTGGCATTAATTTGTATGAAAGTTTTTTTTTTTTCCAATTAACATTTTTTAAGTGCAAATAGATTTACAAGTAGTATGAGAAAAACAGAGCTGGGTTCAAAATTAATGGGTAATATTTATTTTTTATTTTCTAGATATATAAAAGTTAAAAATTCAACAAATTAATAAATATCTGATTTGGGAATAAATTAAAAATAAAATTAACTCTAAAAAATTAATTTATCTGGTGCGGTTAAATTAAATTTCAAAAGTAAAAAATGTAATCGGTAGAGCCACATAACATAACATCGCATCCATCTCTCATTCGCTTGGACAATTGAGGAAGAGAATTTTTTTTTTTTCAATTTATCTCTTGCAGATCTCCAAAATCCCCAATTCCAAAACCCTAAATTCATCCTTCTTTGTAAGAAACAAACCCCAAATTTTTTGGGGTTCTTTTGGGTTTATCAAAGCCAGGATAGGAATATATATATAGCCGATGATTCTAGAACCTCCATGAATCTTCACCAAGCTGCCTTCTTTAATGGACGTATGTAATCCGTACGATGCCTGAGCTGCGTAGCCGTGCTCGCAGAAATCGGGCCCCCGTTAACCCTAACTTGAGTCCAACCCCGATTGATATTGTTCCCCAACCCGACACCAATAACAAGGTCACCACACGAACTCGCCAGAGGAGAACCGGACAGAAGAGGAAACGAGAGGGCGTGATCGTCGCCTTCGTTGATGATAACGAGCTTAACAACAACGGACGGACACAATAATATTGTGAGCGGTGCCGGTTTTGAAACAACGCCGTTTGGAAGAAAGGCAGACGAGGATATTAAAAAGCTTAGGGTTTTGAAAGAACTGGTTGCCGAAAAGAAGATGAACGAGTACGATAGTGGCGGCCGTAGCGGCGATAAGGGCCCTGGGGCTGAAAATGACGGAAACACAGCTCCGCTTCCTGAAAAGGTATCTTTTTTCGTTATCGACTTTAACTTTATTCTGGTAAAATTTCTATTTTTGGTTTTCTGGTTTTGTTATCAAGAAGTCCTTAGAAGAAAGATAAATGAAGCTTTGATTATTGAGAATCATTGCTTTTGGCTTAATTTTTTTCTTGCATTTTTGGTTTGGGGTTCTTTACACTGTTCAATTGGTTACCATGACAATAACGTTTTAGAACAATTTGACTTTTGAGGTTGGTCCTAGTTTTAGGCTATATGATGAAATATAAGATAATGTTGAGAATTAAAAAGAAATCCTGTTTAGAAAGTCATATTAGTTCGAAAAATGAATCTTATTCTTTGTTTTTGTCGCAACAGGTTTCGGTTGGCGGTTCCCCTATGTATAGAATTGAAAAGAAACTGGGGAAAGGAGGTTTTGGACAAGTTTATGTTGGTCGACGAATTGGAGCTACTGGTCCGGGAGCTCTAGAGGTGCCTAATGATATTATAGAAGATTCCATTCCATGCTTGAAATAGTTCATATCCCAAATGCTCTAAACCTTTTATGTTTGAATTTTAGGTAGCATTAAAATTTGAGCATAGAAGCAGCAAAGGATGTAATTATGGGCCACCATATGAGTGGCAAGTTTACAAGTGAGATTCCTATCATCTCATTAATTTAGTGGTTGTTATAGCATCATAGCCTTGTTAATTAGGGCTGTATGTCATTTGTGATTATTACCATGGCTTTCAATTGTTTTTGTGCAGTGCACTTGGTGGGAGCCATGGTGTCCCTCGAGTTCATTACAAGGGCCGGCAAGGTGACTACTATGTTATGGTATGTCTTTGCTTTAATGCAATCTCTTAAGTTTTGATACACACAGATATGCCTGTGTTTGTGCATCAAGTTTCAGAGTATGATCTGAGTTGTTGAAGTGTTTTTAACAGGTTATGGATATACTTGGACCTAGCTTATGGGATGTTTGGAATAACAACTCACACACGTAAGTTCCTTGTGAAGTTAAATGGTAGATTTGCTTTATTTATTCACAGATAAACCATTTAATTGCAGTTCATCTTTTCAATTCCAGGATGTCTATCGAAATGGTTGCATGTATTGCCATTGAAGCCATATCAATCTTGGAGAAGATGCACTCCAGAGGGTAATATATTTTTATATTTTGCTTATGACTTTTCTTTTCTTTTTGATTTTAAGATACGGTTAGGGGATTTATGTTGTTAAGAGAATTGGTATGCTTGAATTGATAAATCTTGATAATCAGTCCACTGATTTGAGGTCTCTATAATTAGATTTGTGTGGCAAGGATAATGGTTCCTCTATATTAGTTGTTTTTTTTTTTTTTTTAAATTATAACCTTGTTGCTTCTATACCTCGTAGATATGTGCATGGGGATGTGAAACCTGAGAATTTCTTGCTTGGTCTTCCTGGAACTCCAGATGAGAAAAAACTTTTTCTTGTTGACCTTGGATTAGGTAAACTGTAATTTTTTTTTTCTTTTAAGATCTATTTCTGTTCAGATCCAAATAGTTTTTGACAGTTCTGTTTCTATTTTGACTTAACAGCTACCAAGTGGCGAGATAGTTCGAGTGGTCAACATGTTGAGTATGATCAACGTCCTGATGTTTTCCGGTAAATTTAAAAAATTGTTAGCCATTTGCTTTGTTTGCTTTTGTTTCCTTCTGTGGTGGCATATAAATTGATTTGCTTATTCATACAAGCTTGGAGTTTCATTTTCCTTTTCTATTTTGAGGTTATGAGGAACTGCTATTGATTATTTCTGTATCACAGGGGAACTGTACGATATGCTAGTGTGCATGCTCATCTTGGTAGAACTGGTAGCAGGAGAGATGATCTAGAGTCTCTGGCTTACACACTTATTTTCCTCCTTCGTGGTCGGTTACCATGGCAAGGATATCAGGTTTGCATTTTCGTAATATAAATTTGTGCATGTATGTGCTTATTATCTCTTGCCTTTCTAATGCAAGTGGTTATTTTAGGGTGAAAATAAAGGCTTTCTTGTTTGTAAGAAGAAGATGGCCACTTCTCCTGAAACTTTATGTTGCTTTTGCCCTGCACCTTTCAGACAGTTTGTTGAGTATGTTGTGAATTTGAAGTTTGACGAGGAACCGAATTATGCAAAATATATCTCTCTTTTTGATGGCATTGTTGGTCCAAATCCACATATTAGGCCAATAAATACTGATGGTGCTCAAAAGGTACTTCTTGCATCTGGTTATTTGGTTAACTTGATATTGAGAAATACATCTCAATTGTTGGAATTTATTCATCGCATGTATTTTTTTCTTGAAGCTTATATATCAAGTAGGACAAAAGAGAGGACGGTTAACAATGGAAGATGAAGAGGATGAACAACCAAAGAAGAAGGTTCGAATGGGTATGCCTGCAACTCAATGGATTAGTGTGTATAATGCTCGTAGGCCTATGAAGCAAAGGTATCTTTCTAAATATCATCATCAAGCTTTTCAAATTATTAATAAGAATAGATGTTGATAATTTCTATCTCCTGTTGTAGATATCACTATAATGTGGCAGATGTGAGGCTTGCTCAACATATCGAGAAAGGAAGTGAAGACGGGTTATTTATAAGTAGTGTGGCTTCTTGTTCTAACCTATGGGCTCTTATTATGGATGCTGGCACTGGCTTCACTGCTCAAGTATATGAACTCTCTCCATACTTTCTTCATAAGGTTGGTTGTGTTCTTTTGATTCAGAGACTTGTCTATTGCAATTCTTGCTATATCTATATATAATAAAGCTTTTGACTTAGTTTGGTGTCAATCAACTTAGTAACACCGACTCAGTTTGAAACATACATAAAAACCAGATAATACAATAAACATATATAAGGTTACACGGGTAATTTAACTTTCTTTAACTATATCTCTTATCAACCCACTATTCCTATTTTAAATCTTCTGAAAAGTATCTACCGTCACTTTAAGTTCTTTTCCATTAATTTTTTTATTCTGATTATCTTTGTTTTACTCTTTTTTTTTTTTTTTTTTGAGAAGGTTTATTTTTTTGAAAAAGTTTAGTTCTTGCTATATTAAACATTATTTGTATGCTATTTTGATGTTTTCACTAGAGTGCATTTGGTTCAAGGAATGTAACATTTTTGGGGGATAATGTGAGATTCTGGCATATTATTCCCACGTTTGGATATCAAACATTTCCTTGAGCTGGCAAATCTCACATACCCAATAATGTGAAGATTTCGAAATGATGCAGGAGCTTTTATTTATTTTATAATATTTTATTATTTAGTTATATTTATTGCATATTAGATACTATGGATGGCTAGGATTATTATCTTTAGGGTTCAAATCTAGGGCTAGGATAGAACTTTATTTGCAAGAAAGCCTAGTAACATTACTTGCAAGAAAGAAAGCCTATATAGATGAGTTGTAGGGTTTACAGCCAATATTATTGTTATTATTATTTTGACTAATAAGAAACTAGAGGTTTTCTATAACCTTAAGTTCTCTAAAGTTCTAACTTCTTTCTTACTCGTTCAGCCCTAATTCTATCAATTATTGCTGTTCCCCCCCCCCTCCCCCCAAACCACATCATGGAATAGAAGGGTAATCTCAATATCACCTCTTTCTTAGGTAACAATCAGAAATTTTGGGCAATTTTATTCTTTGTTTTTATAAGTTTAGTCAATGTTGTCCTTTTTTCCTAGCGAGGCTACATCTAAGTTTAGTAAACCCAATACCTGATCACACAATAAATGTCACTCATTCAATGATATCCAGACATCATTTGGACCTCGGAAGAGGATTAGTTAGCATTTTCCGGTTACTACCATAAAGACTGATATAACACACCAAAAAAATGAATTTTAGCAAATAAGGAACAAAATTTACCAGTATTTATCAAATGATACATTACTTGTTTTAATATAGATATGCATATATATATATGTTATTTTGTGAAAATTTTTGTTTCACTTACTTTTTCATGATAAAAGCTACCGAATTCTTTAAACAGACAATTGATAAGCCATATAAATAATTTTGTTCAATGGTTGTTCGATTGAATTCAACTGATAAAATCAAGGTGTAATGAAAATGAATTTCATAAATCATCACAATTTTATGGAAAAATTGGCTGAAAAATGTTGAAGGAACTAAACTTGTTGAAAAAACAAATTGTACAGTAAAGACAATTAAGTAAAATGTGCTTTTAGGTAACCTCACAAATCTTACATTCTAGCCGAATGAACCAAATAGGGCAATGTAACATATCCTGTAATGGGCCAAGTCATTTTGCTTTTTGGTAATTCTATTACCAAAGTGAATCTTACACTCCTTGGACCAAACGCTCCTTATTAATATATGTCGAACATAGTTGTGAATAGCTCTTACTCATCTACCAATTTTATTGGTTATGTTCTAAGTCATTTTGCTTTTCGGTAATTCTATTACCAAAGTTAAACTCCTTGAACCAAATGCCCCTTAGTAATATACGTCAAACATAGTTGTGAATAGCTCTTACTCATCTACTGATTTTATTGCTCTCTGAAGGAATGGATTATGGAGCAGTGGGAGAAGAATTACTACATCAGTGCAATTGCAGGAGCTAATAATGGGAGCTCTTTAGTTGTAATGTCTAAAGGTTAGTTTAGCTATCACTATGGTTTGTAAAAAGAAATTTCTATTTTTATATTTATATTTATTTATCTTATTTCTATTGCTTTATTGAATGTAGGGACCCAGTATTTGCAGCAATCCTACAAAGTTAGTGATTCATTTCCCTTCAAATGGATCAACAAAAAATGGAGGGAGGGTTTTTATGTGACTGCCATGGCCACTGCTGGAAGCAGATGGGCAATTGTTATGTCGCGTGGTGCTCCATTTTCTGACCAGGTTCTTATTGGATTTGTAGGATATCTGTTATCTGTTCAATGGCACACCATTGTTGTGTTAAATGAAGAGCTTACAGCCTTCCTTTATATCCTTTTCTGGTGCACTTTCAGGTTGTAGAATTAGATTTTCTATATCCTAGTGAAGGTATTCATCGGAGGTGGGATAGTGGCTATCGCATCACTTCAACCGCTGCAACTTGGGATCAAGCTGCTTTTGTCCTTAGTGTTCCAAGAAGAAAACCTGCAGATGAAACTCAAGAAACCCTTCGAACATCTGCTTTTCCAAGCACACATGTAAAGGTATTGACTTCAACTTTTATTACTACTTATTTCATCCTTTCTTCGTGAAGGTGTAAATGTTTACATAGGGCTTTTTTCTCCAGGAGAAATGGGCAAAGAATCTCTATATTGCATCAGTTTGCTATGGTCGAACTGTTTCATGAACTGCCTAAGTTTTGTTCAGATTCAGATGCAACTCATTTTGTTCGATCTTGCACTTGTACAATGAGGGACGACTTTACTGCTTCAATTTAACGAACTAAGCTCTTTAGTCAGATTGATTGATCACAGCATTAGAGAGTTGATGTATGCAAAATTCTACTTTATTGTCACCATGATGTAGCATCTATTCTAATGCCTGTGCACTGTCATTCAATCAAGTCAAAATCTTTATGGGCTAAATTTATATCTTTTTTTCCACTAGATGTGAATGTTCTTACCTGTATAGTTTTGAAATCATAATTTCTAGGTTGAAGGCAAGTGCACAGGTTAAGTTTAATTGTTGATGGTGTTCGAGGAACATTCAATGATGATTTTATGCTAAACTCTAGATGCTTTGAGGCATTAAATCTGTATACTATGTCTAGCTTTGTTTCTGGACTAGAAGATCATTATGATCTTTTATCCTTTTTCTTCTGGGATGTCTGATTTGACCCTAAAGAAGAGAATGGTACTTATTTTGTATATTTTGAAGCAACAGTATGTAATTGGTTATCATTATTAATTTTGGGCTATAGTTTTTTTTAGTATTCCTGTTTCATAAAAGCTAACCCAGTGCATCTGAAACTGCCTCATCCTTTTGCCTGTCCAATTTCCCAAATTTGTTTGTTAGGTGTTTTCCTCCCATTATCCTTTTCCAAAGCGGAGAGCCCATGCTATTTTGTTTTGACTAGGTGCATGCTAAAGGCTGATATATCTATTTCCGAAAAGTTAATCTGTCTGTCAGTGTACCAATTTTTTGTTCCATGCTGGCTATTGGATGCCGTTGTGGTTAATTTGACAGTGTAGTCTGATTATGCCATTTACAATTTAGCTTATAATTTGATCCATTTATGCTAGCTTAATGCTGTACTTTGGAGTTTGGATTTTAGAATGGTGCTTTGTGGTGTGATTATTTTTCCTAGGCTCCAAAATGTGAGCCTATGAGATGGTTTTGTTGTATTAAGAATAGAGGTCAAAATCTCAAAAGAATAAATACTGCAGAGGCTTTTTTATATGTGGCTAAAAGCTTTTGCAAAGGAACTGCAAGGAGACGGACCAACATTTGATTTGGTAAGGAACTTTCACTGGTTAACTAAATTATAGTTGTGAGACTTATTGTTCTCTTTGCTGTTGGCATATATTGACAGGTCTTTTCATTTGCAACATTTTGCCAAACATTTTTCAGGTACAACTTCAAGTACACCTGTCTTAGATTGTTTCAACCGTCTGTTTTTCTTTCTTCTGAAGTGGTAAGCATATCAGGCCTTTTTCAGAAATTCATATATTATCTTCAATGGGGAGTACCTGATAAGATTCTTGGCCATATCTGATTTTGCCTTGTGTGATTGCTGATGTTATATAGAAACACAAACATCAACCAGTTTCTTGTGATGTTTGCGGCACTACCACTGGTTTTACATCTGTTCATTCAATCATTTTTGGCATAAGATACCTAAGCAACTTTTGTAGCACGCTAAAACAATCAATTATATCGGTCTACAGGGTGGAGGTTAAGGGAGTGGAGAGTTTTACGTTGTTCAGGGACTTATCATATAATGAAGCAATGTTTTGCGCAACTGATTTGTATTGACTTGCCATCCATGCATTTGTGAACCTTTCTAATATAGTCTCTATAATGGTGTCTGGTAACCTATGTTATTCAGACTTGGATATGGATATGTATTCGACTCTGATAGGTTCAATATCTTCAGGTGTTTGTCCTCCATGTCTAGATGTATCAGACACAGGCAGTAAGCAAAATTAAGAGTCTGAGCAACATCGGTGATTCTGGAAAAAGAAGCCTAAAGTAAGCATATCTTAATGAAGCTGTTTAATTATGCATTATAGTGGTAAATGATGAATGAGTTGACTAATTGCTTTCTCTTTAAGTTAATGGCTAGGAGGCTCGGGAGTTTGCAACTTGTGATGTTGCAGAGCAAAGTGGATGCTGAAATTTATTTGAGAAATGAACCATGCCAGTGACGAGTGGTAGAAACATTACGATGATAGATTGATGATGATCATGTATTTTTGGCTGTTTATCAAAGGATAAAAAGCATGTATTAGGGGTTTGCCGGCTGACCTTAACAATGCTTTGGTGATACCATCTGGTGTGGACTGTAAATTTTGTAATTGAGCCGAGTCTATAACAGATACTTGACTGTTGAGTCAATCTGAGGTTGTAACCCAACCAGACATTGTATGAGAATTCATATTTCAGTTTTAATAATTTCTCTGAAAAATAAACCAACTTACTTTCAGTCTTTGATTTTGTCATTATTTGATCTAATTCACGTTTGCACTTCTAAAGCAGGGAGTAGGCATATTGCTAAAATTATGTTAGGTATATATTAATATTAGTCCCTGTTGTACGGCGCTTCTACCTGAATCAAGTCTGGATATTTTAATTAATTTTTTAATATCATTAAGTTATTTTTTTTCATGTTCAATCCCTTTTAAGATTTATGATTAATTTTTTCAACAATCTCGTTCTTTTGAAAGTGTAATGTTATTTATAAAAAATTTGGGAGTGGTTGGGTCAAAGGATAGGTGATTTGAGGACGACTTGCATGCACAGTTTTTGATCAATTTATTTATATTATAAATTATTTGAGGTTGTTGGTTATTGTCTATTGATCTGGTTTGATCAAGTAAATCATTAAAAATTCAGTTTAACCTACTTTTCTTTTTATAATATTTTTAGAATCGATTTGTGATCGGATTAGTCAAACTATTTGTTTGTTGATATGATCGGTCAAATTAATTATATCATTAAAAATATAAAAAAATAATAAAAGTGCAATTCAATTAGTTTTTTGTTTGTTTCAATCAATCCGTATTGGTTCCCGAATCAATCTGATTGGTCGATTTAGTCAATTAAATAACTTAGTTTTTGTCTAATTGTTAAGTTAATCAATTGAATATCCTTGTGTAGGCTAATATTTCATTCAACTTATCTGTGGATTAATTGGTCTCATGTAATTGAGACAGCCTTGATTGTATTATTTCTATTCCAACTCTTGAATATATTAAAACCCTAAAATATTGGTGGAGGCTTGCTGCCTGTTGGTGATATTAGTGAATACTATTAGTTGAAACTTGTTACAACGGCCATGTGCATTGTAATCGCTAATTAGTCAGCCATTTAACATTATTTATATGAAAAATTCAAATAAAGTGGGAATACGAAATGGGTTTTTCCTGCTGAAAATGAGTGTAAAATCCTAAGCTTTCAAATTTGAACATTCAACAATGAAATGCAAAATCCAATCAATTTATAATAATATTTTCGTTACTAGCTTTCGGGAAATATTTCAAAATTGGCAAACAAATTAAGATTTTTTAGAGGACTAATTCAACATTTAACCATTGATTAATATATTATCTAATTATACATATCTTTTCACAATTATCTTGTCATTGATATCAGAGGCGGATTTAGGGCTAAAGCTCTTAAAATGAAAAATTTATTATTTTGATCCTTTAAATATTTAAAAATTTTAAATTAGTAAAGATAAAATTATATTTTAATTCATCTTAAAATTGATAGAAACTTTATTTAATCCTTGAAAAATTATAAAGATATAAATAATTTAATTTTAACCTAGCTTTGCCCCTAATTGATCTAACTTCAATTAAAAAAGTAGAAAAAAAAAATCAATGAAA
Organism: Gossypium raimondii; assembly: GCF_025698545.1. NCBI lineage: Eukaryota > Viridiplantae > Streptophyta > Magnoliopsida > Malvales > Malvaceae > Gossypium > Gossypium raimondii. The sequence goes on from NC_068571.1 coordinate 51,076,786, forward strand.
AGGAGTGCGAATGGGGGGTTATACCCGAGGAAATTCATAAATTATTGAAGGAGACTAGGTCTCTTCCCCACCAACAACAATATTATTGGAAATTAAAAGCAAAAAAAAGTCAAAAAGTAATGCTTAAAAATAGCTTCACCAGTTACAACCTGGCGGTTTAAATGGAGTAACATTAACGATACCAGAAGGCCAATGGCGGTGGATTTCAGATTTCTACTTTATCAAAATTGAATGACAAATGTTTGTTGACGATGTATGACAACTTTTTTACTTGGGAGATGAAATAATACGAAAACGACACGTGGCATACCATATCTACTGTACCTTCTGTTGATGTAAAGGAATCAACTTTTAATAGTATAAATGAATAGAATTTTTAATAAAATGACCAATTTATTTTTAAACTTAATATATTATCTTCTTTAATAGATAAGATAAAATGTAATTTGATATTTTTACCTATTTTAAAGAATTTATCAATTGTGATTACGAGAGAAATAAAATTTACAATATATGTTGCATATTATGTTACCTATATATAATACGTCGATTTTAGATTTTGTTATTTATTGAAAATAGATTTTCAAGTATTATTGATAAAATTTTATAGTAATTAATATTTTAGAATCAATCAAATGCTAATTTTTAATCATCAAAATAACTTTTATCTCTTATATTTTATTACTTTTTATTGTTTTATAATATTTTATTACTTTTCATTTGTAGTAAAAAATCTAATATGTATAAAATGGTATTGTGACGTGGAAATTAAGTCATGAGAAAGGGTTTCTTCTTAAAAAAATAGCAATCAAATTAATGAATCAATAAATTTAATTTTTCTATTTTTTCCTTATATTGAAATCTTTAAAGGAAAGCTATAAAATCATGTAGCCTTGTCTTCAAAGCAATTTCAATTCCCAAATAAATTCCATAAAAGGAGGTTTAATATGTATATTTCATTTTTTATATTATTTTCATTTTTCTCACTAGTTATCACTTATTAGTGACAAAATCAAAGCTGTTACTCAATTATGTTTTTTAATATCCTATTTTATTGATTATTATTTGAATGGAGAAAATTTTGAAAAATAAATGTGAGAAATTTAGTGAAAAATGTTTAATTATTTTAGAATCGGCCGATCGGTTGGTTGAAGTATTAATTTAAATTGATTAACTCATACCGGCATAAACTGGTTGAACTAATAATTAAACTCATTTTTTATTTTTAATAATTTATTGAATTAAATTAGATAAACCAATTAGATCGAGAATCAATAGCTGGACAAGTTTTAATTTTAAGGAATGTTTTAATTATAAATAATAAAAAAACACATTTTAAGAAAAAAAAAAGACACCCAATAGCAAGCATCCCAATGGCGATTTTTCTATCCGTAGAAACAGGAGACCAAAGAAAAACAGCGGAAAAATTCCACTTTCTCTCTTTTAGGAAAAAAAAACGCGGAAAACAGCCGCCCACAGACCACTGAGTCAGCTCGTTTCCACGTTCTCTCATGCCTAACACCATGCTTTCCTTCAAACATTTGCTGGTATTATCATAATATTGTCTCATTAAATTCCTTTATTTATTATATCATTATTATTTCCACTTTTCAAGTTTTGTTTTTGAACTTGACAAATCTTTATTATATATACAGAAAAAAAAAAATCTAACAAAAATTGTCCAAAGGATCTTCCTTTTCAAACACCCATTTCTACGTGGTCTGCAGTCACCCACCTTGTACAATTCTCTGGGGCATTGAAATTTTGATTTTTCTGCCCTTTTACTTCACCTATAAAAAGGGGTTGGCTTTTGTTTTCTCAAACAAAAAGCCTAAAGTTTGTTTCTTCAGTTCTGTCCATTTTTTCTTTGTTTCACAGAGACCGGTGTTGGGTGGAGAAGAAAGAAGGTGTTTATTATTGCTGAGAACGATGATGAACGGTGGTAATTTAGTGGATAACGATTCAGCTGTTGCTGGTGGTGTTGAGGATATGTATGGTGAGGATATTGCCACCACGGGTCAGCCTGTTACCCCTTGGACCGTCTCTGTTGCTAGGTGATGCTTTATGTTTTATAATATAATATTCAGTTTGAATTACTTGTTATAATTTGTTGTTCAATGTTCATACATTAATTATAGATCTAAAGAAATCTAAATGTTGTTCATCTGAATACTAAATAGTTGAAAGATCATAGCTTTATCGATCTTTGCAGATAATGACAAAAGTTAAATCTTCTACCATATTTCTCATTATTGTTATATTTTCTACAGGATTGCAAATTGCATCATACAATTTGGGAGCTTAATAAAATTTTCATAAATTTTTGGATTTTAATGAGAGTTCTTTAAAAAAAATTAGGGTTTAATTAATATTTTCTAAAAATTTCAAGAGAAAAATAAAAAAATTTCAAATTTTCATTTGGAGGGGGGAAGGCGGCCTAGGCCACCATAATGGTCCGCCTCTGGCATCATATATGACGTATAAAACAATATATCTGTCATTGTGGTTTGCATCTAATTTTGTTGCAATAATTTCAATGTTGGTATATATATATATGATGTGTTTGGTTTTAATGTTGTATGACTTAGTACTTGCAAACTAAGCAAAGTGTTTGCTTGTAACATAAATAGAAAAGCTACTTTTGTTTGTGCCATTTTATACCGGCTATACCATATACAAGCTTCTCCATTGTTTTGAAGTTTCATATTGGTAATCTTTCAACTCATCTTAGATCTTTCTGAATGTTGTTGCAGTGGATATACCTTAATGCGAGACCCACGTCACAACAAAGGTCTTGCCTTCACCGAGAGAGAGAGAGATGCTCACTACCTACGCGGTCTTCTTCCGCCAATTGTTCTCAGTCAAGAGCTTCAAGAGAAGAGGATAATGCATATGCTTCGCCAATATAAAGTTCCTTTGCAACGATACATGGCTATGATGGATCTTCAGGTACTTGTTCATGCTTGCATATGCTGTTTTTAGCATGTTTTTCGTTTCAAACTGATGTTCTATTTTCCATTTTCCAGGAGAGGAATGAACGACTTTTCTACAAGCTTCTCATCGATAATGTGGAGGAACTGCTCCCGGTTGTTTACACTCCAACGGTTGGTGAGGCTTGCCAAAAGTATGGGAGCATTTTCAGGCGCCCTCAGGGTCTTTACATCAGTTTGAAAGAGAAGTATGTGTTTGATTATGTCCTTTGTATGTATTCCTTTTATGTTTTGCTGTTGAACTTGCATAACAATAACTAAGCATCACATTCTATCAGGGGGAAGATTCTTGAAGTATTGAAAAACTGGCCCGAGAGAAGCGTCCAAGTTATTGTTGTCACCGATGGCGAGAGAATTTTGGGACTTGGAGATCTTGGTTGTCAGGTAATTTGATATTTGTATCGGCGCTGTGAGTTGAAACTGTGACCATATCTCCCTGTCTGTCTAGTAGATCAACTTAACAAACTTCAACATTATGCTTGTTTCAGGGGATGGGTATACCTGTAGGAAAACTTTCTCTGTACACAGCTCTTGGAGGAGTCCGTCCTTCTGCGGTAAGCATTGCTTAAACCACCTCGTTTCGTGATTGCTTTTCTTTGTTTCTTTTCTCGTTTTCCCCCAACGGATGAGTTTGTAATGAAAACGGGGTCACGGTAAATGCCATAGTAGTCTCTTAATCGCATATATGGTGTTGGTTCAAGTTTCTATACGGTTCGTCTTTCTGTAGCTTAACCAAATAGGATGATTTCCTGCAGTGCTTGCCTATTACTATTGATGTCGGGACAAACAACGAGAAGTTGTTAAACAACGAGTTTTACATCGGCCTCAGGCAAAGGAGGGCCACTGGACAGGTTTGGTCTTTGTTTCTATATGTTTATATCCAGTCATACATAAAAATAACATTTTTATGCCATAAATGTATTTATTTATCTGAAATACTTACTGGATTTCCATGGTGTAGGAATATGCTGAACTTCTCCATGAGTTCATGTCTGCAGTTAAGCAGAATTATGGGGAGAAAGTCCTAATACAGGTAATTATCGGTTCACACTCGTTTAGCCATTTACTTCTGGACTTTTACATCCTCAATTCTCTGAATCAGTACTGTTTCAGTTTGAAGATTTTGCAAACCACAATGCATTCGAGCTGTTGGCAAGATATAGATCTAGTCATCTCGTTTTCAACGACGACATACAGGTACTATTCTCTAACTAGATTCTCCTCTTCTTTCTGATGTTAAAATTATAATTAGAGGGACGGGTCCCTATCAGCCCCTAATTCCACCACTAACTAAGACCTCTATATAGCTTGAGGCGCAAAAACAAGCGCTCACCCCTGTAAACCGAGGCACAACCATATAAATATAAATATATATGTAAAATGTATATAAAAACATATAATTAATAAGTATTAATTAATTAGTAAAAGAAAGATAAATTTTAATCGTTGTTCAATAATTATTAGGATAGTAATTACACTCCCTTGTAGTCCTAAAGAATTGTAATGCTTTAGGCGTATTTAGCTGACAAAGTGTAATTACAATGTAATTCCTTGTATCATGTTTCGTAATTTCACAGTTACATAATTTATATTTACAAGTTGTAATTACATATGGTGCAAGAAAACTCTTTTTGATTTGCATAATTACTATTAGCATTGATTGTATAATATTTGAGTTCAGATGTCTAAATAGTGTACAACTTTAATTATAAAATTTACATAAACTTAATTTTGAAAAACTTATGTTAGGTTAAATTCCTTTTTATAATATGTAAATTAAATCAAAAATAATATAAATTTTATAATATATAATATTTATAAAAAAATTATAAATTGTCCAAAACTTTCATAACACTTTCTATAAATAATATAATTTTTCCATAACTTTAGAAAATTATTTTTTATGAATAAGTACATTATTTTCATAATATATAGCATGAACACATAAATAAGTTATGTTCATACTTGGCCATAATTTTTATAAATAAATATATTATAACACTTTTATAACATGCCATAACTTTAGAAATTTTTATGATTTAAATGATATATTTTTGTTAGAACGGTATAAAATACACATTATTTTTATAATATAATTTTTATGACTTGTAAAAATATTTTTAAAATTTAAATTTGGGTGTAATTAGCTGTGTAATAACTCTAATTCTCATTCTCTCCTTAATCTAATTGCACTCGATTTGGTAGAGCCTACAATTAGAATAGTTATCCAAACATTTTATCTGTATGTAATCACGTTCAATTACATTCAAATCTAATTACTAAGTGGCTTTCCCAACACTATAAAATAAAACACCATAAGAGCGAAATTAAATATATCGTCAGAAACTAGCTCTAAATTTCCTAAAAATGAATAAACAGAAGAATGAAACAGCTCTTTAGCGAGGCGTGCTTTTTTTGCGCCTGGCTTTGCAACAAAGGCACCCAAAACTAGGCGCCCGCCTGATTGAAGTCACGTCACCTTGAGGTGGCTGAGGCAGTAATGGCCATTTGCGCTGCGCCTTAGCACCCAGGCGCTCGCTTTAACATCAGTGCTTCTTTCTTCCCTTAATGATGGTAACCTTTTGGTTTCTTATTTGGAAACACTTCCGTAATGGCAGGGTACCGCATCTGTGGTGCTGGCTGGGCTTCTTGCAGCCCTGAAATTACTCGGTGGAACCCTCGCTGACCATAGGTTTTTGTTCCTTGGTGCCGGAGAGGTAAGGCTCGATTAACACATTTTCAATAAGGAAACTGAACTTTTCTAGACCATATTTGTTATAAAGAGAGAAAACCTATTCTACGTACTGATAGTCTTAAAAGTGTTTTCTTTTCGGGTGTTGATAGGCTGGAACCGGTATAGCTGAGCTCATTGCTCTTGAGATGTCAAAGCAGGTAAGAGGTTGCTTTATTTTTCTTATGACAAGGATTCGTTCTCTTGGGTTTATGCCTAAACATGTACTGTTTCTTGACAGACTGGAAATCCAATCGAAGAGAACCGCAAGAAGATTTGGCTTGTAGACTCAAAGGTACTGCGAATCTCGTCTAAAAGATGCTTAGATCTTCTTTCAAAATCGGCTTATTTGTGTCTACCATTTCTCACTGTGATGAGTCTGAACCGTATGGCAGGGGTTGATTGTCGACTCTCGTAAGCATTCACTTCAACACTTCAAGAAACCTTGGGCTCATGAGCATGAACCTGTCAGCAAACTCGTAGATGCTGTCAAGGTGAGCAACTTTGTCTTAAATTAGTTACGATTCAAGAAAGAACAGTTTCATATACGTACATATATATATGCATGCATACATGTATATATATATATTTCCCTCTCACGTTTCTCTTGATTAATCAGGCAATCAAACCAACGGTCTTGATCGGGACATCTGGGGTCGGAAAACAATTTACAAGGGAGGTTGTTGAGGCTATGGCATCCATCAATGAGGTTCTTTATCTCTTTCTTCCTTTCTTTCTAACTATATATCTATGTACAACATGTATGTGTGCATGCATGTCAACATTATCTCAACCGAAGAGTTTTGTACTAACCCCAACGGTTGACTTGCAGAAACCTCTTATTATGGCTCTATCGAACCCTACCTCGCAAGCTGAATGTACAGCAGAAGAAGCATATACATGGAGTGAGGTATATGACAACAGTTTTCTTCTACGTCCTTTAAGCTCGGATGCTTTATATCATGATATAGCTCGGAAGTTTTTACCGATTGCAGGTAAAATTAGTCTTAAAAGAAACTTGTTCTTACCATTTTCTTTTTCAATCATCAGGGTCGTGCAATCTTTGCCAGTGGAAGCCCATTTGACCCCTTTGAATACGATGGCAAAGTCTTTGTTCCCGGCCAGGTACTATCATCGGTCCCTCAAGCATTTTTGAAGTTCGAAATGTAGTTCCTAAAACTAACCGTAACATCTCTGTGTTCAATTTAAATTTAGGCAAACAATGCTTACATTTTCCCTGGTTTCGGTTTGGGAGTGATAATGTCTGGTGCAATTCGTGTACATGACGATATGCTTTTGACAGCCTGTAAGTGCATCAAGCCACCTTATATGGTTTACCATTGGTTATCTTTCTGGTCAAACAAATGGACTTAAACTGGTTTTCTTATTCATGACAGCGGAAGCTTTGGCAGCACAAGTGACAGAGGAACACTTCAAAAAGGGACTAATTTACCCACCATTCTCCGATATCAGAAAGATTTCAGCCAACATTGCTGCTAAGGTTGCTGCCAAGGCATATGAACTCGGTAAGTCCGTAACCATATCCATTTCTGTAACATGTTCGGGCATGGTACCAAGATTTGATCCTCCAAAATATATATCTTTGTCAGACATATGCTCGTATCTGATACTTATGTTGTTGGAACGTGTAACAGGGCTGGCATCTCACCTTCCTCAGCCCGAAGATCTGGTTAAATATGCGGAGAGCTGCATGTACAGCCCTGTCTATAGAAGCTACCGTTGATAGTCAAATATTTTTTGATGTTGGTCTAATAAACTCCTCTCCAGTTTCCCACACCTTAGCCTCTTCTCAATCAGATTTTTTGTTTATTTTCTTTGTTGTTTATCTGTCTGGTTTTTTCATTTTTTTTCCTTGTAATTTGGGGTTCATTGCATAGTTATGGGTAGGATCTATTGATTTTATTTTATTTTCCCTTTCCATGGAAACTGTTGTGAGATACTGTTATCAATATATGAAATGAAGCACGGCATTATTCAGTCTTACGGTGACCGCCAAACCATTCATTTTTTTTAAGATGGTATTTGTTCACTTATAATTATGTATTTTATTATTAATATAATTTTAAAAATTAATGTAATTCCTTTTGTAAAAAAATAGTTATTAATAAGAACATAATACAAATACTCACTTATGAAAAATCATGGTGTGAGCGAAAAGTACGTAAAAGTTTATGTGAAAGTGAAACTTTGGTCTACGCTCAAATCTCATGGCGTAAATTATTATTGATTTAATAAATAATATTTTTAGAAAAACATTCTCACGATAATATAACTTCCTTAGATGGTAAATAAATAAATAAATAAAACCATGTTTTTAACTAAGGAATGTGTTCAACTCAATAAGGAGTTTAAAGAGCAGTATAGATAACCATTTTTATTTAAAAAAGCACTAGTAACAGTAAGAGTAATTTTATTTTATATTTTAAAAGGTAAATTACTTTTATACCGTTTCTAATATAGTACCCGTCTCTTTTTATAAATTTGACTTATTTTTCCTTTTATCACACTGAGTTGTGATTTTAATATAGCATAGAAGATATATTGGCTAGAGTTTACACAGAATGCCACAAATTGTAGCTGAAACCTGATGTCTGATGTTTTATTTAGCAAGGCAAGGCTACATTCCATACAAAATACTGCTCCCAGGTTATATACTATATACAAAAGTAACACAGTATAAGCTCTTACGGTCTATGAAGTTGCAAAGTAGTTTGAGAAAAGTTTAGGATGTATTCGAGAATATACGGATTCTATCGCATTTCATCCTTAACTTGAGAACTCCTTATACCCCAAAACGATTTAGGCTTCAACTTTTCATTTGTTGCAGTGAAAAGCCACCCCATTTGGACGTCACATGATGCGCAGTTTATGATCGTCCATGCATACCTGTGTATCACAGCACTGAAGTTAATATTGGTTTAAATAGATTTGTCGATTGGGGAGAGAGTTGGTTTTGGGTCTAGTCAATTCAAAATTTAAAATTTTCAGGTCAATTTGGTTTGGATCAGAATCAAGTTTGGGATTTTTGGATTCAGATCATTCGGGTTTGAGGCGCAGGCCATTACGAGTTCAGGCTATGATCATTTCGAGTTCAGGTTATTTCAAGTTCTCAAGTTGTTGACCTTCTATGGCCTCCCTCCTACAAAGTTCCAACAACTATTACATGCACCAATACAAGTTTGTTGTGATGGAGTAAATACTCACTTGCTACATGTACACTAGAAAATATAAACTAGGAATGATATAATGAATATCATGAATGCCAGATCTGAATCAATCACTCTGCTCTTGGCAACTCTATCAATATGGCATGTTTCTAGCCCTATTGTTTTTGGTTACTAACCGAAGCTATTCTAAGGGATTGTTTTTCCAGCTTGAATCTAAATAAAAGTTGATTATCCCATAAGGAAACATCACCGCTCTTGCTAATAGGACATTGAAAATCTCAACCTTCCTATTAAACCCCAAGGCAAATATGATAATCCAATATGTCATGAAAAGGTGTCCAACTATCCATGGTATTTAGCTTAAATGTGATTGGCTAAATGCTAGTCCTTGAGAAAGAGAGTTGAAGAACATACCCAGGAAACCAGCTGTACTCTTCATGTGGTCGGCCGCTGGTAACTAAGCCCTTCGCTTTTCGGAAAGTCATTACCTCATGAACATAGCCGTATGAGTTAACATAGGCACCCATAGGACCATCAGTAGACATCACCAACATATCACTGCGCCTGGCAATTACAGTCTGAAGGGGAAAAAAATCTGGTAAAGACAGAGACCATAGGAATGCATGCCATGCTTTAAGGACAGGAGGGAGCATGCAACCGTATGATGAGGGTATTCATACACAATAGAAAGTAGTACCTTACAGATCTTGCATCGAACACGATCAAGCCTTTCAAGTAACTCAATTTCCCGGCGCAGTCTATATGAAACACCATCAATTTCCAGAAGCTCCTGCCTTGTAGGGTCAGAGATGGGGATTTTACTTGCAATATAAAAAGATAAAAGATCAGGCTTCTTCACAAAACCATCCATGCTTGGAGTCCCGACTATTTGTTTCCACATATCTGCAAAATTAGCATATCAAACATTTAAGTTTTAACATCGTTCAGACATGAGAGCAAGACAAGACCAAAAGGAAACAACAAATAAGCAACCTATTACCAAATATGAAGAGAATTTTTGCTAAATAATGCCATAGTATGTTTGTGTATATAAGTTATTTTTATTATTTTTTCCAATGTATCACAGAACAAAGAACTTTCATTACAAGCACACCAAGTACGAGGCAATACTCCCAACAAATGACCAAAATGAGTTGCCTTAAATTAAATTCTAAAATCTGCCATGTACCAAAAATCACATGTAATTACTTCGGCAAAAATTCTCTGTAAGAGAGTTGACCTTATACTAAATACCAGACAAGAAAAAAAATTATATTTTCATGAATTACTAACATAGAAAAATCTTTAAAGTATACAAAGTGAATGAGGATGTGGCAAAAGAGCATAGGAAAACAACCAAAATCAAATAAGAGATACCTGCTGCCTTTTGAGCAAGACAAAATGAGTCGTACATACGATATACCCAAACGGGCGCGAATGCTCTTGACAATGTACTTGAAAGATGAGACCTTGGTTCTGCCACTTTTCGAGCCATGGACTTGGTCCCAATTCCCAAGTCAGAATTTCTAACCTCTTTCTTATGGCCAGAAGGTGAAGAACCTAAGAAGGTAGAATCAGTGTCACATGGACTTCCTGATTGGCTGTCTGACTCAGATAATTTATTGTCGTCAGCACTACTTGTCGACTCATCCGTCCTATCAGAATCATAGCAGGCACCGATTGCAGACTGATGAATTCTCCGCTCTGTTTGAGTAAGTTCATTCTCAAAGCTTTCCTCTGAATTTGCTTCTGAATCATTTTCATCATTTCTCCCTCCATGTGATAAAGCATTTAAAGATAGGATCTGTTGGCCTTGCAGATTATTTAACGGTACCAATTTTGCATATGCATCTCGAGGGGTTCTAAATGGTATATCTTCCTCAATAATCTGTATCTCTCCAAAAGGCTTAAAAGAATGGAAAATTACAGCAAATCAGCATTCTACCGCACAAGCACTGACAATAAAGATATTTGAGAATATTTTCAAAAAAAATTGCTTTCTTACTGCTCCTTCTGCATCAATCCAACAGCGTTTCAAACAAAACCGCTGTTGGCCACGAGTAACCACATTAATAGAACCATCCTCCACTGGACGATATTGCCGAATCTGTAAATGAAGATTAAAATACTTAAGTAAAAATATTACAAAACAACTGCAGTCAAGCTTAAAATCATTATGAAATGAGAGTGGAACTTACAAGGTACTCATAAGAGTAGGTACAACACATACACACACATAATCTGACCACAATTTTCTCAGGTCCAGGATTGGCAATAACTTTTTCCCACACCTACTTATTTCCACCTATACCTAAACAAGTTCACTGTTCAAATCATGAATAACCTTTTTGGCTTTTTCTTTGTGAATATCTCTCGTGTGTGGGAAAACGGGGTTGTTTCCTCAAACATTTAACAACTCTTTACACAATGCTATAAGTTGTAAGCAATAAAATGTCATAAAATTGTAAAATACACATTAAAGGCCTATCAACCAGAAAATATAAACAAACAACAGCTTTCAGCATGTATACCTCTGCGGTTGTCCCTACTTTTGCTAGCCTTAATGGTCCATCATTAGAGTCTCTGTAACCACGGACCTGGATAAGGTTCAAATCTTGTTTCATTGTACAAGAATAAAAGATAAAAAGAAAGATATCAATATGCTGAAAATTAATATGGAGAAGATATGAGTTCACCTACCACCCCCATGGTGTAGGGAGCATCAGCCTGGGTCATTGCTCTGTTAACAGCAGCTACAAAGTTCGGTTCAATAACTCTAAGTGGAAGTGTGGCCTCGGGGAACAGGACTACCCCTGGTAAATATTATAAAGAAAGGGTTTAAATTCTTTAATATGTTAATACAAATATGAAGATGAAAACATCCAGAGACTAATATGAAACCACGTGATCCAAAAACTGACCATCAGAGACCGGTAAATAAATCAGACTTGTGTACAACGTTTCTGAAGCCACTCTAACAAGTGGCATACAAGTCAAAAGTTCAATAAATAAGTCAAACATCTAATGCTCCTAAAGTTCTTTGATTTTACTAACAAACAATAACACACAAACCATGATGAATCAATACCCTCCAGAACCAAAATTTATGAACATGTACAATCACAAACTCGGAAACAAAAAATACATTGCATACGAGTATAAATACCTTCAAGATAGAACAAAGGAAGGTTCAAAACGGCACCGCCGTCCCAAAAAGCAGATCTGTGTCGCGTATCATCAACCTCTGCCATGCGAGTTTGATAAAGTAAATCTCAAACTGTTCAGATAAGATAAGACTAACCAAAAAACTTAATGCTGATAAGTATAGATTATATATAATTACCGCCGAGATATGAATGTAAGGAAGTCAAGTGGGTATTGAAAGTAAAGTGATCAGGTGAAACAACGCCACTGCAATATAGAACAACGAAGTTACAAACTATTATAAACCGCAGCAATCGGATGAATAAATTATTGATTTCAACTACCGCTTTTCAACACTGAGTGCTTGAAATTTTAAATAAAAAAGAACCAAAAAGAAAAAGAAATCGAAATGTCAACAACAATAATCCTAAATTTAACGATGAAAAAGAAACCGAACCAAAATGTGGAAGAGAAAGGAAAATTGTAAAATGATTAGGGTAATTACGTGGCATCGCGATCATCGTCGGAGGATTCGAGAAGACTTTCGACTTCTTCGATCTGTAACTCTTCGTCGTCGAGCTCCAGAATCTGTTGGATCTGTCGCCTCTCAACTTCGTCTTCCATTTTCTTCTTTGGAGTGTTCCAGTTTTTTTTTCCCTTTAGGGTTATGTTCCAAAATGAAAGATTTAGGAATTATGGTTGTTTTATTTTGCCCCGCGCCATTTGGCAAAATGAAGTCCTTGCGTTTCATGAACGAAGTTTCACTTACCACTTAAACAAATTAGGAAAATTATCCCAAAAGTCATTCACCTAATAGTAAATTTACATATTAATCACTCAATGTCAAAAAATTACAAATTAATCACTGATCTATTTGAGAGTTTTAAAGTTTTAGGGATCTTTATTCATAGTTGTATTTTGGCCATCATTCCACTCCTACTCCGAAGAAAATATACATCAAACCAAAGCTTTTTTCTTCCTTATTCAATTTTATAGCTTAAATTTTCATAAAATGATTTAAAACTCCGTTGATTTAAACTTAAATCCTAACAGAAAAGCTCTTCAATCTCCATCCACTATTGTCGAATGACCAATGGACTTCGATATATTCCTCTTATCAGTATGCTTTTTTAATATTTTATCGGTTAAATCAATTGAATGCCACATATCACGGAGGCAACACACATTAAAAAATCTCTTCTTTTTTTTCAATTTCTTCAATGATTGCGTGATAATGGTAAGATATTACACTAGTGTAGCACACTAGTTAGGCAACATAATTTTTTTTATACAATACTTAAAATTATCCATGACCTTTTCCCAACTCTTAAATAGGAAGATAAACACACGTCAAACGTCCGAATCCACATTCTCCTACATTAAAAACATCGATATCAACTGAGCTAAAATTTAGTTGGCATTTTAATAAATACTATTGAACCAATATTGTTCTAAAAATAATATTATCATTTTTATATTATTTTAATAAAAATCCCCTAATCAAAAATTTTCACATTCTCTCATACTCAAATATTATTTTAATAAGATTGAATCAACTGAAAACGACTATTCTAATGGTTCAACCAATTCAATATAATCATATTTTGTAAAATTTTAAATAAAAACTAAATTTGAAAAACGAAAAACCTATGGTAAAATCGATTTTGTCTATATTTTAGATTAAAAATAATGAGCTCGAACTCATTAAACCCAGAATTTGGAATTTTCCCCCAGTCGTCCAAGCCCATTAATGAAAACTCATTATAAATTTCGTAGGGTTTCACAAAATTAAAACAAAGATAGAGTAGCAGACCTTTTAAGTTCCTTTAGATCATGTTTTGATTTGCCCTTTTTCTTAAATAAATTTAAATTTGTTAATCAAGTTTTAGCTTGGCGGTGACTAGACTATGCATGTTGGCTTAAAATTTGAGAGAATTTAGACAAAATGAGTTTAAATAAAAAAAAAGATTTATTTAAAATATAGTCCAGGCTTGAGCTTGAACATTCAAAACCCAAGCTCGGACCAGTCTATTTTTAAGTTTATAATATTTTATATTATGTAATTTATAACACATAAAAAAATAAATATATAATATTATTCTAATGTAAACATTAAAATAATGTTAAGGTGACTATATAAAAAATTTAAATAAATAAATAAAAATTTATTTTAAGCTTATATTTTGCATCAGGCTAAACTTTGACAAGTATAAAGTATGTTAATATCATATTTAAGCCCAACCCATGAACACCTCTGATAGGCCCATTATTACGGCAGGAGCCATGAAGATGTAAGTTTGAGCGCATTTAAACGTATTATCCTTCTAATTTAAGGGCTGTGGACATAGGTAAAAGTAGACATTGTATAAAAAAACAACAAAATTAAATTTTATGATATATTTTATTTGAAAGCAATAATTTTAAAATTTTAAATCAAAATAAAATTGAACTTAAAAACTAGTATGATATCCACGTGAATCATTATCTCAACTCGTAAATGATTATATATGTTGCTAAATCCATTAATTTTAGAGAAAATATTCAGTATATTATCAATGGAATTTAAAAATTTACAAATAAAATTGGATTGATGACAAGTGTATATAATATATAGTAAAAAATTAATATATATAAGAAAATAGGACATGTGACAAATTTATAACACCGCTTGTAAAATTAAAAGAGTACGCTACCAATTTACCAAATACTCATTCATTAATTTTAACTTCTTATGTGTTAATTTTCATGAATTAAAGTCTTTTATAATTAATATTTTCATTTTGATTGAAAAATAACTTAATTACATATATTTGTAGAATAATTTATATTTGAGGGTAATTTACATCTTAGATTAATTTAAGAGTAATTAATTGATACATCAGTGCAATTTTAGACTCACAAGCGAGTTGAAGGTGTGAAAAGTGACATATTTATTTATATAATTTTTTTACTACATCATATAATACAATTGTCAAACATTTAACCCGTTTATGGAATCTAAAAGGTTCCACCGATAATATATCAAACTTTTTTCCTTAATTTAACCAATTTACATCATTCAACTTTAATTATTAATAAAAACAACTCGTTTATAGTAGGCATAAATATCAAATTTACACATAAACTTTGACTAAATGTGCAATTTGATACATGAATTTTAATTTGATGCAATTATACACATGAAACTTTAAATTGGTTAATTGCACACATAAAATTTTGATTTTGGTTCAACTATACACAGTTTCAAAAATAACTACATTCATTTATTTTTATGGTTGATAAATATAATTATTTGTATATACAATACATAAATATATAGTGATGTTGCATCGATAACTATACTGATGATTTGTATAAACTAAATAAAAAATTATATTTCATGTATATAATTATACAAAACCTAAATACATATATCACATTATATATTTAATCAATGTTTATCCTTTTATATAATGTCAACAACATAATATTTAATTGCCATTTTAGATAAAATTTTAAAGCTTATATCAAACCTGTAGACTTGGGCTGAACAGTCCACTCCAACGATTGGGCTTGAATAAAAGTTTCTATTTTCACATCCGTTTGGTCACTCGGTCAACTCAATTTAACAAATAATAAAATAATTTTAATTTTTAAATTTAATTATAAATTTATGAAACGAAGAAATTTATATTATATGAGTTTTTATTTATATTAGCAAGGTAATTGCATAAATATACATCATGACTATACTCTATACTTATATAATGTATGTGTTTAATTGAGTCGGTGTCACGTATAATCGGATTTTTACTCTTTTGTTAAATTTATCAAAACATCCTTACTTTAACAAATCAATAAATATTAATTCAATGGTATTTTTCATTTTATATAAAATTAAGAAAAAGATGAACTCAAAACACCAAACATTAACTTTCACCACTTTACCATTACCTACCATTTCAACGAAAGTAATATTTAGTTTTACGCCAACTCTTAATAAATATATGGATAATTACTTGGCACATGTACTTTAAAAAGTGATAATGTCACATTTAGTATCTATACATTCATAAAATGTTCAATGTGGTACATGTACTTTGAAAATATTCAATGTGATATTTTTATTATGGTACCTATACTTTCATAAAGTATCCAATGTGGTACATATACTTTGAAAATATCTAATGTGGTATATGAACTATCAACATGTGTTTTATTATGGTATTTGATGGTAACACCGTTAACAAATTGTTAAACCAACTAATGGAAATTTGACACGTAAAATTTTATTTTTCCAAATCATCAAGTATAAATAGAGAAACATAACATTATATGAAAAACTAAATAAAAAAACAATTATTAAAATATCTAGAGATTGAATAATAAAAATATTATTTAAAAATCAATTAAAAATTATTTCAAATAAAAAAACTCTTTAAGAAAATGATAATTTAATTAAACGGAGAAGATACATTATTTGAATGGAAAGCTCTTAATTGGCAGCATGGTATAATAATAAGAAATTTCCGTTATTTGTGATGGTTCACAAGCTTTCTAAAAGGGATAATATAAATTTCACATACTGGATTTTTAGAGCTGTTCGGGTTACCCCTTAAGGTCTAAAGGATCGAATTTGGGAGGGTTTGGATAAAAATATTAAGTCTGAAAATATGTTTGGACAAAAAATCTCGGTCTATTTAAAATAAGGGTCAAAACTAAGTCTGACCCGACCTGTATTTAAAATTATAATACTTTATATTATGTTATTTTTATACATTATGTAATTTAGAACACATTTAAAAATAAACCTATACTAAATATATAATACTACTCTAATGCAAACATTAAAATAAAGTTAAGATGACTATATAAAAAATTTAAATAAATAAAAAATTATTAAATATTAAAATAATATAATATAAATATTTAAAAAATTAAAAAATAATATAGGTGGGGCCTAAATTGGACTTAAATTAGTCTTTTGCAAATATGGACAGATTTGAGCAAAATTTTAAGCTCATATTTCGGGTCGAGCCAGGCTTGAGCAAGTAAAAAGTATATTAACATCATGCTTAGGCCCGACCTAACTCGACCATGAACACCTCTAATTTTATTAAAAAGTTATTTATTTGATTTTTTTGCCTCTTTTAGCCTTTAAACTTACATTATCAAATTATCTAAAATGGTTAATGTCAGTTAATTTTGCTAACACGATATTTGTGTATACCACATTAGCAATTATTTATTTATTTAACAATTTTATACTTTTTAATAATGTTTAATTTTCAAATATGTTTTGAATTTTTAAAATTTAGAAAACTACTTAATAAAACAATACGAGATTAAAAATAAAAAATTAAGTAAAAACTTTTTTTATAAAATTAAAAATAATCATTATGCGAAATTTATATTAGAAAAAAAAACCATATGAATTATCACATAATGGAAGTTTCTAATTATTTACCATTCTGGTAAGGCCGATAGTAACTATACAACAATAGACAATGCAATTAATAAGAAGAAAACAAAGAATGGAGTCAATGAGACAGGTCCGGCATCGCAGAGGACTGACATCATCACGTTTTCACTTACGAGCAAACCGACGAAACAAAGAGAATTATTTTCATTAAAATATCATATTAAAATCAAATATCTACTCTCTTTCACATGTAATTCGTTTTTTTTGTGGTTGGGCCATGTTATTAGCCCCATACCACTATTTGCCTGGAATCTCTTTCTAACCTATTTTATCCTGATTTTTAATTTATTTATTTATATTAAATTATTGTTAAAAATTTTTAAAATTTAAAAATATATATATATTTGACAATTTCATTATATATTGCGATCATATCTGTTATATTTGGCACGATGCCTAGAATTATCTATAGCCTCTCCTAACTCATAAATAGAAGGATAATACCTTTCAGCGCCCTTAAACCTACTTCTTCCTGCATTAACAACAATGCCCACCAATCGAATTAAGATTTAATGGATAAAATTAAAATATATTTTAAATATATGTACATTTTATATTTTATATTTATTTTCGAAAGAATGTTTTTTTTTTTTTTTTACTTTTTAGAATCATAACATTTTACCTTAAAATACTTGCAAATTCATACAGTCAGACGGTTCCTATTTCACATTTTAATTTAAAGTTTAAAAAATTACCTCTGTTAAATTTTAGTTCTGCCCTAAACTTTAGGCTTGAATTGAAATACGAAATGCGAACGACGGTGAACAGAAATTTTGGTTGCTGTTGTGAAGTATGAACGACGGTGGATTTGGGGGATGGCGGTGAAGGACCCAGGGTGTTGTTGAAAAAAAGAGAGAAGCTTTCTTAATTTAAAATTTTAAATATTTTAATTTGAAGTTTGTATAGTTATTTTATACTAATATTTTAATTTGATTTAATATGGAGTAAATAATACATTTTTGAATTTTTGAAATTTTTATAATTTCATATATTTTAAATTCATTTAAAATGTTTTTAATTTTAAAGAGTTTTTAAATTTTCACAATTTTATATATTTTTATTGGAAATGTGAAAAACTTTTCATTTTAAAATGGTTCTGTGATTGTTTATGTACTTTCAATTAGTAAGAATTAATCTGACCAAAAATATATATAAATTTTGTGTGCTAAAAGAGTTATTTTATATTTTTCTTATAACAGCCACATCACCAAATATAATGGCAAAATTGATAGAGGGATCAATATTTTTAAATAAAAATATATAGGACTAAACCCTAAACCCTTAAAACTAAAATATAAGGACTAAAATTTAAATTTTAGAAGAGCACATGGACCTTTGGCATATTTAAGCCTTTTAAAAAAGTGTATGAAAAATAATTAAAATTAAATAACTTGGATGTTTAGTATATAGAAATAATAATTCTTAATTATTTTAATTTGAATTGATATAAAGTTTTTATCATTATTTAAAAATATATTTTATACTGATATTTTATATATTTTGTAATTAATTTTATTTTTAAAAAGTTGTTCAAATTTGATTTAATATGGACTGAATGAATATCTTAAAGTTTAGAGAGACTTTATTATCGGTCATGAAATAAATAACAGATTTTTGAATTTCTAGAAGATTTTATATTTCCATGTTTTTAAAAATTATTTAAAAACATTTTTTAATCTCAATGCATTTTAATTTTTCACAATTTATATATATATTTGAAAATATGAAGGAAAATTTAATTTTAAAACATTTTTATAATTGTATATATACTTTTAAAGAGTAAATGTTAAATTGACAAACAACTGTTGAAGATTAAAAGAGTTGTTTTACTTTTTTTATATAACAGTCGCATCATTCATTTTAACTTAGAAAATACTCTCTAAAGGTTAATTTAGCTTAATTAAAATAGGTAAAAATTCATTTAGGATTTGATTAAGACTTAACTAAGTTAAGTTTGGTAATTTGACAATTGGGGTTTCGAGAATTGTTTATTATTAGAAGTAAATTTATTCTTGTATCGCGATATTTTAGCTTTAAATTTTACAATAATTTAAATTTTAATTTACCTTTAAAATAATAATAATTTAATTCAATATTTCTAAATCAATAGATATACATATCGATACAATAATAAAATTACATTTTAACCTTAATAAAAATATATATAAGAAAAAAAAATGTCTTTTACCGATTGTTTTGCCTCCACCTTCATCGAATCAATCCTACACAAGTAAAAGTAAGGGTGTTCATGGTTTGGTTAAAATCAAATTAACTGGTCGAATCGATCTAATTCGGTTAATTGGTCGGTCGGAGGTCGATTAATTCAGTTCAAAATCGGATAATTAACCAAAAAAAATAATATATTACATATAATTGTTAACTTTTTGTCTGGTTATTAACTTTCAATAGTGTTATATAGTGTTTCTAATGTCTTATTTGTTGTTTTCACCTCTATTTAAAGTTTTTGAACTATCTAAAAAATGAACAAAAAACATATAACCGAACTAATCGAATATTTAAGTTCAATTAATATATTCGGAAAATTTTCAATTTAATTAATAATTAAATATTTTTATATTGTAAATAATTCGATTAATAATAATTTATTTTGAGTATTAATCGGCAAAAGAGAAGAGAACTCTGACTTTGCTTTGTGCATATACTAACATTTTGATTCAAATCCATGTAACAAACCTAATCAAAATCTTTGACTATGGTTTTAATTATATATATTAACTTGGTTTGAAACTTGCAGGTTCTCTAAAGTCATCAAATCACCACCGCCTGAAAAGATGGAAAATACAGAAAGCTAACATGATTTGGATGTTGCTCTTTATAATTATTAATCTGATGTATAACAAAAATTGATCCTCATTAGTGAAAATGCAAATGGTTTTCTATATAAAGTCTAAATTGCTCATAATTTTTTTTTATTTTTAAAGTAGAAAATAGTACACGTTTAAATAATTTAAACCCACATCTTTTAAATTATGATAACAATAAAGATGTTATCCAAATGAAGATTTAGTTAACCATGATTTTAATTTAATTATTACACAAGAGTTTTACTGGAACAGGTTTTTAAATAACCCTTTTAACTAAATTAATGTTAAGTTAATCTGTAAAGATAGGAGCGAAAACCCCTTACCCCTAAAGCCTGCCCCAATCCGTGAACAAAAACTATGCGACGTCGGTTTTTAATTGTAACTCATTTATTTTATATTAACTAGAGAAAATAAAATAGAAAGGAAAGAAATTAAATTAACTCATTATATTGTTATTTCATTAAAAAACCAAAAAGAGTTGCAACTTTTTAATAAAAAAATTGATTTATGAATAAAGGAAAATTCACTTGTTTTATAAAAAGAAAATGAGTTACAATTAGAAAACGTGGAGACATAAAGAGTGCAGAGGATTTTCGTTCGTATAAATAAATATTTTAATTAGTCGGTATAGATAAATATTAAAATAGTATAAACAAAAAAAAACTATTAATAAAATTTAAAAGGTAAACTTATCATTTAAAACGTTTTCCACAAAATATCCCTTCAATCCATTCAACAATTTAACACCTTATTAATGTATAAAAATATTTTTTATCAAAATCAAGAAATCTATTATCGATGGAAATAATTAATTTATTTATCATGAATTTTTCCGAAAATATATGATCGACTATAAATATATTTATTCGATTCGTATTAAATACTTATTTTATTTCTATTTTTGAGTTCAGTGAACCGGAAGTACTGTAAATTCATGCATTCCCCTTGCTTTATGATTATCCATTTGCAGTCCTTGTATTATTTTGAATTTTGTTAAAATATATTAAAAACGGGTCAAAGAAAAAATATTATTAAAATTATATTTATAACAATTAAATTATAAACAAGAGTGATAAAGATTTTATAGAAAAGTTTTTTAGGTTCCAATACAATTTTAGATATTTTCTTTAGTTGTTTTATTTTAAATATTTTATATAAAAATAATAAAAAACGAAAATACCATTAAATTAGTATTTATTACTTTGATTCAAAATGATTTTTAAATAATTTTCTGATTAGAGAATTAATGTAGATTAGAGAATTATTGCGTATTCCTTTGAAGTTTATATATATTTTTCTCATGTTTTCAACATTTGCATCCACTTTCCAGAAAAGGTGGTCCATGGCATCTAGATTTAAACAAAAGGCTTATAATTTTTAACTTTGAAAAACTCGAATTAATTTAATATTATTGTTACGGTTTAAAATCCTTTAATTAGATTAATAATTATTATTTTATTTGATGTAATATAGTGATAGGCTTGAATATTGAAAACGATATTAAAAATAATAATACTGAACTCTAAATATGAATAGTAAACTGAACATGGATGTCAAGAAAAATATAGTGAAAGGTAATTCTATTGTTCTAAATTTAGTATGGTTTTCACCCACACTTCATGTTGGATTAATTATTTAAATTTTGACTAAATTATAGTGTAAAAATTTAAATGTTACAATTTACTTAAAGTTTTTGTACTTTTCAGATATTTGAAATTTAATCTTCATACTTTTATTTTAGAAATTTAATTTTATTTGTTAACACTGTTAGAATTTTTGTGTTGGTGTGGTATTTTGAAAAAAAAACTTAGTGTCTATGTAACAAAAATAGCATTATAACGAACCTGAATTTAATAAAAAATTTAACGATGCTAACAATTCTTAAAAGTTCATATAATAATTTTAATTAGAATAGAATATTTAGACTAACTAATGACATTATAAAAGTTAAGGTATCAAATCTGTCAAAATTAAAGTATATAAATTAAATCTCAAATTTTAGCGAAATATAAGGATCAAATTAAAAATTAACTATTCTTATTATCTAAAAGGTAGAGGGATTATAATTGACATTTACCCATATGTTCTCATGTCAAAAAAAAAAAACAATGCTCACTTGAAAAGTGGGACGGTTTGGGTAAAAATATAGGATCAAAAAATGAGCTTGGAAAAGAAACGAGGCTCATTTTTAAGCGGGTCAAGCCTCGGGTAAACTTTTTTTGGCCCGAGTCCTACTCGAATTTGCAAAAAAAAAATGTTACTTTTTGCTACTGTTGCTTGTTTTCACTATTTTTATTGTTGTTTTGTCACTGTTTTGGTGTCGTTTTGCTATTATATTGCTATTATTTTATTTTATTATTTGAATATTGTATAACTCTTGTTTTATTGTTAATTTTGTTACTATTTTAGAGGTATTTGTTTGTTAAGTTGCACCTATCTTAGTGTTATTTAAGTATAAATTATTTTTTTAAATTTATTTTCAATTTATTGAGAAACATTTACTTTAATGTTTTTAGTGTATTCGATTTTTTAAATTTTTTTAAATTTTTTTATATAAGTAATACGGGTACACCAAGCTTGATTTTTAACATTTTATCCGGACTAAACTTAAGTAAAATTTCAGGTCCATATTCCGACTCAAGTCCAAACCTAGAAAACAAGCCTAAAATTCTATTGAGGCCCGACTCAACTTATGGCTACTTCTAATTAAGATCTTCAGTTGTATAAATTAAGTAAAAAAAATAAAGCTACTCAACTATTATTTGTCAATGAAAAGAATAATACTTTTTGTCGCATTAATTAATGTATACATTTAGGAGTCAATAATAAAGATTAAGCAAAAAAATCGAAAAAAATACAATTACTAGTTACAACCATGGTTAATTTAAAAATAAATTAGAGATGCATTAAATTGATCAAACTTTTAGTATTGCATCCTTGCTTTATCATCATTTCTATTCCGATCAACTAAGAAATCATTGCAAAGAGCCGTAAAAGGCAGACAGCATCAATGTTTCACAAAAAGTCAAGTCTCAAATAATCTATCTTCTTCATTCTCGTCATCTTAGATTATAATTTTACGATCACCGTGTTTTATTATAATAAAAATTTTCGGAAACAATTTTCAATAACATTTTACATTGTTTTAATGGAAAACAAAATTAACAAAAATAAAAATTAGATTAAAACCAAAAAAAAAAACAAAAGAAAATCAATATTGTTAAAAGAGAGCCGCCACCAACGGATGCTGCCTCCAACAAAATAAAATTTTGATTTAAGAAAGTTGAATGCTAATATTCTTTTGCTATATAAAAAAGGAAATTTTATTTTCAACCACTGGATGCATGCAACAGCTATTAGATAGTAGCAAAGATGATTATGACTTCCTTTATCCAAAATAAATAAATAAATAAAACTTGTTGTCTTTATTAAAGAATGTTAGGAAGTTGAAACCATTGAAAGCAAGAAAAATTAATTTGAAAAGAAAGAGGATAATGAGAAAAACAAAACGTAATATTTTGTTGGGAGTAGAGCCCGACGACAACAGACGACGCTTCAAAAATCTCTCTTAAAGAAGTCGACCCCTCAATAAATATATTAATTGCTATTCTCATCAATTCGATCATAAAAACAAAAATTCAAACCATAATACATTCAAAATAGTGTTTATATCGACAAACAAAAGGGGTTGTAAAAAGTTGTGGATGAAGAGTTTCGCTCCATTCCTTTATTTTTTTTAATCCACTAATATTCAATGCATGTTTAATCACCCACCTTTCATAAATTGATATTTCCACGTTTGATAGATAAGATAATTATTGTATTAAATTAGAGTGGCTCTTAACTCGTGGGTGGAATTTTTATTAAATGGGGTGAAAATTTATGTAAAAATTTATATATAAAAAAATTACATAAAAATAAATTACGTTTTAGTTAAAATGGTAAAGGTAAATTATCAAATGCTATAATGTCTTAAGTTTAAATATCATCTTATCTAGCCGGTTGAGTATTGACTCGATTCACATGAACAAATTGTCAATGCATGAGGACATGAAAGTAAAAATAAAAAGAAGTAAATACTAAACTTACATGAAAGCAAGTGTACTTTTGTGGATAATAAAAATATTATTTTAAATGGAAAATACTTTAGAGAATATGGCAATTTATTTAGAAGGAGAAGATGGCTTTTTTACTTATGGTTAATTTGTTTTAATTTATTTTTGTTTTATTTATTTTCACACAATCTTATATTATCCATTTAAACTTTGAAAAAATATATGTATCGAATTTTCATTGGTTGGTAACATCAAGTATCATAATAAAATACATATTGATAGTTCAGTCAGATCGAACATTTTCTAAGTACAAATACCATGTTGGATATTGCATGAAAGTACATGTACCATAATAAAATACATATGGATAATTTAAGTACCACATTGGATATTTTCAAAGTACAAGTACCATATTGAATATTTTATAAAAGTTTAGGTAAAAGTGTGAAACCAACTTAAAAAAGAAAGAAGACAAAAATACGTTCAACAATTTGACCAAAGAAAATATATAATAAAAGCAGTGGAAGGGAAGGGAATCTTCTCGTCGGTTGCCCAATTCCGTCTTCTCGTTGACTTTTCTGTTTGACCCAAGTCTCCTAACTGTCACAGAAAGCTTTTCATTGGCTTAAGCCTAATTAGCTTAAGCTGGACTTAAGTTCACGTCATTTACACTAAACCTATAATTTACAAGTGACTTTTAAATACAAATGAATTTACCTTTTATTAATTATTTATTTATCTTTGCATCTTAATTCTTTTTTATTCAATTATTTTCAAATAAAATAATTAAAATCTAATTATTTATAAAACGTTAAAATATGCCATAAATTCTTATACTTTTCAAAATTTGAAATTTAATACTTGTACTTTTATTTCTAGAAATTCAATTTATCCACTTTTCAGATTTTAAATTTTAGGTCTAGTTGTTAACACTGTTAAATTTTTTGATAAATTTGTTAATATGACATTTTGCAATAAAAATACTCACTTGGTAACTATGTAATTAAAAATAACGTTATAATGAACCTGAATTTTAAAAATATTTTACATGTGTTAACAATTAAATCTGAATTTTGAAATTTAAAAGTAGAAGGATTAAATTTTAAAAATAAAAACTACAAAGATTAAAGTCCGAATTTACAAAGACTACAAAACTTCTACCATTTTTAACCTTTATAAAATTAATTTAATTATTATTAAATTAAATTATAAATTGCATTATATTATGTATAAGAATGTGTTCAATATATGTAATTTTCAAGTTAATGTATGTAATTTTTTTAATAAATAGTGTTGTCTGATTTTTTTTGTATTTTTTATCATTTCTACGTAAATATATGTTAAACATCATAGTATTAATTTAATTCCAATTAAATATTAATTTTAAGATGATTTTCTTATATTTTCCTATTTTATATTTTAATCAATTTTGTTTCCATTACTTGTTTCGAAATAATGATAATTATTTTATTTTAAATAAAAATTAATAAATTCATCTCAAATTTAATATATAATTGAACTGAATATATGTTTAAAATATGTACTTTTACTTAAAATAAAATAAAATTTAATTAGAACATAATTTTATAGTACTTCAATATAATTTTAAATTAATTAAATTTTAATTATTTTCCTATTAAAACAAGAAGAAAAAAGAAAAAAGAAAAATATAAAATAAATGGTAAAAAGTAACAAAATTATAAGTATCTTTTTTTATTTAAATTTACTTAGTAAATGTGCTTTTCTTCAAATCATAAGGGTAAGTGGATATTTTCAAAACTTTATATAGGTAAGTGTATTTTTCAAAATTAGGCAAATGAGTTATGCTAAGTCAAATATTTTTAATTATAGAGTTTTTTATATGCGGTATATGTTTCAATTGCTTCATCACAATGTATAAAGACGAGTCCTCAAAGAAGGTTGAAAATATATGTTGGTTATAAATCTTCTTCCATGATTATCTTGAACCAATAACAGTAAATTTGTTTACGAATTAGTGTGTTGATGGTTATTTTGATGAAATAATATTATCAACATTAGGGATAAGAAAAATAAACATTTGGTAAAAGAAATTACATGGGAAACATCATTTTTATTTCATATATATCTTTAAAGAAAGTTGTTACAGGGCAAAAGCCCACGGATTCGGATAAATTAGAATGGGATGAGCTTGATGAGAAGACTTTGTCTGCAATTTAGTTGTGTCTCACGAATAATGTGTTGCATGAGGTGCTTACGGAGAAAATGACATCTGCCTTATGGAGAAAGTTAGAATCCCTTAACACAACAAAGTCTTTGGCAAATCGATAAGTGCTGAAATAACGCCTATACACGTTCTGTATGGCCGAAGGTGCGTCCATTAGGGCTCACATCAATGAATTCGTTACTCTCGTAAATGATTTGAAGAATATTTAGACTAATATAGATGATGAAGATCAAACTATGCTATTATTGTGTTCTTTGCCCCTTCATATAAGACTTTCAAGGAAGCCCTGACTTGTGGTAAAGATAAACTCTCATTCAAGGATATAAAGGGAAACTCAACAATGAGCTAGATTCGAATAGCAAGATAGATGGGCAAGCTTCAATTTTGGTTTTAAGAGGTAGACAACAATCTAAGGATTCAAGTCAGAGCAGGTCTAGGTCAAAGTCAAAGTCAATGAATTGAGACAAGACCTGTGGTTATTGTAAGAAGTTGGATCATATTAAGGTATAATGTTATAAGTTACAAAATAAAAACAAAAGGGCTACTGAAAGCAACGAGAAAAGGAAAGTAAAAAGTTGAGGTAGTTAATGCTAGTGTAGTTGAGGACAAGGATGATGGTTTGTTGCTATTGTCTACAATCGAAAGGTCTAAGCTTACATCCGAGTGAATATTGGATTTGGGGTGTTCTTACCATATATATCCCAACAAGGACTGATTCTCCACATATAGTTAAGTTGAAGGTGGAGTTGTGTTCATGGAGAATAATTCACCCTGTAAGATAATCAATACTGGTACCGTTCAGATCTAGAAGCATGACGAGATTATCAGGACATTGTCAAGTGTCAGGCATGTGCCTAATTTAAATAAAAACCTCATCTATCTGGGTATATTAGTCTCGAACGATTCTAGAATCACCATCGAGTCAAGCGGCATTAAGGTATCTCATCGAGTTCTTGTTTTGATGAAAGGTAAAAAAATTCCTCGTCTATTACGGAGTTGGAGTCAACTCGGTTATGACATATGTGACTTGATCAAATGAATGAGAAATGTATGACCGTTTTGAATAAGAGTCTTCCAATTTCTAAGTTTAAGCACCGTTTGGACTTAGTTAATATCTTGCAAAGGTCGAGTTAGGCCTATGACGGGGATCGAAAAAGGAGGCATGTTAAAATACGAGTCAATGTGGAGATTTGTGGAGTGTGCCTCACATTTTTTGGTCAAACCAAAGTCAAAGCAGAGGCGATGTCATAACAAGGAATCATATGAAGTCACAATAACACAACGATGTTCGAAATAGAGGCAAAGCAGAGGGCACGCCGTAACGAGAAGCCTAGGATGTCGTGACGACACGATAAATTCGAAACTTAAAGCAATTACATATTAGACTCTCACAAGGGTTATTTTTCCCAGTTAAACTTTGATTACATTAGAGATATTATAGTCATATTAGAACTCTAATCTTAGCCTATTTAAAGGACTTTAGTAACCCTAAAATAGGAGATAAATAACATACAACATTAGAGAGAAAAATCAAGAGAGAGTTTTAAATAACTTTAAGGGAATTTTGTGTTTTAACCAGAGAGTTTTGAGTTCAGAGTTAGGGTTTGTTTTGAATTTCTTCATTTTATACTATTCATTTGTTTGCTCATTAGTGAAGTCTTCTTTACCCGTGGTTTATTATCCTCTTGATTGAAAGAGGAGTTTTTCCACGTGTATTGGCGTGCCCAATTTTCTCTATTCCTTCTTTCTTATTGTTTATACGAGTCGATTCCCAACAAATATAAAATTAACTTAAAAACTGTCACATGTCACCAATTGATTGATCCATAAATTGATTTTAATGATTAACGTGGTCAAAGACTGAAATCATTAACGAAAGAATTTAATTAATTTTTTTAATTAACGTGAATCTTGTGGAAAGAGAGAATTGATTTTTAAAATTTTTTAAGTATCGATTGTGCCTTTAAAGTCTTCCAAAATTGTCTTTCTAGTTGCTGCCTCAATGCTTTACTAGTGGCTAGCTAAGCCAACTATAAAAGCCATGTTGAGCTTCGGCTCAAGTCAAGCTGCCCATCTTAGTTGACTATTCAACCATGGATTTCACAAAAAGGGCCTGTGTTGAAACTAATTTACGAAGCTACCATTACCTACAATCGCAGGCTTCCCATGGTCGTACCATGCAGCACGTTGTTCCGTGGAAAAAAAATGGTCAAACCTGAAAATCTATGTAATGGAGATTTATGTCAGAAGAAAAAGGACTAAAAATGTTAAAAATGCTTTAAAACAAATTCTTTATATATATAAAAGTTTAAAATTTTAAAATTTTATTATTGTCTTAAATAAGCTTTCATATATTTATGTTGAGAATTTTGTTAAATATAGATTAAAGCTTTGGTTTATTTTAGCTACCAAAATTAAAATTCTGAAAAAATACAAGTAATTGGTCAAAACTTATTTACCTACAAATTAAAAATAAAAAATTAATTACAATTTTAAAAAAATAAGAATATTGCATTTTATTATTGTAATCAAAACTACTAGAGGCACTTAAAAAAAAAAAACTACTAGAAGCAATCGCAGGCCACAGTTTAAAAAAAAAAGAATTCGTGTTACAACAGAACTCTTAGCACGTGACTTGACTTTTTTTTTTCATATTTCATTTTATCATTTTTGAGCACGTAGCAAATTATAAATTAACAATGAGGTATGTACTATGATAATTAAAGTAAATTAATGTTATATAAAGTGATTAAATTAAATTAAATTAAAATGTTCTATAATATAATTAAATTAATATTGTTGCATGCAATTATATTATTTTGTGATTTATGTTGAGATTTTAGTTTTAAATTTTAATTATAATTTAATACATTATTATTTAAAATATTATTATTATTAATGTCAAGAAAATCATATTTAAAATTTAATTTAGAAAATAGAACCCTCTTCAAATAACTAAAAAGAAAGTATTTTTAAATTCAAAGAACTATTTCGAACTCGAGTTTTCATATATACAATCGTACATTCTTTTATATAATATATATATGATTAGCATATACGGTGCTTTGATTAAAATATGATATAACAAAAAAAATTAAAAATTAAAAATTAAAAATTAAAAATCTATTTTAATATTAGGAACACGATTAATGTATAAAAATATTTTATTAATATGACCAAAATCAAAGTAGAAAATCATTATACAAACAATACAAATAATATATATATATATATAAAAATTAAAAACTGCTTCTAGTTTGTTTCAATTTTGAAATCTTTCCATTACGATACCGAAAGAAAAAAAAATTAAAAACAACGAAATGTAGAAAAAATGAAAAAATATATTATACCTCCAATGAAATTATTGTAATTGTGAGTAAGGACCTATTTGTAGGCTGAAGAGAATTAAATTCCATATAAATTAGGGAAATAATATTTACAAGGACCTACTTTTTAAAAGGATAAATTAATTTAAATAATTTATAATCCATGTTAGTTGAGAATTTAAAATTTCATTGTAAATTTTAATAAAACTCTGTTTGATTTTTACTATTATTAATTTCAATAAAATTTTAGATAATAATTTTATAAGCGATAATAACAATAGTTTAAAATTTTAGAGAATTTATTTAAAGATTAAATCACTTTTAATTAATTTTATTTTAAAAATTGATGATATACATTATGATTTTATTACCTAATTAAAAATATAATAATTAGATAAATTCGAGATGCGTCACTTGTTGCAATATGAATACTTGTGTATCTTGTTATATATATGATTTGATGTTTATTTATTATTTATTTTAATTTAATTATTATTAACATGTTTTTGTTTAAATAAATATTTTAAAATTTATTAATTGTGTTTTAGTTTAATTGATATCGTTGCTATTGTTGCAATAAGAGAATGTAGTTTGAACACCATAGAACACGTTTTTCCTTTGATTTAAAATTTTAAAATATAAATAAAATTAGATGATGTTTAAGTAAAAAAATATAAATTACAAATAGAAAGATTGAACACGTATTTAATAGGAATAAAGTATAAAATTTTAAATAGAAGATTTTCAGTCACCAAAATTTAATTTATTATAATAAAATATCAATGGGTCAAGTAATAAAAACTGGAAAATGATATGCAAAGTTTAAAATTTGTGTATTGTAAATAAAAAAAAAAAAGGTCCGAATCATAAGCAGCAGGGAATCGAGGTAATGGCAAAAACGTAAATACCAAACAAAGAGTCAAAAGACAAAACAAATCTAACTAAAAAAAATTATAAATAAAAAAATAAATCTCAAAACAAAATCAGTGACTCGCTCCCTCCAAACTCAGTCACAAATGAAACTTTGAAAATAAACCCGATCAAATTTCCCGGCGAAACAGAACCAAAACGGAACAAATAAACGGCCTCAAAGTTCGGTTCCCATGTCTAAAACCCGGTTCACATTTCTCTTCTTCATCTTCTTCTTCATCACAGTGATATATTCACAGTCCGTAAACCACAATGAACGGACCCTTCTTCTCAACGTTAAGCAGCAACTGGACAATCCACCGTCCATATCTTCATGGAACTCATCATCTTCGCCGTGTGATTGGCCGGAGATAATCTGCACCGCCGGTTCCGTCACCAGACTCCACCTCCGTGACAAAAACATTATGACAACGATTCCGCCGTCAATATGTGACCTCAAAAACCTCACTTTCCTAGACCTTTCCTTGAATTTCATCCCTGGGGAATTCCCTAGTACGCTTTACAATTGTTCAAAGCTTCAATACCTAAACATTTCTCAAAACTATTTTGTCGGTGAAATCCCTGACGATATTCACCGATTATCAACTCTTGTTTCCCTTGATATTAATGGTAATAATTTTTCTGGGAATATTCCACCCAGTATTGGGAGATTACCACTGTTGCAAACGTTATATTTACACCAAAACCTTTTCAATGGAACATTTCCTAAAGAAATTGGTGATTTGTCCAATCTTCAAACTCTGGGTCTGGCTTATAATGGCTTTTCCGCCATGGAAATACCTTGGGAATTTGGTTTCTTGAAGAAATTGGTGTATTTATGGATGACGGAAGTCAATTTGATCGGTGAAATCCCGGAAAGTTTAAACAATCTTTCGAGCTTAGTGCATTTGGATTTGTCGAGAAACAATTTGGAAGGTCCAATTCCAAGTAATTTGTTTACTTTCGAGAATCTAACTTATGTGTATCTCTTCAAAAATCATCTTTCAGGTGAAATACCCAAAGCCATTGATGCTTTGAATTTGGTTCAAGTTGATCTTTCCCAGAATAATTTGACCGGCGAAATTCCACAAGGGTTCGGCGAGTTGCGGTATTTGGATTTTTTTAACTTGTTTTCGAACCAGTTGACCGGAGAATTGCCGGAAAGTTTCGGTCGACTGCCTGCTTTGAGGGATTTTAAGGTTTTTGACAACAACTTGACTGGAGTTTTGCCGCCGGACTTCGGGCTTCATTCAAAGCTGGAAGCATTCGAGGTGTCGGAGAATCAATTCAGCGGCAGATTGCCGGAGAATTTATGCGCCGGTGGTGTTTTACAAGGAGTGGTGGCTCATACAAACAATCTCGAAGGTGAAATACCGAAATCGCTCGGGAATTGTTCGAGTTTACTCACTTTTCAACTTCAACACAACAAGTTTTCCGGCGAGATTCCGTCAAGTTTATGGAACACTTTCAATTTATCGTCTTTGATGTTAAGCAACAATTCGCTTACCGGCGAGTTACCGAGCGATGTTGCATGGAACATGTCGAGGGTCGAAATCAGCAACAACAATTTCTCCGGCGAAATCCCAGCCGGAATTTCATCATGGTCGAATTTGGTCGTCTTTAAAGCCAGCAACAATTTGTTTTCCGGTCAAATCCCCAAGGAGATAACCAATCTTACTCGACTCATCACATTACTTCTCGACGGCAATGATTTTTCCGGCGAACTACCGTCGGAAGTCATCTCGTGGGAATCGTTGAATACATTGGATGTATCCAACAACAATCTATCGGGTCAAATCCCTGCTGCAATCGGATCCTTACCCGATTTAATCAACTTGGATTTATCCGAAAACCATTTTACTGGTGAAATCCCATATGGGATCGGCAACTTGAAGCTCACTTCTCTGAATTTATCATCAAATCAACTTTCCGGGAAAATCCCATATCAGTTGGAAAATCCTGCATATGAAAACAGCTTTTTGAACAATGTTGATCTATGTTCAGATGATCCAAAACTAAATCTTCCAAGCTGTACTTCCATGGTGAATGAGCCCAAGAGATTTTCATCTAAACATGTCGCCATGATTGTACCTCTTGCAATCCTTGTTTCCTTGGTTATTGTTGTACTGGTGCTTTTCATTGTTAGAGACTACTATAAGAGGAAGAAGATTGGGCAATATTTAGAGACATGGAAGCTGACCTCATTTCAGAGATTGAACTTCAGTGAAATGAACATATTGTCCAATTTAGTAGATGATAATCTCATCGGTGTTGGTGGCTCGGGGTTGGTTTATCGGGTTGAAATCGATCGTTCCGGGGAATTTGTTGCGGTGAAGAAAATCGGGAATTGTGAGAAACTTGATCGCAAGCTTGAGCAAGAGTTTCTATCAGAAGTTGAAATATTGGGAAACATTCGTCATTGCAACATAGTGAAGCTATTGTGTTGTATTTCGAGTGAGGATTCGAAGCTTTTAGTGT
Organism: Gossypium raimondii; assembly: GCF_025698545.1. NCBI lineage: Eukaryota > Viridiplantae > Streptophyta > Magnoliopsida > Malvales > Malvaceae > Gossypium > Gossypium raimondii. Next base: position 51,110,099 of record NC_068571.1, read on the forward strand.
ACGAGTATATGGAGAATCAGAGCCTTGATAAATGGCTTCATGGGAATAAAAGGTCATTTCCTCGTGGTGTTTTGGATTGGCCGACGAGGTTGAAAATTGCTATTGGAGCCGCACAGGGATTGTGTTACATGCACCATGAATGTCCTACACCGATCATCCACCGTGACGTGAAGTCGAGCAATATTCTGTTGGACAAGGAGTTCAAGGCCAAAATTGCAGACTTTGGACTTGCAAAAATGCTAACAAGGCATGCATCGCACACAATGTCAACAGTTGCAGGGTCTTTTGGTTACCTTGCCCCAGGTAAAAAAAATATGCTCAAAACATGATTGCTTTAACCCTTTTAAATAACTAGAGCATTTATTTTAACACAAAAGCTATCATTTGTGTCGCAGAGTACGCGTACACGACGAAAGTCAATACGAAGGTCGATGTCTACAGCTTTGGAGTGGTGCTACTCGAATTGGTGACGGGAAGAGAAGCGAATAGCGCGAATGATAGTATGAGCCTAGTGCAAAAGGCATGGCAAAACTTCTCGGAGGGTGATAAATCCATAATTGAAATACTTGATCCAGAGGTAAAAGAATCATGTTGCTTGGGGGCAATGATAATGGTATACAAGGTAGGGATCGTTTGTACACGCGCATCGCCTTCAACCAGGCCGTCGATGAAGGAAGTTCTGCATGTACTCCAACGCTGGTGTCCTGAGGATGGCTGGAGTACCAAAAGAGTGGGAAGTGAGTTCGACGTTGCTCCACTTCTTGGCGGTGCCGGTGCCGCTGCCGGTGCCACATATTTTTCCAGCTACAAGAATAGTGAAGAGGGATCCGAGGATAGAGTTTAGAATGCCTGGATTAGATTAGCAGTGGTGATTCTCAACCAAAAAAAAAAAACAAAAAACAAAAAACTGTGGGAATCAGCTTTGTTCGTCACATTAACATGGGATTTCTCAGCTAAATATTCCACTGACCAAAAGCAACCATGGACTATCGTATAGCTGTAAGTGTGTGCACTTGTGCTACTGTCTTTTTAGAATCTTCCATATTCGTTTTAGATTTCATGTTAAACTCATCTCTTTCAACTTGAACTTAAAAGAGATTGTAATATATTTTATCTATCTTACTACTGTTGATTGTAAATATCAATATATACTATCCGATATATGTTTTTCTTTCTTCATGAAATTGAGAGGTTCTGGAGAGCTCAGATGCAAGTATTCTTCAAAACAGAATGTTTCCGAAGAGTAATAAATCTACACTTAATACACTGACACCTCGAATAATTGAACTTTCTTTATACAATATACTACCCTAACTAATTTCTGAAAAAGCTAATATTTATATCTATAAATTTATATTTTATATTATTCTTTCTAAAATAAACAATCAAAATTTATTTTATAATAAGAAAATATTTTGTAATAATCAATGGTATAATGCTTAATTAAAACTTAATTTAAATGACATATATTACATATATGAGAGTACATATTGACACATTAGAGTTATAAGTAATAAATGAAGCTAAACATTATTTAAACGAATACTCATATTTATATAATTAAAATATTCATATTTTTACATTAGGTTAAAATATGTTATAAGTCTTTATTAAATTTGAAATTTTGTATTTTTATTTTGGATTAGCCCTACTTTTTAGATATTAAAATTTAGGTTCAGTTGTTAGCATTATTAAAAATATTTTGTTAAATTCATGTTCATTATAACCCCATTTTTTAGTTACATGAATCTTGAGTATTTTATTTAAAATGTGACAACAAAAGAATTGGCAATGTTAACAATTGAACTTGATTTTAAATGAAAAGTAGAGTGATTAAATTCTTGAAAATAAAAGTACAAAGATTAAATTCTAAATTTGTGAAGAATACAAACTTATGACATATTTTAACCTTTATACTACAAAACATTTATTATTAATATATTTATAATTGTAATAAATATTTATTAAAATATTAATATTAAATATTTTCAATAATATATGAAGAATATTATTTAAAACTATTATTTTTAAATTTTATTATTAAAATAATTTATAAAAATAATATATTATATTTATTAATAATATCTTATATAATTAGATATAGATAATTAAATATGTACATTTAATAATGTTAAAGATTATAATTTTTATTAATATTTATTGATTTTAAATATTTTAAAGTAAAAAATTTATTGTTAATGTAAACATAAAAAATTTATATAACAATAAAATCACCAAGAAAGGAGTTTTGGAAAATGATTTACACTTTTCATAAAACTAATACAGGAAAATACAAAAAAATATTTTTCAAAAAACATTTTCAATAAAACAAACGAAATTAAATCCAAATTCTTTTTAAGTTAATCCTGAATAGATGTAAATAAAACACTAATGCCCACAAGCTATTCGAGTTCAACTTAAAAAAAATTGATATTTACTTTGATAATTGCAAGTCAAACTCAAACTATCGATCGAGCTAAATTTAAACTTTTGGATAACTCGAACAGCTTGCATTATTAAGGTTTTTACATTTTTATATTATTAAATTACATTATTAACCTTAAATTATTGAATTCAAGCTCGAGCAAACTTTAATCGAGCTCGAAAGACACAATTATATCTTGAACCAAAATCAAACGTAAAAATTGAGCTAAGGCACAAACTCGGCAATATTCAGACCCGATTACACCCCTAATTACATGTATAAACCCACAACCTCTAGGCGAACACAAAAACATCAACGTCAATTAGCTTGCACTCAATTAGCACAATGGAAGTTTTTTAATAGTTAATTAAATGCGCATTAAATAAATAATTAACGAGTACGCAATATATATACTCTTTTTCCAATCAATCTCTTTAACAAATTTAGCTATCCAGTATCCAACTGTGGGCATCCATGCAGGGGCGTTCCTATAAGAGAGAGATGCGTATACAGATAATGACTTGAAAGCACTGAAAAACTGTATCACAAGTGTACATAGTATTACATAAGATTAAGAAGAAAAAAAAAAAGAAAAGGTCTAAATGTTACACGGCAACACTCCAGTTTGATTTACAATTTACTTGATGAAGAGTTGTTCATTCTTGAATGGGAGGCAAGAAGCATGCGACAACACTCAAGTAGCAAATATATATATATAAAAAGAGAGATGGCAAAGTCTTACAAAGAACCAGAGGCACTTTAGTAGCTTCTTGGCTCTCCTCCAAAGGTTAAAATAAAACCCAAAACACCACAACCAAACCTAAAAGTATAAGCCAAACAACGCAGCTCTCCACTGCACGGGTCGAATGTGCTGCCAAGTCCACTCACACTCGGTATACCTGTAAAACCATAATGTAAGCCAGCAAATAATGGGACACTTACTGAGGTGTACTGGCCTTACTCCTTGGGGCAACAAAGGTTTCTCCCGACGCCTCATCTACAACACATTATGCCGTTGACTTCAAACTCAACCTGCTATAAATAAATCAAAAAAAAAAGAAAAAAAAAAACAGAACAGCAGAAAGAGATCATAACTTGCATAAAGAAAATTGAAGTTCCAAAAAACACATGCCTCATCACTGGCTTCTGCAAAGTTTCTGACCTAGCTCCATCTTGTGAATTTACAACCTTTCCAACTGAGATACTTGGCTATACAACAAAATACAGGTAAAAAAAGCTAGTTAGGTAAATAGGTCACCAAAAAAGTTAAGTCATAAAAAATATAAGAAATAAGAGGAAGGTCAAGTATCTGAGCCTTAGACACAAAACACAGTCAAGGTCTTAAGCACAGTTACTGGAAAATAGCACGTATGATGGTGGAGCAGGACCTGCCACCACATATGCACCAGTTAGGAGATTGGCTGATAATTAAGGTGATAAAAACATTACGGAAGACAAAAAGCTACAAAAAGAATTGCAATGATGACAGGAAAATCACTTAAGAGATTCCTAAAAACACGATAAGTAATGAGATTCTCTAATTCTAAATCATCAGATACCAAAATTTTGCTCCCACACCATCAAACATCAGGTCATGCACATTTTTGAAAATAAAATTCAAAAACCAGGATTGACAGCCACAATGACCCAACGATACAGAAAAAAAAAAGGAACAAAAAAGCTAGCCTATATAGAAAGCAAACAGTAAGAGAACAGGCTATAAAATAGAAAAAAAATATGCAAGTAATTTATGTCCAAGTGTTAGATTCAAAACCTTTAATTCTTCAGACAAGCTGTTTTGGAAAACAGCACTAGCATTCAGGTGCCCTTTTTCCAGAAGTGAATCCAAATCAGCTCCGCAGACACTACCCTGCAAAGACCCCTGACTCTCACTATCTCCAGAACTTCCAGTATTCTCACTGCCATCTGCTACAATCTTTAACCCAAATACCTCAAACAAAGAAACTCACCTTGCAATTGAGGTTCTGCGCATTGGAACTTGACCCAAATACACTTTCAGCAATTTCTACCGCTGCTGTTTGATTACATGCTTTGACCACCTCTTGATCGACCTCGGCACCCACTCCTTTCCAGTTCAAAATTCTCCTAGAAGATCCAATTTCAGGATCATTGATGAAAGCTGATGTCGAATCTGCAGTTTTCTCTTGATTCAAGCCAGCCTTGCATGTTTCTCTTGTTTCAAAATCAGAAACTTCACATGGAGAAAGCAACTCCTGCCTAAACGGTAAGCCTATCTGCTCAGCTGACTCTACACTTCTAACTACTGATGAATCATCTATGTCTAAAGAAGTCTGCCCTCGTAAGCTATCAAGATCCACAGTTCCTCGATGCTCTACTTTAACTGCTTGACCATTGCTATTATGAGATGTTCCAACAGACTTGCTTGTAATAATATCTGGAGAAACCGACTCCATTCTCAGGGGGCTAATTGAGGCTCGCTTCTCAGGCTTGTTCAATTTTTCATCAACTGTCTCATCATCACGTTTTCTCTTAATTTGTCTTTCCGCAGAGCCTGAGCGGGACGTCGTGACATCTTCACAAGTTTTTCCAGTCTGCTGGCTTGGATGCCTCAATGATCGAGGCCGTCTATATCCATCAGGGAAAACAAACGCTGGGAGCTGCCTCCTACGAACATGAGAAACATAAATATCCATTCCTGGTTTCCAGTACATGTACATGCTTATCTCTTGTCTGAACTCATCAACTGTTCCACGTATGTCAAATTGTTGACCTTCTAGACCACTCACTCCCTCTTTCCTCTGCAAACCCATGAAAAAAGCACAATGTGGGAACTGCTTGGATGTATCAACATACTCGTTTGGGTAAGGGTGACACTGCAACATTCCATTTGTGTCCCGCTCTATCTGCAGAATGATATGGAAACATCATCTTCTAAGTTACCATAATGATTAAATGAAACATAGTAGCTTAAAGTTCAATAGACTACTCCCCCAACACAGCCAATTTTTTACCTTCAAGGTTAGCTGTCTAAGCCGAGACTCTACCCAGCCTTTCCATGCCAGTAAATCATCAGCATCTGCCGAAACTATGTCAACTTGTAGATAGTTTTTGTATGCCTCAAAGAAAAGATGAGGCTCAAACAAAGCACTCCATTGAGCTTTGTTTAGCTCAATCTCCTACATCAAGAAAAAGCAGCTAAATCATCAATAGTTCAAACTTCAACAAAGGCAGCTAAACCTTAACAAAAAGAACCATGTATTGTCTCACCTCACATATTCTATTACCAAATTGGAACTGTTCCATCATAACACGAAGTGTACTTAAAGAGACATTGTAACTGGAATTCATGCAAGGATATGCAGGAGTAATTATTGGCATATGATGGAAACGGTCCCGAGGATTCTTGCGCGGATCCCAGACTGGAAAGCCAAGTTCATCCTCTTCTATTGAACACAACATAACAGGGTTTGGCCACCTCCATTGAGTATAAACTCTGAAAAATCGAGAAACCAGCATGCTAGGTACTGCATTGGGATAAAGTTGGCACACACGAGCAACTAGAAGAGCCCAATTTACACCTCCTAGGAATCCAGTAACCTAAGAGAGTAAACTCAGAAAATTAAGTACATAATATGAAAGCAAAGACGACAATGAAGAAAAAAGTTGAAACCAATAAATAGCAATCTTACATTAGAATAAACTCCACGCCTCTTTGCCCAGAACTTCAAACATCTAAGTGTCATGCGGAAGTGCTACAATAGAGTGATAGATTAGAAGACTGCAAAATTAGACAAAAAATAGAACAAGTGCCGCTAGGCATACAAATTATTTACCTTGACATTTGGGACAAGTTTAAGGATTTGATCAGCAACCCTGCACCCATTAAGACTTCGAACAGTTTGCTCATCAACATTATGCAGCACAGATTCACGTGAGATGTCAAGGTCCTGTTGATTAGATTAAAACAAAATATATATCAAAGTAGACAGCAACTAAACATGCACTGCATTACTAGACTTCAAACACTACATTTTTCATCATACATCTATTTATACCATATGACCATATATTGCACAGCAAATTTTACATTATGAAAATTCTGTATTGGTGGTCCCAACAGCAAAGGTAACATCTCTTGTCTCAAACAGAAATGCAGTTAAAATATTCCAAGAACCCTCCAACTCCTGGTCAAATTCATTTTGAACAAACAAAACCATCAAAATATACTCTCTTTTTTTTTTTATTTTCTATGCTAGAAGTTAATTTACTTTTTGCAACTATTTGGAAAATACTAATTAAAAGGTACTGATACCGAATCTCATATACTATGATGTATCTATGAGTTGCAAAAGGTCAGAGATGAAAATTAATTTTTTTTTTCATCAGTTATGAAGGATAATAAGATATTGTATTCAAAAGAATACAACATTAGGATATCACTATATTTAAGATAGCTTATAAATTATTAAAAACCAAAAATGTTAGAAGGTCTAGTTGACAATGCATCAAAAAACCAAGAAAAGAGAAAAAAAGAGGCAATTTCTTTAGCATAAAATAGCTTGCAACACCCTGCACTATGTGAAGGAAATCATTTTTGGCCTTCACGTGATTATAAGAGATGTAGAGTTGGCAAGAGTGTTCATTCAAAAAAACAAAAAAGGATTACAAACTTACATCTGGAACGACCAAAAGAGATATACTTGCATAAAGAAGATCAATAGATATCCCTTGGAACTTGAACCTCATTACTGGGACATGAGCATCTGGAACCGGTTGAAGTTCAGTGACTTCTTCCATCTCAGCCAAAATATCATGCAAAATGATGAAGAAATCTTCCTGGAGAAATTCAAAACGAATATAAATAAAACTCAAACTAAAGGACCAACAACTAATCTCAAGGTAAAACAAAGACTTAGCTAGATTAAACACACCTCTCGGTTCACATAAGATGGCCCAACACACAAAGTGTCTATGTCAGCCCCAGGTCCATGCACCTATCAAAACAGAACGTTTTTGCTTATTATCTAAGTATAAAAAGATGTCATTGACTAATGCTGAAGAAAAAATAAACACAACAAATTAAACAGAGTAAACATCTAAGGCAATTGGTACATGCCCAGGCACCAAGAGAAGTTATTAATTTTTCCAAAAAACAGAAAAAACAATGAAACCAAAGTATAGTAGCTAGATTTTCAACAACCAAATACCATAAGGAACTTTATAGAAGGTATTTTTTTTTTCTCAGTTGCAAGCCTACCTCTATATCCCTTAGGCCATTTTCTTATCAAACTCATATATCCTAAAATACCAGGCAAAACGAGTTTGCTATATTTCAAACCAAATTTCTATGATTGCAAAGAAATGTCATGAAGGTTAGAACATAAGTTTATCAAACAGCAGTTACGATGAAGGAATTAGGAATTTATGCTTACCCCTAAACGGTATGATCCAAAAGTGAAAATGACAGCATTTGCTTCCTCCACCATCTGATCAGTGTAGCCTCTTTGACGAGTTAATTGCTTTACCCAACTTTTTACAATCTATAAGGAAAATAACTCACTAGTTTAGAACCACACCAAAAAATTGGTTTATCCTTTTACTGACAAATGAACATGATAAAACCTTGCAAGTCCATTCCTCTTTTTTATCTGATTATTCTTTCAGATATTTTCTTATAAAAATACAACAAACAGTAAATAAAAATTCAAGATTTAGATCACCATGCAATTACCGTAACATGCAAGCCAACTAGGTGCTTATAGTCAATTCATAAGTAAAACACGAACCAGTAGGTCCGAGAAACGCAATTTACCAAAAAATATTCGCATTTTCTTCATTTACGGAGATGAGAAGGCAGCAAGTAAAACAAACTCAATTGTTTGCTAATTACCTCAGAGATATGGCCAAGAACCTCCTCTCTTTTCGCAGCCTCCTCTTTGCTCTCGTAAAGCCCCGACTCTATCAGAAACTACAGAAATAAACAAAAAAAAAAGTGAAATTAAATCAACATAAAAATAAGAAATCCTAAAAACAACAGACTAATATATTGCCTTCTCTAATTCCGTATTCCGCTGAATATCAGCCTCACTAGGCCCCGCGAGTGATATTGGTTTCGTGATTCCATAATTCTTCGGAGGCAGTGATTGTTTCTGCAAAGATCCGTTCGGGCTCTGAGTCTCCATCGGTTTCACCACTAACCAGACCCTCAAAAAAAAACGCAAGCTTGGATTTAACCCCAAATCCAATACAAAATCAAGCAATCGTAATGGAGATCGAACCGATATAGCAAATCACTAAGGTAATGAATTTCAGATTAGAACATAAATCTCAAGCAAAATCAAGGAAAATCGAAAACTCTCTCTCTTCTTTTTTTCCTTTTTTTGAAGATGAATTTTTGAGGCAAAAAAATTTTCTTTTTTTAAAAACGAACACAAGAGGTAACAGATCGGAACCCTAATTTGTTTGATAGATTCAACGAAGAAGGGTCAAAGACGGAATCTTTCAAGGATGGAGGAACGGATCTAAACACGATGTTGAAGAACAGAGAGAGAGAGAGAGAGAGAGAGAGAGGAAAGATCGAGAGAGAGAGGGGGAAATTTGAGAGGAAAAAAAGAGAGGAGGCTCCGCCGTTTCGGTGGCGTAAGGGAGCGTTTGGTAGGGTGTTTTCCTTCTACCTTTTTTTTTTTTCTTTTTTTTCCCCTTTTGATTAAGATGACTGACTAAAAATAATTAATTGCCAGATTTATTTATGATATTTATTTTAAGTTGAGGATCGGAACCGAAATAAAAATTACTTTGTTGTGGCAGGCGCCTTCTTTTTCTCCGTTTTATTTTTTCTTTATTCTCTCTTTTGTCTTATAGACTTATACTTTGGCTTTAAAAATATCTAAGAACTTCATATCTCAGTTTTATAAAATTATAAAGTTAAATCTAAGAATTTGGGAGCGGTCAAATCCACAGTTTTAATATAAATTATTGCTTCATTGTTCTAATCAATTTAATTTATCTATTCCAATTAATTAAATGAATTATTAAAATTTTATAAAAATTAAAAAATTAAAAATTTAGTTTAATTGATTTTTTGTCCAGTACCAATATCTGAGTTAACTGGTTCAATACTTTATTTTTTGAATCAACGTCCTTACAGGTTCCTGATCTAATCTATCTGACGAGTCGATCCAATTCAATTTAAATAACTTTAACCAAACCAATCAAACTATTTATTTTTGGTTCGTCTAGTTTAGATCAAATAATTTATTAAAAAATTATGATATTAAAAAATATAAAATATGGTTCAGCCGATTCAATCATTAGTTTAATTGGTTTTTAAATTGATTCAATTAGTTCATAGGCACGAATCAATTAAAATTTTATCTCTCTTTAAACCGATGCCTTAACATGCTCTTGATCAAACTAGTTTGGTACGATTATGAAAACACAAATTAAATCTTTATTTTAATACAAAATTGAGAAGCAACTCTAACTATTGATAAACACGTAAATTTAAGCATTGATTTTGGCTATTTTTTCATATAAATTATTAAACTCTTATTTTTATTAAAAACACTGAAATTTATCACTATCTGATTTAATTGTTTAACGGCAATTTTTTATCAATTTCTTATATATTCATGAATTGCTAAATTGATTATTTTCAAATTAATAATTAAATTATTTAATTTAATTAATTTTTCAATTTTCATAAAGCACGAGAGTAAAATCTCAATAATGAAAATAGAAGAATTAACCTTTTAATTTTCATAAATTTAAAATTAGACCAAAATAAATAAATAAAAGATAAGACTTTAGTTTATAAGAGTAACTGTTAAATAGTTGGTGATGGTGGGTGGGGTTGTCGGTCCTTAATCATTAAAGTTATGCAATAAAAACAATAAAAAATTACAAATGCCAAAATTTAAATTCATGCTACAAACATTTATAATGTGTTTTTTAACAATTTCAATTAAAGTTTTATTTTGATATTTTTATAAATTCTAACTTTATTACACAATTTATTTATTTCAAATACATTATTTTCACACATATAAACATGTAATAAAATTTATAGTACAATATTAATTGCATGTAGATTATTAAATGAAATTAGCATTTTAATTTTTTTGAGCATATAAATTATGACACCATCTAGATAATTGAAAAGAAAAATTAGACCAAGCCCTCGACAACCACCTATAGTTGGTTGTGTCAAAATGAACATAGACAATGCAAGAAAACCTCATATACCAAACTTGCTTGCTCAGTTGGGATTACTAGAGACAATCATGGTAAATGGATATTTGGCTATGGTCGCAATATTGGGAAATGTAGTGTTGAACTTAAGTTGCTATGGTCTACGAGGTGGAAATTGGTTGTATTGGAATGTGATTGTTTATTGATATGCACAATAAAAGAACTTTGCGCTCGAGTATGGGTGGTTCACATCGTGCATATTTACAGGGAATCTAATGGAGCGACTAATGCCTTAGCTGGTATGATGTTTGACTATAAATTGGATCTCCATGAATTTGCTTCGCTTTCCCAACAAATTGATACTTTTGTTCTAAATAATTTACAAGATGACATTAATGTAATCACGGATATGTAAATTGCTACTCTTTTTTTGTAAGAAAAAAATTAAAATCAAAATTGAAGCATTTATATTTATAGTACACATTTTTGGATTAAATAAGATAATCAATATTTAAAGTTTTATATTTAAATATTTAGTTTTGAAATGGTAGATGATTTTGAATAAAAGTTATGAAAATTTATTTGGTATATTATTAGTGGAGTTTTTAAATTTTGATAAGTAAAATTAGAGGGTGACAAGTGTCCTGTAGAGGTATAATATAAAATCAAAAAATAAATATTTAAAAAGAGAGGCACATATCAAAATTTCAAAAGCTTGTGGAATAAAAATATATATTCTCAGTGTACTAAATAGTAACCCAAAAGTTATATATTTTTAATATCTTTTTATATTTGTATATAAAATCTAAAAACATACAATTTTTGAGTTATTAATATTTTTTTTGGTGAATTATAATAGGAGGGCAAAGCCTTAATAGTAAGGTGACTAGCGCCACACCTGGGACAGTGAACACATTGACTATCAAGCCAATACACGAGTTTCTTATTAATATTTTAACTTTATTATTTTAATTAAATTCTCATTTGTTTTTTATATCAAATTTTTTCTAAAATATATTTGTTAGATAATTATTTTCATCTACGTTGTGAGTGTCTCATAATGTAGTGTGCATTATATATCTATACTATTCTTTTATGCACTATATATATACTATTAATTTATAATGTTAATTAAATAATTGATTGAGGTGTCACGAATTAGCTCAACACCAACTCAATCAATAAAACCACTTAAAAATATTTTTATAAGAAAGAAATGAATATTAATATATTGATATTTTGTCTTTTTTCCTTATTTTTATATGAAATGTAATAAAACAATCCTTAACTAAATAGTTAAGGATGAAACTAAAATTGATAATAAATTAACTATAGATACTTTATCACTTTATTTATGGTAAAAATATTACAAAACTTCCTATACCATATCTTGGATTATATTTTAACTTCTCTATTGAAAAAATAATAAATTAAAATAATGATATGATTTTCTGTTATAAAAGAATTTATATGAAATTTCAATGGAGTATTGCAGAACATTGAGCAGAGGTAGATGGTCATTAAGAACCCCCCCCCCCCCAGGTTCCTTAAAATAAATCTCAATCATTCTTAAAATTTGCAGGCAGGTCATAATTCAATCAAAGAGAAAGTATATCATCAACCCAATGTGCTGTACTTGTATTAATACATTTTGTTCGTGGACCGATGAGCAGCCATCACTTTGGAAGATCTGATCCCTATGTGAGCATTGCTCAAGGATTTAGACCTAAATGGTGCATTTACTCCTTTTCTATATATCTTTTTTACTTTTTCAATTAAGAAATGCATTAAATATATGTGATACAATTTACATACCATTAATAAGAGTAAATCATTTACAAATTGAATTTATATCATTGATATGAGTTGAACACTCTAAAATAATGGCACAAACGCTAGGGATCAACTACTTTGTTAAATAGATACAATGGAACCCAAAAACTGCAAACCAGCTTAAATTCTAGAATAGAAAATCAACATTTGAACATAAAACCCAGGAAGGAAAACAATGCATTATGCGACCAACATCATTAAACTGTAACACATATAGTAAAGTTGCTCTCAGTCCATTTTGCATTACCTTCGGATGAGGTATTCAAGCAGTTTTGTTGTCAAACTGAGCTCGAGAATTCTTCCTAGCGCTTTCCAACACGGTTTTATCAACAGTAATGAAGTAAGCGGCAATCGATGCTGTTTAACCGATACACAGATAAGACATATTACGACGAGAAAAACTATTATAATCAGATGTCTTAATTGGATTCATACATTAATAATACATAGAAATAATGCATACCACAAGTTAGGACTAGTGAGAATATGATTGCTTTTGAGTAACGCTAATAAATTTTAAGTAGTATAGGTTTCAGAAAAAACCTCCACTTATGATAAGTGCTTGAGCAGTATGGTTGAGGTTTGCCTTTGCCCAAGCAACCTTACGAACTGCAATCAACTGAGAAAAACACATAAGGGTTGCCAATTAATTTATGGAGATTAAATTCCTAAAATTTCTTAAAATAAAAGCAAGAGGATTAGATGCCAGGTGTAGTGAAAGTATTGTGAGTTCAAGCATATTTTAAACGATCATGAAACTGTAATTACATGTTCTCTACCACTTACACAGACAATCAGTAACCAAAGAAAAACTTTGCAGGAAAATCTTGTAAAATGAAAACACAGACAGGAAGGAATAATTAATATTGGTATTAATAAAAGAACAACCAATAAGAGAAAGGTTAAGGTTTAACTTACTGTAGGCACAGCGGTAAAAACGCCGGTAATGGCAGCAGCCTTGAGACCGGCACGAATACCTTCTGCATTAGTTTCCTAAAATTTTAATATCTGATATATACATATGTATATACTCAAATTTAATAAAAAAAAGTTTTTTTAAAGCGAATTACAAGGGGAAAATGCAACATGATTTCATGGGATGCCAGCTTTGATCACCGAAATTTTAAGGAAATGAAAGATTCAAAGCCAAAAAAAAAAAAAAAAACCTTGGGAGGATTGCTGGGCTCTCAATTTCTTCTGGTCTTCAGCGGGAGAAGGAATTATGAAGAACTTTGCTCTTCTCTGTACCCAAACATCCCTCATTTCTGACGGAATTCCCATTTTTTAAAAATAAAGATTTGATTCAACAAGATGGGGGAGAATGATGATCGAAGAGAGTTTAAAGAACAAAGAGAGAAGAGGCGTAATTTGATTTGGCAGGCTGCCTGCCAATGCCATCACCTTTTTAATATGTTTATTCACCTTTTTAAGATGTTAGAATCAACTGACCCAAATTCTTATTTAAATATCAAATAAAATAAAAGTTAAATCCCTATAGAATTGTACTTCTTTTATTTTATTTTAGAATAAGGTTTTTTAAACCTTATTAAACTCCATCTATTTGATATTATTTGAATATAAGTAGTTTCACTCCTATTAGAATAAGGTTTACAAGCCTATAAATAAGCATAGTCTACTCGTCTTGTGTTTAATTTTTTTCGACATAGTGAATTTTCTTCTCCTCTGCCTATGGTTTTTTCCCGAAAGGGTTTCCACGTAAAATCTGTGTGTTCTTTATTTTTCTATTTCTATTTCTATTTTTATTTGCGATATATTGTCATTACAGACATTATATTTTTGTCAAATTGGTATCCGAGCTTTCGGGTTGTTCATCTCAATCACGGTAATGACGTCTTTGAAGTACGAAATTCCGCTATTGGATCGCAACACCAGATTTGCATTGTGGCAGATAAAAATGTAAGCAGTTCTTGCACAGATAGACTTAGAAGAAGCCCTACTAGGGATAGATAAGATGCCTTCAACTTTGACGGAAGAAGAGAAGAAGCGCAAGGATCGAAAGGCATTAACACAGTTACATCTGCATTTGTCTAACGAAATTTTGCAGGATGTGATGAAGGAAAAGACAGCCGCTGGATTATAGAAGAGGTTGGAACAGATATGTATGTCGAAAACTCTAACTAGCAAGCTACATATGAAGCAGCGTCTTTATGCTCATCGTTTGGAGGAAGGTGCATCTGTGCACGAACACTTAACAGTATTCAAAGAAATTCTCTCAAACTTGGAGGCCATGGAGGTTCAGTAGGAAAAAGAAGATCTAGGGTTGATTCTACTTTGTTCGTTGCCCCCGTCTTATTCAACCTTTAGAGATACAGTTTTATATAGCCGCGAGTCTCTCACAGTTGATGAGGTTTATGATTCTTTAACCTCATATGATAAGATGAAGCATCTTGTGCTTAAAACCGACTCTCAGGGAGAGGGTCTTATTGTTCGTGGGAGACAAAATCGAAATACTAATGATGATCGTGGAAGGACACAAGAACAAAATCCTCGCAGTAAATCTAAGGATAGATCGAAGTCTTCAAACAGAGGTAAAACTTGTAACTTTTGCAAAAAGAAAGGGCACATTAAATCAGAGTGCTATAAGCTACAGAACAAGATCAAAAGGGAGACTGCGAATCAAAATAGAAAACAACTAGAAAATTCTGGTAAAGTTGATGTTGTAGAAGATTACAGTGATGGTGAACTTCTAGTCACTTCTGTTAACAATTCCAAAGTGAGCGAGGAGTGGATCCTTGATTCGGGTTGCACCTTCCATATGAGTCCCAATCGGGATTGGTTTACAACTTACGAAATAGTGTCTGAAGGTATTGTGTTGATGGGAAATAATGCTTCATGTAGAATTACAGGTGTTGGAACAATTAGAGTTAAAATGTTTGATGGAGTTGTCAGAACACTCAATGACGTACGACATGTTCCAGAATTAAAGAGAAATTTAATTTCATTGAGTAATCTTGAATCAAAAGGGTACAAATACACAGCTGAAAGTGGGGTTTTGAAGATTTCTAAAGGTTCTCTTATTGTGATGAAAGGGCAGAGAAAAACTGCCAAGTTATATGTTTTACAGGGTTCTACTGTTACTGGTGATGTAGCTGTGTCATCCTCTTCCTTTTCAGATGATGATATTACTAAACTTTAGCATATGCGCCTAGGGCTTATGAGTGAGAATGGCATGACAGAATTGAGCAAAAGAGGACTTCTTGATGGACAAGGAATTTGCAAACTGAAGTTCTGTGAGCACTGCATTTTTAGGAAGCAAAAGAGAGTTCGATTCACCAGAGGAATCCATAACACGAAGGAAACGTTAGAGTATATTCATTCTGATCTATGGGGGCCATCTAGAGTGCCTTCGAGAGGTGGAGCTAATTATATGCTAACTTTTATTGATGATTTTTCCAAAAAAGTGTGGGCATTCTTTCTGAAGCAGAAAAGTGATGTGTTTTCTGCATTTAAGTCTTGGAAAACCATGATTGAAAAATAGACGGGAAAGCAAATAAAATATCTCCGCACAGACAATGGCTTAGAGTTCTGTTCTGATGAATTTAATAAACTGTGCAAGTCAGAAGGGATCATGAGACACTTAACAGTTTATTATACTTCAAAGCAAAATGGCGTTGCAGAACGAATGAACAGAACGATCATGGAGAAGGTTCGATGTATGTTGTCAAATGCCAACTTATCAAAGTCATTTTAGGCAGAAGCAGCCTCTATTGCATATTTTTTGATCAATCAATCTTTATCCGTTGCCTTTGAGAAAAAGACTCCACAAGAGGTATGGTCTGGGAATCCTGCTTACTATTCTGATTTAAAGATCTTTGGTTGTCCTGCGTATGCTCATGTGGATAATGGAAAATTGGAACCGAGATCTATTAAATGTGTTTTTCTTGGTTATAAAGCTGGTGTAAAAGGGTATAAGTTATGGTGTCCTAAAAATAGAAAAGTTGTGATTAGCAGAGATGTTGTTTTTGATGAAACTGCTATGCTACCTAACTTATCTCTTAAAGACTCTTCCAATAAAGAAAATTAAAAGCAAGTGGAGCATCAGATTGATCTAGAATCTACAACAGAGTCGACTACTAAAGCCAGTACAAAAATTCAAAATAGAGTTGCTTCTTCACCACAATACTCTATCGCCAAAAACAAAACTAGAAGAGAAATTAAACCTCCAAAGAAGTATGCCGAGGCTGATCTAGTTGCTTATGCTTTAAATGTGGCTGAAGATATAGATACAAACCAAGAGCCATCTAATTATTCTAAGGCGGTTAGTTGTGAAGACTTAGAAAAGTAGATGTTTGCTATGCAAGAGGAGATGGAATCACTACACAAAAATCAAACATGGGATCTTGTGAAACTTCCTAAAGGTAAAAAGGTTGTTCGTTGTAAATGAGTGTTTAAAAAGAAAGAGGGGACTCCAAGAGTTAAAGAACCCAGATATAAAGCAAGGCTTGTTGCAAAGGGTTACAGTTAAATTCCAGGAGTGGACTTCACAGATGTGTTCTCTCCAGTTGTGAAACATAGTTCAATTCGAGCTTTGCTTGGTATTGTGGCCATGCATGATTTGAAGCTTGGGCAGTTAGATGTAAAAATTGCATTTTTGCATGGAGAACTTGAGGAGGATATTTACATACAACAACTAGAGGATTTTACAGTTTTAGAAAAAGAGGACTATGTTTGCTTGCTGAAAAAGTCCCTTTACGGTTTGAAACAGTCACCAAGATAATGGTATAAGAGGTTTGATTCATTTATGACTTCTCATGATTTTAAAAGAAGTAGCTTTGACAGTTGTGTTTACTTTAAGAAAAACAGTGATGGTTCTTTTGTGTATCTACTCCTTTATGTTGATGACATGTTGATAGCAGCGAAAGATAAATGAGAGATAAGAAAGGTCAAAGCCCAACTAAGTGAAGAATTTGAGATGAAAGACTTGGGACCAGCAAAGAAAATACTTGGTATGGAGATTTTCAGGGATAGGAAAGCAAGTAAATTGTATCTAAGTCAGAAAGGGTACATTGAGAAAATTCTTTCTAGATTCAATATGCAGAATGCTAAGCCTATAAGTACTCCTTTAGTATCCCATTTTAGACTTTCATCGGCTTTGTCTCCACAATCAGATGATGAGATTGAGTACATGTCACATGTTCCATACTCTAGTACAGTGGGATCTCTCATGTATGCCATGGTTTGTTCACGTCCAGATTTATCATATGCAGTTAGTGCAGTTAGCAGATACATGGCGAATCCTGGTAAAGAACATTGGAAAGTAGTTCAGTAGGTTTTAAGATACTTACGAGGTACTACCGATGTTTGCTTACAGTTTGGAAGAACTAAAGATGGAATCATTGGGTATGTTGATGTTGATTTTGCTGGGGACCTCGATAGAAGAAGATCTCTCACCGGTTATGTCTTTACAATCGGAGGTTGTGCAATCAGTTGGAAAACCACTTTGCAAACTACAGTCGCTTTGTCTACCACTGAAGCTGAGTACATGGCGATTACTGAGGCTTGTAAATAAGCTATATGGTTGAAGAGACTCTTTAGTGAACTCAATGAAGACCTTCAAATCAATACAGTATTTTGTGACAGTCAGAGTGCCATCTTCCTTACAAAAGATCAAATGTTTCATGAGAGAACAAAACACATTGATGTTCGGTATCATTTTGTTCGTGATATTATTGCTCGTGGTGATATTGTTGTGAGCAAAATTAGTACTCATGAAAATCCTGCAGATATGATGACTAAGTCACTTCCTATAACCAAGTTTGAGCATTGCTTAGACTTGGTTGGAGTTCATTGTTGAAAATAAACCCTTAAGGGGTTTTATGGAAGAGGTGGAGAAACTTGTTCGTTGAGAGTTCGCGATGAAGAACTTGTTCATTAAGAATTCATGTCAAGGTGGAGATTGTTAGAATTAAGTGACCCAAATCCTTATTTAAATAAAATATTGTGGTAAAATAAAATAAAAGTTAAATCCCTATAGAATTATACTTCTTTTATTTTATTTTAGAATAAGGTTTTTTAAACCTTATTAAACTCCATCTATTTGATATTATTTGAATAAGGAGTTTTACTCCTATTAGAATAAGGTTTACAAGCCTATAAATAGGCACAGTCTACTCCTCTTGTATTTAATTTTTTTCGACATAGTGAATTTTATTCTCCTCTGCCCGTGGTTTTTTCCCGAAAGGGTTTCCACGTAAAATCTGTGTGTTCTTTATTTTTCTATTTCTATTTTTATTTGTGATATATTGTCATTACCGACATTATATTTTTGTCATAATATATTTATTCATCCGACATCTCGTAGCCGCCGTGACAGGTGTACCTGATTATGGGTCGAGTTTTTTTTGTTAAAGCTTGAAAGTCCATATCCAAAGAATAAAAGGGTTTACCTAAAAAATATTAATTAATAAAAAATTGTCATTAATAATAACATTTCTTTTTGAAAAAATATTACTTGGATATGTTAACTACAATTTTCAACTTAACTAATTCGATAATATTTAAAGCAATACTCAAGTATATGAGTTGAAAGTTGATTATGATGAATTAAAACTCGTAAAGGTATGAATAAATGTTTTATAATACATGTCGATGATGAATATTATGTTATATGTATTATTAAAAGTAAATTATAGTGCTACACGAAATATTGTCTTGATAACTAAATTACAAAATTTACAAAAGTAATATATGAAGTATATGATAAGGATTATTAGGGAATTATGGATGAATAGTGAATTTTGAAATATATTACATGTGTTAAAGACAGAGAAGAAATAAATGCACGAATTATTGGTACAAGGATTAAATTGTAAAGCATGTAAAAGCATTATGCGAAAAGTGTAAAAGTGATATGCATGCATGAAATAATTTGCCCAAGTAGACGAGACTAGAACTATTAGGATATTAAGGGAGTTTACAGTGCTTTCTAATTATTAGCACATCAATGCTCTCTGGTCATTAGCACGTCAGTGCTCTCTGATTACTAACTCGCTCTCTGATTTCTAGCACGTTAGTGCTCTCCGATTATTAGCACATTAGTGCTCTCTGTATAGCACATTTGTGCTCTTTGTATAGCACTTTAGTGCTCTCTGTTTAATAGTGCATAATAATGCATATCTGTATTAGTCCCGTATATCCTAAGTGTTCTGTTTCGTCTACTGGGCCTATGCTAAAAAGGAAAACAATTTTCGTAACAAGGTAAATGATTATCTCTGATTCATATTTGAAATATTGAATTAAAAAAAAAGTATAAATGGATAGTAACAAGAGAACGTACTATTCGGAAAATAAAAAGAGATAAAGTGATGTTAATGTTGATGATAGAAAAAGGTTTACAAGGAAAACAGATAGTGAAAAAATGGAGGATCTAGAAAAGATTTTAAGATCTAACGATGAATGATTATAAAGGAAAATAAGTTACAAAGTTGTGAATAGATAAGCATGTATTTGTAATAAAATAATTTAAAGTTGTGAATAAGTAAATGTTATTTAGTTTTGTTTGGAGGTTTAAAAGAGTAATCCTTATAGATAAGAATGAAAATATACATTTATACATTTAAAAGAGTAATCTTGATAAGAAATGTTTTACTAATAGACAAAATGCTTCCAACCGAGCTAGTTCCGATAAGTGATGAAAGTGATATTTGAGTATTTGATAGTTTAAATAATCAAATATTATCAAACAATAAGCATCAAATTAAAATTTGCTAAATAAATATTATATCAATCTAGCATTATATTTAGGATAAATATCAAATTCATAAATTAATTTTAGTTTTATGTATCATTTAATACATAAATTTTATTTAATTTTACACATTTAATTCAAATTAGATAAAAAATTATTTCCAAAAGCAAAATATCAACATAAAATGATTTTAATTCTACAATATCATTAATAATTTATAAAGATTGAGTTAAACCAAAAACTTATATATAAAATCACATAAAATCAAATTTCATGCATAATATTACACACATTAAATTAAATTTATTATATAATTAAAATACTAATCCTTTATGATGGCAACTTTGGGTTTTAATTTTGTAAAAGAGACGTAATTTTACATCCACATAACTCTATACAATATGTTATATATACAACAAGTCTTAGTTTATATTAATTTTATATTATTTATGAAGTCATATGTTCAATTTATTGACTACATGCTACATTCATATCTCTTTTAATATTGTACAAATGTTGTAATTGTAATTTAAGATTATAGTTATTATTTTGAATAATATTACTTTATATTATTTATTTAAAATAAAATAATACTATTTAATAAACTTTAAAATAAATACATAATATCATAAGAAACTAATTTATAAAATACTTTAAGAAGATTTAATTTGTTTATTTATCTTTTATTAATAATAATACATTAATTTTAATTAGTGTAAGATTTTATCCGTATTGAAAATTAGTTAATAAAAATAATAAACATCATCCAAATCAAGATTAACAGAAATTTATCGTAAGGATAAAAATAATCATTGGTCAAAATATATAGAATTGGATTTACCTTAAAAACTACTGTTAACAAACCATAATCTCCTTTAAACCCTTAAATATAAAGAAAATACGCAGGCCATCATTGGGGCAAACGATGCAATAGCTTCTGTTAGAGCAAAGCCCAAAATGGCATAATCAAATAATTGTTTAGCCACGTTTCCAATACCGACAGCAGCTCCCGCTGAAGCAATTGTAGCAGCTCTGGCACCCATTGAT
This sequence comes from Gossypium raimondii, assembly GCF_025698545.1. Taxonomy (NCBI): domain Eukaryota; kingdom Viridiplantae; phylum Streptophyta; class Magnoliopsida; order Malvales; family Malvaceae; genus Gossypium; species Gossypium raimondii. The sequence goes on from NC_068571.1 coordinate 51,131,284, forward strand.
TTTGCAGCTTCTAACATATCGGGTTGAGAATTCTCGTCACGCTTTTTTTTATTCATTCACAATTTTTTTTTTTGTTATGGATTCCTTGTCGATTCTTCCCTTCGTTCCTTTTTTTTGGGCTTGGCTACATACCAAGCGTGGATCCATAAAATTCCATAATTTTTAGGAAGTAGCCACTGTTGGCCCCATTTAAAATGAGAGAGACCATCAACTTGCTCTTTTAAGGGCTCTTCAAAAAGCAAATGATTTTCTAGTTGTACCACATCTTTCTAGTTGTACCAAAACAATGGTGCCAACTGAGCATACAAAGTTAATGCTGGTAGAGTTTCATAATCTATATTCCCTCCGTACTTAATAAATAAAATGAAAATCTACATATGCCATCATACATGGCAAAAATTTCAACTCTTCATCATAGGGAGTGCAAGGGATATAGGCAGAGAGAGAACACCAATGAAACACGAAGAGCCTGAGCGGGACCTCGTGACATCTTCACAAGTTTTTCCAGTCTGCTGGCTTGGATGCCTCAATGATCGAAGGCCGTCTATATCCATCAGGGAAAACAAACGCTGGGAGCTGCCTCCTACAAACATGAGAAACATAAATATCCATTCCTGGTTTCCAGTACATGTACATGCTTATCTCCTGTCTGAACTCATCAACTGTTCCACGTATGTCAAATTGTTGACCTTCTAGACCACTCACTCCCTCTTTCCTCTGCAAACCCATGAAAAAAGCACAATGTTGGAACTGCTTGGATGTATCAACATACTCGTTTGGGTAAGGGTGACACTGCAACATTCCATTTGTGTCCCGCTCTATCTGCAGAATGATATAGAAACATCATCTTCAAAGTTACCATAATGATTAAATGAAACATAGTAGCTTAAAGTTCAATAGACTACTCCCCAACACAGCCAATTTTTTACCTTCAAGGTTAGCTGTCTAAGCCGGGACTCTACCCAGCCTTTCCATGCCAGTAAATCATCAGCATCTGCCGAAACTATGTCAACTTGTAGATAGTTTCGGTATGCCTCAAAGAAAAGATGAGGCTCAAACAAAGCACTCCATTGAGATTTGTTTTGCTCAATCTCCTACATAAAGAAAAAGCAGCTAAATCATCAATAGTTCAAACTTCAACAAAGGCAGCTAGACCTTAACAAAAAGAACCATGTATTGTCTCACCACACATATTCTATTACCAAATTGGAACTGTTCCATCATAACACGAAGTGTACTTAAAGAGACATTGTAACTGGAATTCATGCAAGGATATGCAGGAGTAATTATTGGCATATGATGGAAACGGTCCTGAGGATTCTTGCGTGGATCCCAGACTGGAAAGCCAAGTTCACCCTCTTCTATTGAACACAACATAACAGGGTTTGGCCACCTCCATTGAGTATACACTCTGAAAAATCGAGAAACCAGCATGCTAGGTACTGCATTGGGATAAAGTTGGCACACACGAGCAACTAGAAGAGCCCAATTTAAACCTCCTAGGAATCCAGTAACCTAAGAGAGTAAACTCAGAAAATTAAGTACATAATATGAAAGCAAAGACGACAATGAAGAAAAAAGTTGAAACCAATACATAGCAATCTTACATTAGAATAAACTCCACGCCTCTTTGCCCAGAACTCCAAACACCTAAGAGTCATGCGGAAGTGCTACAATAGAGTGATAGATTAGAGGACTGCAAAATTAGACAAAAAATAGAACACGTGCCGGTAGGCATACAAATTATTTACCTCGACATTTGGGACAAGTTTAAGGATTTCATCAGCAACCCTGCACCCATTAAGACTTCGAACAGTTTGCTCATCAACATTAGGCAGCACAGATTCATGTGAGATGTCAAGGTCCTGTTGATTAGATTAAAACAAAATATATATCAAAGTAGACAGCAACTAAACATGCACTGCATTACTAGACTTCAAACACTACATTTTTCATCATACATTTATTTATACCATATGACCATATATTGCACAGCAAATTTTACATTATGAAAATTCTGTATTGGTGGTCCCAACAGCAAAGGTAACATTTCTTGTCTCAAACAGAAATGCAGTTAAAATATTCAAAGAACCCTCCAACTCCTGGTCAAATTCATTTTGAACAAACAAAACCACCAAAATATACTCTCTTTTATTTTATTTTAATTTTTTCTATGCTAGAAGTTAATTTACATTTTGCAACTATTTGGAAAATACTAATTAAAAGGTACTGATACAGAATCTCATATATTATGATGTATCTATGAGTTGCAAAAGGTCAGAGATGAAAATTAATTTTTTTCATCAGTTATAAAGGATGATAAGATATTGTATTCAAAAGAATACAACATTAGGATATCACTATATTTAAGATAGCTTATAAATTATTAAAAACCAAAAATGTTAGAAGGTCTAGTTGACAATGCATCAAAAAGCCAAGAAAAGAGAAAAAAGAGGCGATTTCTTTAGCATAAAATAGCTTGCAACACCCAGCACTATGTGAAGGAAATCATTTTCGGCCTTCACGTGATTATAAGAGATGTAGAGTTGGCAAGAGTGTTGATTCAAAAAAATAAAAAAGGATTACAAACTTACATCTGGAACGACCAAAAGAGATATACTTGCATAAAGAAGATCAATAGATATCCCTTGGAACTTGAACCTCATTACTGGGACATGAGCATCTGGAACCGGTTGAAGTTCAGTGACTTCCTCCATCTCAGCCAAAATATCATGCAAAATGATGAAGAAATCTTCCTGGAGAAATTCAAAACGAATATAAATAAAACTCAAATTAAAGGACCAACAACTAATCTCAAGGTAAAACAAACACTTAGCTAGATTAAACACACCTCTCGGTTCACATAAGATGGCCCAACACACAAAGTGTCTATGTCAGCCCCAGGTCCGTGCACCTACCAAAACAGAACGTTTTTGCTTATTATCTAAGTATAAAAAGATGTCATTGACTAATGCAGAAGAAAAAATAAACACAACAAATTAAACAGAGTAAACATCTAAGAAAATCGGTACATGCCCAGGCACCAAGAGAAGTTATTAATTTTTCCAAAAAACAGAAAGAACAATGAAACCAAAGTATAGTAGCTAGATTTCCAACAACAACCAAATACCATAAGGAACTTTATAGAAGGTATTTTTTTTTTTTTCAGTTGCAAGCCTACCTTTATATCCCTTTGGCCATTTTCTTATGAAACTCATAAATCCTAAAATACCAAGCAAAACGAGTTTGCTATATTTCAAACCAAATTTCTATGATTGCAAAGAAATGTCATGAAGGTTAGAACATAAGTTTATCAAACAGCAGTTACGATGAAGGAATTAGGAATTTATGCTTACCCCTAAACGGTATGATCCAAAAGTGAAAATGACAGCATTTGCTTCCTCCACCATCTGATCAGTGTAGCCTCTTTGACGAGTTAATTGCTTTACCCAACTTTTTACAATCTATAAGGAAAATAACTCACTAGTTTAGAACCACACCAAAAAATTGGTTTATCCTTTTACTGACAAATGAACATGATAAAACCTTCCAAGTGCATTCCTCTTTTTTTACCTGATTATTCTTTCAGATATTTTCTTATAAAAATACAACAAACAGTAAATAAAAATTCAAGATTTAGATCACCATGCAATTACCATAACATGCAAGCCAATTAGGTGCTTATAGTCAATTCATAAGTAAAACACGAACCAGTAGGTCCGAGAAACGCAATTTACCAAAAAATATTCACATTTTCTTCCTTTACGGAGATGAGAAGGCAGCAAGTAAAACAAACTCAATTGTTTGCTAATTACCTCAGAGATATGGCCAAGAACCTCCTCTCTTTTCGCAGCCTCCTCTTTGCTCTCGTAAAGTCCCGACTCTATCAGAAACTACAGAAAAAAAAAAACCGTGAAATTAAATCAACATTAAAAATAAAAAAAATCCTAAAAACAACAGACTAATATATTGCCTGCTCTAATTCCGTATTCCGCTGAATATCAGCCTCACTAGGCCCCGCGAGTGATATTGGTTTCGTGATTCCATAATTCTTCGGAGGCAGTGATTGTTTCTGCAAAGATCCGTTAGGGCCCTGAGTCTCCATCGGTTTCACCACTAACCAGACCCTCAAAAAAAAACAAGCAAGCTTGGATTTAACCCCAAATCCAATACAAAATCAAGCAATCGTAATGGAGATCGAACCGATATAGCAAATCATTAAGGTAATGAATTTCAGATTAGAACATAAATCTCAAGGAAAATCGAAAATTCTCTCTCTTCTTTTTTTCCTTTTTTTGAAGATGAATTTTTGAGGCAATATTTTTTTTTCAAACGTACACAAGAGGTAACAGATCGGAACCCTAATTTTTCATATAAATTATTAAACTGTTATTTTTATTAAAAATACTGAAATTTATCACTATCTGATTTAATTGTTCAACGGCAATTTTTATCAATTTCTTATATATTTATGAATTGCTAAACTGGTTATTTTCAAATTAATAATTAAACTATTTAATTAAATTAAATTAAATTAAATTAATTTTTCAATTTTCATAAAGCACGAGAGTAAAATCTCAATAAATTAAAATAGAAGAATTAACCTTTTAATTTTCATAAAATTTAAAATTAGACCAAAATAAATAAATAAAAGATGAGACTTTAGATGCATGACATAATATCTCATTACTTCAAAAGAAGATTATTTTTTAATATTTTCTTTATTATGATAAATTTAAATGATATTATTTTAAAGTATTATTTATGATATTATGTGTCAAAAGTATCCGAATTTATTATTCTCTAAATTATTGTAATAATATCGGATAAAATTAATTATTGATATATATAAAAGATTAAAATATCAAGAAAAAATCCTTCTTGCTTTAAGTAACGGAAGCTTATATTAATTTGTCATCTAAGGCAAAGTAACGTACTTTTCACTTACATTCATAATATATTTATTATTTGAATAAAATATTTGGTTATATTACCATCCTTTAAAAATGCAATAAATTGTTTTACTTTTTAAGTAATTAAAAGGGTTTCATTAGTTTAGAGTTTTATTAAAACCTTATAATTATATCAACTTTAATATTTAGTATTGAATTAAATAATTAACTTAACAACTAATTTATAAACATAATTTTTAATAACAACAAAATAATTAGATACTTAAATTTATACTATAATGATTTTTATTGAGTTTAGTATCAATTACTTCAACCGCATTATTTTAATTAAATAATGTAAAGTGAAATGATACACTAATAGGGTACTTTAAATAATTTAAATTTTAATACATAAAAATCATTTACTTTCTTCATTTAAAATATCAAAATGTGCAATTATTCAACTATTTTTATTTTTTCTCCACACAATTTTTGGGCATATCATAATATAATATATATTCTTATCTTGTCAAAATCCATATAAATATATGACAGAAAAAATAACACAAACACGGATAGCACGGATTTTTAATATACTAAAATACAATATTAATTAGATAGTTAAAAGATTCTTAATTTTTTAAGAAAGAATATATTGATATTTTTGTCTTTTATTCTTATTTTTATATGAAATGTAATGAAACAATCCTTAACTAAAATTGATAATAAATTAACTATAGATACTTTACCACTCTATTTATAATTCAATTAGGTAAAAATACTACAAAACCTCCTATACCATATCTTGGATTATATTTTAACTCCTCTATTAAAAAATAATAAATTAAAATAATGATATGATTTTCTGTTATAAAAGATTTTATATGAAATTTCAAACTTCAAGAGAGAATCCTCTCTCGAGGCTTAATCTTTTATTGTATACGTGTAATCAAGGAGTTAGAAAATGTAGACTTTTGAATAAAAATAAAAGAAATGAAGTAATATTATATTAGGAAGATAAAAACCCCATAGGTTCCTTAAAATAAATCTCAATCATTCTTAAAATTTGCAGGCAGGTCATAATTCAATCAAAGAGAAAGTATACCATCAACCCAATGTGCTGTACTTGTATTAATACATTTTGTTTGTGGACCGATGAGCAGCCATCACTTCGGAAAATTTGATCCCTATATGAGCAAATGGAGCATTTACTCCTTTTCTGTATATCTTTTTTACTTTTTCAATTAAGAAATGCATTAAATACATGTGATACAATTTACACACCATTAATAAGAGTAAATCATTACCCCACACATCACTAGTAGGTAATCCTTGCAATTTGAATTTACAAATTGAACTTATATCATTGATATGAGTTGAACACTCGCTACTACTTTGTTAAATACATACAATAAAACAACATACAATCGAACCTAAAAACTGCAAACCAGCTTAAATTCTGGAACAGAGAATCAACATTTGAACATAAAACCCAGGAAGGAAAACAATCGCATAATGTGACCGACATCATTAAACTGTAACACATATAGTAAAGTTGCTCTCAGTCCATTTTGCATTACCTTCGGATGAGGTATTCAAGCAATTTTGTTGTCAAATTGAGCTCGAGAATTCTTCCTAGCGCTTTCCAACACGGTTTTATCAACAGTAATGAAGTAAGCGGCAATCGATGCTGTTTAACCGATACACAGATAAGACATATTACGACGAGAAAAACTATGATAATCAAACGTCTTAATTGGATTCATACATTAATAATACATAGAAATAATGCATATCACAAGTTAGGACTAGTGAGAATATGATTGCTTTTGAGTAACACTAATAAATTTTAAGTAGTATAGGTTTCAGAAAATACCTCCACTTATGATAAGTGCTTGAGCAGTATGGTTGAGGTTTGCCTTTGCCCAAGCAACCTTACGAACTGCAATCAACTGAGAAAAACACATAAGGGTTGCCAATTAATTTATGGAGATTAAATTCCTAAAATTTCTAAAAATAAAAGCAAGAGGATTAGATGCCAGGTGTAGTGAAAGTATTGTGAGTTCAAGCATATTTTAAACGATCATGAAACTGTAATTACATGTTCTCTACCACTTACACAAACAATCAGTAACCAAAGAAAAACTTTGCAGGAAAATCTTGTAAAATGAAAACACAGACAGGAAGGAATAATTAATATTGGTATTAATAAAAGAACAACCAATAAGAGAAAGGTTAAGGTTTAACTTACTGTAGGCACAGCGGTAAAAACGCCGGTAATGGCGGCAGCCTTGAGACCGGCACGAATACCTTCTGCATTAGTTTCCTAAAATTTTAATATCTGATATATACATATGTATATACTCAAATTTAATAAAAAAAAGTTTTTTTTAAAGCGAATTACAGGGGGAAAATGCAACATGATTTCATGAGATGCCAGCTTTGATCACCGAAAATTTAAGGAAATGAAAGATTCAAAGCCAAAAAAAAAAAAAAACCTTGGGAGGATTGCTGGGCTCTCAATTTCTTCTGGTCTTCAGCGGGAGAAGGAATTATGAAGAACTTTGCTCTTCTCTGTACCCAAACATCCCTCATTTCTGACGGAATTCCCATTTTTTTAAAATAAAGATTTGATTCAACAAGATGGGGGAGAATGATGATCAAAGAGAATTTAAAGAACAAAGAGAGAAGAGGCGTAATTTGATTTGGCAGGCTGCCTGCCAATGCCATCACCTTTTTAATATATTTATTCATCCGGCATCTCGTAGCCGCCGCGACAGGTGTACCTAATTATGGGTCGGGGTTGTTTTTGTTAAAGCTTGAAAGTCCTTCCAAAAAATAAAAGGGTTTACCTAAAAAATATTAATTAATAAAAAATTGTCATTAATAATAACATTTCTTTTTGAAAAAAATATTATTTGGATATGTTAACTAGATTTATCAAATTCATAAATTAATTTTGGTTTTATGTATAATTTAATACATAAATTTTATTTAATTTTACACATTTAATTTAAATTAGATCCAAAAGCAAAATATCAACATAAAATGATATTAATTCTACAATGTTATTAATAATTTATAAAAATTGAGTTAAACCAAAATTTATATAAAAATCGCATAAAATTAAATTTCATGCATGATATTGCACACATTAAATTAAATTTATCATACAATTTAAATACAAATCCTTTATGATGACAACTTTGGGTTTTAATTTTGTAAAAGAGACGTAATTTTACATCCACATAACTCTATATAATATGTTATATATACAACAAGTCTTAGTTTATATTAATTTTATATTATTTATGAAGTCATATGTTCAATTTATTGACTACCTGCTACATTCATATTTCTTTTAATATTGTGTTGTAATTATGATTTAAGATTATAGTTATTATTTTGAATAATATTACTTTATATTATTTATTTAAAATAAAATAATACTATTTAATAAACTTTAAAAATAAATACATAATATCATAAGAAACTAATTTATAAAAGAACTTTAAAAATATTTAATTTGTTTATTTATCTTTTATTAATAATAATACATTAATTTTAATTGGTGCAAGATTTTATCCGTATTGAAAAGTAATTAAAAATAATAAACATCATCCAAATCAAAATTAACAAAAATTTATCTTAAGGATAAAAATAATCCTTAAAAACTATTGTTCACAAACCATAATCTCCTTTAAACCCTTAAATATAAAGAAAATACGCAGGCCATCATTGGGGCAAACGATGCAATAGCTTCGGTTAGAGCAAAGCCCAAAATGGCATAACCAAATAATTGTTTAGCCAATGATGGATTTCGCGCCACGGAATGGATCAAAGAACTGAATACGTTTCCAATACCGACAGCAGCTCCCGCTGAAGCAATTGTAGCAGCTCCGGCACCCATTGATTTTGCACCTTCTAACATCTCGGGTTGAGAATTCTCGTCACGCTTTTTTTTTCATTCACAATTTTTTTTTTGTTATGGATTCCTTGTCGATTCTTCCCCTCGTTCCTTTTTTCTTGGGCTTGGCTACATACCAAGCGTGGATCCATAAAATTCCAAAATTTGTAGAAAGTAGCTACTGTTGGCCCCATTTAGAATGAGATCACAACAGATTTGATAGAGCCCATCAATTTGCTCTTTTAAGGGCTCTTCAAAAACCAAATGATTTTCTAGTTGTACCATATCTTTCTAGTTGTACCAAAACAATGGTGCCAACTGAGCCTACAAAGTTAATAATGGTAGAGTTTCACAATCTATATTCCCTCCATACTTCATAAAAAAAAAATGAAAATCTACATATGCCATCGTATATAGCAAAAATTTCAACTCTTCATCACAGGGAGTGCAAGGGATATAGGCAGAGAGAGAACACCAATGAAACACGAAGAGGCATCCCTTTTTATATCCCAAATTTTTGAGTCTCGCATTATCCCTTTGAGAATAAAAGTTATAAATCTGAAAATTTAATCGAAATATCCCTAGACATGAATGAACAAAAAGAAAATGAAGACAGCACCAAACAAACAAACGAAAATGTTCAAAATGGAAATCCTTTACGCAGTATTTTTTTCGATGATTCGGCCAATGGCTTGAGACCTTTGGCATGTTTATAGAACTCCAACAGTTCATTTGCCACATCTTGTGGATGGCATTTAATAAACACATTCAAGAATCGATTTTCTGTCATCCTCAATGCCCTCAACGTGATCGATCCTTTAATCTGCGGATAAAGCTCCATTTCCTTTAGTTTCCGAGCCAACGATATCCGCGGTTTCAATACGGTTTCGAGGTTGCTGAACAACAAAAACGGGTGCTCAAGCACCACTCTTGGAGACAGCTTCATGGTTCCCAAAACAAATGTCATGTTCCTTTGAACCTTATCAACCGAGAGTGTCAAAATAAGAGGAGAACGTCCCAAAAAACTCCAAATCTCTTCCTCCGAACACCCGAATTTCTCCAAGTTAGTCACCTTTTCACGTATTGTCTCCATCCGCGATATTCCGATGAGTGAAACTACGTACTTGTACATTTTGGAACCTTTTAAAACCCCTGTTTTCTTTATGTATTGCATCTTCTCCTCATTGAAAGAAGTCCTTGGGATCAATGTGGGACGTGAGATGAGCATAGCAATCAAATCATGTCCACTAATGCCAATCTCTTCGTACAATGCAATGACTGGTTTCATGGTATTGTGAAAATCATAGGTCAAGAGTGAAGGGTTCCTAACAAGTGCTTTACGAAGCATTTCTCGCGACCCGAACAGGTTAACGAGGAACTCAATCCGCTCGTCGAAGCAATTATTGATACGAGAACAAAAGAAACGAGGACGACAATTGACCATCTTGACAATGTCGGAACCGGTGAGTCCCAAGCTACTCAGCAAGTTGAGTTTGGATAAAAGGGGAGTAGCTTGAGCGTTGCGCAAAGAAGGTTGGCGTGAAAAGATCTTCAACAAATCGTTTTCACAGCAACCCCATTGCTTGAAAACCTCGATGGAGTCTCTCGGATGCTCTATAGCTTCTTCATTCGGGCTTTCAACTTGGTTTGGGCATATCGTCGAATAGGTGGCGGTAATTCGAAAAACAGAGTTTGATCGTGTAAAGTGGCGGTTCGATGCGAAGACAAGGAACCGAAACTTGAGTAATAGATGAAGTTTGGGGAACATGTGAGCTTTTTCAGTGTAATTTTAAGGGAAAATGTCAGGGAACAGAGTAAGCTGTAGGTGAGGTTTTTAGAGAAAAAAATGGGACAAAAGAAGAAGAGGAAGCGGAAAAAGCGCACACAGCTGAATTGATGTAATAAGGGCTTCTACTTCATGTAAGCGGGTGTAATCGGTGAACTATTCAAGTTTGATTAAAACATAATGGAATTTTTATTTTTATTTTTAAGAGTTTGAGTTTAATTTGAGACATAATTGAATTTTTCAAGTTTAAATTTGATTAAAACTCTGTTTGTTTTTTAAAGTAAGTCAACATAATATTATTCTTTTATTTCCGTAAAAGACTTTGTTCACTATAACACCCTCATATCCGCATATTTTCTCAAGTTTAACAATTTAGTCCTTGTTATTATAAAATTTCATATTTGTCCACAATTTCACTTTTACAATACTTTATGTATATTTTATCATCTCATAACACATTCATTGAACTTTTATCATGATTTCCTTATTTACATATTAATTTGTTTCACACTTAAACTTATGTATATTTTTCAATTTAGTCCCTATTGTCATGTAATTTATTTTTCACCATATAAACACTTTAATCAAATAATTCATTATAATATCTTATTTCACACAAGAAATTTTCATGCATATATCACTTCTCTTGTTTCAATTATAAATTTTACAAAGTTTACAATTTAATCCTTAACATCATGAAGATTCATCATTTACTATAATTTCACCCTAACATCTCTTTGTAATCAATTCACTACTTATCATAAATCTCAAAGGTATGTTTGTCTCATTAAAAATAACTTTTATGAAATATTTTCAAGAAATCGCCAACAATAGAAAATATTTTATACAAATATTAAACTATATCATGTAAAATATTACGTGTCATTTAATAATTAAATTAACAGTTTCAATAATGAATAGACCTAATTGATATTACATCGATAATTTGAAGATTTAATTAAAACATTTAAAAATTAATTTAAAATTAAAGACATAATTTAAGAATATTTAATACAATTAACTCTTGTATCTTATTTCTATATTTTCCTAAAAAATCTCCCTTTTCAATCACCATACTTTGGTATAGAGATATTGTAATGACCCAAAATTCACGGGCATCAGAAAAGTATGATATCGGCCTTCGTCTTAGTAGATTGAGTTATAAATAATTATTAGAAGTAATTATGAGTTTATTTGAGTGCTTAATTAGATATTAATTAGGTGAATTTAGCCTAATTTAAAGTAATTAGGAAAAGGATCAAATTGAATAAAGAATGAAAGCCTAATTATAGATTAAAAGAAAGTAAAAGGGCTAAAATGGAAATTAAGCCATTTATATGAAATGAGGCAGCATATATGCATTAAAATCTAAGATTTTATTTAAGTTATACATAAATATTATATATATAATTATTATAATTGTTAACCATTATTATGGTCTTATATTATTAATATTATTATTACTATTATTATTATTATTATTATTATTAAATAAAGTAAATAGTAGACAATTATATGGTAATAAAATATACATGTGTAATAATTTTATTTGTATATTTGTAAACTAAACACCTAAATTACTTATAATTTAAGTATGAAGATATTTTATAAATATTAATTGAATTAATTATATTATGAGATTTTATATAATAAATAAATTAAAGACATGACAAGTGTATGATGATGATAAGGTACAAATGTAATAATATTTATGTGTACAATTGTAATAAATGTAAATGATATTAAAATAAATATTTACTAATTATTATTATTAAGTTAAAGATATTTATTAAATTAAATAATTAAACTATGAGATTTTTATTTGATAAACAAATTAAATAATGACAATTGTAATAAAATCATTGGTACAAATGTAGAAATAAAGGTGTGACCAAATGTAAAATAAATATTGTTATTAAAATAGATATTTATTATAAAAAGAAACAAAAACAAAGAATAGAAACAGAATTGAGACGAGAAGCAGGAGAGAAAAACGAAAGAAAAAGGAAAGAAAAATAAAAGAGAAAATTAGGGATTTGAAGCTTGAAACTTTAATTGGTAAGTTTAATCAAGTCATTTTCTTATAAATTTGATGTTTTGGAATCCAAGAGTGAAATACTCTTGGATTTAAGTTGAAATTTTGGAAGTTAATAGATTTTTGAGTAGGGTTTATGTTGAATAAATGATGGAATTGAGGGTTTATTTGATAGAAATTTTGATTGGAATTGAATATAGGATTGAAATGTAAACTAAGCTATAAGTTTTGAGTTTTAGGGACTAAATTTAGAGAAATTCAAAATTAGGAAAATATGCTGAGATTTTAATAGTTAAATTTGAGTTTGGATGAAATTTGAATAGAAATAGAGTGTGAATTGAATTAGGAAAGTAAGTGAACTTAGTAAGGATCAAATTGAGAATAAATAAGAAATTGAATAGAAATTCGATTATTTTATCATAATTAGTGTTGTAATTAATAGTATAAATTATTATTATTTTTCGTAGCTAACAAAAAACCCGAGGCATCGGCATCAAAAGGAAAGGAGAAAGCTATCGAGGACTAAAACGGGAGATTTACGATTTGTATTACTATAATTTGAATTTATTTATTTTCAATTGTTAAATTTCAATTAAAGTACTTGGTAAGTGCAATTGAGGTGAGTATTAAAATATTGCATTGAATAAAAGTGAATGAATTGAATTGAATCGAAGTGAAATTATCTGAACTGTGTATTGATTAAAAAGTGGAAACTGAAATTGAATTGAAGTGTGATTGAATCGAAAGTGAAATTGAAATAGAAAAATGATTTGAATACCCTATTAAGTAGTCGGGCTGAGTCGGATATAGTTGGCATACCATAGGATTGGAAGAGTTCAGGGATACTTCGACCTCGAGTCGATGAGACACTGGGTGTCACTATATTTCTTCGGATAGATTCGATGAGGTACTGGGTACCAACTTACTTCGGCTTGGCCGATGAGACACTGTGTAATACCCCAAAAATTTTTACAGTAAGATATTATTTTTGATATAGTAAGAAAATAAAGTGACAAAAAGGAGAATTTTAAGTTATGACAACATTGGGAAGTATATTATGACATATTAATTCAAGAAAGGATTAAATTGTAAAGGTGAGAAAAGTTTTGTTACCCAATAGTAAATACTTAAAATCTGAGGGTTTAAAATGTAAATATGAAAAAGTTGAAGGATCAATAGTGTAAATATTTTAAGGGTGGAATAATCTAGAACCTAAGGAAAATGGATGAATTGGGACCAAATTGAATAGATGAAGAATTATGAGGGACCAAATTGTAAATTTACCAAATTAAGTGATGACTCAAGGATAGAATTTTAGAATATCCAAAGGGCAAAATGGTCAATTAGAAGAGAGAAATTTAGAAAATAATGATGATGTTAGAGATATTTTAGATTAAATAAATAAATATCAGTTTATTATATTTTGATTTTATTTTTTTTCTTAATGATATTTTATTATTTTATTTAGTGTATATATATATGTGGAAAGAAAGATGGTAGCCATCATCCCACCATTTTTTCATGCATCAACAAGAGAAGAAGAGAGAAAGAAAGAAAGTTTTACTTTCTTTACAAATTGGTCCTCACACCAAAAATTCACCATTTTCACTTAGAATTCAAAGAAATTTCCATAGCCACCAAGAGAGAAATTTGATAAGGAGACTATGGGGAGCTAGAATATCAAGTTAGATTCAAGAAATAGAGGCTGGAGGAGAGAGAAAATCAAGTTAAAGATTGAAATCAATAGAGCAAGGTAAGAACATCAAGATTTCAATATATTTTTGAGTTTGATATTATTGAAAAAGTATGAAATTGATGTTAATGTAGGGTTTTATTATATAAGGTTCTATGTTCTTGATATGTTAGTGAAGAAAAATAAGAGAAAGTGATGGGAAATACTATAGAGAAAGGGAATAAGGGTGTTATAAATTTAGTAATCAACATTTTGCACTAAAACGGTTTTGGATGAAACAGTAGGTTAACTTTGAAAATCACCATAAATCATGAAAATTGAATTATAGGATGAAAAAATATGAAATTAAATATTATTGAGTCTAGTTTCTCATAGAAGAAACGGTGTAATCAATGGAATTGTAAATTATGAGATATAATAAATTTTTGAGACAAGGTCAGAATGAATTTGAGTTCCCCTATTCTGACTTTGGAAAATCATTAAAAATTGTAAAAAAATTATTATGAGTTATAATTTATATGATTAGAATCCTTAATAAGTCTATTTTAAAAAGAAACAAACGAGAACATCATCCGAATCCTGTACAATGAGATAATTAATTTTTAGTGAAAAAGGGTCAAAACTGTCAGACAGCAGAACAGGGATGACTTTAAAGAATAAACTGTACTTATTGGCTAAACCAAAAATTATGAAAATTTTATGGTAAGAAGATATGTGAGTTTAGTTTCAGATAAAATGTACAGATCTCAATTCAGAATTCTGTAGCTTAAGATATAATTGATTTAGTGACTATAACTCAAGTGAACAGCTTGTTATGAGTAAACAAGTAAATAATGGTAATATATATATCAAGGATGTGGAATGGAGTGGAGGAGGAGGAAAATAATATATGTGAATATTCAGCTAATATGAGTTTATTTTAAAATAGCTAATTTACATGTTTTAGGTTTAAGGACTAATTTGAATAAAAGTAAAATTTTAAGGGTAATTTTTAAAAATGTAAAAATGACCAAAGTGTATGAAATGAATTGTTTTATCATTTAAATTAATAAATTGAATGAAATATTAATTTAGATCAAGATTTGGGTGGAAATTCGAGAAAAATGAAAAATTACCAAAATGTCCCTGAATTTTGATATTTCTGCAATTTAGCCCGATAAGTTCCTGTAACTTGAATTATATTCTTGATGCTTGAAATGCATGTTATTGATGAAACATTGATATATTTGATAAAAAGAAAAAAAAAATCCCGGTTGAATGGAAGGAAAATTTGATGGATCTCAGAAAAATGAATTGACAGTAAAAAGGATCTAGCCCGGACGAGTGATCCTATCCTGATATAGCCCTCCCGAAGAATATGTGTGTAAAAGATCTAGCCCGGACGAGTGATCTTGATATAACCCTCCCGAAGAATATGTGGAAAATGGATTTAGCCCGAATGGGTAATCCGAATTAGGCTTTGAATTTAGCCTGGACTGGTAATTCAGATCCAAGCTCATTAGAGTAATTGACGTTGCAGGGGATTTAGCCTGGACTGGTAATCCCGACAATACTCTATGAGTTTATATTACAGGGGATTTAGCCTGGACTGGTAATTCCGCTGTAAGAAATGAGGTTCGCGGGAGTGTGCTCTCTGAATTGAAAAATGTGCGGACACGAATATGAATTGACGGACCCGAATTTGTACACTAAAGTGTACCATTGAAAATCCATCGAAATTTTGAGAAATTTAACGGGATAAAAATAGAAAATGATAAGTACATAAAATCATGAAATTGAACTTGAAATACATAGAAATGATAATTATTTAATATACTAAAATATGAAATGGAAAATACATGTATGTGAAACTTGCCTGATAATTATGCATATTCAAGATTATGAATTGCTCTTGGAATAAATATACATTGAACTTATAAAAATTTATGGTACGTGAAATATTGTCATAATGAATTGAATAATTTATATTTAAGAAGAAACAACAAGAAAACGATATGTATCATGACATGTAAATATGAGACTATCATTGATACATTGATACAAGGAAAATTATGTGTATTAAGACGAGTAATAAATTTAAGTGAGACATGGTGAGAAAATAAGTTTGTCAATATTAAAGTACGCTAACCAATGTTGTTGCTTGAAGTTTAGGCAAGTGCCAAATTACTGTTGAATGGTAATATGTTTAATTATAGGGTGCATTGGAATGGTAAGTGCTTAGATGAAAATATAACTGAGCTTATGAAATAGTGGAAAGGTTTCAGTTATGCAATTTCTTATGAAAAAATTTGTTATGTGATACGCCCGTATGAACCCTGCACCTAATTCGGAAATAAAAAAAAATTTAAAATCTATATATATGTATATTTAGGATTCTGCGAAAAATTCCCTATGATTCCGATTTTATCCCAGTAGGTTCCTAATAAATGTTTTGGGTTTCGAGAGCCCAATAAAGGGACGCTATGATTATTTTCAGAATATGAATAATAAATGATTCAGAATTATTGAAAATGTTTAGTAAACTCCTGTAATGCCTCGTGCCCTATTCCGATGAGGGTAGGGGGTGTTACACACTGGGTGTCAACTTTGCTTCGAACTATCCGATGAGGCACTGGGTGCCATTCTGGTGTGTTTGGTTGAGTCCGTGTATCCGCCAAAGTCCGAGTCCTGTTAATAGGGGCAAATGAATGGAATAGCAAAAATCGAATGAAAATGATCGACTTTATTCATGAAATGGAAAGTGAATTGGAATTGAGAATTGAGAATGAAAAGAATGAATCAAAGATTCATGAAGAGATTTATGTTCAAAAGAAATGTTATATGATATTAAATTGATGAATAACCAAATTGAGTAGTTATTGTTGAGAAATGAA
This sequence comes from Gossypium raimondii, assembly GCF_025698545.1. NCBI lineage: Eukaryota > Viridiplantae > Streptophyta > Magnoliopsida > Malvales > Malvaceae > Gossypium > Gossypium raimondii. The sequence continues at coordinate 51,148,470 of NC_068571.1, forward strand.
AATTAAGAATAAATTAGTTTATTTATGAATTAATTAATTATTATATAATTTGACATATTTATTTGTTATTTTACTTAAATAATTTAAATTATGGTAATACCACTGAGTAAGAAATACTCAGCGTACGGTTGTTTTCGTGCGTAGGTTGATAGAAGTCAAAGATTGCGGTTCAGCATCCAGATCAATCCCGACATCAGCAAAACTTTGGTGATGTATTTTTCCTTTAGTAAATGTGGCATGTACTTCGGTTTTATTAAAGAGTCTTGTAAGTTTTGGTTGTAAAGAATTGACCTATAATGTCTGAATGATAAATGAAATGTTAAGTTATAAAACGGTAAGTTGGTACTAAACTGAAATAGAATAAATAAAGTTTATTTATTTAAACAGTATATGCAAATATTTATTTATTTAGTAAATTAATATGTTAATGTTTAAGATATGTTTAGGTTATCTGAATATGAATTTGTATGGATTGTGAATTGGTTGCGGTTGAAATTTGTAGGGGGTTTTATGTAAAAATAAGCAGAAATGCAGTCGAAGTTTTTTTTAAAATAAAATAAAATAAATGAAGCCAATTGGTAATCAAACATATGAATTTACGATTATATTTTAATTTATTTGTTATTTAGTTATGAATTATTTATAAATTGTTAGATATGTTTGATAATGCCTTGTAACCCTGTTCCGGCGATAGTTTGGGGGTATTACAGATATTTTCAGAATAATACCCGCTAAAGACATGCAATACAAATTATCCATAAGAAATATTAATATTCCCCCAAATGCAAATGCCACCTTGGCTTTCCACAAGTAAAATTTTTTAAGTAAAATTTTTTTTATCATATTTAAAATTTGATAATGTTTTTTTTAATGGATAATAGTTTCAAGCTTAGAATTAATCTCCATAAACATAGCGACATATCTAATTATTCAAGTCATCTGGATACAAATATTGTAGGTTTATATATATATTATTTAACAAAGCATCTTCTAGCCTTCATTAGATGCTCGGGATCAAAATTTATGCCCATCAGCTCACAATCGTTGTTTGTTGCTAATATTGTTACCAAAGCTTGAAAGTGTTTGAAAATTTGTGGCTATTTTATCAATCTAATCTAAAATTTTTTAATATTTATAAAAATGACTCATGTTAAAAAATAATTATCAAAATGACCTGAAATGAACAGTAGATTAGGGTTTTGAGAACTCAATGGCTGGCACTACCTAGTGTTTTGGCCCTATGATTGCTTGATAATTGTGCCATGTTTTAAAATATTAATTTTTTTGAGTTTGGGAACCAGTGGCCGGCACCAGGGTTTTTTTTTTACATTGTATCATACCGGTATACAAAAATACCAATATTTTAAAAAAAAAGTTTTGGCCATGTAATGGTTGGCACTAGAGATATAAAAAAAAAATTGGTGCTAGCCAGTAGATGGTCGGCACTAGGTACTTTTTTTGTGTTCCAATGCAACTTTTTTTTTATTTTGGGACACTGATGGCCAGCACTAGGGAATTTAAAAAAAAATTTAGGTGCTGGCCATGTAATGTTATCTTTTTTCAATTTAATTTTTTTTCAATTCATTTCATATTTTTTCATATTAATTAGAAGTACTCTCAATATGAGGGTAATTTAAATTTTTTTCATATTTTATTTAAATTTTTTGTCAATTTAAATATCATTCCATTACAAAATTTTAAATTTCATTTAAATTAAAAAAATTTCTCATTTCATTTTTATTCTTTTTTTTGAGAGATATTTTAGGCCTGAAATGTTGAGTCAAATACTAGGGAATAGGCCTACTAGTGCCAGCCACTGACACTCCATTTCCCATGCGGGTCAGGCCTAACAAGTCCTTTCACCTTTTTTATTTTTTTCATTTTATTTATATTTTCATTTCATTTCATTTCTTCATTTTCAGTTCATTTGTATTTTCATTTCATTTACATTTCCATTTCATTAAAATTAATTTTTTCCATTTAAATTTATAATTTATTTTCATTTAAACTTTCATTCCATTTCAAAATCATCTTTTCATTTTATATTCATTTAACATTTCATTTCATTTTATATTCATTACAAATTACATTACATTTCATATTCATATTTCATTTAACATTTCATTTCATTAATTTTTTTCAATTCATTTCATATTTTTCGTATTAATTAGAAGTAGTCTCAATATCAGAATCATTTAAAACTTTTCATATTTTATTTTAATTTTTTTTTCAATTTAAATATCATTCCATTACAAAATTTTAAATTTTATTTAAATTAAACAATTTCTTATTTTATTTTTTTTAGTTTTTCATTTGGGTTTTTTAGGCTTCAAATGTTGGGTCAAATCTTAGGAAGCAGGCTTGTTGGTGCCGGCCACTAACACTCTATTTCCCAGGCTTGGCGCAGGTCTGACGCAGGCCTAGCCTAAGATGTCATTTCATTTTTTTTATCATTTCATTTCTATTTCAGTTTCATTTCTTTCATTTTATTTCATTTCATTTCCATTTTACTTAAATTATCCTTTTTTTTCCATTTAAATTTAATTTTTTCCCATTTCATTTAAATTATCTATCTTCCCATTTAAATTTAATTTCTTTCCTCATTTAATTTAAATTATCTATCTTCCCATTTTAATTTAATTTGTTTCTTATTTCATTTAAATTATCTATCTTCCCATTTTAATTTAATTTTTTCTTATTTCATTTAAATTATCTTTTTTTCCATTTTAATTTAATTTTTTCTTATTTCATTTAAATTATCTTTCTTTCCAGTTTAATTTTTTTCATTTCATTTAAATTATCTTTCTTTCCATTTTAATTTACGTTTTTCATATTAATTTTCTCTCGTTGTTATTTATTTCATTTTAATGTATTTTAAATTAAATATGTATGTATATTGTATTATATTTAATCAAATATATAATTTGAATAAAGCATATAATTTTGTATAATTTTTCATATTTTTACAATGTTTTTACAAGAACATGCGCTCAATAATATATCATTTGTCATATTCGAGTCCAACATTATGAGACGATTGGCCGAAAACATAGACACGATGTGGGCAAGTTGATCGGTTGTGTCCGGATGTTCGACACACAGTGCACAGTTTGGGTTCGCTCGTCTCCCTGACGTCCATGTCATTTCGAATTCTTGTCGATTGTAGTCAACCTTTAGGATGTCTACAGAGACTACGATCAGGCACCATCTCAAAAGCAGACGGTGGAATTTCCCAGTTTGAGACATCAGATATTACAGGAAATTCATTCCCCCATATACACAATGTGTGTTGCAACGTGTAGATCTCGTCTATGAATTGTTCAACATTTAGGTTTGCTCTCGCACACGTTGCATGAACATGCGCATACGGATATCAAAAAGTCTGAAATATCACACACTCACATCGCCTGTTTCGCATATCAACTGCGTACGACCTAGGTGGAAGACCCAAACGACAGGTGATGTACTCTTGAACTCGAAAAGTTTCCAAGTCGCGCAAATACAATTCTACGTTCATTGTTTGTGCCCTTCGACTATTTACCGCCACGGCCTTTCGCATCCTAGGCATCAATGTGACCAACCTATAGAATGGGGATTGCCAACGCCAGTTCATGGTGAGAAGAAGAGATTTTGACTGGAGAAGAGCCAACATACCCTAATTCTAAAGAGATTTAAAGGATATATGACTGTTTCATGAATCAACTTATCTTTCATTTTCGATTTCAACAAAACTGGTGAGAAGCTGCTTGCTTACAAACAAGTTGCTGTATATCCCACATCATTGGGATACAAACAGACGAGGGGAGAAGCAGCCTATAAAAGAAGCGGGCTTCAACAAAACATAGCATACCTTTCTCGGCCTTTTGGCTAAGATCAAGTGTAGTATCTGTTCTTATCAGTTTAATATCTGATACGTGGGCCATTGGCTCACATGATATTAAATTTATTTTTTGAGGGGGAGGGTCCACCACAGTAGCTTGCTACTGGGACTCTCGAGCGTCGCCCAAGCGTTGCACTATTGCTCGGGCCTGGCGCACCCCGCCCAAGTCAAATGCAAATATTAAGCAGGTTCAGGTTTTAATATGATTCCTTGTTTAGTTTTTTAACTTATTCCATGGCCTTATCTTAACTCTAGTTTTGCAAATTTTCAACTATCTGCAGTGTCGCAACGACATGAAATATTGTTTAGTTTCTGTATTTTTTAATTTTTATTTTTCTTGTAGCTACCAAGGGAAATTACATTTACCGACCAAACTGCAGCCGAATTAGATTCTATTTTGATTTACCTAAATAATATTAAAAGAAACACATAAATGGCATATTGTAAAAATTATGTATCAAAATGGTACATTCAAATGGGTAGAGGATGGTACATAGACGACACTACATTGATTTTGATACAATTTCGTTAAATAGAAAAAAGAAAAGAGTATAGGGGTGTAGTGCCTATTTGATAGGCGGCACCAGTGACCCTTATTTGATAGGCGGCATATCTAGTATTTCTCCCCTCATACTCTCCCATTCGGCTCATTTTTGTAAGGTATTATTTCGTTAAAAATAGCTATTAAGGTATGTATTTATTTTATATTTTTATTTATTCATAATTTATTTTTAATATTTGTCGAATAAAAAAGTCTATATATGTTATGTACAAAGAATATTTTATTTTCTTATGTAATTTTATTTGTTATGTGTGTTTTAGGTTGATTAGATTTATTTGACATGTTATTTTTGATTATTTATTTTTTGTAGGTAAAAGATTTATTGATATGAAATTTGAAATTTATGAGATAAATTAGGAATTAATTTATATGTTCTAATTTTTAAAATTTTATAATTGAGAATAAGAGTTTATGCTTTTAAATTTTATTTTATGTTTTTTATAAATGTTAAAATGAAATTTCCTTTGAAGTTCTATGCAAAAAAATATATCTTTTGACAATAATTAAGTTAGCATGTTACTATATATATTATATTTTAAACCATAATATTTTACTTATAATTTTAATAATTTAGTATCTAATAATTAACGAGATATTAATCTATGAAAAGTGACCGCTAATAGCAAATTTAAGTGAAAGTTCTTAATAAAATGAAAGAGAACATGAGCAAATTAGTTTTATATAAAAATTAACATCAATAGCATATAAGCAGATAACAGAAAATCATTCAGTATATAGTTCAATAATTCCCTTACAAATAAAATTTCCCAACATAAAAAAATAAAAACTCATACAACATACTAAAGAACCATTTCATCTTCACACACAATCTGATATCAAAATAAAGGAAACGGGACAAAATGGAAGGAACATTACCAATGACCAAAAAGAAAACTAACTAAACACCCTGATCGATTAGATAATCCCCAAGCCTTTCCACAATCATGTTGCATTGACCAGGTGTTACAGCCTCATCATATATCCCGATGATGAGTGCTTGGTTGGTCTTTTTCACGGTCGCACCGCCGGCACCCTGTATCAGTGATATACTTCAATCAAACCATGCTGCTGATATAGGTTCAATTAAGAAGGTATTTTACTATAAAAACATTACCTTCTTTCCTCTTATTACAGCACCCGGTTCACCTTGGATCACCATGTATTTTACACCACCGAGGAATAATCCGGTTGGTGCCAGAGAACCGGGTTCAGCAAAATCATTCATGATTGCACTTATTTCTTCAGGGGTAAACTACAAACACCATCAAGCACACAAAAAAAGAACTTTAAGAACCCTTTTTCTCTAGTCAACTGATAACGCAAAATTGAAACGTTATAAGAGGAAGAGAACCGGAGGGAAAGTGGAGCTCTGGGCCCAAACGTTGCCGTCGTGGCCGATAATTGCAGCAGCAGTTAGATGGATGGGTTGACCATCTATATCGCACATCAAGTGCTCGTCAACGTACTGCTGCCAAGACATAACTTTCTTTTGAACTTGTTTTGGGTTTTGCTAATGGGATTGCATCGGGATTTTAAAGAGAAAGAGAGGGAAAGAGAAATTTCTGTTTGGCGAGGAAGAAAGTTATGCAAGGCAGATTGCGTGAAAAATAAGCTGCGCTGGACATTGTCCAACGTGGACTAATATTATTGTATTAGATTTGCTGTCGCTCAGGGATTTATTATTATTAATTCAGTAATTAATCTTTCGTAGATCAATTAAGGGATAAATGCTAGTTACGAGTTTTAAAATGTTTCCATGCCCAAGATTAGAATCGAACTCTCAACTACTGATTAAGAAAAGCTTAATGGTTATATTATTTCGATCCATGTTTTGGTGGTAATATTGGTGAGGTTATAGGTTTAAAAATCATCAGTTAAATTGATTCATCCGATTCAAATTTTAAAAAAAATATTAAAATAAAAGTTATTTAAAGATATAAAATTTTATTCATATCAATTGCTAATCAATCAAACTTTTATCTTACTCTAAATAGATATATCCATTAGTTCAATTCGATTTTAACAGCTTTAATTTTTATATGATGGTTTATCTTTTAACAAAAGTCGAGGTAAATCCTACTTAATTGACCGAAATAATTGATATTAGTCATTCAATTACACTCGAGCCTACGTTCTCCTAATTATTATAAATAATAATGATGTTAATTGAATTAAGATTCAAATTTTTATCATGAATTTTTAGCCTTAAATCTTCCTGCAATTATGTTATATACATTTAATATGTTAAATTTGTGTAAATTAATACGTTATTAATGACTAATGTTTCTATTTTGAATGCAATTTATATATATGTATATATATTGCAAAATCAATGTTTGAACAATATCATTAATTTTCCCTTATAAAAAATATTTATATCTATATTTAAAACAACGAATTTATTTATATTTATGAAAATAATGAGTAAAACCATCTTCCCATTCATGCTCGCCACTTTGTTGTTGTCTGCCATTATTATTTATTTGTTTTTATACTTCTTTTATTTTGACTATTTCAAACAAATATCATATACGGATATTTTGGTTGACCTGATGAAAGGTTTTTTTATTGGTGTTCAAAATTTTCATGGTATTCTTTCATTGGTTGATGATGAGATACGGATAGATAGACATTTTTTGTTATTCAATCTTGCTGCTATTGTTAGTTCGTAATTAAAATTTTTTTAGTTTGTTATAAAAAAAGAGAGGAATTTATAATATTAAAAACCTTTTTATCGCGACAAATTTACTTACCATTAAAAGAAAAAGCGAAGATTGTGGCATAAATAATGGATGCTTCAAAATTATCCATGTAAGACGTGGCCTATATTGTAGATAGTTGGTCTAATAATATGCAACGTGCCTGGCATGTCTAACGGACCATTGATACTCTAATCTAGAATGCAAATCTATAATGTCTTTATGTTTCGAATTGACTCAAAATTTGATCAGACCGGTGTAACTTGATGTAAGAAAAACATATCGACGACATAGTTTTTTATATGCCAAAAAAATTTACCTTCTAATAAGAAATAAATTGAGAAATTGAGACCTTGAGAGGGCTTAGGCACAATTCGTGAAAGTTGATATCACTAACACAATTATAAAATTACGAAACAATTATTTATTTACTCGTTTTTCACTCTGCACGTTTGACATAGCATTTTGGATTAAAGTTCACTGTAAGCCTCTGTGTTATGTCAAAAAGTTTGTCTGAATACTACTAGAAGGAATATTTTAATCATGTTTAAAAAGCTGACATTTTAGTTCCTATGGTGATTGTCATTAATGGAATGCCATGGATAATAATAACTAACGTTATATTAAATCGAATTAAAAAGATTTAGTCATCTTGAAAATAAATAGAAGGAAATGATTTAATAATGTCTAGTGTAGGCCAAACTACAAATAATTTAAACACATCAATTATGTAAAAATAAAAAATAAAATCTAAAACAATTTAGGGTAAAAGCAAAGCAATGTAAACTCTAGCATGAATATCTTTTGGTGCTGAATTCTCTCTGGGTTGGAACATTTTCTCACGCTTGAAGGCCTTATATTCTTTTAAAATATTCAATCATATTAAATATATATAGTTTAATCCACTACCAAAACTAAAAGTTAAATCTCTCTAATTTGTCAGAATTTAACCCTTGAATTTTTTAAAAGAAATTGAGAGTTTAATACAATTAATAATAAATTTAAAATGTTTATTTTATTATAGAATTTCGTGCATAAAATTCCTAAACTATTGATATCCAAGTAAACAATATAACAATAAAGCTAGACAATATTTACCCAATTAAACAAACTTCTAAATTTTCTTAAAGTAAAATAATGTGATTATGATAAATTACAAGAACTAATTTTTCAAATTTCAGAAAATAGAAAGATAAAATTAAAATTAAACCATATATGCACATTATTTGTATCTTCATACATATTCTACAGATTTGGTACTGAGATAAAGAAATAGCTTCGAAATGGAATATAATTAGGGCGAAATTAGGTGAAATATATGAAGAAAATCGTTAGATGGGTATATAATAAATAATTAAAATGATATATAATAAACCAATATAATTATATATAACACTGATACTACACCCACTCAAATTTATAGAAATTCCTGCTTGGGATTATATATAAGCCCAATGTGTTTATGGACCAGTCATCTTAGGGTTTTAGAAATCCTTTTGAAAAAATCAGTTTGGTTTATAAAGATAATTGTTCAGTAATATAATAAAGAGATCCTCGACTGCATATTCAAAAATTTGTACTTGCAAAAATTAGATTATTAAAAAAATATTAAGACGATTGTTATGTCGAGTGATGATTCAATAACTTCAATAAAATTAATCACAAAAAGAATCGATGGTAAAAAGAAAGAATTATATTTAAACGTAGTCATTATAATATTCAAGATAATTACATTAAAATACTGATGTAAACTATACAAAAGATGGTTCGCACTAAAATTGGTCGGAGTGCGCCAGGCCCGAGAAATAGTGCAACACTTGGGCGACGCTCGAGATTCCCAGTAGCAAGCTACTGTGATGGACTCTCCTCCTCAAAAAATAAATTTAATATCGTGTGGACCATTGGCCCACGTATCAGATATTAAACTGATAAGAACAGATACTACACTTGATCTTAGCCAAAAGGCCGAGAAAGGTATGCTTGTATCCGTCTAAGCCCGCTTCTTTTATAAGCTGCTTTTCTCCTCATCTGTTTGTATCCCAGCGATGTGGGATATAGGCCTAATCAAAGAAGCTTCTACTCAAAACTAACAAAATTCTCTCTTATAGAAGTCCTGATTATAACTTCATGAAACAGTCGTCATTATAGGAGAAAATGTTTGTTGAAGTGGGGACAAATCTCTGCTAATTTTGCTTCTGTTTTAACTTTCGTGGGGGAGACGATGAAGAAAAGTTGAGGCTAAGAAAGAAACATAATTCTTTGCTTTTATGATTCACACTTTTTCATACACTTGGGCTTTGAGTACCATTTCGTACAATTACGTGAAATGGAAGCTACTATCATATTAGCAGTAGGTGAGAACAGTGACATACAATGCAAATCAATTTAGGTTCCAACATAGCATAATTCAACAGATAATGCATAAACCTTAAAAATCAACTGTTACATTTTTACATAAGCCCATAAATGTTTTCTAATGATTTCAACGAGAAGATTTTGGGAGTAAAAATGCAAACATATAGTATCTTGTATGGCTGACAAGGTCTGAATTAAGAAGTCCAATATTGAGGAAAGGTCAGCATTTAAACTATAATTGGTTGGTGTGCGCCAGGCCCGAGCAATAGTGCAACGCTTGGGCGACGCTCGAGAGTCCCAGTAGCAAGCTACTGCGATGGACCCTCCACCTCAAAAAATAAATTTAATATCATGTGAGCCAATGGCTCACGTATCAGATATTAAACTGATAAGAACAGATACTACACTTGATCTTAGCCAAAAGGCCGAGAAAGGTATGCTTGAAGATGTTCAAGCCCGCTTTTTTTATAGGCTGCTTCTCCCCTCGTCTGTTTGTATTCCAATGATGTGGGATATACACCAATATATTCAACAACTTGTTTGTAAGCAAGCAGCTTCTCACAAGTATTCGTAAGGGGCAAAATTCAGGTATTGTTGAAATCGAAAATGAAAGGAAGTTGATTCATGAAAGAGTCATATAATTGCGGATAGTGTTTGTTGAAGAGGGACAAACCTCTGCCATTTTTTCTTCTGCTATAACTTCATGGGTAGATGTGATGATGAAGATAAGAAGAGAATTTCAAATATAGTTCTTCGCTTTTATGGGTCAACAACACTTCATCAAAGTATCAAATCCTTGGCTTTTGGTAACATCGTCATCGTAAGTGTGCATCATATTAGCAAATGGTGAAAGCCTTACAATGCTAAAAATAGCAACGGCTCCATCTATTTAAGTGATAATAATTTTATTTTATTTTTAAATATATTTATATAAAAATTTAAAATTATATGTTACAATATACAGATCATAAAACAGGCATAAAGAATATCAAATATATATATAATTTATAAAACTAAGCTTAGCATTAATTGGTTTAAACCAATAAATTAATCTAATGATTCAAATTTAGTTAACTCAGTCTGGCTTAGTTGATTTTAAAATAATTAGTTTGAAAATTAATTTATTTGTTAAATTCAATCGGATGATCAAATAAATCTTACTAACTGATAATTTTATTTATAGTTATATAATAATTTGAAATAGTTTATACAATATAATATATCATTTATAAAACCGAATCAACCAAATGCTTACCCTAATTACTTTGCATGAAAGATGGTTGATAAGTTAAAAGATAATTTGAACCATATAATTTGGAAGTATAAAAGGAGTCGATAGACATATGTAAAAATATGACGCACAACTTACGTTATTTTCCTTTCTCTTTGATTTGGGTTTGTTGTCTACTATTTGATTTTTTTCACTATTTTTTAGTTATTTATGTAAAAAAAAGAAAAAATAGATAATTTTTCATCCTAATGTAGAAAAATTAATTATTTTAAATTAGAATGATGAGATAAAAGAGATAAAATGCATAAATTAATTCAAAATTATGCATTTTTTAAATATTTTATTTTCTTTTATTTTCTTCCATTTTTTCATCTCCCACCAATGACACATGGAAAGAAAATTATGTTTTCCATCCTTCTAATTTCCCGTACCCATTCATTTTTTTATCATTCCAATTTTCTTTTCACTCTACCAAGTAAAGCTTAAGAGACTGATCGAGTTTGAAAATCAATACTAATAAAGAAAAGGGGAGATTTCCGAGCAATGATAATGAGCTGACGAGCATAAATTCCAAACTCGAGATATGATGAACCAAATAAGCAAGTAATAATGTGAGACTAGACTTGCAAGATTTCCTATATAAACCTAAGAAACTCTGTTTCATAGAGTGGAGGAAATGTGTTTATGGATTGAGTCAAGACTTAATTCCAAATAAAAATTTTAAACTTGAGCCCGACTTACTTAGGCCTATCTAAAAAGTTCATTTTACTGTTTGAAAGCAATAAAAATATTATTTATTTATATTTAACCATAACATATATATAAACGGTTTGATGGACCACCTGACCTATGAACACTTTCACACAATTTTAAACTGGTTGCATGATCAAATTTTTATATTTAAAAATGTCATAAAGTTGATTTAATACTTTTTATGATGTTATTATTTAGACTTCAATTATTAGATCAAAATAGTAGAAAAATAAATTAATAAAAAAAACAAAAAAAAACATCTTTTTAAAAGTTTTAATAGTACAAAGACAATACAATTACAACTACAACACATGTACAAATATAAATATATGTTCGATCAATTACAATGTAAAATCCAACCAATGCAATACATAACATATGAAAAATTGGACAAAAGTTGAACTAATCTAGAAAAAATTGAACGAAACTTACATATAGTTGGGAGGAGACTGACAAAATATAATTACAAATGATGGAACTCGATGAAACTCAAACCTGAACCTTCAAAGTCGAAGATCTCAACCTTTATTAACAATACCAAAGTGTCGTTAGCTAAAAAGATCAAAAGTGTGTTTATTAACTACATTATCTTTTCACTTAATATAAAAAATTAAAAAAAAATGTTGAACATGATAAATAGATAATTACTTATCACTTAATATTGAAAATATTAAATTAATTTTATTATTAAAAATCTTATTTTTGAAATAAACTATTTATTCATTTTATTAAAAATTAAAATATTCAATGCTTTCTTTAATTTTGGATAAAAATAATAAGATTAAAATTATGAAATAAAGGTTGAGCTATACTATTGGTCTCTATACTCTTAATAAATTTAGAATTTAATCTCTTTACTTTTTGATTTTAAAATTCAGATTCAATTGTTAAAACTGTTAAAAATATTTTGTTAAGTTCAAATTAATTAATTACATAGCTATCAAATGAGTATTTATTTATAAAATTAACAACGTTAAGTTTTGATATTTAAAAATAAACAATCTAAATTTCTAAAATTAAAATATGAAAATTAAATTCATAATTACCCGTACGGTTAAATTCAGAGAAAACATAAAATGCGGCGCCTCCAGTATTTGAACCAACAGAAAAAAGAAGAAACCTGGGATAAGGATCCATTTCGAAAAGTTGTCGTGGGCTACATGCATATTGACGTGGGCGATCCAACTCGGATAAGCATCCACCACCTGTTTTTCTCTCTCAGCTCTGATGGGCACTCTCAATCTCTCTTTTCAAATACAAACCCTCTATATATCACCATCCTCACCCTCTTTCAATACCTTCACCATTTCTTTAACCACAAACAGAAAAAATCCAACTGTTCACGTTTTTCTTTGTCGATGGGAAATCCCAATGATACCCATACGAAGTTAGTTCCCGGTGCTGCCGGTTTCCTGCTCCAAGACGTTCCTCACTTTACCGATTACCTTGATCATCTCCCCGTACTTCCTCTTTCTGTTTGTATATTTAATGATTCATTAAATGGGGATATTGGAACTTTGAGTGAACTGTGTTTGTTTTGTACTTAAAAGGGTGAAATTGCATTTGCTGCCTTTATTATCTTTTAATCAGTATTAATGAACCCAGATTTTTTTTTTTGGGGGGGGGGTATGTTAATGAGTTACTGAACTTTACTTAATATGTGCTTTCTTTTATTTCTTATTTATTTGTGTTTTATTCATGTGACAGAGTTATCCGAATCCATTACAAAATAATCCAGCTTATTCAGTTGTCGAGTGAGTAAACCAAACCAAACCTTAATTAAGTTTTTTTTCATCTGCTAATCAAGATGAGTAATTTATTTGCATGCGTTTCTGTTTCACAGGCAATACTTTGTTGATGAGGATGATACCGTCACTGAGGAGGTGAATCCTTCTCTTAGTGCTTGAACTTATTAATTTTATGGGAATTTTATTTAGAAATAAAATGAGAGTACATGGAGTCTTCTCTATTTTTTAAAAATGAGTAAATTAATCCCCGTTAGATCAAATAACAAATTATTTTCTTTTAGTTAAAAATTTCATTCTTTGTAGAGTTAAAAACTGGTGTGGTTGTTATATGAGCCAGTTTTCAATAGTATAAATGGATGTTGTTTTTAATTGAAGGACCAGTTTGTTCTTTGATATAATATATAAGGATTATTTTGTTCATTTTTTAAGTAAAGGGGGCAAAATGCAATCCGACTCTTAGTACAGGGGCTCCATTATATTTTTACCTTTATTTGGAGTATGTATATATATCTATATTCCGTTAGAAACTTTGTTTTATGAAGGAATGTTCTCATTTTTGTACTTTCTTAATCAGTAGTATGGTTAACTGACACACTAGTTATTTAATCATAGATTGTTGTGCACAAGGAAAGTGCAAGAGGGGTGCATTTTCGACGCGCAGGACCTCGCCAAAAGGTACAATTGGTCATCTTGGTTCAATGCTATGGGGTTCAAAGTTATAAAATGATAAGCAATGGACAATTCACTGATTGTCACATGCTGTGTGCTTCTCAGGTGTATTTTAAATCAGATGATGTTAATGCATGCATTGTAACATGTGGTGGTCTATGTCCTGGGCTCAACACGGTCATCAGGGAAATCGTGTGTGGCCTCTATCACATGTATGGTGTCCGAAAAGTTCTTGGAATCGATGTAAGTAATTTCGATCTTTAGGCATTCAAACCTATAATAACTTGGTTTAGCATCATGTAGTAATCTCACTAGCACATATACATGATCCATATTTAGGGAGGATATAGGGGTTTTTATGCGAAGAACACTATCACCTTAACACCTAAGTTTGTCGATGATATCCATAAACGTGGCGGTACGATTCTTGGAACCTCGAGAGGAGGTCATGATTCTGTCAAGATTGTTGACCGCATTCAGGATCATGGGATCAATCAGGTGCGTTAAAGCGCTAGAGTAGAGGCTTTCATTGGAGCCTCCTCTCTGTTTTATTTGAATACATGCCAACTACATTTTGTTGGTTCTAATTATATCCTTTAGCGGTTCAGGTCTATATAATCGGAGGTGACGGGACACATAAAGGAGCAGCTGTGATTTTTGAGGTATTACCATTAGCTATTTTCTATAAATGTCAAATCATGCATGTTTTAGCTTAACTAATTTTGCTCCGGGAAGGAAATAAGGCGACGTGGTTTGAAAGTAGCTGTTGCCGGAATTCCCAAAACCATTGACAATGACATTCCGGTACTTATCATATCTATAAACTTTGTCCTTGTTACTTGATCGACAAGTTAGTTAATCTGTGAATGGCGTATTATGCGTGGTTACTGATTTTGTTTTAGGTTATTGACAAATCATTTGGTTTCGATACTGTGGTTGAGGAGGCTCAACGTGCCATTAAAGCAGCACACGTTGAATCTGAAAGTATTGGGAACGGCATTGGACTTGTAAAGCTAATGGGACGCTACTGCGGTATGAAATCGTGACCAACTGTTGCTAATAATGCTAGGTGTTTCCTAGCTTCATTTGTTCTTCGATCCTCCGCAGGTTTCATCGCGATGTATGCTACTCTTGCCAGCCGTGATGTCGATTGTTGCTTGATTCCAGAGTCACCATTCTATCTCGAAGGAAAAGGTGGACTTTATGAATATATAGGAAAACGACTCAAACAAAACGGACATATGGTCATTGTAATAGCTGAAGGAGCCGGACAGGAACTTCTTTCCGAAAGCTTGCAGTCCGTGGACCAGCAAGATGCTTCTGGTAACAAGCTTCTGCAAGATGTTGGGCTGTGGATATCTCACAAGATAAAGGTGCTACCTTCAATTGACTAACCTCTGGCTTTTTTTCGATACATGGCTACTGATTCGATATAACATCTTAGACTAAAATACTTTCTTACATATATATAGGAGCATTTTGCAAAGAAGAAAATGCCCATTAATCTTAAATATATAGGTTAATATCCTGTTCACTTTATTTTGTTTTCTTCCTCTTAAATATATGTGTGCAATATATTTGAGTTGAGAAATTTGGTTTGCAGATCCTACATACATGATCCGGGCTATTCCTAGCATTGCTTCAGATAATGTCTACTGCACCCTACTTGCTCACGGTGCAGTTCATGGAGCAATGACAGGGTATACAGGCTTCACCGTTGGTCCTGTCAATGGCAGACATGCTTACATTCCGTTCAATGTATGTTTATTAACTTCTCTGTTAGTGAACACGGTTTAATGTTAGAAACCATTAACCTCAATCCAGTGGTCAGTCCGATTATGTTTAATCATTGATTTTTGTTTGGACTACTTTTTCCTTACCAAATTTGTTTCACCAACAGCGAATCATCGAGAAACAGAACAAGGTTGTGATTACCGACAGGATGTGGGCAAGGCTGCTCTCTTCAACAAACCAGCCAAGCTTCTTGAAACCTAGAGATATAGCTGAAGCCAAGAAAGAGAAATATCCTGCGAATGGCATCTTGGATGGGAAGATTGTAAAGACAATGTCAATGAATTGACCAAAGACATGCCCTTGAAAGTTCCATCGCATAGTATACCATCACTAGATATGTAAATATTTGGCTACCATTAATGGTTCAGAAACTTTAGACGTTCCTTTGCTGTTAGACAGGCCACTGATACAAATCATAGTAATTTAACAGTGGATTACAGAAGAAATGCATTGTGTATGCCAACACTAGATATGTAAATATTTTGGCTACCATTAATGGTTCAGAAACTTTGGACGTTCCTTTGCTGTAAGACAGGCCACTGATACAAATCATAGTAATTTAACAGTGGATTACAGAAGAAATGCATTGTGATTTAACAAATATATGTTATTCCTACAAAGATTGGAGACACAAGCAAAGTAAGGATTCATGGAATTTAAGTAACATAACATTCTTTGCATAATCAATAATCAAGAAAAGAATATAGAGGAACAAATGTATCTTAAGCTTTATATATGCCAGATGGATCAGCATTCTGAACAATCCATGGATGCTCAAGAAGCTTATGTAGTGGGAGGCGCTGGGAAGAATCTTTGACAAGCATCTGTAAATAATGTTGAAGTGTGTTCAGTATATGCCAATGATGGAGCATTGACGTTATATTTATGTATTTGCAAGTAATAAAAGCAACAAAAGATACCTGACTAATGAGGTCCTTGGCTGAAGATGAAACTATTGGTTTTGGAGGGAACTTCAAATCCACTTGCACAATCCTATGAATGGGGAAAAGAGTGAACAAGTTATGATAGGTACTCAAAAGAGGTACCCTAGTGAACAAGTTATGAAAAAGGAAACTTAAGTTTCAATCACGTTCTCTTTGTTTCAGAGCTCGGATTAATATTCTAAGAGTGTTCCTGGTCCCAAAAGAGGTACTCTTAGCTCAAACTGAAACAAAACTTGAACCTTTCTAAAATGCATCTCTTAGCTCAGAATTGAAAATTAACCAAAAGCCCTAATAATGTTCTCTAGCATCCGCAGCTCGGATTTACCTTCTAAGACTGTTACTCGGTCTCAAATGAGGTACTCTTAGCTCAAAACTGAAAACAGAACTTGAACCTTTCTAAACTGCATCTCTTACTCAAAATTGAAAATTAACCAAAAGCTTTACTCATATTCTCTAGTGTCCGCAGCTTGAGTTTACCTTCTATAAGTGTCTGAATGTTCTTTGGCCTCAAAAGGTGGGACTCCATAAAGAAACTCATAGCACAACACACCAAGGCTCCAGATATCTACACTGGCATCATGCTCTACACTTTCAACTGTGGAGAACATAAAATATAAGGTGAAACTTAGTTCAATGAGATGACAAACAGTGCAACATTACAGTGTACCACTTAGTTCTATGGTTTACTACATACCCATTTCAGGAGGGAGATAATCAAGTGTACCGCACATAGTACGCCTTCGGTTAAATGTATGCACAGACCATCCAAAATCTGCAATCTTTAGTTCACCCTGACAAGGAATCCGAATTGACTAGATAAGCACAATGAGACTTTCATTGAATAACCAAACGAGTACTAGGCATAGGTTAGGAATCACCTGTGCACCGATTAACAGGTTCTCAGGTTTGATATCTCTGTGTATGACATGCTTTCCGTGACAATAAATGAGTGCCCGAGCTAAAGAGGCAACATACTGCAGCAAAAAACATAAGCAACATATAAATCCATCGAACACAATACAGGCGCAACAATCCAATCGGGAAATGGAAAAGAAGAAACTCACGGTAGCAGCTCGTCTTTCGCTAAAGTATTTACATTTTTGCAGTTCTTTGTAAAGTTCGCCTTTGGCCGCATATTCCAGAATCAGATAAACACGTTTCTGCAAAAAGGTTGTATTCAGAAAACCAAATGTTAATTCATACATAACATTTTCAATTACATACATACATCGTTGAATCATCAATATAGGCTCATACCTGATCATAGAAATATCCATAAAGCCTCAATATATTGGGATGGCGCAGGTGACTCTGTATTTCCACTTCTCGACGTAGTTGATGTTCAACTTGAGATTGTTGTAGTTGGCTTTTAAAAAGAACTTTGAGGGCCACAATATGATTGCTCTGTTGGAAAAATACATAAGGATCAGCCTAGTAATATAATTACAATGGGTGAGCATTTGGTTTTTCCGGTCTATTTTGTCTGTTTTTCGAACTTACCGACCGAAAGGAGAAATGAACGAAAAAGGAATAATTGAAAAAAAGAAGAAGAAACAGACCCTTTTTTCTCTGGCTAAATAAACGTGGCCAAACTTCCCCCGTCCAAGAGGCTTCCCAATGTCAAAATCGCCAAGGGTCCATCTTTTCTTTTCAGCTGCCGGAACCTCCGAAGAAACCTATAATGGATATCAACAAATTAAAATACATACATAAAAGAAAATCCCTAACATTGTCTCCAAAAAAAAAACCAAATTATATTTAAAAGATCCACAACATTGTCTCAAAAAACCCCAAAATTTCAAAACCCGCTAATCCTAGATCTCAAAGGGCACAAAACAGGACGCAAATTTGTCAAAATTCTAAACTTTGAAACTAGAACCCTAAATCAACCCTATTGGAGAATTGAAACTTTCCATACGAAGAAAACCCTTATCGGAACTGTTCTCCATAAAAAACCCTGAATTTTTGGGCTTTCTTTGGTTCTTGAATGATTAAAAACAAAACACACACACACACAAAAAAAAAACTTCACCTTCTCTTGTTGTTGAGCCTCAGCGATCGCCATTTTTTTTTTGAAAGAAAATCTTGGGGGAGGCCTACAGAGTTAAAGAAGAGGGGTTATGGAGGGATCTGGGAGGAAGCCCCCATTGCAACGGTCGGATTAGGAAAATGTGCCACGTGGGAGGGAACGGTTGTTTTTTAAAATTGTCTTCTTTTGAGATCTGAAGAGGGGAGCGTCTCTATTATGAGGGAGAAGAGGCTATCGTCACATGGCTGTCATGTTAGCTAGTTAACGTCCTACGGCTACGGTCCTATTTATTTCCTTTCGTGGGCCAAACAAGGGCGTAAGTAAAAAATCAATTGGACTCGTCTCAAATTATTACGTATTTTTTTAAGGATAAACTACTTATTTAATCACTTAAGTTTACTCGCGTTCCTATTTTGATTACCTATTTTGATCACCTACTTTAAGTTTTCTTATTTTAGTCATTTTTATTAGATAAATCATCGATTTTAGTTTCTCTCGTTAAATAAATTATCAACTTTAATAACTCTATCGTTAGAGTGGGATGGATCACCAAACATAATGTTGGTGTGCAGGGTAGATCTAGGGGGGTTGGCAGGGGCCTAACCCCTTAAAATACAAATTTTTCTACTTAAGTTCTTTATAATTTATAAAATTTTAAATTAGTAATGATAAAAATTACATTTTGGCCCCCCAAAAATGATAAAAACTTGATTTAATCCTCTAAAAATTATAAAGATATAGGATATTAAAATGATAAATTTGTATTTTCACTATCATAAGAATATATAATTTAATTCCGTCCCCCAAATCTTTTTGACTTTGCCCCTGCCCCTTAAGTCATATTTCTAGATCTGCCACTATTGGCATGGCCTAATATAATAATAAAATTAACCCTCAATGTTTATCCATTTTATTAATTTGATCTTGATTTTGAAAAAAATAACCAATTTAACCCTTAATATTTGCACATTATAACAATCTGGTCATGATTTTAGAAAATAAGAAAATAAAATTTTAATTTTAATTTAAAAAAATAGAAATTCAAAAATTATTAAAACTTATAAAAATATATACTCAAAAAATTATAAAAAATAGGTTTAACCCAGCAACGCCATGAAAGGTTCCCTCTTTCTCTTTCTTTTTCCTTTTTATTTTTTTATCATGTGAATTTTGCGTCTTCGCTTTTTACTTGTGAATTTGCAAATTGTGTTCGATGAGCAGAGATGCAAAGGTATTGCAAGAGAAATTGGTGAAAAAGGCGACACAGGCGATGACAAGAGAAAACCATCAGAGCAAAAAAGTGGGAAGTAAAAATAATAAATAACAGTAGAAATTGGATTGTATGAGATGATTTTTTTCTATTGTTGATTTGACTAGACAATCAATGTCATAATTATATACTTCTTCATAAAAAGTCAATTACTATTAAATAGTAGTTAAATTATTTATCACAGAGAAAAAATGATCCATAACCTTCATCTATATATTATGTAATACCGATGAGAGAACATCATTAACTTTTTATTTGGGCTATGAATTATTGTTGTGAAATGATGCCACATACACAAAAGTCGTTTGCCCAATGTACCAACTTTTGATTACTTATCTATGAGAACTCAAGCTTTCATTTATATCAAAGTATACGAGTCACGCATGCATAGTCTATCATCTACTCAGGATTAAGGTATGCCACACTATGGTTGACACAAATTAATAAATTCATAAACAAATTTAGGATTTATTCTACTTGGGTTATGTCCAATGTACTGTCATTTTAGTCAGTCACATCTATGTTTCTATTTTTCAGGAGTCATCTACTTCGATACCCAACACAATGTATCTCCCCAATTAGACTTGATATATGACATATTAGTCTTTCTATCAATTGCTCAATCTCGATTAAACTGAGAACATATTTAGATTATCTATTAATATAAGTCGTCTTTCCACATTACGATCCGATCACATAATACCGCTTAATATTAGTTAAATGTTAGATACCAGTGAACTAATATTTGCTTTCATCTTGCATTGTGTGCAAAAATCGTTGACGTACGGCAATATATAGATATACTAATGAAACTGATGCATATTTCATTAAACCAATTTATTCGAAAAATACAATTACATATAGACGAGATCATACTACACCGAAGGCACTAGATTCGAACAAGTTCGACCTGGCAGCTATCACTGCTTTGTCTTAGATCCACAATTACGTGCAAGGTAAGCATAATACGCCCCCAGGAGCGGCGGACCATTTGGAATATTGAAGGAAATAAGCTTGCAAGTAGAGCTAGGGATATGATGATAATATGAAGGATCTCGAATTAAAAGTGTTAAATTTACTGCTTGGTTTGGTGTGTTTTTTATCCAAATTTGCAAGCATGCATGCATCGTAAATAATATGTTTTTTGCGGTTTATAATTTGTTTACATTCTCTTTTGTTTAGAGTGTAGCTCCACGGCCAGAGGAGGAGGCTTGGTCCCAAATGATAAATTTTCAGTTTTAGTCCCTTTAAAATAATACAATTATAACTGAAAATTTTAATGAAAATTTGTGCTCTTAAATCCGATATAGAAAAAACAAATCATCCTATATTATCGAGTTGGATCTGCTAGGGTTATTTTACCATCCATTTCTCTCACCTTCCTTACAAGTTCTCAATTCCTCTTCCTCTTTCATTTTCTCACTTTCTTGCCCATTTTTTTTGTCGTTGATCGGACCAGGCAATCAGAGCCGTTCATCATGTCAAATGATCGAAACAAACGCGAGACCATAACTCGGAGGCTCAACAACTCAGCTCCATCACCTCGCCAGACGGCCAAGTTTTTGACGGCAACCACACTGGGGGCAATGTTTCTTTTCTTGTCAGGGTTAACCTTTACTGGCACAGTGATCGCTCTTGTCATGGCGACACCACTCATGGTGTTGTTCAGTCCGGTTGTCGTCCCAGCTGGGCTAGCCATCTTGCTTGTCACAACCAGGTTCTTGTTCTCAGGTGGGTGCGGCGTGGCGGTCATCACCGCGTTGTCGTGGGTCCATAATTACGTTCAAGGTAAGCATAATACCCCGCCAGGAGCTGCGGACGATTTGGAATATTCAAGGATATGATAATATGAAGGATCTCGATCTACAAGTGTTGAATTTACTGTCTGGTTTGGTGTGTTTTTGATCCAAATTTGCATGCATACACCGTAAATAATATGTTTATGGGGTTTATAATTTGTAACATTACATGCTTTTCTCGGGTTCTCTTTTGTTGCTGATTAGATTCATTTTTGTTCTTATTTTTTTAAATTATTACTTTTTGTCTTCCGCAACTGAGTGTAATTCCACGTACACAGGCAGTGCCAGGAGCTTGGTCCAAATGGTAGAATTTCAGTTCTCGTCCCTTATAAAATAATATAATTATAAAATTACATTTAGTCTCAGAATTCATAATTTAAGTCTTACCTCCTTAAAAAATATTGGTCAAATTCTACTATTATTCCCCGTGTTATGCTTACATTATGAGTTTTATACTTTAATTTAGTTATTTTAGTCACTGTACTTTTTTATTTGGTCAATTTTAGTTTTATATTTTCTGAATTTTGGAATTTTAGTCATGACCTAAATAGTAATAGTTGAATTCATTTGGTTAGATTTTGTTATTAGTTCCTTGCTATGTATAAAGTTGTAAATTTAGTCAATGTTCTCTAATTTAATCATTTTAGTCTATATATTTTTAGAATTTTGAAAATTTAATCTTGGCGTACATAAAGACCATTAAATCAATTAACTAATTTTTTGTGAGTAATATATGAAAATAAAAAATTGGCTTGACATTTTATGTGTGATAATATATCTGCCTGTTGCCATATAAGATTTTGAAAATAGAATTTAGTAAATTTAACTGATAGCATCTAGTTAGGATTTAAATTTCAGAACTTGAATAATCTTATTAAATTATAGGGACTAAATCTACTAATATCATAGTTTAACCAAAAGTTCCCCGTAAACAGCTAAGTTCTACTGTCTACGAGCCAAAAACAAGGGGGTTAGTTTCTGCGGTCAACTTTCCAGCATTGAAGATCTCGAAAGTTCGCTTTGGATACCGGTTCATGTTAAAACCGGTATAGGGTTGGAGGACACGTAGACCAGCTATTTGTTATTTTATTTCTGGACGCGAGGTTAGAGGTGCTGATGGTCTGATCGATCGTAAGATATTTAGATAATTTTAAAATTGGGTTCTGTTTAAAAAGTAAATTTAATTTTTTGTCTAAGTTTAATTTAATTTAATAAAAATAAATCTAACTCGACTCATTATTTATTTATTTATTTATATTAATTTTTATTTAAAAATAACTTTTTAAAAATATAATATACTATAATAAATATTTTAGTATATTAAATATAAATTTAGAAAAATATTTTGGCCTGAAATTTTCGAAGGAGCCTTCCCACTTGAGGGGCGGATGGTTTGTTCCATCAGCAGTTATAGGTGAGGCCATCCGGTCCCCAAACCGCTGTTTGGTCAGGGATCTTTACTTCAATGAAATCTGGGCTTAAAAAGCCACATCCATTCGTGCACCGAAACAACAGCTTTTTGAGTTTTTCTCAGTCTATTGCACCATTCATAGTCGTTGCAATTTGACATATTTCGTTTTTAAACAAATATATTTACAAATTAATTTATTATTTTGTGTATAATTCTGACGATGGAATAAAAAGGAATTATACTACTATCATGCGTTTGTTTTGAGTTAATATTTGTTAGAGAATAAATTTAATTCCACAAATAATGTTAGAAATATTTTTATTTACGGGGTAGATCTAACCTATTTAATTCTGTTTTTTAGTTAATAGGAAGATTTTTTCTTCCAATCCGTACAAAAGGTGATTCAGGATGACATTTAAACGGTCAAAACACACTGAAATGTTAATCGGAACAAATATTATATTACTTTATATTGATGTAAGAACAATACATAAACGATCAATATGATTCATATCAAAACTGTATCGACAATAATGATAAATATATTTATTTAATTTTAGTGCCGCAATAGCTATATTAATAAAAAGACATAATAATTTATTTGATTCTTCAATTTTATATAAAAAATATTTTACCCTCTATTTAAATTTTCTCACCTTCAAAATGAATGAAAAATTAACGTTTGTTAACATTGTTGATGTAGCGTGCATGTGAATACCATGTAAACATTTAATTAATTTTTTAAATTCAATTAAAAATATTTAATTTTAAAAGAATTAATTACTTACATGCATACACATAGTTTACCACATAGATGCTACATCAACAAAGTTAATAAAGGTTGTGATGATTTGACAAACAATACAAGTTTAAGAGCTAAAACAAACAAAAAATTAAATGAAGGGCTAAAATGATTTTTTATAAAGTTAGAGGATCAAATAAATTATTATGACTAAAAAATTACTTAAAAACTTTACATTTTATATACACAAACAAACCCTTGATCTTTTAACTTATATTTAACCGATACAAGTGAACTCTTAATACACCTCCCACTTGAAAATAAAGGCTTTACTTGAATCCAAATCAAAAGGGTTATTTGAACCGAACATAAACGATGATTAAGGCAAAAATGGTTGACATTCCCAAGAGTTGGTTCAACATTTCTGAAAATTTGGTTACAGCAACGATTCTCCTTACATAAACAATTAACAAATGGCGGTTCATACAATCATTACTTATACATCTTAAACGACAATGTCTCAAGATTGCTTGGCAACATTCTGGTCTCGTAGCAGATACGATGGCAGATAACTAGGAATAATCAATGCCGATACTAAACACAGCACGACAAAGGCTACGACCCACCATGCATAGTAAGGGATGCCCAACAACAGTTCATCGCAAACTGAAAAATAAAATCGAGCTTATTAGCATACTAAGCATAAGACATGTTATCTTGTGAATATGAAACTGGTGTTTGCACGAGAAGGATAGGTCAAAGGGGTATATAAACGAGTGCCGAAAGAGATGGAAACAAACAAGCAAATGCCAGAACAGGTTGCATTTGATGATGCAGATGGCTTATTCAATATAACGTGGAAATGTTGCGAATCAGTAAAATGAAATGTCTAGGGAAGTAATGAAGAAGATTGAATCAGGTTCAGAATACAATGACAAGTTGCCGTGCGCATTGGCCTCACTTGTGAATTAATTGCAATGTGTTACTAGTCTCTAGGTGTGTGATATATCAGTGAATGGTATTTTCAAGCTGCCTGCAGCCATTTTATGTACTAGGTCCTACAACTGAAGCAGCTTATGATATCGTAGTAACATAACTAGCAGGGTGTGACAGCATATAAAAACTGAAACTACTCTCGAAATGGGCAGTAAAATTTTGAATTTATTCCACTACTCACTACTGTGATGTTTTATCTCAACCACTGCACTTTTCGTCTTCTTCAACCATATTCATTTTTCATCACCACCACCACCTATCATCGCATTTATTTCGGGATCTGCTTTATTTTTTTCCTTCCATCATTTTCATCACATTATGTTAAAACAAATTTGTAACTTTTCCCCTAACCAATTTCAAAGAACCCTCTGCAGGATCAAAAGGGCCTAAAAGGAGCTAGGAAATAGTTGGCTTACCTATATTGAAGATTATGAACTCTCTTTCCTTTGTGTTGGGTATTGCCACAAAACCTTCGGGCTCCACAGTCACCAACACGTGCAATCCGCCCTGAGCAAAACCGCGCTTCTTTAGCATTACTCTGTGTGTGTGTGTGTATATATATATATGTGAAGAATCCACTTACAATCTTACATTAACGTAAAGGGTTAAATCACTTTTCGGGGCCTGAACTTGACAGCTTTTCTCACATTGGGGCTTGAACCTTTTTTTTTTTGCTCAAGTTAGTCCTTGAAAACCCTAGAGTTTAGGCCCCAATGTGGGAATAATTGCCAAGTTCAGGTCCCAATATGGGACAAATTGCCAAGTTTAGGGACTAACTTGGACAAAGAAAAAGGTTCAAGCCTCAATGTGGGAATAGTTGTCTAGTTCAGGCTCTAATGTGAGAACAATTGCCCAAGTTCAAGGTCTAACTTGAACAAAGAAAAAAGTTTAAGCACCAATGCGGGAAAAGTTGCCAAGTTCAGACCCCAAATAGTGATTTAATCCTACTGTAAAACTAAAGTAGATTTACAATCATTGAATTTACCAATATAATTGTATTTGTCATATACTGCAGTTCTGAATTGGTTCAACATCTCTATCATATCAATCAAGAATACCGTCTTCAACATACATGATCAATGTGAATAGAACATGAAATATACCCATCGAACTCATACAAAAAGTTACAGAAGCATATAAAACTACTTTAATTCTATATAATATTTCAAACATTGTAGACTAAATTTGCATCAAAAGAAAGTTCACCAGCATAGGCCAAAACCTGATCATTAATGGAGTCAAGATTATCAGTCTTGAATATCAACTTCTCTGTATTCAACAATCTTCTGTTCCTGTTTAACCCAGACTCTAAATCCCCTTTCTTCAGTTGCAAAGAAAAACTAGCGGGAATCTTTCAATAAAAAATCAAAGCTCAGCTTTTGAAACTGAAAACGCCACAAATAGGCAAAATCATAGTAAAGAAATTACATACGGAAGCTGGATACGAGATCTTCACTTCGTACCAAGTTAATGATTTTAGACCTTGCAGTTTATAGACTCGAGAACCCAATTTAAGCGGCAAAGTTTCCGCCTTTAGCTCCTCTCCAACATTCAAAACGGCGCCGTCTAGCCTGCAAAAATAAAAAGAAGGGAAAACAGCGACATTCTTATCTTACAAGTGAAAAAAGATCAAAGAAGTGATTGACACAAAAATTGATCGTTTTTTTTAGGTTACTTGCATTTTCCCATGACTGAAGGTTGAGCTGCTAACAATGAAGATGACAATATAGATTGGGATGAAGAAATTGAAGTTAATTGAATGAAACATTGTAGATAAGAAGAAAATTTGGCTCCTCAAGCTCTTGAACCTGGCACACCAAAATCACAGGTAGGAAAAAAAATAAAAATAAAAATTATAATTGAATTAATGCCAAGAAGCAAAAGCTTTCAGCTTTCAAGCCCGCCAACTATTCGTCAAAATGTGTAAAAGAATAATTAAAAGAGCATGAATTGATTCCCCATTCGAAATGAATTTAAAAAAAAATCCCAAAACCCAATTAATTATGTAAAAATTTCATTAGGAGTTCATGAATTTGACAGTACTGACCGGAACCCGACACTCTGATCGGTCTCAGTTTGAATCTCTGTTCCAGTCACCGCAGTGAAAATTCTATTTCATATTTTGAGGAAAGGCGTATAGGTATGGCGTTTTGGCCTTTTAAAACAAAATCGTTTTCTTCTCGGAGGAAGGCTGGACCTGTTATGCTAATTGTTTTGGTCAAATTCTGCGGTTAGACCCTGTACTTTGAACAAGTATTGTATTTAGTACCTATACTTTAATTAATTAATTTTAGTCTCTATACTTTTCAAATTGGCCAAAATTAGTTCCTTTTGCTTTTTCAATTTTAAAAATTTAAAAATTTATTCTTAACCGAATGATAGTAGTTAAGTTTATTAAATTCTATTGTTAGTCTTATATTATGTATAAAATCGTAGATTTCGTCTATATATCGTTCTTAATTGATATATTTTTGAATTTCAAATTTCTAGTTATAATATAAATGGTAGTAAATGACATGATATTACACATGTAATAATACGATTGTTGTATCAAATTTTGAAAACAATAGAATTTGACTTAATGAGTTTAAGAACTAGGTTAAAAGATGCCGCATGTCCTTGTACTATTTGTAAATTTAGAATTTAGTCCATGTACTTTTTATTTTTAAGAATTTAATCTTTTACTTTCCAAATTTCAAAATTCATGATCAATCTTTAACACTGTTGAAATTATTTTGTTAAATTCAGGTTTATTATAATATCATTTTTTAGTTACATAGCTACCAAATGATTTTTTAATTTTAAAATGTCACGACAACAAATTTAACCAAAAAATTAACAGCGTTAACAATTAAATTTGAATTTTAAAATCCGAGAAATAAGACTAAATTCCTAAAAATAAAAATATAAGGACTAAATTTAAAAATTTTGAAGAATGCAGGGATTATGGCATATTTTAACATAATAGCTACCATTCTAAAATTACAGGGACTGAAAATACCCAAAAAAGACTAAATACACAACTTATACATAATACAGGGACTAATAGCAGAATTTAACCTATTTTATTTGCCCTTTATTGCTAACGAGAAAGTGAAAATATTAAACCTGAAAAACCCCCGATAAACTAACAATGGAACCCGCCTAAATCTGAAGCAAACAAAAAACCCCCCAAAACAGCAACTACTCGAAGAGTCTCCTCAAGGCAGCTTTCGTACGAGGAAGTTTTAAAAAAAAAATGGTGCGTAATTGTTTGGTTCTTTAATCTTGTATTGACTGGTTTCGAGAGGAGTGAATTTTTTTTAAATTTTAAATTTACTTTGTTTTTTTCGTGTGTTTGTGTCTGTTTCAGTTCTCAATCGCAGCTATTAACGACACAGATTCCAGAGGCCAATGGGAACCCTTAGCTCCTACTAAAGAAGCCCAGGTATGCTCCTATTTCTTTTTCATAAGCGTGACATTGAATGCAATTAATTAGAGTAAAATTCTGTTCCAAATTTCATTTTTTTTTTCATTTTTGCCTCTGTTTTGAATCTTATTTATGTTCATAATGTCAATCTCAAGTTTGACAAAGCTAAGGTAAAAACAAGAAGTTGCTTTGCTGTTGTGATTCTGTGAATTATTTTTTGGGGTTGGTTGAACAATTCGAAGGCTTTGTTTTTTGGTTCCCTAAAGAATGAATTTAGGGTCCTTTTTTGTGTTTCAAAGAATAAAATTAATTTCTTGAATCATATGTTGCAGGAATTCCATCTTACACAAGCTTACCATGATGGGCTTCTCAAGTTACAGGCTAAAGACTATGAAAAGGCTCGCGAACTGTTAGAATCCGTTTTGAAAGATCCTCTTATTTCAAATGCTGAAGTATCTGTTTGTTCCATGAAATATATTTCAGCTGCAAATGCTTTAACATATAGATATATATTATATCCTTAAAATAATTATTCTTTTTTTCTAATTTATTCAGGTGGATAACAATACTACCGACGGTCATCTGTTACAACTCAAGTTAAGATCTATCTCATGGACTATATCTTGCTTTGTTTTTAAGTAGTTTCCTTGCATAGTTTTGATCTTAGAATGCAAAGCCACTACACCTAAAGTCATTGGCTTGAAGTTTTATGTAAATTGTGTCCTATAAATTTCTGTTAAGGTTTCATTTTATAATAGTGTTGATTAATTCAAGCGTTGCTCTGGTTTGATTAAATAAAATTTCTGTGATTTAGATTTATGTGCTAATTGTATGTTTCATTATGACATCTAAATGTAGTAAGCATAAATGTTAATGTATTTCATCTAGCTCTGTGCAGATTTTTGGTATTGAAGAATCTTGCCACTGTTTTTCTTCAACAAGGTTCAGGTCATTATGAGAGTGCTTTGCGTTGTTATCTTCAAGCTGTAGAGATTGATAACAAAGATTCGGTTGTCTGGAACCAGCTGGGGACTCTATCATGCTCAATGGGTTCATTGAGTATTTCACGTTGGGCTTTTGAGCAGGGACTTTTGTGCAGTCCTAATAATTGTGAGTATTAATATGCTTCAGTCGTATCCTGTGTTTGCTTCTCTTTTTGTGCTCTGTCTGCTCAACTTTCATGATGCATACAATCCATTTATATTGTGTGTCAGGGAATTGCATGGAGAAACTGTTGGAAGTTCTCATTGCCATTGGTGATGAAGTTACATGCCTTTCTGTTGCAGAGTTGATTTTAAGGCATTGGCCATCACATTCTCGTGCTTTGCATGTCAAAAATACTATTGAGGAAACAGAATCAGCTCCTTTTGCTCCTAGAGGTATAGATAAGCTGGAACCTAAACATGTACGTCTTAAATTCCATGACAAGAGAAAAGCACCTGATGAGAATCTAGATGAAGGTACTGCACTCAAAAAGTTGAACCAGAACATAGAATTGCAAATTGCAGAAGCTTCCTGGGCAGCTCTCATTGATGGACTCCTGGGAATTTTACTTCCGCTAAATGGTTGTGGTTCTGAGGTCGGGACTGGAAAATTGTACAGATCTGGGGATGTCAGGTTAAGCATTCTCTTCCCTCCTTGTGCCGAAATTGTGATGGAGCCTGTGGAAAAGAAAGAACCTACTTTAGCTCCTAGTGGTGAAAGCATGCCTCCCAGTGATAATGACTCTCAAAGAGCTAGTAGCTCGAAAGAAAAAGAATCAAATCTTTTGGAAGAACAACCACAGGAGAGACGGAGTACTCGTCTTGAAAGTCTTAGGAGCCGTAAACCTGGCAAAGAAGAATTAGATTTTACTGCAGGTAAGGATTTGGCCAAGATTGTGCTTCAATTACTTGAACCTTTTGTCATCAGTAAACCAGACAGCAAAGGTTCTGAAGTTATTGGTAATTGTTCTGTCTCATGTGCTGATCAAGCTAATTCCTTGGATATGGAAAGTAGAGATGTTGCTAATTTTGTAAGAGAAACTTCAAAAAATTATGGTGCTTACCATATAGGTCACTTGCTTTTGGAACATGCTGCAAGTAAAAGCCTTGTGTGTCTAGATGCGCACGTCAAATTCCTTGAGTTGGAGAAGCTTCTAAGGAATTGGGGGCAGGATAGGACTCCTGAATGTAGTCTTTTTCTCGCCGAGTTGTATTATGACATTGTGTCTTCTCCTTCCAATTCCAACAATCTATCTGAATTCTTATCAGAGGCATCCTACCATCTTTGTAAAATAATTGAATCAGTAGCTTTAGATCATCCATTTCATTCGACATTTGGGAATAAGAATTTCTCTTCATTAAAGAGTTTCCAAGGGACTGATGCAATATCACCTGATAGCTCCATTTGTGAAAGTTCACATTTAGATAGTTCCTTGTTATCCAACAAAAGTCCCTTCTGGGCTCGTTACTTCTGGTTGAGTGGAAAGTTATCTGTTCGGGATGGGAACAAGGCAAAAGCTTACGAGGAGTTCTGCATTTCCATGTCACTTTTGGCAAAGAATGAAAATGCAGACAATTCTTGTATGGTGCAGCTGCCGCATTGTAAGATTTCTAAAGAGCTAACTGTTGAAAGGATTCTTCATGAAATCAATTTGTTAAAGGTTGATTTCTTGTTGGAGAAGACTCTAGGTGAGATGATTGAGAAAGAGGTGTTTGTGGAATGTGTAACTTTGCTTGCTCCTCTTCTTTTTTCTGCCAATTCTTTATCACCTTCACTGGCATCTGACCCAAAGGGTGATGGTGTTACCCCTGTTGAACTATCAGCATTAGATATATTAATTAAAGCTTGTCAGAAGATAAAGCCAATGGATATGGAGGTGTATTTGACTAGTCACACACGAAAGCTTCAAATACTCATGGCACTAGCTGGAATGGGTGAATGTGTTGCTTTTGGTAAAGCCTTTCATCAAAAGTCAGTGCCAAAAATGCTTTCTGGTCCTGAGATGGTATCAAGTGACGGTACTAGCAAGCACTGGAATGACCTGGTTACAGAGGAAGTGAAGGAGATTTTACAATGTGTTTCACAAGTGAAAAACTTCATTGATCAATCTGGAGAGTCTGTAAGTAGTATTTTCCATGCATAAATGCCTGTTATAATGTTTGTGTAGATTTAGTATTAGTTACTCTGGAATCCATGAACTTCAAGTAAGATCCATGAATGTGTTGCTAATAGGATTGAGGAGTGTATTCTTTATCAGAAACTTTAACCAACTTAACATGATCATAGTTCTTCAATATTTGAGAAATATATTTCTTCTGTTTTTGACTCATGGTTAATATTTAAAGTAGAATATTTCCATTTACTTCCCTATACTGCATCTTGACTTCATGTTAGCTATGGTTGCAGAATGGCATTGGTTTAGTTAGCATCTTTAGTGACCTTCAATCACTGCTTCTGGCAATGATGTACAACATTGCAAACAATGTCTTTTGCAAGAAATCCTCTATGCAAGTAAATGCTGATCACCTGGAACAAAAGCAAAGTAATTGCTTCATTGATGCAGCCATTGCTTTCTGCAAGCTTCAACACCTTGACTCTTCAGTAACTGTTAAAAGCCAGGTGAATTTTCCATTAGTTTTCATGAAGAAGAAATTGCAACTCACTCATTTTTCTATTGATTGTTCTTTTTCTCACAGCATTTGTTTGCATATCTATATATCTTTAAATTCTGTTTGCTGTTTTCTTGTCTTAGGTTGAATTAATTGTAGCAACTCATGACTTGCTTGCTGAATATGGGCTTTGTTGCGCGGGTGAGGGAGGTGAAGGGGAGGAAGCAACATTTCTTAAATTTGCAATAAAGCATCTCTTGGCCTTGGATATGAAGCTAAAATCCAGTTTTAACTCTTCAAGCAGGGAGATAAGTCCAGATGACAGGCAGCCAAGCAATGATAATGATTTCAAAACATCAGAAAATGAAATAAGTTCAGATAAGAAAGGTGAGAGAATGTGTGGAACTCATAATTCTGAATCTATTACTGCAATGAAGGATGATATTGAAGGGATTACTTCTAAAGGAACTCCATCTTTTTCTGGCCAAGAGAAAGACAATGCAATAGCACTTCAAAAGCAATGTACTAATGTCGACAAAATCAATCTTGGAGAAAAATGCGGTCATCAGCTTGATGAAGGTGACGATGAGCTCAGTGAAGATGAAAAGGAGGAACTTGAGCTAATTATAGATAATGCTTTGGATCAGTGCTTTTTCTGCTTATATGGTCTTAATCTTAGATCTGACTCATCTTATGATGATGAACTGGCTGTGCACAAAAATACTAGTCGTGGTGATTATCAGACTAAAGAACAATGTGCTGATGTTTTCCAATATATTCTTCCTTCTGCAAAAGCTTCTTCTGTAAGTAGTTTTTCTTTCTTCACAAACTCATACAAACTGACACAAACTTGAATGCACTGGGGCCTATGCATGTGTATGCAAGACGATCTATATATATATTAATTATTAAAGTTATTATCTAATTATGATTTAGGTGACATTAGCTCAATTACATTATTTTATGTTTCAGAGAACTGGATTGGTCAAACTTCGCAGAGTGCTAAGAACCATACGTAAACACTTTCCTCAACCACCTGAAGAAATTTTGGCTGGAAACATAATAGATAAGTTTTTTGATGCTGATTTATGCGAGGAGGAACTGTCGGAGATGGCTGGATCTGAAGGTTATCTGGAGACTGTAACAAAGATGCTTTTTCCTGATGGAGGAAACCTCAAACAGTACAAGGCATCATTATTACGGAGGTATATATTTGTGTTGTTCTGATAGTATGCTTCTTTGTTTCTTTGTCAATTGTTAAATGTATATGTTTTCACTTCACCGATATGCTATCTTTGCGTGTAATTATGGTTGCAGCTCTGAGCCATATTTGGATGTCTATAGCAATCTTTATTATTTCCTAGCACAGTCTGAAGAAATGAATGCAACTGATAAATGGCCTGGCTTTGTTCTCACCAAGGAAGGGGAGGAATTTGTTCAGCAAAATGCAAACCTCTTCAAATATGACCTGCTCTATAACCCCCTACGCTTTGAGAGTTGGCAACGTCTTGCAAATATTTATGACGAGGCAAGATTTATTTTTATGCCATCATTTTATTAGTGAAAGATGCACAGACTGTTAAAACCTTACTATAATGTGGTTTTCTATATTTTCCTAGAATGGGATCAAATTGTTTACAAAATTCTCTTTGGCTTCTGTTAAGTAGGAGGTGGATTTGCTGCTAAATGATGGGAGTAAGCACATAAATGTATCAGGATGGAGGAAGAATATCACTTTGCCTCAGAGAGTTGAGACAAGTCGGAGGAGAAGTAGGCGCTGTCTATTAATAAGTCTGGCTTTGGCTAAGACATCAGAGCAGCAGGTAACTCTATGCCATTGATTCATATGCATCTTGGACAATGGTTTGGATTTTAGTGGTCATTCTTATACATTTGACGTTTATATTCCTTATACTGGTGATCAAATGTCATTTCTCAAATTTGTACACCACACCACAATAGATCTTAACGTGTGAGTTAGTAAGAAGGGATAGAAGAAGAATGGGTCCCATTGAAAGCATATTCACTACGTTATCACTTATTTTGTTTATTCTTTTGGGAGGTTCCTTGATACAAATAAAATGCTGTGGACATTTGTTTAGTATGAGGCTTAATAGAGATCGACAGTCATAAAGAGAATATGTGAATTTTATTCTTGGTTTATATTTATATGTTTGCTTAATTTGTATCAATTTATTGCTAATTACTGTGTAACTTTGCATTATTCTAGTGTGAGATACATGAACTATTGGCATTAGTGTACTACGACAGCCTTCAGAATGTTGTTCCCTTCTATGATCAGCGATCACTTGTGCCCTCAAGGGATGCAGTTTGGAGGATATATTGTGAAAACTCCATGAGGCATTTCAAAAAAGCCTTAATGCACAAGTACTTCTGTTTTTCTGGATTCTTAACTTTCCACTTTCTATCTCACTTTTTATTTTTTAGAATTAACATCATAAAATGTCTACCTTCAGCTGACTCCATTATGTTATAGGCAGGACTGGTCACATGCATTCTACATAGGAAAACTCTGTGAGAAGCTTGGATACTCATATGAGACATCGTTGTCCTATTATGATAAAGCCATTGCTTTGAATCCATCAGCTGT
This sequence comes from Gossypium raimondii, assembly GCF_025698545.1. Classification (NCBI taxonomy): domain Eukaryota; kingdom Viridiplantae; phylum Streptophyta; class Magnoliopsida; order Malvales; family Malvaceae; genus Gossypium; species Gossypium raimondii. Next base: position 51,182,965 of record NC_068571.1, read on the forward strand.
TGATCCTTTCTACAGGATGCATGCTTCACGCTTGAAGTTACTCTGGAACTGTGGAAAACAAAATGTTGAAGTTTTAAAGGTTTCTTTAATCCCCCTCCCTCCTTCCCTCTTCCTAGCAAGTAAAATTAAATTATTTGCCTTTCCTTCTCCGTTTTAACTTCTTTAACTTGAATCTCTCATGGTTTAATAGTTTACAGTTTTTTGTTTCTGGACTTGCACAGGTTGACAAGTTCACCAGATAATAGTTATCAACTGAACTCTCATTGATTGTGTTCTAGGTTCTCTCAACGTATTTTTTCAGTCAATCTTTGAAGGATGCTGCAATGAACATTATCAGCAAAATAACTCCTGAAACTTCACTTTTGGAAGAAGATAAATTGGAAAAAACAGAGAAAAGGGAGGAGGTGTGGAACATGCTCTACAATGACTGTCTTTCCGCCCTGGAAATTTGTGTTGGAGGAGATCTGAAACATTTTCATAAGGCCAGATTTATGCTCGCCCAAGGATTATATAAAAAGGGGGGCAGAGGTGATTTGCAGAAGGCTAAAGACGAACTTTCTTTTTGCTTCAGATCATCTCGGTCATGCTTTACAATAAACATGTGGGAGATTGATGGCATGGTGAAAAAGGGAAAGTATGGCTGCAACCTATATTTTATGTTCCAAGCAATTAGATTGTCATTACCTAGATATTGAACCATTTCTCTGCTTTAATGGACCAGTCAAGTTTCATATTTTACCATTTTCATTTTGGGGTGGGATGGGGGCGGGGAATGCTAAAAATCGGGATTTTTGATGGTTGAGATGATTTTCAATATGGTATCCTTTTAAGATGTTCATGTCTTTGATGTTGATAATACGTTTAGCGACTTATTGGCTGTTATTATATTGATCTAATCTCTTTCATTCTTGTATGTTCCTTTTTGGGGAAAAAAATCAGGCGCAAAGCACCAGGCTTAGCTGGGAACAAGAAGGCCCTTGAAGTAAACTTACCAGAGAGCTCTAGAAAGTTTATAACTTGCATCCGGAAATACTTGTTGTTTTATCTGAAATTGTTGGAAGAAACTGGAGATATCTGTACTCTTGACCGGGCTTATGTCTCCCTTCGGTCTGATAAGCGGGTAACCATTCAATCCTTTAGAAACTTACTTTGATTTGTGTGTTTTGTTCAGAACATAAATCTCCTATCGGCCAATGCATCTATTCTTAACAAGATTCAAGAGTCTATATGCTCTTTAAGGATCGTGAAGGGGGGGGGGGGCGAGGGAATGAAAGAAGGGAGCAAAGATCTATGTTTGCAGTTACATTATTTAGGTGTAATCATTGCAAAAGTCATACCCTCGGTTAATACTATTTGTTATCTGATTTTTTTTGCACTCAGTTCTCCTTGTGCATTGAAGATCTTGTTCCAGTGGCACTTGGGAGGCACATCAAGGCTCTAGTTTTATCCATTAATCAAGTTGAGACTGCTGCTACTGATCCTGCATCTAGTTTTGAGCATCAACTAGAGAAGATATTTGGTTTGTTTATGGAACAGGGTACCTTATGGCCTGAGATCTGCTCTTTGCCTGAGATTAGAAGTCCAGAAATATCCGAAAGCAGTTTATATGGGTAAAGAGTGTTTTCTGAGCGTGTTATTTACAAATTCTTAGAATTCATGGAATCTTTAGCATGTAACCTTTAGTATGTGATAATCAGGCAACCTGCGCTGCCTGTCCTTCAACTGTAACATAACTAGTGTCTTTCCTTTTCATAAAATTCTAATAGTTGGTGAACTTGGCTCAGGTATCTTCACCAGTACATTGTGTCGCTGGAAAGAAATGGAAAACTGGAAACACTTGAAGCAATAAATGAGAGGATCCGGAAACGGTTCAAGAACCCAAAATTGTCAAATAGTAATTGTGCCAAAGTTTGCAGGCATGCCTCTAGTGCTTGGTATCGTTCTATTATAATTGGCTTGGCATCAATCACTCCTTTGCAATCTGGATTCTCGAATGAGGTTCAAACTCTTAGCCAACCAACAGATGGTGTCGTGGAAAGCAGTCAGCAGCTTTGTGTTGATCTGCAAACACATGAAATATGGAATTCATCATTCGAGGACTCAACTCATTTGGAAAGTCTTCAAGCAAAATGGAACCCAACATTGGCAAAAATTAATAATATTGTGATAAAGAAAGCTTCTGATGGAGATTTGGAGACTGCCAACACTTTGCTTAGAAGTTCATATAATTTCTATCGCGAGAGCTCCTGTGTAATGCTCCCTTCCAGTCTCAACCTTTCTTTAGTGCCGTCTCGACTAGTAAAAGAAAAGCAATTTCCGTTGAGCATAGAAGGGGTTGAACCTCTTGATCTAAGCATTCCAAGGAAGCTTTTGTTGTGGGCTTATGCGCTGTTGAATGGCCGCTATGCCAGCATCTCGGTCGCTGTAAAATATTGTGAAGAAAATGCTAAGGTGTGAAAGTTTAGAAACTTTTTTAGATTGCTAGAGCACACAAGATTGTCTTTTTGCTTGGATAGTGTTTTGAGTGTACTTGTAGTTCTTCGTCAAGAACGAAAAATGGTATAGGTTTAATGGATTTCACTTTTAAATATCTACTGAAATAGAGAACAATTGTTAGCACGAGTAAAACTTACTGATTGGCCTTCTTTTGTTCCACAGTTGAAGATGAAAAGGGGAGCTGCAACTTCTTCAGCACCTCAAAATACGAACACTAGCATTGCTGCATCCAGCCATACAGGTTAACTCTACTACTCGAGCAATTGATTACTTTATTTATTATTTCTTTTCTTCAAATGGTTCGATGACTAGTAGACCTATCACATTTAGCATCCATGGAAATGCAGCTTTATTAGCCAACAGTTCATTTGAATAGAAGAGATAAATAAACCCCATGTCTTCTTATCTTTATGTTTTACCATTTCAAAACTTGGAGACTACATTCCCCAACTCAATATAACCTCTGATGAACTTCCAGCTGCCGGTAGCGGCAAAGAAGCAGCAAGTCACGGTGGAGGCAGTGAAGTGGAGACAACTGTGGTGACATCGGGGCCACCTGTTGTAGTGTCTGAAAGTGATAGCAGACATTCTGCCAATCCACTTCCATCGTCGAGTGAGGGTCAAAGAAGCTTACTCATGGCTCCACAGCTTCATCCCTGTAACAACAATGAAGGGGAAAGGGGAAGGAGCAGTGTTGGACACGAAGGAGATGATACTAACAAAGGCTGATTTTGTATAGTGGATTGATTGTTGTAAAAAAAATGTCATACATTTGTTACAATTGAAACTAAACTGTACTTAGGTTGAGTTTCATTATTATAATTGCAACGGAGGGGCAATGGTTTTGCTTAGTGAAATTTCTCAAAATTTAACTTCGTTACAAGTAGTATATGATAAGAAGATGCCGTTCAATGAGTACAAAGTAATTTACTTATAAATATAACATGACATGTGATGAGGTTCAAGAAAAATTATATAAAAAAATGTTTGGAGTTTAAAGTTAAAATTTTATACTAAAATAGTTTAAATTGAATTTTAACTTTTAACATGGGTCAAAAATATAGATTTTCTATTTAATAAGGAAATTAAATTAATAGTATTTAAGAGGAATTAAAATTATAATTGTACCATTTAATCAAGTTAAATGCCCGATGAAATATGATACTTTTATATGTATGTTGTTAAATCTAATGATAAGTTCACCATAACATATATATTACAAATGATCTAAAGGAGAAAGCGGCTAAGAGTTTTGTGTTGACATAAAAAAAAAAAAAAAAGACAATATAGGATGAATCCTTTTTATAATTATTGTTTCAATGCACTCAAATCTACGGTTTTTTACACTAATAATAACGTCGTTGTCAATTAAGTTAAAATTCAATTAACTTATTTATCAAAATTTTAAATCTTATAAAGTGGCGATTGTTATCGTGACTACCCTTCTCAATAGCATCGTATCCAAGGTTTGAGTTTATCTTCCCTGGAAAGTGAAATGACTTTAACAGTGCACTTAACACTTGTTTAACAAATTGTTTGTAAATCTTAACCTATTCGGTCTGCAATAGTATTTTTATTTAAGACGTGTACAGTGAAATGGATAATTTAGGCATGTTGGGTCAACAAAAACCTTTAAGAATAACATTCTGGGCCGAGTAAAAAATTTAGGCTCAATATTTGCTTCTGGGCCTGGAACCCAAATTAACAAAAGCATTTCACCATTCATGGCGATAACATTGCAGATAAGAGTGGTAGTGTAGTTACTGTATCACTTTCTCCAATCCAATAACCAAAGGCATCACAACAATGGGGAGCAGGGCTCTGCTGATGCTCACAAACTTCAATTTTAAAACCACTGTTTCTTCTTTTGGTTCTGCTTCAAACCCTTTTTTTCTTATTAAAAATAATCTCAGAACCCGAAATTTCTCCACCAAAACAAGGTCTTCTTTGCAGCCACCGGATTTGCCTGGCTTGGCTGAGACTGCTCGAATTTCACTCGCCCCAAATGAGGTTCTTTTTGCCCCCATTTTTATTCACTTCTTCATTCATTTTTAATTTTTTTTTTTTGGCTGAAGTTGATTTCTTCAACCCTTTTTTCCTTTGGTTTCAGGTTGAAGAATTTGCTCCCAAAATTGGACAAGTGATAGACTGGTAATTTCTTTTTTTCAATTCAAGTCAAAATTGATATTCGATAAGTAATTTAGAGATGTCCCTACAAACTGGGTGCTGGGTCTTGGGTTTTTATTAATGATTTTTAGCTGTTATTATTTATCAGGTTTTCCCCGTGATTCTTGTAAAGATAAAGCTTGTAGAAATACTTTATGGTTATTATGCTCCAAGTATTTACTTATAATCAACGATGTAATCACCATTTTATTAGCTCAGAGGATGTAATTCTCATCACATTACAACTTGAAGATTGGAAAAATAAAAGATGAAATTTTCTTTTAAGTTTTGGGTTCTTTATTGCAGGTTTGGGCAACTTCAAGCTGTTGATCTTGACAATGTCGAGCCTGCTATTAGAGCAGGTACTTAGAACTCATTTATATAAATTGGTATTCTTTCTTGTTTGTTGGTGTTGCTATTGCACTGTGCATTTCTGATATGTGTTCGAAGGAGAACTAATCGAGCGTAATTGAGGCATTTATTAACATACAATGAAAGGTAGTTTTTATACAGTTGCTTGGTTCAGTCTTGGCAAAGGTGCAAACCATGCTTTAGGTGCTAGGACTCCTAATAGTCCAAGGCGCAAGGCACAAAAATTGTTCTTTTTCAAGCAAGATAAGGCGTGTTTATATATGCACCATGTAAAGTAGATTTTAAACGGTTGATTGATTGTCTGTTTTAGTTGTCATGCAGTATTCTTTCTTGTCCTAAACACTCTACAATCTACATGGTGGTCTAGTATTGTTTCCTATAAAAAAGTAATAGTTGTAGTTAGGTATCTTAACAAAGCGGGGACTGACAAATGTGCAGTGATAGATACAGTTTGTTCTAAATATTAAGCTCTAACAAGGTTTTTCGCCAACTCTATTCTAAATTATGATTTTGGTGCTTCTACTATGCTCAAAGTTGGGATTTACTTGCTATTAAACTACTTGGACTAACTAATCACATTATAGAAGTAGAAAAGTCATATTATGCCAAATTAAAGTCAATATTCCGGAACTTCTTCTTAAAATTACCCTTCTAACTCATGATGCTGATTTATTTTTCTGTGTTAGAAGGGTGTTGTTAAGAAAAATCCACATCAGCATTTTAACCAGAATCACTAACGGTGTTAACTATTTAGAGTAACTAATGATACTATTAAAGAAAGAGTCCAAATCATGCCACATTCAAGTATAGTGACTATATCTCAAATTTTAGTCTAGTAGAGGGACTAAGAGCATAATTTGACCTCTGTAAAACTACTATGGTTTGAATGTATAATTAATGTGGAGTAATAGATGTGTCCTTTTCTAAATCTTAAGCTCTAACAAGCTTTTTGCCATTCTATTTATTCACAGACACTGAAGGTGATAATTTGCGTGAAGATGCTCCTCAAACATTTGAGAACAAGTGAGCACCTGCACTGTGGTTTCTGAGTTGTAAATTTCCAAGGGGTTACTGTCCAGTCATTTTAACTTTGGGTATATTCTAAACAGGGAAGCGCTGATAGCGTCTGTTCCAAGTTATGAGGAGCCATATATCAAAGTTCCCAAAGTATTGAACAAGGAGTGACACTATTTGGGTACTATATTATACTCAGTTTGATTCCGAAAGAATTGAATTTCATAAAAATGACCTCGGGTTATCAATTAGATTTGCTTCTCAGGAGCATGATTTCACCACATAATATTCATGCATTGATGTCTCTGTGCAGAACAAGTAGAGCCATTCATACACTTAAGAAAAAGGGTGCATCTTAATTTGCAAGAGAACATTGAGTACTATGAGGAGGGCAGGAAGGAAGCTTTCTCTTGTAACAAATGCATTTCGGGTTTTCCTGATGCTTTCAATGTAGGTGAGCATTTGTTTCTGTTGTGTTTTATTTTGCAAGCAAACTGTTGAAATCAGTCATCTTAGGAAAGGAAACTTGATGGCATGTTGTCTCCCAGTTGAGGATTTAATGGAATAACTGGTTTAGTCATGGAGATGACTTTTTCGATCACTTCTTTTTCTTTTTTGATAAAAGGTGGGGGAGGAGTTGTCCAATTGAACGTAGGTCGCAAGTCTTTTGCCACTGCACCACGAGCTCGATTGACAGCTCTTCATGATCTTGAATGTCATTATTATACTGGTTGGCTAGAAACTTATACCGGTGTAAAATTAACATGGTTTTACCCACTTTCGTAACTTCTTTTATGATTGATGTCTTAACAATCCAACTGTCACAATTCATGTTCCATTAATATAGGACATGTATGTCAAGTTTGGAGTAAAAAAAATTATTAACTATTTGTTTTATATAAAAAAACTTTTATATGTTAAATATATATTAATATAAATAATATTTTAAATCGATATAATAAAAATATCGGATTAATTTGAAATGTTACATGCGTGGCAAGTACAATTATATTGACATATTCAATGATTGGATTGTTAAAATATCAATCATAAAAAAAGTTATGGAAGTATGTAAAGTCATATGAGTTTTACATAGATGTAAGTGGATCCCTCCCTGTATAGCACCTTAACTGCGTTTCTGCTTCCTTCCAGCAATTATCATCAATCTTCTCCTCCTACAGTCTGAAATTACTTTTGCATAAGAAACTTGGGACTTTGGAAAGCACCCATGTCAGGTGCTCAAAGGCAGCAGCGATTGTGTAGAAATAGTGGCATTGTCACCCTTTTCTGGTGATGACATAGGTGGCCAAAGTCCCGAGATTGCCTTCTACATCATAGTAAAACAGAAGACCTGTAGCTGGTTCTAGGTCTGGGTCTGGCAAAGCCGCTTGTGAAGTGCAACCTACCAGTGGAATCGTGACCGAACGCTACAGCATGAAGCTCCAAATGCTGCTCAGCTGGGCAACAATAAGTTAACTATCGTATATACTATCATGTCTTTTGGTGTCAATATGTTTATGCAAGTATCCATCATTTACTTGTCACTTAACAGAGTATGCAGAAACCTGCACGTTTTCAGGCAACTACTGAAGAACTCTCTTGGCATGCCATTATAGATTTAATGATCATTGGTAATCACAAGTTTAAAGCAACACAAATTGGTTAAAAGGGTGCCCATGGTTTTAGAATATGGTAACATATACACAACTAAATAAAATGGACTATGTAGTTGTTTTTTTAAATTCAATAGGATAATTATCTTATTGAAAAACTTTACCAGTGAGATTTAAGAAATTGTGAAATGCTTTAATAAAAAAGCACCACATGGTAGCCCTCCTTTATTAGTGTTAATGTACACTACAATTATCTTATCATATAGGGCCATCGTTTGACATTGTCAGTATTCTACAAATGGACTAAAATATATATTCTTTTTAAATACGACGTATGGATAACTTCACTTGTTTAATAAAAATTTTCATTGTCAATGTAGATAATAATTATCCTATATAGGATAATTATTCTCTACTTAGTTTCAAAATGTTATCATGTGTCTTTTTCTTTTCATTTTTATAAAGGCATATGATGACATCTTAAACCTCTTGGGAGTGTATAGAATAATTCTCTTAATATATAGATATATGGATTATTACAAAATCGAATAATGACCCGTGTTTCATTTATTTATTTTTAAAATCTTTTAGATTACCATGATCGTCATTTTAAATTGGTTTTCAATTTTCAAAATGTTCTAATTACATCTTCAAATTATTGATATTATATCATTCCATTATTGAAAGCATCAATTTAACCATTAAATGTCACATAAAATCTTATATGGCATAATTTTTAAAATGAAAATTTTAAAGAAGATTAAAATGTTGCTCATAAATTTTAACATTAAAAACTAAAAGAAAAACAACTAAGACTTTTACAACATTCTTTTTCACTTCATTTTAGACCATATCACGTAAAATTTAGTGTTTCATTTAACAGTTAAATAAAAGATTTTGTAACAAAAGAATCTTATTAATATAAAATCAGATAATTTAAAGATGGAATTAAAATGTTTTAAAATTTGAGTAAAACTCATTTTGTGCAATTAACCCAATTCTTAATTATGTTGTGAGAGATGCATATGCAGGCATGTACCAAAGGATTGTTGATTCGTAGTTGTTTGACAAGTGGGTGAGAATAATAGTAATCATAATGGTATAGGCCCCATTGATATGAATAATGGACCTACATTTTTGTGAATGCAACAAAACAGAACCCCCCAAAATGCAATAACCCATTTTCAAATCCAAACCAATGAATTCCAGTTTTCTTTACTAACCCTAATAATTTGATGCCAATAAAAATCCACCCAGCCTTTGTAATTCCATTTTAAAATAAAACCAAAACTCTGAACAGATGATAAATGGAGTGGGGCCTCCATGATAAATAGGGTGGGAAGCGCAAAGTAAACCAACTCTCTCCCATTTCCTTTACTTATGGATATTAAGGTATATTTAGGGTTTAGATCGAAAAACATTAATTTTTTAATTGGCATAATGATAAATTTAGTCCCTAACATTTTCTTATTTTGATATTTTGGCCTTTATTTTTTGGGGGTAATTTTAGCTCTCAAACTTTAAATTTTAGTTAGGTTGTTTGTCTTTGGATAAAAAACTGTCTGAAATGTTAAAATTTTAACGGTATTGATGTGATTACTTGCGTGACAGTCCATGTATAATTCATAAATATTCAAAACATATTAATAAAAGATATTTTAAAATAAAAATATTTTTAAAAAAATTCATAAGAACTTTTAGAACATTTATCTAGGTTAGCAGTGAAGTATACGTAAAATGTCACATGAGCTACCACGTCAATGCCATTAGAATTTAACAATTCAGTCATTTTTTTGTCCAAAAGCAAGTATTTTGATTAAATTTTAAAAGTTGAGAGTCAAAATGATCCCAAAATAAGAATAAGGCCAAAATGACAAAATGAGTAAATGTTAGGAACTAATTTTATCTTTATGTCTTTTTAATTTAATCCACTTTTTTATGTTAAAAAGAAATGTTAAATAAATAGTTTTCAAGCTAAATTAAAAGTCAATTTAGGTGTAAAATTATAAATTTACCCTTCATTTATATCAACTGTAAAATTTAAATATGATTTAATATATTTAAATTAAATTTTACAAACAAATTATATTACTAACTCAAAAGTATTTAAATTTTATATTTCACAATTGATAGTATTAACAATGATTTATCATAAATAATTTTGTTATATTTATACTATAATCTAAGTTGAATATTTTTAATACTAAAATAATAATAAGGCATGTGGACAACAATAATGTGAAAATAATGATATTTTATATTTGAGTCAATTATTCTATCGCGCATGAAATTTTTATTCATTTACAAGAGTTATGTTTACATGTGAATTTAATATAAAATATAATTTATACATTCGAAATAGATTTTAGAAATAATTTATAATAATTTCTTAAAATTATTTAGAATTTATATTTCATATATCATAATATTTTAATGAATTTGAATATTATTTTAATTTTTACTTTATATCATCATATTATTTTAATTTTTACTTTATATCATCATATTAAAAATTATTTAATATTTGGGGAGAGTAGAGTAGAGTTGAGTTTTTTTTTTCGAGGTTAGATTCAAGTATGGAAAATATAAAGAAAATAAGGTTGTATACAAAAAACGAGATGCATGATATAAATATTAAGTTAGAATCAAGAGCAAAAAAATCACTTTGTTTCGCTCCCTTATCATTTCTAATTTTAGGGTCTGTTTGATTGAAGGAATTGATTTTCCGGAAAATCATTTCCAACTTTTCCAGCGTTTGATTGGCAGAAAACATTTTCCATTTGGAAAATGAACTCCAAAACAAGGGAAAATGGGTTACATTTTAAGGAAAATGTCTTACCCTTTCAATTTCTGTAAGACATTTTCCGTTCTCTCCTCTCTATCGCCTCCTTCATTCATTCCTTCATTTTCGGTAGAAAATTGCTTCTATTTATCGATTTTCCAGTAACTTGTTTTTTTTAATTATTCAATTTGTTTTTTTAACACAATTATAAATAATTTATTTAATATTAATTTTTTTCAATTTATAACGATTAATATGTGGCTTAATAATTGAGTATTATTATAAATAAATCATTGCAATATATGTAAAAAAAATTTAAAATATAAAAATTTATTAATATATATCAATATATGTAAAAATAATTTTTTGAAAAATATTTCGAAATCGCCAAACAATGAAAATATTTTACATGATTCAATCAAACACCGAAAATATTTTCCAATAAATCATTTTGAGAAAAGTAAAATATTTTACGAAATCATTTTACGGAAAATATTTTACTGGCAATCAAACAGACCCTTAATAATTGCAATCTGCATATAGTTTTGGTCGGTTAAGTTGGAGTTTGAATTTCTTTTTAGTGTTTCGTGAGTTTGCTATTTAAAAAAATAATATATTAATATAATTTGAAAAGGAAAAAGAAAAAAGTAAAGCTTTTCCAACTCTATTCTGATTTTTGTACATGTCCTACAAAATTTGTTTTGTTTTCTTTCTCCCTAGTTGCCTGAAAACCGACCAATTAAAAGAAAAGTTGTAATGAATTTCCCAATGCCCACAGTTGTTAAACCTAAAACCAGCAATTTGCTATGTTTGTTCAATTGTTCAAGTAATTTCCTTTTCTCTTTTGCTTTTATATATTTGCACTTTTGGAGGAATTGCAGAAAACACGCTACCATGGAACGATTCCATAGTTCATTTGCCAACAATCTTGATGCATTTTAAGTTTTAGATTCGACTCTAAACAAGGGTTGAAACCAGGGATAAAATATAATTTCACAGACTAAATTAATATTTTATTATTTTGAGGCTCAAACCATAATTTTTTCGTATATTAACTTAAAACCTTAACTTTGAATTTAATCGAGACTTAAAATAGCTACCAGATATTAAAAAAAATTCATAAATTCCCAACTAAATCAACAACTTTAATTCGAATAAATCATTACAAATTCATTAATGAATTCATACATAAATAGGATGAAATATTAAAAATTTAAAAACCTAAACTAAAGTTTGATTAAAAGTGAAAGAGATGGTAATTATAAGAGTCGAAACCTAACCCAACCCATGACTTTTGGTTCAACTTAATTGGCAGATTTGTCATTATCAATTACTCCAAATAAATGGGTTTGAATAGAAACAACTTGGCATTAATTGAATAGTTTTTAGCACATTATCTTCCAATAAAGTAAAAAGCTTTTTAAGATTCAAGCATGTCATCCTAATCCAAAACCCATCTTTATCATTTAATAGATTATGTGAATTTATATTATAAATTTAGACATTTTAATTACCATATGTTATCTGTTTCACTTTTTTTTTTTGATATTAACTTTGAATGTTTATTATCCAAATCCAATAACGGATTTGATATTCAATAAATAATTTATTTAATTCAAAATTAAAAATTAAATTTAGATTTTAAAATTATAAATATCCGAATCCTATAAAAGGTTTGGAAATAAATAAACAATAAATAGTGAAGAACAAACTTTGTAGGTGGATGTATTTATACAATACACGTAAAGGCGAAGTCGAAAATTTCTTTAAGGGTCCAAAGTTAAATTGTAATTTTACAATAATAAAAATGTAATTTCACAATTTTAATAGTCTATATATTTATAATTTTAAAGAATTAAATCAAATTTTTATCATTTTTAAGGAGTCAAAATACAATTTTATTTTTACTAATTTAAAATTTTAAAAAATTAAATGAAAAAATATATTTTTAGGGTTAGCAAGCTAAAAGTTAAAAGAAAGAAGAGCTCAAAGTTATTATGATTCAACATTTTGTCCCCAAAAGTAAACCAAGTATTGAACTTATTTAAAATGCTGGTAAGTGAATATTTTAAGTTATATTATAGTTATTGGCAAAACATGCATGATTAATATTTGAAGTAGATATAACAACTTACATAAAGAAAATAAATGGAAAAAATATATAGATAATAATTTAGATTGCTTTTAATGTAATTCAAAGGAAATATAATCACTCTCAAATTTTATAAAAAAATATGACCTAAAATAAGAAGACGATGAAGACGAAGAGATTTGACGATGTGTGGTTCCATAGCAAGGTTGGTTAACAGCTATGTACTTCAATGGCATTACAACCATTCTCGAGACTCAACTTTGGGGCGTCCTCAATGGCTTGGATACGGCTTGCTCAATGGGATATCGGAAGCTAATTGTAGAGGTGGATAATTTAAGGGCTGTCAAAATGCTCAAGGGTACCTCCGGTTCTCCACCTCCTAGTTCTTTGGCTCGAGCGTTTATTGGGATGTTTAAACGTGAATGGCAAGTCAAAGTAGTTCACATCTACCGGGAGGGGAATACTGTAACGGACAGGTTAGCTAGTTGGCCATGGAGCATGACATAGGTTTGCATATTGTTCATCAACCGCCTATGGAGCTTTTGGCTGAAATACAGAAGGATAAAGAAGGCGAGTCACCATGAGACACTGTAAACTTTACTATTAAAAAAAATATATTGTCAATTAAGTCTTAGCTTAATTGGTTTTGGTAATTATTGCCAGTGAAGGGTGTGGGTTTGAGTGATATAAAACGCGTTTTATCTTCCTATTTAAGGGTAAGAGTTAAAATCATTATTTAGGACATGAACTTGACAACTATACCTATATTGGGGCTTCAAAGTTTTTTGGTCTAAGTTAGGCTTGAATTAGGCAACCATTTTCACATTAGAGCTTGAAAGTTTTATGGTTTAAGTTAGGCCTTAAATTTAACAACTATTCCCACATTAGAACCTGAATTTGACAACTATTTTCACATTTGGACTTAACTCTTTTTTACCCAAGTTAATCATTGAAAAAACTTATTATCAACCTATTTCAGATATGAATCCATCTGATTCAGAAGAAAAGAATTTACACCATTATCTCAATTTCAATTAAAACATGGGTTCGATGCACACTCCATGTTCAGAGAAACATTTACCACCCGAAAAGTGAAAAAAAACATCTTTGTCTAAAGAAAAATGTTGAATTTGACTATTGTTCTTACATTGGAACTTAAATTTTAGGGTTTCAAGAAAATATCATAGATTAATTTAGACATAAAAAAAGTCAATCCCTAATGGAGAATAATTGTCAAGTTTAGGGCCTAATTTAAACAAAAAAACTTCAGAGACAGATGTGAGAAAAATTACTAAGTTCATGGCCTAAGTTGAACAAAAAAATTTTAAGCCTCAATATGAAAATATTTGTTAAATTTAAACCCAAAAAATTATTTAACCCAAAAATATTACTTATAATTTTAATTGACTAAAACTAAAAATAACACATTTAATTTTTTTTATTTCAAAACTTAATATTTGTAATTTTGTAAGTTTCTCCTCCACTTGAAGTTCTTAAAAAATATGAAAAATAATGAAAAGCAGGTACTAACTGCATGAACAAAACGACAAAGATGGGTCAGAGACACGGAAATCCCCCGTCCGAGCATCACATGCTACAAAACCCTTGTGGATAAATCTTCAATTAAAATTTTTTTAAAAAGAGGAATATGAAAAATCAAGGAACAGTAAAAGCAGAGTCAAAGATCACGGAGATCTCGAGAGATCAAAATATCAGAACGAATAAAAGAGGATGCCACGTGTTCGAATCAAAGTGAGATTAGATGTCAGTGTCAAAAATTAAGCTCCCATAGGCCGCCACCTCTCTGCGGCACCAACCACGTGTACTCGTCTCTTTGACTGGAGCGGCACATGTCACGCGATCCGTCACACGTGTCGTCGTACGGAATTCTGGGTAGATAAGGGGATAATTAATTAATTAATTAATTTTTTATTTTTATTTCCTATTCGTACGGATCATGTGCTCGCTCGTTTTGTCGGTTGCGAAATTTATCGAGAAGTGAGTGCAATCACAGCCGTTTATTTCCATAGATTGAGGAGATCTGGATTCTAGTACCCCAAGTGGAATTAAAAACGATGCTGTTTTGGAGCTATTTCAGTCAGTAATGTCCTCTTCGGCTGCAGTAGTCTCCGACATACTTGGGACTTTGGGACACAATCCCATTCAATAATAATTTTGTTCCAGTGCCACTTGCATGCGTTAAATCAGAATCAAACTTTATCGCCTAAGTTTCGGCCGCCACTATGAATTTAGTCCACTGCAAAAACGCCTAGCTTTATTTAATAAAGTGTTCAAAGTGTGGTGTTCAGAACATTTCATAGAGCACTTAACAATTAAATGTATCATCTTATGTAAGAATTTTGTCTTTTGATTTTATGAAAAGTTTTGTAAATTTAAGGAGTTGGAGCATTTCGATTGACGGAGAAGATATGTACTTGGAGGAGAGACAAAATATTAATCATGGAGGATGTGTGCGGAGATTTAAACCACCAACTAAGAAGGTTTTTTTTCTTTGAGAGCATGGTACCGTAGATTTTGAGGGCTTTTTGTAAAGTTGGGAGACAAAATCCCAATATAAGATAATACCTTCAACTGTTAAGAGCAATGCCGACTATGTGATAAACGACACTTTGAAGATATTTCTCGAAAATATCGATCCCCTCAGCACCCCTACCTTGCTTACGAATTTGTGTAATTTATTTAAACGTCAAATTTGTTAAACATTTAAATTTATTATGTTGATGGGATTTTTTATTTATAAATACTTGAACTCTTCGCAGCGTCAGCCGACAGTAAGTGACATCGTGACGAGGGAGGTTGGTCGTCGAGACAAGTTCCCCATTTTTGGCAAAAATGTACAATTTGGTACCTATTACATAGTTTCCAGGTGCATTCATTCAACAAGTTTAACTTATCATTACTTTTACTTGATCCAAAACTTATCAAATTATACTAAACAAATTCAAGCATTCAATCCAACCTTTTAACAAGGCATTCAACACTTATACATCAATTAAACTTAACAATTCAATGTCATGAAACACATACCTACCAACCTATCCAAATATCAATATATACCTATGTCATATCACATTGAATCATACCATTTCACTTCAAATTGCAAACACTTATGTACATTATATCCATTAATAGTTTATAGACCTTTAGCATGAACTAAACCAACCATACACCAATACATATCTCAAGCATGACAATGAAACATATCATTTTAACTAGGCATCAAATTAGCTCTTTTACTTATCTTATGCTACCAGCATAAACCTACCGAGTTTAAATAGGTTCATATATCAACTTCCCAAAAGCATCAAACATAACCAAACCATGCATTAACCATGTTAGATACCATGGCCAACATTTAAAAACAACAATTGCCAAAATCATCCCAAACCTTTCAATTCACCAAGACTTATATACATTAGGGTAACATATATACATGCAACAACCCTAAACTCAAAATGATCAAATAGTTATCGATTTGGTGATAGTGTGAGCTTCAAGACGATTCGACTTGATGAGTTCCGCAATATGACAATCTATAAGGAAAAGGAAAAAACAAATATGGTAAGCATATAAGATATTTAATAAATTCATAGGTATTAAACAAAACTTACCTTATTCTTACCAACATTTCTAAATTATTTTAGCTTGGCACAATATTTGACTAGACATGACAATAAAAATCATCATTATTATAAGCATTTTGATTAAAATCAATAACATATGATATCACAAATACTCAATATGCCAATTCATGTCACATTAGATAACAATTTCAAGTTCATACTCAATCAAGGGATATTACATTCACATACATATCAATGGCACTCCTCAAATCAACGTTGCTTGCACAATCCATTCAATAACTTACCGTTTGAAAGTCAAGTTCATTTCATCCCATTTCAATTTCTCAATTTCGTTTAAACTATCTCGCCTGATGAACCCTAGTAAACGGACTCGGATACAAAGGTATCTACACCACACCAGTTGCTTGTCTGAGCTAAATATATAAGCATGTCAAGTTACACATCCGAGCTAAACCTTTAGAACGACACATCAGGTTATTCCTTCAAGCTAAACCTGTATCACATATATTTGAAAATCCGTAACAAATGTTGGACCTCGGTAACATTTGTAATAAATCTTGAACAAGCACACAAAAGACCCTATTGGCATGTCAATTGTATCTTAACATTTACTAAGTTCACACATACATCTTTTACACATAAAAATATTACTTTTCAATTTAGTCCAACTGTAGCCTTACGAACCAATTCACAACCAATTAATCCACAATAAAACACATATACACAAATCAATTACATAACAACTTAAGTAAATAAATACCATATAAACTTACTTGATCAAAACAACAACAAGTTGGTTCTTTAGGGATTATTCAACAACTTTTGCTTTTCCTTGATTATCTCCGGTTTGATCTAATTCTTGATCTATACAATTATTTCATTCAATCCATCAATACCAACATTTGTACATTATGTCATGACACGAACAAACCTATATAATCTCATTTTTTGATAACCCTAAAATTTTACATTTTATTCAATTTAGTCCCTAAATTTGAAATAACCATATCTTTCAATTTTGAGCCTCAATTTGGAAAGTGACTTCAATTACATACATTAGGGACCCTCTACTTCCTATTTATACCTAAATTTCAAAATAATTTTACATTTTATTCACTTTAGCCCCTATGTACAAAACTAATAATCGAACTTTATAATCTAGTCATTTTCATAATCTAAGCTTAAAATCTATCAATTTAATACCAATTTCTTCAAGAAATCAACAATGAAAACTTTCAAAAATTTTAGCAGTACAAATTGGTACATGGGCTAGCTAAATCAAGCTCCCATGACCTCAAAAATATAAAAATTATAAGAAAATGACTTAATTTGCTTACCAATTGAAGGACTGAATGTTTTTGATTCAAAGAGTTTTTCTTTCTCTCAAATTCGGATTAAAGAAAAAGATGAATGAAAAAGATGACTTCTTTACGTTATTTTAACTTATAGAGTGTGATTAAGGACTAATTAATTTGATTAATTAAGCTAATCATACTTTAATTAACTTAATTAACCTATTTAATTAACAAAGGTGGAAGATGCCATCATAAGTCACTAAATCATATTGAAAATGGTTAATTTACCATTTTGAACATTTGACTATTTGCAATTTAAATCCCTAAGTCTTTAGCTAATTAATAATCTTTAGCGATTATATTTTTACAATTTAGTCCTCGTGTCTAAATTAACTATTAATTCAAAAAAATTAACAGACTAAATTTTAATATATTGTTATACTAACCTTGTAAATATTCATATTTAATATTTATGGGCTCGATTTATAAAAATGAGGTGTCGAAATCGTAGTTTTTGGCATAATTGAAAATCAGACTGTTACAATGTACATTGTCTTTGATGTGAAAGGGCCTATATAGGTTGATTTTGTGGGACACGTGACTATTTTTGGTTGGTTGGCTAGTTTCTTCCAAGACTTGTGATAGGTGGGCAATGTGACATCACTTAGGTTACACGGGATGTAGGTGACAAGTGATGATTGTTTTGCCGAAGTAGCTTGGTTGTTGAAAGTGGTCGGCTTGCGTGTTCCCCAACGCTTAACGGTACAATACTAGTGGTGGAGCAATACAAACCAAGCCAAGGGGTCCTAGTGCTACAACGAAGGTTGTGAGTTAATAGAGTTTTCATGTGTAACAGTTTTAGTGCTCAACAATTTTGTACAACACAATATCTAAACTTAAGATGTTAGTGTAAAAATATTAATACACAGAGAAAACATGTTAAATGTTAATGGTTGAATGTTAAAATTCTACTACGCTTTTAGTTATATTTATTTACATTTTATTTCATTTATAAAAAAATATGTTTATTTTGCATAGAAATTATTTAGAGTGTTTAAAGGGTTCATTTAAAGATGTTTGTTTATTTTTAATCTAAGTTAGGTTCTGAACTTGACAATTATTCCTACATTGGGCTTCAATTTTTTTCGTCTAAGTTAATCCTTGAAAACCCTAGAGTTCAAGCCCCAATGTGAGAACAATTGCCAAGTTCATACCCTAAATGGGAACAAGTTCCAAGTTCAAGGATTAACTTAGAAAAAAATTCAAACATCAATGGGAGAACAAGTACCGAATTCAAAGCCTAACTTAAACAAAAAAAAAAGTCAAATTCAAAATAAAAAAAAATTTCTAGATTCAGACACTAAATAATTATTTAACCTCTTTTAATACTATTCATCTTTAGGGGCCATCTAATTAAAAAGTAACTTTTTTAAGCATGATGGTTTTATGGTATATGAAAAATATAATTACTTTTAAAAATAAAACCTATATGTAAAGGTTTTTCTTTCATCCACTTTATTCGTGGGACAAATTCTAATTTTATTTTACTTTAATATCTTTCAATTTAATATTTAAAAGTTAATAACATGTTTTGCTTATAAATTTCGATTTGTTTTATTACTTTAGTGGCATATATTAAATTATTTATCTAAACTATAAATATTTTAATTTATTAAATTAAATAAACACCAATCAATAAATTTATGATATATACATATTATCCTAATACATACCTCGTCATTCGTGTTAATCTCAGCATTATAACATTCATTCGAATGAGTTTTAATTGATTAATGTAAATTTGGTTTAGATATTTTTGGAATGGATGGATCGATCATTTCTTTAAATTTGTTTAATATTGTTTGAATTGAGTTGAATCAGGGTACTAATTTTCAGGAATTAATAGGAATTGGTTGAATTAAATGTTTTATTTTTAATATTCTTACTTCTAAAACCTTTAATAATTTATTTAATTAAACTTGAAAATTGAATATTTTCTCATCTAGCTATGACAAGTGGCAGAGGAACAAGAAGCCAAACCATAGCCCATTTGCGCATCAACGTGTCGATAGACTAATTGATCCACCAAAACCTGTTTATATCTTATTAGTATATGCGAAAACTCGAGATCAACCTTCGAAGTTACTAGTATCAGAATTCAATCCGTTGAGTCGAGTGAATCCTTTTATCTCAAGTCATCTCTCTCATTCTACCTTCTCTCTTATCCTCTTTCACCATCTCTTTTTACGACGGCCGGCCTTTTATCTTTCGAAGGTAATTCGTCATTCACTTCCGGATACGAAAACTAAAAGAACAAACAGCTGAGCTAAACTTGCAAAATTTTATACCTTTATTCCGCAATAAGCGACAAGTTCTCTTAAAAATATCCCCAAACAATCAGTTTTCGAATTCATACAAAGACAACAAGAGTTGTGTCACCCGGCAGTGATGCATTTTATCACAACCCAAGCACAAAGAGATAAGCACAAATAATAATATTAAATAATAGTGAAATAGCAAAATGTCCCCGGAACCCGCTCAGAATCACGCCTAATGGCTTTCAAATCACCTCACTTACATTAGTTTTACCATCACATCGACCGTCCTTTTTACGATTAAATTAAGAAAGTGGATGAAAGGGATTATTTAACCGGTTCATGTAATTATATTTTTAAATATTTTAATGATTAATTTTTTAGATAATTATAGCGTTCTTAAAAAATATATAAATATTATTATTAGAGCATCAAATTGCTTTTATTTTTAAAATTGAGGAATTTATGTTATATTAAAATAACAAAAGAAAAAAAACCTGGTTTTGTACTATTATTATTTTCTGTTAATAAAAGATTATTACTCGATTTTACAAACAAGATTAAAAATTGGAAACGTTTTTAATTTTGAAAAAAAACATGTTTTTATATTTTTTAGAGTATTCTAGAATATATATATATATATATAAACTATATGACAGATTTTTAACTTGGATTGTGAAGTAAAAAAATAAAAAACTCAATTGTTATCAATATTGTTGCAAACTAAAATGTAGGTTTAAAATCTTTTATTATTCTATTTAAAGGCTATATATCAACAATTTTTATTTTTAAAATATAAAATTAATATATGTTTATTTTTTTGGGTTGGTTAGAAGAAAATGTTGATTTTAAAATTTAATTAGGAAATTAGGCTATTTTTTCTCAAATTTAGGGAAATAGACCAATTTTGAAGAGAGAAACAAAAAATGCGTGCTGCTGGACTCATTTTCATCCTTCCAAATTTTTTTTGTTGGGTGTTGGAAATTTGGGAAGAATTTTTTGTGTGTGTGTTTGTGTTTTAGGGAGAAATTGTAATAGTTTTGAGGTATGTTTGAGTTCACATAGTGATGTGATGGCGCTCGGAGACCTACACATTTCATTTCCCGTGTGTGGAGTGCACCATCACCTTAGAAGATGTCGCATTGCAACTCAAGCTCTCAATTCACGGTGGTATACGATCATGGGTTGAAGTATAACTAGGGCTCCCAGTTAACGGTGGTTATACAGTAACGGATTCAAGTATAACTCAGGCCCCTAGTTGACAGTGGTTATACGATAACGGGTTCAAGTTTCATGCCACCAGAAAAGGATGCTTTACAAACCCCATACATAAGTTTGTGATCATAATCATAGAGAAAAATGGGTTCACCAGTATAATCAACCTATTATTTTTCTCCATCTAGTATCCTTAATCTTATTGTCCAAAACCTGTGACAAAATTTGGAGTAAGAAGACTTTTAGGGGGAGGAGTGACTGTGATGGTGGAGAAAAGCTAAAACGCGACTCAAGGCAGCAACGATTGTTGTGATTAAATAACTCATTAATAATTACAATTGTTGCCCCTTCGACTCGCGTTTCAGCTTTTTCTCTACCATGACAGTCACTTTCCCTTGAAAGTCTTCTTACCCCAATCTCTGACAAAGGTTTTGGACAACGAGGTTAAGGATACTCTTTTGATGGAATAAAAAAATAAATTGATTATACCCTTTTTCCCCTATGATTATGATCTCAAACTTATGTATGAGATTTATAGAACATTCTCTTCTAGTGGCATGAAATTTGAACTCGTTACTGCATAACCACCATCAACTAGCGGTCTGAGTTATACTTGAATCCGTGACCACATAACCACCGCCAATTGGGAGCCCTAGTTATACTTCAACCCATAACTGTATAACCACCGTAAACTGGGAGCTTGAGTTGCAATGATGGTGCACTCACTACATAGGAAATGGAATATGTGGGTCTTTAAATGGCATTCACATCATCATAAACTCAAACATACCTTAAAACTATCACAAATTTTCCTTAAAACACAAACACAAAATAAATCTCTCTCTAAATTTTTCAACACCCAATACAAAAAAAAAAATGGATGGACGAAAACACATAGGATGCGCTTTCAGCCTCTCTGCTACCACCTCAGCTAAAAACACGTTTTGTTGGACGCATTTTTTATTTCTCTCCAAAATTAACCTATTTTCTAGGGAAAAAATGACTCAATTTCCTAATTAAGTTTTAATATCAGTCTTTTTTGCTAAATTTCCCTTTATTTCTTAACCTTGTTTGTGAGTTAAAAAAATAGGCTTATAACATCATAATACTTTTGAAAATTTTAAAAAATTGGCTTATAACATCAAAATACTTTTGAAAATATCACTTTAATCATTATATAATGATTAACATGTTTGAATTAAAAATAATATCAAATTAATAACTATTTAATATAATAATAATGGATAAATTACACCAATAGTCACTCAACTTTGATGTAGCTAACAAAACAGTCACTCTGATTTCAATTCAATCACTCAACTTTCAAAAAATAACAAATCAGTCACTAACACTATCGAAAAGTGACAAATCAGTCACTCATTAACATTTCCGTTATAGGCCTAACGGGACATGTGACGTGGCCAATTAGCTAGCTGACGTGGACAATTAACTTGCTACATTGGATGAGGCAAAATTTAAATTCAGTCACTCAACTTTCAAAAAATAAGAAATCAATCACTAACTTATCTAAAAGTGAGAAATCAGTCACCTATTACATCGTTATCGAAAAGTTACAAAACAACCACTCATTAACATTTTCCATTACAGGCCTAACGGGACAGGTGACGTGGCCAGTTAACTTGCCACGTTAGACGAGGCAAAGTTAAGTAACTATTTTTTTCATCCTTCCTTTTTTGTTTTTTTAATAAATGGCCCAATATTTTTACTTTTTGCGCAAATGACCCAATATTTATATACGTCTTCTCCATCCCAACAGTCTCACTGTCGCCGCCTCCACCACAACCATCTTTGGTGTTACCATCGTTGACCTCCAAACCACAACCCTTCCTTTTTTTTCTTTTTCAACCCCCCAATAGAGGAGCCACCACGATTGGGATTTGACTATCTTTTTTTGCTTTCCAAATCCATTAACTCTGAAAAACTAGATCAAAATAGGATTGGAGACAATTTTGGGTCAAACTATTAGTACCCACAACCAAACCGATGAGGAGAAAATCCTCCAAAGCAACATTCAAGTGATTCAAGAACCAAAACGACTCGAATTTTTCGAGATCTTCATGGGATATGATGATATAAACAAAGGGTCGTTGATTAAGCTAAACAACACTAACTCTATTGCCAACATTATCAAGTTGCATAAAACAAAATCAAAAGCAAAACAAGGGGACCATCTAGACAAACCAAACAATCGATTGAACCTATGATTTTCGAGAACAAAGGAAGTGGTTCCAGAGGGACAACCAAATGCCGACAACTGAAATTTTGGGTTGGGTAAGTGATTAGCAAGATCCCAAAGTCGAAATCGGACTGGGTATTGTAGCAAAGGAGAATGAGAAATAGATCAGAAGAAGAGCGACGAAGATGGTCGACAACGAAAGTTATGGTCGATGTGAGGTAAGCCTTGTCCATGGAAAGGGATTTGAATCGGGTCACAGACCTAAGGGGTAATCTAGAAAAGATATCGAAAAGGGTATTTTGGGGTAATGAAAATGAGGAAGCCATGGTTCTCAGCTTTCTTCCTGAACAAGAAGAATTCATTCTAGGGTTTTATTTGTGTTTCTTTTTGTGTGTCTGGTTTTTTGAAAGTTAGTAGGGTTGATTTGTTATTTTTGAAAGTTGAGTGACTGTTGGTTAATTTACCCTTATATATATTTTGGGTTCGAAATAACGTGATGGTCGGTTAAATGCCAGGTCACTTTTCTGTTACATTTGTAACGAAAAATGATTAGTAAGACTAATTTATTATTTTTTGAAAATTTAGTGACTGAATTAAAATTAGAGTGACTATTTTGTCAACTGCATCAAAGTTGAGTGACTGTTAGTGTAATTTACCCAACAATAAACACAAAATAAATAAATAAATAAAATCTCATATATCTTCTTTTTTTTGGTTAAATAAAGTCTTAAATAAATTTAATCTCAGTAATATATAAATTACAATATAAAATAACTCAACCATGATTAACGGGAAACAACTAGGGGTTAGAAAAGCAGTTTGTATTAAAAGGGAACCGTCCTCTCCCAACAAGTTAGAATAGCAGAACGAAGGATGACCAAAATATGATGATCAGAAAGCCCATTACACGATCCTTCCCCACCGTCAATATCCCCGACTGGGAACCGTTAAATGATTCGGCGGATAACTTTCCGGCCGTCGGCTTTAACTGCAATGCAACCTGCAGCCCTTGTCCCGTCGAATACCTTGCGGCGCTCCGCCGTTACCTCCCCTCGAACGATCTGGAGCCCGACACCCTTAGCGACGACTCCGACGTACACATCATCGATGCATTCTCGTGCGACCATTTCCGTATGTACGAGTTCAAGGTGAGGAGGTGTGCTCGTGGCAGGTCGCATGACTGGACCGCGTGTCCGTACGCCCACCCAGGGGAGAAGGCTCGGCGGAGGGATCCGAGGAAGTTCCATTACTCTGGATCCGCTTGCCCGGATTTCCGCAAAGGAAACTGTAAAAAAGGCGATTCGTGTGAGTTCGCTCATGGCGTGTTTGAGTGTTGGCTCCACCCAACTCGTTACCGGACTCAGCCATGCAAGGACGGTACTTGTTGTAAACGGAGGGTTTGTTTTTTTGCTCACACGCCGGAGCAACTACGGGTCTTACCCCAGCAGAGTCCGAGAGGGAATGGGTCCGGGTCCGGGTCAAGTGATATGGATTACTTTGGCTCGCCTATCCGCTATCGTTTAGACTATGTTTCTTCACCAACTTCCATTTTGGCTTCGCCTCCAATATCTCCACCTTCTGACTCACCACCTACGTCGCCGAGCGGCTCATTTAACTCGGTAAGTGAACTCACCTCTTCCGTACGTAATCTACAGATTGGTAAAGCTAAAATGGGAACTACTTGTTCTCGGGGATCATGTTTTGTTTCTCCAAGGAGCTCCATGCTCCGACCCGGCTCTCCTCTCACTCCAACTCGTACACCGACTCGGTCCGGACTCAGTAAGTTTGAGCTCTGGGAAAGCAATAATGCGTTTGATGAACCTGCAATGGAGAGAGTGGAATCCGGGAGAGACTTGAGGACAAGGATGTACGCTAAGCTGAGTGAGGAAAATTCTCTTGACCTACTTGATCCTACCGGGTCGTGTCCTGATGTTGGGTGGGTATCGGAGTTGGTCGGATATTGATGGTGATTTTGATTTGGGTAATTTGCATTGTAAATAGAAGGCGGCGAAAAAGTGATCGGGAAAAAAAGTTTTATTTTGCGGTGGTGGTGCCACCGTTTTTTCTTTGTTAATTTTCTGGGGAAAACAAAAATGGAAAATCGCAACTCTTTGTATAGAGATTTGTTTGTCATTTTGTCTCGTATATTATCTCTGTACTTTCTTTAATCAATGTAATATATTTCTTCATCTTTTTACTAAATTTGCTTTTCTTGGATTGCTGTTGAAAGGAAAACTATTTTCCCATTAAACAAACATAATTTGGTGTTCAAGTTTATTTCTTTTTAATGCGAAATTTATGTCAATCATTTCTTGTTATTACATAATTTGATCAACTTAAATCTAGTTGTTAAATTTAATGGGACACTTGAATCAATCAATTAAACCAAAAATCATCACGAAATATTGTATTTAGGCTGTCGATCCAAGTTTAATCAGAGAAGATGAGCGGATATAAAACATAACATTGGTCACTGGAGTCATCCAAACACTCGATCAAATAGGATTTTCTTGGCCATTATTCAAAATAGGATTCAATATCATGCAAATTACTAAACAAGTATTAGTGAACCATTCTCGAGACATATCAGTCCATATTTTGAGACCTATAATCTTTGGAGTATTTACTTGCATGCTCGGTTTGTTCAGACTTAAGTATGATATTATTATATTTTATGCTTGTCTCAGTCCAATTCAACTCAAAAATAAGCTTAAAATTTAATTCAAAGCTAGCTATATTTTTAAACGGTTAATATAAGCTCATTTTAGGCTGTAGATATTATTTAAAATTATTTGTAAAATATTTATAATATTTTTAAATTAATATTTAATAATTTTATATATTTTTCACATATTAAAATTATATATATATGCATATTAAGATTTTTTAATGTCTACATTATAGTATTATATATTAATATAGATTTAATTTTTGTATATGTTATAAATTACATAATATAATATATTAGAAACTTAGAAATGAGTCGAGATGGGCTTGGGCCTTGAATGTTCGAGCTTGACCCATATTTTAAATGACTTTTTTTATCTAAGCCCATTTTTCAAGCCTAATATTTTTGTCCAAACTTTTCCCAAATTTCAGATAGGACTTTAGGCTTAGACAAGTAACCCGACCCATAAATAGGTATGCTTGTATGTCTTGAGAGTTAGCCCCCATGTCTTAAGGCATGCATACTATGTCTTTAGACATACACTTGGAAATGCATGTTTTAGGCAAACATGCTCTTTTTGTCTTGAGACAAAGCCTTAAAGTATAGAAAATTGGCATTTCAAGTCGTGCAATCACCTAAATATGTTAGACACTAAACTAATACAAATATCAAGTTATACATATCAAATCAAGTCCATACCTATAATATCATGTTTAAAAACACATTAAATCAAAATCTGGACTCCAAAGTAAATGAAAGAGTCATATTTCCATATTCATAACATCAATTCTCATTTATACAATTGAAACAATAACAACATAAGAGTTCGAAAGGCTTCAAGAATATATCAAAATACCAAAGGATTAAACATTGAGGATCTCTAATACAAAAAAAAAATCTTAAAAGACAAGTTTAGTGACCTAATTACATGCCACAACTACTAGAAAAGTCGAAAAACCATCATAGCTCAATTGATTTTGCTGAGAACTCTTGGAACAATATTGCTTACCTATAAAAACTACATTCAAGCTTCCTATAACCCGCGCACGGAACAAAAATCTACATGTTAAGCTTTCCTCAAAGCTTAGTGGTCTATATCCAATTTACAACAAAACTTTATGGTAAAGCTAAATTGAAAGAATACTAGATATATAACTACATCATATAAACACCACTTAACATTTTACCAAAATCATTTAAAACATCATACATGGTAAGCGTACATAATAAGACTACATTACAATCATATGCTACATGAAAACATTTTGCATATTTAGTCTTATCACACAACATTAACTAGCATAATCATCTAATAATAAATTCTCATTCTAAATTAAATTAGCAATTCCTTGTTAAAGTTAGCCCTAACTTGGAAATGTACCGTGCATGCGGATATCCACCTAGTTCTTTGAAAACGAATAAATATGTAAATACATATAATGAATCTTTGGTACGTGTAAAACATAACTCATCCAACTTACACTCCAAGAGTGCACAAAGTGCTATGTACAAATCTCTAGAGTGCGTCAACCAAACCCATATGCACTCAAATATCTAAAGAGCTCTATATACCCTATGACATGCCAAATTTACTCAGTAACTTTCCAAAATCGTTTAATCGGGGGCATCTTTAATGACATAAGCATTCTCAACACAATCTAATAACCAAATACAACACAAAATTAGAGGCAACATTATTCTATATTTAATGATCCAAGCAACTACTCCAAGCAATCAATTTCTACAAGATCATATACTTCAACATACATGCATACCATACGTACAATCAACCAACCAATTCTCCAATTAACAATTTAGCTAATAAAAATTTTAAATTAAATCTTAAGCAATCAATTGGCAAAAACACAACGTTTATAAAAATTTATAATGCACAAACCAAATCACTCCTCGACAACTTTTGCAGTAGAGCTTTTTAACCACCTCATCAACTTCAATTATACAACCAAAACAAAGAATCAAGTTATTTTAACAAGTATTAAACATCGAAAATCCTATATTACCAAAGAACAATGCAAACGATGAAACGAGAACTAATTTCGCTTCCTAAGAACTCAACTTGGACCTCCCATAAACCCAATCTAATCTTTTCCAAATCTAAAACCTGATGATCAAATAATAATTTAAAACCTAAAAACATACAATCTCCAATCTAAATCCAATAAAGAATTCTTAATTTAAAAAACTCTCTCTAGAATTTCAACCTAACTTTCAAGAACTCATCTTAATCCCTCTTTCTTTTTTAAGGCTCTTCTACATCACTCATACATCTTGGCCTATCAAGAATGGTGATTTCAAATATTGGTTTGTTATGACCTAAAGCTCTTACATGTAGCATTTTTCGTGTGTCTTCATGATTGCTACGGCATCGACGTCATCTCAAGTAATGGGAATATAAAATTCTCTATAATTGGAATCCCTATATGTTTCCTCCAGTTATGTTTTGATTTCCCTTGTTTCCATTTGGAATTTTTTCTTTTACTCCTAACCATAAACCCTAAATCTTTACCAATATACTACTCAAGTATACCATAAGAAAAAATCAATCATAAAACAAATTTCAAATGTTTGATTTCTAATATCATAGAACCAAAAATAAAAAAGTATGAAACTAATGTACTAAAAATTTCCTTCAAATCACATTCTCATATTCTAATATCAAACAAAAAAGATGAAGACTTACCGCCACCAAACTTGAGCAAAGTTTCCCTAAAAAAAATTATTTTCTTTTGAAAATTTGAAAAGCAAATAATAGCTTCCAAAATGCATCTAATCCCTATATTATAGAAATCCTTATCCAAACGTCCTCAATTGTTTCAAAGGCTTTCCAATACACTACCATTGTGTTTAATGTAGTCAATTCAACTATTTCCATGACCATTTATAGCGCAACATGTTACTCTTTAACAAATGAAAAGTTGTTTATCCTAATATTTAAACACTCCACGTGCTCTATCTCCTAGATTTGCATATTCACTACTTCAATAGTCGCCACATGCACATTTCACACAACACTTGAATCTCAAAATTCACATTTGGTAACCTCGCTAGAAGCACACCCTGCTAACTACATATGGTATTAAGGAAGGTCACTTTGTAGCCTCCCCACAGACTAGGGGCAATTTTTATGCATCTCCACCACGCTTGAAGGGCTCTTTATAGTTAACTTGTTGACCACCAAAAAATACATTTCCAAACTCTTCTTGGAAGGACCTACTAAAGGGTCAACTCTTGGTCATCTCTTTGTTACCTATCCAACTTACAAGGCTGAATCATGTAGACTAAAAGGTTTTTAAAGGCAACACCTGACTATTTCATCACATCTAAACACATGTGTTGAAAGCTCACCATGACTCAACTCCTAAGCTTTTTAAGACATACACTTGTCCCAATAGTATAAAACAACCCCCAAGGTTAAATGAAGACAAGATACTTATTTTCAACTAACTAGGTCTCACCAAATCTCTCTAAAGAAACTTCTAAAACTAGAAACATGTACCTTATAGCTCTCCACACGACTATTGTGTGGATCGTCTCCAACTACCAACATTCATACTTTGTATCAACAATAATTTATACTCTTTGATCTAAGCATTGTACTTTTAAATTTGACCCATTTCTCACATATTTTTTCCTGCTAACTTAGGCATCAAAAAGCATATTGAAGTACAAATTTCAACATCCTTATAACTTTATTTTCTTTTAATAATATTTTACCTAATTAGGTCTAACCTACTCGACCCCAAAATACATCAACCATCATCATGCATCGAGTTATATCCATTTATTGTGTTATGTAGGTTTATTAATAGTATTACAAACCAATTGTAATTTTCATACAAAGGATATAAGGTGGTGCTTGGTGACAGTTCACATGTTGGCTGTATAGAGAGTCATAAGATGTAAGGGAAATGAGGGCAAAGAGGACATTGGACAAAACAACAATATATTTTCATGTCCCCTTGTACGATGTTCTTTGAGTGGTTCCTATGCAGCCAGTTGCCGTTTAGATAGTAAGTTTGATAAGTCATGTCAAACACGTGCCTTTAGTGGCTATGGAGAGTCTTGTCTTCGTAGGTCAACTCGAGTAGCCTATGATAGGACCTTTCAAGGTCCACGAGGCAAGAGAGTGATGAAATGAGTACCATTGATTATATAGTATGAATTACAGTCTTCTGACGAGATTGACTTGACGAAGTACACGAATATTGACCTAAAAAAATATAACACTAGTAAATATTAAAAAATCATTTAATACATTATTAAAGAAAATTTTACACTTGAATGACAAGATTCAAAAAGTAATCCATTCCTTCAAAAAGTGTAAACAAAACCTAAAATCGAGGCCTATATAAACCCCTATTGGAAGCTATTTTGATTCACAAAAGTCATGATTTCCCTTTGGGTCCTTGGGAGTATATCTTCCATTGTGCGAGTAAACAAGGGGCTTAAAATATTTGAATTGATGGGGCACCCAATACAAAGAAATAAGATGAGGAATTCTATCCAAGTGATTAGATTGATGAGGTGGAGGAGTCCTTATCTGCTGATGATGGTTTAGTTTATCTCTTCATCAAGAGCCACTTGAATGTGTATGAGATTAGTTAAATTAATCAAAATAATAATAAGTTGATGTGAAAGTTTAATGGGGGAGAGACAGGACATGGTCAACTGCACCCACTAATCTCTTTGGAATCAAATCTAGGGGACTGTTTCTGGTTTCTTCATACTCTTATTTCTTTTTTTCTTTTTTATGATTAAAGAGGCCGACAAACAACGTGGACGATACTTCCAACATTTCTTTTCTTTTTCCTAATATTTTGTATGAATTTAATCATAATTTATAACTTCAATTTATGTAACACGTCAGTATATCTTATATTATTTTAGAATTTAATATCCATAATTTTATTTTCTAAAATTTAATGTAGAAAATTTTCTGTTCAATTTATTGGTTTAATATTTTTTAAGCTAAAAAAAATGATTTGGTATTGAATATAACAAAAAAAAAAAGTTGAGGTATCAAATTATGTCAAAATTAAAGTAGAAATTTAAAATCTTAAATGTAAGAAAAGTGTTAAGAGTTGTATAACCCGAACCCCGTTTGATCCAGCACGAAAAATACGATGCGTAAAGAAATAAAATAGAGATGCAAAATTGGGGGTCGAAGGTCTAAGGATCAAATCTTGCAGCACAAGTTGAATCCATATATTAGACGAGTTGTTTAGCCCTTAAAAACTACGCATAGCCGCAAACCTCTTGTATTATTGTTTTTCAACATTAGTGAATTCCTACTCCTCTACCCATAGTTTTTTTCCCAATAAGGGTTTTCATCGTAAAATCTGCGTGTTCTTATTTTTCTTTCTTATTGCTTTGCGATCATTTCTACCGTCATTATCAACGTATAGTATAACAAGAAGTATAGAATCAAAAATCTCAAAAAAAAAAAATAGAACCAACTCTTATCATGTAAAATAAAATTCATGAGGTATTAAATCAAAGTTGGTATATAATTTTAACATTTACTCCTTTAATTTATTTGTTATTTAGTTTCTAGTTTTCAATGGTTAGTTTGTTTTCATTTTCGACTTTACTATTTTATCTCCATTACTTTTTGTTGTTGAGAACTCCTTGAATATTAATTGAGTTTATTCCTTTATATACACTCAACTTTAGGTTAATAAGATGATAATTCAATTCCTATCTGTTCTCGTTGACTCTTTCCATTGTTCTTGTATTTGACTCCACTCAATCTAATCCTACCTTATTATATATATTCACCATCTCAATTACCCAATTCTTTTTTCACATAAAATAGATATTTAAGATTTTATTTAAAATATTTATATAGAATTTGCTATATTTATAATAGACATGATAAAGTATCATGGAGGTTTCTGTATTAAGAGTCGGTTGCATTTTGCTCTATCTACTCAATAAATAACAAGTTGGTCCATGTACATTAGATTAAAGAGCCATTCGATCATTTTTGTTAAAAATTTCATTCATTTGTACTTTTAAAAACTAATGTGATTGACGGAATAACCAGACAGTGACATGTTTCATGCCACATGCATGTACCTCACGCCGACATATGAAGATTAATTTTTAGCAGCAGAAATAGATGGATTTTTTAATAGGACTTATTTGCTCCTGGATCTAATGTACAGAGATTAATTTACTCATTTTTTTGCAATCTAACTCGTAATACAAAATTCTCCACGGTAATTTTACTAATGTATTCCACTTTTTTTTTTCTTTCAAATTATTACCTCCACTTAATTTTGTTTGTACTTTAAAATGGAAAAACCAAAGTTGCAAGCAAAAGGCTGAAAGGAGAAGAAACCGTCATGGAGGGACCAAAGTCTTTCCATTTTGGTGGAGTAGAGACCACGCACCTTTGTTTTTTGAAACTGTCTCAAAGTACCCTATTCCTCAACCCCATCATAAATTAATCCAACAAAGTGACCATTTTATTTCCCCACAAAAATACAGATTTCTGGATATGAACTATGAGGTGAGATTCTTTGGGATTTGGCTTAGATTTGAAGGCATTGGTGGATATGTATTCTCCAATACCAAAATCAGCCCATTGGGTCCACAGTCTTTAATCAATTATAGATTTCAACCAATTTTCTTTTATTTTTGGAGCCATATTATTTGTTAATAAAAGTTAATACTACATATATTCATGGGTCGGGTTGAGCTCATGTAAAGTACTTAGATTAATTTTTCAAGCCTAATCTAGCCCAAAAATTAATTTTCTTTTATATAAGCGTGACCTAATTTAAGAAAGGTAAACCTAGACCACTCACATTTGAATTTTTTAGATTAGTTTTATTTAACAATATTTTAAATATATATATATATATATATATAATACACTAATGCACTAAAAATGCTAAAATAAAAGTTTTTAACACATTAAAATACATTAAAAATATTTATATTAAAAACACTACCATAAATATAATAATTGTTTTATTGTATTAAATATAATTTTTAAAATTTTATATTTTAAGTTGGGTAAAATATTTTTTTAGGTTTTGAGTAATGAGTTTAATTTTTATTGGGTTAGTGATTTAATATAAATATAAATATATATAATTATTAACATTTAACATATATTATCAATATAATTATTTTTTAACATAACATATTCGGGCCAAGCTAGACTTAGGCAAAAAAAAAAAATCTTACCCAAGGTTCGGCCAATATAAAAAACGGGCATTAAATTTTTCCCGACCCGTTTTTCGAGTCTCGCATTTTTTTCTTCCAAATTTCCTATTTTTAAACAGGCCTGAACGGACGACCCGGCCATGAATAGGTCTAGATAGAACTTAGGAAGATATAAAAGACGTTATCTCCTCTTATTGTTTTAATTATTTAAAATTTTAAAAATTTATATTTGAATTTTTTTTATTTAAATGATAAGAATGAAATATATTCTTTAGGTACAAAGCTATAATTTGATTAAAATTAAATATCATTATATATTTTCAAATTTGAAATACATAATGTCAAATCGGGATTTTAATTAATGAAAGTAAATATCATTTGTATATATATTTTTTGAATAATTTTATTATAAGTTCTGACCTTTTTTTTTTTTGGGTATAATGTCTAGAACTATTTATAATCCTTTTTTAACTCATAAATAAGAGGATAATGCGTTTTAGCACACTTGAACCCACATCCTCCTACATTGACAACAATACCGATGCAAATCGAGTTAAGGCTCAATCAACGATATCATTTATATATTTAAAAGTTATAAAATATTAATATTGATAGAGAAAGAAATATGACTAGATAAATTATGAGATTCTAAGTTGGTTAAATTATGATTTTCACCCAAAATACGAGATTAAATTGATTATAAAAATTTAAAATCATTAAAATAAAAGGAGAATTGAAAAGTAATATTGTAACATGCAATAAATAATAAGGTTTTAATGAAATTAAAAAGCTGAAGATATTATTGTTCCATGGATTGTTTTTGCCCTGCAATTTGTTAAAAATATTTCTATTATTATAATTTTAAAATTTCCAGAACTAAATGACAACAGTTTATATAAAATAATAATTTTAATGTATTATTTTTAAAGAAAAATAATTTTATTGTGTAATATAGATAATAAATTGTTCAGTTAAATAAACTTATAATACATAAAAATGTTGACATTTAAAAATAAAATATTAAAATTGTTTTTGGAAATTTTTTAAGAAAACATTTTGAAACTAATTATTTTAGAAACTCAATGATTGCAATGTACTTTATTTATATAATCAAAATGGAAATGAGTAAAATAAAAATATTATCATTTAGAATTAATTTATTTTAGAACTAAATGAAAAAATTAAATTGTTTTAAAAATATTATACGTTATGATTAAATTGTCGCATAATTAACAAATAAATTTAGCATATTTTAATGATTTTTAGAACTTGTTAATATGAAATAATTAATTGTGGACGTTTATTTTTCTTTATTATTTAAAATTAACGCTTTTACATTTGGAATAGGAGAAGTATACTATGAGATACGTTCCACATATTACAAAAAAAAAAAAAAGGTAAAATAGTCACTCAAATAATTCTGTATTCTTGTTTTCAATTTAAGTACTAATGTTTGAATTCGTTTTTTTTGGTAACTCGTCGTTAAATTGATAACGGAAAGCCTTTTTCTAACCAGTATAATAACACATTTAGTCCTTAATACTTACATATCCTATCAATTTGATCTTAATTCTAAATAATTTAATAAATTTAACCCTTCACATTTACTAATTCTATCAATTTAATCCTCAAACTTCCTAACCAAAGCTTTCAACTTTAAAACAAAGGCATCCCACAATTATAAATTTGTAAAACCCAAAAAGAAAAAGAAACTTCTCTTAACTAACAATCATTATCCGAACCAATTCTTGATACCAATGAGTTTATCTTGAAACTTTAATTTCCTTATCTCTTTTCTCAAAATTAAAAAAGTATAGAGACTAAAATTGACAAACTTAAAAATTACAAAGACTAAAATTGATAAAATTAAAGTACATGTACTAAATCTACAATTTAACCAAAATACAAGGTCTGATAACAGAATTTGACATTTAAAAAATGAAAATAAAACCTTTTAAATTTTATATGCAATTAAAATGGTTAAATTATGACATTCAAAACAATTATTTCTCCACTAATTTATCATCTAAAATTAATCCAATTTAAATGTTGTTTGATAATGTGAAAAAAATCAAGTATTTAAAAATTAAAGATTAAAAATTAAGTACTGAATTTATGTTATAAATTTTTGGTATATCACTTAAAAGGAGGTACGAATATAATAAGATTACTTGATAGATATAAATTTTTTATTTCATATGTTTACCTTTTAAAAAAATTCACATTATTTTAAATAAAGTCAAACTTTAAACGTAAAATATTTAAAAGATAATATAATGTTAAAATAAAATAAAAAATTTAAAGAATGATATAATGATAAAATAAAATAAAAATAATTGAAACAAATTTTACATTAAGTGATAATAGTTTGTTATATACTTATTCTATCTTTTTTCTTATTATGAATTATCAAGCAATTTTTTAAAAAATTAATAAAAATATTAATTTTAGACTGAATTAATGTTTTAATTTGTTATCAAACAAAAACTTAATCTCATTATCTAAAATTTTAATAGTATTAGTGGTTTAAAATTAAAAATAATATAATAATAATTAAATAAATTAAATTATATCATATTTATAAACCATAACATCAACCTTACTAATGAAATCTAGGAATGTAATGTGTGTTTTGGGCTGTAATAGTTTTAAACTGCACAATGGGCTCTCCTTTCTTATAGGGTTGGGTTAATTTTTTATCTCCTCAAGTTTTAGATGCTTCAACCATGGCTTGAGCTAGAGAGGAGATGATTTTCTTTAAAAATAGTAAGTTAAAAAGATTTCTTTCCTCCTCAATTTTAATATTAACTAAATTGGTCCTTCTTAAAAAATCGAAATAATTTAACGCTATTAATTTTGAAAGTGAGCAACTAAGGACAATTAATCATGACGTTAATGTTTTCATCAATTCTACATAAATTTGATAGATATAATAACAAGTTTAGCTTTCATAATTTACGCATTCTTTCAATTTGATCATGATTTAACAAATTTAGTCTGCAATTTTTTTATAAATGTGTAAATGTTGAGGCTAAATTTTTGAATTTTTAGAATCAAGTCCAAATTAACAAAATATGTAAACATTGAGGCTAAATTTGTTATTATACCAATCAAATTTATGTACAATTGGCAAAATACATTAATGCTGTGATAAATTGTCCTTAATTGCTCACTTTCAAAATTAACTAGGATTGAATTGCTTCTATATTTTTTAGAAGGACTAATTTGCTCAATTTCAAAAGTGTAAGGGGGCAGAGAGATCTTTTTACCAAATAGTCAATGATTCATTTATGAGGAGTGATCCAGTTACTCCCGTATAAATCTAAACTAATATTACACATTTTCGTATTTATAACAATTAATATTTTAACGATTTAACTAGTATATTTCATATTCCATTTATATAGATAATGCATATTAAATTTGACGTAAATTAAATATTTCTAGCTATTTGTTTGTTTATTTTTTTGTAAAGAACTTTTAATCATTCAATAAATATTAATATATACTATTTTAGATCGATATAATAGAGATGTTGAATCGATTAGAAAATTTACATGCATAGTAAATACAATTATATCGATGAATTCAATTATTAAATTGTTAAAATATTAATACAAAATATGCGAAAAGGTATAAATCGATATAAGTGTATCCTTTATTTTATTTATTGAAAAATTATTTGACACCCAAGCCCTCAATTTCTTAAAACCTTTTGAGCTATGAAATATTTGTTTGAAAAAGATGGTAAATTTGCTTAAAATTTTAACTCATTTAAATTATTCTTGTATCAATATTTAAAAATAATGTAAAAATTATATTTGACCCTAAAATTTTTTTAATTTAGTTTTAGTAATATTTTTAATTCAATACAATAAATTTGGTAACACTTTTAATAGTGCATCATTTATTACTTTTAATTTAATTTTATAATTTCAATTAGTCAAATGAATATTGTTAATCAAATATTGCACGCAAGTATACATATTGAAACAAATAGTATTAAAATATTGATCCCACAAATAGTTTTTACTAATTATAAAGCTAATCACCAAATCTTACTCTAATACCTATCCAAATAAATCGATAATATAATTTTCTCAAACTAAATCACATAAATAGAACTAAACAATGCAAATTAAATCGAAATAATCAATCAATAACAAAACCTATGATCACAATTTTATCCAATATAGTAGCTAATTGTTCTATCTCCACTTAATTTATCCAAATAGAGTTAATTACTAACCTGGGAACTAAAATTCCCTTAATTCTTTTCTAAGGAATTAAAGAACTAATTTAGTCTAACTATTGAGCTATATCTCTATACTAATAATTTAGACCAAATTGATCAAGAATAACTCCAATTATGGCTACCCAAGGCAATCAGTTATATTTCCAAGTGGCGGAGCCAAGAGGGGGCTGGTAGAGGCCTAGCTCCCCCTAAAATGGAAAAATTTTCATTTAGGCTTTTTATAATTTATAAAATTTAAAATTAGTAAGGGTAAAATTACACTTTGGCCCCCAAAAAATAATAAAAATTTGATTTAATCATTTAAAAACTATAAAGATATAAACTATTAAAATGGTGAAATTGCATTTTTACTATCGTAAAAATGTACAATTTAATTTCACCCCCCCAAAATTTTTTTTGCCTCTGCCACTATATATTCCTATCCTAATTACAAATCACGAATTGACTCATCTTGTAATACCCTAAAAGTTATTATAGTAAGAAAGTAAGATATTGTTCTTAATATAGTAAAATAAGGAAATAAAGTGACAAAAGAGAAATTTTGAGTTATGTCAACATTGGGAAGTATATTATGATATATTAATTCAAGAAAGGACTAAATCACAAAAGTGAGAAAAGTTTTGTGGCCCAAGAGTAAATACTCAAAATTTGAGGGGTTAAAGTGTAAATATAAAAATTTAGAAGGACTAATAGTGCAAATATTTTAAGGATGAAATGATCT
This sequence comes from Gossypium raimondii, assembly GCF_025698545.1. Taxonomy (NCBI): domain Eukaryota; kingdom Viridiplantae; phylum Streptophyta; class Magnoliopsida; order Malvales; family Malvaceae; genus Gossypium; species Gossypium raimondii. Next base: position 51,220,968 of record NC_068571.1, read on the forward strand.
AGAAACTAAGGAAAAAGGATGAATTAGGACCAAATTGAATAAGTGGAAAAGTATGAGGGGTTAAATCATAATTTTACCAAAATGAGTGAAGAGTCAATGGAGAAATTTGAAGAATCATAAGGGGCAAAATGGTCATTTAGCAAGGAAGATAATTTTGAAGAGTAATGATGATGTTGGTGATATTTTAGATTAATTAAATAAATATTAGTTTATTAATATTTTGATTTGGCTTTTAATTATATTTTATTATTTTATTTAGTATATGAGGAAAGAAAGATGAAGAACTAGTAACGTGAGAAGAGAAGAGAAGAGAAGAGAAAAGAAATAAAGAAAATTTCTTTTCTTTACAAATTGGTCCTTTCACCAAAAATTCACCATTTTCACCAAGAATTCCAAGAAATTTTCATAATCACCAAGAGACAGAAAAGTGATAAGGAGACTATGGAGAACAAGAAAATCACCTTGGATTCAAGAAAATGAAAGTTAGAAGAGAGAGAAAATCAAGTTAAAGATTGAAATCAATAGGACAAGGTAAGAACATTAAGATTTCAATATATTTTTAAGTTTGATATTATTGAAAAAGCATGAAAATGATGTTAAAGTAGTGTTTTATTATATAAGGTTCTATGTTATTGATATGTTAGTGAAGGAAATAAGAGGAAGTGATGAGAAATATTGTAAAGAAGAGGGTGTTATAAACTTGGTTATAAACATTTTGCACTAAAATAGTTTTGAGCAGAAGTAGTAGTCTAATTTTGAAAATTCACCAAAAATTATAAAAATTAAATTAGAGGTTAATTAAAGTATTAAATTAAAGCCTATTGAGCCTAGTTTTACATAGAAGAAATGTTGTAGGCAAAAGAATTTTATATTATGAGATATATGAATTTTTGTGAGACAAGGTCAGATTGATTTCGGGTTCCCCTGTTCTGACTTCGGAAAATCATCAAAAAATTTTAAAAAAAATTAGGGGTTCAAAATTATATGTTTAAATTCTTAATGAGTCTATTTTCAAGAGAAACAAACGGAAACATCATCCAAACCCTGTACTAAGAGATAATTAATTTTTAGTAAAGAAAGGTCGAAACTGTTAAACAGCAGAATAAGGATAAATTTGAAGATTTTACTGTACTTATTGGCTAAATTATAAATTCTAAAATTTTTATGGTAGAAAGATATTTGAGTCTAGTTTCAAAAAAATCAACCGGATCTTAACTTAGAATTCTTTAGTTCAAGATGTAAATAATTTAGTGACTATGACTCAAGTGGACAGCTTTGATATGAACACATAAGTAAATAGTAGAATTATAGATAATGTTACATATAAGCATGTTATATACATTAAGGATGTGGAATGGAGAGGAGGAGGAGGAGGAGAATATATATATGAATATTCAGATAGCATGAGTTTAAATTAAAAATAGCTAATTTGCATGTTTAGGGCTCGGGGACTAAATTAAAAAAGTAAAATTTTAAGGGTAATTTTGTAAAAATGTCAAAGATGACCAAATTGCATGAAATGAATTGTTTTATTGTCTAAATTAATATATTGAAAGAAATTATTAATACCAAGTGGGTTTAGAGCTTTAATTTTGTTGTATGATGATATTATAAAGTGATTTTCTTAAATATTGATGTTAGGATCAAATTGTGAAAATGGTTAAAATATTAGGGTTTGATATTAAATTTATATTTTATTAAGGGTTGTATGATAGCCTAGAATATTTGGATAAATTATTAATTGAGAAAAAATTAGTTGATTTGATATATTAGCTAGTTAAGGGACTAAATTGCAAAAGTTGTAAAAGCGGGTAATTATGTAAATTTAAAAAATTGAAGGGTATAAATTGTGAAATTAATTGGAACTGAAATATATGCTAATGAATGAGTAATTTTATACTTTAGATCAAGATTCTGTAGATACTCGTAAAAAAAAAAAGAAAAACAGCGGAATAGTCCTTGAACTCCTGCAATTATTACAATTTAATTCAGGTAAGTTCGTGTAACTAAATTGTGTACATTTACATGTTTGAATTAAATGTTGTATATGTAAATTATGTAATTGCTATATATATGAAATTAATCACATATTCGATAATGCCCGATAAATATTAAACCCCGTTTGAATACGTGAAATTCGATTGGATACAGGGTTCCCGTATTGGTTGTGATATTGCATATGTTGCAGACACACCATAGCTCGAAAGATCGTCTCTTTATTAGCTCTTATGAGCTTTCCGTTATATGGTTATTACGAGCTTCCCGTTATATGGTTCTTGCGAGCTTCCCGTTATATGGTTCTTGCGAGCTTCCCGTTATAGCTTTTCGGAGCGTCCCGATAGGTTGTGATCAAGCATGTGTTGTGGAAACACCTTAGCTCTTATGGGCATCCCGATATATGGCTCTTTGTGAGCTTCCCGATATGGCTCGCTTAAACTTCCCAATATATGGCTATTCGGAGCTTCCTGATTAATGGCTCTTTGGAGCTACCCGTTATTAGCTCGTATGAGCTTCCTGATTATGGCTCTTATATAGCCCGGATAAGCCTCTCGATATTGGCTCACATGAGCTTCATGTTTATGTGCTCGTATGAGCATTCCAGAATATGAATTGACGGATTACAAATTGTACACTTCGTGTGTACTACTCGTGTATCCATCGATATTTAAATGGTTCAATGGGCAAAGTTATGGTATGAGATAATCTGAATTCGAGATGAATCATTACGGAAATAAATTTGAAATATATAGATATGATTTGTACCTGTTATATGGACATGTAATGTGGAAAGTATATGTATATGGGACTTGATTATTATTGAGTTCATACATGTTTCTTGATATTTATCTGAAATATATGGAAATGATGGTACACAATATATTGATATAATGAAATGAATGATATATGATTATGAAGAAAGCGGTAAGAGAATGATATGTATCACGATATGTACATATATGAATATTTTTATATGATGATACAAGGAAATTATGTAAGTGAGATGAGTAATAAACTCAAGTGTGACATGTTGAGAAAATAAGATTATCAATGTTGAATTTATATGAAATATGTTTAAATACACTAACAAGTGTTGTTTGATGCTTAGGCAAGTGCCAAGCTATTGGTTAAATGGTAATATGTTTATTTATATGATGCATTTAAAGGGTAAGTACTCAAATGAAAATATGCTAGTCCTCATGAAAGAGTAGTAAGGTTTAAGTTCTGCAATTTATGAAATGATTTATCATGTGATTAATTCGAAAAAGGTCTATGTTTAAATGCACTAACTTGTAGCTATGGTTGAATGATATGCTTATGACTGGTGTGTTATGCATATGGAATGAGTGTGGAAAGTAAAGAAACGCAAATGAAAATAAATAAATTTTGGAAGAATTAAAGTTGTTTAAAATCCTACTATGCTAGGAAAAATATGTATAAGTGATACTGTAGATTTATTCACTTAGTGAGTTGTTAAATATAACTTCATGAGTATTGTGGTATCAATATTGGATTATTTTTTATGTATAAATTTCATATTTGAAAAAAAATATTATGATTAAAGTTTATACGAGCTTACTAAGCATTTATTGCTTATGTATTTGTTTTCCTTTACTTTTCAGATTATCGAAAGCTCGATTGGGTTGGAAGCTTGTCGGAGTTGTATCACAATATCCATCGGTTCTATCGATACTTTCGAATGTTTTGATTTTGGTTATAATGACATGTGTAGGTATTTTGTTTAATGATGGCCTATATGTAAATTGTTGAGTTTAGCCACTTATTTTGGCTTGTTTTGGATGTCTAAATATGGTTTGTTGATATGTGTAATGTCGATTGTAGATTGACATAGAATTGGGTGAGAAATATGGCTTGTAAAATGGATTATTTTCGTCCACACGGGCAGAGATACGGACGTGTGTCTCAACCATGTGTGACACACGGCCGGGTGACACGGTTGTGTGTCCCCTATATCTTAAATTTGTACAAAATAGAATGCTCACACGGTCTAGCACATGGACGTGTGACTTGGCCGTGTGACCCAAGTCAGTATATTCACACGGGCACGAACATGGGTTGAGACACGGCTATGTGTCTCTATTTCGAATGCCTACACGGCCTGAGACACGGGCGTGTCTCCAAACCGTGAAAGTCACACAGCCGTGTGACCCCTGCAGTGTTGAAAATTTTAAATATTTTCGAAAAATTTTCTAAGTTTTTGACTTAGTCCCTATTTGTTTCTAATGCGTAATTTGGGCCTAGAGGGTTCGTTTAAGGGACACTATGTATGATTTTGATTGGTTTCTAATATGAATGCTAGATGAAATGAAATGTCTGATAATTAATTTGTAAACTTCGGTAATGCTTCGTAACCCTGTTCTGGTGATGGATTCGGGTTAGGGGTGTTACACATCTAATTTAGACCAAGAGTTATTCATTCTAGACCTAAAATGAAAAATCTTATTCTGATTTCTTTAAGTTTTGTCAGATTAATAGTTGGCCAGACTATTATCAATAATGTATAAAAATGAATAAATAATCAAATTTCTATCAAGATTAAAATAGATGAAAATAGAAAACTATTCAATTAATTTATTTTAAATATTACATAGATTAAATATGTTATATATATATTATATTATTTAGTTTTAATTTATAAAAATAAACACATTTATTTTAAATATGTTATATGTTATATTATTTATTTTAATTTATAAAAATAAAAATGTTATAGAAAAAAATTTATGGATTTTGAAATTTACATGTTTTAAAATGGATTAAATAAAAGGTCAAAATTTTCCATTAGTCCTTATACTTTGAGAAAGTTATGAATTTAGTCCTTGTACTTTAATTTGATCAAATATAGTCATTGTACTTTTGAATTAGTCAAATCTAGTCATTTTACTTTTCAAAATTTGAAATTTTAGTCTTAAATCAAACAATAGCGATTAAATTTGTTTAGTTAAATTTAATTATTAGTCTTATACTATGTGTACAATTGTAGATTTAACCTATACTCTCCAATTCGATCATTCTAAGTTATTATATTTTGAATTTTGAAATTTCGGTGTTGGCGTAAATAATAGCGACTAATTCATTAACTGGATTTTAAGTGAGTAATATGTGAAAATAACAAGTGATATGATATTACACATATGATAATATATTTGCCAACTTAGATATTGAAAATAGGATAATTTAACAATTATCGTTTGATAGAATTAAAATTTCAAAATTTGAAAATATAAGGACTAAAATTATCAAAATAAAATATAAAGATTAAACCACAATTTTCATATTTAACCAATGAAAAATTAACTCTTATGAAATTCAACTTGAATTTATATTTTCAAATACAAATTCATTTTTTATGTCCCAACAAAGAATTTAAAATATATTTTATTATTTAAATTAAATTCAGATAAATAAAATAATTTTAATTTATAACCTATATATAAAAGAAAAGTCGAAAGGACCTTGGTAGACACGTGCTCGATATTTATATTCATTTATTGAAAATTGGTCAAATATCACTTTTGTCTCTCTACTTGACACATGTTCAATTTTTTTCTTTTATTTTTTGCATTTTATAGAAATTGGTCGAACATCACTTTTGGTCCCTCTAGGTCTCTACTAAGTCCAAAATCAATATTTATTCTTTATATACAATAATTTAATCCCTATTTTTTTATATTGCTTAGTCCAAATATTTAATATTATTCATTAGTCCGATAATTTTTGATGTGAAATAAAAAATTATTTCTAACCAAAAAATTATTTTAGCATGATGAGTTGGAATAAATCTTTTAAAAAATCCACATCAATCACCAAAATTATTAATAGTGACATGGCTTCCCCTTCTTTAGTCATTATAAGATAATGGTAAAATTGTTATTTTGACTTATGTACTATGATCACATTTGATATTTAATCTTTATATTTTAATTTATATATTTTGGTCATTTATTTTACAATTGGCATTAGTTAGTTCAAATAATTTATATATTTATATGTAATAGTTATTTTATTATTTTACTATCATATTCTTTGTATGTTGACAAGTGTCCAAGAAAAAATGTTATTTATAGTTGAAAGGTTAAAAGTAACTTTTTAACTATTTATAATCGTTTTGGCAAAAAAAAAAACTATCAACATGGCAAAATGGCATTTTATCTATAAATTATATAACAATGGTCAAGTTTCAATTTTAGTCCCTATACTACTCTCAACTTTTATAATGTCATTGATTAATCCAAAAACTTTATTTTGATTAAAATGATGATGCAACTTTTAGGAGCTGCTAACACCATTAAAATTATCTATAAAATTCACGTCTATTATAATGTTTTTTATTACATGGCTACCATATGAATATTTAAAAGAAAAGAAAATCAAAATGTCACTCTAGCGAATTTAACAAAAAAATTTAATGGTGTTAATAATTGAAGTTGAATTTTAAATTTGAAAATAAAATGACTAAATTCTTAAAAATAAAAATATAATGACTAAATTCTGAATACACAAAGATTAAATAAAGAGTTTAAGTATATTTTAACCTTGAAATTTTATTTTATAATTTAATTAAAAATAATTAACTCAACGCGAAGTGTGATAACCAACCATACTTCTAGCATTTTCATTAAGGGAAGAGTCAAAAAAAAAAGTTATTCATAATTCAAACTTTGTTTTTCTTCTATATAATTCAAACTTAGTTATTTTGTAGATCAAAGGTGTTGAAAGATCAAACTTAGTTATTTCCCATTTAACTATTTTAATAAAATATTATATGATAGATATTCTTCACCCTTTATTTGAAACATTTATTTAATTGTAGTTCAGTATATATATATATATATATATATATATATATATATTATGTTGGCAGTCAAAAATTTAATTATATAAATAATATTAAGAATCTATGGTATCTTTCATTTTGATTAATTAGTTTTTAATATATATTATATTTAAGTTTTGATTGAATTTAGATTGGGAGTCAATGAGGTATTAATTTAATTGAGAAATGATTAAAATAATATTTTTTACAGAATAAAAAATGTTTGTGTGTTTTATATATTTTATATAAATTCTATAAAAGAATCAGTTTAAATCCAAAATAAATATTTTGAGATTTTTCACGTCTGCAAATTTACTAATTAACTTCATTTGTATGTCTTACGTTACTAATATAGTATATTAAGAGTAAAAGATTTACACATCACCAATGAGGCAAGTTATACTTCTTGTATCACATGAAACAAAATTATAAAATATAGACGTAATTTTAAATTTAGTTTTTAATATTTATATTTTTGTCAATTTAGTTATTATTTTTGTTTTTGAGTTAAATTTGATTCTCAACCTTTTACAAAGAATTAAATTTAATCATCAATCTTTGAAAAGAGTTAAAATGATTTTTTAATCTAAAATACTAACTAAAATGTTAAACTTTTAAATGCAGTGATTGCATGACAATTTACATATATTCCATGCTAATTTTTCAAAATTTTATGAACTTATTTATATTTTGATTTTGATTTTTTAATAATTTTTGAATTATTTGTTGAAGTAACATATAAGACAAATAATGTTATGTTAGCAAGATGTCGGAAAGAACTATCATATGAGTTGCCAAGCTAGTAATGTTAAAAATTAATATTTTAGTCAATATTTTTGTTATAAAAGTGATTTGACTCTTTTTTTGAAAGGTGAAGGGTCAAATTCAGCTATTCAACTTAACCGCTAATCCATTTTTTAAGTGTAACTTAAGCTATTCAACTTTTTTTTAGAAAGTAAATTTATTGAAAGACATAAATATACACACAAATTTTAAGTTGAAATAAGACTTGAAAAATTGGAAACAAAAAAAAAATTGTTTATAAAATTATGAGTTACAAGCTTTGGATAAATTCTTTGATGCTTCTCTTCAATGAAGCTTCGGTCCAAGGGTTATCTAAACTTGATCTTCGATGGATACGGATCGCTTCAAGGATCATTGAGACTTTATCTTTATATTGGGTTTGTAAAGATGCTTGCTTCAGAGTTTCATTTAATTTAGATTCAAGGTTTTTTAAGACTTTTATCTTGAATTAATGAAGTCTACTCCAAGGATCGTCGAGATTTGATTTGGAGAGAGTTTAGATCCAAGGGTCTTTAAGGTTTGATCTTGGATGCATGGTTCTGCTTTAAGGGTCTTCTAGATTTGATCGTGAAAATAAATTTTATCTTCTCTATGTCAACGCAATTGGATTACGAAAAGCATTGATTTTAAGGGTTTTTGAGACTTGATCTTGGATGGATGATTCCGCTTCAAAAGCCTTCCAAACTTGATCTTGAAAACATGTTTAGCCTTTTTTCTATCTGCTGAACAAGATCGAGGAGTTATTTTCTTCAAAATTAATGCATTGCTCTTCAAAATTTCTTCAAGTTCTTAAATTTCTTTAGATATTTTGGAGAGAACTTCTAATCTTCAAAATTTCTCATGTTTTAATTTTTAAACTTTTGGATTTTTGAAGTTACAAAGTTGTGTTGAATGACTTAGAGGTGACCCATTTTATAGTGCTATGAATTACATAATATATAAAAATAACATAATATAACACATTACTAACTTAAGAAAAAAAAAAGATTGAGTTGAACCAAGTTCGAGCAAATCTTCAAACTTAGACAAATAACTCAGCCCATGAACAGATTTATTAACTACCCTAGATATAGCTTACACTCAACAAAAACTATGCAAAAGTATGACTTCAACCATCTCAAATCATCAATCCAAATGGCTCTCCACATTATCCATTGTGTAAATCGTTTCTATCTTAATAGTTGTTCACATAAATCGCCCTCATTGTATTATCCAACATATATTAATCAAAACATGAATTACTATGTGTTAATATTGATGTCTAAAATACAACTGAATACTTAAATTATCAAATATAATTATATTCTTTCATGTCAGCTTTCCACTTTCGATCTCTATTCCACCAAGTAAAAATTCTAAAGCAACTTGGAAAAAACAATAGACACAGAAAGTGGAGATGTATTTATAATATATATTTAATATTTAAGTTTAAATATTATACCAAACATATTTTATAATTTAAATTCAACAACTAATTTTTCAGTACTTAAATTTTTAACGCTTAATTTTTAATTTATTAAACATAGCCTAACATAACAAACAATTTTATAATATAAATTCAACATTTAAAAATTTTGAATTTAATTTTTAATTTATCAAACAACACTTAAAAATACAATAAATAAACTTTTAATAACTATATTTTACTTCCCTCCTATAGTGGATCTACATTATTTCTTTTATATAAAAATTTTTACTTTAGTAAAATAATTCAGTAATATTATTATAATTTTTATACTTAATTTATATATATATATATTAACTAGGACTTATTAATCTCTTATAGCACATAATAATATTTTTAATCATTCGGGGAAAATAATAAAAAGCAAATTAAGATAGAGAACAATTAATTAATTATGGATTTCCCGACAGAGAATGATTTGACTGTGTCATTTAGGTGAATTTGATCTTGTTTATTTAAGTACTTCTTTGAGAGAAAAAAGAGGTGTTAGGCAAAGATTGGAAGATGTATTTTCCTTGAATTTCTCCTCTTATACATTTTAGTCAAAGAGGGATTTAATATGCATCCACCATTGACCAACATGTAGCTGTTTGAATCTGTATATTGCTTCCTTGTTTTTATTTAATATTCACAACACTTAATATTAATACCTATCCCGAGTCTTGTAGTTATTTCTCTCCACCAATTTATAGTTTTTTCATAAGTCATACACAATTCTTCACAAAAATCTAAAACAAAACATTAACACAAAAATAATAATTTCAATGATTAAAATACGAATTAACTTTCATAAAAACATCACTTCAAAAACTTCTCTCGAAACCTATATGGTGGATAGGAAAGAAATTATTTGGACTGTTTATAATCATAAATTTGGACAGTTAAATTTACGATGCAGCAATAAATAAAACATATTGCTACTAATTTGGAGTATACATAGTGCTCGTAGTCATGAATTATGAATCATAAATTCGTCACGTGATGTTTTACACTGTGCAGTCAAAACTCATGAAAGGTAAAAAGCTTGATGTAAAATACCAACAGCTGAGACTGAGACAAGCCGGTGTAAAACGCAGAAAAATATTGGTCTTATTATGGTTTTAGTCCAATAACTGTTGAAATTTGGAATTTAGCATCTTTATTTTAATTTCATATAATTTGATATTCTACTCTTATAATATGATTTATAAATTCAAATTGATAACACTATTAGCTATTGGTTTTCTTTAGTATTATTCGGTCATACAGTCAAAGCAATGTGAAAATCCAGTCAAACATGTTCAATTAATAATAAGTTTAGATCAAATTATACTATTAATTCCTATACTATGCATAGGCTTCACTACATTGTTTTGCTTATGTTCCGTACAACATTTTACCAAGCATGTACCTATGAGATTCCATCTCACCATGGTTGAGATGAAAACTTAAGAAACTTTATCCTAAATTGGTCATTTTTAATCTTTATACTTTTTTTTCTTGAAATTTCAATCCTCATCCATTCGTTAAGTTAAATTCTATTATTTCCAAAATCCTATATGGCAAACATATTATCGCATCAGTAATAATATATCATCTTGCTATTTCCACATGATAATCACAAAAAGTCACACCACTTTAGTGACTACTAGATTAAAATTTTAAAATTCGAAAAATATAAGAACTAAACTTGGTCAAATTAGAAAATAGGAGTTAAGTCCACAACTTACATAGAGTACAAGACTAACAACAAAATTTGACCCCATGTATTTAACTTTTATTGTTTGAGTCAAAATTGAATTCTGAAATAAATATATATATATATATATATATATGTGGGCTAAAACTAACCCATTTAATGTGCAATGACTAAAATGTAACTTATGCATGGTATATAAAGAAGTTCATGTCACCATTTTAACCGCAACAACAAATGTTATCATTAAACTAGACTTACTAAAAATATTAATATAAAAGTAAAAGAATAAAAAGAAAAGATTGAATCTCAAATTTCAACCTAATAAAGAGGCTAAAAGAAGAATTAATAGACCAAAAATGTGCTCTCTAGAAATTGAAATTAAATAATAAAACCCTAGGTAGCTACTATAAAGTTTGCCACACCTACATATTTCTGCTATAAAGTTCCCATAAAACCCTCACCAGGAATTGGGAATATACCTCTTCTTATTTTCTTGGAGAAGTGGTAAATGTAAGTCCAACGTAATTATTAGGCTTAATTTGAGTAAAAGAGTCGTTGGGTCGATTTCTTTTCTTCTAAAAATTAACCTATATTTTAAACATTAGGGTAAATTTCTCTTTTTTACTTTAGGGTTGGAATCAACCACGGTTTTTCTTTTATCCAACTAATCAAAGATATATTATTGGTAAATTTCCCACTGTCATTCGTCCAAGTCTAGAGGCTCATTTGAAAAGTGGGAGTTTTTGAGTAAAAATATAAACCCAAAAAATGAGCTTGGACAAAAGTAAGGCTCATTTTCTAAACGGGTCGATCCTCAAGTAGAACTTTTTTGGCCCGAGCTTGGGCCGAATCACATGGCTATACTTTTTTTTTTGTATTTTCAACTTGTTGGGAAACATTTATTTTAATATTCTAGTGTATTTGATGTATTATATTTTTAAATTTTATTTTTATATAAAAATAATCTAAAAAAATTTTAAGCCCATTTTTCAGACTAGATCGAGCCCAGACCTAGAAAGCAAGCATAAAATTCTACATCGGCAAAAGTAATTAAGGTCAATAAATTTAATGAGAAGGGTAATTAAGGTATAAGATTATAATTAGTGAGTTTGAACATGATTAATTTAGACATCATTACTAGATAAAAATTGTAGATTCATGTACTCATTATTTTATATAAAATTTTACCTATATCAATAATTTGTTTTATATTTATGTTATTTTCCATGTTTCAATTATTGTATAATATTTAAGTTATTTTTGTGTATTTAAAATATTATATAATTCTATAATTAGAGGATTATAAATTTATATTTTGTTTTATGTAGATTTTAACAAGTTCATGTTTTGATTTCGATATATTATTATATTTCATATAGTTTTTTCAAATTATTTTTCATATTTTAGTATAATGAGTTTAGGCTGAGTTGAATATTAGTTTTAATTAGGTATTAATTTTATAAGATTAAATAGAATACATATTATAAATTTTATTAAAAATGAAATATTTAATTTTTTAGGAAAACATAATTAAAATGTTATAAAGCTTTATAAAATGTTCAAAACATTCCAATTAAAAAATATAAATTAATTATAAAATTAAAAGAATAATATTTCAATAAACCTTTCGAGATGGAGTGGTGCGTGATTCATCTAAACCTAATCCTAACCCCAATTTAATTAACTAAAAATCAGTCGGTCCAATTTGAATTACTTAGTCCCCAAACCCCAACTTTAATTGGATGAAAAAAAGGTTACTAACAAATGAATCAGATCAAAACAGTCAATATATGTGAACGTTGACTGGGTCCTACAATCTTAACAGACAAGAAAGACGCAGAGAAGAAGAGGAAAAAAAAAGTTTAAAATCCGCCTATAGTCCTTGTACTTCTAAAAAATTAGAAATTTAGTTATTGTATTTGTAATTTTTAGGAATTTAGTTTCTCTATTTTTTCAGATTTTAAAATTTAAATTCAACTGTGAATACTGCTAAATCTGTTGTCATGACATTCTAAAATAAAAAAACTACTTTAATAGAATACAAAAAAATTGAACTTGAATTTTAAAATATAAGAATGAAGGAACTAAATTGTACAGGGACTTATGATAAATTTTAACCAAAAAACCACAAAGTAAAAAAAAAAAAAAAGTTAAATTTTTATTCTCCAAATGGGTTTCAATATTTTAATAATTCATTATTATTTTATTAGTGGATTAAATGTTTGGAAATAAAATTCCAAAGAAAATAGTCATACAAAGTCAAGTGGTATGCAAAGGAAAAGAGGGACGGGGAGGCAGCCACCAATATTATAAACCCCAAATTCACCATAAGAGGTGCCCACTGTCTCTTTTGAAACCCCCCTTTGCGTGTCTCAATTCTCTCCTCTCTCTCTCTTTCTTTCGTTCTTTCTTTCTTTCCCTCTCAGTCTCTCTCTGAGTGTTTAATTTATTCTGTCTTTGGCCTGTCTTTTTTTTTGTTTGTTTGTTTTTTAAGGTCACACAGTAGTGATAGTGAAGGAGCTAAGTAGGCATGGGGAGAGCTCCATGCTGTGACAAAGCTAACGTGAAGAGAGGCCCTTGGTCTCCTGAAGAAGACGCCACCCTCAAAAACTATGTTCAGAGCCATGGCACAGGTGGTAACTGGATCGCTTTGCCCCTTAAAGCTGGTATATCCATCAAACCCATTTCACCCAAATGAGGGTTTAAAAAGACTGTTCCATCGTTTTATTTTCAATTTTTTGACTGTTAATAATTACCGTACTTTTTCTCCTGCAAGAAATTAAAAAAAAAATAAAAGGAAAAGACTGGCCACTTTGTTTTTGTCTCCTTGTTGCATGATCTTTGTTCAAAGTACTGTTTTCATGTCTGGGTATTTTATTCCTTTTTAGTCTCAGGTTCTATCCTGGTTTAACTTTTTGGATCATCAAAGAGAGAAAACAGTAAAAGAAATGTAAAATTTGTTTTAATTGAAGCAGGCAGCTTCAACTCTTTGTTTTCACGTTTGTTTGTAAGAAAAACGTTGAATTTTTTTATTTGGGTTCTTGTTTGTCTTTGTCATTCTTTTATAGGCCTTAAGAGATGTGGCAAGAGTTGCCGATTACGATGGCTTAATTATCTCAGACCAGACATCAAACATGGAGGTTTTACCGAAGAGGAAGACAACATTATATGCTCTCTTTATAGTCAAATGGGAAGCAGGCAAGCTCGTTTTGTCTTAAAGTTTCTTGTTAACTTATTCAAATGTAAGCATTTTTTTTATAATTTAAGACATTTATTATTCTTGTTAGGTGGTCTTTGATAGCTTCTCAACTCCCTGGAAGAACCGACAATGATGTGAAAAACTATTGGAACACTAAGTTAAAGAAGAAGCTACTTGCAGGGAAATCAAGCTTTAATGTGGAAAACAATGGCGGATTATTAAATGCTAACAACAACAATATCCCAACTCAACCACTGCCTTACAATCTTGATTACTCAACTACTTCACTTCCGATTTTATCTGATGTTAGCTATGGATTCTCTGTCAGTAATTGTAGTACTTCACAAAACATGGGTTTAGACCCAGTCATGCAGTTTTCAACTCCAGACACGATCACCAATCTGTCACAATCAGGTCCGAATTTGGACAACAGTCACAACAACATCGTTGTTGTCTCCTCCTCTCAAGAAGGATCCGCCTTGTCGGATTCTACTGGTAATGGATATGGTGAAGATACGGGGAGTATTATTTTGATGGATGATCAACAGTTCAGCTATGAGTTCCCTTATGAATTCGTCAATGGCGTCCTTGCAGGTCCAAGCTTTGAGTTCTCCCATGGTGATATAAAGACTAGCCAAGGACTGAATCAAAGTGTTGCTACTAACCCTTATTGAGCCACAAAATTCAATGCTTGCCGCCTACAACAAAAGATCAAAAGCCATGTGAAAAGGAGAGGAGATGATTGGATACAATATATATGTTTATATTTTTTTAAGAATTTTCTTTCCACATGCTTTATTATTATGATGATGACTTGGAAGATTAGGTTTTGTGTAGATAAACAAAAATGATTATATTAACCTATGTCTGATTCAAAGTCAAGTCACTGTAGCTTTAATTTAATCTCAGATGTTGATTTTATAGCTAATTTTCTTTCTTCTCTTAACCATACCCTTTCAACTTTCTAGACTTAATCCCATTGCCAGATTATTCCTACCTATACATATACATATATATCAATAATTCACATAAAATTAATTGATTCTTTTATTACACTTATAAATTTAATAGTTTATTTGATTGATCAGTTTCACCAAATAAATATATATAAAAGAATTATAATTTTTTTAAATATTAAAATGAAATTTTATCATTTTTTTTCCACCAACAACTATCTTCTTTTAGTATTCTAAGGAACCAAGGCTCATCCTTCACCTACATATAGGACTATTATGGTGGAGTTAAAATTGTCATGTGTTCTTGTAGTACAATCAGGGTGGCGCTAGTCTCACCCCATCTCTGCTTTCTCAGAAAAGAGTAAAATAGAATTTAATTCATTTTGGAAATTATAAAATTATAAGTAGTAACATAATAAAATTACATATTAAATATCCAAAAATTTATAATTTAATTTTATTTCTCACAAAAATTATTTTGGCATCACTCCTAAATATAAAGATATATGACAGCTTTCTAATCCAATTTATGAAGTTTCTTAACTTCATTGACAATGGATAAGATAATTATTTATATATAACTATGTTAACTACCAGAGACGAAGACAGAGGGGCGGGTAATGGCCTTGGCTCCCCCCCCCCCCCCACCCAAATGATGATTTTGCTATAGAGGACATTTAAATTTTGTTAAATAATAAGTTAGTATAATAGTAAAATCATACTTTACTCTCCCAAAAAAATAATTTTCTGGCTTCACCATGTTAACTGCTAATGTTTAATATGGGAAATTTGTGTGAGAGAGAAAAAAAGTGGGGGGGGGGAGATTGAAATAAAAGAGTGAAAATGCAAAGGAAAGGGGAGGGTGGGCATGGGTGTTAGGGTGATTCCATCATCATGTCTGCCTGTTTTTTGCTGTTTGAGTGGTCACGAAAGTTGCATGGGTTTGGTTTTGGCCTGTTCAAACCTCATCATGCATTTGCTGTAAACGTATTCTCTTCTTACAGTAACCATAATATCTCTTTCTCCCCCCTCATAACTTATTCTCTATTATAGTCTTCGGTAATGCGATTGTGTGTTGTTGTTCTTGTCAGGTTTCTTATTTCTTTCCTCCATTATTATCATTCCATTTACAATTTAATTATTTTATTATCATTAAACCTTTTCACCCCAGTTTTACCATTTAAAATCTATCCACATTTTTCTCCAACCCTCAAATGATCCATAATTTAATGAAGTTCTAACGTTTTTTATTTCTCTTTTTCCACATCCATGCATCTGACTTTCTTACAACCATCTTTCCATTTCAAAACTAAACCACCCAAAAATGGATAATCAATTTTTGATAGACCAAAATATAAATATAAGTAATTGCATCAATTCTAAAACTAAAATCGAAATATATCTAATTAGACTAATCTATAAGATAATTTACGCATGATATATCATATAACCTAGTAATTGTCAACACGTTATTGGAAAAAAAAACCCTAAATATTAAAAGCTTTTCTACTTTTAAACATTTATTTTTCTGTAATTCTTCTTTCCAATTTCCACTTTTGCTTTCTAAAAATAAACAACCTTTCTCTTAAAGCAAACACACACATACATATATATGTATTATATAATGTGAAATGAGAACCTTGCCAACCTCATTATTTTATTATATGATAAAGGCATTTTTCCCCTGGGGCCTCTACTGTCAACATTTTTTTCAACAGATCCACAAATCTGCTGCAGTAAAGGGTGCTAATTAGCAGAAAAAACCAACAGTGGTTTAATTTGGAAACTCTAAGATATACACCCTGGGTGAATGCAATTAATCTTGTCTCAACTTGTCACCATCAAAACTACCCCAGTTTTGACTATCTGCTTGTTCAATATAACTTAAAAGCTTAGTTAAATTGATTTCATGAATTTATTTCGGATAGAGGTGAATTTAGAAATTCTTTAAGAAGGTAAATAATTAATTACAATTTTTTAGGGGTCAAAATATAATTTCATCATTTTTCGAGTGATTATTTACGAGAAAATTAAAATAATATCTTTATATATAGAGGTGTGCATGGGCCGGGCCGGGCCGGGCCGGGTTCAGGTCAGGCTCAACTAAAATTTTAGGCCCGTTTGCTAGGCCCAGCCCAAAAAATGGGCTTAAAATTTTACCTAAACCCGACCTGGATAAAAATGTTAAAATTCGGGCCCGACTCGGCCCGTCCATATTAATTTTTATATTTTTATATAATTTTAAAATATATATAATATATCAAAAATACTAAAAACATAAAAAAAATATTTCCCAACAAATTGAAAATAAATTTTAAAAAATATGTATACTTAAATAACACTAAGATAGATGCAACTTAACAAGCAAATGCCTCTAAAATAATAACAAAATTAACAAATGTCTTTAAAATAATAAAAAATTAACAATAAAATAAGTTTTATACAATATTCAAATAGTAGCAACATAATAGTAAAATTGTAGCAAAATAAGGACAAAACAATAAGAAAATAATATTTAAAAAAACAGATTTTTTTGTCCTATAGTGAATTCGAGTCGGGCCGGGCCGGACTCGGACAAAAAATACCTTACCCAAGGCCCGGCCGTTATACACCTCTAAATTATAAAATTATAAATTAATATAATAGTAAAAATCAATTCTAGCATTCTCTTTGCCATTCAAAATTCAAAGTTTGAAAAAGGTTGATTATAGAGACTTTATTTTTCTTTACATGGGGGGATTAAGTAAAACAGAAAGGCCCTCAAAGGTGGGCAGACATTTTGTTCCCTCTAATGTTTGCACATTGCACTTTCAGACAATTTTTATCATAATGTCTTTTAACTATATCTTGGTGTCATTACATGTAAATGAATATTCCTTGTTTAAAAGTATTTAACGAGACAAGCATATCAGCACCATTGGATAGGCCACCATTGCTTCTCTCTCCCTTCTTCACTTGGGACAAATATAATTTAATTTAATCCTTAATTAGTGTACTATTTAAAAAAAAACATGTCAATAAGGGAATATATGCAACATTTAAAATTTGATGAAATCTTTAACATATGGACAAACAAGATTTTTAATCCCAATTACTTATTCAATCTCATTGTACTTACATATGCTTTTTATTATCTTCCAACAACATGAGTATAATAAAATATATAAAATTGAAATGTTAGTTTATTTGTTGATAAATATATGAACTTAATTTATTATTTTTCTTTAATAAATATATTACATGTAAACTGTTGAACTATTTAATTTTGCTAATGCCGTGCATAAAATGGTTGAATTTTTGTTTTTGTTTATTTTCAGGTCAATGGTTTAATTTTAAGATTTAATAGTGTTACCCAATTAGATTAACTTCTAGGGGTTTTAGGAGACAAAATTGAATTTTAGATTCTTGGAGGTCAAAAGAAATTTTTATTATTATACTAATTTATAATTTTATTTTTAAAATAGATGTCGCTAATGGCAATGGAAAGATCGCAAAAGTAAAGAAAAATAAGAACATACGGATTTTACGTGGAAATTTTTTTGGGAAAAAACTACGGGTAGAGGAGAAAAAATTCACTAATGTTGAAAATTGAATGATATAAGAGGATGTTTTACTACATCTATTTAAAGGTTAAAAAATCCTTATTCTAATCAATGTTAAATAGATGATTCTACTTGTGCTGCATGTTCGTACACAGATCCCCTTGCTTTACCACTGTATTTTCTTTAACAAAGATTCGAGTTTCACAACTTTAACATTTATAATATTTCAATGGGCTTAGAAGCAATTTCATCATTTTGGGGACCAAGACCACCACCTGTGCCTTGGATTTGCCCTTGGTAACTTCTTAGTTTTCCAGAGGACCAAATTCTAACAAATTAAAATATAGTGATTAACTTTTATGTTTTCATATAATAAAGGGATCAAATTCATAATTTGAGCTTATTTAATATTATTTATATATTACCCTGTCATTTCATTTCAATGATATTCGCATTTTAACATTTTGATTTCAGATCCCCTTTCAACAACTAGCTATAATTTAAGAGAACAAGCACAAAGAAAAGAGGTTATTATATTAATAATTGAGTCAACCCGTATATTTATAATACTATAAAGGTTAAAATATGCTACAAGTCCCTACTTTTTATAAATTTGAAATTTAGTCTTATACTTTTATTCTTAGGAATTAAGTCTCTCTACTTTTTAGATTTCAAAGTTCAAGTTCAATTGTTAACACCGTTAAAATTTTTCTATTAAATTTATTGGTATGACATTTCAAATAAAAAAAATACTCACTTGGTAGTCATGTAACTAAAAATATAACATTGCAATGAACTTGAATTTTTAAAAAATTAATGGTGTTAACAATTGAACTTGCATTTTAAATTGAAAAGTAGAGGTACTAAATTCATTGAAAGGACTAAATCACAAATGTACAAAGAATACAGGAACTTAGAGTATATTTTAACCTAATATAAAAGATTTGCTTATATTCATTCATTTTTTGTCTAATTCTTAATTTCATCCTTCTACTTTAAAAGGTCTAGGAAATTAATTAGCCCCTCTAATTTGTCAGAATTTGTTCCTTGTACTTTAGAGTAATTGAGAAAAATTAGCCTATTTGTTGCTAACCACATGAACTTGAATTGCAAATTTTTCCTAATTTGTTGCATATAAATGGTTACCCGGTTTTTGTCAGTATAAAAAAAAACCCGGTTCAATGTCGATTTTTAATTAAATCGAATTAGTCGAAAAATTGAACCGGATAAATATGTGTTGAATACGAAACTTCAGGGTCAAACTTTAATGTGGAATTAAATTAAATCGATTGTTAATTATAGAACGAACACTAATTTGCAAGGTGTTATAAAGAGTGAAACTTGATTAAGGAAATAATTGAGGCCCTTAATTGGTATTAAGCCAACTTTGAAAATAAGATAATGGGATGGCTTGATCATAGTCATTACTCTCCATTAATCTTTACCATATTCAATAGTAACCATTAGATTTAATGATAAATAAAATAAAATAAAATAATATAGTTAATCAAAGTTAGCATGTTAATGTGATAGAGGGATGAAAGAGAAGACTGATTTTCCTCCCATCTTTTCTCCTACATTCGACTACAGAAGAAACAAAGAAAGAAAATTGGGTTCTTCATTTCACCATTGCCGTCCATTGCATTGTTAATTAAGGTGATCTTTTCTTTTAATTTTAGTTGGATTATTAAGTAATGATGCTAGTTGATTCAAATCCAATCCTTAGATTAATGAATTGTTGATGTTTTGGTTGAATTTCCATAATTGAAAATCTTTAGAAATTTGATACTAATAGCTCAAATTTATGCATGTTGGTATTAATTAAGATTATAATAGAATATATTACAATTGTAGTAAAAAGTATTAAATTAAGCTTGAATCAAGTTGAGAAATTATAGTTAAATTAGGTGTAATTAGGGGCTTATTTGTTAAGGATAAAAACATGGAGGTTGATAATGAATATTAGTGTCTCGAGACATCAAGAACAAATTTGATCATTTGGGGCACTGCCTAACCCAAGTCTCAAGATTGACCTTACAAGTCTCGAGACAGAGTGACCTTCGTCTCGAGATAAGGTCACATCGAAGTTAAAATAGATTTACCCTATTTCAAGTCTCGAGACAGCCAAACATCAAACCTAAAATATCAAAATAGGGGATTGTTGTCTTGAGACTATAAAGGGCATTGTCTTGAGACAAAAACCCCATTTTCTTAAGACAAAAAAATGTAAACATTGAAATTAGAGGTCTGAACATGAGAGTTATGTCTCAAGACAAGACCTCCATTGTTTCAAGACACACTGCTAAAGTTTGTTAATTTGAGTTAGATTCGAGTCCTAACTTCATATTTGACCTCATTTAATCTTGAATTGTTTATAACGAGATCATTTGACATTCATTAAACATGTACATATGATTTAATTGAAATTATACTGTAATGTCCCGGTTTTTGGGGTTAGAAGTTTTGAGATTTGCAGGTAGGGTCAGTGGCTAGATTGGGCATTTAAGTTTACTTTCGCGTATTAGTGTTAGAATGGGCTTGCTGGTCTAGTGGTTGGTTATGTGTTAGTTTAGTTTGGAGTCTCGGGTTTGAGTCTCAAGTTATGTTAGTGGGTAATTATTTTTTCACATTCTATTTGTTTGGAGTTAAAGATAGTTATTAATTTTTAACTTTATTTTTGTTATTTTGATTGGTTTATTTTTATTTTTGTTATCTTTATTTTTGGGAAAAATTTTGCACGTTCTTTTCTTTTTTCCCCTGGACGTTCCTTCCATCTCCCTTTTTGGTTTTTTTTTCAATTGAGAGATTTTCTTTTCTTTCTTTCCCTCTGTTGGTTCCCAAATTAATTCTGGGTTCAACGTTGTTGACCAGTGGGTCTCTGAATTGGCTTAGGGAGCAAATCGAACGATTCGGGTGCTTATCTCACAAATTAGGTGTGGGTTTTGAACCTCTTCTCTTTTATTTTTTATTTGTTAATTCAATTTTATAGTATTTGATAATCTCGAGTGTGTACTGAACTGGGTATTGGTACTGAATTGCTGTGAAATTCAACATCTGGTGTGTGTGTTCTGAACTGTTTACTTTTGACATGAAATTGTTGTTGAATTTAAAGGATTTCTGTAAGGTTATGTTGTTTAAAGAGTGGTTAACGACTGAGATTTGTTCTGATGTCGCAAAATCAAGCTTTCAGTCAATTTCAGTGCGGTTTCATGACCACACGGGCGTGTGCTCCCTCACGTGCGGTTCACACGATCGTGTGTAATTGGGAATTAGGGTTTCTGGGCTAATTTGGGTGCCACACAGTCGAGTGGCTGATTTGGAGAAATTAGTCAATTTTCACACGGTCGTGTCCCCTGGGCACACGGTCATGTGTGCTTGAGAATTGGAGATTTAGTGGTTTGGTGCCACACAGCCGTGTGGCTAATTTAGGGATTTAAGGATCCCACACGGGCGTGTTTGGTGGGCACACGGGCGTGTGAGACTTTCACATGGCTATGTCTGCCCTGCATTCTATTTTAGTACAATCAGATAGGGAGTTATACGGCTGGATCAGACGGGCATGTGCCTCCTTCCACACGGGTGTGTGCCTCCTTCCACACAAGCGTGTGTCGTGTGTCCCTCCACATGGACGTGTTGACCCCCACAAATTTTGTTCTGTGTCAAATTAAAGCTTGATTGTGATTTCGTGTGTTCCGACTCTTAGCTAAGTCTTAGCAACGGTGGTTGGGACTTTGATTCGGCCTAGATTGGTGTGTGAGTGGTTGTGTGTGGTGCGCATTATGTGACTGCATGGGAATTCTGTAATTGTTTGATTGGATGTGAGTTTCTATGTCCGAACGACTGTCTAGAAATTTTGTATTTTGATTTTGTACGTCTATTTGCATACATGCATTTGCATAAAACTTTTAGGGTTTTGGTTGTGAAGAGAAGGAAGACTGATTCGATCCGATCCGGCGCGGTTCTTGTAACTTATTCAGACAATGGCCATCAGACTGCACTACCCTACGACGTTAGCTTTGTTGCGTACCATTATCTAATCTGGCAGTTTAAACTACAACATGTCTGTACAGCGGATTACCGCATTGCACTGTACTGCATATACGCCAACCCTGCTGCGCATTAATATCTGAGTGGCTTAGTCCACATGCATGGTGTGTAAGGTTGGATGGGTCTTTCGAGGTCCTATGTGGTGTGTTTGGTTGGATGAGCTTAGACAACTCTTTTGGGGTATGATCGGGGGACGGAGAGGTGTTTTGGCTGGATGGGTGAGTTTTTATTACTTGACTACATCCATGCGCATCTATTTGAGTGTACTGGGTGTAAGATTATCTGACTGAATAACACTTGTGACTGAGTGTCTGTGTGCGACTTGGTGTGCTTGAGTTGTTACGTTCTGTTGGGATGTTGGTTCCAAGTTTACTTTCTGACTCTGCGTATATCTGTAAACCTGTTTCGCTATTGAATTGAGTTTCGTAGTTCTTTTATTAGTCATGTAACACCCCTAACCCGAATCCATCGCCGAAACAGGGTTACAGAGCATTACTAAAATTTACAAATTAATTTTCAGACATTTCATTTCATCTAGCATTCATATTTGAAACCAACCAAAATCAAAATATTAATGAGCCAACGTTGGCTAAATTAACTTATACATGTCATTATAACCAGAATCAAATCATCCAAAATTACTGATAGAACCAATGGATAGTATGATATATCTCCGAAAAGTTTCCAACCCAATCGAGCTTTCGATAATCCGTAGGGTAAATAAAAACAAATACGTAAGCAATGAAAGCTTAATAAGCTCGTGTAGTCTTTAATCATATTAGTTCATTTAAAATATGAAATCTATACATATCAAGGATAACCCAATATTGATACCACAATACTCATGAAGTTATATTCACCAACTTACAAGGTGAATAAATCCACAATATCTCTTAAACATATTATCCCAAGCTTAATAGGATTTTATACCACTTTAACTCTTGATAATTTCTTTATTTTCATTTTCATTTCTTTACTTTCCACGCTTATTCCATATGCATGTCACACAAGTCATAAACATATCACTCAACCATGGTCACAAGCTAGTACATTTAACCAAAGTCTTTCCCGAACTGATCACATGATAAGTCATTTCATAAGAAAATTACTTAATTTAAACCTTAATACTTTTTCATGAGCAGTAGCACATTTTCACTTAAATACTTACCAATTTAATGCATCATATAAATAATCATATTACCATTCAAGACAACTCCCGATATTTTACCTTTCGAAGAACAATTTACGGATATGAGTACATCGTTTTCAAAAGCCTGAAGGCTGAACTTAAGCTCATGAGAGCTAAACAAATAGTAAACACGAAAGTCCACAACAAATGCTGAACCTCGATTTACTTGGGTAATTTGTTGTCAATTCATCCTTTACATTTGTAATGCCATAACCCAGTTATGGTCTTATCCGTTAATTCATCCTTTGGCACAGAACGATTGTACTCAATCCCGCGTTCAATCCAAACTGGGTATTAAATTTGATAATATATTTCCAATAATAATTCAATTCCATGTTTTCTATTACCCTTATTATTTTTCACATTTATCCCATTGAATTTCTTGAAAATTCGATAGATTTTTAGAGGTACACTTTTAGTATACAAATCCGGGTCCATCAATTCATATTCATGTGCGCACATTTCCATTTCAGAGAGCACACTCCCGTAAACCTCATCCTTATAGCGGGATTACCAGTCCAGACTAAATCCCCTGCAATGACAATTACTCTAATGAGCTGGGATCTGAATTACCAGTCCAGACTAAATTCGGACCCTAATTTGGATTACCTGTCCGGGATAAATTCATTTTTCACATATTCTTCGGGAGGACTATATCAGGATAGGATCACCCCTCCGGGCTTAGATCCTTTTTACTGCCAATTCCTTTTCAGAGATCCATTGAATTTTCCTTCCATTCAATTGAGATTTCTTCCCCTTTTTATCAAATATATTAATGTTTTATCAATTTTCATACAAAGAACATTCAAATCATATTCATATCAATAACATACATTTCAAGCATTTAAGAATATAATTCAAGTTACACGAACTTACCGAGCTAAATTGTAGAAATACAAAATTTAAAGACATTTTGGTAATTTTTCATTTTCCTCAATTTCCACCCAATCTTGATCTAAATTAATATTTCATTCAATTTATTAATTTAAATAATGAAACAATTCATTTCATGTAATTTGGTCATTTTGACATTTTTACAAAATTACCCCGAAAATTTTACTTTTATTCAATTTAGTCCCTGAACCTAAAACATGCAAATTAGACATTTTAATAAAAACTCATGCTAGTTGAATATTTATATGTTTTCCTCCTCCTCTCCATTCCACATCCTTTAATTTATATAACATGCTTATAAGTATCATAATCTATGATTTCACTATTTACTTATAAATTTATTCAAAGTCGTCCATTCGTGTCATAGTCATTAAATTATTTTTATCTTAAGCTACAGAACTCAAAATTAGGATCCACTAATTTTATCTGAAACTATACTCACATATCTTTTTACCGTAAAATTTTCAGAATATTTGGTTTAACCAATATGTACAGTTTATTCTTTAAAGTCATCGCTATTCTGCTGTCTGACAGTTTCGACCCGGATGATGTTCCCGTTTGTTTCTCTTGAAAATAGACTCATTCAGGATTTTAAACTTATAAATTTAAGCCCCTAATTATTTTTCTTCAATTTTTGATGATTTTCCAAAGTCAGAATAAGGGAACCCGAATTCATTCTGATCTTGTCTCATAAAATTTATTATATCTCATTATTTACAATTTCATTGCTTACACCGTTTCTTCTACGAGAAACTAGACTCAATAAGATTTAATTTCATATTTTTTTTATCCTCTAATACGATTTCCACAATTTATGGTGATTTTTCAAAGTTACTCTACTGCTGTTGTCCAAAACTGTTTTAGTGCAAAATATTGATAATCAAATTTATAACTCCCTCCTTTTCTTTCTCTACAATATTTCCCATCTCTTCTTCTTATTTCCCTTCACTAACATATCAAGAACATAGAACCTTATATAATAAAACCCTACATTAACATCAATTTCATACTTTTTCAATAATATCAAACTCAAAAATATATTGAAATCTTGATGTTCTTACATTGCCCTATTGATTTCAATCTTTAACTTGATTTTATCTCTCCTCCATCTTCTATTTATTGAATCTAACTTGATGTTCTAGCTCCCCATAGTCTCCTTATCAATCTTATCTCTTGGTGGCTATGAAAATTCTTTTGATTCCTAAGTGAAAATGGTAGATTTTTGGTGAAAGGACCAAATTGTAAAGAAAAGAAAGTTTTTTTCTTTCTTTTCTCCCCATACGTTGGAATGCATGGAAGGTTGATGATGATCCCTCATCTTCCTTTTCTTATATATATGCTAAATAAAATAATAATAAAATAATAAAATATCATTTAAAAATCAAATTAAAATTTTAATAAACTAATATTTATTTATTTAATCTAAAATATCTCCAACATCATCATTATCTTCTAGATTTCTCTTTCTTCTAATTAACCATTTTTCCCTTCATGATCTTTTAAAACTCCATCCTTGAGTCGTTATTTAATTTGGTAAAATTATGATTTAGTCCCTCATAATTCTTCACTTATTCAATTTGGTCCTAATCCATCAATTTTCCTTAGTTTCTAGATCATTCCACCCTTAAAATATTTACACTATTGATCCTTCAAAATTTTCATATTTACACTTTAACCCCTCAAATTAAAAGTATTTATTCCTAGGCAACAAAACTTTTCTCACTTTTGCAAATTAGTCCTTTCTTGCATTAATATGTCATAATATGCTTCCCAATGTTGCCATAACTCAAGATTTCCCTTTTTGTCACTTTATTTCCTTATTTTACTATATCGAGGATACTATCTTACTATAGTAATTTTCGGGGTATTACAAGTCACTTGTCGAACTCACACTGAGCTCGTGTAGCTCACTCCCTTTAGTGTTTTCTCCTTTCAGGTATATTTACGTGTTCTGAAGTTGGACTCGGTTTGCGGAGGTCTCGGAAGCATCACGTTGTTTTTAAAACTGGTTAATAAAGTATTTTCTGTAAATCTGATTTTATGTAAACGTTTTTGGACTGTAAGTTCTGTTATTAATACTGTAAGGTGTTTCGGGTTGTTAAACTAAAATTTCCCACAATCACTTCGGTGATCAATGTCACTTCCAAAATTTGGTCTAAACTTCTAGGCTGGGTTTTTGGATGGTACATATACATTATTTATGTGAATGTATGTTACTAGTAAAACCATATCCTATACATGTTCATATATAAAATTTGAAAATGAATGAGATTTATTAATTTTGTATTTTAAAGTTTATTTATTAAATAAACTAAGTTACTATGAGTTGCTCCGGCAACAAATGTGATATCCTATATTTGGATCGATAATCAGGTCGAGTATGGAGTGTCACATAAACTGGTAAAACTATAGATTTTTAGGTCGACAATGATTAAAAATGTTACCCAATTGGACTAACTTCTCAATTATTATAAATTAAAGTAGAAAGGCCAACTTCCCAAATTTCACAAAGTAAAAAGATGAAATTCATAAATAAACCCGAAAAAAACTATTTGTTTAAAAGATCACCTACCATAAAACAAAAGATTTGATTATGAATATATGGCTTCTAAGGTTTGAAAATGATTGATTCCCATAGTTATGATGTGATAAAGTTATTATGATAAGTTAGTCCAATTCCGAGCCAAATTCAAGTCAATGAAACGGATAGCCTTATTGAAATAGATGATTCCATTCAACAAAGATGATAATTAAAAAGAAAATAGATGAGTATTTTTTTTATTTAATTTTAAATTGTTTTGGGGGGAATCATGCCAAACTTTGATTCATTATACAAAATGGTCCATATAGAGAATCTCAAATGCTTCGTCTTTGACGTTGACCATTTCAACAATGTTCTTTCATTTATTTTCCAACTTATGTTACATTTTCTATAATTTAAGTCTTTGATTTGGTTTTATTCTTTTAAATTCCTTAAGCCCACTGTCTGTTTGAATGTCAATTTTTTTTGTCTAATTCTAAATTTCATATAATATTATTTTGTCAAATTTACCCATTTTATTATTTTATTGAAATTTAGTATGAAAATTGAAAAGTTATTTCAATTAGGTACTACTATTAAACTTTATCGTTAAATTGTTCTTGAAAATCAAAGGTTTGAATGAATGAAAATTAATAAAGCAACAATTTATATATAACAAATAAGCAAAGATTAGTTGTTTTTTTTTTTTTTGGTGAAAAATAAAACAATTACATCAAAATCAAATCAATTGTTTAAAAGCACCTCATTAGGTGGCACATCGAAAATTTGTAAGCTTGACATCCAATCTAGGCAGAGCTTAGCCAAACCTTCTGCAAATTGCAGATTCCTCTCTCTGGGCACATATCTGACCCTCCACTATCCTTCATAACGCATAATCCTTTGAGCTCGTCTAAGTACTGTGATGCTTGAAACTTCCAACCCCTTATCTGTCAAGGCCTTAGCCACCTCTAAATTTACTAACAATGGGATTAACTTCTCAATTTTTGTAATGTATGATGACTAAATTTTCAGAAGTTAAAGTACAATGACTAACTTATCAATTTTCATAAAGTATAGGGATGAATGTGGAGTATGCCTCGCATTTCAGTCAAATTAAGACACAATCAGATAGTGACATCGCAATGAGGAGGAGCTCTTCGTCCCGATGAGTTGTCGACGTCATGACAAGAAGAAGACCGTCGTCCCGACGACGCAACGCCACCTCGTCCAAACAATGCAAATTCCACGTCACGGCGTGGCGACGTGTTAAACAATTTTCTTGATTTTTTTCTCCTAGTTAAACTCTGATTATTTGTTTCAGTCAAACTCCGATTAGTGTAGATTATTTTAATATTATTTGAACCTACGAAATTAGCCTCTTTTTACAACCTTAAAAAGAACAACCCAGTACACGTTTAGGTATTAGTTTTTTCAAGCTTTCAGAAAATCTTGTGTTTACGTTTTGAAGGTTCTTATTTTTTGGGTGTTGAGATTTAGTTTTATCTCCATCTTTGTACTCTTCATTTTTGTTGTTATAGTGAATTTATCTTTCCCCGTGGTTTTTTATCCTCTTCGAAAGGGTTTTTCCAAGTAAAATATTTGTGTTCGATCTTTTCAATTACTTTGTTATTTTATTTGTTCGTTGCTTAATCGGGTTTATTTGCAACAATGATATTTATAATTTAAATATATTTTTTTGTATTCTTTATTTCATTTGTTTCAGAATAGAGGTGTTCATGTGCCTAATTAGATCATTGTATGTTATTAACATAATTTATTATTGCCCAAGCCTGGCCTAGGCCAAAATATGGCCTCCAATTTTATCTAAATTTATTCAATTTGTAAATAGCTAATCCAATATAATTTTAAGCTCTATCACATTTTAAAAACAATTAATTTAATATTTATAAGTTTTATTTTATTAAAATTTTAAACATAGGCAACATAACATGTTTTATAATATTTAATTTATAATATTATAGATTATTATAGATTTTATTTTTATGTTATATAATATTATAAAGGGCAAGGCAATTTATAATATTATAGATTATTATAGATTTTATTTTTATGTTATATAATATTATAAAGGGCAAGGCCGGGCCATGTTTGGAGTTTTAAATGTTGAAGCCTAAATTTGATTCATAATTTAAATGAGTCTAAATTTTTATTTAAATATTAATTTTAGACCTATTATTTTTGTCCAAAATTTCTCAAATATTAAATCTAACTTTAAATTTGAAAGAATAACCCGAAATTTTAAGTGTGAAAACAAAATAGCACGAACTGCTTCGAGTGTAGACTTGAAAAATTCAAATCAAAACACATAACTAGAAATAGTTTTCTTTGTTTAAGTGTAAAAGTGAAAAATCTCTTCTCAAATAGATACCGGTAGAATTGTTATTCTAACCAATTGATTCAATAGTTGAGAATAAATTATCTCTATTTCTAGGCAAAGTAATAATATCTTAAAGTTGTGTCAATAGCTTTACTGATACCATTTATTTATAGAGAGAGAAAGTAGAACTCTTGTTAAATTGTAAAAGTTTATTTCAACTTAAAAAATGAACTCCTAGCCTATGTAGGAGTATAGGGGCAGCAACCCTAGTTAATAATACTAGGGTTTGTCACCCCGTCATTAACATGGGGCTTCTGGGCCTCTCCCATATCGGATTCAATTACAAATATTTTTTTATTTCCCAAAATAAACATCTCAATATATATCCAATTAAATAATTTTTTCAACCCAATTTTACATATAAATATTTCCTTCTTCAAAGCAAGACACAGGAAAATCTACATAGCTACACTTTGTAAAAGCACCCTCTAAACTTAAACAAACCACTACCTTTATGGCTCTACAATCATCTATTGTGTGAATCTGGTTTTTCACACCATCTACGGCGTGAGCCATCGTGGTCGTCGTCCTTTCTAATTTACTAATGTTATAATAAATATGATATATTCAACAACATAGATTAAAAATATGTATACACAAATGATTACGATCCTTTATTTTATAAGAATCTACATAATATTTGTGAAGTGTTCTAAGGAAGCGTAGCAAATACGTAGAACGAATTGTACTCGGAATCAACCTAAAAGAGAAAAGAATATATATGTTAAAAAAACTTAAGTTAATTTATTAATTTTTCATGCCACCAAGAAAAGCAACTGTTCTGTTTAATGAAAGGCCAAAAAACCTTAAATTTAATGTTTTAATTTCTGAAAAGGCCTAAAAGGCAATTCTCCCATTTAGTCAGACCCCTTTGGCTACTTGTCTATGTGTTAGATTTTTAATCTATGCTATTTTTATGTATATATGAGTTTGAGTCTAAATTATTTAGAATCCTCAATTATGATGATATTAATTTAATTCTACTTTGTAGTTGTTGGAACATTTATTTATAATAATGTTATTGTTGTAGAGTCTTTAAAAAATCGAGCTGGACGATTAGCGATGAAGTGTCAGTGGCATGTTGCACCCCAAACAGAGTGTCGACAGGAGGAGAATGAATCTTATTTTATTAATAATACATAGACACAACGATCAAAAGCGAATTCATTTTACATGTAATTACGATCAAAAGTAAATTTATTTTACATGTAGTTAAGACCTTAGTATTATTTATTGACGCATATACATCATCAGGTACTCATTAATATGTCTTTCTTTTTCTTTTTCTTTTTTTAATTTAAGGATTCATACTTAATTTCCATACCATACAATAGTTATTGTCAATATTCCCTTTCCGAAACAGAACTTGATTAGGCATCAAGAAGATAAGCATCGATATTCTTGGTCAAGCACATCATGTAGCTGATGTACTTGTCTGGATCAGGGATGTTCTCGTTTTGCTTTTCGAATTCCATAGTCCATTTCACCAAGCTCCCCTCACCCATGGGCGTGATGTTAAAGATGCTCCTCCAACTCTTATAATAGTTCAAGATTTGACCCTCCACCATTTTGAAAACCATTGTCTTGTTTTCGTCGTCAACGTTCTCAAGTATCTCTTTAACCATTTCAGACTTACCTACAACACGCATTAATTAGCCATACAAGAAGTATATATCATATGCTTCACATTGTGTGGAAAGCGCGCAAAAGTATTTTAGAATATTTTAGAGTCTATGTATTAGGAGTCAAATTTTATTTAGTTTTTTTATTAAAAAAAAGGACAAATCAATCTTTTTACTTTAGATTAAAGAACAAATTGGTTCTTCCGTTAAATATTTCATCAATTTTGACTATTAAAAATTAATTCTTGTACATTAGTATAAAGTACTTATGGCATGTCATGTGTCATTGTCTAATTATTCTATTAACTACGTCAGTTTTTAGCGGTAAAAATGGATGAAAAATTCAACAGAAATAATTTATTTGCTCTTTGATCTAACGTACTAGTTTACCCCTTTTTTTTGTTAGTAGAATGGACAAAATATAATCGGATTCCTAATACACGAGGAAAACATATTTATATACGTGATTGTGTGAGCTATATATTTGATGGTATTTACCTTCGGAAACATAAGACCAAAGCCTGACGCAGCCGACAGTATTCCAATCACCTTGAAGAAGTTTGCCATCTATCATTAATCCGTTGGACATCTTTGGTATCAAATGGGATTTGATCCTGAATGTATTGTAGAACTTCTCAGCTGGTGTCTTGATCACTATTTGGCAATCCATCTTCTTAAGTTGAGCCATAGTTTCACTTCGTAGGAGACTAAGAATATAATTGAGAGGACTTGAATGCAGAATCGTTATGTCTGGTCGAGTGTCTTATATAGAAAGATGATGGAACCCTTCGAGTCCCTAATGAGAACAGAAATATGTTTGCATTTAAATTATCAAATATTAGACAAAAACCGGTTAGTGGTGGGGGACTGGGGATCGATCAAGTGTATTGATTCGATGAAAATTATGGACCAATGTCCACAGCTTTTTCACCAATGCTAATGGATTGGAATCTCTAATTGGTCTACCAAGTTGATTAATAAAACAGAATAGAACTTCTAATTAAAAGGGAAATTGAGTGGGATAGCTTTCCATATATTATTACAACTTTGGTCGATCGAGAATATTTTCAACAACGCTTTATGTATTTTAATTCTCTATCCTCCCATATTTTCAATTATGTCAGTGTAGAAGTTTTCAATATAATTATATTTTTCATACAGGTAAGTTTTTAAATAAATCTAATATCATTATCATATCGATCAATAAGCTATGGCCAGCTAAAAGGTATCCAGGACTCCGCTGCTATGATCACCATATTTTCCACCAGATG
The DNA here is from genome assembly GCF_025698545.1 of Gossypium raimondii. Classification (NCBI taxonomy): domain Eukaryota; kingdom Viridiplantae; phylum Streptophyta; class Magnoliopsida; order Malvales; family Malvaceae; genus Gossypium; species Gossypium raimondii. The sequence goes on from NC_068571.1 coordinate 51,253,389, forward strand.
TAGATGATGGCGATTTAGTTGACAAAGTATAGTCATCCCCTGTTGGAGGTGTTGTATATCAGATCGTAACGGTTCCAACCTCCGGTTAGTGTTAACATGATTGTGAAAATTTGCTTTCCACTGCTTATTAGGAGTCTTGCAACACCAACACATGATACTGAGATTATGAAAGCGAAATAAGATAGAACGTACCAATAACAGTCGACAATGTAGTTTTGAGTCTCCTCTAATCGTCCTCCATATGATGATTTGATTGCCTTTGGCATCCATGGCTAGGGCTGCACCACCAGTTAGGCCCGTACTATGATTGGAATGCCTCCTCAATACCAGATGCCTGACATCGTAGTGAGGAGACAGTGCAGCGGTCATGTTGGACGGTAGATTCTTCCTGAAAAGCTCTCAAGATAGAAATGGCAAAATAGTTAGCCTGAAGAATACACTTCACTGGAGAAGGTTTTGTGTGCGAAAAAACACATGCATTTCGACTTTTCCAGATAGTCCAAACGTTTGGAGCAATATAAGAAAGAAAATGCCTGATTCGTCGGGTCCTGGTGGAATATCGTATTCAATATTTGGTACAGCCATAGTTAGATACTAGCTTCTTCAATGGTGTCAAGTCTAAAATTCATGTACCTTCCAAACCAAATAGCCTTCGCGAAAGAACACTCTTTGAACAAACGGTTCACTGACTCAGATTCCCTTTGGCACATGGGGCAGATATCATTTTCAACAATGCCTTGATTTTTGAGTTCAACATACAAGGGCAAACAATTATTTAACAACTTCCAAACAAATATTAGTACTTAATATGGTAATCTCAATTGCCATAGCTTTCTCCAATTGCAGTGTTGGTTGGTAGGTAAGGAATGAGGGAATGGTCCGTAGCTAGTCATAAGCACTTTTAACAGAAAAATTACCGCTATGATTGTATTTCCAGACATATTTATCCTTACCTCCAACCATGGAAAAACCCCGTGAACACAACTCTTAGAGTGTATCCCACATTTGATTATTAGAGTCTATGTATCTGTGACAAGTAGTACTATAGGGCAAATAATTGGGATTAGTTTTGGTGAACAAAAGAATTGGATAGAATAACAACATTTTCCCCTTCCCTTTTACAAATATCACGTCCGCATGGAAGGTTGTTCAAAAACCAAGAGTCAGATTGCCAGAGAGGCAAATCAAGAAAATGGTGATCGTGACAGTATTTCCCAAGTAAGATGCTTCAGGTAAAGTTCTCCTGATCTATTAGCATTCTCCAAGCTTTCTTGCAGAGAAGAGCTTCATTTAAGAGCTCGGTACCATGGACACCCAACCGACGTTGTTCAACAGGGGAGCATAATTTTTTCCAAATTGACGTGTAATTTCCACTTGTTTAATGCAAGACATGACATATAGAGGAATAGATGACAACGCAAATTTTATAAGATTATATCTTCCCCATAGAGACAGTCACTTGGCTTCCCATCCTGCAAGCTTAGTCTGAAGTTTGTGGATCATATGACGAAAGGTACGGCAGATAGCAAATGTATTTTTTAATTTCGCCGAGAGATTCTAGACCTCTTTATGACTATTTATTTGATGAAAAAGACAAGAGGTATGGTTTCGTATATTTAGTGATTGTGAAATTAATTTCTTGGATACTAAAAAATAAATAAGATAGCCAAATATGAAATTGTCATGATAAGAAAAGATAAAGTGACACCGTAGTTTGTCAACTGTAGAAAGAATATTCTTTATGACATTGTTTTGCGAAAGAATGGATAATTGAACATGGTGAGAATGTTAGTGTTGTGAATTTTCAAGACACAAATAAAAATAAAGTTTCATCATGTGATATGGACAATTAACATAGTTATGTTGAAAATTTGAAAATTTAGGGATGAGATACAAGCCTATAATATTTGATGGTCTAAAGAGATAACAGTACTGTGTAAGAATATGTAGTAGCATTAAAGAACAAGTATTCGTCATTTGCAAATAGGAGATGGAAGACGGGAGGGCATGTCCTTGCGATGCAAATACCCCGTATCACTTGCTCAGATTCAGCTTTTAAGAGCAATAATGAAAGTATATTTTGACAAAAGGGATCTCCCTAACGTAGGCCTCTACTAGGGACAAAAGGCTCCGTACGACTACCATTAATGAGGACTTGATATGTTAACTGAACTAATGCATTGGTGGACAAGCTGCTTCCAATGCTTGTTAAATCCCATGATTTCCGTTACACAAAGCAAGAAATCCCAACTTATGCGACTACACGTCTATTTTGAATACCCTTCCCTGTCTTCTTTCACTAGATGGTATAGATTAGTTCACTCCCGAGCAGCACGTTATCCATGATGCCTCCACCATGAATGAGTGCATTCTGAAAAGGGGTAATTAACTGCTTCATGAAAGGCTTTAATTAATTAACTAACATCATACACTACCTCTTACATATCACGTTGCAATGACTAATCTGTTAAAAATTTATGATGAATTCAATTGTTAAATTTATTAGTACATATAAAATTTTGAATTGATCCAATATCTTTATCATATAGATCTAAAATATAATTTATATTAATATATATTTATTAGTTAAAAGTATTTTATATAATAGAAATAATTAAAAAATTTAAATTTACTCCCAACTTTAAATAAATAAAACATGAAATGTGGCAATTAAATTAATAGTAGAAAAAATTGTTTGATCCACCAAAGTTTTAATAATATTTGGAAACTCAATTTCCTTTTTAATTAGAAGTTGTAATCTGTTTTATTAATCAAACCACTTAGAGAACCCAATCCATTAGCATTGGCCAAAGAGCTGAGGACATTGCTCATCCAATCAACACCGTTGATCGATCCCCAACACTCTCCACCAAAGATTGAAAGTAGAAATGAAGGCTGACGACAGAAACCAAAGGTTTATGCTTTAGGTTTTTAAGTTTTAATATTTATAAGTTGAGTATCACCATTAGTCAAATTACGGGTAATTTTCGTTTCCATCACTTAATTAAAAAATTATAATTTGATCACTCATTTTCTCACTTAATTTTTTTTAATTTTAATTTTTCCAATTTTTAAAAATTTAATTTTATCATCTTATATACACTTAGGAGCAAATTAAAGTATAAAAATTGAGTATTAAAATTATTATACCAACTAAAAAATGGGTGACTATCAAAATAATTTCAAAAATTTAATGATCAAATTATAACTCTTTTAATTAATTGACCAAAATAAAAGCTTGCTCTTAATTTAATATAATTTAATAACTAATGGTGAAATTTACCATAATTTCAATTAATACCAAATCACTAACTAACAAAAAAGAAGAAGGAAATACTAGTACTAAATAGAACTATGAATAATTTGTCCATAAAACTAAACAAAAGCAAACCAAACCATGTGAGGTTGTAATCAAAATAGACAATCACAAAATGAAATTAGGTATTAGTATGTATTGATATCATTATATTTCAATATACTGATTCAAATTTGTCAGTACTTTTAAATATTTTCATAGATATATAAATTATTTTTGTATATAATATATTTAATATACTAAACTTAATCAAATGATTATATTTTAATTTAAATGAAATAATAAAAAAATCAAGATATAAGGTAAAAAGTCAATTTAAAATATTAAAAACTTGTACCAATCGGTCTGAACCACTCACCGGTACAAGACAATATTGATCGAAACGAAGTTTAAACTAGTTACTAATGATTTAAAACCGAAATGTAAATACACCGACTAATAAGATTGATACCGGCATGATACCTAATATCATGGTTGTAATGTAATGAAGCATATGGTTGAAAGAAGAAAACTCAAGAAATTAAAACTAGTTTGCACTAAAAGAACCTATTGAATCAATGATACAAGAAAGATAAGGACATTCAAAAGAAGTCATCAGATACTATAATTATACCATCATGTTCAAAGAGCTTCTGTTTCTCATAAAAGGGTCTTGAATCAGCCTAAAAAATGCAGAGATGAAACAAAATTCATATTACATTGACTTGTAATCTCTCAAACATATATCTACATATGAATAAACTATAACCAGAAAACATGTAAGAAAATGTTACACCAAAAAGTAAGAGATAATAAGAGATAATATTGTTCAAGCAGCACACCTAGGTAGATGGAGTCCACGATGATTTACCGGTAATGGTTTTGTTTGATATGTAAAGCAAGCTCATCTTAGTCCCGTTGCTTTCTCTCTTTCTGTATAGATTGGAAAATTCGTGCCGCTGATTCAGTGGCTGACCTTGGATTATGAGGCACAACTCGTATCACTCTCGTCCTCTGGTCAGTTTCGCGAGGCTTCAAGGCTCCCTCCAGATTGGCTGGAGCTGTAGGGAGAAGTGAAGGTGTATTTTTCCCTTCAGAGGTGCTACGGGTCCCGTCTTTCTCTGTTCTCTCACTAGGACTGCTTGCATTACATCGTTGTTGCTCAGCATCTTTAGATGCTTGATACTTCGTGACAGGAGGAATAGCACCATTCTTCTCGTTCGGCAGATTAGATGAACTTTGTTGCTGCATGTTGAAGTTAGCTCCACTTCCAGATAACTGGACACTTTGGGCATGGGACCCCACTCCGGCAAATTGGGTCATCTGTTCCATGGCAGACCCTGAGAATGCCGGGTTCATGACTGGCATACCATAAGGAGGAAAGTAAGAGTGACCGCCTAAAGGAGTGCCTGGTAGAGCCCCAAGTCCTTGATGAGGAGTTGGAACTCCGTAAGCTGATGTCATGAAGTTTCCGGTCATTGGATTTTGTCCAAAAGGTCCACAGCCTCCACAAGCAGATTCCATGAATCCAGGTCCCGGATAGGGCTTGTATATCAGTCCTTCAGAGGGGGACATGACAGGGACCAGCCACTGGTGCCCGAGCATTTGATTGAAACACCAAGGGTTCATTTTGTTATCACCATTAGCTGGAGAAAGTGGTGAATTTCCAAGGAAAGGCCCATTATTTGAAGGCTGACTACCATTTTTCACAGAAGAGAGGGATGTCCTACCAACCGCATTTTCTGCTGAACATTCCATTTTACAACTTATCTTCTCAGCATCATCTTTGCGATTATTTTGTGGCACTGGTTTTACAATTAACTCTTGAGGAAGCTTCTTTACAGGAGAGTCTTTGAAAGAAGGTTTGCTCAGATATGCTGCATCCTCAAGCAAGATATGTGGTGATCCAGCAATTAATCTCTGAACCTGTTTCAACCCAAAGTATGAAGCATTTTAACTATATATATTCAAGTATCTTCATGTGTATGCATGTATCCATATGAGAACCGGAAGAAATGGATAAACAAGTCAAGGATCACCTTACCTTAATCAGCCTATGTAACTCAAACACTTGTACAGCAAATACTCTTTGTTGACTGTAGAGAGTAACAGGAGTTTATCAACAAAATGTTGCAGAGGTCATAATAAACAGTTTTAACAGAAAAAACTGCTGGCAGGTAAAAGGGGAAGATCAACTGGATACTCATCACAATAATGCTTGAAAGCATCAACTGGACACAGTTCTGATATTATGCATACAAAATTTGCTTCATATGAGGACAAGGTTGCTAAAGTAGTTCACAGGTAAAGAGTTTAAGCTTATTATTCCTCTCACTTTTCCTCAAATCCTTGTTTTATGATGTGGGGAGGGGTAGTTTGTAACTCATTCACAACTGAATCTCCATGGGATGAAACCTTCTAAAATAACATCAGGCTCAACAACATACCTTATGCACTTTGTAGCAATTAGATATTTCTAAAGCAGAATCCAACAAATAGAAGTCAATTTCATGCAAACAAATATGCTAGCATTATGTTGAAGAAAACACCAAAATAAACAATCTAGCTATATCTATAATAGTCAATCAGAAGAATTCTTCAATGTCACCTTTGAATCGGCCAAATATAAAAACATTAGTTTCAGTACAATAAAATCAAAGCCAAAGCCACATGCAATTGTTGCAAATAGAATATTATCAATTTATAGAATGTACACAAACAGATATTTCCTTGCATAGATATATGTGCAAAATTGAGTAAAACATATCGTAGATGTACAACAATTAGCAGCTGAAACATAGGACGGAACTATTAATCTAAATTGCAGTAGACCTATAGATCCCAATACCGCATAAATCCTTCACCACAAAGCCCAAAATATCAAGCTAGACAAAATCCCTTTTGCCAAAATATCCATCACCAACTTATAAAGAATTTAAAACATTTCCCAGTTACCCTCCTCCAAGATCCACCCAACATTAGCTCCAGGGATAATCCTCCGTTGCTCCTTCTCCTGCTCAAGACCTCAGGATAAAAGGTGAAGAAAGCTGCACCAACCCAAGACAAGAATATATCTCAAATGAAGATAAGCAGACACGGAATAAGAGGAGTTCTGCTGTCTCAGTTGTTGCTTGGACAAATTAGGATAGCCCTCTCCCTGCTAGAAGATGATCCATGGTTAATACGTTATTGAGGGCCTCTGAACACATAAAAATGCCACTTTGAGCAGAACTCCGGATCATTACTTCTCCCTCCTTCAAAGCCATATTACTATGCTCCATAATATATCATTTATTCCATATTCTACTGTCAGTAACCTAAATTGCATTCAGCATACTAAAGTCAACTTTAACCTGTGATAATAACTAGAATAGTGATCCTAGTCAATGCCCAATTGTAGTTTCAACCAAGAGAAAATATTTAAAATGCTTAATGTCTTTACAGCTATTTCTAATTGTCTAACTTTCATAATGATTGAAAGCAATGCTTCTATTTCTACATAATAACCATGGGGCTAAAAGTTACAGCTCGATACTGTAACAAGTGAGAATACAATAGAGCAAACCTCAGAACATATAATCACATTTAAACTAATAGTAACATACCATTCAATTAAATTATCATGAAAACATTGCATGGATAAATGCTATGTCAATATATCAAGTCAGTACAATAATTTCACTATTGGAACGGGCATCACATTGAATCATCTAATCTTAATATATACTACACCTCTTGTTCCACCCCTCCTCCTAAGGGACCTAAAAATTTTCTTGTTTAAGTTCTCATTCTCAAAGGCACAAAACTTGCACTGTTTTTTCGTCATATGTACGAGTGTATAATCTGAGTAAGTATTCACAGAGATAAAAATCCAGAAAAGTGAAAAAAATCCAAGACGATATACTTAACAATGAATGCTTACTTAACAATAGCTCTTCTTGCTTTCCAGAAACGCTTCTGACCTATTATTCCCACCACGTCATCAGCAGAGATATCCAAGCCTGATACAATATCCACCGCAGAGGTCTCAGAGACATCATCGCTTTTATCTCCATTTGCCCACTGCAGTGAGCCACAAGTCTTGTCTTCATGGCATTCACTGTCATTATTAGTTTCATCAGGAACACTGCGATTCCCCTCTGAATAAGACAGACTTCTCTTCCGGGAAAGGGTTCCCTCACCATTTTCTTTCATCAAGGAAGCATCATCAGCACATCCATTATCAACTGGTTGTCGGTCAGCTCTCAACTTTTCTACCAAGCAAGCATCAATTTCACGTGAACCACTTAATCTAGATGCTGGAATCTCTTCACAATATTGATCAGGGGACACATTGTCCTCTTTGGCATATCCATCAATCGTTTCTCTAGTTGATGAATTTGCAGCAGGTTTTATTGAGCGCTCCCTACTTGAGCACACTTGAAAGCTCCCTTCACTCTGATTTCTTACCTCCTTTCTTGAACCGACACCAGAAGAGCTACATCGATTTGTATCATTATCACGAACATTACAGACTTTTTCCCCATCAAACCCTTCCTTATTTTTGCAATGTTGCAGACCTGTCTCTGAATTAACAAAAACAGGAACCAAGAAATCATCTTCATCTCCAACCTTCTTTCTTGGTTCAAGGCGTGCCATTGGAGCATTTACACTTGCTCCTCCATGCTGTCGTGTATGAATCTTCTCAGCTTGATTAGTAGATGCCGAATTCGATACACGAGAAGGAAAAAGCCTATTTTGAAGGCAACTTCCCTGCAGGCATCAACCAGTTACAGCATGAATCACCATGACTACAAAATCACTATAGTTCACGTTTCATTTGCCTAAATACTAAGGAAATAACTAATCCCTCACCAAACCCACAACAGATATATAAAACAAGTCATAAAGAAAGGAATTCATCCCTTGTGAACCAATAAGAATAACAAAGAGACATGTAGATAAATTGCAAACACACACCAACCTGGCTTGAGGAAGTAGGAGGAACCAAACTGCTTGAATTACTTGTGTTAAGAGGCAAGAGGCCAGGGTTAAACCTCTGTGAGGGAATACTCAGCTGCTCATAAAGGGCCATCTTATTCCTTGGCGGAGCCCTCGGCCCTCCTTTTTCTGTATCATTAACATGAAGCCTAGGGAACATAGGCTCCATATTCTTCTCATCATCTTTCCCTCTTTTCATTTATCTTGTTTTCGATATCAAAATTTCAACCCAAATAATAATAATAACACAATTACCAAAACCCACTTTTGCATAAAATTCACGAAGATACCTAATGAACTACATCACCAAAGTTAAAACCCACCACTAAAAGCTCAAAATTTAACAAACCCATAAAGCAATAACTTAAATTGGTCGATGCCCAGACTTCAAAATGCACCTTTGACTTGGATTGAACAGTCTTTACAATAACGCAGAGAATAACCAGATCGGACAATGGTGATTTGCAACTCAAACGAAGAAAAAGGGGAAAAAGGAAATAAATTAAGGAAATAAAGAATCGTTTGGATATGGAAAAATTAAAAATGGTATAGTTGATAAAGAGAAGATAGATTAAATGAAAACGGTGAGAAAGGAGAAGGAAATTGAAGTGTAAGGTTAGGGATTTCTATGAAGAACAAGAAGAAGAGGCAACCATGGTAGGTCTGAGAAAAAGGGCAAAGCGTTTAGATTTCGGGCCCACTTTTGGATGGAACTAGAAGCTCCTTTTCCTCTTGGATTTTCTATATTTTACTCTCTGCCATGGTTGGCCCCCAACAATTCTTATCCATTTGAAATTTTTTAACCATTGAGTACTTTTCTTGCAAAAATACCCTCCTACCCCCCATTGGATTTTGCGTTCACATTTGGCACCATTTCTCGCTTAGACCTTTTTAAGTCTTTCTCTCTGGCGTCTTCCTGTTTTAATAAGAGGGTAAACCGGTAAACCACTTTGATTCATTTAACTACTAGTTTTTTTTTGTGTGTTACCTCAATATTACTAAAATTGTGTATGTGCGGCTACCCAGTCTAATATGAAGGAGATTTTAAATATATATATATATAGGTTCAAAAAATAAATTTGAAAAAAAAAATAAGATTTGTTTAAAAAATAAATCAGGCCTCATGTAAGGTTTTTTTGTCTAGACCCGACCTAAATTTGTAATAAAAAAAACTCTGGTGTTTTACTGTTGCTTTCCCACTTTTTACCTTGTTTTGCTATCATTTCACTATCATATTGCTATTATTTTGTGGTTAACGTTTGGAATTTGTATAATATTTGTTTTATTGTTAATTTTGCTACTATTTTAGAAGTATTTGCGTGTTAAATTGTACTTATTTTAGTGTTATCTAAATATAAATATTCGAATACTTTTCTCTTTATCTTGATGCTTGGATATCTCTCCATTGAATCTTGAAGTGTATTTATATCAATGAACAAATATGTGGACGTTTATAATTGTTGGGATGAATTCTAACCGTTGAAAGCATTCTCGAGACATGGCTAAAAAATAGCTATTATATAGCCATTGGCAAACCGAGACATGAATTGTGTCTCAAGACAATCAACCAATTGTCTCTAGACATACTACACAATGTCTCAAGACAAGCAGCTCTTGAAGCATATTTTTGCTTCGAATTTTTATGTCTATAGTCATATGTCTCGAAATTTGCATACCATAATCTCTTAAAAACATTTTAAAACATTTTGGTATTAACTCAAAAATATTTAGATAAATTAAAACATATTTGAAACATATTTTTAAGTATTTTGTAAGTTTTCGAAAATGTTTGATAAAAGTTTGAATCATATTAATAGAATTTTCAAATTTTTTTATGATACCCTTTGCATAGCAAGTGGATGTTGAGCTTCCAATTAATGAGAGAACCCCATCAAATGTTTAAAGCAAGTTAAAGTGAGTTTGGATGGGCGATTAGGTGCGGTGCAGTGCGGTGAGGTGCGTTTAGCTTACTTTTTGTCTTACGCTACAGTATCTAATCTCACCGCCACCGCTGTTTTTACACTAATCATAGGTAAACGTACTGTCCATCCAAACTCACCCTTAGTAGAATAAGGAGATTGAATTGGGGAATTTCCAATTTCAACCCAACTATCTTATTAGCCAGACCGAATCCAAACCACAAAGCTCATATAATGATAGATGACAGAAACTGAGGGAAAATTGACATCAACACACTAGCAATTGAGTAATTAGAATTTGGGGATTTAGGGTTTGCTGGCCTTAACGAGAGGAAAAAACTATTAAGATGATTAAAGAAACAACAAATGTGAGAGCTAGAGAATTATTTATGTTTTTACTAAAGACATCAACATTTATTTAATATTATATTTTTGTAAACTCGAGAAAATATATATTTAACTAAATAATTTTGTATATGTATTTTGAAAAGTAAATTTAGCTGTATATGTCTTACTTTGTTTAATATTATTTTTTTATAATTTTAAAAATACGAATTTTGGCGATTGTGTCTTATCTCGATTGGTACGGACCTTATTGCCAATGCATGAGGACGTAGATTCGAGATTTATGAGTTGAAAAGGGGTTACGGATAGTTTTAGATATTGTGTCAAAAAAATAGATACGATCTTGTTAAAAAAATACAGATTTCAACGCATTCAAATATTTAATATATTTTATTTTGAAAATTAGAGGGTTAGACTTAGTTTAAGCTTATTATAAAAATAAATAAATTTATCATTAAATTAAATTAAAAGGTCAATATTATTATTAAAATAGAAAGAGACCAAAAAAAAAAGTTGTGTTTGTTTCACTCGAAATAATTTTTAAAAATAGATTGAATTTTTGAAAATTTTATTATCTTTGGATGATTCTTTGTTAAATATTTTCATTGTTTGAAAAATTTTCTGAAAATCATTTTTGAAACATGTTTTCAATGAAACAAACACAATATAAATTATATTTGTCACAAAATATATTTAGCAACCGAAATTTGTTTTATAATAAGATAATATTTTATAATAACTAATATCTTATATAGATTTAATAATAATCAATGTCTAATTAAAATTTAATTTGAAGTTATACGAGAGTGAATGGTACAACATTGAAAGTGGAAAGGATAAATAGAATTAAATGGGATTTAAAATACCTGTATTTGTATTATTAAATTATTCATATTTTATATTATAAAACATTTATTTATCTAATATATTTTTCTAAAAATAAAATTTAATATAATTCAACTTAAAATTTAAAATAGTTACGGGTTTAAAATTTATTATTGAAATAAATTTGTAATATTAAATAATTTTATTAAAATAAATTATGTTAATAATTTATTTATGATTAAAATATAAATGTGAATGATTAATACTATTGAAAATTATTATATTTAATAATATTTTTAAAATATTTAAAATTTAGTTTAAAATTTATTAATATAATAATATTTGATTATATAAAATGAATTTACACATTTTTCCAGAAAATGACATACATTTTCCAAAAAGAAAAATTGTCAATAAGTTATTTTGTATTCACCAATTTATTTTGAAAAAAAAATTAATCAGAAATTATTTTCTATTAAACAATTATAAAAATGATAATTTGTATGGAGTTATTTTGGGTGAAATAAAGACATGAAAAAATGAAGGCAAAATCCAATGGTGGGTAAGATAGGGTATTTTAGCAGGAAAAGCACTGAATGGTTATAAAATTTCAAATGGATAAGAAATGTTGGAGGCCAACAATGGCAGAGAGTAAAATATTGGAAATCCACGAGGAAAAAGGAGCACCTACTTCTACTTCCATCCAAAAATGGGCCCATAATCTAAACGCTTTTCCCCTTCTCTCACACCAACCATGGTTTGCTCTTCCTCTTCTTCATACAAATCCCTGACCTTACTCTTCAATTTCCTTCTCCTATCTCACCCTTTGCATTGAATCTATCTTCTCTTTATCAACTTTACCATTTTTAGTTTTTCAAGATCCAAACTATTCCCCTTTTCCCCCTTTTCTTCGTTTGAGTTGCAATTCACCATTTCCCATCTGGGTATTCTCTTCGTTATTGCAAAGACTGTTCAATCCGAGTCGAAGGTGCATTTGGAGTCTGGGTATCGACCAAATTAAGCTATTTCTTTATGGGTTTGTTAAAATTTGAGCTTTTAGTGGTGGGTTTTAATTTTGGTGATGTGGTTCATTAGGTATCTTCGTGAATTTTATGTAAAATTGTGTTGTTATTATTATTTTGGTTGAAACTTTGACATAGAAAACAAAATAAATGAAGAGAGGAAAAGATGATGAGAAGAATATGGAGCCTATGTTCCCTAGGCTTCATGTTAATGATACAGAGAAAGGAGGGCCGAGGGCTCCTCCAAGGAATAAGATGGCCCTTTATGAACAGCTAAGTATTCCCTCACAGAGGTTTAACCCTGGCCTCTTGCCTCATAACACAAGTAATTCAGGCAGTTTGGTTCCTCCTACTTCCACAAGCCAGGTTGGTGTGTGTTTGCAATTTATCTTATGTCTCTTTGTTTTTCTTATTGGCTCATAAGGGATTAATTCCTTTATTTATGACTTGTTTTTATACATCTGGTGGGGATTTGGTGAGGGATTAGTTATTTCCTTAGTATTTATACAAATGAAACGGGAACTATAATGGTTTATGCTGTAACTGGTTGATGCCTGCAGGGAAGTAGCCTTCAAAATATGCTTTTTCCATCTCATGTATCGCATTTGACATCTACTAATCAGGCTGAGAAGATTCATACAGGCCAGCATGGAGGAGCAAGTGTAAATGCTCCTATGGCACGCCTTGAACCGAGAAAGAAAGTTAGAGATGAAGATGATTTCTTGGTTCCTGTTTTTGTTAATTCAGAGACAGGTCTACAACATAGCAAAAATAAGGAAGGGTTTGATGGGGGAAAAGCCCGTAATGTTCATGATAATGATCCAAATCGGTGTAGCTCTTCTGGTGTCGGTTCAAGAAAGGAGGTAAGAGATCAGAGTGAAGGGAGCTTGCAAGCATGCTCAAGTAGGGAGCGTTCAATAAAAACTGCTGGAGGTTCATCAACTAGAGAAAACATTGATGGATGTGCCAAAGAGTTCAATGTGTCCCCTGATCAAGGTTGTGGAGAGATTCCAGCATCTAGATTAAGTGGATCGCATGAAAATGATGCTTGCTTGGTAGAAAAGTTGAGAGCTGGCAGACAACCGGTTGATAATGGATGTACTGATGATGATGTTGCCTTGGTGAAAGTGATTGGTGACGGAACTCTTTCTCGGAAGAGAAGCCTGTCTAATTCAGAGAGGAATCACAGTGTTCCTGATGAAACTAGTAATGACAGTGAATGCCATGAAGACAGGACTTATGGCTCACTGCAGTGGGCAAATGTAGATAAAAGCGATGATGTCTCTGAGACTTCTGTGGTGGATACTGCATCAGGCTTGGAAATCTCTCCTGATGACGTGGTGGGAATAATAGGTCAGAAGCGTTTCTGGAAAGCAAGAAGAGCGATTGCTAAGTAAGCATTCATTGTTAAGTATATTGTCTTGAATTTTTTTCGCTTTTCTGGTTTTTTATCTGAGGGTACTTTTTCTTTTTCTGTGAATACGTACTCATATTATATACTTGTATATATGAAGACAAAACAGTGCAAGGTTTGTGCTTTTGAGAATGAGAATTTATACAAGAAACTTTTTAGGTCCCTTATGAGGAGGGGTGGAGCAATAGGTCTAGTCTATATTAAGATTAGATGATTCAATGTGATGCCTGGTCCAGTAGTGGAACCTTTTTAGATTGATATATTGACATAGACAGAATTTATCCATGCGACGTTTTCATGAAAATTTAATTGAATGGTGTGTTACCATTAGTTTAAATGTGATTATATGTTCCTGAGGTTTGTTCTATTGTATTCTCTCTTGTTACAGTATCGAGTTGTAACTTTTAGCCCCATGGTTGTAAAGACATTTTGCATTTTAAATATTTCCTCTTGGCTGAAACTACAATTAGATATTGACTAAGATCACTATTCTAGTTGTTATCACAGGTTAAAGTTGACTTTAATATGCTGAATGCAATCTAGATTACTGGTAGTAGGAATATGGAATAAATGCTATATTATGGAGCATAGTAATATGGCTTTGAAGGAGGGAGAAGTAATGATCTGGAGTTCTGCTCAAAGTGGCATTTTTATGCGTTCAGAGGCCCTCAATAACATGTTAACCGTGGATCATCTTCTAGCGGGGAGAGGGCTATCCTAATTTGTGCAACCAACAACTGAGACAGTGGAACTCCTTTTATTCCTTGTCTGCTCATCTTCATTTGAGATATATTCTTGTCTCGGGTTGGTGCAGCTTTCTTCACCTTTTATCCTGAGGTCTTGAGAAGGAGAATGAGCAACGGAGGATTATCCCTGGAGCTAATGTTGGTGGACCTTGGAGGAGGCTAACTGGGAAATGTTTGAACATTTTTGAAGTTGGTGATGGATATTTTGGCAAGAGGGATGTTCTCTAGCTTGATATTTTGGGTTTTGTGGTGAAGGATTTATTCGGTTTTGGGATCTATAGGTCAATTGCAATTTAGATTAATAGTTCCGCCCTATATTTGTTTGGTTTTGGTGAAGGATTCACTTGATTTTGCACATATATCTATGCAAGAAAAATATCTGTTTGTGTACATTCTGTAAGTTGATAATATTCTATTTGCGACAAAAGCATGTGGCTTCAGATTCGATTTTATTCTACTGAAACTAATGTTCTATATTTGGCTGCTCCAAAGGTGACATTGAAGAATTTTTCTGATTGACGTTTATAGATGCCTTCAGATTGATTATTTTGGTGTTTTCTAGCATATCTGTTTGCATGAAATTGACTTCTGGTTGTTGGATTCTGCTTTACAAATATCTAATTGCTTCAAAGTGCATAAGGTATGTTGTCGAGACTGAGATTATTTTAGAAGGTTTCATCCCATGGAGCCATGGTTGTGAATGAGTTACAAACCACCCCTCCCCAAATCATAAAACAAGGATTTGAGGAGAAGTGAGATGAATAATAAACTTCACCTCTTTACGTGTTAACTGCTTTAGTGACTTTGACCTCATATGAAGCAATATTTGTATGCTAAATAACAAAACTGTATCCAGCTGATGCTTTCAAGCATTATTGTGATGAGTATCTAGTTGATATTCCCCTTTTACTTGCCAGCAGTTTATTCTGTTAAAACTGTATTATTATGACCTCTGCAACATTTTGTTGATAAACTCCTGTTACTCTCTACAGTCAACAAAGAGTATTTGCTGTACAAGTGTTTGAGCTACATAGGCTGATTAAGGTAAGGTGATCCTGACTTGTTTATCAATTTCTGCTGGTTCTTATATGGATGCATGCATGCACATGAAGATAATTGTATTTATACAGTTAAAATGCTTCATACTTTGGGTTGAAACAGGTTCAGAGATTAATTGCTGGATTGCCACATCTCTTGCTTGAGGATACTGCATATTTGAGCAAACCCTCTTACAAAGACTCTCCTGGGAAGAAGCTTCCACCAGAGTTAATTGTAAAACCAGTGCCCCAAAATAAGCTCAAAGATGAAGCTGAGAAGCTAAGTCATAAGATGGAATGTTCAGCAGAAAATGCTGTTGGTAGGACATCCCTCTCTTCTGTGAAAAATGGTAGTCAGCCTTCAAATAATGGGCCTTTCCTCGGAAATCCACCACCTTCACCAGCTAATGGTGATAACAAAATGAACCCTTGGTGTTTCAATCAAATGCTCAGGCACCAGTGGCTGGTCCCTGTCATGTCCCCCTCTGAAGGGCTGATATACAAGCCCTATCCAGGACCTGGATTCATGGGATCTGCTTGTGGAGGCTGTGGACCTTTTGGACAAAACCCAATGACTGGAAACTTCATGACATCAGCTTACGGAGCTCAAGCTCCTCCTCATCAAGGACTTGGGGTTCTACCTGGCACTCCTTTAGTCGGTCACTCTTACTTTCCTCATCATGGTATGCCAGTCATGAACCCAGCATTCTCAGGTTCTTCCATGGAACAGATGAACCAATTTGCTGGAGCAGGGTCCCATGCCCAAAGTGGCCAGTTATCTGGAAATGGAGCTAACTTTAACATGCAGCAACAAAGTTCATCTAATCTGCCGAGTAAGAAGAATGTTGCTATTCCTCCTGTTGTGAAGTTTCAGGCATCTAAAGACACCGAGCAACAAAGATGTACAGCAAGCAGTCCAGGTGAGAGAGCAGAGAAAAACAGGACCTGTAATACTGCTGAAGGAAAAAATACACCTCTTATCCTTACAGCTCCGGCCAATCCACAGGGAGCCTTGAAGCCTAACGAAACTGACCAGAGGACAAGGGTAATACGGGTTGTGCCTCATAATCCAAGATCAGCCACCGAATCAGCAGCACGTATTTTCCAATCTATACAAAAAGAGAGAAAGCGACGGGACTAAGATGAGCTTGTTTTACATATCAAACAAACCATTACCGGTAAATCATCTTGGACTCCATCTACCTATGTGTGCTGCTTGAACAGTATTATCTCTTACTTTTTGGTGTAACATGTTCTTGCATATTTTCTGGTTATAGTCTATTCATATGTAAATATATGTTGAGAGATTACAAGTCAATGTAATATAAATTTTGTTTCAACTTTGCATTTTAGGCTGATTCAAGAACCTTGTATGACAAACATAAGCTCCTTGAACATGTTGGTATGATTATAATATCTGATGGCTTCTTTTGATTGATCATTGGTTCAATATATTCTTTTAGTATAAACCAGTAGTTTTAGTTTACATTACAACCATGCTAGTAGGTTTCGTTTAGGTAGGTACCGATCGTATCAGCCGGTACTTATCGTTTTGGTTTTAAACCGTTACTAACTAGTTTAACTAGTTAGTGTCAAAATTTCAGTGTATTTTCTGCCTGTTTATTATTTTGACCAATATTGTTTTGTACCAGTGCATAGTTCTTAATACTTTAAATCAATTTTATATTTTTATTTTTATTATTACATTTAAAAATAAAATATAATCATTTAACTAAGTTTAATAAATAAATAAATTTATATATAAATATATATGAAAAGTACTTATAAAATACTAATAAATTTGAAAAGATATACCAAAACAAAAACGATATGTTGATGGAAACAATACTATCTTATCTTAATTACAACCTCACATGGCTTAGTTTGATTTGGTTTTGTTTTGTTTTATGGACAAATATTCATAGTTCTAATTAGTTCTACTTTATTCAAAGAAAAACAAATTAAGATGGTTGTTAATTGAAATTTTGAAGTCAATGTTACATGGTTTTAATAGCTCTCTGGAATTACTATGGAAGAGTAGAATGAAACAATCTAAGTTTTTTCACCAATAAATGATTTTATCATGTGGTTTTCTTCTTTTAACTTTTTTTATTCCTGACAAAATATTTGATACCCCGAAGTTCTTAAACTTTATAAAATTAGCAAATTATTTATTAAAATAGTAATGATTTTATCTTTATAAATTTGAGAATACAAATTTAAATATTAAGAAGTACGAACTTCACGCATAAGATATGGGTTTATACCAAAATAAATAAATATATATAGTAGTAATGCTTTATTGCCAAATTATGAATTAATGCTAACAGTTCTAAGTATAGGTGAATTAACTTTTTCTTTTATCTAAATTCTATTGGAGTTTTATTTTTTAAACATATTAATATATGAATATTTTAAATTAAGAAAAATTATTTGATATATCGTTATTGAAGTTTTCTAGACTCCACAAGTATATTATAAAATACAGTAAAAATAATTATATAAATAAATGTGACACTTGTTACGCCTTTAGTTCGCTTGTGAAATCTACTGTGTCATATAATTATTCTTATATTAATAATTAAATAAATATTGTTTTTATTATTAAAATCTATTTACAATCAGAAACCTATTGGACATCTCTAGTCACATGAGTTATTTAAAGCTTATGAATTAGCTTCGAGCTAACATCGGAAAGAGAAGCCATACAAAGCTTCTGCCAATGAAGACCTATGGAAATGTGGACTGAAAGTGCTACTCCCAAGAAGTCTTCGCAATTCGAGAAGTTTGAGCACTCCTGGTGTATTTCCATTTTGTGCCAGCAACGAATTTATTACTTTCTCACCACCCATCAAGCTTCTTCATCCCTGTAGCCTGGCAGGCCCTTGTCAAGGGTTTTTCAAGCTCTACATGGATGGATCTTGACGGGTAATTCGGATAGAGATGGGACGCTGCAATCATCCGCGGAAATTGGATAATCGATTCTTGCCGTCATATACCATTTGCTCCTAGTGTGGAGGTCCAGCTATGGGCAGTACGAGAAGGGCTTCAACTTGCTAGAGGGCCTTAACATTCCTGACTTTTCAATTGAAGTTGATGCTATTGTTGTGATCAATCTTATGCTAACTAACACTAAGTCGAAATTTGTTTTGTCTATTGAGTGATGAATGTAGGATACTTTAGATTTCTATGGAAAATAATTCACTCAAACATATCTTTAGGAACGCAACAGATGCACAGACACATTAGTAAGATTAGAAAGTGTTGAAAGAGATTGGTTTCTTTAGGAGAAGTCTTGGAAGTGTCATTTGCCAGACAGTCGACCGATCTCCTAACAACCAATTGTATTGTCCACCAATGGGGTTCTATCTCTTGTACTTTTCTGAGACCCAGCGTACCTTAAGCACATGCTTGAGGGGCTTGCTTCTCAGAGTTAGGAATGCTTCAAGCACATGCACCTTTCATTGTTGAAAGGGGTCGACTCTTTCAGGAGAAGGTCTTCGAAGCGTAGTAACTTTTATTGTTGTGCCTTGGGCACGTGCTCACTGACGCATTCTCAACAAAGTACAAGAGACAAAACCTTTCATTAAAGGACAATACCTTCAGTTGTTGGGGTACAGGTCAACTGCTTGGCGAATGACACTTTGAAGACCTTTCCCAAAGGAGTTAGCCCTCCCTCAACAACAACCGGTTGCATGTAAGTCGCTTAGCCCAGGTGAGTTCTATAAGTATTACACGCCCTATACTGACACCTCTCCCTTGAGCCTTGCAAGTCCACCGACTGAGGAGCTCCTGACTCTATGAATCAAGCCCCCGAGTATGTGCTTATGGTACGCTAGCTAGCTCTCGACAAAGTACAAAAGACAACCTCCCAACTTGAGGATAAAATAGGATATGTCAATTTGATTAACTTGAATTTTTTCACTCAATTTAACTTGATTCGATCGAACGCTATTCAAACTTAAAACTTCTCTTTTAATAAATGAGAGACATAACCAATTACGCTAAAAATATTATCGATTATATTAAAATACATGATTAACTTAATACACTTATACTATTAATTAAGCTTTTCATTGAGTTGGTATCACGAGTCAATCATCACCAACTCGATTAGAGAAATTACAAAAATGTTCTTTTGTAATTAAAATAAATTATATTATTAGATGGTATCTTTTTTTTCAAAAAAGTAACAATAAAAATTTGTGTGTGGTGGGATTTAAACTTATACTATTTGAGTTAATAAAACACTAATTTTACCATTAAACTAGACCTAATTATGGGTTGGCCATATGCCTAGCCCCGAAGGCTTGCTCAAAAAGTGAAAGGGTTTGGGCAAAAATATAGGCTCGAAAAATGAGTTTGGATAAAAAAATGCCCGTTCAGCCTCAAGCAAGATTTTTTTTTACTCGAATCTGATTGAATTTGACAATTTTTTCCTACTGATGTTTGTTGCTGTTTACTGCTGTTATGTTATTTTTATGCTGTTTTGCTATCATTTCGCTATTATATTGCTACTATTTTGTTATTATTATTTGAATATTGTATAACTCTTGTTTTATTTTTAATTTTGCTACTATTTTAGAAGTATTTACTTGTTAAGTTACAACTATGTTAGGGTTATTTAAGTATGATTTTTTTAAATGTATTTTCAATTTATTAGAAAACATTTATCTGAATGTGTTTAGTATATTAGATGTATTATATTTTTCAAATTTATTTTTATATAAAAAATCATCTAAAAAATTAATACGGGCAATCTAAGCTTAGGTAAAATTCTAGGTTCATTTTTTAGGTCCAGGCTTGGCCCAAAAAATGAGCCTAGAATTTGGCCTCGACCTAAAAAATGGACCTAAAATTTTGCATTAGCACGACTTGGCCCATGATTAGATCTACATAAACCAATGACTTATTTCAATATAATACTTACATTTTAATTGTATTACCTCAATCAATTGTATGTATATTTATACTATTATTTAAGACATTGACTGAGTTAATGTCACAAGTTAATCAAACACCAACTTGGTTATGAAAACTACAAAATTATTTTTCGTAATTAAAATAAATTATATTATTCGGGTACTTCAATTTTTTAAAATAAAAAACAATAAAAATTTCCATGTGGTGGGATTTGAATCCATGTTATTTAGATCAAATAAACTTTAATTTTACTAATAAACCAAAACTTTATTTTATATTTTAATTATGTTAAGCATGCTTCCATCAATTGTATATATATTGATAATATTTTTGATTGAATTGGTGTCATAAAGACACTAACTTAAGAGTGATGATAATACTATAATAAACCATTGTAATGCATCTTTTATTTCTTAATATAATGTATTTACGTGTTTAAATTTTATTTTACTCACAATTTAATTTTTTTCATTTTAATATAGTACATATTTTACACATTATTAATTAATGTTAAACCATACATTTAATTATTTATTACATGTTACTTTTAAATTAATATTTGTATTTTAAATTGAATAACCAAAAATTTAGGCCTACTTGTGGGGAACATTTACAGGTTATCACTATTCAAATTTTAAACGCAAATTATTTCGATTAAAAGGTGAAATTGAAATTCAAATCAATTTAACCAAAAGTGTTTTTTTACCAAATCTAATAATCTTTTAATTAACAAATTGAATTATATGAGAAATTCAGAAGAAATTTGAAATCCTATACCAAAAATAAAAGATGAAAAAAAGTTTGGCTTAATTTATTCCTTTCTCATTAATCTCAAAGGATGAAAAAGGTCCTCATTTACACCCACTTCAATTTCTTCTCCCATCTTTAACAAAATGACCCCCAAACTGCCTCTCAACACCTAAGCTCAAAAAAGGCTGCTTTTTATTCGGAGTCCGATTCCATATTACTATTACCCATAGCCTTCAAACCTCTTGGTCTCTGCAAACATTACATTTTGTAATATTTCAGCCTTCTAACCATAACTATAACAAATCATTATAACTCAATTGTTACCTTCTTTGAGATCTTCTTCTCCCTGACCTCGTATCGTTCAAGTGTTAAATCGCATAGCCATGCCCCCGGGCTTACCAGCTGTACAATATATTTTCCCCAATTAGAATTTCAAAGGCTTAAATCTACTCAATAATATAATCTTTTTAAATATTATCAATTTTTTTCCCATGTAGTAGAAAAGAAAGAGGAAGATTAATCATTGCTTGTGTTTTTATGTATGCAATGTGGTCCATCCCGGAAGACAACTGGAAGTACAAGAAGGGAAAAGTAACCCTATAACAACAACATATTTGCACAAATGCCCTCCAGTTCAGCAACGGACTGGTTGCTCTTCATTTACAAAATAATCAGTATCTCCCGAACCGTCCAATTCAAACCGGATTCTATTGACTTCTTCTAAGCTTCAAGTCTGCTGTATAAGAAAACCCCCTTTTTCTTGAAGTAACACGTGTATGTGTGATGTGTTGTGCCGGTTCAAATCTCCTATATATTTTTTATGGTAGGCGTACATCATAGCAGTACACAACATTATGGGTGACAGCCTCGCAATCACAGCCTTTCCAGTGGACCGCTAACACTTGGATTAATCTAATTAGATACTCATCCACTCCTCCACTGACACGTAGACGACTACGTTTCATTTATTGTCGCTTTACCTACTCCTTCAAAGCCTTTTCTTTTCTTTTTCCCTTTTTCTTTTTTCCTAAGAGGATGGCCTAAAAATAATAAAAGCGAAACAACCCATTATTTTGACGTAATTCACGGGTAGTCTCCCCTACTTTAATTTTTGTACCTCATCTATTATCCCCATACAATTTAGTAAAAATAATTCCGTTTTCAAATCAAAATCTGCTCTAAATGCTAAAAACATTCAATTTGCCTAAATTTTTAAAACAAAATTAGGAATCAATTCAAGGAAAAGAGTTCAGAGTTTCTTACGTTGAGGGTACGTTGAATAAATTTCGCTCGTTTTTTGGGTCTCTGCGGCAGCTTAGATCCTTTAATGGCCATGAAATCTTCTTCTTTCTCTTTATTAGTTAAAGCAATCACAAATTTTGGTGGCCAAACGATGGGTGGAGCTGCCTCACCGCTTCCTGAAGATGAGCCTCCTTTTTTGCTGTCATGGGTCATATCCGAAGATGCCGCTGATTTGTTGTTGTGGTGGTGGTGGTGATGGTGGTGATGGTGGTGGTGGTGGTGGTTGTTATTGTTATGGTTGTTACCACCAACTCTCTTATCGTGCGCACCCCTATCTGGCGAAGCAAATCCCCTTACACCACCGTTGTTTTGGCCTCTCATAGCACTGGAATTCTCAGAGTTCCTGGAAAACATTAACAAGAATTAAGAGGAATAGAAATACTAAAAAAAAAAAGTATCTTAAAAAACACATGGTAAAAAGAACCAACTGCTGTAACTTTTAAAAAAGTAGAAAAAAAGAAAAGAGAAAAGGTTTAAGTTGTAAAACTAGAATTACAAAAATAACCTTGGGAGTGATCTAGAATTCTAAATCGGTGGGTGAAAGAGAGTGGATAGAATCTGTACAAGTATTTGCGTAGAAAATGGGGGAAGGGATTTTCTTTTTTTATAATTGGCTTTTCTTAAAGAGAAGGGTGAGACTTTGAGATTGGCTTTTAAATAGGAGAGTTGTTAAATTTCTTTCCTTGCTTTGATGGGAAAGTTTAGATTATTAGAGAGAAAGAGATGAATTGGATATAAGGAAAGCACAGGTGGTTTTAAGGCCGTAGGATTAAAGGCATATTTTTTGGTTTTTGTAGTGGATTAAGGTTACGTGTTGAAATATGGGTTGGTATTAGAAAGTGGGACCAAATTCCTAAATCAGATTTATAATCCGACGGTTGATAAAGTTGGGATCAAAATAGACTATTTGTAGTCATGTGGTGAGGTAACTGTCCATTCTCCATGGTTGATGTTTCCAAGGAGTCCCCCTGATCAGACTAAATAGCTCTAGGAAAGAATCGTGTACATTAATTGAGCTAAGTCTAAAGCAGGACAAGCACCATCGAGAAACTATAATAATTAATAAAAAGAACATATAATAATAGTAATTACTAGAAGATAAAACTACGGATACCATCAAATAGTAATAATAATTATCAAAACTCAAAACAAGATCCAGCACAGATTTTCGTCTACGATGGAGGAACACCTCGACAAACATAGAGACCCCATCATCAGTTTCAATTGATGAGTCATTTATAAACATCCCTTTCAGCTTTTTATGAAGACCATGGCATACTTGATCCTACTGATAAAATCTTTCCTTATCTAAACTTTTTTCGATAAAAATAAGAATTACAACACATAACTCATTAGGTTTTTTTCTTTTTGAAATATCACAAAACTATAATTTGATAATTGATATTTGACTCATGTACTAAAAATTAAATTATATTTTACCTTTCTATTAAAAAAGAGTAAATTAATTTTATATATTAGATTAAAGAGCAAATTAATTCTTTATCAAAATTTTTATCCATTTTCACTGTTAATGGCTAACAAAATAACCAAATAGTTATATTTAACATGTCACATATACCTCATTCCAATGTACAAGGACAATTTTAACAATAAAATAGATAAAATTTTTAATAAAATGACTAACTTACTCTTTGATCTAACGTATTGTAATTAATTTACTCATTTTTTTAAATAAAGAAAACAATATAATCCAGCTCCTAGTATTTCAGAGTAATTTTAACTAATTTGGCCAATTATGTTTTGTAATAACTTAAAATCTAGAAAAATGATCCCTCAAACAACACCACCTTCAAACAAAGACGCATAATAGAAGCGGTGAACCAGAACCTACTTGAAACTAGAGCAATCCTTTATTTTTTCTGTGACCATATTATTAAGATCCTCGTGAAAAAGCAAAAGCATAGCCCTATAATTCATGTGTTTCTATTTTTAATCACTAAATTAGCATGAATAACCAGATTCAGTCAGATCTACGAAAAAGAAGTAAAACCCTAAACATAGAAGGCGCCATTCATAAACTCACCATTTGTTTCTCTCCAGAACCATACACTGGCGCCCACCTGACCAATTGGGGAGTGCACAAAATAAAAGCCTCTTAAAAATAATTCAGCCCTGAATGCATCATTCATATAATGTTATGTAATGTTAGAATAGCAAATCTGAGGCTGAAATGTTATTTTATATACGAGAGCCATTAAATGCATTCACCAACTAGTCAAAAGGCCCATCTGGAAATATCCATCCAAATTTGTGTAGGTTTTAGGAGTGTCCGTGGCATTGGCAACCAACTATAAAGATTATCCATTCTTGGAACAAACCTTTACGCTACCAGGAAAAATGAACAGTCAACGAACAACCTTGATCTTTGTAGCATGATCGAGAAGGTTTGTCTTTTTTGTCTAGACTTTTTAAGTGTCCGATTTCTCAATTTCTCTATTCACAGGAGTTAGTTTACTATTAAAGTTGAAAAATACGAGCAGTGGTGGACTCAGATAAAATTCTGAGGCTTAATAAAATTTCAAAATTTTCGAGAGTTTGAATTTCTTTTTTAAAAAATTGGGGTTTAATTAATTTTTTGTAAAATTAATGAAAATTTTCAAAGATTTTAAGAAAGTTTAATTAAAATTTTAAAAATTAAAAAGTACAATGAGAATTTTTAAAATTTGAGAGGACCTAATAAAATTTTCTAAAATTTTACAAAAATAAAAAGATTTTAAAATATTAGGGGCTTGGGGATCTGCGTCTAGTTGTGAGAAAATATTTTTAAATTTTTTATTTTGTTTTATAATTATCTTTAAAACTGCTTAAAATATGTATTTCAAATATGATGTTACAAAGTAAAAAGTTTACTAAAGATAAAATGATAATTTCACTAAAAGCATATCTCCAAAAAGCTAAAACTAAAATTTTAACTTTTTAATTTAGATTAAAATCTCGATTTAAAAATAAATTTTGATTTAAAAGAGGCATGTTTATCAATTTTTTATTTAAAATCGTAATTTAAATAAAAAAGTACTTCCTTAACCTAAAATCTTCTCCCTTATCCATGACCTCAGAAAACTCATCTCATCAAAGGATATATACTAGTCAAATAAGCTTAATCCAGATCAGTAATTTCTGCTTTTGAAGCAGGGGAAGAAATTATTTTAAGAAATTTCAGACATGATGAAGTGGGGCCTGGAAATGATGGGATCTAAATCTTTATAATCACTTTCTCACGCCAATTTGAACTAAAAACCCAAGGCAAAAACAAGTGGCAAAAGAAACCAGACATCAAAAACTAACCAACACCGCCCATTATTACCCCATCACAAGTGAGCGTATCTTAAACGCGCCCAACACTCAAGGAGAAGAAGTGTAAAATCGTAAATTACACAGTACCTGAGAACGCGCTGAGATGGCGGAGCTTGAGGAGAAGCAGGTCGTTGACGGAGGTTAAAATATCCATTCCCGTGATTATTATTGCTTGGTTGATTCGAAGAGTCTTTGTCGGCCCTCACGACTCGGCGGTCGACTCGAACCGTTGTTCGATTAACCGGGCCGGACTGATCGTCTTTGACTTGTATCTTCATACACCTCAGACGCTTCCGATTTCCCCACTGCAAAACGAAATCAGAAGACGACGCCGTTTGCTTGGCCGGATCCGAGCTGGATCTTAACAATCCGCCGTCTCCTGCGCCTCCGTTTCTATCTCTGCTGTAGTTGATGCTATTACCAATACCACTGTTATTGATCCTTAATGCGTCCTTCTCCATCGTTTTCTCCACCACACCTGACCCATCATGAAGAGTAAAAAATTGAGAAAAACAATTTTGGGAAAAGGCGTTGGATACAAATTCAGAATTAAAGTAGAAATGCCGAAAGGATAAAAAAAAAGATAGTAAGAGATTAGGGGAATTGAGATGTCGCTTCTCTTGAAACTTTCACGCAATTTCAAACAACAGTTGCCCTTGGATTAGCACTAGAATATGTGCATCGAACGACTCAGAATTTACATAGAAATTTTTCAAAAAAAAAGGGCCAAAGACTGATGAAAAGTTCAAGACGGGAGAAACAGTTTTTTGTTTTGTTTTAATTTTCTCTTGGATTCCTGGTAACCAAACAGGAATTCATTGACTAAGAAGAAACGCGATGAGAAAAAAAACTGAAAAGACGATTCAACAAAATCGGGAAAACATCGCAGCCAAAGAAGAAACGATGTTTCTCAGTGGTGATTTAAGGACGCGAAAACCAAAACCAAAACAGAGATCCAATCTGGAGGAAAAATCTTGGCGGAACAGATTAAATTCTTCTTAAAATTGTTTGAAATATCCATAGACGGACATGGAAGAGAACATATTAAAATTATCAGAAAACGAAAACGAAAACGAAATAAACAACACTTCCAAAGTGAAATTAAAATCTGAGGATAAGTAATCCCAACGTTCTGCAGAAAGATGTGTTGAAGGTCGCTAACGTTCTCGGGAAAAAAATCAACTCTGTCAAAAAAATTCGATTCTTGATCAAATCCAAGCTAGAGAAAACCAATTGGTAGAACAGAGAGTGTTCTAAAAATAGAAGCCGGGGAAGAAACAAAATAACCGTGACTTCTTTTTCTTCTTTTAACAAAAAGCTTGCCATAACAATGGCGAGAGTCAATTCCCATTAGATGGAACTAGAATCGGTATTTGGATAGTCAGATTCCTGATCTTATCTCATACCTGAATTACTCAGGCTTAGCCGTTACAACTTTGCTTCTTCTAGTCTATAAACACAAATCTACTTCAAATTTTCAACAAAATAATGACATTTGCAGCCTATTCCTCCGAAACTCTCTTGTGATTGTGATGAAGGTTCTAATGTTTGAATATGTCAGCAATTGATCTGCTTATTTGCAGATGAATTCAGTTGAAATTTCTCCCCGAAGTAGCTCTTCTATCTTCCAAATGTATCTGTCAAACAAGAAAAATTGAAGAAAGACAAAATTATTTCCAAAAAAGAAATCGAAACGTAACGGTAGTTCCAAATCTCTTGAACTTTGTTCACCGTTTTTCTTACAGATTCTCAAAAACTTCAACAAAATAAAAAGAAATCTTCACGATTAGTTATCAGAACCAGCAAAAAACTTCCCTCCAATCTCTTCAAGTGTATCTGCAGAAAAGAAAAATCGAAAATCGTTGTTTAACAAGTTATCCATTGGAAATAGGTAACAAAAACTCATCACAATAAATTAAAACACAAACAATCTCAACTCTCAATTACACACCTAACAATTCCTCAAATCCTTCTCTCGTCTCTCTTTCACTCCCTCGCTTGGTTTAAAATTCAGATCCTCAACATTTATTCATAAATTAACATCAGCTTTTGAATTTTTTTTTTCCTTTAGGAAATTTCTGTTTGGTTCACGAGAAAGAGAAGAAGAAGGAAGTAGAAGCAAATTAGCAAAGAACATAGAAAATAAACAAAAGAAAAAATTGATTAAACGAAATGCGCTCTCTCCCTTCCAATAGCCAGTTTTTATACCTCCTCTCACCCCTCCGTTACACCACAGAGGGTTTCATCACCGTGAAATCCAATCCGTTCATCATTAATCCAACGGCTCATATTCCCCAACCCTAAATTCGAAAAGTTAACTCCGTCTGTATAACGATTCTCGTTTCAGGATTTTCTTTTGCCTTACTCCTCTTTAACGGCGTTAATAGATCTAGCGGAATCTTCAAACAACGCTGGAATAATAATATTTTTATTTTTTCTTTAATATTTTATTTTGTTTTATTTTAATTTTGTCGCTGCCGGGTGAGGTGGTGCTTAGCACAACAATGCAACAAGTTAACTATGGTTGGTTATGTAAACTCGGGTGAACTGACCATGGTTAATGTAAACCGGGTCTGTTCTTGTAGGACAGTTTCGTAATTCTTGGTGGACTTTTGAATCAAACGGTAATTATACTTTTCCCACATTATTTATTTTTTGCAGTCGAAATTAGGATGTGACTAATTCCCCCATTATGAATATCCTACGTAAACATAAGCAACAGATATGAATAGAGATTAAATCCTTGATCTTATAATTTAAAGATGAAGTAAACAATCACTATGTTATACCTTACGATTATTTTATTTTTAATGTTTATCCGTTGTGACAAAAAAAATGTCACTTCCTCTTTTGGTGAGGTTCATCGAACCCTTGTCACGGTCGGTGATAATTTTCTTAATTATTAAACGTATAATAATAAATTTAGTTTTTAATGTTTATATTTTTAGTAATTTTTATTTTTATTTTTATTAGTTAAATTTTGTTATTAATTTTTAAAAAGAGTCAAATCATTTTTCAACGTAAATATTAATTAAAACATTAATTTTAATGATATTTGTGTGGTAACTCACGTGAACAATCCACATGTATTTTATGCAAATATAATACTATTTGTCTTATTTGTCACATTAAAAATCATAAAAAATAAAAAACATGAAGTATATTTGGATTGACATGTGTGTTGCTATTTTTAAATTTTAATAATTTAACTAATAATTTTCATTAAAAAACAATTCGATTCTTTTTAAAAATTTGATGATTAAATTCAACTTTTTTAATTAAATGTGAAATTGATAGAAAAATATAAATATTAAAATTTTATTCAAATATACTCATATATATATATATATATATTATCAAGAGAAAGTTCAAGGAATTAAACCCACTTTCCAAATTTGTGTTTTCAACATTTTGGAATCTTATTAGTAAATTTAACTTCTTTCAAAACATAGAAAATTTAGGAACTTTATTTATTAAAATATTTAGAAAAGTTGGTTTTAGATATTCTGTTTTGGGGTGCTTTTTAAAAATAAATAAGTTGAATTATTTTGATTGAAAAATTAAAAGACAATAAATAATAATGTAACAAAAGAGATTGGCATGTCACTGGAACGTGTAGTTGATAATGGTAATTAAGTAAATTTAATTATATCAATATTTAAAAGTCTTGATTTTTTTTATTAAAAATAAAATTTGATGACAATTTTTTTATGATTTAATTTGTGTATTTTTTTGAACAATTTCACTAAAGGTTTTGGCCATATCTGTTTATTTTTACGCAATGCTTAGAACTATCTATAATCCCTCTAAAAGGATAATACGCTTCAGTACACTCGAACTCACGCCCTCTTGTATTGATAACAATACCCATATTAATCAAGTTAAGACTCAATCAGCATGAAGTGATATATTCAATCGACTAGATAAAAAATCTAAAGTTCCATTACTTTGATTTAGGATCCAAATTTTGATTCCTTGATTAAAAGGAATGTGAAATAGGAAAAGCTCATGAGACGTTTGCCAAATGGTAAGGAAAAAACTGAGTAAAAAAAAAACAATTATGTTAAGCGATTTTGGCCTCATTTAGGAGAAGTTTATAAAGTGTTAGTTGATTCAGAATCAATGAAATATTTAACAAATATGATATTATCTTTTATAAGGATTTTTCTTCTATATTTATCAAGAGATAAATAGTTTAAAAAGTTGGCAATATCATAGAAAGGAAACAACTCACTGATGCCCGAATAAGCAAACCATCAAAGAAACTGAAGAGTTTGCAAACAGTGGAGTTTGAACCTTGTTAAAGGGTTGACTCATTTGGAAGAAGATCTTAAAGTTTTGTCGTTTAGACGTACCTCAGGTGGTGCCATACTTTCAAGCATGTGGTCTATATACCTTAGGTTGGTGGACTACGTAATTATTGTTATACATTATACTAACACTTTCTTTTAAGCCTTGTAGGTCTTATCTCCACCCAGCTTTAAAACCACTTAAATTGGCCCAAAAAAAAAAAGAAATTTTTTAGTTATATATTTTAAAATTTATATAATTTATCTCACCAAAATTTGAAAATGATCCACTAAAAGTTTTATAAAAATAAATAAATCTCACTCTACCCACTAAAACCCCAAAATCCATAATCATTTTATTGTTTTAACACTTATCACTTTTCTTTTAAATTTATCTTATTCTCTCACACACTCTCTCTAGAATTTCTTCAAGAAAGTGATTAACCTTTTAATACTTTCAAGCGAGTCTCCCTAATTTGATGATAACTTTATTTTCTTTTCAAGTTTTATTTATTAATCTCTAAAATTTTAAGATTGTGGCTTTTCTTGTGATAATTTAGAATTTTTATGCAAGATTTAGTTTTTTTAATTTATTGAATGATTTTGAGATATTGATTTTGTGTGAAATACTGGCATGTTGAGCAATTGTTTTAAAGGTTAACTAATAGAAATCCTTAAAGAAATTAAGATTAGTTGTATTTATATAATCTTAAATTTCTTAAATATTGATTAGAAATGTAACATTCTTATTTAGAAATTGTTGTTGCTAGTGTGATTGTTGTGAATCTTGTGTTTGAAAATTAACATGTTGCATACTCGTGACACTAAAAAATACTTAAGTGATTTTTATTTTGTGAAAGAAAATTACTAGTTGTGTGTTGGCTTCATAAAATTTTTGTGCTTATTGCTTAGATTTATTTATTCTAAATGTTTAACAGGAATGAGAAAATATTCTAAAAAAAAGTTTACTAGTGAAGTAGAGGAAAAGCAACAAGAAAAAAAAAAGTGAATAGCCAAAAGGAGATTCAAACCAATTTGTAAAAGGATCAAAAGAGTCAAGTTAAGTTTAGCATTGAAAACCTTCCGATCGATCCAAAATTGAGAACTAAGATTACAGATTATCATCCAAATGATAGAGATAATATAAGAAGGGCACATTTTTAATAACATTGACAAAAAGAAGATAATTCAACAGTTTCAACACATGAGAAAGCATGCAGGACAATTGTAAAAAAAGGTACGCGTTATTCAAAATTATTTGATGTACCTTTTGTTTTAGTTATTGTTTTAATAGTTTTGTAATAGTCTTACATTTAACCATATAGATCGATTTATTAATAACTAATATTTAGTTTATATGACTATTATAAATACTTTGGTTTTTTTTTCAAATTAACCCCACAACCCAATTTTTCTAGCTCCGCCCTTGTCTTCACCAATTGAGGTGCTCCCCCTCTGTAAATTGTACATGGCTCTTAATAGAGGAGGGAGACAAAACCCCAACCATGAGTACAATACCTAACATTATTGGGGGTTCACACAACTGTTCAATAGATGACACTTCAAAAATTTTCCCAAAAGAGTATCCCTCTTAATAAACCCATACATTGAATGAGGCATGAGTGCAAGTTAGGCTAAGTGGTGGCATTTTCCACCCATAAGTGCTATAAGGCATGAGTTTGAGTTCAACCATGTGCGACACCCGTGGTTTACTCTCTCAAACACTTGATGAGGTGCTCCCATTTGCACATGGTTTACTTTTTGAAACACCTAATAAGGTGCTCTCACTTTATCCTTAAATCGCATTTTCAAGCACTCGAACTTTCGAAAGGTTAAGAGATAAAACCGTTACTAAAAAAAATTACCAAACTTGTTAAGAGGTCCATTGGATCCGAATAGATTATATTTCGCATTTTTTTCTAAAAAATCCGTCCACCAAATTATAATTTATTTATAAATTATTTATAAGTTAACTACATCAATAGTAATTCTGAGTAAAGACAATAATTGCAACATCTCATATAGTTCTAACTTTAATAGATATTGTGAAATAGTTATTTTCATCTAAATCATGTAATAAGTTTTTTTAAATATTTTTAAAATATTTTAATGAAGAATCAAATAAAATATCAAAGAATTATTCAGTAAATATTCATCATATTAAGTATTATAAAATGCAATTAATAAATTTTTTAAAATGACAAGTGGCATATAATAGCATATAGTAATTATTTTATAAAGTAAAAGGCTGCGAAAATGTGATATATTATACTTTTTTTTTATATTTAAAATTCTTTACAATCTTACAGTAATTAAGATAAGTATCTGCCATTAATGAATTAATCACACATAGAGGTACTCATGGCCGGGTCAGATCAAGTTCGAGTTGAATCTAAACATGATATAAATATATTTTATGTTTGTCTAAACTTGATTTGAAATCTAGACCTAAAATTGTTCAAACCTGCCCATATTTGTAAAAAATTAATTCAAGCGCCCATATTTTTTTTTATTTTAAAAATTATTTTTTTTTATTTTAATATTTAATAATTTTATACATTTTTATTTATTAAATTTTTTTATATTGTCATCTTAACATTATGTTAATGTTTACATTAGAATAGTATCACATATTTAGTATAAGTTTATTTTTTAATGTGTTCTAAATTACATAATATATAAAATAACATAATATAAAACATTATAAATTTAAAATGGGCTCGGGCCTTCAATGTTCAAGTTCAAGCCCGGCCCATATTTTAAACGGGCATAATTTTTTGCCCAAATCTATTTTCGGGCTTGATAATTTTATCCAAACCCTTCCATATTTCAAACGGGCTTAAACAGGTAACCTGACTCACAAACAAGTCTAATCACGCCTATATAACTATTAGGCATAATTTTGAATTTTCAGCTCTAATAAATTGTAGGCATAATACTGTAACGGTTAGATTTTTGTCGCAACAAAAGAAAACAATTGTTAGTCACCGATGTCCTGCTTAAATCATCACTAGCTGAAGTCCATTCCTTGATATTTTAGGCAAAATACTGTAATGGTTAGGTGTTTATTTATAAATTAATTTTTTTTTATCAGAAATCCTTTTGATATATGTTACTCTTATATTTCACTTCAACATTGTATTAAAAATAGAAGTTGTAACTAGTAATTAAGTGGTCTAATTTAACAATCTAAGCTTATCAATACCCGAATGATAATCGAGATTTTCTTGTAAAGTTGAAATCATCATCCACAATATTCAACTTCGACTTTCATCATACTTGAATGTATAAAAAAAATGATAAGATTATTGATTGGATTGAATTAAAACAAGAAATATTGGACTAATTGATTTGCATTGCTTCCTAACAGAGTCAACTCATTCATGTAAAATTTCTATTAGGAGAGGCTTGGTTCAAGAAATGAGATTACAAGTGTTATGTTATGTTTAATTCATTTGATTGGAGTACCTAAAATTTAGGTGCTCAATTGATTAAATGTATGGTTCTCTAGAAAACATAGTTTACTAAATTGTTCTTCTAATAGAATTTGTTTTTATAAGTTTAGTTCATTTAATACTTTTTAATCTCAATTTTCATAAAATTATGATAAATTATTTTATTTTTATTTTTTATTACAATTTATATATTAATAAGTAAATATATTATGTTGAAATAAATTTATAAATCATAATTATAATAATTTATGAAAATAATTGCACCACCAATCATAATTATAATTATAATCATAATTAATATACTAATAAATAAATAAATTATTAGGATAAATATAATCACTATAATTTTAAAGTACGACTACTATTTCACTGTCAAGAAAAACATATTTTTGTTTTTAGTTAATTTTAAATTTTATTTAAATAAAAATAAAAATAATAAATATAATAAATATAAAGGATAAATTAATCTAAAATTTAAAATCATATCTTTAATATAAGATAATCTAATAAATAGATCGTAATGAAATTATGCTCTATATTACGATATTTTAATACTATTTAAGAAATTTTAATGAGTGCAATTTTATTTCGAAATATATCGTAATATTAAATTTGACACGACCAAACCAATCGTACTACTACGATGTTTGTTGATATAAGAAAACGCTACTAGGCTTAAAAATAGAGGCAAACACGTGGAAAATTCAAAAAAGAAAAAAAATAGATGTCGCATCCAAATTATGATTTTATTTTAATTAGAAGCCTAAATTACAAGCTTGAAAAGACAGAAATAACCATTACACTTAAAGAGTGGTGGCTGGTTGGTGGAGGACTTTTTCGTCTATAACAAAATATCATAATTTAATTTTGAATTTTAATTTCTCAATAGGACGGGTAAGTATGCCTGTCGGGCGGCTCAAACAGTAAGAAGAAGGCAAGTTGCCAAATTGAAATTGGTTTTATTTATTATTTATTCTTTTTAAAATGTTTCTTAATTGGAATGGTAGTTTAACTATTGTTAACACTAATTTTTAATTTGATTAATTTGGTTTATATTAAATATATAATTAAAAATTATAAAAATATATTTAAAAATGGAAAAAAATCGTTTTAATCTGTATTTTGTTTAGTTCAATCAATTCATATCAGTTTGTCGATTGTTGATATAGTAATATAACAATGAGATATGAAGGAGAGAGTGGTAGATTCTACGAAGACTGGTTCACCCAATCTGAATGGAGAGCTGGAGGTAGGAAGGATTAGAAGTGAGGAGAATGCTTGAAGGTAAGTTGACAGTGTGTTGACTAAGCATCTCTGGATAATCAATCATTTCTTCATCGTTCTTGAAAGTATTTATAGGTGAGGGTCTCATCTAAGATGACGTTAACGTGTTTGGGCTAATCGTGTGGGAGCAAATGTCTTCGATGGGATGAGGAAGTTTGTGATGGGACAATCCTGTCATTTACTTTGACTTGATGGTATAGAACAGTTGAGCTCACGTGGTGTTCGGTAACCAACAACTTCATGTTCCCAATGAAAGCCTGAAGACCTAGGTATCAGATGGTATCTTCGGAGAGGAGGACTTGTGAACGACTTCTTAGTTTGCTGTCAACAAGCTTACTACTCGAATGCCTTTTTGACTTGTCACGTGTTCTTACACGAATGGTGGTATAACATGAATAAATTAATCTAATCCCTTTAATCAAATCGATCTCTCAACTGATTCTCGATCTAATTCAAATAACATTGGTGATTTCTTTTTCCTGCTTTTGGCTGTTATTATTAATTATTGCAATTTCCTTTTTTATTTATCTGCTTTTGATGTTGTATTCCGCTGAAGATGGAAAATTTGGATATCTTTGAATAGTATTAGAAACCAAAAAAAAGTTGAAAAATGAGAATTGTGAGCTAACACTAATAAAATTTGTCTAGATATAAACATGAGTTTGAATTCGTCATTATGAAACTAAGCTCAAGTTATTAAGCGACTTTGAGTATTTTATAATATTTTAATATTAAATTATTATTTTATTCTTAAAATATATCCATATAAAATGTAAACCCTAAAGCTTGTTATTTAAATATAAAAAAAATTATATATGAGACGAGTTTCAACTTGAGCTCGAGCATGTAAATCATGTAAATAAACTTAATTGAGTCAAACTCAAATAGTTCGAATTTGGTTCGAGCTCAAACTTTTATAATAATATTGTGAATGCCTTGATGGATCAAATTTTTCCAAGAAAGGGATGAATTAGTATTTAACTATTTTCTAAAGGCTAAGCTAAAACCGATCCATTTTTCAAAGATAAATGCGAGTAATAAAGTAAGTGTTTGCGAAATATAAGCTATCAAGAAGAGTGAATAAAACTTATACAAAAATTTACAATAAAGTTCTCAATAAAATTTGTACAAGAGAAAGATGTAGAAAAGAAAGCTCTAATAAATTTTCTCTTGATTTCTTGTATGGGTATGAGTTTATTGCTTTTTGAAGTGTTTTTGAAATATATTTATACCAAAAATTTAATTTCTAACCTTTGGAGCCATCGGGGATGAAAAATGATCGTTGAAAGTAAAAAAATCATGTTTTGCAGTAGTGTAGAAAAGCTAGTTGTTAGCCATAGGGGATCGATCCCTTGGGCAAATCAATCCCCCACCTTTCTCAAAACCTCATTTAGCTACTCAATTCAGGGGGACCAATCCTATGCCATTGCCTTGGGGGATTCCCTGTGTCTCTAAAATGTTGAAACAATTCTTTGAAACACTTTAAATTAATTTTAATTTAGCTCAAAATTATTTTATAAATATCAAATCATTTTAATAAAAGTGTTTTTTGAGATTTAAAAGTCATGAAAATGTTTAATAAGATTCCAATAATATTTTCATAAAATGGTTTCGGAAAATATTGCAAATTTTATTATTAAACGTTGTTATATCAAAGGTTTGGAAAATGAAAACTAACATATTGGATTGAGTTTGAGACGAATTTTGTGCTACAAATTTCGAGTTAAGTTTAAGATCTAACTTATTACCGTTTGAGATCCATTTGATTACAACAATTGAAGCTAGTGATGCTTCGAGTAAGATTGTTAACATCTTTTTTTGGAAGGGGTTGGATTGAGATTTGTGTTTTGGGCTGGAAGTATGGAAGAACCTTTAAAACAACAGGAAACTTATGGAGATACCGAAACTAATGTTGTAGGAAACTTTCTGACACCTAAGTTGGAGGAAGTAACAAAGGTAATGTAAATAGATTTATCCAAAAAAGATTAAGGATATCCTATAAAAGTAATACATTTCTGACAAGGTCATTGGACAAATACTTGTTAAATAATTTTCGTAATAGTATATAATAAGGAAGAGCTCAGTCACAATACTTTAGTGACTTTAGTGGTTCATAATTAATAGGTAAAAAGTTGAAACTTCCGCTAGCTCGTTGAAACTATAAATGAATCACATGTAGAACCAAATGAATAGAAATGAATGGAAACGATGAAGTAAGAGAAATATATTTCACAATGAATGTGTTTTCTCATTAAGTACAAAAATAACTTGAGAATTAATTGAAGATTTTTGAATTATTATTTAATTATTTATAATTAAATAATTAAAATTCAAAATGAAATTAGATTAATTAGTCGTCATGAATCATTGAATAAAGAAATTAAATATATTTCCTCACGATTCTATTACAAGAAATTGTTATAACTTTAACGAATTAGAATTTGGCTGAGAAAATTATCTAATTGAGAAAGTAACTTAGTTAATTTAATTAATTTAATTAATTGATTAACTATCATTTATTTGAGAATAAAAAATAAATATTGGGTTGGTTTAAATTATAAAGTGCTAGATCAAAAGTTCAGAAAGCACATATAATTAGATCTAATACATGATAGGCCAATTTATCTGTCATGTAACATGAGGAGGTAACAACCCTAGTAAAATTATGAGAGTGTGCTGCCCTCCTCTCTCTCAGTTAGATAGAGAGTATGTTTTCTATTTAAATAATATTATTTATCAAAGATTTGTTCAAACAGGATTCTTGTACTTCCCTCTATAAATAGAGAGGATCGATTGACCTAAAAACACTTCATACAATCATAAGGTATTGTTATTCTACCAGAAAGTAGTGATAATTTATTTACTTAAAATAAATCTTATTTTCTAGAAATTACAATCTTTACTAGGAGAAAATTACTTTCCTACTAAAAGTAATTAAAATTTTTATTTTGTGTTTTGGTTTATATTACCCGAACCCTTGATAATAATTTGGTGCAATTAACCCTTTTATTATTATTATTTTATATACATTTGTTTACATGATTTAAAATTGAAACCCATGCTGGTTTTATCGTTTTGTGTCACTTGTATATTGAAATTACATAAAATAATTATATGCAACAAGGTTGAAAAAGATTTCTTTGTTTAAAAAATCTTATAGTTATCATATCGTGTTAATAGTTAGTGTAAATATATTGTCTTCTTGTATTAGACAACGATAATTGAAAAGTGAGGTACCTTCAAAATTTCGACACTCTTATAAAGCCACCCCAAGCAACTCTCGACACATTCACATGAAGAGTCGCTAACTTCCAGCCCGAGGAAAAAGGGTTTAAATTCCTGATAATGAGCCACGGAATTGATTGAATGATTTGTACTTAGGCCAATTACAAAACCCACACAGCCTGGATTATGCATATGTTGATATTATATATCCAACCAATGATGAAAGTTTTGAAGTGTCTTTGCTTAGACCCACCCGTCACCTTCCGAATCACTTCATCAACCTATTACTAATGGTAGATGAAAAACATGCCAAAATGGCTACTTTCAGCTCAGTTTCTTTCTTTATTTTTGTCCTTAAAGATGACAATGACCCAAGGGTGTCACCACCAAGCTCTTTGATTGGAAAATAGAGGGGCCTTCTCTTTAAGCACAAGTTAAAATTTTTATTCGTTCAGGGGTTTGTTGAGTGGTGGAATATTTTTTAAAGTAAAATTTTGATTTCGTAATTTAAGGACGGAAAAGTACAATGTTAAAATAAATTACTTTTCGTTTAATAATATGATTAGCTTCAACTTCAAATTTAATTAGAATCAAATGTAATTACCGAACAGTTTAATTTTCGTAAACTTTGGAACATTATCTTCAACAAAATAGGGTCTTCATGCAGTGTTTCATTTCTAGTATTAATTGGAAAAATATTAAGATAAGCTTATATTAAAGTATGATGCAATTTATAATTTAATTTAATAATACTTCTAAAAAAGCTAAAATAATTATATTTTTATTATTTTTAATTAATAATTATTGAATATAATATTAAAACAAAAATACGTAATTAATGCAGAACATATTTTTAAAATATAAAAATAAATGTTTTTTTAATTAAATCTTAGAGGAATTGAATACTTTTCCTTATATGTACTAAACAAAAAAAAGTAAAATATTCACCAAGTCCCTATATCTTTTGTAGATTTTAGAATTTAACCACTCTACTTTTATGTTAATAAATTTAGTCTCTTTTTTTTGAATTTAAAATCCAGGTCCAATTATTAACATGATTAATATTATTTTATCAAATTTGTTGGTTTGGTATTTTAAAATTAAAAAAATACTCAATTGGTAGGCATGTAACAAAAAGATGTTGTAATGACCTAAATTTAATAATAAAATTTTAACAATATTAACAATTGGGTCTGTTTTTAAATATGAAAACTAAAGGAATTAAATCCTAAAAATTAAAAATAGGACTAAATACAAAAGTAAAAATATATGTATAGGAGTTGAAGAAAAACATTAAAACCAAATATGTCCGTTACAAACAGTCTCAATATCCTTTATCCTTTATGCAACGTAAGAATAAGTGAAAAAAATTCCAATATCTTTAAGCAAAGTTTCGGATTCAAAACTTGAAAAAAAGAAAAAAAAAACTGCAGTGACAAAGTTTTACCCTTGAGAGATTTAAATAAATTCGAATCTAAATTGAAAGATGCTACACCAAAAACATCACATTTTAGGCTTTGCAATATTTCATTTGAATCATAACTGAAGCACATTAATTTAAATGAAGCATGTCTGGTTCAGTGTGGCTACCCAACAATTTTGGGCAGAAGCAATCACATGAATAATCATAAAAATGCAGAGAGTTTATATATATACATATCTCTTAGGAAAACACATTATGAAATACAACATCATCAAAGTTAAGGTCTTCCAACAGTTGACAATTCTGCTACATTTTATGCACTGAACCCTTTCTCAACAGAACCCCAATGTCCTGAAGGAATGTTGACACAAGCTTGTGCTGATGCCTCACCCATCTTTTCTGTCTCAATTCCAGCATTGCAGATGTTCGCAAGGGAACGCATGTGTTTCATCCCGTACTGTGCCAGTGATCCGCAGTGCGTCTCAAAGGTTCTTACCTGTGTCGATGGACAGAGCATCTTCGTAAGTTGCATGATGAGAAAAAGGAAAATGAGGAAGAGGGACTTGGAATCAAGGATATTACCATTTTCTTAAGGCATTTCCAGTCATCAACAAGAGGTTGACCAGTTGGTCGAACAGTGTTTAAAACTTCAGGGCCTCTTTCGACTCCGAATAACAGCTTTCCAATGAGTTGTATACTGTTGTCTACATGCATTCTGTGGGACATGGCTTCCATAACCTGCTTTTGAGCTTCAACCTTCCTAACCGAGCCATCAGGTGCCTTGCGATACTGCACAATAGGTTCGAAAATAACTTGAGTGGGATGAGCTCTAAACTAGCAGTTCAGCTTTCAAAGTACGGAACAAAGTGTTCATATCTTACACTCATTCACAGTAATTTCCGATGCAAGAGACATAAGATACAAACCTTATCCCAGAAATGGACAAGATCAGCATCGCGCTGATTAACAGCTTTGGTGGGTGGCAACAAGGAGTTCTCATCGATGAATTTGAAGTTATCGTTAGCAGGATTGGTACCCAAATATGTGAAGAGATTGTCCATGCTAATTCCTATATCACCAAATTGCATAACATGAGAACCATATGCAGAATTGCCATTGATAGTCCTCCTTTTTACCTGTAAAGACCAGAACAGTGAAATTTCACCATATAACTCAACCGGGTAACCATTTGGATTTTAGCATAATACTGAATAGACCCATTGGCACTTGAATTCAGTGTCAAAGGAACTTAGACCGACCTCTCATTTTCAGTATATAGTTTCATATTTATTTATATCTATATAGCAGTAATAAATAACTACTATAGGAAGATGACATTGAAGTC
Organism: Gossypium raimondii; assembly: GCF_025698545.1. NCBI lineage: Eukaryota > Viridiplantae > Streptophyta > Magnoliopsida > Malvales > Malvaceae > Gossypium > Gossypium raimondii. The sequence continues at coordinate 51,294,283 of NC_068571.1, forward strand.
GCAATTTTTTTTTTCTCTTTTTAAGAAAGGAAAGGAACCCGCTCATGCAAAGCATAGATTTAAAAAAGCCTTACAAATTCATATTGCTGGTGCAAAGTCTCCTTCCGCAGATTATGTATGTCGCTGCTCAACAAGACACAGAACATTAAAAATACATTCCGAGAGATGTAACTCAACTATTTAGAAAAAAAACTGATTCCTTAGTATTATATATCCTAATTTAATCCAGATGATATCAAAAGAATCAGAATATATCCACCTACTTTGCCTCTGATTTTTGTATTTGTTTACCAAATTCTTAAAGAAATGAAATAAACTGAAGATGCTACACTTAAATCTATCGAAAACAGATATAGGCAATAGGCTTCAACTTCAAAAACCTCGCAGATTCAATGATCCGAAGGGTAGATGAAAAATTATATGTACCTGTCCTCCATCCAAGCAACACTGTACAAGTCTCCCAAGCAGGTTTCATACTCTGGGGGAGGACTTGGATACTCTCCAGGACAATAGGTTCCCCAGCTACTCTCGACTGCATTTGCCGCAGTCGTTGCATAGATGTTCAAACCCTCGGGAAGAAGACCCTCAAAGATACTTCCAGATTCACAAGCTTCAAGATAGAACACCTACAAAGTTACATACAGAGAGACAAGAAATTAAAAATTACGACATAGTGATGAACAAGACATCTAGAAACCGACAGATATTTAGAACAAAAAAGTTTACCAAGCTTTTATAGGTTCCGGAAGCATGTTTTTTCTTTAAAACATCAATCAAATCATCAGCATAAAGATAAGGTAAGGTAGGCATGCCTGGATTAACACACAATTCATCATTATTCATTAGCAACTCTATAAACCAATATTAAGTTTCAAGCTGAATGACATATAAGAATCCAAGGTAATAGATATGAAGTTAATGACCATGCTAATGAGAACTAACCAAGTACACCAGGACCTCCATGGTCAGAGTAATATATGAAGATATGATCATTGGGGCCACTATTAACAACTTTGCCGCTACCCCCTGTAAGAGCAGATTTGTTTCCAAGGATAGCAGCAAAAAAGTTGTTAACAGTAACATTTTCTCCAGTGTAATCCTGCATAAGAACATCAATTAGGCATACAATTTATAATCTTTTTAAAGAATATTACAAGTAACCATGAAAAAAGAATAAACCTTTGGAACACCCTTATAAACATCATCACCATGGGGATTGTTAATGATGATTCCAGGTCTAGGGTTTTCTTCATTGTAGGCAATATCATCATACATAAAAACAATGATATTTTCCTCTTTTAGGCCACCATTTCTCAACAGTTGATAAGCATGACAAACATCAGCCTGAAACAAATATATAGATACATATGTCCTTCAAAATTAATACGACCCATCAATCATTATGAATTAAAAAACAATAAATTCATCATAAAATTCCCCAAAATAAGTAACTTTTTTGACAAATTAGACTATTTATGACCTGATGCCTGTAATTCCAATATCCATTAGATCCGGCAATCAAGACCGCCCATCTCGTGCCTTCAACTTCATCATCGTCGCCCCCATGGAAGAACTTATTAGCTTCTGAAGGTAACCGGAGTATGTCTCCGGTTACATCTCTACCGGCTGAGACAATTCCGGTCAACGACAACAAGAGAAGAATCGCACCAACCACAAGAGATGTCATGATTTGGCCAAATTATAGAGAACCATAAAAAGGAAACAGATTCTTCAAGCCTTTTGCAGCTGGTATACATAGATATGTTTACATTATCATATATAGTAAAGGATACGTAAGGGGCCCAGAGCTACATTATCTATAATTTTTTTATAGAAATGTGTGCTTGCATCTGGGGCGTCGATGTTGATGATTAGGAATCGTATATAATTGGCGGTTGTGATGAGAGTTGCTTAGAAAATTGGGTGAAGGCCCATTTAAAATTTTTATGGGCTTTCTCTCCGACTGGTTATTTTCCCGAGAAAATGAAAACCCAAAATCGGCTCATATTATTCAGTTGGGCTTCCCTTTGCATTACATAAACAAAACCGAAAAATCCCCACTAATGTACACTCAAAAACGTTCGCACGTTCACTGAAAGCTCGGCCGACAAACTTCTCCATTGTCCATTTAAAGGCCATAAAATTTAAATTTTTTGGGATTGTTTTGGTTTTGAAATTCTTGATGGAGAAAGGAGAGAGCATATTGGAAGCGATTTACGAAGACGAAGATTTAGGAGATGGAGAAGATGTAGAGATGGTTGACGTTGAAGAAGGAGAGCTCGTGGAATGTTGTAACTCGGGAAATGATCGGGAAAAAAGCGGCTCTGCTGCTGTTAATGGTGAAAATCAAGTGCCCCATAGTAAAAATAAAAAGCGCCGAGCAAATAAGAGGAAGAATAAGAGAAAAAAGGGTGGTTCTGGACATAAACCTTTGGATATAAACCAGTAATTCTCTATGAAAATTTTTTCTTCCATCAAAACATGGTTAATTTGTTGATAAATTGATAAATATGGGTTTTGCAGGTTTGTGTTAGATACTTGTAGACGATTAAAAGAAAAGAAGTCATACATGGTGTACAACGCTGTGGGGTGCTTGGGGGTTTCTGCATTGAGTGATCTTGTCGTGGAGGTATATTTTTTACTCAATTATCTGTGTTTATAATGTACAATCTAATGATGGGTTTATGTTTATCACTAGTATCCCATTTGCAACTGATAAAGGTTAAAACATTGAGCTTTTCTTTTGATTTTGGAGCTATGTTGCTCGGATTTTTCATTTTCCTATATGTGCTCGACACATGTGATATGACCTTTGAGTACAGAAAAATCTAACCATACACATGTCGGATACATATACCCAAGTATTGTGTAACATAGTTTTGGAGATTCCTTAATTTGGTGTCTGGTGTGGAAAACAATTTTCATCATGGCCATGGCTCATAAGATTGTTGTGTTGAAGTCCCTCACCTTGGCTACCATTGCTTGATGTATATATAGGAATAAGCGGAAATTCATGACTTGTTTCTTCTTCCTTATGCCCTTTTTACCTCTGTTGCAAATTATAGTTTTTGTTATATGTTATGATAATCTCAATATATCCTACTGTACTATTCCATGCTCGGTTTGATACTTTCTTTCCTTCATTTTTCCTATTGCAATTTTCCTTCTGGGATGGTATGTTGAAATACAAAGTTCCCAGGTGTGTGCAATTCAATCTTGTGGAGGTCAGATGACTACCGATGGAAAACGTTGTCGGACAGGTGGTGGCATATTATGGAATATCCTAAAAGTGCGACAACCCGCTGCTTATCGCGAAATAATGAAAAAAACCAAGGACTTCGAGGTGCGTATTAATAGTCACTTCAAGTACTAGCCTTTTCATTAGCTTATGAATAAATACATACACATGTGTATGCATGAGAGCTTTCTGATTCATCCAGCAATCAGATGTCTAAATAATTGTCTGGTTTATGTCCAAAGGTAAACCGTTAGCGGTTAAAGCCTGATGTTTCTTATAGTTTGGCTACCTAATGACTAATCTAATTGCATATGACATGTTCCTTTACGTTGAAATATAAGTATGATTCAAGCAACTCTTGTTTTTGATGTACTAGCCATTGAACTTGGGTTTAGATTTCCAGGCCTTGGTTCTTGTTTCATGTTATGAGTAACCAAAGCTAGTAATTAGTTTCGTTCTTCGAATTGTAACATCGAATATGTGAGTTGTGGTATTTATAATTTTGCAGAAGCAATTCAAGCAACAAAATGTCGGACGAACACTAGCACAGAACAAAGAGAGCTCGTCCCGAGAAACTGCTTGCAATCTGACTAATGGAACCTCGGTAAGTGTTTTGGAAGATTCTCAACTGCTTCCACAAACTCGGGAAGAGCAGTTCAGTACCGAAGGAACACGAAAAACTGTTCATGACAGGATTAGGGTTCCTGTTTCGTATGAAGACATTCTTGGTGAGGATCTAAAAGAAGATCAATGTCATCAGTGACTAAACTTGAGTTTGGATTGCCATCGGTTTAGAACGCATATAATTGTTGATAGAAGGGATTTTCTCTTATTTGGGAAACTACATATGAAAGTATCATTAGTTGTTCTTGAATCATAATTCACTTTTGGAATAAAATGGTTGTTATTAGGGTATAAAAGGCCCTTTTTTGCAAGGTTAAATTTTTTGTACTGCCGACCTAAAACAATTTATCTAATCAAATCAATTTAACATTGATAGGTCGATTCAATAATGAATTCTAATAATCAATAATTGACCAATTTAACATCATAATTGACTAAACCAATAAAATTGAGTTAACCAATTATCAATAGAACTTTTTTGACCAAATTCGTCTTCCACAAAATAAGAAGATAAACACTTGCATGAATGCAAAAACCATCAAATCCAGATAATACCACAACAAAACAATGAAATTATTCATATTTCATACCCATTTAAATCCGAAACAAAAACTGAAGTTCCAAATGATACAGGAAGTACAGTCACCATGCAAAGTAATAGAAACCCCATGAACTTTTATAATCAAAAGCTTTTCTTAACAATCTCCATCTACATGGCATTTCACCAGAAAGTTTGATTTTATTTATTTGTTACTCAACACTGCAAAATGCAGTGCAAATAGCCCTGAAGTAACTTGCAAATTTTCTTACTTGGACCACCAATGGAGGAAATCCTTGCGCCTGTTGATCTTTTTCTGCAATTGAAGAACTCCGTACAATAACGCCTCTGCAGTGGGTGGACAACCAGGAACATAGATGTCAACAGGGACGATTCTATCGCAACCTCTTACAACTGAGTATGAGTAGTGGTAGTACCCACCACCATTTGCACAACTTCCCATTGAAATCACCCACCTAGGCTCTGGCATTTGGTCGTAAACCCTACAAATATTACAAACCATTAACTAAATTACCAAAGCCGAATCAAATTTGCATAACCGAAGACTGGAAAACAAACAGGAAATATGAAGACAGGCAGGAAGAAGAAGCAAAAATGGAGACACAGTGTTGATTCTTTGCCAAGTCATTCACATAATTCATAGAGAATCCCTCGAGCCTAGATTAACAAACTTCAAAATGAAGAATTTGTAACATGCACTACCAAGCAACAAAATTTGGGGAATGCTAATAAGAATCTTAATATTCAAAGCAGAGAGTGGGATGCCATCAGGGGTGAAAACTTAATAGGTTGGATTTGTTCAACACAACAAAGGGAATAAATCATATTTGTCAAAATACCATTAAAACAAGAAAACTTTTCATGGACATCCCACTCTGAATTCACCATCAGACGTTTAGGCTACGGCTGTCATGAGACAAAATTGTATGCCAAATAAGCTAGCTCAGTCTGGATTTGGGTAGTTCTCCACAAGTCCAGAAACACCATAAAATAAAAGTTAAAAAAAAAATCAATGTGTACTAATATGTTTGTAATAACTATGAATCTTCTTCCTAAAACATCAAGCCCCAGTTAGACCACACGAACTTATCCAGGACCATTCAAGCTTGAGCTTCAGGTTTTACACCATTAAGATCTATGTTTTGTCAACCAAGCTACGGGCTTAAAAGATTACAGATACATAGTTTTTTATGTTACTAACTCTTCAACAATTCTCCTGATAATCAGAAAGAAACGCATAAGTTGAATAGAGCAATAGAAAAAATATACATAACCTTCTCGATTTATGTATCATGTTAAAGAAGAAACAGCCTCAAGTAGCTTTTCAGTTCATTTTTAGTTTATGTATCATATTCCCAAAAACAATCCACCAATTTCAAAGAAAAAATCATCTTCCAAAAATCAAAGCAATTCAGTCACAAATCAAATTGTAAATATATCCTTAACACAAATCAAATAGAGGGTTCACGAATTGAATTTTGCGATTACGCCTGTATTGTATTAGGCTAAAAACCCAACGAGCTAAGAAAAGGTTGGGACTGCAACAATCACATTCTCATGAAATCCCAAATCTAATATACAGATCAAAATAAAGGATCATAAATTAACTTTTTTTTTAATGAAACCCTAAGAATGAGATGAGATCATACTTGCGAAGAGCAGGGGCCATTTTGTTGGTGAGAGTGCCAGCGACAATCATGCAATCGGATTGGCGAGGGCTAGGCCTAAAAATGACACCAAAGCGATCGAAGTCGTAGCGAGAAGCACCGGCGTGCATCATTTCGACGGCGCAGCAAGCGAGGCCGAAAGTCATGGGCCATATGGACCCACGACGGGCCCAGTTCAAGAGGTCATCGACCTTGGAGATCACGTACTCAGCAGGCTTAGACAGACTGGAGGGAGTGCCGGAGGTGGACGGCGGAGAAGGGCGAGCGTATGTGGTTGGGGTGGCAGAAGAGGAGAGAGAAGGGACGGTGGTGTGAATAGCGAGGGCACGCTGTAGGGAGAGGAGGTGAGGGAGGCGATTGGCGGTGGTTCGGGTGATTAGAGCCATGGCTCGACGGTGGTTTCTAGAGAAGAGAGGGTTCGCTTTGGGGAGGCCCAGAGATTTGGAAGATTATGACTCAGTTACCAACTCACTCTCGGGCTATGGTTTATGTTTTGTGGTGTTATTAATTGTCTTTGTTGTAATGGTTCGTTGCCTACCACGTGTGGGTTAGGGGACTAAACAAAGTGTTTCCCTTCCTAAGGCATCCATTTGGATCCGCAAATCAATCTAATTTAATCCTAAAAATACAATAACTCAAAATCAAAACCGATCAAAACTCAAAATTATGCGAATTTGTGATGACAAAATTGAGAATAAATCCTACTCACAACTAAATTATCAAGTCCATGCAAAATATATTTTATGTAGATATTTATAAATATTGATTAAACATCATTTAATTACAATTGTAAATTTTAATTTAAAATATTGTTTTTGAAAACTTTCCGGTTTGTTGGATGTCCAATGCAATGTTTCAACTGTTTGGAACAAGACAATTTAACGCAATCTAGATTCACCAATCCCCCTCCACGTAGTTTTGCTAAGTGAATGATTTTATTCAACAAAAGATTCAAAACCCTATTGAAAAAAAAGCTCAATCTACCTTTACACAAAATACTCCCGATACTACCATTATTCACCCCAAACAACTTCTCTTACAACAAATTTTATTCTCCAATGAAATACCTGACACAAGAGCAAAAAATCAATAAACACTTGACAAAAGCACTGACGATACACCCCCAACATGTGCGGTAATAAATCTGATCAGCTTTATCTCCAAGAAAAATAAATTTAATTAAACCTTATTACATAAGGATAAAGTTTACTTTAAATCAATCAGTCCTTCTTCCTTCTTTTCTTTGAAATTAAATCTACCAACAAGATAAAAAAAAAAAATTGCAGCTTCAATCCAAGATAGAAAACTAAGTAAGATGAATCAAGTAGAAAATGTTAACAAACTGACTGCACTTTAACTGTTCAAACTCATTGTCCTAACTTATTATCCCAAGTAGCAGTCCCAAATACAATCTTTAACTTGTTGTCCCAAGTATTATTTGAATAAGGAATGAAACAATGGCATGTAAAGAGTATCTCTTTCTTTCACATTTTGACAGCACAACAGTTTTCAGCTTTTAACAAGTCTTCCTCTGTCACATAGCATTTTACTAGAAATCTCCCCTTATACATGCCATTATACCAAAGTTGATTTAATAAATAATGTAATGTGGCTCCGACCAGCTTCCAACCTTATGAGCCTCCAAGTACTATAAAACAAAGGAAATAAAATAGAGTAAGCATTTAATGCTTAGTAAGTTCGTTTAACGGAAATTAACTTACCATTTAATTGCATTTAAGGTAAATATACATAATATATTCAAAGCAAGTTGGTCGATAGCCTATACACATATCCTCATAAAAATGTTAGTCATTTATTTCACTTGAATATCAATAAACAAGTATGAACTTATCATTAATTAAGTTTTCTTATTCATGTACTTTCCATATCATGTATTCAAACTTCATATACAAGTCATGTTCATGTAGTCAAATATATGTCCATAATCTTTCATTACAAACTCTTATTGCCATTTATCATAACTTTACCCTGTTGAATCACTTATAATATCGATGGATACATGGTTACTACACACAAATTGTACATACTATATTCCGTCAATTCATATTCAAGAATGCTCATTGAGCATTTAATCGGGGAGCTCTTCCAAGCCAAATAATAAAAAGCTCGTGTGAGCTTATAACGGGAAGCTCATTCAGGCTTAATGATAGAAAGCTCATAAGAGCTTAAATTAGAAAGCTCATGCGAGCTTAACAGGTTACTCTAAAGAGCTATTATCAGGAAGCTCATGAAATAGCTCTTAATCAGGAAGCTCCGGATAGCCATATATCGGGATGCTCATAAAAGCTGCGATGTGTCCGCAACACATACAGGATCACTACCTATCAAAATGCTCAAAAGAGCATATAAATGGAAAGCTTGGGAGAGCCATATATCAGAAAGCTCAAGAGAGCTTATATCAGGATGCTCATGTGAGCTATAACGGGACGCTCTTGTGAGTTATGGTGTGTTCGCAACATATGCAGAACCACAAGCACTTCGGAAACTCTGTATCCATCTAATTTCATTTATTCAAACGGGATTTATTTCTTGTCGAATATGTGATTTATTTTCATACTTAACAATTATACAAATTACATACATATAAATCAAGCATATCACATAAATATATAATTTAGTTACACGAACTTACCTCGACAATGTTCATGTTTGTATGGTACTAATCCGATACTTTTTCTTTACCTCGATCTAGCTTCATATTTGATCTATCCGGATCTAACGAGTAAAATTAGCTCAATTTAATACAATTCATATTCAATTCAATCAAATTCACATCTTAGGCAAAATTACCATGTTGCCCCTATACTTTTAATTAATGACGATTTCATCCCTAGGCTCAGAAAATGAAATTCATGCAATTTAATCCTTATTCCAAGCCTAACCAATTTTCACATATAACATTTTCAGCCCATGTTTTTTTTAAATCAGAATTTTTCCATAAATTTCACATCTTTATAATTTAGTCCCTAAATCACAATTTCATCAAAATTCACTTTACAAAAGTTGTTTATCTATCAACAACCTTTCATTTTCTACAATAAATTTCATAATTCATACATATTCATCCATGGCAAAACCCTAGTACTTTGATAACTTTACAAATTAATCCCCGAGATAGCTAAATTAAGCTATTACGATCTCGGAAACATAAAAATTACTAAAAACGGGACTTGAATACTCACCTAATTGAACCAAAATAACTGGCTATCTTCAAGTTCTTCTAAACTAGGGTTTCCATGTTTTTATTTGGGAAATATGATATAAATTGATGATATTTTCATTATTTTATCATTTATCATCTTTTATTATTTTACTTTTCAATTTCATCCATTTCTTTATTTAATTTTCCATGGACCTAAAATTTTGAATTCCATAGCTATTTGATCCTTTTAGCTACTGGAATTCAACTTTTGCATTTTATGCAATTTGGTCTTTTTTTTCAATTAATCATGAAATTGGTAAAATTTCTTAACGAAATTGTTATACGATATTCCTACTATAATGCAGACCATAAAATAATATTAAAATAAATTTTCTTTCAGACTCGAATTTGTGGTCCCAAAACCACTGTTCCGATTTCGCTGAAAACGGGCTGTTACATAGATTAATTTATATTTTATGTATCATTATATCAAATTATTTAAATATAATTTATCATTATATTAGATTATTTAAATATAAATTATTATTATATTTAAGTTTTTAAAATAATTTATGTTTCATTAATTTTACAAATAATTTACATTAATTACTTAAAAGTATTTAACATTTATACTTCATGTACCATTATATTAAATTATTTAAATATCATATAATTTAATTAATTTTAAATTTCTACTATCATATCCAAAAGTACATTTTAACCTTCAAACAGAATTTTGATAGTAATGGGGAACACTAAAATTTAATAAATTACATTTTTCACAACACTTTTCTTCTAAACTTTTCAAAAGCATTTTCTCTAAAAAGTATTTTTCAACGAACTAGCCCTTAGTAATTAGTTAGGGTTCAAGTAGGGATTAGACATAAATAGATAATCGCCTACCACCATAGCATGTATTATGTTTACTTTTATTAAGTAGGGCTTAGACATGCTTATAATTAGTTAGGGTTCAAGGAGATTTTCTTATAAGATTAATTTCTTATATTTCTTTCTTGATTGAACTTTTATACTTTTACTTCAATTTTTCAATATTGTGGAGGAGGTTATCATAACTTTATCTTGTTTAATTCAAATCAATTGCAAGAGCTGATTAAAGGCTAATATATTTTTCTTTTTTTTTTTTTTTTTTTTTGTAAATGGTTGTTGTGTTATTTATAACAATAAATTCTTTATCAAATTCGCACTTGTGTTAGGAATAGGCAATATAAGATATTCCCAACTTTTAACTAACACAATCTTCTCTATTATTATCAAATCTCAACTTGCTTGGACCGTAGGCTCTAATTGCGAAGCAATGATCACTTAATGAAAACTTTATTGGTACTTAGAATGAATATCAACAACTCTCAAATGTTAGAAACTGAAATACAAATTCTCTTAAAATTTAGAATTTATTTAAGAAAATAAATCTCACTAGATTTTGATAGAGTATTAACACTTAAGTGGTGCCTTTTCGATCTAACCAATGGTCTCTATTTATAGAGAAAATCATAAGAGTCTTAATTGAATAAATATAAACAAAATAATAATATTTTAATAAAAAAATACAAATAGACGCTACTCGAAATACATAAGGGTGGTCTAAGAACTAAAGTTGCCACCCACGACATGCCAAATAGGCCTTTGGGCTTGTCTCTTGTACTAGGAACAATTCAAGTACCTAAAATTTATAATACAATAATGTCCAATAAATTTAATATTTAAACATTTGCATCTCCGTCCTACTCCTTTATTTTAATTTTTAAGCTACAACCGAAGCTGATATTGTGTGCATAGTGCATACAACTCATAATTTCAACATCTACACAGATACTGATAAGTAATTAGCATTTTATTATTTGTTTAGATCAATTAAAATGGACATCAGTAGTAAATTTGATTTAAAAGGAGAGCTTCTTCCACTTCTACACCATCCAAAAACCAACACAAACCAGCGGCAATTCTGTGGAGTAACAGAAAGAATAGTTAGGAATTTGATAACAATAATAATTATTAATAAACTAAAACTCAGAAATGTGTTGAACTTATATAGTCTAAACAGTACAATAACATTTTAACCAATGAGAATTATAAGCTTCTTTTTTTCCTGAAGATTTTGGTTAACAGCTCATTTATCTCAAACTCAAACCTGGTAACATTGCAGCAAAAGCCTCTAATCATAGAAGCTTTTTTTTTTTTTTGGGGGGTTGGGGTTGGGGTTGAGTAGTTAGATGGAGTTGTGCTATTGTATTTTCTTCAACCTAATCAAAACAGAATAGGGATAGCACTGTGTGTCTATCCCTACAAAAGAATATTAATATCAGTGGCCATCAAAGCATAAAGTCAATGTACTTCATCGACAAAATCAACAACAGCGGCATTGAACTTTGGTGGTGGTCGACATGATTGGACTTCGAAGAATCGCCAAGAGTTCGACAAATGGGTGCAGCTTTTCTGTATCATTAAATAAGGTATGAAGGCAAAGCAATCTCTCCAAAAGCTCTGCCCAGCAAAAATAATTGCAAGCTTCGTTGGATCCTCTTCATGCATAATACATGTAAAGACTGTTGGATGCAGCACAGGCAATAGAGTTCTCGGTTGGATGCCATGCTAAGTGTAGCAGCTTCGAAGTGAAATCAAAAGCATTTCCATTTGCATCAACTCCCGAGTTATCTGCTCCTTTCACTAAAATGGCGACGAGAGATGCATGTAGTTAAATAGATGTTTACCTCAAAAGATATTATATATAATGCTTTTTGAGTCGATGATTATTTGAAAACTAGGTGCTCAGGAAATGGCTATAATACTAATTCACCAATAATCAAGCGAAATCTTGAAAATATGCAATTAAATGAGTTACAGATCATTTCAAATTACGAATCAGTAAGTATGTGAAACACAAACCTCGTCGGACAACACCAGAGAGATTACCAAGAGATCTTGAAGGCCTTGATGTCGCCTGACCTTGTCTCCTGGAAATTAATCACAAAATTAAAAAAGGGAATTTCTGACAAATGATGATACATCCTTTTGAATCAGAAGTTCAAAAACCAAGAAAGGTGAAACACGTTTATTTTTTTTAGAGCAACTAGCATCACTAATATCAACAATAGCCAAGCAGACAACATCAAAACATACCTCATGGGGTTTTTGCTGGCTTCCAGTGTTGTTGCTTCCGTACTACCTTCAGAACAACCAAACACCCGAAACAGATTGCTGGAATCACAGAAAACACTAGATTATATGATGCTCAAGTCCTGACATATTGTGGATGTTTTATTTCGGATGATAAAAAGAATCACTACTAAAAGAGTTAATTGCACCAAACATCCATAAACTATGAGCCAAATTCTAAATTGGTCCCTAAACTCTTAAACGTTCTAATTAGGTCTGTAAACTATCACATTGTTCCAAACAGGTCCTTCCATTAGTACTTCTGTCAATTGGTGACGCATATCTAGTTGCGACACCTGTTTGCTTTTTCTGTTTTTGTTTTTTATACTTTATTCTTTTATTCCTTTTTTTATAAACAAATAAGAATAAATAATAATTTATGTTATAATTAAAGAAATTTAAAATTTTATAATTAATTAGAAAATTATTCATTTGTATTAATTTTATAAAATAATTCTAATTTCCTTTTTATATAAATAAATACAGAAAACAAATAATAACTTATATACTAATTTAAATCAAATTTTAATAAACAATTTATTAAAATCTATTCAGTTATATTAATTGTATAAAATTATTATTTATTTGTATTTATTATGAAAAAGGAAGAAAGAAATGATGAAAGAAAAAAATTTTGAAAAAAGAGACGTGTCGCATTCAACTGGTGACGTGTCATTAATAGAAATATAATACAAAAGTCAACAGAATGGCTGACAGAAAGACCTGATTGGAGTGATATTGATAGTTTGGAAATTCAATTAGATCATTTTGAAGTTTTGAGACCAATTTAGAATTAATGTAATGTCCGTACCTGTAGGAACCAGTAGCCACTCGAAGTCCATTTCCACTTAGACAACATTCAAATTTGTCAAAGATGGAATCATTTTCATACAGATCACAAAGCTGTTCAGGGTCCAAAAAAGACAGGAAAACATCATACCGGGTAAAATATAGCATTTTTTAAAAAAATTATCTAAACCAAATAGTAGAATATACTACCTTAGGTCTAAGATATTCATGAACCTGGAAAGTTGCAACCGGACCAGAATCCATATTTATGTCCCACAACTGAGAGCCAATAAATCAAAACCTTGTTACAGAACAATTGAAAAAGGAGGAAATATATAGAGAAATTCAGCTATTATACTAGCATCATACCCAGTAGGTATGACGCAAGAGCAAAGTGTAGATCAAAAGAGAAGAATCAATTCCGTAAAAACAAATAAACCTTAAGGGTCATATAGTCACGACTTAGTATATGCCTTCCATCTTTGGCAAACTTAATGTCGGAGATTGATGCTATGATCTCTGTGAAGAAAGACCTGGAACCTGGAGCTTCTTGTCCCTCAAACCTGTACCATCAAGGGGAAACTTATAAAACCAGAAAGAAAACAGCATAAAAAAGAATATAGTAGTACAGAAAGCTAGTGATGACTTTTCAAATGACATGATAAAACAGGTCGCTTACAATTTGCTGTGAGTATCACATAATGCAGATTGTCGCATATCAATAAGACGAATTGAACCCTTAGAACTACTATATGCTAACATATTACAGTGTGTAGGATGAAATTCTGCTGAAGTTATCACCTCTGCAAGTATAAATAGCAAACGAATCATGCAAACAGGAAAATACATAATAGTATTATCTTTACAGGGAAACATCATAAATTCATAATATCAGCAGAATCCAAAGTGTTGTATGAGGACAGAAGAGAGTCAATGAAGTACGGGATAATGAGAGAGAAGCAACTCAATTGCTACTCCTCCATAGCCCTTACCTCCCTTCAACCTCCCAACCCCCACCCCTGGTAACCCAATGAAGAGGAGGGTGTTGAAAAGAGGAAGAAAAATTTGCAAATAACCAAAATACATAAGGGGAAAAAAAGAGGGATGGGAATACTGGAAATAACTGATTCTTTTACCAATCAACCCATAAGCAATAAAAGATGAAGATAAAAAATATCAAAACTAGATCCATAATTTCCATTTACAAAACAGATACAGACCAGTCAAATCCTCCATGTTTGCAGGTTTCACATCAACAATGTTAAAACTTTGGCTGCTAATTTCCAGGTTCCAAAGATTGATTCGCAGGTCGTCTGCCGAAATAAAAGTTTCACCATCACTACAAATCAAGAAAGGAACAATAAGTATTTCATAAAATAAAGAACAAGCTTAGAAGACCAAGTATTCTAGGTTCAAAAGTTGAGCAGCAACTCCTATTACTTTCTCTCAATCTATAATTTTTATACATGTAACAACCCCCCCCCTCAAAAAAAAAAAAAAAAAATTGAAGCACAAAAAAGTTTCAGCCCCAAGAAAGAGGAAACTCAATGAAAATAAAAGAAATCTACCATATGTACGGGTTTGCTAAATTCAACCAAATAAGTATACGCACCTGTTATTGGATATGGAATTGATATGATAGTCATGAGCATGAGTATATATTCTTCGACATCTGGCCATAAGGTTTGTCTCATGACTGGTTACCTAGATATGACAGAAGCATTACATGTTAGATCAGTAAACCATATAATAAAAGTATTGGCATATCAAACACTGCCTAAACCATGGAAATATGACAAAAAAAGTAATTGATTCCAAAGTATCTTAACAAATAAGCATTCTGGATTCACAACAACTACCACAGGCAAATGCAAAGATGGGAAACCCCCAGTTGGGAATGAGAAGTCATTGCTTGTGCATCCTCCATTAGCAATGTGTTGTTTGGAGCTTGTTGAGATACTTGAACCAACAATAGGACCATTTCCCATGGCTTTGGTTGAGTCCACGTTCATGTTACATACTTTTTTGACTTTCTTCTCTTGTACCTTTACAAGTTTGAAATGACATTAGAAATACCCAACAGGATAACAAGGTTAAATTTGTAGATTTGCTATGTTGCTGCTTTTGGGATATTGATATTCCTTGGGAAAAAATAGTGGAGTTATCACAATAATAATTTGTGTATAACTTCATAACTGTAAAATCCGGAATAGAAAATATGCCTTTACCTACCTTCCATAACTTGATTGTTTTGTCATTTGTCGACAAAAGAAAAAGAGCACCATTAGATGACTGGCACCACCTAATTTTGTTAATTTTCTCCTCAATTTCCAAGCTCTTCAGATAGTCAAACTGTATTAAACCAAGGGAGTACACGTTTTCAATATTCAAGTCCAGAAAGTTTTTAGCATGTACTCCCAATAATCATTATGTTTATGTCTACCACAAACCAAACATAAATACCTCAGGTTCGTGGCTCTGAAACTCTGTTTTATAGCGAAACTCAGGATGCCTATTGATTGGATAATCCATCTTCTCTAGATCTCTTCGATGTCCAACATGCTACATATTATAAAACGGTATGACAAAGTGTGAGAACAGAACACCGGAGAATCACAGTAAGTGAAACAAGCAGGTTCAGAAATATTAAAAAGAAAAATGGTCAGAGAACGTACGTCTTGAGTGTCAGTCCTTTCAAACAAAACCACCCGACCCCCACGATCACCGGTAGCAAGGTGATCGCCATTTCTATTGAATTCAATTGCAGATATGATATCAACTGAAAAAGAAACAATGGCATGTAAATGAAGTGAAAAGAGAAGCAGAACATGTAGGACATATAAGCACCAAGTATATCACGCCCGCAACTGTTTTCTTCACACAAGCAGACTCATCAAGCAAAGTGCATCATGGAAAAGCTCTTCAAAATTTTCTATTTAATCACGCTTAGAGTTGAGGCCAATGCAAGGAAGGCATCATGAAGAGCAAAACTAATAACAGCCCATCCCGAGATGGTTCACAAAGAAATTATGGTTCTTACTGGATCAAAACCTCATCGAACTGTCACTTGCATGGCCAGACTCCTAAGTAAGACCATCTGATTAATGCATGAAACTAGTTTTACTTCCATGTTAGTCCATAAATAACACCCTAAAGTCAAAGAGCATCAGTCACGCAGGCAAACTCAGTCTCTTACCACAAAGGACTTGCTTAGTACATTTTTTACATGGTGCACCACCCTCCAAGACCAGGAACCTAGTAATTAGATCAATCTACAGTTCATTGAATTCCTTCTTCAGACTTTCAGTAAATAACATCTAATCTCAACTTAATTACTGAACTCAACCGATAATTAGTTAATTCCAGAACACAAAAATTCTTCATTGCTTCACATCACACTTTGAGAAGCTATACAGTACATGAAGCTAGACCTAGATCTTAACATTATACACTAATCCAACAATATATATTACCAACTTAAACAATGGAAAAATAAATAGCAACGGGAAAAAAAAAGATTATTAGCTATAAGGATTAAAAAACAATAAAATTCGATAATTCTTTAGCACTGAGACAAAATCAACACTAAGAGAAACCAAATCGAATAAATCCAAATAGCACACCTTCCTGAATTTCCTCTCCGGCCGTCCGTTCTCCGAACACCTGAGAGAACTTCCAGTCAAGCGGTTGCGATCCTCCCACCGGAGCCACGGCTGTTTCGGAACCGCCGTTGATCATTGTTTTCCCCAAAAAAAGGAAGAAAGAAAATTATATCGATTCCACTCCAAAAACAAAAGAAAGAAAAAAAGTAAACTCAATGCATCAAGAAGCCGATCTAACACTCAGATTCATAACAAAACCGGAAATACTTCATCGATTCGAAGAAATCTCCATTTAACAAAACGCAAACTGTCGATCGATCATCAACTACCCAAGAAACAGCTACCGCAACGAATAAATTATCGGTGCTCTCATTCTTTACATCGATTGGACAATAATAGTAGTAAATTTATTTCTCTTTAAATGAAATGAACATCGACGAGATTCTTTTCTTTTTTTACTACTCTCTTTAGCTAACACACTCTATCGCCGTCGATTTAAACTTGCACAACAAAGGAGATTGGAAAATAATGACGGAGCTGGAAAATGGCGACGTAGCTATTTTGGCTGATTACTGGATCTCTCTATTTATTTTATTTTATTTTTAATTTTCATTTTTGGTGACTGTTTGATGGAAAACGACGTAGAATTCTTTTGTTTCGGTTTTAAACCCTACTCAACTTTTTTTGGATGAGGGTTTTTTTTATCATTTATGTCATGTTTGCGTAGCTTACAATGCTCTGTCCTAATCGATTTTATGCACCAACTAATAAATAAATAAATAACATCGATTGTGCCAGGTCAGTTTAATCTATATTTTAATATTATATATTTATTCTTTATATTACAAAATTAAAAAACGGTTCGGGTTAAATCCGATTTGGAACTTAAATGTTTAAGTCTAAGTTTAACTCATATTTTAAATGAATTTATTTTTTTACTTAAGCTCATTTTTTAAGCTTAATGTTTTTGTTCAAATTCTCCGATATTTCATGGAAGTTTTCGGGTTTACTCAGGTAGCTTAGCCCTTGAACAAGATTAATTGTATGTATTAATTGAAAGGATAAACTATACCAATTATCCTTTAACTTTAGTTAAAATTATGTTTCATCACTAAACTTTTAAAATTATTATTTATAGTATCGATTGTCACACAACCATCGTCCACTCATTATATTTTATTATTGAGGTAATAGGTTTCCTACGTGTGACAATCTTGTTTTTATATTGGTGTTAAAATTTTATATTGGTATCAATTTCACATTTTATTTTAAAATAACTTTTATTAAAAATCATATTTTTACATTTAATATATTTTTAATTCCAAAATACATAGTGACAAGAATCTAAAGATAATTGAAACAACTAAGTAAGCAAAGAAGCTAACCAGTATATAAAAAATTAATAAATAAATTATGAGCTGATGAAAGTTAATAAAAAATTTGATTAAGGTGGACAAATTTTATTACGATGGGTGACAGTGGTTACAAGGACCCAAAATTATTTTTTAAAATTTAACTCGAACAAATATATTAGTTTCGATTCGAATTCCATCTCACTCGACTCCATTCGAGAAAATTTCAAATCAAATTAGGATGATAAAATATGATTCGTCAACTCGATTAACTCGAAATTTTTTTATTTGATTCGATCGAACGCTCATCCCTACTTAAAAGTGACATTATCTTCAATTAAAATAATATATCCAGTCAGACTAATTCAGACCATAAATCGATTTATCACATTCTCAGGTGAGCCTACCAAATATTAAATTTCTAACCTTACAAACAATACTAACGATTTCAACAATTTACTATTAACTATTAATAAACACAATAATAACATAATATTGGTAAAAATTAAGACAACTTTCATATTCTTAATAAAATAAAGGCTTATAGCTATAATAGTCCCTTAAGAAAAACTAAAAAGTTATTCCCTTGACTTAATTTGAACCCAATTGAGCCATTATCATTAACCTGAAAAATTAATTAAGCTATTACATTAATGATTTTTACATTTGATTGCATTGACCAATTAGATGATGAAATATGGCAGCCTATGATTTAATCTTTCATATCTCCAATAAAAATCATAAAAATATCTATCTATAATATATATAAAAGCATGAGCTTTGAAAAACTTTTGAACGACAAAATATCATTTATTGTTAATTATATTACTAAACTACATTAGAATAATAATTTATTAATATTATTATATAATAATAAAAAGTAATAATAATTAAAATGATAATATATTTGGTCATATATTATAAATGCTCTACTTAGAAAATAACATAATATATTATTAATTAATAAAATTATAAATCTATAAAATCATCGAATATAATTGGATGAATTTAAAATAATAAGAATTCAAAATTATTAATTAAATAAATATATTTTATATATAAATACTCTTTATAAATTTAAAAATAATTATAATTTAATAGAAGTTGTGAGAATTATATAAATCAAAATAATTAAAATTTAAACTACAATTATTATTAAAAATATTATGCTAATTTTAAAATAGAATTTTATTTAAATAAAACTCTAAGCATAAAATATAGGAAAAGACAAAAATTGTGATAATTATAATTATAATTTACTATTTTTAGTTAAAACATTTGACGTTACTACTTTTATTAAAATAAAATAGAGTTATTACTTAATTAGAATTTTAAGTATCTTAATTATCACTTAACTAATATTAGATTTAATTAAAAAATTAATAGAAATACCATGCATGTTTTATTGAAAATCAAAAGTAATAATAAAACAAACATGGGCAGATCACTCATAAATGTAACCCAAATAAAAAAATAAAACCACAAACTAAACCACACAAAAGCAAAAAATCTTAAAACTTATAAAATATAATTAAAACAAAATTTTAAAATATATATATAATATACCAAAACTAAAATTTCTCAATGTAGTATAATTTCTAAAATAATCCGAAATAAAATTATCTAAATGTTACTATAAAAATCGAAAATTTTATTATTTGATTGTCTTTTAATAATAACCATAAAAATTAAAATAATATTTAAAACAAAATCTTATAGAACAAAAGTTAAAACTAAATTCATATTATGCTCGAAAATTGAATATATATATATTAGAGGTGATCATGGGCCGGGCCAAGCTCAGAAAATTTTTCGTCCCACGTCCTAGGCCTGGGCCCGGCCCGCCCCGAAATATGGGCATGAAATTTTATCCAGCCCGGCTCGAGAAAAAATTCCTGAGCCCGGCCCGGCCCTTTTTTTTTTTTTAGTAAACACCAAAATTGTATAAAAAACCTACAAAATATAATCAACCAACTAGAATATCCATACATTAACCAATAACATATTTAATTTTATAACAAAATATAAATTGTAAGCTAAAATAATTTTTCAATAATTAGAAATGAAGTATCCTAAAAAGTAATCGAAGAAACATCATCCTCATCGTTCTCATCGTCCTTTTTGCAACCAATTTATTATATTCGGAAATGTATTTTAAAAATAAAAAATAAGAAAAAGTATTTTTATTAAAATAAATAACTAAATATTTATTATATATATTTATTATATAAATACTAAATGTCTAATGGGAAATGGGAAATGTATTTTAAAAATAAAAAAATATTTATTTATTTTATATTCGGGCCGGGCCAAAAAAATTTTGCCTGAGGCCCGGCCCATTTTCTAAACAAGCCTTATTTTTTGCCCAAACCCATATTTTGGGCCTATATTTTTATCCAAACTCTCCCATATTTCGAGCGGGCCATCAGGCCGGGCCGGGTCACCCAACCCATGATCACCTCTAATATATATATATACACGTATAAAAAAACCTTTGACGAATGTCATCAAATCAATTTAACAAAAAAAATCATAATTAAATCCATAAAAAAATTATCAATAATCTTAACATAAATACACACTAGACTTAAAATCATGTGGATTCAATAACATCCAATTCATGGATAATATAATCATGCATTGTTCCACAAACCATACATTCAATCCATCAGTAGGGTTTAATACATAAACATTTAATGCCAAAATTTTACGGGAAAATATCGAAATCCATCCTTAAAATATCCAAATCATAACATAAAACCCATAAAACCTAACAACGATTCATTCTAAAAAATAAAATTAATTTATTCTTAATAATTCGACATGACGAGACTCGGATGTCATCTGTTAGAATAGTAGAATTTTGATATAAAATTTAAAACCGTAAACCAATATCTATCATATCATATCAACAATAACAAAACTAGATGCGAAAACATACTTGAATCCATTGATATCTTGAAGTCTTCAAGTCTTGTGGTTTTGATCTTTCACATTAACATAAATATTTTAGAGACACAAGTATTTTAGAGAATGATGGCTTTCTCTTTTCTAAATATGGGATATCAGAGTATGTGTAATTTGGGGATCATAACCCTAATTATAACTTTTGTACATTAACCTTAATTTCTAATCAACCTATCATCGATTAAAAACTAATTACTAGAGTATTTACACATATTTGACTTATATTTTATTTAATAACTGAGGCCCATAATTATTATTATACATGTGATATCCACAATTTTCTAACATTTATTTGATACGAACATAGTTAATTTTTCTATACATTTGAAGAATCCTTGAAGATTATATCATTATATCCATATGTCAAATAGAAATACTTTATGAATAATATTTGATTGACATGACAATTTGTGTATAGGAAGCCACTATGGGGAATCTGATGTCTTCTTCTGCTTCACAATGCTTTTCACCAACCATGACATGATATTCCTTTTTGTCATAAGCTTTGTTTTTTATCCTTGCAACGTTAGTAGTTGTAGTTCATTGATGTTGTGTCACTCATATTTTGCTGTTGGGGACCAGCTTTTACATGTCCACTTTAATTTCTTGGTCTCAGATCATAGGATAAGTAGTTTTGCTCCTTTGAAATTACATTTTAGAGTTCAATAGCTACATGTTGAAATGGCAAATTTTGTCCGATAGGATTTTTGTTTTTGGTTATTCATATATCTCATGTACCATCAAGTTATATCTTCACTCTAGCAAGAGATAACTTCACCGTAAGACGTTCAGTGACAGTTCATCAATCAAATAAGACACATAATTTAAAGATATTTTCTTTAGATGCATGCATGGCACACAATTAACTATACTCCCCAACTCTCGATTCAATCTTCATCCCCTTAAATCTTTCAAAATCCACCCATTTCTCACAAGTCTCCTACCTCCATAGCTCATCAACAGGGAACATCTTATTACTATGATATGAATTTTAGTCTGGTCCTTGCTTTCTACTTTTATCATTAGCTAGCGCTTATGTAGGATTTCTTTTCAACAATTTATTTAATTAAATAATTAATTTTAAATTAAAAAATTTATTAGTCTAAGTAATATTTTTAATTTTATTAATTTCAGATTGCTAAAAATATATATATAGGGTAAAAATTTTAAATACAATTTCTTTATAACTTTTTTGAGAAAAAATTCCTTTGTAACTTGAACAGTTGGGTTAGATGCTTAATCCACCGGGTAGGTGGGCTTCTTGGGCTTTAGTTATATAGTAAAAGAAAATATTTGGATTTAAGTTTGGTGGTAGAATAAATTTTATAATTTTTATTTTATTTTTAGTAAAAATATTTTATTTAAATTGTACTGTTAATAATATTTTAATCTTATAGAATATAGATTAAACGTGGTTACCAATAGGATTTTCATTTAATAGAGTTGTCCAATTGTTGATCTAGATTAATTTCGGGTCAAATTCATATATATAATATTTGAAATATGAACTTTAAATTTTGGCCAAACCTGTTACTTTTATATTCTATTGATATTTTAAGCAATAAAAACATTAAGTTTTTTAATATTCACACTATATTATGTTTTTAATTTTATATGATATAAATTATACAATATATCAAAATAAATAAAATAATATATTATAATTAAAAGAAAAAAAAGGAGTCTGGTCAAGCTAGAGATCACTTTGAATATCAAAGCCCAAATTTGACTAATATTTTAAACAAATACAATTTTTTTGTTCAAACTCATTTTTCAAATATATTATTTTGTATCTAAATCCTATAAATATCGAACCAGTCTTTAACCTTGAACAAAAATCATTCCAAAGTTTAACTTTAGATGCATTGATTTGTTATTATCGGCCTATTATTTATTTTTATTCATACTCATTTTCTAAAAGTAATTATTTTATTTATTGTTAGTGGAGTGAACTTTACGAGTGGATTTAAGATGATGTTAGATATATTTTTAATTATTTTTATTACACTTTAAAAATAAATTATATCATTCTAGATTTATTTATGGAGTTTTTTTATTTTGCTAACTATGCATAAGATAATAATCCATTTTAAAATTATGAAAAAGAAAATTCAGCAAAATTAGGTTTGGTTTGGTTTAGATAAAAGAAAAAAAATTGCTTGGAAGGATAGAGTTGTGTTTAGTTTGGTTTGATTGAATTGGATTTTTTAGATTTTCAAAATATTTGAGGTAATTTACTTCAATTTGATTTTTAGTTTTTTTAATACTGATATTTACTTCAAAAAACTAAGTAAATCTTCAACAAAATTTAGCACCTATTTGAGCCTTTAACGGATGAAAAATTAATCAATCAATTTCCTCCGTTAATGGTGATCAAGTTTGACCATTATGTTTCTGTAACACCCATTACCCGTATCCAACACCGGAATAGGGTATGAGGCATTACCAAAACACATACACTTGTAAACGTATTAAACCGAGTTATAAAATTTCATCTAAATTAAAACTTTCAAAATAATTAACATGCTTCTATAACTTTTCACAATATATCCTCAAATAATCATAATAATTAGGGCCTACGAGACCCGATACATACTCATGCAATTCAATGCTTCATTTCCATTTCATTCAATTCGTAATTTCTCATGCTCACAATTTAAATCATATCACTAGCAATTTCCATTTAATTCACATACAATTCAATGACATTAAGTTCAACACTAATACGTATTTACCATTTATCTCAATGTTTATCAATTATACCATTCAATAACACATTTAAGAAATTCTCAATTTTGCAATGAAAATATCACTTTAGCTTAAGTAACAACATCATCCTGTTATAAATAAACAACCACTTATCCATTTGCTTTAATTCTTTTGGACCCATTTGTCACTTACCATCCTTAATCAAATTAGGGAACGGTTACGGAAAATTGAGTACTTCACTTCCTCTTGGCCATAGTATAACTATGGTCTTACGTATGATCACTTATCACTTGTCCCTGGTCAGATAAGTGTAGCTAGGCTACCACTTATCACTTTGTCACTTGATCAGATAAGTGTAGCTAAAGCTACCACTTATCCACTTATCACTTTGTCACTTGATCAAATAAGTGTAGCTAGACTACCATTTATCACTTTTTCACTTGATCAGATAAGTGTAGCTAAAGCTACCACTTATCAATTTGTCACTTGATCAGATAAGTGTAGCTAAGCTACCACTTATCACTTTGTCACTTGATCAGATAAGTGTAGCTAAAGCTACCACTTATCACTTTGTCACTTGATCAGATAAGTGTAGCTAAAGCTACAACTTATCACTTTGTCACTTGATCAGATAAGTGTAGCTAAAGCTACCACTTATCACTTTGTCACTTGATCAGAAGTACTCAAATCCGACGTTCCGCTCAATTTGATCATTTATTCAGTTTTCGCATTTTTATTTTATTCTCATTTCAACAATAAATATATATATATTTCATCATACATTATATAATTCATGAAATTAACATTTAATCATTAAATTTCAGCCATATGAACTTACTATTTCATTATCTTTCCACACTTGTTCCTATGCACATCACACAAGATATAAACATATCATTCAACCATAGTTGCAAGCTAGTGTATTTAAATAAACTCTTTTTGGAACTAATCACATGATAAACCATTCATGACATTATTTCATGCCAAATCATGTACCGAATATACCATACACACATACTATGAAACTTCATTTTCACACATGAGCTTAAACCATGACCAATAATACACAAATATAAGCATCATTCATATTTCATCGTTTATCAGTTATAATCAAACATATGACCAATTATACACAAATCATTCATATATTTCCCAATTTTTCTCCACCTCCTCTCCATTCCTCATCCTTAATGTGTATAACACATTTAAACAATATTATTCGTACTTTCACTATTTTCTTGTATGTAAAATTCAAGTTGTCCATCTGAGTTAGAGTCACCAAATTATTTTTCCCCGGAACTACAGAACTCCAAATTAAGATCCGTAAATTTTCCCAGAAACAAGATTCACATATCTTCTTACCATAAAAATTTCAGAATTTTTGGCTTAGCCAAATAGTATAGTTTATTCTTTAAAGTTTCTCCTGTTTCGCTGTCTGACAGTTCTGACCTCTCTTCACTAAAAATTAATTATCTCATTGTACAGAATTCGAATGATGTTTCCGTTTATTTCTTTTAAGAACATAAACTATAACTCATAATTATTTTTGTACAATTTTTAACAATTTTCCAAAATCAGAATAGGGGATTCCGAACTCATTCTAACTCGGTCTAACTAAACTTCAAATATCACAAAATTTACAATTCCATTACTTACACCATTTCTTCTATGAGAAACTAGACTCAACAAACTTTAATTTCATATTTTAGTCATCCTCTAATTAAATTCCCACAATTTTTGGTGATTTTTCAAAGTTAGACTACTGCTGCTGTCCAAAACTGCTTTAGTGCAAAATGTTGGTTTCCATTTTGCCCCAAATTTCATAGTTTATACAATTCGGTCCTTTCTCAATTAACCCCTCAATTAATCTAATTTTCTTAATTAATACTTCACCTAGACATTATAAGTTGTTACACAGCTATTGAAATTCATAATTTCCACATATAACTCTATTTTCAAACTCTTTTACTATTAGGTCCCAAACATTCACTTTCTATTCAATTCTTTCAATAAAATCAACATATGAACAATTTAAAACTCTAATTCCATGCTAAATCATGATATACTTCCAGCACATATTCATAGAAACTTTCAACTTCTTTCATAGAATCAAAAACTAATGAATTCAACAAGTGGGCCTAGTTGTAAAAGTCACAAAACATAAAATTTTCAAGAAATAATCAAAAATTGAACTTACCTGTAGTAAAAATAGGAAGAACCAGCTTAAGGAAACCCTTCTATGGTGTTTTTGCTGATGAGAATGCAGAAAAATAAAGAGAAATCTAGATAATTCCACATTGGTCCTAACTTTATTAAGTAAATTTTGCAATATTCCAATTTTGCCCTTAATTCTCCTTACTTTGTTGCTGATTTCATCATGCCTTTGCCGTCCAGCCCAACTAGACCTTGGGTCTATTTTCCTTTTAAGCCCTCTTCCTTTTATCATTTAAGCTATTTAATCATTTCCCATAATTTTGCATTTGTTACAATTTAGTCCTTTTTGTTCAATTAATTATCGGAACTTTAAAATTTCTTAACGAAACTTTAATACTAACTTTTTAACACTACATAAATATTTATAAAAATTTTTATGGCTTGGTTTAAAATCCCCGAGGTCTCGATACCTCATTTTTGATTCTAATTATTTTAATATTTATTTCTATTGTACTATTCACTATTTCAAAAATTTTCTTAACTTCACATTTAACTTATACTCACTAAATTAATAATATTTTCTACCCATTTGTCGAATTTAGTGATCTCGAATCACCATTCCGACACTTCTGAAAATTCAGGCCATTACATTTTTTCCTCGTCGGATTTGTGGTCCCAAAACCACTGTTCCTACTAGACCCAAAATCGGGCTGTTACAGTTTCATTGTGGTTGATAGGCTAATCGTATGGTGACACGTGGTAGACACATGTACATCATGCTAACGTGGCAAAATGTCATGTCAGCAATTAAAAAATTATTAAAAAATATTTTTTAAAAATTTTATTTTAAAATCGCATCTAGAATGAACATGGAGGAACAATTGTCCATATGCATTTGAATCCAGACAATAATTTGTCCAGATTCTTCCTAATTATGATTTTTTTAAAAATAATTACTATAAAAATAAAAAAAACATATAAAAATTACGGAAACTTATTAAAATTAAAATAATTATAAGAAGATATAAAACTTATTAAAATCAATAAAAATGTTTAAAATTTTATTAAAAATCATGGTTGGAATGAACTTGGACAAGTTAGCTGTCTAGATGCATTTGAACTTAGACAAATGGTAGTCTAGGTTTATTCCAAGCGTGGTTTTAATAATTTTAAATATTTTTCATTTTAAAATAATTTTAATAACTTTTAAAATTTAATAATAATTTTAAATAATTTCTACCAAAAATTTTAAATAAAATTTAAATAATTCTTTAATAATTATTTAAAAATCACTTATAGGATGAACCTAGACAAATAATTCTCTTAGTTCAAATGAATATGGACAAGATTTTGTCCAGGTTCATTCTAAATGCGATTTTTTTAAAAATATTTACTTTTTAGGATTTTTTATTTTTTCTAAATATTTATTGATGTTGCATTTTTTCACATCAGCATAATATATATGTGGCTGACATGTGTCGTCGTTCAATTAGTCCATCAATCAGATTAACGAAACATTACGATGAAACATGGTCAATATTAATAGAATAACTTGATTGATTAATTTTTCATCATTTAAGAGCTCAATTCGATGCTAAATTTTGTTGGATGCTTAATTGATTTTAATTTTAATTTTTGTAATTTTCACTGAAGACTAATAAATCTTTTGAATTTTAAATTTTATTTTGACAAACAAAATTAGCTCTATGAATTTTGTACAAAATATAAATTTAAAAAATTGAAATAAATAAAAATAACCAATCATTCTTATACTATGTTTCAAATTATCCTTCGATATCTTAAAAATTAAATTAATTATTAATCAAATAATCGTAATTTTTTAATTTCATAATATTTCAAATTTAATTTTATTGGGTAGGGGGGCACTGATCTCCATAAAAGAAAACTCGTATCATCACATGTAATTCATGGTAGGTTGGACCAACCATAAAATAACATTGCCGAAGAAGATTTCGTAACCTTCTTTTATTTTATTTTAAATTTAACTTTTTAATAATTGATACTCAATTCATCGAGACATATAAGTACACAAATTAAAAATAAAATCAGTACACATCCCAATCATTACAGTTGAATGCCCTCTAATTCAAGCAATAACTAAATTACTTTATAATTAAACACGTGGCTTCTCTGTTCTCTCCCCGCCATGACATCACTGTAACGTCATCTTACCATAATTTAATTTCAAACTCCATAATTTATCGTATACAAAAAAAAAAAAAAACATTCACCAAATTTTTCCAAGTCAACGAGAAGGTGACACGTAAGTAGAAATTTTTGCACTTTTTTTCTTAGAACTTTGCTTTGGTCCAAATCCTCATCCCTTATGACTGCCGATCAAGTGATCCAACTAATCATGTCAGCCGACATTTTATATTTATTATTATACTAATTTTTAAAACATTAAAATTAAATTTATGGTTTTATTAAATTAATTATAGATAAATTATTCGAAGCGGCTTCAAAGAGAATTTTAAAAAAGAAATCCCTTTTGCTTTACACTTCAGAAATAAAGAAAAGTAAAGACAAAGTGGCAAACATGTATAAATATATTTAATTATTTTACATGTAAATTATATGTATTTCCATAACTTTTGTCTTTTTCCCCCTTCTATCCCTGTGCAGTCCATGGGCCGGGCCCGACCTGGCCCGACGGTCCGCCTGAAATATGGGAGGGTTTGGGTAAAAATATAGGCCCGAAATATGGGTTTCGGCAAAAAAACGAGGCCCGTTTAAAAAAATAGGCCGGGCTCGGGCTCAACTTTTTGGGCCCGGCCCGGCCCGAATATAATAAATATATATTTTTTATTTTTAGAATACTTTTAAAATTTTTTTATTTTTTTTATTTTTAAAATATTTTTTTGTGTTTATTAAAAATCGGGCCGGGCCGGACCGGGCTCGGGCTTACTCTTTTTTTCCCGGGCCGGCCTTGGATAAAATTTCAGGCCCATATTTCGGGCCGGGCCGGGCCCAGGTCTAAGAGTCGGGCCGAAATTTTTTTCCGAACCCGGCCCGGCCCATGGACAGCTCTACTGTGCACAAATAAATGACTTTCACTTAAAAAGCTATTATTTTTTACTTTTTTATATTATCATAAGTAATTCGAGATTTTACCTCATCATTAGACACTAAAATCCTAAATCTTAAATTTTAATTCTCACCCTAAACTCTAAAATCACATAACTCTAGATCCAACCTTAAATCTTACTCTATTATTATAACATAAAAATAAAAATAACTAAAACTAAAATATTATTAAATATTGATATAATGCTAAAATATATAATATTATCTTGAGATAAATCTCAAAACTATACATGAATTATGGTTGTGTAATCTTATATTTGAATATTTTGATTTGATTAAATTTTAAAAATTATTAAAATAATTATCGGTATAACGTCATTTTACGTTTGCATATTACATTTATAAATAATTATATAATTGAATTACGATCAAAATTTATGTGTTAAATTACACATTAAATTAAAATCCGTATATAATTTTAAAATTTATCTATATTTTTAGTAAATAATAGTTTAAAATCGTCCTGATATTATTTTAATTATTATTTATTATTACTACTACTTACTTATCATGAAGCTCAAATGGAAAACTAAACCTCAAAACTCGGCTCAGCTTGTGGGCTCATGGCCTGAGTCAACTCAGTTGGACAACGACCGTGTGTCGGTGTCGGTGCTGACAATTGCATAGGCAAGTCTTTGGTCGTAAAAACTAAGATGTACCAAAAAGAGAAAAAGATTTTTTTAGAAAAAACTTAATTTGTTAGAAAAAATTGTGTACTGTATTGTAATAGATTCTAGGGTAGTGTTAGAGTCGACAAACCTCACGTGTGCCTGGTTGACTACGAGTTTTCAATTATTTTGCTTGCTAGGTGGCCTTCACATATATTTTTCTTGGATCTCTCTAAAATATTTATATATATATATCCCATCATAAATATTATAGTATTACCAAAATTATTTAAAATTCATCATAAAATATAATACCAACTATAAAAATATAACAGGACACACAAATATAGTTAAATAGAAATATAAAAATGTATCAAATTTTAAATTAAAGGTTTCATTACACTTTCCTTACTCTTTTGGGTTTTAAAATTAAAATATATTTATCAATTAAATTTTAACTCGATTAGTATGGATATTATTTATTATTATATGGACTGAAAATATTTATCATCATTATTTCCTAATTTTTGAAGGAGAAATATCTTAATTTAGAAAAAAAATCATACAAGACAAGTAGACAACGACGCTAGAGTTTTGCTTATGACATTTATTTAAATATAAATAAATAAAATGAAAGTAATGTTTTGTTTTATGTGTGGGACAATTTGATGATTAAGCTTGGGAATGCCGTTTTAAGACGGCCCTTGTTTGGAGTTTGTACTAATTTTTTCAAAGGTCCATCTCTCTATCATTTCATATTAAGGCACCATGGTAACGAATCCAAGGACGTTGATTTTGAAGACAATTTATTTGAATTAATTTAGGGGTGAATTAGTAAAAACTTTGGGTCAAAATTAAATTGTATATTCTTTATGATAGTCGAGTCGTGTTAATCGCGTTTATTGTTTAGGTTTTATTATGTTATTGTAATTGCAGAAAAAAAATATAATGTCACCATTTTAATAGACTATATCTTTATAATTTTAAAAATTTAAATTAATTTTTATCATTTTGAAGGCCAAAGTACAATTTTATCATTATTAATTTAAATTTTTATAACTTATAAAACAGTCTAAATGAAAAAAAATTTGGACTCACTAACTTTGTTATTGAATTAATTTATCGTTTCTTAATAAAAATTAGGACTTTTTCAAGATCGAATTCAAAATCGATATTATATGAATATGCAAATATAATCTATTTTGTGATCTTTTATAATAAATGGATATATGTGATAGTATAGAAAATATTTTATTTTATAATTAAATTTAAATAAAATATATTATTAAATACGAATTCAAGTCGGGTTTCACCCACCCAAATTCTTGAAACCTCTGTCAAAACTAGCTCTTTAAAGTAAGATGGATAGTACAATATTTGGACAAATCTATAGATTAAGAAATAAAAAATTGGGTATTTTGTGAGGTAAAATGTCTACCTCTAAAGGTTTGAATTTGGCTCATTTTAAAGCATGAACTAATTAAAAAATTTAACTAAAAGATTATATTATTATGCACCAATTAGTACATGGTTAAAAAAATAAAAATAAAAGGTCATATTCTAGACGATAATGGTTCTTAACCCACTCATCACATTGAAATATAATATATATATATATATATATATATGATTTTAGGAATTTTGAATGGATGGTGATTTTGTAACTACATGACAAGTTAGGACTAAATCAAGGCTCAAGTAAAATATATATATTTAGGGTCGAAATTAAATCGTAATTTTAATAATTTATATTTTATAAAATTTAAAATATTAAATTAAACTTATATCATTTTAGAGGAGTTAAAGTATCATCGTTAATTTTGACGGTTAACATTGTTTCCTATTTATTTTATAGGATTTATAAATTATTAATTATAGTTAAATATATATATATTAAATTACAACAATTATAACACAACCAATCATCGCTGAAGAACTGAATAATTAATTAACAACTATCTTAACTCAACTCAAACTTCTAAATCTTAATATTACTATTTACTATCGAGCAAAGGCAACATTAACGCTTGACAGTTAAGCATATCATTTTGGTTTTCTTTATTTCTAATAATATGTTGTTAGATGGAAAAAACAAGGTTTTAAAAATTAGATTAGTGGTGGAATTGGTTACATCGTTGTTTTCAATTTGATCACTACTCTAACAATAATTAAATAAATAATTAAAATTTATAAAATAAAAATAAATTCAAAAATTATAAATTAATTTAATCGTTAAATTTTATCCGAAATTTTGATTATTTATTAGTTTTGAGTGGTTCTTTGTCTAAATTAATATACTAATTTATTTATAGTTCAATTAACTTAACCGACCGATCCAATCTAACTCCAATAACAGTAGTAAATAATAATGTATTATTTTCTCTCTTCATTTGTGAAAGTAAAATATATAAAAATAAGGAAAACGTTTCCTAAAATTGAGTAAAACGACATGAAAGCGGTATGAAGAGGGACTGGACCTAGGGGGGAGGAGGGTTGTTGTCGGCCTCTGGTGAATGGTAATGACAAATACCAACTTGAGCAGAAAACGACGTAGTTTGCATGAGATGGATGGCTGATGTGGTTGATTGGGCCCCATTTTGATGAATGATCTCTCAACCGTTGGATTATATAATATACGGCTGATCATAATTTATAAAATATGATAAAAATGTTCTAATCTTTTTAAAGGAAATCAGAATCTTTCCATATCAGTGGGAACAAATCTTGCACAGCAAATGGCAACAAAATAGAAACAATTATTAAGGAAAATTAAAATTATTTGTAGTAGTTGCCTTCTAATTTTTTTTAAAATTTGATTATATAAGTTATTTTTGACATAATGCCTAAAATTATCCATAATCCTCTTCAATTCATAAATAGAAGAATACAAATGATTGAGTTCATTTCATCGTATAGTGTAGTTAAATACACAAATCTTTAAACTACGAATAGAATTCTAAATTGATTTAAATTCTAATATTTTAAGGTAATGATATTTTATCAACAAGTATCATTAATCCATTTGAGCTCACATTTAAGAACAAGCTAACAGTCTAATAAGTGGTCGGGTGCAATGGTAAGATTCATTACACTTTTAATGAGAGGATACAAATTCTAATTTTAAAGACATTGTTGAGAGGAATAGTTACGAACCCCCAAAACAAGCTAATAATTAGAATATTTAATTAAAATATTTTGAAGTTTGGGCAATTAACTCTTAATATTATAAAAATCGTAGTTTTGAATTCAACTTTTAAATAAATTTATCTATAGGAATAAATCTCAAAATTAGACATGAATTTTTATTTAATGTGCAATTTTATATATAAACTTTGATTTGGTGTAATTAGACACTATATCAATTCATTTTGTATTGGAAAAGTATAATTATACGTGAATGTAATATTATATAAACATAAAATGATGTTATATCAATAATTGTGTTAATAACTTATGTGAATTGAAACAAATCAAATTAAATCAAAATTTTACGTATAAAATTTACAAAATTAAAGTTTTGTATAATTTTAAAGATTTATCTATTTATTTATAAGATTCTATTTTATTTTTAGGAGAAAGTTTATACTCCACGTGCATAATTTATTTATAAAAATTAGATATTGCACACTCATGTTTAAATATATATATACAATCTTTATAAAATAAAAAGATCCTTTCTAGAAAATAAAATAAAATAAAATATATTAAGACTTTAGTATGTTCTTTTTAGATTAGAATTTTCTTTTGAGCTCAGTAGCATTTTTTTTAACAAATTTGATTATATTTGTTTGTTTTGACGTAATGTTTAGAATTAATAGTCTCTCCCCAACCCATAAATGAGAGGATAATGCGCTTTGATCCACTCGAACCCACATCCTCCTGCATTGGCAACAACATCCATGCCAATCGAGTTAAGACTCAATCAACAAGTGGGTTTTTTTTAAATAAGCTAACTATTTGGTATAATTTTTTAAATAAAAAAGGTTAATTAATCCGTTTTGATTTTTGTAATATTTTTATATAAAAATAATAAAAATTCACACATAACGAGGCTTTTATCATTTTTACCGAAGCTTAATTTGGTTCTTAAATAGATTTTTAATAAAGATATTTTTTGCAAAAAAAAAAAACAAAACTAATCACATCATGATTGTGTCATAATCTAGTATAATTAATTTATTTTTATATTTATCTAATTGAATTAGTATTCGATAAACTCGTGATACCAAATTAGTTAATCATCTTTATATTTGTATAAATTCATCTATTTGAGTTTGTTTCACATAATGTGAGATTTCCTTTGGTAATAGGACTACTGGAAGGTAAGACAACATGATTTTGAAACCTTAACTTTACTATTTAAACTAAAGTTTCATTTTTTATATCAAATTTTTATAAAATATTTGTTACATAATTTTTTATCTATATCATGAATGTGCTATAATTTAATGATTAATAAAGCATTGAATCCAATTCAATTAAAGGAAATTATAAAAATATAAATTACAGTGGTTATAAAGTAAGAGATATTAGGTTTTAATGTCTTTTCAATTATTTTTATAAATAGTTTTAAATTAGATCAGTGATTAAATCATTAGATTAAAAATTTAAAAGAAATTAAAAAATAAAAAATCTAGTTCTTACGATTTTAATCGGTTCAATTAGTTCGCATCGATTCTCAATCTAATTGATTCAAAATTACTCTCCAAACCGATACTCAAAACAATACTAATTTTTATTTTAAATTTTAAAAAAGTACTCAAAACGACGTGTTTAAAAAGTATTGAAAAAATAGTTAATTATAAAATTGTCCCTCAAATTATACTACTTTTTTATTTAAGTACTTAAAGTTTTAAATTAAAATTGGTACTTTAACTATTAATTTCTTTTTATTTTACTAAAATGTATGATATTTAATAAGAACGTATCGCGTGTCACATCAGAGGCAAGAACAAAATCAAAAATTTTTACGGAGTAAAAATGAATAAAACAAATCTAGTACTAAAGTATAACTTTATCATTATACTAACTTATGATTTTATAAAATTGGAGGGATTATATAATAAATTTTCTATTGGAGGAGCAACGCAACTACCAATCCCTTGTTTTATCCCTTATGCTATATTTATATTGCTTGATTTCACGTTTTAAGGTAAAATATGACAAAATTAATAAATTTAGATATTGCTTTTAATAAAAGAAATACTTCAAGTACCTAAATAAGAAAATAGTATAATTTCAGAGTTAAATTTGCATTTAAGTAAAAAAAAAAAAAAAACCAGCCTTGCAAATTGTAGTTAGAAAAAGAAAATACTTTGCTAAATACAAATGGGAAATGAGAAAATAGCAAAAGGAAAAAAGGGTAGTATCGTAAAATCGAAGAACTGTCGGCCTCTTAACTGGGGTTAAATAGACCCGAGACCCAAGTTAAAGTCCGCTAGTACGGACTCTTGTGAGTTACGAGTTCTCTCTCTCTCTCGCTCACTGATTCCGAGTCATTACAAATCAAAGCGTCGGTGACTCGGTCAGAGTTAACCACGAGTTAAACTTTTGTTTTTGAAGATAAACATAAAAAAGTACATTAAATTTTTAATATCATAATTTTCTCGTTTTTATTACTTGTTAATAGCATGGGAAAAATCTAAAAAGGAAATACAGAGGGAAAATTTGGTATATATAAGCAATGCAAAGCCAATTCTAAAATTGTGTTTTCATTTCGGTAGAGAGAAGAGAGAGGAGGAAAATGGAATTTTCTAGCGATTCGGTTTCCATTGATATGGAAACGATCTCTCTAGGCGGCAAGGTAAACTTGCATTCATATCTTATTGTTTGGTTACCGGGAAAATGCGGGAAATGGAGAGAAAATGAAATGGGAAAAAGTTTAATGCAGCTATCTAGCTGGATTATGCTCCCATTTGTTGCTTAATTCTCTATTCCTTAATTTGCTTTCATAGTCATTTGATTCACGGCTTCTGATTTTTCTTTTTTTCCTCATTTGAGAAGCACCCGGATAAACTAAATTCAATTATCTTTTGAAAATTTAATGGGTTCTTGCTTTTTTTTGCTCTAAGTGCAAGAAAAAAGAAGAAAGCTGACTAGTAATTTCATGAGTTTTTATGTCAATGTCTGCTTAAATTAGGAGTTTAGATGATTCAGAACATGGTTAGATGTTAGCTTTATATAGTTATAATATACTTAATTTGGGCTATGCTTGAAGCAGTTCTTTTAAAGTGAATGACACCCAAGTAAGTTGGGTTTTCTTTACTAGATCATATTTTGTAATTTTCTGCTCTAGTTATTTGTTAAAAATTAGGGGTTATTTGGTTTGATGGTAATTTGTTTTGATTCATTAGGGTGTTTTCATGAAGGTTTGTTAAACGAATAACAATGCATTTCGTAAACTCTATCTGCAGGAGTACCTTGTGAAAACTCGCCTCGGTACGGTTTCTGTTGTTGTGTTCGGAGACCAAGATAAGCCGGCTCTTGTTACTTATCCGGATTTAGCTCTAAATCGTAAGCAATGCAGAAAACATTATCGATTCATCGATTTTCCTTATGCTGATCTTTATTTTTCACTAACAATTTAGGCTGGAAAGGGTTCACTCGAATTTGTCTTTTATCTTTGCATACTGAATTTCCTCCTTAAACATAGATATTGTTGTAATGCTTTTAATCCGAGCTAAAGATTTACATGTTAGTGTCATATGTCTGAATTTCATAGCATTATTTGTTAGATTTCCACATTGACCCATACCATTTATCTAGTGATACTTCTTGTATCTTAATTTTTTTAAATATGCGGGATTGTGCAGATATCTCCTGTTTCCAAGGCTTGTTCTTTTCTCCAGAAGCTAGCTCCTTACTCCTACACAACTTTTGCATATATCATATAAGTCCTCCAGGGCATGAGGTCAGTTTTAATTAGCCGGTTTTAATCATTGTTGT
The DNA here is from genome assembly GCF_025698545.1 of Gossypium raimondii. NCBI lineage: Eukaryota > Viridiplantae > Streptophyta > Magnoliopsida > Malvales > Malvaceae > Gossypium > Gossypium raimondii. Next base: position 51,330,942 of record NC_068571.1, read on the forward strand.
TTTGGTTGAATCCTATAATTCACGCCTTTCTTATTCGGAACTTCCTTCAAGAAATATTGCAGTTGGGAGCTGCCCCGATCATCTCCGATGACTTTAGTCCATCCGTCGATGACTTGGCAGATCAGATTGTTGAGGTTCTCAACTTTTTCGGGTAAAAATATAATTTCATAGTTACTTTATTTGCTTTTTCTTTCCCTAGTGTCAGCTTATTAGAAATTTACTTTACTGTAATCTCTTATGCTCTAGGCATTCTATGACACATATTATGTTGTAATGATGGCTGGTAATTGGTGTGCAGTAGTTGTCTGAAAATGATGCATCTTGAGGCACCTACCACCCTTATATAATTTCTTAAGCTGTCATCTTCTTTAATATATATATACATATACTTATTTATTTGTTTATATGGAAAAGAATAAAGGCAAGCAAGCTGATATTGTTTATCTTTTAACTCTTTCCTTTTTATTTATTTATTTATGTTTTTAACTTTTAACCACAGGCTTGGTGCTGTAATGTGCATGGGAGTTACAGCTGGAGCATATATTCTTACCTTATTTGCTGTAAGTCAACTATCTTGGCATGGCATATACATTTTTCCTTATTCCCTTTTTCATTTCAAATTAAATATCATGCACTTTTGACTTCTTGGAAGTAATTATTGCTGCATTTTCTTTTCCTTAATAGATGAAATACAGACAACGAGTCCTTGGGTTAATACTCGTTTCACCCCTCTGCAGAGCACCTTCATGGACGGAATGGTTGTTAAATAAGGTTCCTGTTCTACGCCATTTTATTTTCTCTTAGGGGTTAAATAATTACGTGCTCAGATGGATTTTCATGTTATTTCAGGTGATGTCGAATTTTCTTTATTTCTATGGCATGTGTGGCATGGCGAAGGAGTTATTGCTTAAGCGGTACTTCAGTAAGGTATTTTTCTGCTTCAATAACTTATGCAATTTATTTCCTTCTGTCTAGAACTGGACTAATTGTGAGATTCTGAATGACAATGGCAGGAAGTTCGTGGTAGTGTTCTAGTACCAGAATCTGATATAGTTCAGGCATGCAGAAGAGTTAGTTCTTCAGCTCTTTGTATTCGACTTTTATTTGCTATTCAATTGACCTATACAGAATATGATAGTTTGTCTCATGGCAGTTTTCTGACATAAATCTTGTTTTCTTTCCACCTGCAGCTGCTAGATGAGAGGCAGAGTATAAATGTTTGCCGATTCCTTGATGCAATGAATGAGTAAGACCGTAACCATGGTAGATCAATAGACTAGGTTTGTTTTAAAGATATTCTTAAAATAGGTTCATGTGATTGGTTTCCACCTTTACCAGGGGAAAAGAAAAAGAAAACTTTTCAGTGCATGCACGCAGTTACTGGTTTGATCCAGCATAAAAGTATTATTTACTTTATTTCAGGAGACCTGACCTTAGCGAAGGATTAAGAAAACTATATTGCCGTTCGCTAATATTTGTTGGGGAGAACTCACCGTTCCATTCTGAGGCTCTTCACATGACATCGAAATTAGATAGAAGATACAGTGCCCTAGTGGAGGTAAGCAAACAATCTATTGCCTAACCTGTTATAATACCTTACACATCCAACTTTCAAAATCATAATATCCATACGGCAGTGAACTAACAACCTTGAAATGGTGGTGGAATCTACAGGTTCAGGCATGCGGGTCAATGGTGACAGAGGAGCAACCGCATGCCATGTTGATACCAATAGAGTACTTTCTAATGGGATACGGTTTATACCGACCAACTCTAAGCATTAGCCCTAGAAGCCCTTTGAGTCCATCTTGCATCTCTCCGGAGCTTCTTTCACCTGAAAGCATGGGATTGAAGTTGAAACCGATTAGAACCCGGATTTCTTTGTAAGCTGCGGAGGTAAAGATGAAAGAGAAAGGGCAACATCACCTTTTGTAATCTATCTATATATATAAGGTGTTTGTAACATCTTTTGATCGGCTGGTGAGGGTTGTAGATAGAAATACAGACAGAAAAAGAGATATTGTCAATTCTTTTATTTGTAACCATAAATCTTAGATGTTAAAGTCATCTGTAAATCAATGGAATAATTATTATCTACCAGAGAAACACCAAGTTACTGATAATAACAGTGGGTTTCCATTGTCAAATTATTGTCAAGTTAGTGGGGTCTAAGAGGCTATTATGGTGGATCATCTGGCTATTGAGTCAGCCATTGAAAATGGGTTCATGTCACTTTCCAGGAAAATGATAAGATAACTAGGAAAAAACAATTAGACCTGTTGCTGTCACTTAAATAGTCGTATTATTTGTCTTTACCAACTTTCCAGGGAAATGATTTGATTCCCATCAGATTATTCTTTTTCAGAACTTGGTGACTCCAAATAGTATTGAACTTTTTATGATTGAAAGTAAAGACTTGAAATAAGGGGCAAAAATAAACATATTTTCCCATCGTTTCCATGATCAAACCCTATTTATATTGGTAGTTCTTGTATATAGTAAACGTAGAGATGTTGATCATAGAAGTTTGTGATGATAGAAAATTTGGATTTTTAACAATCACCCTGGGAGGGCAGAAGTTGGCAGACATGAGAGGATGAATGAAATCTGTCTTGTCAAAGTGAAAAACAAAACACCATCCCCGCCATTGTTGATTGTTGTTCAAATTGCAGCACTAACAGCTTCACCAATCAGGTATCACCTGCAGCACTTTGATTTGCTGTTGACCAACAGGATTACAACTTAGCACGCACTATATATATAATGGACAAGATATCTGTCACTGAAATGAACTTGGGATCCAATTACGTGCAGGAAAAGAGAACATGTTGACACTATAACAGCTGTACTTTTAGACTTGCATGTATTATAGCAAATAACCCCCAAATCCTATATGATAAATAATAGGATTCCAATTAACTTGGGAAGAATTTGTAGTAATTATAGAAGACAATGGTGCTCTTCTAAATAAGCTCTCTTGCCTTTTTTTTTTTTTTTTAACTCGAGCTTCAAATTAGAGCCGAATAAATGAGATTTTAAGAGCTCACTTTTATTAGGGCGACTCAAAGTTCAAACCTGTATTCTCACTTTTACTAGGGCGAGACCATTATCACATTGTTGCATTCTCACTCCTAGACTCCTAAAAGTCTGAGGCAAGACCATTATCACCTCAAATTGTGTTCTCACTTTTACAAAGACAAGACCATTATCACTTCAACCAACAAGATAGTTTGATGGTAATAAGCTCTTGCTTTACATGGTGATGTGAGCATTTCAAAAGAGTCCAAACTTTGCACCTTTCTTGTTTCTTTGCCCACATGGATTACTTGACTATGTAAACCCTGAATTGCTTCTACAATTTTCAAAACAAAAGTAAACGGTAGTTGTACAAGAAAGGAGAAAAAAAGGAGGTTCATCTTCATCCTTGGATGGTGTGCTTTTGTAATGCAGAAATTGAAGTATGAAAACATTCCTCAATTTCGAAGTTGAGATCAATAATTGTTGAGTTAAGCAGCAACATTTTGGTGCCATCACATTATGTATTACTATAATATATATACTAGTGTAATATTGGTATGTTGTGGAACATCATAAGTACATTGGTAACCCATGAATCCCCCACATGCATAAAAACAAAAAAGTGTGCCAGTACCACTACCCATAACAAGGCATTCAATATACCAAGTCCATGAAAATTTTACTATGAAATCAAAAATACTTTCAACAAAAGAGTTCCCTGTATGAATTAGAATCATACCCTTAAAGCTAAAGGTCCCAACTATAATGGAGCATTATGTACAGTTGTAACCTTGAGGTGGATGTGTTTCTTTCCTACTGAAAAACGTGTGCTCAAATCCAGAATCCATTGCCCACTGATCCATTCTTTCTTGTGCTTTTAATTGAAGTTAAATCTTTGATGGTTGATGCTTATCTGGCTTCTGGGGTTGCTCTTGGTTCCTTACTCATTTTGTCGAGCTTTTCGTTTGTTCATCTCCAAATACATTTCCTCTATCATTGGCTTCCAAAGCCGAACACGAGCATTTATGAACCAATTAGAGACCTGATCATTCATTGATCCAAACGAACATGATGAAACAATCAAATCATATAGAAGTCCATTTGAAGATTAAAATACTTCAACACAAAAGATATATCTAAAGCTCCAAGTACCTGGCTCCTTGTTAACCCACTTTTTATTGCAAGTAAATGTTTCTCTGCATCCTTTGGATACCTGCAAACACGAAACTCTCAAAATATGCAGAACTGTGATGATTTTATGCGTGAATGTGAAAAAAGGTAAACTATTTCTCTCCTAGTTTCTTGTCCTAGAAGCAATTCTCCAGTAAGAAGGCTCACGGGTGAAGAAAGTTCTGAAACATCCACGCACGTAAAACCGAGACAGATTTTTCAGGCAACCCTCTCTGCGGTCTCCATATTTGATCCTTCTTCTTTAGCTGCTGTAACGCCCATTGCTCCTGGATGAATGAATTCTGAAAAGATTTTTCCCTATCTCTAGTGCACGCGCTGTTGAAATTTGCTCCCATGGCTAGGATTTGGTTGCTGATCCTCTCTCTAAGGTTCTTGTATAAGAAAGAGATCGTATGTAGAGCAAAACTAGCATGCACCCGGGGGTCCAACTCAGTTGCAGCATGGAATGCAGATATAACCGTATGGATCTCATCCAAGCATTGACTGTATCTGTCATCAACCTGGCCTCGATAAAAGCCAAAGCAAAACAATTTTAATTACACCAGAATGTAATGCTAAATAAACCAGCAAATAGAGAAAAGAAAGCAATTGGAGAACAAAAAGAAGCAAAGGAAACAAACAACTTAAAACAGTTCGATACTACATAGGCACACCTACTTTTCTAGAAAAAGCCAACTTGCTCAATTATAGTAAGCTATGGCTGAACTCAAGGTTGTTACACTGTTTAGACTTAAAGAATCTTGAAGTTATGAACTTCAATCCATGTTTCACTCCACATCAAATCAGCACCAGTTTATCTTATCCATTCAATAACCAAGAAAATTATGCAGTTCATAATTGAAATCCGGAATAGCAATTGAGAGAGGCCAAAACTGATAATTCTAGCAGCACAAATTAGATCAACATACCACTTGAAGTAAAGTCAGCAGTTGGGTTTTTTTGGCCTCGACCGTCCGTTTTTGTAATTCTGCCTCTAACTGAACCTCAGTGTTACCATCAACATTGGGACAATCATTTGAATCCATCACTGCCATCCATCTTCCAGCTAGACAACTTCCGGAGAACGGCATAGTTGCTCCAGGTCCAACACTCATCTGCTCTAGATTTTCAAGTGAATAGTTTGCAATTTGAGCAAGTATTTCTTGAACTGCATGAAGATATCTAGATCCCGATATTAAGTGTGATACTTGAACGGGTCCATCAGAACCAAAACTCAGAGAAAGCTCCTTAGCATTGGAAGAGGTTTGTTCTGAACCTAACCTTGTTGTATTCAAGCAACAATTAATTTCAGAGGACTGATCGGGTATATTATTCCCATTGATAACACCAGGAAGAGATGTTGCAAGACTTAACGAGAGCTCATTACTATTTTTTGAGGAACCACAAGGATAATCCAGGCTCATATTTGCACCATTCGGTGCCATCCAACTGTTTGGATCTGGACATCCTATAGACGAATATGGTTGAAATGCAGTCTTCAATGTGGTTTTGCCAACATGCTCAAGAGGACCAGGAAACTTCTCAAAATCCCATTTATTTGTCATACTACCAAAAACTTCATTCAATACACTATTCACCGAGGTTACCGTGGTAGAATTTATACCATCAGAACATTCAGTTGAAGAGTAATTCCTGAAATCCTGAGGGTAGATCGAAGGCGCTATGATTGCTAACTCGTTTAAGTTTTCTTGAAGACCACAGCTTGCAGGTGGATTTGAAGAAACAGGTGTCCTGCCAATAAACTGCTCATGAAACTCAATGTTATGTTCCAAACCCGAACTGCCAAGTGAAGCATCACTGGCAACCTTTCTTCCAACGGATGCAATCAATGCATTAGAGTCGAAGAATCTGGCATGATTAGATACATGGAGATCAGAACACAGATCACCCCCAAACTCTCCTTGCACCGAGGGAAGCACGGGAAATCCAACTAAAGTCTGATTTTGGTTGATCTGGTTAAACAAGTTGGACTCAACTACTGAGTTATTAGTGATAGTCTCTGGTGGAATCCCATTGATAACAACAGAATTTTGGCTCACCATCGGTCGTGGAATGCTGAACATATCATTCTCCATTATACTTTGGGAACAAAAATCACATGGCCTCAACCATACGAAGCTCCTTTAACATGTAGGGTTCTTAAAGCTTAGCCTTCATTTCATCATTCGGAGCATTAAGCCACCATAAGTTCATTATATAACTTCCTTGAGTTCAAATATGATCATTCAGTTGATCCACCGTGAACCTGAAGAACTGAGAAACGAAATGAAATCACCAAATTAATATATAAAAGAAGTATACTACACATATTTGCAAAAATGGAGAAACCAACTTGTGACCACCATTCTAAAACCAAAGTTTTAAGATAGAAATTATATCAAATCCCATTCTTTTGTTCTTAAAGAAAAGAGTAGAGAATAGGTACACAGACTTCTCAGAAGCATTATGTGAATGATTTAACCTTTCAAAATTATTGAGGTCATTTCCTGCCCCACTCTTACACAAAAGATAAGACTATTGATAGAGAAATATTTCACCACAAATTCTAAGTGCAGAAGGATGTCAGTCAGTGTAAATGGGACACATTGCCACAAAAATAAAGCATCAGAACTTGGAGCAACTAAATAATACACACACACAAATATATATTCAAGCTAAGAAAACAATGTTTATATGGAAAGATCATGATTTCAATAAACTTACAGATTAAAGGGAATGGAAATGAACACAAAAGCACAGTTGAAAGGAAGTCTAAAAGTTGAACAAAAAGGAACATGAGAACCTATATAAACCCTAAATTTTCATATTTATACAGTTCATGTATTAGAAAGTAGACCCTTGAAGATTTAGGGCCTTCAAATTTCATTTTCGTTCGTGCTTGTGTGTTTGAAACAAAGAGCTAAGCTGAAAAAAAGATGACCAACCTGATATTATATGAAGGTTTCAACCTTGCTTTTATCTACAGTACAAAACCAGCTAAGGGAAGCTAGTGTCTTCACCCACACCCTAATTATAACTATATTGATTGAAAATTGAATGTTGGGTGTTCTTAGAGACACACAAAATAAGCCACTACAATGCAAAGTTCACATGAAATCATTAGATTTCTGTTTCTCCATTAAAAAGACCATTGTCAAAAGGCTAGAAAACTGTAGTTAAAAAAAACTTTGTTTTCTTCTTTAACATAAAGAATATAAAAAAAGGAAAAAAGCAAACACACACACACAAAAGGTGGTGTTAATTTGTTTGCATGAACAGAAAAGTGGAGCTTCTGCTTTTCCTTTCAAAGAACTCAAACACCAAGAAACTAAGATCACAGTTTCAGACCCCAACAAGATTTATAATCCGTCCAACAAAGATTTTAAAGCTCTAAAACATAAATTGGGTTTTTGAAAAAAAATATATATATATATATACATATAAACAGCAACATCATAGAGAACCCACTAAAAAGGAGGGAGATAGAGTCCAAAAAAGCCCCCAGAAAGAAAAAGCAGATGAGCAGAGAAAACAATGGAGATGGCCCGTTTTATTAAGATAGAAAGAGAAAGATAAGTAAAAAACAAGAAGATAGAGGGGAAATTGAGACAGAGAAAAGGAAGGGAAACACATTACTCCTTGGTGCAGCAGTGCCACTCATTTCTGTTGCAGGCTTTAGGGGGGGGCCCTCCTTTGTTGCTTCTCTCTTTCTCTTTCTTTCTGATCTTCTTTGTCCTCCTCACCACCTTTCATTATCTGTTTTCTCTGCAATCATCACAATTAAAATATCTGGATTCTCTGTTGAAAACTTCTGTTTGGTGTCAGGTACCTCCTCTCTCTTAAAGGCACCATTTTTCAGACGAAAGTCTTTTGCTTTTTTAGCTCATTTTAGACAATGGATAACACCCTTTTGATGAGAAAGATGAATGAATTGAGTGAACAAAAGTGTAAGCAAACCAACTAAAGTTTTAAGCTAAACAAAAACAAAAAACAACCAAACCAAAAACCAATGCAACATTTGTGAAGGTATTGCAAGAAAACACACAGTGTTGCTTTGCAGTGTACTTTGAATATGATGATGCAAGCTATGCCAAAGGTGACGAGAATATCTGATGGGCAAAGATCTTTGACGAATTTATTCAAGCACTTACCATGCTCCATCTAACTCCCTTGTTCTTTTCAGCTTATTGTTGCTCTAGGTTGGCCCCAAAATCACCCAACTCAGTTAAAAACTCTAAAAGCAAGTTTAATTGTAGCACCACTAACTACGAGTCTAGTCTAGTCTAGTGTACTTAAACTTGAAAGGGCCTTTAGAGAGTACATAAATAAATCTAAATCTCTTGACTACTTATGATTGTCTATAGAGTAAGGGAGGCAGACCAAATCTTTTGTAATAATGAACATTTGAACCATATCAGTTGATCTTCTGATCTTATACTTGGATTTTTATCAGTAATGGCTAATGTGCTAGCAACCAATTTGATTTTTTTCTTGTGGGATTTTGATGTGATAATTCAATCTTTTTTCCCCTTTTTTCTTTTAACTCTCTTTGCCTTTCAGCAAAACAAGAACTGTGTCTTTTTGGACTTGCCATGTCCAGTTTTTGAGAAATAAATGATGGTTGGAAAATGTTTTTTCAAGTCTTAAATTTCTGAATTTATACTATATTTAAGTTTCCTTTTTCAGAAAATGATTTTTGAACAGTAGATTTTTTTTTTTAGAAAAAATGTGATGCTTTAATATTTAAATAATTTAGTATAAAATATTATTTATAAATGTGATGCTTTAATATTTAAATAATTTAGTTTAAAATATTATTTATGGTTTGACAAATTTTCATTAAAATTATTTTTAAAAGTTATTTTTAGTGAAACAAATACAATATAAATTATATTTATTGCAAAATATTATAGAAGGACTCGTTTTGACAATTAACTTAATTTTATAATAAGATAATATTTTATAATAATTAATGTCTAAATTAATACTTAATTTGAAGTTACATATGTTACGTATATCAAAGTTGAAAATATCATATTAAAGCTAAGTAGAATTTAAACAAATTCTCGTATTTAAATTATTACAACATTCATATTTTATTATTTGTATATTGAAGGTGAAGACAATTGAGAGATCATGGAAGTACTTGGGTATTCAAATTAGATGTCTTTGAAATAAGACAGCTTTCTGCCGGCTTTTTTAACCAAATTTATTAGGTTGAAATATTAATTAACAAAATAGTTAGGTATTGAATTTATTTAGTGATATAGTTGAAGTCGGCACTAGGCCTGTCCATGGGTCGGGCGGCCCGGACCGGCCCGACGGCCCGCCCGAAATATGGGCTTGGGCAAAAAAACGAGGCCCGTTTAAAAACGGGCCAGGCCTCGAGCACCACTTTTTTGGCCCGGGCCCGGCCCGACCCGAATATAATAAATATATATTTTTTATTTTTTTATTTTTTAATTTTAAAATAATTTTAAAATAATTTTTTTATTTTTAAAATATTTTTTTATGTTTACTTTAAAAATGGGCCGGGCTTATGATATTTTTCCCAGGCCGGGCCTAGGCAAAATTTCAGGCCCATATTTCGGGCTGGGCCCGAGCCTAGGAGGCGGGCCGAAAAATTTTTCCGGGCCCGGCCCGGCCCATGGATAGGTCTAGTCGGCACCATAGCGAGCTAACTTTAAAATTGACACCTTTAGGGACCAACTTCCTATTATCATTGTGGAAGTCGACCCCTTGAGGTGTCGACTTCAATATACATGTTAGGGTGAGGCAATTGATGAAATATTAGGGTTTACGTAAAGGTAACTAAATTAGGGTTTACATAAGGTTGAAGTAATACAGTATTGTCTTGCATGTAAGCATAGTTGAGATGATGGAAGCCTAACACGATGGAACGAGCCTTGGAGGCTTTTGGTTGGGTAGATGGAAGAATGAGATGGTAAAACAAGTCACTAAATGAGTTGATGGAAGCCAAATGATGAAATAAGGCGTTAGAGGCTTCTGGTTGAGCAGATGGAAGATTGAGATGATAAAACAAGTTTCTTTCCTTGAGCATTATTATCTTCTTCTTGGTATTATCTTTTAAATATTCAACAATCTTCGTCTACCTTCTTCAATCTTCATATACCTACTCTGATCTACAAAATGAGCAACATGCTTTATGATGTGAACTATAATGGCCACACCTGTAATACGAATATCAATGTAATTTTCAAGTGCAGAAGTCTAATTAACATGATGTTCAGAAAGGACACCAAGTTAGTAGAGATGAGATTCAAAATTGGAGCTTTGATGGGATTATCGAGTTATAGATTTAATACCTATGACAATCCAGTGAGATATACTGTAATTCATGTAGCGGATGATGATGATGATCTATAAACAATGATTACACTTCACAAGTCTAATGGTATTGGAAAAATGAAGTTGTATGTCAAGCTTGATAGCATTGAAAAAGGACATGGGGGCCAATATCCCAAGCTCATTTAAGACCCTTTTAGTGGATTCACAAATTGGAACACTAGACTCGACATATGGGTTGATTAATAGTTTCGTATTGCTATTGGAAACTCCTTATATCTCTAATGAATACACATAGACGAAAATGCAATCAAGATATATTGCATTACAATTTCCAGAATTCAAATTCAATGTTGCTCCTAATCCATATAATGTGGCATTAACTTCTGCTAGAACACACCATTCCCAACCATATGAGGTGCCGTCAATTTCTGTTGGAATACACCATTCCGAACTAGGGCAAGAAGTGCATGAGAATATCATTGGATTGTTATTTGGAGTACCCACAGTGGCTTTAGTGATATCGATTCCGAGACTGAGGAATCTATACATGCTGGTGATGTTGGAAAGGATAATTTGGGATAATCTAAAATTACAACCCCTAGTTTGTATACTCAAAGTTAACTCTGATAGGATGAGAGTACTTGAGTTTCTAGAGTATCCGCATATCACTCCAGGTTATACCACTCAAACTGCTACATATCAGGGCAATTGACTACTGGTACTCAGTTTATAAGTTAAATTTACCGCATTTTGACTTTTAGTGGTAATTCTTTTTAACTTTGACATATTATTCTTTAAAATTTATTATAGATAAAAAATTGAAAAAAATATTATAAAAAACTTTCAATGAATTAATTCCTTAATATATTTTATAAATTTTAATTAATTAAATTTTTAAAATAATTGATATCAAAATTTAAAAGTCTGAACTAAAATATACTTTTAACTACGACGAGATCTTTTTTTTGTGTGTGTATTAAATAATTAATCTACTTTTTCTTCTAAATTGAAAAAAAAAATACGTGCTCAGGCCCAATAAACAGTACTCTTTTGGTTTCGACTATAGTTAAATAAATTTTCATGAAATTTAAAATATTAGCCCACAAATAAAGTTACAATTAAGTCATTCCCCTCAATCGGATTATCAACTCAGTTAAGAAATTACAGAGATGTTTTTCCGAAATTAAAAAAATTATTTGAGGGTGTTTTAATTTTTTCATTCTAACAAAAACAAATTAAAACATGCATGATCGGATTTGAACTCACACCAACTGAATTACTAAAATTTTAAAATTATCACTCAACCAAAGTTTCATTTTAACATATTTTATGCATTTTTGTTTTAATATACACAATTGATTATATGCATCTATACTATTTATTAAGCCCCTAACTGAGTTGGTGTCACCTTCAACCGGGTCACTAACTCGATTAGGAAATTATGAAAATGTCAATCCATAATTAAAAAAAGTTATATTATTCGAGGGTATTTTAGTCCTTTCATTTTAACAAAAATCAATTAAAATATGCATAGTAAGATTTAAACCCATGCCAATTGAATTACTAAAACCTTAAATTTATTATTAAACCAAGGTTTTATTTTCATATATCTTATACATTTTGTTTTAATATACACAATTTATTATCTACATTAGTTGTTTATATATCTATACTATTTTATTAAGCTTCTAACTGAGTTGGTGTCACCTTCAACCGGATCACCAACTCGGTTGACAAATTATGAAAATATCCTTTTGTAATTAAAAAAAGTTAAATTATTTTAGGGTATTTTAGTCTTTTATTTAAACAAAAATCAATAAAAATATGCATATGGTGGAATTCGAACCCGCACCAATTGGATTACTAAAACATTAAATTTACCACTCAACAAAAACTTCATTTTAATATAACTTATACATTTTGTTTTAATATACACAATTTATTATCTCAGTAAATTGTATAATTAGTTTCAAACCATATGTTTCATCGTTAATTTTAGTTCCTTTTAAACAAACATTTGTATTTTAAATTTATGGTTTTCACACCCATACGTGTGATAAAATTCCTAGTTATTATAATTCCAATAAATGTATTTAAATAACTATAATTAGGAATTATAATTATAAAAAATACTTGTAAAACTATAACCGGAATTAATTATTATATTGTAAAATGAATGAATTGATAATCAAAATATATCTAAATTTAGATTGTAGTAAATCTGAACAGGGCCCACGTATAATGGGATTGAAGCCATTAAAAAAATATAGAATGAGAATTTACACATCGTGTGACTTGAAACCTAGGACATGCAGATTCTAAGTTCTCAACATTATTATTAAGTGAAGGAGTAAATCTCAAAATTACATATAAATTTTTTTATGTACTTTTATACATCAAATTTTGACTTAATCTAACTCTCACAAATTATTAACACAATTATTGATATAACAACATTTTATGTTTATATATTGCATGCAAAAATAATTATCTTTATCAAATATAAAAATAAATTGATGTGTTTATTTCTTTAAATGCGTATGATTGAAATCAAAATTAAAGTTTCATATGTATAATTGCACCAAATTAAAGTTCGTGTATTAAAGCTGCATTGAACCAAAGTTCATGTATAATTTTGAGATTTATTCCTTAAGCCAATGTCCCATTAATGTTATTTGTCATATATATATATATATATTATAATATTGTATTAATCATATAATTTGATTCGGTTAATATTTGATGCATACACATGTATAAATTTATACATCACCAGTGAATCAAATAATTATCGATGATTTAAAATTTTAAAATAAATAAATTTATATTTATTTTAAATAATATATCTCTATTTGATTTAATGATATACAGTGACGGAACTAAAGGAGTTTTATTTGTTGAAGTATTAATGGGGGGTTTCTATTAGTCACATGTTGCTTGAAGTTGATCACAACTTTTAACGATGAAATAAATGAAGGTAATAATTGATATATTTGCCCATGAATTAAGGGTTGACATTGAAGCCACACGAAAAAGGTGTTCACCTACTCTTAAGTTCGGTGCTTTCAACCATACCTCATATCCCTCTAACCTATGATCCATTCACACAGTTACCATTAGGGTCAAGTCCAAAAATTCTTTTAGGGTTAGAAATTAATTTCTAATTTTTATGACTGTGAAAATGGAATTTTAATTATTTTAATAGTTTATATATTTATAATTTCAAAAGATTAAATTAAATTTTATTATTTTTAGAGGAGACTAAAGTGTAATTTTACTTTTATTAATTTAAAATTTTAAAATCTTAAAAACTTAAATAAAAAATTTTCATTTTAAGAGAGCGGCTACACCCTGTTTTGAGCTCCATCTTATTAAAATTTTTGAATAATTTGTTTAAGTGGCCATCTATATCAAATATTAATCTTAATAACATAATAAAATGAATTACATAAAATTCAAAGCATAATACTAAATTGTTTTATTAATAAAATTCATCATTATATTTATCGTGTGATAGCAAGGTACATCATATTTTTAAGATAAGATAACATTATTGGAAACCATAGTTATAAATCTTGAAAAAATAATCTTCATCAATAGTAAAATAAATATAAAATTACATTAATAAAAGAATAATAAAACACTCAAATTAATTGGTCAATCTTTGCTAAAAAGGAAGATGCATGAATTAAATTTTTTGGTTTAACAATGATATATATCTAAATTAATCTTTAAAAAAATAAATTTTCAATCAATAGAATACTTACTTTTGTAATAATTTATTGAGAGCTTAAAATAATATCCAACATCAACATTATCACTGAATTCGTCACCCAACAAATATAGTAATTTACTAAAAGCCAATATCCCAGACTTTAATTTCCAAGATTTCCCTTGGAAGTTGGATCTTCTTCTTCTTCTTCTCAATCATGCCCACGAAAAGAACCCAGTGCTACAATCCCAAGCTTCTGTAGATTCAATTTCACGACAGTGTCCACAAACATCTTAGTATCTTCCCCACTGTTCCCTTCGGGTATATCAACTATATAAGACTCTAAAACAATGGTGTAAACTTTGCCTTCATTGTGGAACTCATTGACCGAAGTCACTGACCAGTAGTTCCTCAGCCTATGCTCACCCCCCACCACCCTAAAGCTCAATATACGCTTCGCGTCGTCCAAAATCTCGAGCCTCTCGGTACTCGTCGAAGCCGGAAGGCCTGAAACGACGGTCACTTCCCGAACGCTACCGACGCCACCGTCGCCGGCGCTGATGTTGCAGCTCTTGACGAAGTGTTTGTATTTCTGGGGGTTTTCGAAGCTTCGAACGAATGGCCACACGGTTCGGGCTGGGGCGTCGATGCGCTGCTTTATTAGCGACGTGCATGTGTTTGGCGTTGGGTCGAACTTGTGGTATGTGTCGATGAGGGGCTTTAGCTCATCGAATTCCTCTTGGGTTAGGCCCGAGTCCATGGCTACCTTGCTTGCACTCGTTAGCCTCTGAGCTCACCACCGGTTTTTATCTCCGGTCTCGGTGGTGGGCCTTTTGGTCGCTGCTAGATGTGGATGCTACAAAGAAGGGTTTTGTGGCTAATGAATAAAAGCTGAGGCTTTTCAATTTGTGAAGGAAAAAAAACAAATAAAATAAGAAATTATTAAAAAATGAAAAAGAAAAAGTGAATCGAAGGGTTTTCCCTTTTTAATTATTTTGAAAATGTTGTTGTTAGAGAGATATGGGGGTTTAGCAAACTTGTCAGTGGATTTTGTTTGTCTTTTTCTTAAAATTGTGTTTACTTCTAAATGAAGAGATTTCGTGGATGGACCATAAAATGGCTAAATTTAGAAAGGATTTTTTGTCTTTACCTTTACTTGGGATTCTCCCTTCGGGAAAATGATAAAATATTGGGATTAGTTTATAATTAATCCAGTATCAATATTCCTTAGCTTAAAGCATTTCAATTTGTGCATGTTAATTAATATTATCAATAATAACCCCAAAAGGTGGCAATCTTTTATTTGAAGCTTTTCAACTTTCGGAAATGAATATGTTTTATCTTATCCCATCGCATCAATTTGTCTTTTCAATTATGGATATATATTTTAGTTATTTAATTATAAAAAATACCAAATCATTTTAGGCAGTGAAAACACTAAAATTTCAAGATAGTTGGGTAGTCAGAAAAGATAAAATCAAATAATTGAGTAATTATTTTATAATTTTTATAATTAAGTCACAAAAAATCATAATTAGATGACTACTAATGTAACTTACCCTTTAAATTATGGATATATTTAGGAATTTAATAAAAATAATAAAATAACCTTTATACATTAATGAAATTATTAATGTGGTATGTGTACTTTTAATTTATTCATTTTGGTACCTATACTTTAATGAGTTACCGGAGCAGTGGCGAAGGTCGAAGCTCGCTTGGCTTTGCAAGGAGTTGCCCGCTTATAAGACAAGGACTTCGGTTAGGGTCTTGAATTCGCAAGCAAGAGGATGCTACTTACTTGGCAGTTCGTTGTATGAAAATTCAAGAAAATGAAACAGGCCTCAGGGTATATTAATTTTATGAATATATTAGTTGAGTTTGGTAACCAAAAAAGAAAGAATCTATAATTAAGTGACCAATTAAAAAAAAAAATAGTTTGGTGACAATAAAGAAAATGACCCATAATTGAGTGACCTGTGGCATAGTTTACCCAAACAGAAAATAAATGAAAAAGAGAGAGGTGTTGTCTCCATCGATGAAAAGGTAAGCAAGAGATTGGTGGATCATGTGACAATTTCTAACAAATCTGTGTAATATATTTACCATTGGTTTTTGGTTGTTTAATTTTAATTTTTATTTTTCTGTGAGATTCTTTTGGTTAATTGTATTGAGAATTCCGATTAAATCGGGAGTTGAGTTACGTTAAATTATAAAAAAAAGTTATTGTTTTCATTCCGTAAAATTTGAATACGAGAACCCAACAAACCTTAGTTTATTAAAAGTATTTTTAGATACATTGTCGTGAAAAATATAAAAAATATTATATAATTTAAATTTAGACGATGATATGACACAATATTAGAATGATACATCATAATAGAGACCAACATTGGAAAAAGTTATCAAGTTCCAAAACTATTGTGGTTTAAAAAAATTTTGGGATTAAATTAAGAAAAGTTGTTAAGTTCGAAACTAAATGTGAATTAAAAAGGTTTAGGGACCAAGCTAAGAAAAATTGTCAAGTTCAAAAACTAAATTATATTTTATCTCCTTAAATTTTAAGTTCAACTCTTTAAAAATAATTTATAAAATCTTTAAAACTATTAACCCTATTAAGTAATACATAATATTTTCTTTAAATAATAAATGTTAACTATGTTAAAATTTAATTTAATTTAATTCAATTTATTTACAATATAGAAATTAAATCAATCCATTTATTGAAACAATTTTAATATAAAAGGAACTACCAAATAAAGTTACCTTTTTAATCATGATGTATAGTATGGTGGTTATTCATTTCATCATTTAATCGTATGATTAGAGATTTGATTTTCGCTCATAAAAATAAAACACATTTCATCATCATTCGTTTATATCTTCGAAAAATGCCCAAAAAAAATAAATGATTAAAGCCCCCAGCTTAAGGACACCTTAAAAAAATGCACCCTTTCTAAACGAATTGTTCTTAAACCTAACATTCTCTACAGTAATAGCAATGTTATGAATTAAGCCTTAATTTTGCAGGATCAGTCCAATTTCCATCACCACCCACTACCTCCACTTTTTTCTTCTAAGTCGGGTTTTCAATTTCTTCGATATTTTATCCATTTGGGGTTTCCCATTTTTGTCCAGAGATGCAATGTATGCGATTAAGTTGTATAATGCAATAAGCATAGGCCATATATGTAAAAAAAAAAGTTAAATAATTAGTTTTTTTTTAATTTAAAGAAATAGGTCGTTTTTTGAGAGAGTGTGTGAAACTTGTTCAGCTGGACAAATTTTTTGCTAACATGTCAGAAAAATGTGCCTAATTAGAAGCATTTTTTGAAATTTCAATGAAAACGTGTCCAACTGAGTAAGTTTCTTCTGACATGCCAGTAAAAAGTTCACTCAACTAGAAGAGTTTTTTTGCCAACTGTGTAGAAAGCGCCCAGTTGGAGGCACTTTCACTTCCTCTTTCCAGAAATGGTCTATTTTACTAAATTTTTTTAAAAAATGACCTATTTGACCAATTAACTCTCCCATGTAAGGCCAATTTAGCCAATAAGCAAAGGTTCTTAGCATCATGTTTTTCAGAGTATGGCATATGTAGTTTTCAGGTTCCAAAAATAGCATATTTTTAAGGGACAACTCTTGACTTACATTAATTTTAGAATAAATCTAAAATCAAACCAGATTAGAATAAATTTTACTTTTTCATTTACAAAATTTAAAATTTAAAAAAATATCAAACTTATCAATGGACACATTGTTTTGGGACAGTGACCAGCCTCATCTCATCTCAAATACCAAAAGAATTTGTAAAGATAAGAAATAAGACAGAAATCTAGTATCGCTACATCAGAAACGTGACGCTACAGGTTGGTTTTCTGGTTTCAGGACAGTAAAATGAAAATAAATTGTAAGAATTGAAACAAGTCTCTGACCCAAACTGAGTGATGTGGGCAAAAATAGTTGCATAGCCAAACACCCAAAGATGAAGAAAGCTTACGCAAATGGGGTGGTCGAAGGTCGACTGTTTCCCAAACTGCAATAATAATAAAAAAACAAAAAGGGTGTATTGCTTTACGTCATTAAATTGTTCCGTCTTTTTCTCGACCAACATTGATTTGTCTTATCAAGTCTAAGCTTTTGTGATGAACCAATTGGACAAAGACTTTCCCATTTCCAAAAGCTGCTTTCAATATTTAATGGTTTTTGCAAAATTTGTGGACTGGGATAGCAAATTTCGATTATAATTTTGAATTGAAAACAAAAATATTATAATTGTTACGGTGTTTATCGTCTTAAGTGTATCTTATGTTCAAGTTACAATCGTTCCAACTTTACTCTATTTTTGTAATTCACTTAAAAAATATTACCATGGTTTTTATTAGGGGTAAAAATACATTTCCTCCTTTTATTAAAAATAGTAAATTGATATTTATATGTTACTGATTATTTTTTAAAATTTAATCTATTTTTACGGTTAAAAATTGGCATGACTAATGTAATAATAAGACAATTACACTTGACATATAGTGTGTATCTCATATTTAATATTAAAATGGATGGAATTTATAATAAGATTATAGTTTGCTCTTTGATATAACATACAATGACTCATTTGCCCATTTTTTGAGTAGGGGCAAATGCAATCTAACTCCTAATACAAGGGTCTCCATAATACTTTTACCGAATTGAAATAATTAAATTAAATTAATTAGGTTAAAATATAGGCATATTTATCTCAGTTTGTCACTTTAGTTTTGATTTTTTATCACTTAGACCTTAATATTTAAAATTTAATTAAATTATTTTTTGAAGATGAAAAATTGACTAAACTTATGTGAAAATTCTCATGTACTTCATTAAAACTAAAAATAAAATTATTAAAATTTCAATAAAATTTAATGAAGTTCTTAAAATTTTTTAAAAAAATTATCCATGTCAGTAATAAAGTACATGCAAAATGCAACGTGGGTTGTTGCCTTAGTGCCATTAAAATTTTAACAGTTTAGTCAACATTTTCGTCCAAAACAAAGTAATTTTATTAAAATTTGAAAGTTGAAGAACAAAATAAAATAAAAAGACAAAATAAAAAAATAAATAAACATTAGAGACTAAATTTATCATAAGTCTAAAATATATTAAGGTTTTGGTTTTATGTTCATAACCGAATTACTCAATTTAATATAAATATAGTCTCAATCAAAATATATTTTAATATTCTCCTAACCTAGATAAATTTCAGACCCAAACCATTACATACTTCAAATCTTTTGTAAAGTTTACACTAATATACAATTAAAGTGTAAATTTGAACACATATATATAACTAGTAGAATCGAACTATTACAGCATAGCCAGGTACAAAGATGTCTGAATAAGTAAAATTAAATTATTAAAGCACAAATGGATTAAAATTTGAAAAAATCTAGACAAAAATTGATTAACCCAGACTAAAACTCACATGACATGACGGAACTTTAGAATCCACACATATAATTGCAGATGATGGTTTTGACCTTGACTCAAGATCTCATTATAAGTTCTTATTATATATATATATATATATATATTATATTATATTACCAAGAACTACCCATAGCCTCTTCCCAACCCTTAAATGGGAGGATAATGCGTTTTAGTGTACTCGAATCCACATCCTCTTATACTAACAATAATATCAATACCAATTAAACTAAAACTCAAGCCACATATAGCATAAATTTTTAAAGCCAAAAATAACAAGATAGGGTCATTGTATAGGCGAGAAAAAAGTTGACCCATTTTCCAACCTCATGAATGGAAAGGCCGAATGGCCCCAAACCATTTTCTTAGTACTGTTTTATTATTATTATTATTATTTTTGGTACTTCAAAATGCTATTGCTTCTTTATAAAAATAAAAAATTAAAAATAAAAAATAAAAATGATTCTCTAATATATTTAGTTTATAATTGAAGGGAAAATTGGAAAATTTTAGATTCCTGGTTTTAATAGCAAGCTATCATTAGAAGTCTCGATCGCATATTCATAGTTTTCTAGATTATGTGGTGGGTGAAAAAAGAGACCTTAATTTACTATCTCAACCTAAAGTATATTTATTTTTATTGTAGTACTTAAATTTTATTGTCTCAATTAGGCTCGTTATTGACATTTTGAGTCTTAGGTAAAATAATAAAATGGGATTTTAAGTTCCTTAAAAGTTAAAGAAAATTTTTTTTAGGTCTCTTAAAAGTTAATAAAAAACATTTGAACTTTAAAAGTTAAAAAAAAAAATTATTGGCCCCATTAAAAATTGAAAAAATAATATTTTGGACCACTTTCAGCTCTGGACCTTGGGTGACCACACCTCCAGATTAGACCTGTTCATGGGCCGGGCGGCCAGGCCTGACGGCCCGCCCGAAATATGGGAGGGTTCGGGTAAAAATATAGGCTCGAAATATGGGCTTGGGCAAAAAAACAAGGCCCGTTTAAAAAATGGGCCGGGCCTCAGGCACCACTTTTTGGCCCGGGCCCGGCCCGAATATAATAAATATATATTTTTATTTTTTAATTTTAAAATACTTTTAAAATAATTTTTTATTTTTTTATTTTTAAAATAATTTTTTAATGTTTATTTTAAAATGGGCCGGGCCGGGCCGAGCTTGGGCTTATAATATTTTCCCGGGTCGGGCCTGGGAAAAATTTTAGGCCCATATTTCGGGCTGGGCCCGGGCCTAGGAGGCGGGCCGAAAATTTTTCCGGGCTCGACCCGAACCCGGCCCGGCACGGCCCATGGACAGGTCTACTCCAGACGACCCTTAGGGTCGGGCCTGGTCCCAATTTGGTACCTAAAGCATCATGTGACACTTTATGTAAAAAAAATATTTTATTAAATGAATATGCACATTAAAAAAATAAAAAATAAAAAAATTCAGAAAATATATAATCTAGAAAAATATATAAATTATAAAAAATTATAAAAATAAAATTTACAAAAAACGATAATTAAAAAGAAATTAGTTGAAATTAATCATATTATTACAAAATTGTAAAAAAATTAAAAAGTACTTTTTATACTAAAAAATTAAAATAAAAGGTTTTTTGCAATTACTTGAAATTTAAATACTTTTAAAAAAATTATAACAATTTTTAATTTTATATATTATTTTGGCTTTTTAAAATTATAATGGTATTATTTTAGAATTTTGTAAAAAATTAATATATTATATATGACTTTTTACATTTTAATCAATATAATATTAAAAATAAAATGACACTTAAAAGGAATACGAGTATGCTTTAAAGGATAAATTGAGAATTAAGTCAAAAATTTTGTTGTGTAACAAATAGACATCTTTTAATATTATTAAAATCAATTAAAACATTAGATGAAATGGTAAAGTCGAGGATTTAATATTTATTGCGTTTTTATTAATTTTATAAAAATATGAAAAGATTAAAACACACTCATAATAATGTAACTTTCTTTATAAAATGAATGGATTTTTTGTCATTTCCCAATTAAATTAATACTCGACTAACTTATTAACTCAACTCAGTTATAAGTTTAAATAATGAGGAAAACTATGGAGTAAAATTAGACAAAAATGCAGGGATACCTAAGTCTTAGCCCAAAAATACTGAAAATCAATTAGATATATTTAAATTATGTGTGTGGCATGTAATGCATGCATCTATACAATTTAGTTAATATGATAATAACCATCATTATGTATGTGGCATGGAATGCATACATCGATTCAACTTGAAGGGAAAGAAATAACAAAGCAAGAAACCATGGCGGCTGATACAGCTATGTAAATCACGGTAGCTAACGTTTAATGAAGCAATCTAACTACTTCATGAACTTATCACCAGATAAAGAAATCTTGGGATTGTAATAAAAAGTTCTATTTCCCTTTAATGAAGCAAATCTACAATTCAGTTTCATGAGGGAGGGACAACTTTATATCTTTCGACAATCAGCCGGTTCGGGTAGAATCTTCGGCCGATGTCTGTCCGGTATTGACAACCTAGGGTTTTGAAAGAACACACCAACCTGTACCAACAATCCATGCATCTTTCAACTAACAAAAATTCAACTTCAATGAAAAAAAAGAAGAGAGTAACTCTAGCTTTCCAACAAGGTTTTGACACAGTAAGTACCCAACAGAAACCACCCAAAGAGTAGGAGAGAGAACGAGAAAAGTCCAACCAAGAATGGCCATCCGACGAGTAGTAACCCGAGGCATAGCACCACTGTGAAAGGGAGGAATGATCTTATTACCGACATGCTATTGACCCACTGCCCCTTGAACAGTATTAGAGCTGCCACAGTTATCATGTTCCAATCCATTGATCCTTCGTAGCAGAGCCGGTTGAGACAATTGGCTACAAATGAGTAAGAGTTGCATGTGAAGAGGTTGTAGCTCTTGTGCTCAAAGTGACGCATGCTCAACTGCAAGGCATCATCCCATGTGAGTGCAGTCCCAAACTCTTCATGCTGATACCCGTGCTTGCATTTGTGACCTGCCAGGTTGGGAGGAAAGCAGCACTAGTTCCACAATAAAACTAGTTAATGAAACAGCTACTAGTTCCAACAAAGAGAAATTTGCCTTCGTATGCATAGAGAGATGTAAAAGGTTAAATTTCCGAGCACCGGCACAAAACTATACCTTTTCTCTATCGAGTTGAACGTATCGAGCTGCAGCACCAAAAGCAAAATCCTCGACATTCACAAAATATGATCCTGAAAAGTCCAAAATCGCGCCAGCTTCTCGGCAAATGCCAACATGGCCAATGAAAGGTGCCAACCATGAGACAACTGGGAGTGGGGTCCAAACCAGACAGCAAGGAAACTTTGCTTTCCTCGGATCAATTTCATCTAATGGCCATAGTTCATGCTGAATTCTAGATCCACTGAGTTCAACATCATAAGCTGTTTTCAGATCCATTATAGGAGGTCTTCCACGCGGCATACGGTTTTTTGAAATCTAGGCTGCAAACCATCATCATTTCAAACAACACCCTCAGACATGATGGGCTTGTTCTCGATTTGATATGCAATTATCCAATCACAAAGACGATAATCTCATTCTACAATAAATACACGATACCGTTACTCTAGGAAAGAAACAAAAGGAATATTCGATATCAATAGGTAAATGCCATACAAGAAAAAGCAAAATATTGTAGTAAGAAAGCAAAAGTTCCAAATGTCAACATAAACCAAAAGATTCATCAAAATTCACTATCATACAAGAATTCCGTTATTGCCGGTTGTACTCATCGCCTTTCAAAATTAGGCAAAAACCCAAGCCATTTAATATCCAGCATTAGAAATGTCATTCTCAAGGTAGTGCAGTCCTAATACTTTGATTAATTGACGAATAAGTCCAAACTCCAAAGTGGATTAATCATGCCAATAACTACTTAATTCTCTAAACGACTGCATACGTTAGCAAGCATGTTGAACCTTTGCGTAAATTCAGAATCCATCAAGATCCAACATGATCTACAGAATAATGCAACTCCATTACCTTGTATATACTAGCACGTTCGAGAATCCTAACTTTTTCGATTCGCCTAATGAAATGCTACATTCATATCTAGTCATCATCCTTATAGCCTTGACTACCATTCGTTTAAGCCATTTATTGTGTATCTACATCAACTCTATTTGGGAACATCATTCCAAACTTCACCCAAAATAAAGACTCGTTACGACATCGGGTTTCCTCCATAGCCGAAAGTTAACAACTGCTCAAGGGTATCAGTGGCGAAATAGGAACAATATGAGTGGAAGAACCACATTAAGGAACTAAGAAGTAAAAACCAGCATGAAGACCTCATTCATTCACAAAGAAATCAAAGATTTCAAAAGCATGGGCACAATGGAATGCAAAATTTGCATCTCAATATTATCTCTAAAAGATCAAAAACGCAAAAAAGGGAACAGATTACAACTATCAGCCTAGCACAAAAAACTCTGCAATAATCCAAATAGATAATTTACCTAAAAACATGCATCCCATATATCAGATCATTTTCCTTTAGACAACCAATCAAATTAAACACTAAATGCTCCATTTTTATAGTGGGAAATCATCAAAAGCAAATCTTCTTACAACCCTTTTTTTCTCTACCTAAAACTCCTCAATTCAACCAAGTAAAAACAAAAACACCAATCAAATTTCAGCTCCCCTAAGCTCTGAATCATTTCTTGAGGCAAACCAAGCAAAACCCAGAAACGTGTACCATAACACATAAAAAACAAGAACTTTAGCTATATTTAATGCATAGCGAATTAAGAAAAAGAAGAAGAAGAAAACCAAAGAAAAAAAATGAAAAATTAGACTGATAATGGAAGATGTTTTGACTAACCTGCAACAAAAAAAGTAGGGTAATTTGCTTGAAAACAAAAAAAAAAAAAAGGGTGCAGCAAAGATGAATCAAAGCAAAGATCTTTGAAAAGGTCGGTAAATTAGAAGAAGAAAGTTTATAGCTTTGTGTTCTATATTTGGTTTTTGGAACTGGTGGTGGGTGGTGGAAGAGGTGGCGGTGCTGTTCATATTGGAGAATCACAACAATTGATTGTATATATTCAGACAAAAATCCAATTTGGGAATTAATCAAAATTGTTTTTTTTTTAAAGATAAAATTTTTGGAATTGGAAAGAAAAGTGGGACATGAAAAAGCAATGGCAAGGTTCATGAACCATTCCAGATTTTCACTTCCAGGTGGGACCCTCACCACCCCTCACCTTCTTAAAAAAAAATATTTATTAATTTGTTTTCTAAAGATTTTTTTTTTTGATTTATATATTCATTCATTTATCGTATTTAGCCAATAAATTGCATTTCTTAGCGATCCATACAAAATTAAGAGTAAATTATATTTAATGTGATTAAATTATTAATAATTTTATGTTTTAACCATAAAACGGTCTTAGGTCTTTTTCAATAAAATGCTTTAATAGAAGGTGCTATGGATACTAAATTTTTAACAATTTTGTAAAATAGGACTTGTAATTTGTGGAATTGTAAGGATCTTTACCATGAAATCTTGGAGTATTCATGACTAGACCTGTTTATGCGCTGAATTATTTATCCAGGCTCGAAGGCCTGTTTAAAATTTAGAAGGATTTGGGCAAAAAAATTAGGCTTGTTTAAAATATAGGTCGAGCATGTTCAAGCCCTGAGCCCAGCTCAGTTCGACCCATTTTTAAGTTTACAATAATTTATATTATGTAATTTATATTAAGGATCTCATCTAATTTCTTACTCCTCGATCCCATGTTTTTCAAGATAGATTAGGTTGTTGCAAGCTCTTTTTAGAGCATCACCAAAATTAGCTTCGTTTTCAGCTAGTAGGGAGCCTTTCTCTTTGAAAATCTTCAAAAGGTTGTGGTTTTTTTATTTAAGAGAAAAAATTTCACACTCTATTTGTCTAACATGGCCTTGTATGTCCCCATAACATCTTTGCTTCTAGTCATGGTTGCAAATTGGCAAACATCATTATACGCTCAAATGACTTTATTTAAATTTATTCTAAGGAAGACCATCTATTTTAATAAATCATAAATAAAAGCTTTTTTCTTCGGTTGCAATTGGAGAAATAATTTGTAATATTATTCTCTATCTTAATCATACTTCTCTTGGATTCATCAAGATTCATCTCAACGGTTGTAAGGATCCTATGAGCTCATCAATCCTCGTCGTATCAATATTTTTTGCCTCTTCTATTGAAGTCGCCTTAACTATAAAACATTTAGAAAAAGATCACAAAACTTTTAGAACTACCTTGAAATTCAAGTACTCCTCATCAAGAGCAAAAGCTTGATTAGAGAATATACATAATCTTGATGTTAACAATTGAAGTTTTGACAGTCTCACAGAAATTGTGCCTTCATCTATGGTTGCGAGATTGGTCCAAGGCTCGCGAGCAAAAATACAGTTGAAGATGCGCCTTAATTCCCAATGATCTACACACTTGAAAATAGTTTTCAATGATTCTTGAAGTTGTAATTGGTTGTTTTGTCCTCATTTGTTGTTCAAGTGGTTCAAGCTCTATTAATGTCTTTAATAAGTGATCCCTGACCCGATTAAAAAGGCATTCCAAGCCATCACTTATTATAGAATATAATAAAAGAGCTCCTCTTCAGTTCTTCAAAATCAATATATCTTTAAATAAAGTAAGTAAATTGCACTAAGACTCTTTGAAAATTTTCTTGATTGATTCCATCTCTTCTCCCATTATAATATCATGATTTGCTATTAAAAATGCTAATACGACATGCCATGTCAAGATATTTATCGACTTATCAACTTCTCATACCTTTTGCCTATCATTGTAGGACTGTTGACGGTTAAACTAATCAACCACGGTTCCCATTAAAGAAGGGATCAATTGATTTTTTTGGGTACTTGAATACTCGATTTGTTGTAATATTTTAGAAGATGTTTAATTAATTTTTTAATTTTTTAGTAATTTTTTTTATCCTTAAGCCTTGCATTTTTGTATTTAATATATAAGATTATTATCTAGTAAAAGCTTTTAAATTCCGTAAGTTGATCGCTATGTGTCCTCCTTTTTTAATATCAATTAAGGGTTTATACGATTTCTTAACCTAGTTTTTGAGTTAAAATTTTCATTTCCAATTTATTAAATAATTATCTATGTATCAACTTTTAATTAAACATGAAAGAGTTAAGTTTGAATATTGATTCGATATTAGAAAAGTTTGAATAAAAACATTGTGTCTGAAAATTGTATTTGGATAAAATATTTATTTAAGAAAAATCAATTGATTATTGTTTAGTTGGCACTATTGATGTCGTAGCAATTTAAAAACACGTAATATTTTTTGATTAAAGGTAAATTATATAAATAATCATCTAATCTTAAAAAATTATAAAATGATCCTTCGAATTATTAAAATTATTTTTTTAATTCATTTCCATTAAATCATTAACAACACGATGACATGACTGCTAAGGAAATGGCATGGAATTTTGAATATAAAATGAAATTAAATGTCATTTATTGAAAATAAAAGAAAATAAAAAACCATTAAAACCCTACAAAATTGAAGATCTCTCTTTCTCTTTTCTTCTCCAATGGGGTAACCTACGTGGAAACCATGTTGGGTTGGATATCAATAGCGTGGGTTATACTCAAGGTGGTGATTTGAGATTTGAAGAGTGGGAATCTCATTAAATGCTTTAACATCTCTGTTTCGTATTCAAATTTGAAACCTAAACAACACTTTATCATCCATTCTAAATCTTACCCGTTATGTACATTGGATTTTCAGGCAAAACTATTCTTTTTCCTCTTCTTTTTCTTCATTGCCTCTACGACGGAAGAAGATGAAATTGGGGGCGGGCTTCAAACTTTTCAGATTTTAAAGGACCAAAACGGTGACTTTAGGGTTTTATTTTATTTTCAATAAATGATGTGGAAATTATGTCTAATTTTATTTTATTTTTAAAATTTCATGTCATGTAATTATTTTATGAACCCTTTTCATCATATTCTCGGTAATCTCTTTTCAATTATTTAATAACATTTGAACAAATTTTTTATGTTATTGACACATAATTTTGGTATTTTTTTACCTTAAACCTCAAACTCAAGCCTGAACTCGGGTTTAGGATTCGGGTAAAAAATTACCAAAATTATGTGTTAATGACAAGAAAAATTATTAAAATGTCATTAAATAATTAAAAGGACCATAAATGATGTAATGGGAATGATCCATACAATAATTTCTCCATATACTTGACAACCACATCACCATGATGTTATTGATTTAACGAAAATGAACTTAAAAAAAAAACAAAAAGATAACTTGTCACTATTTTATAAATTTTATAAAGTCAAGTGATCTAGCTGCAAGTTTACTATTGCTCTTTACCTTTTAATTTAAAATTTATAAATAATTTAAAAATTATCACAAAGTTTTACTAAAAATTGACAAGCACGTGTTTTATATTTATAAAATCAAATAATAGTAAATCTGAACATATTCGGTGGATTGGTGTTACTCTTTTCGCTTTATTTTTATTTTTAGAAAATGTTACTCTTATACATATGTATTTTAACGTGACTCAATTAAACTAAATTATTTACTTAAAATTCAACTCCATCAAAAGTTTTTTTCTTCCTAAGAAAAAAAAAAGGAGTCCACTATAACGTATATTAGTAGTTGATTTCACAAGAAAAAGCATAAGGTTTGGTCACATGGGATGGAAGGATGGAGATGAATTTAATGGTGAAATTCATTGTAGAGGGACAAATACATGTAACCTAACCCTAAGAATAAAACACTTGGCTGCAATTATTTTCTAAAGCAAACCTTTTTAGGGCTGCATGAATTATCAATGATCCTCAGGTGCATGCACTTTTATATATGAGTTAGATAAATGATTTTTTTCTTTGTCATAATCAACAATTCATAAATTAACGTGAAAAATTTTATCTGCCTCTCATTCGACAACAATGGCGTTAGAAATAAGAATGATAATTGAGCAGGCATGAAGCTCCATTTGGCCATAAGCAGATTATGGTAAAGACCCTAAAGTTTAGCCTACCGTGTATGGCAATGGTTTAGCCATCGTGTTAGGCTTAAAACAACTAGAATATTGAATGTTAATTCAAGCACATTCAACAACTTACACACTAAAAAATATTTAAATAATAATAATAATTATTAATACATTTTAAGACAGATGATAGTTGCTTAAAAATTAGAGTGCTTGAATGGAAGTGATGGCTGCAATAATCACTAAATGTGTCACTACAATAAGAACAAAGAAAAAAGAACGCATCAAATTGTTTACGCAGTTCACTTGCGGAGCTTAGCTTAGCAAATGAATTCACTATCTTTAATCTCAATACAATTAGATTTAAGTCTTATCGCACTCTGGTATAACACCTTCACTTTTATACCGAAAGATCTAGATAACTCACCTCTAAGTTATCTATTATCCCCCCTGAGAACTTAGACAGTAAACAAAACTTGTTTACTCTCTCGATTGCACTCAAACATATGTTTCACTATGAATCGATAAGTACTTTCGATACTCAATACAAAACCTATACAAGTCTCTCAAATATATAAGAGTTTTGAGACTTGTTAAGAGGTCAATTACAATCAATTCCCCTATTAAATAGTAGCTAAAATAGCAAGATACAAATAACAATAAAGACCAATGTAAAGTAGGTTATTGAAGATATGTCTTCAATGCTATTCCAATATAGTCTCCACAATCCAAGGGATTCAATCCGACCCAATTCAATTTTCAAGATAAGTTATTTCAAATGAACTGATTTTCATAGATGGACTTTCATACTTCCACAATATCAGCATCGTTCACAGCGCCAAAGATTTTGTTTAAAAAATTGTCAACTTCAAATATGACAAGTAACAAAGTACGTCGCAGTGTTAGTTGTAGTCACTACTATTGGTACTTCGACAACCACTTTACAACATTGACTTCAATAAAAGCATTATAAAATCAATTAAAAATTATTAAAAATTGGGCATTCATCAAAATGTCTCAAAAGAAGAAAAATTGTTTAAAGCAATCTTTATATTGATTTTTCATATAAATTATGAACATAGAAGAGCAGATAAAAATTGAATTTCTACTTCTCGTACTCAAAATTCATGTGGAAAAACCATACGAAGAACTCTATAAACGATTTTTCTTATTTTGAGACATTTTGATGAATGCCCGATCTTTAACATTTTAAATATTTTATAGTTATTATGATTTTTGTAATATTTATGATAATTATTTAAAATTTTAATAATCTTTGAACATTTTGAACAATTAATATAGACAAACAATTGGACATCCATTTTGTTTTTTTTGTAATTTTGATTTTTAGGATTTTTAAATTTTATTATGATTTTTATAATGTTTAAAACTTTTTAATAACTTTCATAATATTATCATGCACCAACTTTGAACACCTCACCATCTTTCTCTACCATCGACACACACAACAGTTGTGTATCCGAATGTATATACGGTATTGGTACCTAACTTTGAGCAAAACAAAATTCTGACCAATACTGACCAAAACTAACATATATGAATCAATATTGACCGAAACAAAGTACATCAAAATTCTGACCAAACCTTTGAGCAAAACGAAATTTATATTACTTGGGTGTGTGTTATAAAAGGCCAAATAGAATAAAGGAGCATATAATTTGCAAATAATTCTTTTTTTTTTCCCACAATGTGCAGTAGAGCTCACATGTTTACAATTCAAGAGATTGGGATTTCCTACCCAAAAACAAAGACCTCCACAAGTAATTATTTTCCTTTTCCTTTTTCCTCTTTTTTGTTTTCTGTTCACTTCTGTTTTTTTCCCCGAACTTTCTTACAGTTGACAAATGCTAACCTATTCATAATACTAGACAATTTTTTAAGTGGTATCCTCCCCTGCTCTTATGCAGCTGCTTAAAACAGGAATCAATCCACTCGGATGGGAAGTGCCGATCCCCCGCTTCGAATGAGCCAACACTTGCCCGATCCTAACTCCTTTTTTAACTTTCTTTGCACATTTAGAGGTAAACCTTTCCGGCTGCCTGGTTCTTTGAGCCAGGAGAACATCTAATCAGGCTCTTATTACATCAAAGACTTTGAACGGAATCATCTATAATTTGTTTTTTCGAGTTTGGCCTTTCAATATACAGCCGTTGAAGACGTCGCAGTTGGGACATAAGCTGTGCAAATGATGGTCGTAGATGTGGCTCCCTGCAATGAAAATAACAAGTTTAATGTGAGTTCCACAACAATCAACATTACAGGCAGTTGAAGAAAAACATGAGATCATTTGAATTATTGTCACCATTACCCATATGAAACACAAACCGAGTCATGAGCAATGACTAACCATAAAAAGGGTCATTCTAATTATTTTGACTTGATTATGATCACGATTTTTTTAATGCAAGGTAAAGATAACCAGGGTTTGTTTCAGATTGTTTATGAGTGGCCACCTAAGAAACGAGACACCAATTGAACATTCAGATTAGATAGAATTAGTGCAAAAGGGATTATATGATCATTCTCAACGCACAGACAAATGCGCAAAAATTAAGTCTAGAACTCACGTTTGCCAGCATTCACGTATAATCTGCGCAACTGTTGGATCGACTTCTTCAGGAATTTCTAGACGCCTATTCTGGAATCCGACAGCCCCAACAACTTGCATTGGATTCAAACCTTTCCAAGGAATACGTAGCGTAACCAACTCCCATAATATCACACCGAAACTGTAAACATCACATCTGCAACCAAACCAATCTATCCATATAAGAAACAGAATAGAAATGTCAGTAAAATATGCATGCGGTTCAAGTCACTTACTTCTCATTGGCTGGTTCATTCCTTAGAACTTCTGGTGCCATCCATTCAGGCTGCAGTACAACATCAAATAATTCATAAAAAGATGATAGATTTGGATATATACGGAAGAGAAAACTCAAAGTCAACACCGAGGATTATCTTTTAGTAATACCGTTCCAGCAGTAGACTTAGAAGAGAGGAATGTGTGATGCTTCATGCGTGACAACCCAAAATCACAGACCTGAATAGAGAGAAGCAAACATGTAAGCAAGAAATTAAAGACATCTTTCAGCAGAAAATAAGCAATGGTTAAAATATGTTCCAAGTCACTGAACTCTTCATGCATTTGGAGTTTAATGCCTCTACTTTCATTTTCAAGAATTTAATCCTCTACTTTTCAGATTTCAAAATTCAGGTCTAATAGTTTAACACCATTAAAATTCTCTTGTTAAATTCACTGGTGTAACATTTAAATAAAAAAAAAACTCACTTGGTAGCCATGTAACAAAAAAAAGATGTCATAATAAACTTGATTTTAACAGAAGAATTTTAACAATGTTAATTGGACTTAGCATTTTTAAATCAGAAAAGTAGTGGAACTAATTTCCTTGAAATACAAGGGGATTAAATTCCAAATATATAAAGAGTGCAGGGACTTGGAGTATATTTTAACCTAAAGCAATCAGTAAATTAGTTTATAGAACTATGAGCAAAATCAAGGAAGAGTTTTGGCCAGCAATTAGATTCAAGATAAAAACCTTTACAACCCAGTTCTTATCAACAAGGAGATTTGGTGTTTTCAAATCTCGATGCACTATAGTAGGATGGCTTGTGTGCAGATAATTCATTCCTTTAGCCTGCAAACAATAGAAAGTTTCAGTTAAATAGAAAAAACCAGGCAAGAGAGTGAAAGGGAGATGGGGAGACTTTGGTACAAGATATGAAGCAAAATAAAAATAAATAATTTATTCACTTGTGACTCCTACCACATCAAGAGCCATTCGCATTCGTCTCTTCTCATCAAGTTGTTGATTGGGTCTATGCAGTAGCTTATACAAACTTCCCCTACATAAGAAAGAGGGAGGAGTAAGAAGAATGTAAGACAGAGTTCAAGAGCTAACATTATTTTCCTTTTTCATCCTTTAAAACCATGAAGACGGGACTCCAATACCTAATATCTACAAGCATAACATCAGTTACAAAACATCCACACAACACTACCATGAAGACAGAGTTCAAGAGCCAACACTATTTTCCTTTTTTTATCCTCTAAAACCAGAGGGAAATCATCATGAAGTTTAAAATGCCACTAATACTTGTAACAAATGAAAAGAACATACAAACAAATTTAACTTATGAAAGCATTGAATACTATAGAAGAGATATGAGAACAATTTGGATTGTATAGAGAAAATCAACCTGGGGAGAAACTCTGTGAGTATAGAGAAATGCGGGGAGTGAGTAACAGCTCCCATGAAAAGAACAACATTTGGATGTCTCAACCTTAACATGATTTCAACCTGCACAGGGTCATCAATCAGAGATGGCCACATTCTCAATATAAATTCATTCAATTCTACAGCAAAGTTGAGCTCACAAGCATGAGGAAGTAAACAAGCAACATACTACAGGAAGCTATTTTTAGGGGGCTTACTTCACATTTAAATTGAACCAATGCATCACCAGAGAAGTCTTGATCTAGAAACTTCTTCACAGCAACCTCCTGAAGTGCCAACAAAGACAATGAGACAAACACTGAAATGAAAATACCATAGGAGTCATTGAAGAGACTTTTGGAACAAGCCTCAAGCCATATACTGTTATCAATCAATAGAAGAACTATTTAATATAAATTAAGGCTAATGCACTAACTTACTACAGCAGTATGACATTGAATCAGATATTACCACAATTGTTCAATCAGATCGACCTACTCAATTTTCCTAATAGCGAATTTGCATATACAATGTCAATGTCACTGCTTAGAGAATAACAATTTTTGGAAATTTTGGCATGTAGCCACATTATTGTGTCATCATATCAAATAGTAGTATACTACTCCTAAAAGTTCCACGGAATAAAAGTAATAGTAAATGTAACTCACTGTGCCATTCCAATCTGCTCGATAGACCTCACCATATGATCCTGCAAAACAAGAGTTCATATATTAAGAAAGTGTGCACTGGTAAGGAACAGTCAAGTCATATTCAAGCAAGTACCAAGTGTAGATCCAGCAAAATATGATTATAAAAAAGCAATTCAATCAACTAAGCTAGTTCCTATTCTTAAATCATTGCACCAAAAAGTAGGTTTAACCTATTTGACAACTATCAATTGCAGTTATCAAGTCTAGTAAGCAGGAGATATCCGAAACTTTAAAAGAACGGGAAAGCAGAGCCAGACACATATAACAATGAACAAGTTTGATTGTTTTATTATGAAACCTTACCAATACCAATGCGTTCACCAATTTGAAGATCCTCCCATGGAATTTCCCATTCTGAAACCTCCCTTAGCATAGGATATATCTTCTCACTGTGAGCCTTACTAATCAAATGCAAATCACAACCTGTGGATTCAATCAATTCCAGTGCAGATTCTTTATAGAAATCTGTATCAGAAGTCCTTTGTATTAATTTCTCATCCATCGCCAAGACATTTTCTGGCTGTATTTGGCAAAAGTCATTAGCAGAGGAAAAGGAAGTCTCTCGAACTTGTGTCCACTCATTAGTTGTATTACCAATGAGAAATTCCTCACGTGTAACATCAGAGGAAGATGCAACTTTAGCTTTTATGGCATTCATTCCAACCTCTCTCTGGTATTTAGCCAGTTGCTTTTGCCTAAGCTTGGAATTAGTGTTTTCTGAAGTCTCCATGCCAGAGGATACAAGACACAGCTCATTGATTGGCAACTCATTTGAATGGCAACTAACAGCAGCATCTACATTTGTCCCTTTCACTGCTTGTTCAGACCTACTTTGTTCAGCAAGATCCTGTGAATTAATATCCATGAACAAATCTGGAGGAGGTGATGCACCACTTTCCATCAAAACAGCATGTAATTTCTGAGCAAATTCTGGGTCCTTTGCTGCACTGATAACATACTTAGAAACATTTTTAACCTTTCTCTTTTGCGCTGATGATGGTTTTTCATGAATGCCGGGAAAGATTTCATTGGATTTAGGCGTCAAGGGGAGAAGCTTCCCAAACTCCTGTTCAAATCTCTTAAAGACAGCTCTTTCAGCATGGCTCCTCTCCTCTTCATTTGCCAGACTGCTGACAGATTCTGTTGACCTCATGGCACCAACTTTAGGGCTCGTATCTGGAGCAGATGAAACTGCCACATTTCCGATTCCTTTGTCAAGCTGAAAACATGAACTCTGAGAAGCTTCAGTACGATCAGCAAAGCCCCTTACATCCAGTGCAGAATTTAGGAGGTGACAGCTTGGTACTTCAGCGGGAATTAGAGTCCCAGGAGCACCCATCAGATCAATAATATATTCACTGCATTTTTTAGATAATTAAACACATCAGCCCATAACAGTACAAAAATTGAACTTTCTCTTTGACTAGACAGCATACTGCATAAGGGCTAAAGAAGAAGACAGGATGAAACTGAAAAAAAAAACACAAACTCAAAACTTATGTGCATTTAGCATGAAGTAAAAATTTTAAACCAACTAAAGAACAAGGCTGAACAGAAAATTTTAAGTCCACAAAATTGAGAGATTAACTCAAGTAAAAAGACCCTAATATGCAAATAAAGTAGAAAACACAGCATAATTACCAAAATCAAAGATAAAAAAAAATGTAGAGTATAGCTGGAGGAAACTACCTTCCATTGTTGATTCTAACCAAGTTGACAGCTCCATCATCAGTACCAGTGTAATAGCTCCCTTTTACCAGCATACACGGGAGATTAATTCTATCAGCTAGAACCTGGAACCAGAGGCATGAAACGATTTCCATATAAAAGGTCTACATGTATCCTTAATGCAGGTTAAAATTAGATAAAACTGGCAGGATAAATGACCTAGCAGAAAAAAAAAAAAGCTAAACAAAAGCCATCAAATGAAAATGAAAAAGGGTGTTGTAGACATTAGTGAAGTTAAAATGAACATATGTTACATGAGTTAGTTTGACTTATGGGAATAAGATGAGCAAGGGTTTTTACAACCTTAAAAAGCAGGGCTCTGTGACGAGAAAGTCCAACATCAAGCTGTCCAAGTGGAAGAATGATAGTGTTAAGAGAACTCCGTAACTCATAACTTCTCGAGTTCCATGTTCTCAACATCTCTTCAGCATCAGCAACAGGACCACCCATTCTATTAACAACTATTTCAGCGATTTGCTGAATCATGCCACTTAAAACTGGGCCACTGCCGAAGGCCCGGGACTGCACATATATGTTATACACTCTTTTCTCAAGTGCTTGCAGTTCGGGATCAAGCAACCTATTAACCAAAATTACTTCATAATCAACATTATCTAACACTGATACTGCTTGAAGATCAACCAAAGATGGCATCTTCCCTTGGGCACCCAGAGTTGAGGCAATGCCATATACATCATAAAATCCATCCACAATTTTTTCATCATAATTTACAACATTATAATTCTGCAAATAACACAACATAGAAATTAGTTTTCTTTTCCCCAAGAGAAAAATAAACAAATATATCAACTTATGGGCTCTAGAACTTGTCTAGACATGAACAGGAACCTTTCAGCCTGTACTGAAAACCAAAGGATGAAAAAGGATTCATTTTAATTAATAAAAAAAAAAATCTATATCGAAAACTAACATCAATTAGTATTCATATCCATATTGAATACAACATAACACCATAAGAATTGAATCAATAACGAATCAACTCATAATTACAGGAAAGGCAACAGTAATAATAAAACAACATAAATATTATGTTCATGACAAAGAAGCATGCATGTAAAGGTTATGGCATAAAAAAAAAGAACAAGGTTTACCAACTAGCTATGGTTAAAAAGGACTTGGCATTATATAACAGAGATAAAAAACAAGCAAAACCGCCATACCTGGATAATAAAATAAATTTTCATATAATAGAAACACAATTCATTGGTAGCAAGCGCCAAGAGGCAAGAGGCAAGCAGTAAACTTTACATATATAAACAATGAGATACTATCAAAGAAAATGAATGATAGCAAAACTTAAATTGATAGAGGTACCAAGAGTAATCCAGCTTAACATGCAAATCAAAACATCTGAAATAAAACAATAGAAGAAAGATTCAACAAGTGAATTATTATCCCAATCACTTCATGACTAATAAGAATGGCGTAAAAGCAAAGAACTCCCAAGATTACTACGGGATATGAGATCCGCAGTTGAAAATCCTCAATTACAATACAAACGAAAATAAAAACATATACTAGTAATTATAACGAGGAAACATGAAATGCAATCAGAATTATCAGTAAAAGACGCCCCAAAAAAAGAAGATGAAGGTACATATAGAATGACTTCATATCCAAATTAAGGGGGGAAATAATTGGCTATTAAAACCGATTCGAACAGAAAATGCGATTTCGAAAACCTAATTATATAAAAGAAAATATTAAAAAATTGAACTACGGCAGAATATATTACCCAATAACGGAGCGAAAGCAACTCAACGAACACGTTGTTGTCGGTGCCGGCGAGGCTAATCCTTTTAGCGGCGTCGATCTGAGCCGTCTCTGGATCGGAGGCACTGATCGCCAAAGCCAATTGCATCTGAAACTCTTCTTCCAATAAATTAAAATCCACCGCATCTCCAGCCGTCCGATCTGCCCCGACCGATTCAACTGCCCCGATTCTCCCCATTGTACTTGAAGTAACCGTAGACGATGAAGAAGAAGTCACCGTTGCCGGTCCCGTCACGTTCATCGAGTTCGAGTCCGGAGTCGGGCTCGGACTAGGGCTGATCACGGGCCGCGCCTCCGCCAATCGTTGGTGCTCATTTAAACCACCGCCGATGTGGAGTTTTCTTAAGAGATGCTTCATTTTCGACATCGATCATCAACGGCGACTCTTTTTTTTTTCTCCTCTCTCTTTTTTCCTTTTAAGAAAAATAAATATGTAGAATTTTTTACTAATATTTTTTTATTATTTGTTTTTATTATTATTATTATTTATTTTTGTTCTTGTTTTAACTGTTGCTTATTGAATTCTATTCTATCTACAGGCTTATCCTACGCCCAAAGCAGATTCGCTTATCCTGCGCACTGTTTTCCCCTCGAGCTAAACAGTAAAGACTTAAACAAACGGCCCACCTATTCCCTCCAATACACAAACAAGTAAAAAATTGACAACATGAATGCTAATCAATGTTCACACTACTCTGATAGTCAGGATGTTCAACTGTCATGTGGCTTAAATTTAAATTGCGCTTGTCACGTTGTTATTAGAATTTTATCTTTTTCTTATAATTCACCAAAAATAAAAATAAAAAAATTAATTTAACTCAAAATTTTATTTAAAAAATATTTTTTTTAATTTTACCACTCAACTTAATCAGCTTTGGTGATTTTTCTTTTATTATAATCGCTCACCCTAATACATAAAAATATATTGTTTTTTCTTTAAAGGGAATTTTGCGACTTCATGGCATCCTATGATTCATAGTTTCTAACTACGATGTTCTATTTTCTCAATGCTTTTTTTGTAGGAGCTCTTCCAACTCAACCACATTGCGCATGAGCACCTCTTACGACCCATAAATGAATGGTCAAACAGAGGTGATCGATTAGTGGTTGGAGACCTATTTACGATGCTTTGTTTAACAACAACTGCATACCTGTAGTACCTACCTACCATGGGCTAAACTTTCTTTCAATACTAGGTTCTATTCTTCATCTGGCACCACACCCTTCAGATTGGTATATGGCCATAACCCTTTAGCAGTTTCTCTTTTTAATCATGGTGAAACTAGGACTGCTGACCTTAATGCTCAACTCATTTAATGTGATCCCATGCCAAAGCTTCTTAAAGAACAGATTTTAAAGGCTTAAACTAGAATGAAACAAGAAGTAGATGCACATTACCATGAAGTAACTTTTACGGTTGATG
Organism: Gossypium raimondii; assembly: GCF_025698545.1. Classification (NCBI taxonomy): domain Eukaryota; kingdom Viridiplantae; phylum Streptophyta; class Magnoliopsida; order Malvales; family Malvaceae; genus Gossypium; species Gossypium raimondii. Next base: position 51,369,586 of record NC_068571.1, read on the forward strand.
ATTATGTGTTCTGCGATTGCAACCATACTGTCAAAAATCATTAGCTCCTTGCCAGTATGTTAAGCTCTCCACTCACTTCTTTGGCCCTTACAGAATTCTTCATTACGTTGGACCATTAGCGTATAAGCTTCAACTGCCAGCTGATTCCAAGCTTCTTCCCGTTTTCCACATTTCCTTCCTTCAACTGACTCACAGACATCATGCTCTTACATTTCCAATCCTTTACTAATCAATGCAAAATGGGGTCTAGTTTTGGCTCTTGAAAAAAAAAATTTCCCATTGCTAGATACATACTAGCGGTGTTCTTTCTCTAAAATTATTGACTCATTAATGGCCTTGATCCGAAGCCATTCATCGACCGAGCTCTAAATCATTTTAAAGGTATAACAGGCTCTCAATAATGTTGTTTTGGTATATGAAAATCAACATTTAGTTGGTAAAAGCACCATGGAGGTTTCTGTATTAGGAGTTAGATTGCATTTTATTCTTTCTACTCAAATCAGGAGTAAATTAATCCACATTCGACAAATCATGAGCAAATTAATTCATATACGCTAAATCAAAGAGTAAATTAGTCTTCTTTTTTTTTTAATTTCATCCAATTCTATGGTTAAAAATTAATCATTGTACGTCGGCATGAGGTACACTAGGCAGGTTACATGCTACTCTTTGGTTATTCCGTCAATCACACCAATTTTAAACAATATAAATGGATAAAATTTTTAACAAAAAAAAATCAATTTGTTCTTTAATCTAATATACAGTAACTAATTTGCCCTTTTTTTAATAAAAAAGATGAAATACAATTCAACTCCTAATACATAGATCTCTATGATATTTTCATTTTATTTAGTAGGTAAGAAATGTAGAATGAAAAACCAATTTGCTCTTTAATCTAATGTACATTATCGCTACCGCTGCTGCGATACATCTAGACCTAATCATGAGTCGGACCACTCCACCAAGTCCGAAGGCTCACCCGAAAAGTGGGAGGGTTTGGATAAAAGTTTAGGTCCGAAAAATAATTTTGAACAAAAAATGAGGCTCATTTTCGAAATGGGTCAAGCCTCGGGTATAATTTTTTGGCCTGAATTTAGCTATTATAATTCAGGCCGAGTGTAGACAAATTTTTAAGCTCATTTTTTAGGCCAGACCCAAACCTAGAAATTAATCCTAAAATTTTGTTGAGATTTGACCCAACTCATCCCGACCATGATCACCTCTAAATGCATATTATCCACCTCTTCCAATTTCATATATATATATATATATATATATATATATTAAAGAATTGTTAAATTTTAATTAATTTTGGTGATAAAGACCCTCTCACCTATGAACCGCTAATAACTGTCAAACACAATTTGTTTGCCTAATGTTTAACTGCAATCGGTTTGTAGGTCTATCAAATTAAAAAACTCAATTTCTTTTATTTAAAATAATATATTTACAATTAAATAAAAAATCAAATTGAACGGAACGGATTATTTTATTTTTAAATAAATATGATAAAAAGAACCCTTTTGTAGATATTGACTTGAGGAACTAACGGACAACGGCATGTGCCATTGTTCTAGGTTACGTATAGGGGAGGCGAGGCGAGGCGACGGTGGAAATTAATTAATAAAGTCAATATTTTCTTATAGGAGAAATAAAGTTCTAAAAAAACAGATGGTGTAGAATATTCCAACTTTTTTTTATTTGAAATAAATTTCTCCCTTTGTTTTAAGCAAGTTCAGGAGGTACCTCATTTAAGGATGTAAATGAAATGAAATATTGTTGGTTGTAAATTACTATACTTTGATTGAAAAAAAATAAATTTGATTCGGTAATTATTGAGTTTTGTTTGAGTTCGAATATTTTGAGTTTTCAATTGTATCGGATTCGAGTTTAGTAATACTTGATTAGAATAGTTTACAAGATTTATCGAGCTTTTTAATTTTAATATATATTTTAAATATTTTTATATTATTAAATTATGTTATTATCTTTAATATATATTATTAACTCTAACTTTAATTATTTAGCCCTGCTCGAGCTTGAATATATACAAGCTTAATTGAGTGCGAAAATGGACATGTTCATGGGTTGGGCTACTCGCCCAAGCCCAAAGGCTCACGTGAAAATTGAGAGGGTTTAGGCAAATATATTAGGTCAGAAAAATGGGTTTAAACAAAAAAATAAGCTCGTTGAAAATATGGGCTGAGCTCAAGCTTGAACATTCAAGACTCGAGTCCAACTTTGTAATATTTTATATATTATTTAATTTATAACACATAAAAATTAAATCTATAGTAATATATAATACTACTATAATGTAAACATTAAAAAAATAAGATGCCTATGTATAAAACTATCATAAATAAAAGATACATATAATTATTAAATATTAAAATTAATAAAAATATATTTTTTAAATTTTAAAAAAATATATAAGCAAGTTTGGGCAAAATTTTAGGTCTATATTCTTGAGTCAAACTTGGGCAAGCATAAAGTGTGTTAATATCATGCTTAGCTCCCTTCCCCGCGAACTCAATCCAGCCTGACCCATGAACGATTATATTTCGAGATAAAACAATTTTAATCAAGCTCAAGTAACACGATTATATCTTGTGCCGAGCTCGAAATTAAAAATAAATGTTGAATTAAACTCAAATTGAGTATCCAACTTAAAGATATAATCGAGCTCATCTCCAAATTTAAATCATTTCCTTCATCAACAGTAATTTCTCGTAAGATGAATAGTAATTTCTCGTAACAGAACTATACCCAAACTATTTAAAGAGAAGAAGAAGAAAAGAAACTCTCACCTGCGGAAGAGGAACAAAGAACAGGAAAGAGCTTTGAAAGCTGAAAATTGGGAAAAAAAATGGGTATACAGCTCCAAAGAACCAGCAGAGGGGAAAGAACGTTTGGGGAGAAGACAGGTTAATTTGGTCAATTATCAGCCAAAAGCACTTCAAGCTGAAGAAAAGGAGAAATTTTTAGCTTCTTCATTCGGAGAAAAATCCTTTTCTGATGGTGAAATTTTTAGGTGAAAGGAGGCCGTTCTTCATTCCTTTTAAGAGAAAATGACTTTATTCTGAAAAAGTCCGTCTAAAACATGCAGAAGAACAGGCCCTCAATCAACATGTGATCTGTCATCTAATCACATTAAAATTTATTTAAAAACTCCACATCAAGATAACGAATCCTCTAACCACATCCAAGTTCAAGAGTTTGATCATAGTTGGCTACTAACTTCCTTTGGTACTATAAACATTTTCAACTGCCTAGATGATTCCAAGGCACTAATTTACATTCTAGAATTATTGAAAATAGAGAAGAAATAGATAAGATATAATAAAATTTAATCAGTTAAAATTTAATTATAATATATTTATAAAATGAGGTTAAATATGTTGTTTATTTTAAAATAAACTATCCATTAAGATTTTTTTCTCTCTAATAATAAATACCTATCACTAAAATTATTATGTTCTTTTACTCTTAAAAACTATTTATAAGGCATTCCTTTTCCTTTTTTTTCTCCAATAATAAATACTACTATTAAAAATACCTATCACTTAAACAATTATATTTTAATTATAATTATTTTAATAATTTTGAAAAAATGTTTTCACATCCACATGGTAAGCAATTGGAATTTTAGTATTTACTAGATGCTTCAAGTTTTATATTTGAAATTTAAGTATTTGTTGGATGGTTATGTTTATTTGAATTATAAAAATTAAAATTTAAAATTAAAACTTGAAATATGTAATTTTAATTTGTTGATGATAGAACAATTGAAGTTTGGGTAATTTGATTGAGGAAGCCAATTAATTAATATTAGATATGATACACTTACTAGGTGAAAAATATATTTATAAAAAATTTAATATAATAAATAAATGAGGTTTTAATTGAAATGATAAAGTTGAAATATTGAATATTGTAGTGTTTTTGTTCAAATCCATCATAAAATATAAAATGATAGAAATACTCTTATAGTAATGTTTATTATTTTATAAAAAGATGAATTTTCAATAATTTCTTAACTGAGTTGGGAGTTGATTGATGAATGACATCAAATTAACAATAACTTTTTTAATTTGATCCAAAACAAATTTAATGCACTAGTAGATTTGGTAAGTGGATACAAAAGAATTGGTAAAATTATTGTGGAGGCTCTTGTATTAGAAGTTGGATTGTATTTTTTCCTCTCTGCTCAAAAGATGGACAAATTAGTCCCTGTACGTTATATCGAAGGGCAAACTAGTCCTTTTGTTAAAAATTTCATCTATTTTTATTATTAAAAACTTGCCCCTATATGTCAGCATAAGGTACATGAGGCATGCCGCATGTAACTGACTAGTTCTTACATTAGCAACGCATTTTTAACAATAGAATACTCTGTCATCTAACGTATAAGGACTAATTTGCATTATTTTGAGTAAAGAGAGCAAAATGTAATTTGACTCCTAATATAGGGGACTTCATGGTACTTTTACCCAAAAGAATTAGAATGTGTTGTTTATATAATACCAATTTGATAGATGGCAACGGATGGATCGATTTCAAGTTGTTGAAAATGTTTAGAATCCGATTCTAAAAATTAAACAAACAAATGATTAGAAAGAATAAAATAAAACAAATTTAGAAGAATGAGATTGAAACAATAGGAGATGGATTTATGGATTTTTGAAGGAAAAAAGCCGAATCTTGTTCTCCAAAAAGATGATGTCAAATATGAAATTAAAAGATAAATAAGTTAGGAACAATTCAAAAATAATAATAAAAAAGAGGATGGAAGGATGATAAAAATGATGATGATGAGACGGGAAGAAAGATATTCAATTGAACCCCTTGAAGAACGAACTTCAATAAATTCTACTAATGACTTTAATCGACCCTTCAAAAATTCTCACTAACAATCTTGAAGAAATTTGAGTTGAAAACTCATCTAAAAGAAACAAGGAAAGATTTATTGTAACTAAACATGTTGGCATTTGGCAAGGAACTGGGTTTAGAGACTAGCCAGCAGGAGAAATCGACTAAACCCACCCAGAATCATATAAGTGATGTTTAATTGAACGTGATAAAGCTATGTTCTTTACCCAGAAAAAAACAAATGTAAGTGCAATGATTAGATAGTTTGATTTTCTTATTCAATGTTGGAATTTTCTTGGTCAAAATATCCTATCAGTCCTTGTACTTTAACAAAGTTTGATATTTAGTCCTCTTACCTTTTTATTATTAAAAATTTTAGTACAATTGTTGATACTGATAATATTTTCTATCAAAATTTGCTTATAGTCAGATATGCTTAACGAGCTATAATGATTTGCGTTTGAATTTGGTATGATTGCATGAGCGTCTTGATAGTAAAATGTGATGGAAAATACTGAAGGTCAACTATTAGAGTAGGACTTTTAAATTGAAAAAAAAAAAGTTTTTACCTGGTTTAAGTAAAAGGACTAAATCTCAAACTTATTAAAGTATAGGGATTGATGATATAATTTGACCAATTTTCGATAAAAGTACCATGGAAGCTCCTGTACTAAGAGTCAGATTGCATTTTGCCCTCTATACTAAACAAATGAGCAAATTGGTCATTTCTTTTAAAAATTCCATCCATTTTTACCGTTAAAAATTAGTGTGACTGATAAAAATAACCAAACAACTACATGTGGCATGCCATGTCTACCTCACGTTGACGTATAAGGACCAGTTTTTAACAATATAAATGGATGAAATTTTTACAAAAGAATCAATTTGCTCCTTAATCTAACATACAAAGACTGATTTGCCCATTTTTTAGTAGAGGGGCAAAAAATATTCTTACTCCTAGTATATGAGCTTCTATAGTACTTTTACCCCAATTTTCTTATTCAAATCTACCAGAACTTTAAGATTTGCTGATCACAAATCTATTTAAGCACGGGTCTAAATCTAAAACTTCATTTAAATACAGGGACTGATGACAAATTTTGGCCAATTCTCTTATTAGCTCTGCTGATCACATATCCACTTAACCAAATAATTCAGCATTGAGTTTCTAATTCAAAGTTGAATGGAGCTTTGTTGTTTTTCATTAGGCAAAGTGCTTGTGGATTGTTTAATATCAACCAAATGACAGTCACAGCTGTTGCTGAGCATGTATGCAAATATGGTGGATAATTTATGTTGATATCTACTGTCATCTTTGTGAACAAGTTTTAGATCATCGGCCAGGGCGAGATACGGCTTAGCCGATTAGGCACGCATTGGCGACACCGGGAGAAAGGTGCAGATGGCACTGTGGTCACCGTATACGGCAATGCAAAGCATGCAAGTTGGTCAGCATATATCAGCAGGCTAAGATTGAACATGTAAATTCATACTCAACATAGTGTTTCACTATTATAATGGCCAAACTCAACAGGCAGATCAATGTCATCACTTTTTATAGTAGAGTAATTAGAAAAATTCAGCATAGTTAGAAAACTTTTATTTTTACTACTTTATTTTATGATGGTAATATGTTGTTATATTTTGAGAAAAAAAAACCCTTATAAAATAAAATAAAAATTATTATATAGAAAAACCCCTGTAAAATAATTTAACAATTAATTGAATCCTCAACTGAATTTAGGCAATTTGGGTAAGCCTCTTGACGCTATTAACTTTGTCATGTGGCACTTTAAAGTTATGTCATGTGACGAAATCTGATTATTTTTCTTAAATCTGTTTATGTTAGACTCTTAAAAAGTTAAAAAATCTCTTAAGAATTTTTTATCTAAATTAAACTTTTCATATTACGACCCATTAAACTTTGAAAGCCCAAAATATATCTAGCATCTTCCTCTTCAATTTGGGCCAAGGTAGCTAGTAGCCTAATAGGTATATGCTCAATAAAATTTCTATACTCTTCACAAATTTGAAATTTAATCTCTATACAAAAGAACATAAATTAAAGTTACATTCTTAAAATTGCATCAAATCAAAATTCATGTTAGATCAAAGTTCACATGTATACTTAAAATTTAACCCTAAGTCATATATAAAATTAAAACCCAAACACAATGTATTTTACATTGTGCCAATCAAGGTAGACATGAAAGTTATCACTTAAAAATGAAAGAGAAAAACGATAAATTGAAAGTTTTCATTAATGTCAAAAATATTAAAAGAAACATAAAATCCAAAAGCACGAAATAAGATAATCAACCCAAGATAGCTAGCTAGGTTGCAAAGCTATAGATGATATGAAAGGATTTTGAAACTTAACCCATTAACAACACCAAAGTCTCACTTATAATAGTAAACATAAGCACCCCTTTTTGTCTCTAAAAACTATGAATCAAATAATTCCAAATGCTCTTGTGGCATCAAGATCTCACCTCTAGAGTTGCTTTTAACATCCATAACTTCGTTTATTTTCAAATGAAAATCTCTTAACAGTTCTCTTTACAATACGATACAATAAACCAAATCAGAGATCATCAAAATGCTGATAACTATGAAACAATTTTTATTGGGCAAAATAACAAAAAAATAATATTATAACTGGTGAAAGTTATTTAAAGTAATTAATTTCAAATGACACATGCACTTGAGATTCTTTGCAAGAGTGGTAAACACATTAATTTACAATTAGACTTTCAAAAAAAAAAAATAGGTGAGACTTAAAATGATAGTTTTTTTTTAATATAAAATGGAAGTCATGCCAATTGAATCTTAGCTCTATTGACATCGATATTATTGTCAGTATAGGAGGACGTGGGTTCGAGTGCTTTGAATGTCATTATCCCCCTATTTAAGGGTTGAGAAGAGATTATGAATAGTTCTAGGCATTGTATAAAAAAAACATTTGGAATGTGAGCCTCACCTATGTCCCATTAAAGTTTTTAGTTGCAAATAGTGACGATGATAAATTTTGTAGTAATTTATTTTGATGAAACATAAAAAGGATTTTATTTTTTTATCTTTATTTTAATAAAAATTGTAATTTTTAATTACTTTGACTAAATATTTTTATTTTTTTATAGTAAATTATAAGATTTTTTTAATAAAACATATTAACTACAATTGCCGTATATTTTTTACACCAAATAGCGGCATATAAACTTTCGCATAATCGTTGGTAATCATCTATCGCTCTCGTGCTCAAAAGTGTGATCATTGTCATCCTATGGTTGAGTCTCAAATTCAAAAATTAAACTTTATTATTATTATTATGAATGAGGGTATAAGTTATTACATAGTAATCAATCTAAGAAAAGATAAATCAGTAACACCTTCACGCAACACATTCAAAGTAAAATCAGGAGGTTGGGACCAAGAGTCAAAGCCAATAACCATCCCTTCTGCAGCCTTTGATAAGCAATCAACCATTTTATTGCATTCTCGATGCACATGCCTAATATCAATATCCCAATTTCGATGCAACAGATTTGGGATGACATATATGATAAATGAATCCGGTTGATGTATCATCATAATACCTTTAATATGATGCAGTGCTCTCAAGCCATGCTCCCAAGCCTGCTCAAGACCATCAAAAATACCTCAAAGTTCCGCCTCATAAGCATTGCACAGCCCGATATTCCTTGCAAATCCCAAGCACCACAAGTTAGATGCACTTTGAATCACATCACCCACCATACACCTAGGCCCGTTTTTGACATTTTTGGGGCCCTAGGCAAAAAAATAAAATGGGGTTTTAGGTCCCTTAAAAGTTGGTGAAAAATGTTTTTTGGGCCCCTTAACAACTGGAAAATAATATTTTGGTCTCTTTTCAACTTTAGGCCTTGGGCAACCACACCTTTAGACGACCACTAGGGCCGGGCATGACTATACCTATTTCATATTCCAAGTTCTGGCCACCGTCTACATTTACTTTCCATTTCCCCACCGATGGAGGAGGTTATTCTACGCCCACCTTCTCCGGACATTTGTGATGAATCTGATTCAATTGACTGGAAAATAAAATCGCTTCTTTATGTCTCATGCAACAATTATAAAACCATCATTGTCCACACAGTCAGGAGTAAAAATATAAGTATTTCTTCTCTTCCATAAAAACCAATAAGCAATAACAAGGAAAATATTCTAGTTTTCTATAGAGCTCGAAAAATACCAAGGTTTGGTGAGGTTAAGAATAATCCAGTCCTCAATGCTTAAATTATAGAACTCTTGCTAACTTCAAAAGACATGAACTGTATAGGGAATGTATAGGGAATGTCCCTCTATCAGAGGGATTTGATCAAATTAATCTATCTACTATTAAATGGGTCAATTTAGTCATTGTACTGTTAAAATGAACCAAATAATGTCAAATTAGAATAAAGATCAATATTTACTATTTAGAAAAATATTTTTCTTGTTTAACAAAGTTAAGATTTTCAAAGTTTTATGGTTTCATAAATGAAATCTTTTGTTTGGAATTAAACTCTAATTGAAAAAATATATTTTTCAAAATATTTTTTATATAGTAAATGTTAACTTTGTTACAACTTGGACTTATTTATTCGATTCTTTTAATAGTATAAAGACTAGATTGATCCATTTAATAATAGAGGGACTAATCTGACAGAGTCTCTATAATACAAAGACCTCCCAAGTACTTTAACCATTTTGAGTTGGTGCATCCAATTATGGTGAAATACTATTTTGTACAAACTTTCTTTCTCGAGTGATCTTTTGATATAATTCTGATTTAAAACAAATCGCGGTGCATTACGAATTATTCCATTCGAGTAAAGATATTGTATTTAGAAAATATTAATATTTATCTTTATCTATTTTTTTAGATCCAACTAAATTCTTATACAAGGAAACTCTTAGGTTGGTAAAATCGTGCACGTACGTAGGTGGGTAGATGAAAATGGGAGCAGTAATTGGTGAACAAGACCCTTAGTAGTATGAACTTTATTTGAATGAAAATCAGTATGATTTTGTCTTATTATAATTGCTAGAGTTTGACGTTCCTTCAAGTTGTTGAAGGGGAGTTTTCCCAAGGCCTACATCATAGGTTCATGCACATGGAGAAAGCAATCCACCATTAGCAAAAATGTGACAAACCTCCCTTGAGCGGAGGAGTCGAACCCATCGTTTCTCGACGGCCGAAAGTTGAAGAAAACGATGGTTGTGGTGTGCTTAGATTTCATCTTTGTTAACGAAAAGATAATAATAATAAAATCGAAAGGAAAAAAAAAGAATATAAAAGAGCAATCAGAGAAAGAATATTCTATGTTGATAGCGATTTGGTTCATCAATTGTAATAGTAATAATAAATTAATTTGAACATTTTGGAATTTTGTGCATCCATCAACTCTTTTTTTGGGGGGATAAAAATCATAATTAGGTTAGGCGAGGCCAAGCTATTTCAGGGCTATCATCCTATAGCAGTTGAAGAACTTCATCCGACGGTTGCATGTAGATATACCTACCCAGAGGCCTTAAGGACACTATTGATGGCAAACCATCGGCTGCCCGATTACCCTCTCTAAATACATATGTAATCGAATCATTCAAGATAATTAGAATTGATCTTTAATAACTCGTAACACAATTGAGTGATATTATTCTACTGAAATTACTTGAATCAAATGAATAGCTATATTATTATCCATATCAATTACCATTTTTTTAGCCCTAGATTCTTTAAAGAAATTGTAGAATTATTGGCGAATTGCACCCACCACATAAAGACACCTAAAAAAGAACCATATAGCTAAAAATATTGTTTGATTAACTGTTTTTTGTTGTCTTTTCACGACATTGATACCTGTCGGTTGTGATGATAATAGTTTTAAATGTTTCGCTTTCGAGCATCCATATACTAAAGATTAAATTACGAGACACTAATTTTGTAGTGATGAAAAAATAAAAATTTATTTAATTATACATGAAAAATTAAATAGTATTATTTTTTAAAATAAATTAGTATGACGCTTTTAGTTAATTATTTTGGATTAAATTATAGAGTTAAAATTTAAAAGTTATAATATATTTATCTTTTACTTTTGAATTTATAAATCCAAGTCTAATTATTAACATTGTTAAAATTTTTCTATTAAATTCGCTAATGTAACCTTGTGGCTATAAAATGGCATTGAAATGGACATAAATTTAGCGAGATAATTTTAACGTTATTAACAATTCTTAAAATTCATTTTAGTATTTTAATCGAATAAATTATTTAGGCTAACTAATGACATTAATCATTTTATATAATTTTAGAAAAAAAGACCAGAATCGGAATTTAACCATTATTTAATAATGTAAAAAATAAGAAATAGTAATTATGTGTGTATAATAATATCAAAGTAAAAGATTAAAATTTAAAATTAAGCATAATATATAGACTGAATTTAAACTTGATTATTTATATAATCTAAAAATATAAAAGGATGGAATCAAAATTTAATTATTTGTTAACAATGTAAAGAAAAAAAATAAGTGTGTCACAAAGTGTAGATAAAATATATTATTTTTGTTTTATACTTCAATTAGTACGAATTTTATTACGTTTCGCGTTAGGTGATTTATTAATTATATTTTATGTAAAATTATAGAGTAAATATTTAAATATTAATTATTTTTATATTTAAAATTTAGTTTTCGTATTTTTATTTTTAGAAATTCTATTTCTCTATTATTCTTACATTAGATTCGCAGTGTGACATTTTGAAATTAAAAACTAATAACTTAGTAGTCATGTAACAAAAAGATATTGAAATGGACTTGAATTTAACAAACAATTTTAATATTATTAATAACTCTTAAAAGTTATATAAGCATTTTAATCAAAATAAAATATTTTAGATAATTTATAGCATTGTAAATTTGAGGTACCAAATCAAGTCAAAAAGTTGAAGTATAAAAATTAATCTTAAATTTGTGTGTTATACAGCGGCCAAAATTAAAAATTGACCATTATTATATAACCTTAAAATTGAGTATAGCATAGGGACTAAAATTAAAAATTTATCATTTTTCTATATAATGCGAACAAAAGGAAAAGAAAAGGAAAGGTTAGTCCATGTGTCAACCAAGGAAGGTCCCTGCTTTGATATATGCTAGTATGATTCTCAGTTTTGTGCTGGATTAATTATTTGTTTGTGTCGAATTATAGAGTAAAAATTTAAAGGTTAAAATATATTGTAATTCTATTTTTATTTTTAAATATCTAAATTTCCTGTTTTTTAGATTTAAAAATTTAGGTCCAATTGTTGCCACTATTAAAATTCTTCTATTAAATTCACTTGTGTGACATTTTGAAATGGGTTGATTATTTATTTGTATCAAATTATGGAGTAAAAATTTGAAGGTTAAAATATGATTTAAGTCCTTATATACTTTATGGATTTGAAATTTAGTCTCCTTATTTTATTTTTCAAGAATTTAGTTCCTCTACTTTTCAAAATTAAAACTTAGGTTAAGTTGGTACCACCGTTAAATTCTTCATTAAATTCAATGGTGTGATATTTTAAAATAAAAAAAACTTAGTAGTGACGTAATAAAAAATTATGCTAAAAATGCTTAAATGGTTTTCCTTTTCTTAAAAATACGCATTCAGACTCATCATGTTAGAATAATATTTTTTGTTGGAATATTACTCTTAAAAAAATGGCTACAGCATTTATAATTGAAATATTTAACAATATTAACTATTTAGAGTAATTAATGAATTTATAAAAGTATGACTAAATTATGTTAAAAATTAAAGTATATGGATTTAGTCCAAGTTTTAGCATGGTACAAGGTTCAAAATTAAAATTTGACCATTGCCCTAGAGTGTCAAAAAAAGTAAGGCAAACCCAGAAGATGTGTCTATCCCTAAAACCCTTAAGACATTCAAATTATATATAACCACGTAACATTTTAATCAGAAATTTAACTATATTAACTATTTGGACTAACTAATAACATAACAAAAATATAAGACCGAATTATGTTAGAAATTAAAGTATAATAGAAGGACGGGGAGTACTAAAAGTGCCCTTGGGTCGAGCTAAGGCCTAGTTATAGAATATTTTCAAGCCCAGGCCCATTTTTAGGTCATGCCGTCAAAATAACCCATTTTACTATTCAAAATTTAATAAATACTAAAAAATATTTTTTAGTTGTTATTTTATATATTTTATAATTAAATTTTAATTTTAAAATATTTTTTATTCTTTAAGTTGAATCAAATTGACCCGAAATAAATTTTTTTTTGTCCAAACCCAACCCAAATCAGGTCGGACTTATTGAGTAGGTAAAGTACTCGGCCCTTAAATAAGTCTAGTGAGTACCCATGTGTCAATAGGAGGAAGTTCCTTTTAACCTTCCTTTTATATATAGTTAAGTAAATATAGTTATATAGATAGATTTTATCGGGCAAAAATAAAAAGTTCCTCATGTGTCACAACATTGTATTTTCTCAAATTATTTTTTAAACTAATATTTCTATGCCCACGTTTATCATTTTCTCAAAGTTGTAGGAGAATTTGTATTTTAGGATTCTCTTTAATAATTTTATATTTAACTATTACATATTTGATTTAAAATAACATGATCTTGACACATTTAAGTATTGAGTCAAGTACAGTATTCTAAAATATATTTAACTTAAGATAATTTGATCTTGACATTTAAAACTATCGAGTCAAACTTTCTTCTTTCACAATGTTTTCAAATGGATTTGACTTAAGATAACTTTACATTAACACTCAAGGCTGTCGAGACGGTTGTGCCCATGCCCATTCCCTTCTTATCTATATCTTATTCAAAATTCATTTTCAAAATTCCTCTTAATTATATCAACAGTTCAACAACTAATTAACTATAACCAAGATAAATCTATTAAAGAATCTACACATTTAGATAAAATAATACTCGAACATAAGATCTCAAAATTCTTAGGGTTTAAACCTTTTCGTTGAGCTTATTCCAACTTTAAAAGATGAAAAATTGAAGGTGATTTAATTAACATCATCTCTCGCAATTTAACCTAGAAATTAGTAGAGAACAATGAAGAAGTGAGTAGCTATAAATGCGATCTGTGTCAGCATGATGGAAGAGGCAGCAGCTACAATTACGAACCTCACTTTTGCTTTTGTCCCTTTCTCTTGTCTCAGATCACTTCCCGCAACACCAACACGTGCCTAGATTTTATAATTTCTTTTTATTAGGAATAATGGAATTAAATTATATATTTTTAATCGTATATATATTTATAATTTTAAAAATTTAAATTAAATTTTATCATTTTAGGAGGTCAAAGTACAATTTTATCATTGTTAATTTAAAATTTTATATATTATAAAGGAACTTAAATAGAAGTTTTTTCATTTTAGAGGGTTAACTTTGTCATTTGACTATTTTCTCTATTTATTAAAATTTACTTAAAATGCATCCAACTTTTTATTATTCGATTATACTATAATATAGGAAATATATATTTATAATAAAATTAAAATATAATAAAATTATTATATAAAGATTATATGAGTAACTGTCAACACTCCAGGTGTTTTTCTAAAACCACTGGAAAGAAATCCTGAAATTACTATTTTAATATATTTTAAGGTTTTATTTTTAATAAAACTTTTAAAATTACACATAATTCATTTCAATTTTAATTTATATTTTTATACAAAACTTATTTCTATCCGTATAATAATATATCGATATAATAATAAATTTAGGGTATAAATAGTCTCAATTTAATCCTCAAAATTAGAGAGCAATGGAAACTGTGGCAGCAACGAAACAGTAATCAAATTGGCTGAAACCTCCAACTCCAATTTCACAACTTCAAGGTAATTATATATATTAGAATTATTTTGTGTTCTGTTTCTCTGTGTCTTCATCGTTGTCTTGTTTTGATGGGTGTTTTAGGAAACTGAAGTCATGGAAAGGCGTTGATAGGTCATCCAATATTTGAGAGTGCACCAAACGCTTGGCAGTTCAAGGTCGTATGTGATGGAAAGACGTGACTGCCCAAATGCTCGGATCGCCTTTGCCCTCACCCTCGCCGGCTGCCAATGAAGACCAGTTCAAGGTGTTGCCGGAAGCTGATGATGATCGTCGTGATGATTCCTTTGTGTGCATGAGTTTCAGACCCACCAAATTCTAAGAATTGCTTCATTAGCATATTATGAAAGACAACACCCTTGACAGGGAAATTGAACATGAACTGAAACACAGTACTAAACAAGTTCCACTGTATGTCCCATTATTTCTCTCATGATTGTTACAGTTTCGCTGCTGCTAATTTTGAGGATTAAATTGAAATTATTTGTAAATTTTGTAGGTTAATTTTTTAAAATTATGACTAAATCAATAAAATATATAAAAGTTGAAGCCTAAATTTATTACTATACCAACTTTTTAACTGCCATGTCACCATCCCATTAGAGATTCAACTGCACTTAACGAAAATGAACTAAAAGAAACAATCTCAATTAGTTGGGTGACCAAATAAAAAATTTAATAGTTGCGTAACTAAAAAATGAAATGAGCAATAGTTGGGTGACTTGTTGTGTAGTTTTCCTTAATCTTTATTTTGATTCATCACTATTATATATTTTAGGCATAATAGCAAATTTAATCATTAATGTTTACATCTTTTCTCAATTTAGCCATTATTTTATTTTTAGCTAAATTTGGACATTTATAACCTTTAAAAATGAGTGAAATTGCTTTTTTTTAACAAAATGCCAAAACATTAATTTTTTAGCGATGTTGATGTGGCAACTTATTCGAAAATCTATGTGTACTTCATGTTAACATAACATTATTTGACTTATATATATCATCAACAAATAATTTAAATTATTAAAATGTTCAGAAAAATATAAAGTTTTAAAAATTCAATAAGATTAACATGAAGTACAAACATATTGCTATGAGAGTTGCCATGTTTAAAAATTTAAAACTTTAATCAGTATCTTCATTAAAAATAATAATTCGACTCCTTTTAAAAAATTGATCGTCAAATTCTACTCTTTTTAAAAGTTGGGCGCTAAATTTAGCTAAAAAATGACCAACTTGACAAAAGATGTAAACATTAAAAGAGTATTTGGTTTGTCGAATCTTAGATTAAGTTTCCTAATAAAATTACGAGAATATAATATTACTGATGGAATGTGAGATTAAGTTATTTGGCTCACTTAGCCGGAATGCAAGATTTAGTTGTTTAGTTGACGGAATGTTAGATTATTTAAAAGCACATTTTACTCAATTGTCCTTGTTATATAATATTTTTAAACAAGTTTAATTCTTTTAATATTTTTAAGCTCAATTTCCATAAAATTATGATAAATTATTACAATTCTTACTTTTTATTACAATTTATATATTAGTAAGTAAATATATTGTGTTGAAATAAATTTATAAATCATAATTATAATAATCCGTGATTACAACACTATCCATAACCATAATTAATATATTAATAAATGAAATATAATGATTATTATAGTTTACTATTAATAAATATATATTAATTAGTCTTTAAGAAAAACTTAAATGGATTAAAATAAAAATAAAAATAAAAATAAATTGATTCAAAATTTAAGATTACATTCGTAATATAAAATTAGAGGATAAAATTAAAATGTTGAAATCTAAACCCAATAGGCGAAATAAGCAACCCTAAACATTAAAAATTACAATTTTTTAATAATTTTTTTTGTTATAATTTCAATTAATAGGCCGTCGGCCTCCACTTCGAATTCAGGCTCCACCCTATTTTCTATTTTTCTTTTTTTTTTTCGTTTTAATTTTCTTAGCCTTTCCTTGTGCGGCTTTTTAGGTACAATTTTCTCTTTTAATTTGCTTTAAGAAAATCTTAGCAAGAAACAAGAGAGCCAGTGATGTTGGAAGAATCAATGTCGACTGTACCTTCTTCTTCCCTTTGGGCCTCCATTTTCAGCTGGTTTACCCCTACTGTTTTCTTTGTCTTTCTTAACATTACTATTGGTACTATCTTTTTCACTTCCACCTTCTCTTCCAACAATTCTGGCGCCGCCGCTTCTGGCGGTGTCGGAGACGGCCCATCACTCCACGAAGGAGATGAAACAAACGACCCTAGACTCCTTCCATCTCCATCTGTTTTACAAAGGCTCAAATCCATCAACTTGTACTCTTACAGATCCCAACAACCTTTTACTACCACCACCGCCGCCGCCGAAATCCCAGATTCCGGCGCTGATTTCCATATCTCTTTTCAACAACAAACCAGTGAAACTGAAACCACACCTGAACCAGTCCCAACCCACCTCGATAGATCTCCTTCTGTTTTGCATAGGCTTAAGTCTATAAACCTCTATGGCTACTTCTCCCCGGGGCAAAAACCCCGTGAGATTAGCTCCCATTACACTCCCGAGGAAGAAGAAATAAAAGAACCCGAACAAGTAGAACAAACCCAAGGTGAAGAGCGAGGCTTTGATGAAATATACAGTGAGTTGAACCGTAACAATCAAGTTACGAGGACCAAATCCGACGCCGAACCGGCATCTGGGGAGGTACCAACGAAGCTTCCGAAGAAGATGAAGAAATCAGCGAGTGCGAAGTCACCGTTTTCGCATTTCGAGGAAGATGATATATTGGAAGCTCGACGGCCGGCGACTATGAGGGAAGGGAAAGGTAAAGCTACGGAGGAGGACGATGAAGTAGATGCCAAAGCCGATGATTTCATCAACAAGTTTAAGGAGCAGTTGAAGTTGCAAAGGATGGATTCTAGACTTGGTACAAGGAGATGGTGATGAAGTAAAAAAGCGTAGATCTACTACTAATATTGTTTAATTTGCATGTGTTTTGAACTTTGTGTTCAAAAAAATATATATGGGAGTTTAGTTTCAATTTCAATGGCGTTTTAATCCATTAAAGTCCATGGCATTTAGGGTGTTTATGTTTTTTGCCATTGCCATTCTTAGCCATCTGGAGCTTTTTTAGAAGTTAGAGATTGGATTCAATGGAATTTAATTAGAAAAAAAAGAAACAGCTGCAAAAGACTCTAAGCCCTACAATTAAGATAAAGTGATGACTTTGGTGGTGGCACTGCCAGTGGCAGTGGCACAGCCTGCTGGTTCTTCATCCTGCAGCTTCATGACTAATGCAAATTAAGCAAATGCAAGGATTCTGCAGACGGATAACTAATGCAAATTAAGCATATGAAAAAGATGTTAGCAGGTAAAACAACCATATAGCTTCTCTGCTAATATTTTCTTTTATTCAAAAAATAAATAAATTAATTTATATCGGTTAAATTAAAAATTTTATCTATTTCTACTGTTAAATACTGTTGTTGTTGATAGAATAACCAAACAATCACGCATGTCGTGCCATGTATGCCTTAGTTTGACATACAAAAATTAATTTTTAATAATAGAAATGAAAAGACCAATTTGCTCTTGGATCTGATGTATCTGGATTAATTTTTCTAATTTTTTAGTAAAAAAAGTAAAATACAATTCGATTCTTAATACAAAAGCTTTTATAATACTTTTACTAATGTTAGCATTATTTAAAAAAACAAAATATTTTTCAAATCCTATTTACAATCATAGATATTGATTATTTCTCTTAATAATATCGTTTCTAAAATTTAAATAATTTTATTTTTTAATATAATATAATTATCATTATCCTCCATACTTGTCAATTTTAACTTTCCATCTTCTCCCGACTTGTTAATGCTCCCTTCCAATAACAAATGCTGATCATTCTTTTGCTTAGCTTTTCCATATGTGGCTATGGATCTTATCTTTCAATTTAATTTAATTGGTTAAATCGAAATTTAATTTGTTCAACACTTTAACCATAATATAAATAATATATTAAATTGATAAAATAAAAATCAAGAATTAAAATTATTTTTGTATATTTTTATTTAAAAGATTATTATTTTTATTAACCTTATTTTAGATACGTGCCATCATCTAATTTATTGATAATGTAGATTGTTATTGCATAAAATATAAATTCTTTTTGGCATATATATCCTTGAAATTTCTTTTATATTTTTACTTATTTAGAATTTATTTTGAATGATTGAGTTGTAAGTCCACATGTGAATTTACGTACTTTATTACTTAACCTTTTTTAATATACATACAAATTGTATATATACAAGTATAGAACGTTTTTATTTATCATTAAAATGTTAACCAATATTTGATATTATTGGCAAATGTTAATATTTTCGGTCTTTTGAATGTTTAAATTTATGTTTTATTATACAACATTATAAAGTGCACAAATATTTTATAAGAGCGATTTGTCTTTTACATCACGCAACACACCCTTAGATTGAGGATCGTAATGGAATGAGATAAGAGCGGGTGTTCTTAAATAGTTAAATTTATTATCATCTCAGAGTTGGCATCTTTTGTCTTATCATCTATCTCGCTTTGTTATGGATATATAATTTTGAAAACTACAATCACCTTGATGGATGTTGTATGTATTCATCTCCACTTCACACATCTCGTTTCAATTTAATTTTTACTAATTCTTTCTAATGTTTTCAATATTTTTAAAAGTAAATAAATATTTAAACATATTTTTCAAGAAAATATTTAAACTTAAAACATATGAGTTTTTTATAACACTATTTTACATTTTACCTTTTAATAGTTATAAATATACAGGAACAAAATAATCTCATATAGTGGAATAGGTTGGGTAAGATCGGATAAGCAATTACCACAATTGCCCCACACCTATTGTCTTAAAAAATTTCCAGAAAAAAAAATACTCCTCAATGCAGAAAATCGGTAATGTCATTAAATTTGTTAGAATTTTAAATTAGCTTTGTAGATGGTTAGGGACTAAGTTGATAGGATAGTAAAATTGAGTAGTAAATTGCGTAGCTAAAAGTTTAAGAGTGTAATGGCCTAAATTCAAGGTTATCGAAACAGTGGTTTCGTAGCCACAAATTCGATTTAAAAAAATTATTTTAATATTTTTACATGAATATTGATATGATAGGAAAATCGTATGAAAATATAGATAGAAAAATTTTACCGATTTAGTGGTTAGTTAGAAAAAGAAATTATTGAAGAAATTGGGTAAAAACAAGGTATCGAGACCTCGATCTCGTAAAACCGAGTCAAAAATATTTTTATAAATATTTATGAAATGTTAGTAATATGGTATTAAAATTTCGTTAGAAAATTTTAATGTTTGGGTAGTCAATTAAGTGAAAAGAACTAAATTGAAAAAGGTGTAAAAGTTACTAGAAGGATTAAATAGCTCAATTGTTAAATGAGGAGGGACATAAATTGTAAATAAGCCCAAAAGGAGATATTTTGGCGGCAAAAGCTGAGAAAAATCAGGAGAATTGGTGAAATAAGGGTAAAATGGGAAAATAACAAATTTTACTAGCATAAAAATGGGACCAAATTGGAATATCTAGAATTCTCTTTATTTTTCTGCATTCTTATCAGCCAAAAACGTCCTAAGGGTTTATTCAAGCTGCTTTTTCATAATTTTTGCACCAAGTGAGTTAATCCTTACCTTTTTCTTGTAATTTTTATGTTTCTAAGACTTTTACAACTATGTCCTATTACTAAATTCATTAGTTTTGATTTTATGAATGAAATTGAAAGTTTCTATGAATATGTGCTGTACGTTTATGATGAAATAGCATGAAATTTAAGCTTTAATTTGTTTATGAGATGATTTTATTAGGTAATTTCAATAGAAATTGATTTGTAGGACCTAATTGTGAAAAAGTTTGGAATTAAAGTCTAGTACTAAAATTCTGATTTCCAAAGGCTATAAATTAGTTTAAAGTGATAGAATAAAGTGTTAATTGAGAAAAATAAGCTCAATTGAGAGGTTAATTGAGCAGGGATGAAATTATCATTTATTGAAAGCTTAGAGGAAAAATGGTAATTAACATCATGCACTAAAACAGTTTTGGGCAGCAGCAGTAGTCTAACTTTGGAAAATCATCAAAAATTGGAGAAAAATAATTAGGGGCTTAAATTTATAATTTTAAAATCCTTAATGAGTCTATTTTCAAAAGAAACAAACGAGAACATCATCATTTTCAAAAGAAACAAACGAGAACATCATCTGAATTCTGTACAATAAGATAATTAATTTTTAGTGAAGAGGGGTCGGAACTTTCGAACAGGGAAACAGGGAAAACTTTAAAGAATAAACTGTACTTATTGGCTAAACAAAAATTTCTGAAAATTTTATGGTAAGAAAATATGTGAGTCTAGTTTCTGGAAAAATTAGCAGATCTTAATTTGGAGTTCCGTAGCTCAAGATATAAATAATTTAGTGACTATGACTCAGTGAGACAGCTTTGAATGCACTATAAATAATAATGGGGAATTACAGAGAATGTTACATATGAACATGAAATGTAGTATATTAATGATTAAATTTATTTATTTAGATCCAGAAAATTCAAATACGAAGCTAGATCGAGGAAAAGAAAAAGTTTGAGATTAGTAGATTTTTGTTTACGAACAAGTATAGAGGTAAGTTCGTGTAACTTGAATTATATTCTTAAATGCTTGAAATGTTTGTTATTGATGTGAATATGATTTGAATGTTAATTGTATGAAAATTGATGAAACATTGATATATTTGATAAAAGGGGAAGAAATCCCGGTTGAATGGAAGGAAAATTCAATGGATTTTTGAAAAAGAATTGACGGTAAAAAGGATCTAGCCCGGACGGGTGATCCTATTCTGATCTAGCCCTCCCGAATAATATGTGGAAAATGAATTTAGCTCGGACGGGTAATCCGAATTAGGGTCTGAATTTAGCCTGGACTGGTAATTCAGATCCAAGCTCATTAGAGTAATTGTCATTGCAGGGAATTTAGCCTGGACTGGTAATCCCGACAATACTCTATGAGTTTATATTACAGGGGATTTTGCCTGGACTGATAATCTCGCTGTAAGGATGAGGTTCGCGGGAGTGTGCTCTCTAAAATGGAAATGTGCGCACATGAATATGAATTGACGGACCCGGATCTGTACACTAAAGTGTACCCCTGAAAATCCATCGAAATTCTTAGTTCAATGGGATAAATATGAAAAAATAACAAGGGAATGGAAATCATGGTGTTGATGAGCTCATCAATCATGGTATATATCATTGATACATGGAAATTATTGGACTAATTTGAATGTTGAGTTTGTGCATGATAGGGGAATAATGTATTGAATGAGTGTATGAATGTTTATTGCATTGTATTGAAAATATTAGGTAAGTATAATTCTTATTACATGAGCTTACTAAGCACAAAGTGCTTACCCTGTTTCCTTTTCCCCTATGTTGTAGTGTTAAGAGCTTGGAGGTTGGATTTGATCGGAGACGCATCACACTATCAACCTCAAGATCTTGGTATATAAAGAAACTTTATTTTGGAAATCAATGGCATGTATCAGCTAATAAAGTAAATGTTAATGTGAAATGAATGTATGGTTAGCCATTGGTATGGCTAACAAATTTTGGTTTTGGTATGTGATGAGGTTATCTTACGAATACGTTAAATCTATCTTGAAAATATGTTAAAATGGATTGGTTGTGTTGGATTGATCTCGGTTTAAAACTGCAGGGAAGATTAGATATTTATAAAAGGGGTTATATTGAGTTCAAAAAAAAAAAAACTTTGGGATTTTGCGAAAAATTTCTTATGGTTTCGATTTAATCTTGGTTTGGTCCCGATGTATGTTTTGGGCTTCGGAGGCCCATCTAAGGGACGTCATGACATGTTTCAATAAATGAATAGTATTTAACTCGTAATACGAAAAATTTATTTGGTAAAATTAAAGTGATTTTATATTTTTTATATATTGTTGTTTGACTAATATTTTAAAGATTCAATCGTTAAATTTATCAATCTAATTATATATACTTCTAATGCATGTAAATTTTAAATCGATTTGATATCTCTATTATATTGATTTGAAATATCAGTATATATTAACGTTTATTAAGCGGTTGAAGTTTTTACATAAAATAAATAGTTAAATGATCTATATGAATGAAAATGAAATATGATGGTTAAATCGTTAAAATATTAATCATATAAAATATACAAAAGATATATAAAACTACTTTCATTTTACATTAGATCAATCCTCCTCTATATATTATTATTCCTTTGTCAGCTGTTTTACTTTTCAATTTGGTGGTTGCATTCTATTGTTCCTTCGAAATTGTTGTCTAGTGACACCAACATAACTGGTAGTTGTCTATCTTTTTATTAAATTTACTATAGTTTTTTATCATATTTGTTTTTTTCGATACAATACCTAAAATTATTCATAGTCTCTTCAAACTCTTAAATAAGAGGATAACACGCTTCAGCGTATTCGAACCCATAACTTCGACGACAATGTCAATGCCAATCAAACTAAGCCTCAATCCGTAATATTTAATTAGTTTTTATTTAGAATAGTTAATTAAATGATTTTAAATTAAACTTGTGAGTTACATTAACTTAAGAGGGATTAATATTATTTTGATTATGCCTATTTTATATTTTGTTCTAATTTAAATATAATATTAAGATTAAATTAAATTTTAATTTTATTGATTAATTTAGAAACTAGATTTAAATGCACCTAATGCTGAGTTTTTGTTTTAGACTTATGTTTTTAATACAAGTTTGTATGAATTTTTATATTGAAGCGAAAGAGTTAGGTGAATGTTGAAATCGAAGCTTGTTGATTCACAAACATTTAATAAAAATTTTAAAGTATAGAGGTCTTTATATTGTTTATTGTATCGTGCGGACTGCTTTGAGTGTTTCGAAATATTGTTAATTTTCTTCAAATTTCTTTTAAAAATTATAGTATTTTTATTTTTAAAAATTATTATTTTTAAATATTTTAAATTTTTATTTATAAATTATTTGCTGAGATAAAATAGAAAAAGTCAGCCATAGGGGAAAAAAAAGGGAGTACCTATCAATTAATGGTAAATGGGAAGTCAGTGGTCAAACGATTTTATACAATAATAAAGGTTGAGAGTGGAAAAGAATTTAATTGATAGTTGACCGTTAATTGAAACGGGCTTTACTATTTTTTTACTCATGTTGCTGACTTTGTTGATTTTTCCCTATTTTATCTTATATTCAAGGTGGCATGTTACTGATAATATTGTGATAGTTCAAAAAGTTATTCACTCAATGAAAGTTAAGAAAAGTAATGGTGCTTGGATGGCTATTAAAATTGATCTGGAGAAGGTATATGAGCGTATACGGTGGGATTTTTTGGACGACTGTTTGTCTGAGATTGGTATTCCTGGAAAATTGCATTATGTTTCGTCTTCGTCTATGCAGGTTCTCTACAATGGTGCGTGTACGACAATGTTCTCTCTGGCTCGAGGTTTGTGACAGGACGATCCCTTTTCGCCTTACTTATTTGTAGTTGGCATGGAGAAATTAGGTCTCTGTATCACCTTAGCTGTGGCCGATGGGTCTTGGAAATCCATTAGATTTGCGAGAGAAGGGCATCCTCTGTCCCACTAATTTTTTCCGATGTTTTGGTGCTCTTAAGTAGAGCGGATTTAGTTCAGGCTTCACTTGTCAAACAAATTTTAGACCATTTCTGCATTGAGTTAGGCCATAAAGTGAGTGTTTTCTTCTCCAATAATATCTCTACTGCAACTGCCAACTCCTTGAGTGCTAGACTGGGTTTTCAACTGGTGACGGATCTTGCAAAGTATTTGGCTATACTTTTCCATCAAAGAGTTACGAACAACTCTTTTTCCTTTATGTTAGATACAGTCCGTCAAAAGCTCAAAGGGTGGGAAGCTTGCCTCCTATCTTTAGCTTGTAGAGTTACCCTAGCCAAATCCGTTTTGCTCTCGATCACAATGTATTTTATGCAAACAACCAAGGTCCCTGAGGACACAGCTTTGTGGATAAGAGTTGTTAAATCTTACATTTGGCGTTCGATTTCGAGGATTTGATCTATTGGGAAGGGATTAAAAGTAAGTTTCTGGTTGGATTCATGGGTTCCTAATCTTGATCCTTTCAAACCACAGTACTTACAATGGTCTAATGCAATGCACACAAGAGGGCAAGAACCAGGTTGATGCTGCTTCACAAAGCCTCCAGGGCATTGCTAGCCTCTTTGGATGCAAGACCATACGACTACTACAGTTATGTCCTCATTTTCCAGTGTCTTATGACCAAAAAGAAATTGTTTCCCATCATATTTCTTTTATTTCGTATTTAAAATTTTTCAAAATTAAGCAAAATCGAGGAACTTTATTTAAAATAGTTTATGACTGGTCAATGCAAAATGTAGGGTATAATGGAGAACATAAATAATTGCGGTAGACACCATGATTCCCATTAAACATGCCATCTAGAATCAATTGCCATGTCCTCCAAAGTTGTCACAAGAGAGGAAAAAGGAAAAAGAACCAGTTAAATTCTGGTTTTGGCCCCTCTAATATGCCTTCGATTTTGAATTTAGTTCTTATACTTTAATTTCACATAATTTGATTCATCATTTTTATTAGGTAGTCCAAATAGTTAATGGTCTAGTTAACACCACTAACTCTTTAGGTTAACATGATGACGTGATTTTTCTTAAGAACACCCCTTACAACAAAAAAGCCCATGTTAACTTGATGAGTGTTATCGATTTGAAAGAACTAATGACATTATTAAAGTATATAGATTAAATCCTAAATTTGAGTATAGTGGAGGGACCAAAACCAAAATTTAACCAAAAGAACCCACAAAAATTAGACATAAAAAGAAGAGCTATTTTACATCAACCTCCTCCATAGCCTTTTTCTACTCTTTATTCTTTGTTCTTCCTTTACAAAGGAACACTCATCTACCAAATCAGTCTTGAATAGCCTAAAACAAATCCAATGGCAGATTACAAGAGCTCAAGATCCTATGGTAATGGGATGATGATGCAGCTTGAAACCTACCATGAACCACCACCACCAGCTTCTAATTATGATTTGTGGTGCTATACTGCTCCATATTCACAGTCCCACATGGCTGACAACTATTACCCCAACAATGGGAATTGTTCAAAGCCATGGAACTTTGGTGAGCTTGAATTCCAAAGGAAAAAAAGGGTTGCTACCTACAAGATGTACAGTGCAGAAAGTAAGGTGAAAGGGTCTTTGAAAAGGAGCTTTAGATGGCTTAAACATAAATACATACAAGTTGTCTATGGTTGGTGGTGATTCTTTTTCAGCTTCTTGTTCCTATGTTCTCTTAAGTTCAATTTTTTTCTGTTTATGTTGGAGTTATGTGTTAAAAAGGATTATTTTTAATCAAATTACTAGGGGATTAGCTTGATTTTTGATTCATTACCTGGAAAATAAATTCTGGGTGTTTATTTAAATGTTAAATCCTTTCAAATTCTTGTTGATCTTACTTTGTTATTGCTATCTCAATGCTCTCTTGTTTCAGAGAAATCCCACAAGGGTTCATATTTGGTTTCTTCTGGTTAAGCACTTGAGATACAATATCATGTAAAGTGTAAGAAAAACTAAAAAAGAGAAACATAATAGAAAACCGGGGCAAGATTTTGGGCTAAATTACCCGTATATGCCAAAATTTTTTTTGTTAATTGACTAAATAGGTCAATTTTTTAAAAATTAAGGGAAATAGGTTGTTTTTTTAGTGTGAAAGCTCGTCCAGCTCTAACATGTCGGGAAAGCGCATTCAGCTGGAAGCATTTTCTGAAAATTTTAAAGAAAACATGTACAACTAGGCGCGCTTAGAAAGCTCGCCCAACTGGACGAGCTTTCTTGCCAACTGTGCAAAAAGTATGTCCAGTTGGATGCGCTTTCACACTCTCTCCAAAAACGGTCTATTTCCTTAAATTTTTAAACAATCGACCTATATGATCAATTAACAAAAAAAATCGATATATTTAACTAATTTAGTTAAGATTTTGAATGGTGAAAATACTTTCTTTAAAGTTTATTTTTTTATTAATTTTAAGATTAATAAAATTAAAGAATTAAATTAGAATTGTGAAAATGAGATGTTATTTGGAACTACCATTTAACATACAATAATCATTTAAACTCGAAAAATAAAGTCATCAACATTAGCAATAATTCTCTCAATTGCATAATCTGAAAGTTTTTTTCTTAAACAAGTAATCTTGCAAATTACAAAGTTACGAGTTGATAAATACATCTACCAAAATGATATCAAAATATCCACTTGTTGGATAAATGGACTTATATTTCTTTCAAAATGTAAAAGATTCAATCTCAACTTTTACTAGTGAGAACAAGTAACACTTGATAAATGAAGAATCTTTAGGTTCTTTAATAAATATTCAAGTAAATTCTCATCTTGTCGCATCATTATTGATCAAAATGGTTTAACCAATCATGCCACTAAATTAATACATTGAACTAATAAACTTCAAGTTTACCATATCATGTGATTCAACAATATCAACATAAATTTCTGATTTATTTAACTATATTAATATATGCTTAGTATAAACTAGAGGCAAAGAAAATAGTTTTCCAATACAATAAAATAAAATCTCAAACTACATGCATCTGTTGCAAATAATTTATCAATTTACAAAATGCGCACAAACAAATATTTCCTTTGCATAGGTGTATACAGAAAATTAAGCAAAGCATAAAGTATATCATAATTGCACAACAATTAAAAGATGAAATATAGTACAAAATATAGACATGGAGTTAGTGAAATATAATATGGAATTATTAATCTAAATTTCAACACTATTTTTATTATCAATCTCCGTATCTTCATTTTTCCACTTCGGTAGTGAGAAAAATTATCATGATAATCTCTTTTACTATTATTATAAAGCCACTTATTACGTCCATGTCAAAATGATGTATTTATATATTGTTACATTTGTTTCGGAATCGTTTCACAATCAAAACTCAGTCTTTCTCTATCCTTTCCAAAATAAAGATAAGTATCATATTTATAGCAGGAGTGATTCATACTAAATATAATTTTATTCATTTATTATAATAGTTTGATTTTCAGTGATGTTAGAGATAGTGGTTCGAGACCACCAAATTCAACAAATGAACTCATAAATTTTATTATTTAGTACTTACGAGCCAAATATGATTTTAGAAGAATTTTGAATTAGTAATTTGTGTGTTATAAGAATTTATTAGGTTAAGTGGTTCGAAAACAAGGTATCGAGATTATAAATATTTACGGAGTGTCATTAAGTAGTATTAAAGTTTCGTTAGAAAATTTTAACGTTTTGATAGTTAATTAATTAAAAAGAACTAAATTAAAAAAGGTGTAAAACTTGCTAATTAAAAGAAATAGTGATTAAATGGCTTTAATGGTAAATAGGGAGGACTTAAGGAGTAATTTAGCCTAAGTAAATTGGCTGGGCGGCATAAGTGTAGAAGAAATAACAAAATTAGTGTTAACTAAGGGCAGAATGGTAAATTTTGTAAAATTAAACAAATAAAATAGCAATTAAAAGATTTTCTAGACATTTCTTCCTCAATCTTCAGCCAAAAACAGCCATAGAAGAGTTTCTTAAGCTGGGTTTTCATATATTAGCTTCATGTAAGTTTAATTCTTGCCTTTTTCTTGTAATTATTGTGTTTTTAATATTTTTACAAGTAGGTCCAACTATCTATTTCATTAGTTTTTATTTTATTGAAAATTTAAAAATTACCATTGATCAATGCTAGAAGTTTTG
The DNA here is from genome assembly GCF_025698545.1 of Gossypium raimondii. Taxonomy (NCBI): domain Eukaryota; kingdom Viridiplantae; phylum Streptophyta; class Magnoliopsida; order Malvales; family Malvaceae; genus Gossypium; species Gossypium raimondii. Next base: position 51,398,236 of record NC_068571.1, read on the forward strand.
ATGAAATAAAATGGATTTAGAACTTTAATTTTGTTATATGATAATTTTATAAAGAGAATTTGATAGTTATTGATTTTAGGACTAAATTGTGAAGAATTAAGAATTAGGGTTTGCTATTAAATTTTTATGTATCAAGGGCTAAAAGATAGCCTAGAATACTTAGATAAATTGTCAATTGATAAAATTAGCTCATTTGATAGATTAATCAATAAGAGACTAAATTGTAAAAATTGTAAAACTTGGGGTAAATGTGCAATTTTAAAAATTAAGGGTATTAATTGTGAAGTGAATTGAAACTTAAATATATGCTAATGAATGAATAATTTTATATTTTAGATAAGAGCCCATAGACAATCGTGAAAAAGAGAAATTAGCAGAATAGTTCCTAAATTTCTATAAATTTTACAATTTAACCTAGGTAAGTTCTTATGGTTAAACTTTAATAATTATATTGAATTGATGAATGATATTATGTATTTATTATATTTTTGAAAAATCAAATATTGTTAAATTATAAAATTGAAGTGAAAATTTGGTTTAAATAGAATGCGAGATTGAGTAAAATCATTGTGTGGTGAAAGACAACAAAGGAAGAATTGACGGCAAATTACACAAGTAAATCAGGGTTCAGCATTTGTTGCGAACTTTTGTGTTTACTTTCCGTTTAGCTCTTACGATCTTTTGTTTAACTCATATGAGTTTCCGTTCAACCCATATGGGTTTTCGTTCTGCTCTTTTGAGCTTCTGTTTGACCCTTATGGGTTTCCGTTCAGCTCTTATAAGCTTCCATTCAACCCTTATAGGTTTCTGTTTAGCACTTATGTGCTTTTGTTTAGCCTTCGGACTTCTGAAAATGATGTACTCGTATCCGTAAGTTGTTCTCCGATTCAGTAAGATTTGGTAAATGACTTACGTGATTAAAATTGAAATATTTATTGTTTATTATTGATATTGATTTGAAAGAAGTGTGTTCATTGATTTATGTTGTGATTTGACAGGGAGAGTGCATGAATAATTTACTATTTAAATTCTCATATTAAGTTTGGTAAGATTTATGTTTAATCTATCGAACTTACTAAGCTTCATTAAGCTTACTTGTGTTGTTTAATGTTCTTGTAGATTAACGTGAAGTCGGGAGATTGGATCAACACATCAAGCCACACTATCCAACTCACTCCGGTAGTTTTTGCAATGTATATTATGGTTTATATGACATGTATAGGGTTGGTTTGAAAATGAAATAAATTAAAATGTGGTTGTGAATGATATATGCTTGTATGTATGTAATTAGTAGTAGAATTTGATAAATCAATGAGATGGATTAAATAGGTAAATTTAAGTATTCGAGAATTTGTGATATTATGTCATGCTTAAAACATGATTTTGGCTTATGTTGATTGCTTGTTTGGGATATATTGATGTATTAAAATGTTGTGTATAGGATGATATCAAAATGAGTGAGAAAAGTGGCCTTAAAATGGCATATTTTTATCTACACGGGCAGAGACACGGACATGTGTCTCAGCCATGTGTGACACACGGCCTAACACATGGGCGTGTTTTTCGACCGTGTGTCCCCTGCATCTTTAAAATTGAGAAACACAATGCCCAGGTTTTTGCACACGGCCTAGCACATGGGCGTGTGGCTTGGCCGTGTGACCCAAGTCAGTAAGCACCCAAAATTGGACACGGGCTGGGACACAGCCGTGTGCCTCACATCGAATGCCCACAGGACCTAAGACACGTGCATGTCTCTTGGCCGTGTGAGCCACATGGCCTGGCCATACGAGCGTGTGTCCCCTACACCTAAGGAAAATTTTGAAATTTTGGGAAAAATTTTCTGAGCTTCCGGTTTAGTCCCGATTTACTTCTAATGTGTATATTGGGCCTCAAAGGCTCATACAAGGGACAATATAAGTGATTTATGATCGAGATTTGATATGTATATTAGATGTTATGAAAGGTTCGCATTTGACCTAAAAAATTTGGTAATGTTCCGTAACCCTGTTTCGGCGACGAATAAGGGTTAGGGGTGTTACATTCATGATCTCAAAATGAGATCAATTATAGAGAATATATTTTAAAACAAAATAATTTCTCTGAGATTGACTATAACATACATTAATTATCACTTTGTTTCTTTGGATAACAATGTATTTTAATTCTTCTGGAGCCTTGAATTAACACATGGTAACAATATATTAGCTCTTCTAGAGCGTTAAATTAATTTTGTACCACCAAAGATTGGTTTGTTCATTACCTAACAGGAAAAATGCTTATTATCCCTAAACATAGTATGCATTACTGTATTGTCTATGGACATACGTTTCCTTTCCTTTGAGAAATATTAATATGGTGATTAAATATTTAGTTGTACGATAGGCACATTCATATGTTGAGAACATAAGTTACTTCTTCTCCATTTCTAGTTGTGAACCACTTATCATATTCATAATTATGCCCTTTAAATTTATTATGCTTGCATTCATTTTAGGAATAGGGTTTAATATGATGCCCATTTTATATGCGTAAATAAATCCTTTTTATTTAAAGAAACTCTATACCACAAATATTTGTATAAGAATTGCTTCAAATTTTGTTAATGTTGTAATTAATGTTTTGAATCACTATTTTTAATATCATTATTACTAATCTTATGAATTAGCGTCTGATAAACTTCTTTCTTGGTCATAAGTAGATAAAATGAAATTAATCATGAAATCATAAAATCAATCTAGAAGTAAAACGTTAAATAAACAAAATTTTCCTATAAAGTCTCCCATCTTCTTGACCAAGACTTTGCGGTTATAGAATTTATATATTTCTTGGCTCAAAATTAATATTTTAAAATAATCAATTTTACAATATTCATTTTTCACAAAAGATCATTTTAAATTATATAATATATTATTTAACAATTAAATTAATAATTTTAATAATAAAATGAATTAATTGACATAATCCATAATTTAAAATTTAAAATTAATTTAAAGTAAGAGAAAGTCTAATGCAATTAACTCGTTTACTTTATGATGCTATTACAACTATTGGGCCCAAGACAAAAAAAAAAAAAAAAACATTCGATTCGTACTATTTGATGTTGACTACATACCAAAATATAAGATGTCAATCTTAAATTTAAGTTGTCGATTTCAGTCATAATTTGATTGGCATGAACAATATAGAAGAATATATATTTGAATGCGCTGAAACGATTATTCTCCTATTTATGGGTTAGGGAGGGGTTATAGATAGTTCTAAGTATTGTATCAAAAATAGTAAATATGATCAGAACCTATAATGAAATTATTAAAAAATTAATTTACGTCAAATCAAAATTTCTCTATTCTTATTATTGACGATAAAAAAACAAATATATTAATATTTGTGAAATATAAAATTTAATACAAGTCCAAGATTGATAATATTATTAATTGATTTTCACTAAATTTCAATATGTATTATTAATTGAGTTTTAATTTTGAAATAATAATTCTAAATATTAAAATGTCTCGTGTTCAAATTTAACGAAACTTTAATAACAAATTTATGAATTGAACTTTAATTATTAAATTAGAACTTTGAATATTAAAAAAAAACTTGTTGTCTGTCTTTTGACATGTTTTCTCTGTTTGTCTTTTGACACGGTCTCTTTTTTATCTATTTAGTTTCTGGTGTTGTTTTTTTCTCTTCTTCTCGCTTCAGTGCTTTTTCTTGGTTCGGGGTTTCTTTGAACAAACTATGGATGAGGAGCTAGCTAATTTGAGTTTATTGGATGAAGAGGAGGAGATGATCCAAGGATAAATAGTGGTGAATGATCGAAGAATTCAGTTTTGTCTGGTGGGGCAATGTTTAACAAATAGTGTCGTTCACTTTCCTTCTCTACGTAATACCATGGCCGATCTCTGGCATCCTATTGGAGGGATTTGCATAACAGACCTTGGTAACAAACGATATCTCTTCTAAGTTTTCAATAAGGTTGACATCCAAAGGGTGATATCTGGTACATCGTGGTTCTTCAATAGCCATTTGTTATTACTGCAAAGAATTCAGCCAGGAGAAAACCCGTCAGTTTTGGTGTTAAACTCTACTGAGTTCTAGGTTCAAATTCATGAACTACCTGCAAGGTTGATGTCTGAATCGATGGCTAAGCAATTTGGTGATTTCTTGGAAAGTTTCTAGACTATGATACCTCCATTCCGTTTTTGAGCCAAGCAACACATATACGCATTCGTGTTTGTCTGGATGTTACGACTCCGTTGAAGCGTAAAAAAAGGATCAAAATGGAGGAAGCTATGTTCGTTTATGAGAAGTTAAGTTTGTTTTGCTTCATTTGTGGCAAATTGGGGCATGGTAAGAGCTACTGTCCATTCCGATTAAGAATTGAGCCATCAAAATTAGTTTTGGATGGGATTTATCGTTGCGTGCGGTGTCACGAAGGCGGAATACGGTGGTAAGTAGGTGGTTGCGTAAGGCTGATGGGTCATAATGTTGTGCTGATAATATGGGAAGTACTAATCAATGCAATAGCTTTAATTGTGAGATTGATTCTGGACGGATTATTGGGAGAGATTTTGGAAAACAGATATCAAATCCAAATTTAATCCCATTAGGACCCAATCAACAGTATTTCATTAATGGGAATAATAATGGACGCAATTTGGGAAATAGTGCTTTGAATGTTGGCGGGCTGGTAAATGGGCCCATGGAAATTGCTGTGGAAGAGGAAAATGACCCAATAGCAGCTGTGGAAGGAAAAAAGTGGTAGAGAATTGTGGCGGCCCCGTTAATTTCTTTGGGTATTAATGCGAAATGTGGTTCTCATGATTTAACGGCTAGCTCTGGTGAGCAGAGCAACCGAGCCCAATGAAAATACTAAGCTGGAACGTTCGTGGTTTGGGAAGGCCATGAACCGTCAAAAGGCTCAAAAATAAGCTGCGAGCCATTACTCTCCGAATTTTGTTTCTTATGGAAACAAAATTAAGTTAAAAAAAGATGGAAATGGTCAGATTAAAGTGCGGTTTTGAGAACGGGATTGACATTGGAGCAGTAGGGTCAAGAAGGGGGCTATCATTGGGTTGGAAAGGTAATTCTTTGGTTAGCTTTAGAAGTTTTTCTTCTTTCCATATTGACTTTGAAATTCATGATAATGAATGTGATGATGTTTGGTGGTTAACGGGCTTTTATGGTAATCCGGACGGAAGGAATAGATATAGATCATGGGAATTACTAAGAGACTTAAGCCATGACTAATCCATTCCCTGGGTTGCTTTAGGGGATTTCAATGAGATTGCCAATTCTTTCGAGAAGAAAGGTGGTCAACTTAGATCAGAACGCCAGATAAATGCTTTCCAAATGTCACTAGAGGATTGCAGGCTTAATGATTTAGGCTATGTTGGGCGATGGTTCACATGGGAGCGAGAGAAATTTTTAGATGCAAACATAAGGGAACGTCTGGACCGTGGAGTTGTTATGTTGAATTGGGTAAATCTTTTTCCTAATTATCAGGTTGATCATCTGAGTCATTCTTTTTCTGATCATTGCCCTATTCTTTTGGATACTATAAAGAAAAGTTGGAATGAGCAGGGTAATAATGACAAAATATTTCGATTCGAAGCCAAATGGTGTTTAGATAGCTAATTTGAAGAGATGGTGAAAAAATGGTGGGCTGATGTTTTAGGAAGCGTTCCGATTAAGCTCGAGAATTTGAGTTATCAGATTCAACGATGAAACAAATCCAGAATTAAAGAGGAAAGGAAACACCGTGTAGATTTAGAAGATAAATTAAATTTTCATTATAATCAATATCCCTCTGACGAGACTTTAGCGAAAATTACAAATGTCCAAGTGGGGCTTAATTTGGAGGCAGATAAGGAGGAATTATTCTGGGAGCAACGAGCTCGGGTTAATTGGCTAAAGAATGGAGATCGTAATACTAGCTACTTTCATAAAATAGCTGTGCAACATCAGTTACGGGGTAGAATTTCTGAGCTTGATGATGGGAACGGTAGGAGGATTTCTTCGACTGAGGAAATTTTGAAGCTTGCTGCTGATTATTTTAGTAACCTTTTTTCGGCTTTTGAGATGGGTTCTGATGAGCATGTTTTTGAATTAGTAGAGAAAATAGTTACTGAGAGCATGAATGATTTTCTTATTAAACAGTTCACTGAAGAATATATTGAATCGGCGGTAAAGATGATGGCGCCTTTGAATGTACTTAGAGTTGATGGATTTCCCGCAATATTTTTTCAAAGGTACTGGCATATAATTGGGTCTGATATTACTGCTTATTGTTTGTCTATTCTGAATGGAAAATATGAAGTGGGATATATTAATAAGACACGTATTGTTTTGATCCTTAAGGTTGAAAAACCAAAAAATTTGTTACAATTTAGACCTATAAGCCTTTGTAATGTTGTTTACAAAATAATCGCGAAAGCCTTGGTGAATAGAATGAGTACTGTTTTGGGACAATGTATTGATGAAGCCCAAAGGGCTTTTATCCTAGGAAGGCTTATTTCGGATAATGTGCTTATTGCTTATGAGGTCATTCACTCTCTTAAAATGAAGAAAAGTGGCAAGAAAGGGAACTTTGCGCTAAAACTCGATATGAGTAAAGCGTATGACCGCGTCGAATGGGATTTCTTGGCGGGAATGATGACTCATTTAGGTTTTCATGCTGATTGGATAGTTTTGGTTATGAGATGTGTTTGTTCCATCTCTTATTCTGTGAGCCTTAACGGGGCTAATAATGAGTGGTTTTCGCCTTCAAGAGGACTAAGGCAGGGAAACCCTCTCAGTAATTTGTGCCGAAGGTTTCTCCACTCTTATTAATAAAGCCAAGCAGAAAGGAAGAATGAGGGAGGCGTCGATTGGTAAGGAAAGATTTTCACTTACTCATCTGTTTTTTGCATATGGTTGTATTCTTTTTGGCGACGCTTTATGTGAAAGAGATAGAGTGATTCGGGATGTGATTCGAGAGTATGAAGTGATTTCTGGGCAGCGTGTGAATTTTGATAAATCCCTTATTTATTTTGTAGCTAATGTGGACTCCACTATCAAGGAAAACATATTTGCTAGGGGTTCAGATGGCTTTAAGCCCAAAAAAATACTTAGGCTTGCCTATGATGGTTGGCCGGAGGAAAACTTGGGCTTTTGCTCATTTTGTTGATAGGTTCAGAAAACGTATTGAAGGGTAGAGTTTGCGCTATCTATCTATAGGGGGAATGAGGTTTTCATTAAGTTGGTTCTACAGGCCATACCTCTTTATGTTATGCAGTGTTTTTTTATGCCGAAGTCTTTATGTCATAAACTCGAAGGCATAATGAACAAGTTTTGGTGGACAAATAATAAAACTATTAAGGGCATACATTGGAGCACTTGGGATTTCTTATGTCGACCGAAATGCGTTGGTGGAATGAGTTTTAAAATTCTGTTTTTGTTTAACAAGGCTCTATTAGCAAAACAAGTTTGGCGCATGTTTTCCCAACCTAATTGTCTTTTAGCTAAAGTGTTAAAAGCCCGTTATTTTCCATCTTCGGATATACTATAAGAAAATATTAGATCTTACCCTTCGTTTACCTGGAGAAGTATATGCAGTGCTTGAGAGCTGATTGCGGATGGGTTAGTATGGTGTGTTAGTAGTGGTGCCCGAATTAATATATGAAGTGAGCCTTGGTTACCTGGAAGGGAGAACAATAGAGTATTAATCCAAAAGGTTATGCCTACTTAGATGCATGTAAATCAATTAATTAAGGCCGCCACTAATATCTAGGACAATGAGTTGATCCACAAAATATTTGACGAAAGCACAGCAGAGCTTATGCTCTCCATTCCTATTTCTGGAGCTAATTCGGAGGACATGTTGGTATGGAAACATGAAGGTTCTGGGGAATATACAGTGAAAAGTGGATATCGGGTTCTATCTACAGAACTGTTATAGAAAAATACTTCCATATTTCCTAATGATGCTAACTATAAGGATTTTTACAAAGCTCTATGGAATATGCACACCCCAGCAAAGATTAAAATACACATATAGCGGGTTTTTAATAATCTATTGCCTCATTCTTATACTTTGGCGAGGCCTTTGTTAAATGTAGAAGTTGTCTGTCCTTTGTGCAAAGTAGATCCGGAGGATTCTAGTCATTTGATGTGGTCTTGTGGCACTCTTCAGTCTGTGTGGGCTTCGCTTCAGATCAAGATTCCGTCATTTGATGAACTGTCGTGTTGTAAGCATCGTTTTCTTCATACTTTTTCCACTGCAGATGATCAACAAAGACAAGTTATGGCAATCTCTTTATGGAGCCTATGGTTTAGAAGAAACAAACTTATTCATGAAGGGGTCAAACTTTCTTTTCAGGAACTGTTGGGATTTATTCGTGGTTATGTTCAAGATCTTAACCTAAATCAAGAGAGTCTTCGCCCTTCTCTTAGATCTATGGTAAAAGAGTTTTGGCAACCCCTTGACTGTGAAGTCATCAAACTAAATTTTGATGCGTCTTTTCAAAATGAATTTCGAATCGCTACGATAGCAGTTTTAACAAGAGACTGGGCAGGAGAATTAATAGGAACGTTCCGCGCTGAAAGGCCGGAGGCAACAGACTTGTGGTGTCTGGTCAGATGGAGTTCCTGATTCCGTGAAGACGATGGTGATGATGGATTGATTGGCTTGGAATCATAAATACCAGGGTTTTTCTTGACTCGGATTTGAAAATGGTGAAGACTCACCGCTCCTCCAATTATGGATTCAAAGCTTCGTTCTCTTCTCTTCCTAATCTCAAGATCTTTTTCAAAAGGAGAAGCGATACGTCCGTTGGCTGATATTGGGTTTTGAAATTAGCTGCAGTTTTTGATTCAGGGTGGTTTTTCTTATGTTGTTTTGGTTTTGATTGTTTTTTAGGTGTGTGTTGGCTTTTTAGTTTGGGCCTTTTAATTTATCTGTCTTTTCATTTTCTATTCTGACTATGTCTTTTCAGCTTTGCCCTGAGCCGTGTGATTATTAATATATCAGCCAGTTTTTCATGTAAAAAAAAAATCTATTCTTCAAACTTCTTTTTGGTTCACATTAGTCTAAAAAATTGACAACTTTTCTCAATTTGGCCTTTAAATTTAGATTTTCGTTAAGATATGGTGATATAATACTTTAAGATTGTTCCATATCATTAATTGAAATGTTTTCAAAAAAAGATTATAATTTTTTATGTTTTAATATCAAAGTGTCATGTCATCGTACTTTAATAAAACCTAAGTTTAGGGGCCAAATTGAAAAAATAACCAAGTTTGAAGAATAATGTAAACAAAAAAATTTATGAACTAAATTGAGAAAAGCTGACAAATTCAAGGGCTAAATTTTGTTATATCCTATTTAAATTTAGCGAAAATTGATTAAGAGTATTATCAATTAGACTTAAATTTATAAATCAAATAATTAAAGGGATTAAATTTTAAGCACAAGGACTTGGTTCAAATTTGAACCAAGATCCAATGTTATTGCAAGACACGTTTCTACAGCCACATGGGATTTGAGAACATGCGATGTAACGAGCAAACGACCGCCTTTGCCAATTAACCAACCCTTAATTATTAAATAGAAGGGGTTAACGTAAGGCAGCAACAAGCCTCTAGCCCACTGCCCTCACCCATAAATCCCTGTTTTTAGGTACAAAAAAGAGAGATTTTTTTAAGTTTTCAATAATAGAGATAGTAGCAAAGAAGAAGAAAAATGTGGGAATCGATCTGTTTAACATTGGCCGCTACCGCTGGTAATAACATAGGCAAAGTTCTACAAAAGAAGGGCACCGGTATTCTCCCTCCTCTCTCCTTCAAGTTCAAGGTATCATTCACCCTTTTTCTGGGTATCTTTTTGTTTTTTTTTTTTTGTTTTTTGTATATTCTGCAATGATTCATACAGCCATTAAACTTTTTTAAGCTACTGTAATATTGGGTTTGGTTTGAAACTTTTCAGTATGTGTGATTTTTGGGATATTGATCATAAAAGAAATTATCAATTTCAGCTTCAGATCAGGCCTTCGCTTGAAGTTCTGACTTGTTTGTACTTCTTTTTATGTAGGTGATAAGAGCATATGCTGTTAATAAATCATGGCTGGTTGGGTTTCTGATCGATATATCCGGTGCCTTGTTGATGCTGAGAGCTTTATCGTTGGCTCCGGTAAATTGATGTTAATGATATATAAGATTACTACTTTACTACTTAATGACCAATGCTTGGCTGCAGAGGGATTCAATTCTATATATGATGATTGATAGTGTTAAATGTTTGGTATATTCTTTTATCTTTGTGAATGACAAAAGTGTTGTTCAGGTATCTGTCATTCAACCAGTTTCTGGCTGTGGACTTGCCATTCTTTCAATCTTTTCACACTTCTATCTACAAGAAGTCATGAATGTTATTGACTGGTTGGGGATTACATTAGCTGGCATTGGCACCATAGGTAATCCCAGTTATCATATTCGATTACTCCCTATAGAATCAACCATGGCATGATAGTTCTCAATAATGTATTTATAATCTTCCCCATTGATATCTCCATATTACATTTTGGGTTTGAACTCTGTTAAATGCACCTTCTCCTGATGATTATGCTTACAGTTTCTTCGATAACCAGAATCATCCAGTTTAGCCTTATGATAGCGCAGTAGAAAACTATTGACCTATACATAGTAAATAGTAATAATCTCTTTTTTTGTTCATTTAGGAGTTGGTGCTGGTGGAGAGGAGCAAGTGGCTTCTTCAGTATCTATTTTACAGTTACCATGGTTGGCATTCTTTGTCGTAATCTTGTTTGTAGGTACCTTTTTCCCGTACTCTTATCTAATAGTGTTGCTTTTATATTAATATCACATATATATTTTTAAATTTCTGAAATATGTTGTAGGATTCACTGATCTATTTCATGATTAAATTCTTTTCTTGCGAACTTGAAACTATTAAGAAATTCGCAAATTCGAAGAAATTCTAAAAGCTTTGATGCATCATACCAAAAATGTTGTTCCTTTACAGGGAACTTTTAGAAGTTATCTGAAGGACAATTTCCACTCAATAATATCTACACCGTTGATCTAATAAAACAACGCAAGTACTAGATCTCAGTCTGTGTAGAACATAATTGGATCTTTAGTTTAATCATATTACACCAAGTGCTATTAACTTACTGCTGGTGCATCCCTCCTAGGTGCAAGATTTATTGAGTGGCATGATGATGGCTTTTATTGATGAATGAATTGTTTTGTAAATTTAGTATTGAAGCTGTTTTCTTGTGCTCCTTAAAATACTTGTAAATTATCAATTCCTGTTGGATTTTATATTTATTGAATATAAAATTTAGAAAATTTTGAGCTTCAGTCAAGCTGAATTATTTTAAAGAAACTAAAAGAACTGTTGTTGTTGTTTGTCATTGGAGTGCCCTACTCATGATATCTCCAATCATCCCTGTTTTCCTGTCTTTGTTCCTTTGATTATTTATTGTGGGCTAATCCATCCTGCATGCTTTCGTGCTCTGTATATGGTTATACAGGTACTCCTGAATGGGTGGCTTCGCATCTGCAAGCGTCAGCGGAGAGAGCAAGAGCTGGTAAACTCTTATGCTATATTTCATTGTTCCTTTGATTATCCCCCCTTTCTCGCTTTTGTGCACTTATTAACAATTGTTTTCATGTAGATGGAGTATGAGGTTGTTGAAGAGATCATATATGGCTTGGAATCAGGAATTTTGTTTGGGTAATCTTTTTTACCTTAACTACTTTTATTGGACATGTTATTGTTGCTCTTCATGGTTTATAATTGATCCCTGTAGCACTGCTATGTGCCTGCATGGCTGCATCAAGACTGATGGGGTTATTGTGGTTCTGGATGTTCATTTTAAATGTAGCTCCATTTTTCTTTTCAGAATGGCATCGGTGATATCAAAGATAGGATTTGTCTTCGTGCAGCAGGGCTTTTCCAAAATGTTGATTCCTCTATGTGTCTCAATCAGTATATGTTGTAGTGGTACTGGATTTTACTACCAGGTATTTCCGCTACTCAAAGTGGTTCATCAAGTTATCCAAGCATGTTGACACCTTTACCTTCTATTTAGCTGTGTCCATGCGTGTGATTAAGAAAATTCATGTTTAACATGGTCCACTTATGTTTTGATTTAGCGGAAGAAAGGTTCATTATCAGGAATTTATGTTTAACAGGGTCCGCTAATGTGTTACTTTGCCAACTATTGTTATATACTTGAGCCTCTAGATATGTAACATGATCTTTTACACCTTGTGAGCAGACTCGCGGCTTGAAGCATGGTAGAGCAATTGTGATATCCACTTGTGCTGCTGTGGCATCAATTGTGACTGGTGTACTGGCTGGTATGCTCGCATTGGGTGAACGGTTACCTTCAGCACCAGTTGCTCGTCTTTCTCTTCTGCTTGGATGGTATTTAGTGCTATTCTATTCTTTACACAATTTCTGTGTCGAACGTTCTCTCGTGTGGCTTGCCACTTGTATCGCATTTTTCTTGTTTGAAATAAAAAGAAAAAAGAAGTTTGGATGAGACTGCTGAAACAGCAATTTACCTGAAAATTTTCTGATTGCAGGTTATTTATCATGATGGGTGTGATCTTGCTTGTGAGCTCGACGAGACTGATGCGGCACCTTCCATGGCCATTGCAGAACTTAATACCAAGTGGAGCAGACCGGAATTTCAGTCTGAGGAAAACAGGGTCTCATCGAGTCAAGGATCCTAGCCCAGCTGCTGTTATCCCAGCAGCAACATTGCACCATCTGATACCAACACCGGCTAAGGAGAAGGCATAGGCAAAGGATGCAAAAGATCACTGCATAAGCAGACGAATATGACAATCTCCGATCAACTTTTGAGTCTTCAGTCTGGGTACTGTTTCCATTTCGGAGGGCATGAAATTTTTTAAGATCACTCTCCCACTGATCTGTTTGACATTATTGACATTATAACGTTTGAAAATTGTAAAATATTACCATTCTAAAATTACTATAATACAATATACTTAGTTTCTTGCAATTATTATTTTTAAACTTTTAAGGATAAACAACACCGGTCTTCGTTTTGGTTATTTAATTTAAAATTATAATTTGGTTACTGAAGTTTTGAAATTGTTTTTTTACCCAATTTTAAATTACATTTTTTAGCTGGTATAATAATATTTTTAATTTTTAATTTTTATATTCTTTTGTCAATTTGACCTTAATTATATAAAATGACAAAATTAAAATTCTTTTTAAAGAATTAGAAAATTCTAAAATAAAAATAAAAATAGATAAAGTGAAGGAAAATTTGTTTTTAACACTCCAAAATTTTCTCTTATTGGTCCTCTGTTTTTACTTTTTTTTTCTTTTGCTTTTTGCTTTAGCTTTTTGTTATAAGAAAAAGAATCAAAATTTAATTTGTTTTTATAATTTGGGTTTTGAAAAAAATTTAAATGAATTAAAAATCTAAATTGAGTCAAAAAGAAAAAAGTTGTGGTATATTTTGCACTTTTTTGCTAAAAAAATGGCATCAGAGTCGATTTTACAAGTCTTTGTAACATGAATTTTGGATGTTCTTCAATGGCATGAAATTTGACTTGAAGATGTTACTAATTTAATTTCGTGAAACATTAAGGAAATATGTAATGATTTAACATTTTGGTTTTGTTCTGTTTTTAATTTATTATAGGATTCTAGTGAACGATGATTTTTTTATTTTCTATACATATTAGTCCTTCAACAACAACATTTTATTTTTAAAAATAAATTTGGTTTTTTAATAATTTTATATAGAATTAGGGTCAAATTGATGAAAGTATAAAAGTAAAATACTAAAATTGTTATTATACCAACTAAAAGTGCCACTTAACAATTTGGGTGACTTTAAAAACAATTTTAAAATTTTTAGTAACCAAATTGCGACTTTTTTTCGTTAAATGGTCAAAAAGAAAACTTCGCATAATTTAATGACTAATAATATAGTTTACCTTAAACTTAAATTACTAGTGACAAAAATAAGTTTCATAGGTGTGTTCATGGCCGGACCTAAATATGATATTAACACATTTCATACTTACTCAAGCTTGAGTTGTCCAAAATATGAGCCTTAAAATTTTACCCAATCCCCCTTCATATTTGTAAATAGTTAACTCAATCTCATTTTAAGACTGCTCATATTATTATTTAAAAATATATTTATATTATTTTTAATTTAATGTTAATGATTTTATATATTTTTACTTAATAAAATTTTATATATGATCATCTTAACATTTGTTTAATGCTTACATTATACTATCATATACTATTATAGAGTTAATTTTCATGTTATAAACTACATAAAATATAAAATATTATAAACTAAAAAAGATTCGATTCAAATTTAAATATTTAAAATCGATCTATTTTTAAACTTTATTTTATCCAAACGTTTCTAAATTTGAACCCAACTTCAAGCTCATTCAACCAAAGATATTTTTATTGCGGATAAAAATGTTTTTTAAATTTAGTTTAAAATTAAATATTTAATATTATTATAAAAACAATTTTGAATAATAAAATATATATATGTTAAATAGGATATTATGAAATAAAAATATGTATTCAAATGATGTTTAAATTTGTTAATGTTAAGGATATTTTAGTAGAAATATAAAAATAATTTATTATAACTTATTATTAATATTTTAATATATGAAATATAAATTTTAAATATTTATAAGTAATTAATATTAATTATTTGTAAAATTAAAATTGAATGTATAATCTATATTTTAATTATTATAAAATATATTAATTATTAAATTAAATATATATAAAATAAAAATTGAATAGAAAAATAATTATATAAATAAGGGTTAAAAGATGTTATTTTGAAAAACAAAAATTGCTTTTGCTTTTTCACTTCTGAAAAATCAATAACATACAAACAACTCCACCTTTATTACAATCACAGGGACCCCCTTGTGTAATTTTACCATTATTATCTGCTTCCTGTATGTGTTGTTGTTTCTTCCTTCCTTTTAAAACATGTGTTGTTCCTCTTAACTGATGTTTCTTCATTCTTTCTAATCAACTTCTTTGAAGGTCACCTTAAACCTCACTTCCACTCGTTCAGTGGAAATCAGGTAAGGGTTAACTATCTTTATGCATGACTCGCCAACTTTGAATCGTTTTTAACATGGTGTCCTTTTCATAGTGTATTAAATTTTCCACGGTATAGCTTGAATTGTTCAACCTGCCACCCAATTGCCTATATATTAAGCTGTCTGTCTTCACCTACTTCAACAAGTTGAATTTACTTTGCAGTTGAGCTCAATAAGTCAGAAGAAAAAAAAGTTTTCTTTTTGGTTTTTGGACTGCTTTCTTTGTTGTAGGTGAGGTTCTTGATTTTTTTTCCTCTTTGAAATCAATGGGTATTTCCCTTTCTTTGCTTTTATCAACACGGGAGGAAATCCTTGAACACAAGGTTTTTGGTAGTTTTGATAATGGTGGTGATTCCCATGAAACAAAGCTTGAACAATCTATTAAACCAAATAGAATAGTTATACCAAAAAAACCCACCATAAAGCTCCCTGAACCAGTTGTATTTTCTTCTCCAAGGCCTGTAACTGAGCTTGATTCTGCTGCAACTAAGCTTCAAAAAGTCTACAAAGGGTATAGGACAAGAAGGAACCTTGCAGATTGTGCAGTTGTTGTTGAAGAGCTCTGGTTTGTCTCCATATAATCTCAATTTTGCTGTTCCTTTTTTCAGTGTTTTCGATTTCGAGTTATTTGTTTTGGTTCTTACATTCACTTAACATTTGCAGGTGGAAGACCTTAGATTCTGCAGCACTAAGAAGGTGTTCTATTTCGTTCTATGAGATTGAGAAACAAGAAACTGTGATATCAAAGTGGTCAAGGGCTAAAACAAGGGCTGCCAAGGTACTTTTCTAAGCTGTTTCCAGTCCTTAAAATACATTACTTAGCACTTTTTTCCCCCAATGGTTCTTAACATTTTGCTTGAAGGCTGACAAGAACATCCTTTTTTGAATTTGTAGTTAGGAAAGGGTTTGTCTAAGGATGAAAAAGCTCAAAAACTAGCACTTCAACATTGGCTTGAAGCTGTAAGTCCATACCATCCTTCTTGATTACTCCAAAATTGGCTTTTCCATTGAGTCCCCTTTTTTGTGTTTATAGCAAACTCTGCTAAGATATGGTATCATTAGAACTCACATGGACCAGATCTGGATGTTATGTTATTTTCTTAGATTTATGAGTAACTGTTTTTTTTCTTTTATCTTGCTGCAGATTGATCCGCGCCATCGTTATGGACACAATTTACACTTCTACTATGATGTCTGGTCTGCAAGCAAGAGCTCACAACCTTTCTTCTACTGGTAATGTACTTTCGTAAAACTAAACTCCGAAGTTACATAAGTGAAGGCTACTCTTTTTCACCCTTATGTTCTGATATTTGAAATTCATTTTCTATCATGGAACTCAAGGTTGGATATCGGTGATGGCAAAGAACTAAGCCTTAAGAAGTGTCAAAGAACTAGTCTACAACAGCAATGCATTAATTATCTTGGACCAGTGAGTCTTATTTAGTTCTATCCCATTTGAAATGCTCCAATTCTGTTTAAAGTTGTTTTTTGTGTATGTTTTTAATCATATCTGTTTTTTCTTGCTTGCAGAAAGAGAGGGAAGCATTCGAAGTGATTGTAGATAGTGGAAAGCTTGTTTACAAGCAATCCGGATTACTTGTTAACACCATTGATGATTCCAAGTGGATTTTTGTACTTAGCACATCAAAATCCTTGTATGTTGGGCAGAAGAAAAAAGGTGTTTTTCAGCACTCAAGTTTCCTTTCCGGTGGGGCTACGACAGCAGCCGGAAGATTGGTGGTTTCTCAAGGAGTTCTTGAGGTAAATATTGTGCACACTGCAATTCCAAATACCTTGCACCAGATTTTTTTCCCTTGAGACTTTGTTTCGTTAGAAATTTATACGAGGAAAAGTAATCAACATGAGATCAACTCATATGCACAAGAGACACTATTTTAATGAAGTTTGGGCCTGGTTGCTTACATCCATGAATGAGAGATGAAAATCCACTATAAACGTAGAGATTATAAAGATCTCCAAAAACTTTATAAACAAATATTAAACCTGAGCCTCGAAACAAAACCAATTTTTATGCTCTCTAGTGTTCAAACGCATGGAATACACCAGGTGTTCTGCCGAACTTTTTCTCGTATCCCTACAAAGCCTATTACTTGGTCTCCAAGAAACTTATTCTTCAGATATTACCTAATACAATATTTGGATCAATATCTAATGTATGATGCTAAATGCTTATCTTCCTTTCCAGGCTATTTGGCCTTACAGTGGTCATTACCTCCCAACTGAAGATAATTTCAAGGAATTCATTATTTTCCTTGAGGAACAGAATGTAGATTTGACCAATGTAAAGGTAATAATCTAACATTATTTTCTCCAAGTTTGCATGTGTTTAGCTTAAATAGTCATTTAGGCTTATTGGTTCCTCATTTCTTATGCAGAGATGTGCAGTAGATGATGACTACACCGCATGCAAAGTTGCTGTTGATGAATCCAAGCATGGGGAGATCAAAGATCCAACGGCAACAGTGAGTCTACAAAGTAGCATAGGCAACAGTGCTGCCAATGTGGAAGAACCAGCATTCAATATGGCGAACCGTTTGTCTTGCAAGTGGTCAAGTGGTGTTGGCCCTCGAATTGGTTGTGTTAAAGACTACCCCAAAGAGCTGCAATTTCAGGCATTGGAACAAGTCAACCTATCTCCAAGGATTGAACATGGTCGCTTCGGAAACTGTGGTCCGATACCTTCACCAAGACCGAGCCCCAAAATCCGTGTCTCACCAAGGCTTGCATACATGGGACTCCCTAGCCCAAGGGTGTCTGTTATGGCTGCCAATTGAAAACTTAGTGAGCATTCACCAAATGGTAGGAGGGACAAAAGTTGAGTTGAGCACTTCTTATGCTCACAATTTTGGAATAAAAGTGTATATAACAGATAGTAAAAAAATGTAAAATAGGTAGAAGGGAAGGGATCTAACCGAACATTCTTTGTTCTTTGATTTGTTTTATGCATTTAGGCGCAGTAACCCCATTTGTCCTGGGACGTTCCATTTGTTGGCTTATAATTTTTAGGCCAAAGGTGTCTAAAGCTCTAAAAAAATCCATTCTAAATTGAATTCTTGAAGGTCAAAATTTTAATAAATTAAGTCATTTAATCCTTAAAGTTAAAAGGTTAACTATTAAAGAGTAACATAGCTATTTTGAGGTTGTTTTAGTAATGTAACATGTTAAAATTGTGTAATGTGTCGAAATATGATATTTTATATTTAAAATTATTAAAGATCATAAAAATACAAAAATTAAAATATATTTATTAAAATATATAAAAGTACAAAAAGTTATACACAATTATTATAGATGACAAAAGTTATATAAATTATTAAAATTCAAAAAGCATTTAAAATTATTAAAAGTACAAAATATAAAAATTATGAAAAATATTTAAAAATATTATAAAAATATCGAAAAGTTTAAATTTTATAAAAATTAAAAATATATAAATTACAAAAAATAAAAATTGTAAAAATTATAAAATAAAATAAAAATTACAAAATGTTAAAATAGGGTTCAACATACACTATTAGACTAAGACTTAGACCAACAAATGGTACGCCACCCTGGCGGATTCTATTCTTCTTGTTTTCGAAGTATCAACAAATGGGCACAGTCCAATGGCGGACACCATCCGATATTAGAGACTCGCATATGACGGGCACGAGGCACAACTACTCTGCATGTACGCTACCTTTGCAGATTACCCCTTTATGACTATTTATCATACTATTTACACTTCATACAACGTTCACATTTTGTTTAACACAATATACACTCTCTTATCTTTATACTTCCTTCCTTATATTAGCTTTTGATCCTAGTTCTGAAGAACCATTATTCTTGTATCTTTATACCTCTCATTAGAGCCATTAAACCAATCATAACCTCCATATATCCATGATTCCTCATTGTATTTCGAACAAATGAGTTTCCCCACAGTCGGGTATTCACCAATCACGGTTTGCACTAGAGTGTCATATCGTAGGCAAAACATAATATCTTGTATCTTCTTTTCATTATCATACGTAACAACCTTCCAATGCTTCCTTACACCATTTTGGATACGGAGCTTGTGCACCAAGGAAGAAGTATTTATACCCATTCACATGCATGACTTCTGTTTCTGATTTACTGACTATAATCGTACATGCATCGACTCCTTAAACGCATCTCATTTGATGCAAGTATCAGAACCAAAGGTTAAAGTCACTTCTCTGGATATATAGTAGGTAGGTTTAAATGAAATAATACAGATAACAGACTCAGAGCTTTCCTACTCAACGAGTTCTTTCCCTTTAACACTAGGACCTTCTCTCATATCTTTGGCTAAAACAATCAAATGGCTTCTTTAAATATAAAAATAACCAAAGCTTATGAAATAATATAAATCGATAAACATGCAAACAGTTTCCGGATAGAAGTTTACTTCCTATCTAATATTCAAATGAAAGCCCTATTGAATAGCTCTTATAATAACTCATTTCTATCTAGTAAACTTAAAGAATGATTGAAGAATTTTACCAACAAACAACTTAAGGGAAAGAAGCTTTTATAAGCTTGACAAACAACTCTTTCGTTAACGATGAAGAACACCTTTAGTTTTTCTTCGATGATAACGAAGGTTAGTGGAGAAGATGAAATAGAAATCTTCTCTCCACTACCAGGCTGTCCTATTTAAGCTATCTCCAACCTAAATCTCACTCAAGGTTAAACTCTAATCAGTAATTATGCTCACACGCTTCCACTAATTAATCACATCCTATGAGGCTCCCCAAGTGTTCAGGTTATTGACACGTTACCTCCACTAGGATGCTAGATGACTTAAACATGTCCCACTAACGACTACAATTTCATCTGCGGCAACACAAAAACACGGGCGACAAACTTATTAGTGGGAGAGTCCGCCAAATAAAGAATCTCGCCGCAAGAAGGAACTCGCTAACCGCAAAGTAAGATTCTGCAAACTCGGTGAAGTTCAGCGAAATACTTTTCTAGGAAGCTTACCAACGCTAACCTGTCTACGTCGCTCACCAGCACAATCTCCAAAACAGTACTAGCTTGCCAAATGAGGGTGTAACACAACAGGTGGCAAGTAAATTTCAATGAAGAAGATGAAAGTGTAGTTCTTAATAAAAGAACGACCTTATGGTCGTCACAATTGCTATTGTTGGGTTTGAAGTAAAAAGGATATTGATTGGCAGTGGTAATGCGGTAAAAGTCTTACTCTGTGAGTGTTCAACCTCAAGTCAATCTCCACAAGGATTACTGCCTTAAAGCCAAACATGAGGTTGAATGGTGTTCCGCGCGTGCCTGCATGTGATATTTTTTGCAGGGCCTAAAGGATTCTTGGTAGCTCTTCCAACCATGATCCCTTTTCCTCGTCAACTTTCTTTTTTAAAGCTTATAGGATGGTCTATGTCTGCTCATTTGTTTATGGAGTTTTAACCGAGTTATGGACTAAAAATATATATAAAGGCTTTTACAAAATCCACAAATTTTCCATGTAAATAGGTGGCATTATCTGTGGGAGGTCATACCTACATATTATTGTCTTTTAAACAACTGCCTTCATTTGCTTTTCCGTGATTGTAGAGAAAGCCTTCGCTTTCATCCATTTTGTGAAAAACTCAATGACCATAATTGATTGGAGCATTTTCTTTAACACTTACATGACATGAACTCAAATATTATCGTTCACCTCTTTTTTTATTATTGTAATGATAAAAATATATATATTATTATTATTAATGTATAAAATTTTGTTTAAATTCAAAAAATAATACAAATATGAACAGGGGTGAAGGGCACGTGAGAGAGAGGGAGGGACAGACAGACAAGGTGTTCATTCCTGGAACCCTGAGCTTTGACTTTTGACTATTGACTATCGCCCTTTGTCTATAAACATTAATGAACCTCGTACATAAATTTATAACAAATTTGTGTAATTCAATTATTCTGTTTCTGGAGTTTTAATTTTAATAAGTTTGAAGGGAAATTTTATTTGATGGAAATGTCATTTTAAAATTTATAAAATTATTTAAGCATAATTATTTTTTTAGTCTTCCAATTTTATAAAAAAAAAGTTATTTTTGTCCTTTATTTATTTTTTCACTTTTTTTAACTCTTCATTTTGTGTTTTTTTGTTAAATCACCCTAAAATAGATGGAAAAGTCAACCTGTTTTAACTTTGCTAATGTGGCTCACACCCACGTGGATGACACGTTATCATTTAATTAAGTTTTAAAAAATTTAAAAATTTAAAAATGTTTTTTTAAATTTAAAATCATTAAAAACATAAAATTATTTAAAAATCATTTATTTTTCTACATTTTTTATCTCTTAAACTTGTGTTTTTGTTAAATTGCCTTAAAATAGATGGAAAATTTAATATTTTTAACTTTGTTGATGTGACATACACCCACTTAGATGACATGTTAGCATTTACTTAAATTTTTAAAAGAAATTTAGAAAAAATAAAATTGTTTTTAAAAATTAAAAAATATTAAAACTATTAAAAAGTGTAAAATTATAAAAAATATATTTTTAATTTTATAAAATTAATTAAATATTGAAATGTCATCCACATGGCAATTCACGTGTATACTATAGTCAACAAACGTTAACTTTTTCATCTACTTTGGGGTGATTTAATAAAAAAATACAAGTTCAAGGGCTAAAAAAGGTCAAAAAAATAAATAGAGGGCTAAAAATGATTTTTTTTTGCAAAGTTGGAGGGCCAAAAAAGTTATTATGTCAATTATTTAAAGATTTAAGTACTTTTATAATATTTTTTATTGTTTTTATGCCCTTTTAATTCTTTATTAATTGAGTTAATGTTCAATTAACTCATCACACCATATCACTTAGGGATTTTATAAGTAATATAGATAATTAAATCATCATTGTGTTCAATTGAATGCGTTTAATTTTGTGAAATAGATTGAGGCTCCACAAACTTTGACATCTTATATTTAAGTCCCAATGTGGATGAATATCATATGTAAGTTTTAGTCTAGATTTAATTGTGGCTTACGTTCCACAATGTGTGAGCCTTATTCAAATCTAGATGTGTATTATAATAAATTATTTTAGTCATACTTATACGAATATATTAATTGTAATTACTATCGAAATTGTAACTTAAAAAATGCAAAATAGAGTAGATGTGTAAAAAGAAATTGTAATTGTAACTTAAAAATTTAAAACAAAATGGAATAAAAATAAAAATGTGTACAAGAGAGGAATCGAACTTGAGACTTAAAAATAATATTACAAACATTTAACCATCTAACAAAAGGCTAATATATTAGAAAATTGCGGTTTTTAAAAATATTTTCGAAAGTGTGTCCTATAAAGTGCGCTTTGAACTAAAAACGTTTTTTGTAGAATGTATCTTTTATTTCACTCCCCTAAATATCGAAAAAAAACTCCTAAAATCCTAAATAACTTTTAAAACCAGTATATATATATATATATATGTGTCAATTCTATAGTGAAATTATATAAAAAATTATATAATTAATCTCACCCTCCCTATAAAAAATTTATCGTTTCACCTTTGACTTCAGGTGAGTTGTTTTCTCCGGGTACCATTAGCCACTCTTTAAGCCTCGCAGATGAGATGTGGTGGAGTTATGGTACCAACACACGAAATTAAAAGGTTTGATGGTTGAAGCACCCCATCCTTTTAGGGTGTGCTTGGTTGGCCGAAAAAGTGAATGAATGGAAAGAAAATAAACTTTGATTGCGCTTGGTAAGAAAAAAAAGAAGTGAGAGGAAATAAAATAGGATGGTGACCATTTTCCATCTTAATACATAAAACCCAATCGTTCCAAATTGAAATGATGAAAGGAGAGAAAATATAAAGTAATAGTGGTCGACAATGGCTCTAATCGGAACATTTGTTGATTTGGATATTCTCTCCCCTTTGGGAGTTTAGGGTTGTTTAAGAACTAGGCTTGAGTTTTGTTTCACCATTTGAGTCTCCTGTTATAATTAATTCTATTAATTTTTATTGTTAATATTAGATGTTTATGGTATGCATCTTTCGATTAAATATTAGTTCGATTGACATAAATATTGTTGTTAATGTAAGATAATGTGAATTTAAATGCATTGAAATGTAATATCTTTTGAGAACGGGTTATAGGTAAAAAAAACACATGCAGTCAGAGGCTGGACAAATTAAGGAGCACACCAACCAAAGTAAAAACATTGAAAGTAATTAATTAACCCAAAGAAACTCCCAATCCCCAATTTGCATGTTTTTATTTATTGATTTTTATTACTTCAATGTGGCTGTCACTGTCTTCTTCACATTTCAATTAGGATTTAAATTGGAGCCCAAACTTGACTTTCTTTTTACTCCAATTACAGCATTACACTGTACTTCTAAGATTGACAGAGAATCCTAAGCTAAAAATATTAATTCACTATCAATAGATCTTACTGTTTTGGGTTCTATGAACACATTTGAATCAAACCCTTCATTGCCAACGAATTTCAAAATTAAGAAAAAAGATTTGTCCTTTTTACACTGTAAAGTTCAAATGATATTTGTAGTTTTATGAAATACTTGCAGGCATCAAATCACCAACCAATCAACTTCTCACCTTTTTTTCTCCTTTGTTTTCCTATGCTTAACCTTATATAGAAAGATAATTAATTATGAGTTTAGTCCTTCTGTATTAAACTGTATACTTGTTGTTTGAATTAAGGGTGGAGTGGAAAAAATGTTTTCTTCACCAACAACAATAATGTTTCTAAAAGAGATTATAAAAATATAGAAAAATAAAGAGATTAATGTTTTAGTGGTGTCGTAGTACTAACTTTTCTAAAAGAAACGATAAAGGAGTTTTTTGAAGTTGAACAGCGATTTAACACTGTCCATACAAGTAGCTTAACCACTCTTCTTCTTTTTCATTCTTAGGGTGAGTTTGGATGGGCGGTGCATTTACCTGCGGTTAGTGTAAAAATAGCGGTGGCGGTGAGATTAGACACTGTAGCGATACTGTAGCGTGAGACAAAAAGTAAACTAAACGCACCGCACCGCACCCAATCGCCCATCCAAACCCACCCTTATTTGGAGAAATGAGATACGATACCAGGAAAGTTTTCAAATATTTATCAAATTAAAACAAAATTATTTGGTTTTGAATGATTCGTTTATGGGTTGAGTCGGATGTTGACAAAGTTTTAGACCCATTTGATAGGTTCGGGTTTACTTTAATACCTGAATTCTAGTTCGGATAAAAATGTTAAGATTGGGGTCCGGCTCACCCATATTATATTTTTATATAATTTTAAAAAATATATAAAATACATCACAAATATTAAAATAAATATTTATACTTAAATAGGTGCAACATAACAAGCAAATATTTCTAAAATAATAGCTTTCAAAATAGACATTTTTTTTACTCAAGACTAAATAATCATACCCATGAATAGGTTTATTAGAAGTGTACTGTTGTAATTTCTATTTTAGTTAGATATGAAGAGTGCAACATAAACATAGTTAGGGGGTTGGGTATAACAGAAGAAACCAAACAAAAATGTTGAGAGGAGAGATTAGAGAGATCCTTTGTCGGGTAATTTGTTGTCTTATTTTATTTTTTTCGGTTTCCAACTTTTGATATTTGTATAAAACAAAGGCGACGTACCTTTTCATACGACAGTGGGACCAAACAATCTCGAATGCCATAACACAAATTTCCAAATTAAAATGTCAGAGACTCAAAAAGTGAAGGAATTCCATTGAGCGGGATCCTTTCTCCCCTGCTTTTGAATTTCAAATTATATCCCAACTCCGTTATTGCCTCCTTTTATTTTTGCTTCATTTCTACTTTTACACTTCATTTTACTTAACACTATGATTTAGTCCTTATAGTTTTATTTAACATAGGTTCACATATACCTTAGATCCCTTTACTCTTCATAAGTTTAAACTTTAATCCTTCTACTTTTATGATTTCAAAACTCTAATCCGATGTTAACAAGAAATAAAAGTACAAGAACCTATGGAATATTTTAACCTTTAATATAATCTGAAATTAGGAAATTTCGGAAGGAGATCAAGAAAAATTATAATTTTTAAGAGATTAAAGATAAAAAGAAAATATTACATGAACTTAAATTATTAATTTTGGAGGGTCAAAATGATTTTTTCATTAATTAAAAGTTTTTCCTTGATACAAATTTTACTACTATTCATTACTCCAAAACCCTTAAATTGGGAAACAATACACATTTAAGCATGCTCAAATTCAAATTATTCCATTTAACCAAGAGAAGAATGCCCTTCCTACCTGATCATTAATTAGGTGAATTTTTTTTTCCCCTAAAATGAGCATAGTACAAGGATAAAAACTAAAATTTGACCTACTTGTGTAAACTAATGATATTATAAAACTAGGGTTAGATTTCAAATTGAGCATAGTAGAAGGATAAAAACTAGAATTTGACCTTTATTTTCAGTTTTCTACTCACCATTTTGGGTTCTTAGTGGTTTTCAAAATTTTAACTCGAATATGTTTCCTTTTTCTTAAAAGAAAGGGATTTTTTTTTCTCTTTGAGTCTAGTTGAAGACTTAAGGATCCCCCACCTTTTTTTTTTGTGCAAAAAGATTTCCTTTTTGTCACTCATACTCTGTTATCAATTGTTTCCATCGTTGCCCATTTCCTTTTTCTTTTCTTAAATAACAGTTGTTTGTATCTCTGGGAAAAATATATACTTTGAAACTACCATGGGTGCTTCAGCGAAATGGGTGAAATCTCTTATTGGTCTCAAGAAAACTGTAAAAGATGACCAAGTAAGCTCTACTCTTTTTTGTGGTTCATCTCAAAGTTACCTTACTGTTATATAGAATTAATCACCAAAGTGTTTTTTTTTTTGTAGGAAAAGATGAGTGGCAAGAGCAAGAAATGGAAGCTATGGAGGAGTTCTTCAGGGGATGGAATAGGTTCCTCATGGAAGGGTTTTAAAGGAAAGTTTAAAGCAGATTACGAAGGATCTGATTCTTCACCAAGGTCTGAAGCTTTCTCTGCTGCCATGGCTGCTGTGGTTCGAGCTCCTCCTAAAGATTTCAGGGTTGTAAGGCAAGAATGGGCTGCTATCCGCATTCAAACTGCTTTCCGAGGCTTCTTGGTACTTTTTTCTGCCCTTTGTTTCCTTGTTTGGTGTCTGAGAAAGCGAAGGAAAGTTTCTGTAGTGTAGGTTCTTTACTGTTTGAATTTATCGGTGTTAAACACATACTCTTATTTAACGTTCACACTCGAGTTCGAGTAATATAGATGGAAGGGACTAAGCTAGACTTGCTGAGACACTACCCCAAGTAAACCAATGCTTTCAATGAGGGGCTTTATCATGATTTGATCCCAGATTTAGAGGAAAAAATGTGTTTGAACATGTATCAAATTGTGTCTGTTTTCTGTTTTTATCATTTTGCCATAACCACGCCTATTTTGCCATGTCGAATATATGTCTGCCGCTGGTATGTACCCTGGTGTGTCTGTGCTCACCGTGCTTGTTTCAGATACATTTGGTGATGTTGTTCAGCTATTTACCAGCAATACTTTTGCAGGCAAGAAGGGCTTTAAGGGCTTTAAAGGGAATCGTGAGGATCCAAGCCTTTGTTCGCGGTCGACAGGTGAGGAAACAGGCTGCTGTGACACTCCGGTGCATGCAAGCTCTCGTTCGTGTCCAAGCTCGTGTTAGAGCTCGTCGTGTCCGAATGTCCATCGAGGGCCAGGCAGTTCAAAAGATACTCGATGAACACCGCAGCAAGGCCGAACTCTTGAAACAAGCCGAGGTACCACTAACTGAAAACTTTAGTTCCTACATCAATGTCGTTATAAGCTGTTCGGATAATTCTATGTCGAAATATTTTTCAGGAGGGCTGGTGTGATAGTAAAGGAACATTGGATGATGTTAAAATAAAGCTACAACTGAGACAAGAAGGTGCTTTCAAGAGAGAACGAGCACTTGCTTATTCTCTTGCACAAAAGGTAAGGGAATTCCCTAAACTTTGCACCATTGTTTATATCGAAAGATGATCGAAGCTTATTTGGTTTTGCAGCAATGGAGATTGAACATGGATTCAAATACTCGAACAAATAGTTCGGTTTCTGTTCCATATCTCAAAAACCAAGTGTTTGATAAGAATAGTTGGGGATGGAGTTGGCTTGAACGTTGGATGGCAGCCCGACCGTGGGAAACTCGATTGATGGAGCAATCACAGGCAGACCCTTCCGAACCAACTCCACCATCAAAAACTTGTTCAGAGTCTAGAAAAACTACTAGACCGACCGAACCGTGTTCAGTAAAGGTACGAAAGAACAATGTCACAACTAGGATTTCAGCAAAGCCTCCCCATATTGGTCAAGGTACTAGATCATCATCGAGTCCAAGTTCCGAATTCCGGTTCGAAGAGAGCTCCGCATCATCATCGATATGCACATCTACAACACCGGTCTCGTGGAATACAATGCCGACTTCAGAGAGAACGGAGAAGACGGGGAATAGTAGGCCAAACTATATGAACTTGACAGAGTCTACCAAGGCAAAACAAAGAGCTGCAAATCATGCCTTACGAAGAATCCAAATGCAGTCCATGGATGAGTTCCAGTTAAAGAAAACAGCTGGTTTGTATGATGGGGATTCAAAGAGTAGTGTGGGGTCGGATCCTACGGTCCATATGTCTCGGCCACTGTATCCACCTACGAGATTAGGTTAAAAGTGGTTGTGTCTGTGATTAAGTAGATCGTCAGTTTTATTATGTTTTCCAACATCTTGTTGTTTAGTTTTAGTGTGATGTAGCAAACAACTTATTGAGTGTTTTTGTATCTAATTCGACGGCAATTCATTCTGCATTGGTAGTGTACATTAATTTTGTCTTAAAAATTATTTTGATCAACCGATAGATATGTTCATGATATGAACTGGGATTGGAGCTTGTTGGTCATTTTTTTATCCAACATATGGGAATACATATTTTACCTCCATTAATGTACTATTGAGGGGAGGTGGGACTCTCTCTTGAGAGTTGTTCAAGGGGTATGTAGATGTGGTTTAGCAGGAGAAGTGATTCGGGATGAGAATGGACATTGGATCGTTGGGTTCTTGCGCAAGATGGAGATCAGTTTGCAAGTTGAACTGTAGGGTGTGAAAGATGCCCAACAACAGAAGTCTAGAAAAAGGTTATATTGGAGTTAGATTTGACAGTAAATTCGCATTTCTTAAATTACGGTG
Source organism: Gossypium raimondii (assembly GCF_025698545.1). Classification (NCBI taxonomy): domain Eukaryota; kingdom Viridiplantae; phylum Streptophyta; class Magnoliopsida; order Malvales; family Malvaceae; genus Gossypium; species Gossypium raimondii. Next base: position 51,426,643 of record NC_068571.1, read on the forward strand.
TCGATGGAGATCATTCTTTGAGGGTCTGTTTGATTGTAAGAAAAATTCGATTAGAGTTTTAAAAAGAAAAATCTTAAGTTTTTACGTAAAATTAAGTAATAAGGAAAAATTTGGATTTCATTTTGTAGTTGAATAACTAAATTTTCTGTAAAAATATTCAAATTTATTTTTGCAAAAAAATTTTGAAAAGTAAATTAATGATCAAAATGAAAATTTACTAAAGTCCTTGTACTCTTTATAAATTTATAATTTAGTCATTAACCTTTATTTTAGGAATTTAGTTCTACTTTTTATATTTCAAAATTTAAATCCAATTGTTAACATTGAAATTTAGGGTTCATTATAATGTCAATTTTAGTTACATGGTTACTAAAATTTTTTTATTTCAAAATGTCACGCACGTCAATAGATTTAACAAAAAATAATGTTAAAAATTGGATCTAAAATTTGAAATCTGAAAATTTGAAGGATTAAATTCTTGAAAATAAAAATAAAAGATTAAATTTCAAATCTATAAAAAGTATAAGGAATTCTGACTTCGCCTATTTTGAACCAAATAACTTTCAAAAGAAATATAACATATTGTAAAATAAAAATAGAGTCAAATCGAGCTAAACATCTATTTTTATTTTTGAAAATAATATTTTAAACTTTTTTAAAGTAATAAACATAATTTTTAAAATAAGATTGATGGTCAAATCGATGAGATTATTAGTTTTGGTTCGATCAATTAATTCGATCTTAGTTAAATAAATTTTAAAAATCATAAAAAAATGAAAGGGTAAAAAATTCACAAAAATTTTTAATATAATAATATTAATAGTTTCACAAAAATTTCAGATATTCACATTTTAATCCAAAAGTATCTCCCAAAAGAAAATGACAACGTTGAAAGGGTCAAAAAAGGAATAAGAAATGTCAAATTGAAAGGGGAAACATGTCATTTGGAGTAGAAGATCTTCTGCTACTGTTACTATAACTAATAAAACAAAAACCGAACCGAATTTGCCATTTCCTCACTTACGGTTCGTTCTGCTCTCCAGATTTTCCTCTTTTTTACTCTTTCATTTTTCCCATTGTCCTTCATTTTCTAGCCAACCAAACACGCCCTTCAGCACCCATATAAGGAAAAAGATAGAGATCAGACCTCATTTTGGTCTCTGTAAAAAGGCGATGTCTTGGAGACGGTTAATCACTCAGGTTCCTTGCCTTCTTTCTTTTCTCCTGATTTTTAGGATATTTTTTTAAGATTCTTTGCTCCATTTAATAGATTGGATTTTGTAGGATATGAAACTTCTGAAAATTTGGGGGTTGTGGAAACCCTAATCTTGAATATCTTGCCTTGAACATTCCAATTCGAGTTAGGTTTTAGTAGAGTAGGTAATTAAAAAAATATTGGAGTTGGGATTCATTTTCTTAAGGGATTGAAAGCAATGACGTCATCCATCTATATATTTTCAATGAATTTTTGCATGAGATTCTGGTAGAAATGGTAAAGAATTGCACTAATCGGATTGGTGTGAGGCTTAGTTAGTATATTGTGTGTGTTATTCTTGTTTACTAAAGAAGCAAATTGCATGTTAGACAGGGGTTTGAATGTTAATTCTTTAGATAAACAAGTGAGATTTTTCTTCAACTTCATCTTAAAACAGGTTTCACGACAATCGGAGTCGGGACGAATCGGTTGCTTGTTTAATAGAACTAATCTTTCTGGTATGTTTAGGGGTGAGCATTCGATCGAATCGAATTGAAAATTTTCGAGTTAATCGAGTTTTCGAATCTCATTTTATCATCCTAACTTTATTTGAAGTTTTCTCGAATCGAGTCGAGTGAGATGGAATTCGAATCGAATCGAATCGAATATATTTGTTCGAGTTAAATTTTAAAAATTAATTTTGGGTCCTTGTAACCATTGTCACCCATCGTAATAAAATTTGTCCACCTTAATCAAATTTTTTATTAACTTTCATCATCTCATAATTTATTTATTAATTTTTTATATACTGGTTAGCTTATTTGTTTGCTTAGTTGTTTCAATTATCTTCGGATTCTTGTCACTATGTATTATATTAAATATAAAAATATGATTTTTAATAAAATTTATTTTAAAATAAAATTTAAAATTGATACCAATATAAAATTTTAACACGAATATTTTATGACATAATTAAAATTCAATTTTAATATAAATATTCAATATGACTAAACAATTCAATAATATAAATAATATAAAATGTGAAATTTAATTTAATAATATAAATAGTATATATAAATAAAATTATTACTATTTATGTTTAGTGATTTTTTGGATAATTTTAATTTTTATTTGAGAGTAAAGGGTGAGAAGTAAAAGTTTAGGGGAAAATAAAAGTTTTGGGGAATAAAAGTTTGAGGAAAGTAAATAGGGAGTAAAATTTTGGAGGAAAATATTAAAAAAATTGGAGGGGAGGGTTTGGGGTAGATGGGATGTGGGATGGGAAGAGAATAAAATTTTAGGGAAAAAGTGGGAGGGAGTAAAAATTTTGGGGGAAAATAAAAGGTTTTGATGGTTTTTGAGAGTAAAATTTTGAAAAAAAATGAATTGAAGAGTAAAATTTTGGTGGGAAATGGATTTTGGGTAGATTGGGGGTTGGGAGGGGAGGGGAGTAAAAGTTTTGGGGGAAAAGTGGGAAGGAGTAAAAGTTTTGAGGGAAAAGTAAAAAAGTTTAGGATTTAGGGTAAAACTGTAAAATATTATAGTTTGATATTCGAATTATTTGAATTATTCGAGTTATTCGAATTCGAAAACTCAACTCGATTCGAACTCGAAATTCGAAAAAAAAATTCGAGTTGATTCGAATAACTCGATTAACTCGAATAACTCGATTCGTTTAACTCGAAATTCGAATTTTTTTTCGATTTTTTCGAGTCGAATCGAATTTTGCTCACCCCTAGGTATGTTTGTTTCTTTTTCAATAAAATACATGGATTACCCTTTCATTGTTCTCAACTCAAAAACTACTTTGCCTAAGCTGAAATCTTGTTTGATTGCAGGTAATAGCCTTTTGAGTAACCAACAGAGGTTTAGGTCAAGCTATGTAGGCAGTTTAGCTCGAAGATTCCAAGATGCGTATGAATCTACTGAAGTTGCTAATTTAAGAGAACTTTACCTTAGAAATGATCCTGAAGCAGTGATAAGACTATTTGAAAGTCAGGCATCATTACATTCTAACCGTTCTGCACTTTCTGAGTATGTTAAGGCATTAGTCAAAGTTGATAGGCTGGATGAAAGTGAGTTGCTTAAGACATTACAAAAAGGTGCATGGTCTTGTTCTTGTGCTTCTCTATCTCTCTTTAAATTTTCACATTGCTTCTTTTTTGTTCTGTTTTTTTTTGTTTTCTTTTTCACTTTTCTGGAGAAATCTTTTAAGACATGCTTAGAAATTCTATGTTAAACTATAATTTGTTCATTTCATTCTGGACGGTTTCCACTCTTTGCCTTTATTAATATTTGTTTGCTAAGAGATTATATTAAATTACAGGTATATCTAGTTCAGCAAGAGAGGAAGAGATTAAAGGTGGACTTTCAGCTTTGCGAAATGTGGGAAAACCTACAAACAATGGTGCCCTAGGAACTGCTAGTGCTCCTATCCACATGGTGTCTTCAGAATCAGGGAATTTTAAAGATCAATTGTGGCGTATTTTTCGCAGTCTTGCACTTGGCTTCTTGTTGATTTCTGGTATTGGTGCACTTATTGAAGATAGAGGGATTAGTAAAGGTAGAGCCTTTAAGCAGCAAGTTTCTCTCTCAGTTTCAAACGGAGCATGTCTTTTTCTGAATTCTGACTGACTATTTCCTCGTTTCAGGACTTGGTCTACACGAAGAGGTGCAAGTGGTGGAATCTAACACAAAATTTAATGATGTCAAAGGTGTTGATGAGGCGAAGGCAGAGTTAGAAGAAATTGTTCACTACCTTCAAGATCCTAAGGTAATTTCTGTTTTGGTTTTCTTAACTTTGTCTCACTCACTCACTCACAACTGACACACTCTCTAAATATGTTCGTCTTTCTTGCAGCGTTTTACTCGTCTTGGAGGCAAACTTCCAAAAGGAGTCTTGCTTGTTGGTCCACCTGGCACAGGGAAAACTATGTTAGCAAGAGCTATTGCTGGCGAGGCTGGGGTACCTTTCTTCTCCTGCAGTGGCAGTGAGTTTGAAGAGATGTTTGTTGGTGTTGGAGCTCGAAGAGTGAGAGATCTTTTTTCTGCTGCGAAGAAGCGATCACCATGTATTATATTTATTGACGAGATAGATGCCATAGGTGGAAGACGTAATCCAAAGGACCAACAATATATGAGGATGACATTGAATCAATTACTTGTTGAATTGGATGGGTTTAAACAGAATGAAGGAGTTATTGTGATAGCAGCAACTAATTTTCCAGAATCATTGGATAAGGCATTGGTAAGACCCGGACGAGTTGACCGTCACATTATTGTTCCTTATCCAGATGTTGAAGGGCGAAGGCAGATTATGGAATCCCACATGTCAAAGGTATTATGTTGACTGTAGAAGTTAATTTCTTCTAGGAGTTTTGAGTTTAAGTTGACAGCTATTAGTGGCAGATTCATCAGATTTGTGACAGTACATCAGGTGGACTGTGTTTGGCAGGCCCCATTGGAGCATGTTCCATAACATTTGGCTTGATGTTAGCTTTTCAAACATGCTTCTAATTATTGTCTTCGCTGTTTTACATGTTGCTTTAGTTGCATCAACATTCTGTTGTCTAATTTTCTGTACTAGGTTTGTCTTATATTTACATTAACGATTAGTTTTTGGGATATTTTTGGTAGAATAATTGTGTGCAGCCATGATGTCTAACGATTCGTTCTTGTTCATTACAGGTCTTGAAGGCTGAGGATGTTGATTTAATGATCATTGCTAGAGGTACTCCTGGATTCTCTGGTGCTGATCTAGCAAATTTGGTCAATATTGCTGCTGTAAAGGCTGCAATGGATGGTGCCAAAGCAGTTACAATGACTGATCTAGAATTTGCAAAAGATAAGATCATATTGGGAAGTGAACGCAAGTCAGCTGTGATTTCTGAGGAGTCACTAAAATTGACAGCTTTCCATGAAGCTGGCCATGCCCTTGTTGCAATCCATACCAATGGGGCACTTCCTGTTCACAAAGCAACAATAGTCCCTCGAGGAAGTTCTCTTGGCATGGTGTCCCAGTTGCCTGACAAGGATCAAACAAGCTTTTCTCGAAAGCAGATGCTTGCAAGGCTTGATGTTGCTATGGGAGGACGGGTTGCAGAAGAGCTTATCTTTGGGGAAAATGAAGTTACTTCTGGTGCAGTGTCTGATCTTGAGAATGCGACTAATCTAGCTCGAAAAATGGTTACAAGGTATGGCATGAGTAAAGAAGTGGGGCTTGTTACTCATTTTTATAATGACCACGGCAGAAGCATGAGCACTGAGACTAGACTTCTTATCGAGAAAGAAGTGAGGGAGTTGCTGGAGAGGGCTTATAACAATGCAAAAACCATTCTCACCACCCACTGTAAAGAACATTATGCACTTGCTAACGCATTGCTTGAGCATGAGACACTCACAGGAAGTCAGATTAAGGCTATGCTTGCCCAGTTCAACTCTCAGCAGCAACAAGAACAGTGTGAACAGAGGATTGAACCACAGAATGGATCTAAGTTCAACCCAGTGCCTTCAAGTGCAAGTCCAGCCACATCTGCCGCTGCTGCAGCAGCAGCCACCGCCACCGCCACTGCAACTGCTGCAGCTAAAGGCAAAGGGGTTGCTCCCGTTGGATCTTAGCATGGAATGAGCTGGTAGGGTTTCTTGCCTGTTGGTCATTTATTTAACTGGATGTGCACATACATAAATTCTTCTCCGGCCTTTAGGTTTTAATTAACTTTGCCTGATTGCTGCTGCTGCTCTGCTGCCACTGGGTTTAGTTATGTACAACCTTGTGTCCGACCATGTATTGAAAGATATATAAGAATGAGTGACTTTGCCATGGGGTTGTGGAGAAATGCACGGCTTCCCCCTCCACCCCAATTTTTCCTGAACACCCTTTTTGACAAATTTCCTCGTGGTACAGTGGTAATGTTCCATTGAATTGAAGAGTATACTCTCCTTGGGATAAATTAGTAAAAAGCCTTAATAATAAAGTGCTATATTATCACCATTTTGCTGCTGGAGTATATTTTGATTACCTGGTCTTTGTGTTATTTTGGAAAGTAAAAAAGTCGGGAAATGCAGGGTCCTTTTTGCCAACTTAAAAATGTAATAATGTAATGGAATCTTTTAAACGAAATGCAGGTTCTGGGTAACTTTTGTTAATTTCTAAGAAAATTGTTCAGGTAATTTAGCACTTGTATTATACTCTACTTCGGTGTCAACTTTGCATCTTCATTCATTTTGGTACCTAGCAGCCAAGAACGTGCCGCCTTATTTGTTTACATCTTTTTTCAATTTAATTATTATTATTTTTTGAGTTAAATTTGATCATTAATTTTTTTAAAAAGAGTCAAATTTAATTTAATAAAAGATTAACTTTTTTTAGAATAAAATGTACTTTTTAAAAGATTTGAGTGTGAAATTTAATTTTAAAAAGTGGTCAATTTAACAAAAGATGTAAAATTAAAAGTTGAATTTGTTATTATACCATTTTAAAAAGCATGGTTAGTGTGCATTTTGACTTTTAATGGTCTAATTTTTATTTTTATTTTGAGCTCTTATTCTTTAAAATTTATTATAGATAAATAAATATTGAAAATTTTCAATGATGTGTTAAATATATTTTTATAAACTTTAATTAATTAAAATATTAAAATAATTAAGATGAAAGGTTAAAATTTTAACTAAAATTATTAACTGTGATAATTCAAAGGAAGTATTTATCTTAGAAAATGGATAAAAAAAGTATACATAAATTTTGGCCTAATATATATGTAAGTAAACTTTAATTTGGTATATTGTACACGTGAAATTTTGATTGTGGTTTAATTATATACATGAAACTTTGATTTTAAATTAATTATGTACATTTAAAGAAAAAATGCATCAACTTATTTTTATATTGAATACTTATTATTACTTGTATATGTGATATGTAAATGTAAAATAATATTATATAGATAATGGCATTTGTGGTTTGTGAAAATTAACTTAAGTCAACATTATATATACAAAACTGTCCAAAATCGATGTCTATATTTAACATTATATATTGGATCAAAGTTCATATTTATAATTTTATCCCTCGAAAAATTTTGTTAGGGTGAGGCCCAAACCCGACCTGGCCGTGAAATAAATATATACATTTTTTGTGCATTATAAAAATATTAAAGTATATATGTTACAACAATAATATGTTTAAAAGAAAAATAGTATCTACTAAATTAGCAAAAATATTAACTAAAGGGGCTTTCTATATATTTAACAAAAAAGAGTTTAATTTACCTCTTTTTCTAATAAAAAGTTAATAAGAGAAAACATTCATCAAAATCAAGTAAGCAGATAAATTATAGTTCAAAATGCAATTATCAAAATAAATAAATAAATAGTTTCAATTTTTTAAAAATATTTTATTAATTTAAAAGAACGATTGCACGTAGGGTACCACGTTCCCTAATTTTTCTCCAAACAAAAAAGGAAATCAGTTTACAAAAAGAATGGCTTAGGGTTCTTTCTTTCTCTCTTTATTTTCTCCTGTTCTTATTTAATGTAATTCGGGGATTATTTTGCGGCTGGATTTCTGCAAATTATCCATGAAATAACATTATTATATTTAGAGCACAAATCCCAATAGTATGCAAAGTCACACGGCGACCAACAGCGCCGCTGGTCCACAAGCTTGTGCTGTTTGTAAATACCAACGTAGAAAATGCACCAATAACTGTCTTTTGGCTCCATTTTTCCCTGCTAATCGCCATAAAGATTTCCTTAATACCCGTAAACTTTTCGGGGTTCGAAATATCATCAAGCTCATTGAAAATCTTAACTTTCAGCAACGTGTTATTGCCATTAGAACCATCATTTTTGAAGCTAATATGAGGGCTCAAAACCCCGTTGGCGGTTGTTATGGGTTGATCTGCGACTTGAATAACAAAATCGGTGAGTACAAGACTCAACTTAATCTCGTTAATCAACAGCTTGCTATTTATAAATCACAGTCAGTTTTTACTCAATACCAACAACAACAGCCGCAGAAGCAGTACAATGATGGTGGTGATCAGAATTTGGATGCTGGTTTCAGTATATTTGATGGTGGTGGTGGTGGGTCGTCGCCACCATTGTTGTCTGCCTATGATGTGTTTGAATCTAATCTTGTTAAAGCTGAATTGGAGGGTTCGAATGTTTTATCAGATGTGGATGAAGATATGAAGCCATTGTTTGGTAATAATAAGAGAGACCAATCGTTTTCATTTGATTCAGAAGGGCATGTTGTTTTCTCGGATGATAAGAAGGAGCAGCAAACATTTTGCTTTGACTCTGGTGGATCCAAAATTCAAAACAGGTTTGATTTTTGGGTTTATTTTTATATTAACAAAACTGGGTTTTTTTCCCGTCTTTGGTTAGTATCTTGTTATTCCATAAGTTAGTATGACATTTTGATTTATTTTTTCTGATTGTCAATGTGAGTTTGAGGTGGTGTAAAAGGAAGTTTTAGTGGTCATAAGGATTTAAATGCATTAAATGAATCCATTAATCTTTTTTTATTACTATAGTTATAAAGATTTAGTTGATGTTTTTTCAGTTGGAAAAGAATTCATTGCCTTTCTTAGTACTCAGAGCTTGCCCTTGAAATGGGTCTGATCCGGCTTGACTCCTGACTACTAGTAAATACTTTAATAAGCACTTTGAACCTTTACTTCAATTCCAGGGCTAGTTGCATAGGCTTTAGTAAGGTAAATTGATTGTAAAAGATAAGATTTTCAAAGCATGAGGTTTTATGTATGTTGGAAATAATTCATTTCCAGGGCTAGTTTGCATGTAACTGGTTGTACTGTCCTCTGAGAAAAATTCGAAGTTGAAAGAATTGAAAGATGCATGAGAGTAGAAAGTTTGCAACATATAGAAGAGTTAAATATAAGATATTGTGAAACATATAGAACGGGCGTACAGCAATCTGTTTGGTTTATAAATTGACAACTCAAAAGGCATTGTTTTTATTTCAGTGGTCAACATGTGTCAAAGGAAAGGGGTGGCTTAATTCAACATCAGCTGAAGAATGATCTCAATGGTGGTGCTTCCCTGTTTACTCTCACTAGTGGCAAGGAATAGAGAGATAGAATTGATTTTTGGTATCTTTTTTTTCTCTAGCTATGATGTAAATATGGTTTTTACAAAGCAGGTTGTGCACAAAACAGAAAGTATTTCTGTTTACATGTTTGACAACAAAGGAAAAAGCTAAAGAAGTAAAAAAGAAAATTGTAGCCTTTTGAAGTGTTAATTCCATTTTGGGTTTAATATGTTAGATTTTGCTCGATGATTTTATTGTAAGGTGAGTGAGTTAGGGAAGAGTCGGAGTTTGTCTTTCAGGATGCTTGAAGCTAGTAAAATTGTAGCCGAGAATAGGGAGGTAAACCTACAAGAGTTTAGGTAGACAAGGTGTGATGTAATATACTTCTAAGGAATCATGTTCAAAGGATGAGTTATCTGATATGGATGCTTTTATTGCAATAGGAGTTTTTAGTTTTATTTATTTATGATATCAGGTTTTATTAAGAGTTTTAGTGTTACTTATTTTCTCTATTATATTAGGTTTTTATTTCCTTCATAAACTCTAAGTTAGGAATTCTATTAAGACTCTTTTCTTTGTTATTAACAATCTATAAAAGGGTGCCAATATGAAATAAAGAGATAAGCAATTATTTTATAAAAAAGAAACGTTATTTTGGAGGGGGTTCAGTCAAGGACGAATCTACCTTTTGAGTAACCATAGGTCGAAGCAAGAATTCTTTCTCGTCTAGACCTGTGACTAGATCCTACGCCAAGGCACATAACAACTTGGTATCTGAGCCAGCTGTCATGGGTGACGAAAAGACTTTGACAACCAAGCTGGAGGCTTTCATGGAACAAATGGCCACAAGGTAACAAGCATTAGAGGAGAAGGTGGCAATATTATCTCTTTCGGTCCAAAAGATAACGAAAGGGGATTCAAAGAAAAATACTGAAGAACAAGGCAGCAGCGGAGGCACGAAAAGGAACTCAGACTTTAAAAGGATCAAAATGCTTTACCCATGTATGCATGGTGTTTATATATATATATATATTTTAAAGGAAATATATGGAGAGAAAGAGATGATGATGAAGGAGAGATAGATAGATAAATACTTGGCTTGCTGCAAGAAAGAGTAGGACCATAAGCAAATGTAAGAACAGCCAGTTGATTGCATGAGTAAATGCAGGAATTCAGCTCGTGATGCTTCATCGAGGTTGAAGACGGCGTCCATGAAAATCAAATATTATTCCAACCTTTTTTTTCTTTGGGGTCTTTTTTTAGCAGTAGGTAGATCCTTTCACGGATCCATATACTGCTGGTTTAGGGTTCATGTCATTTGATTTTTTTTTTTTTAGAAAAATAAATGATAAGAAACTAAGATAGCTGAGAGGTACAAGAGGTTTTTTTTTTTTGGTTTGAAAAATAGCAACAAAGCTTTATATATATACAAGGGGAGAACTTGGAAAAGTATTCAGGAGATTGATTGATATAATCAAAGCAAAAAAGGTTAAATTATGGTTTTAGTCCTTTACTATAATCAATTTGGTGGAAGGTTAGTTCTATAGGTATAATTTCATCTTTCTATTGCTATTAATGTTATACCTTCGTTTATATCAGTAGTACCGTTTAAAACAAGTTTTGTTAATCGGGTGATGTGGATTTAAAAAAGTTTGAAACTTGAGGTTAAAATTGGAATTTCAGGGTTTTAAAAGAAAACTTCGTATAAGCTTATTAACGAAAATACTAAAGATTAAATTATGGTAATTTAAAGTATAGGGACTAAATCCCCAAGTTGAATATACTAGAGGGACTAAAATATAATTTAACCCTAAACCAAGAGAATAGGCAGGCCCAGCCCAGCAGCCAGCCAAAGAAAATATGGAAAAGTAATGTTCAAACTTCAAAGTCTTCCTTCTCCATGATTTCTTTGAAAATAGTTAGTCAGGCAATGCAGATTCCCTTTTACCCCACTTTTTTTATTTTTCTTTTAAAAAAGTTTCTTTTATTTAAAGTGTTTTTGTTATTATAATATTGCAATTAGTTTTTTATAATATTGTTTTTTTTATTTTAATTTTTTAAATATTCACTTAACACAAATTTAAATCACATTATCCCGTTCTTAATTTTAACATTATATATAAAAATAAATTTACAATAATTATAACATAAAATTAAATCAGTATAAAGCATAGCAGATGAATATGTAATAATATTATATGAAAAATACTTTTATAATTTTTTTAATGACCTAAAACACCATGCCCTAATTTTATAAATCCATGTTGGATTGAGTCTACCATTGTATGAACACAATCCTTTCCCATTTTAGTGTGTGTCACTAACACTAAATCTTTGTTCTTTCTTTCTTTCTTTCTTTATTTCATGTTCATATATGAAAATATATAAAATACTTTATAATAAAATATTTATTTCCTAGTTGTTCCTAATGATTTTAACATGTTATCAATTTTAAAAGACTCACGTAATCACACTCGATTTTTGTTTGGAGAAAATACTCATCGATGAATTATTAATACATGCTCTCATCTTCAACTTGTGTCTTACCAAATTTTTTTCCATTAATAATTAGTAAGCTTATTTTAATTAATACTATTACTAATTACTAATTACCTACCATATTGGAAAAGTCAAGTGAAGAAGAAATAGAAATGTTTTTGAACGGTTAAGACTTTTGACAAATTCTCTTAACTTAACTACCACACACATAGTATTGGTCTCATGCATCATTGGTGAATAGTAATATAAAATATCATTATTAGATTAAATAAAAATGAAGGACTTGTAAATAAATATTAATAAATTTATTTAAACATAATTAAGCATTAATTGTAACTATTATAAATAAATATTAATAACTATCGGATTTAGGATATTGTGTTTAAGGGTTTAGGGTCTAAGGTTTATAATGAATTATTATTTAATTATGTTTAGATAAATTTATTAGTGTTTATTTATAAGCCCTCCACTATTTTTTGTGTTATTTAACGATGATGTGTCACATTACTATTCACTATGGTGCATGAAACTTATGCCCCAATAATACATCAAATATTCTTCTATATATATTATTTGGCACTGGACGATAAGTGCAAACAAACTAAACATATTTCAAGGTTAAGTGTGAGAAGGATTACCTTGTATTATTTGGGATGTAACAGTACTTGTGTCTCGTACTAATAAAGACCAATGAGGCCATAAATCTAACTACTTAAAGAGGAAAAAAACAAGGCTAAATGTTGGAATCTAACCTTTTAGAAGATGTTCTCGTAAGGGTTTAACATTTCAAAATGGTCATATAATGGTCTAACATTTATAAAAGTGCTTAAATAGATGCCAAACCTTTTCATATCCAAAATTCGGAATAAATAAATAATAAAAGAATAAAACCTAAGATTGTTGACAATTACAACTAATCATGCTGATTTTTTGAGTTTGCATTTGTTGTAATGTACATATATTGGCATTGACAACGATTTACATGAACCGCAAATTTAGCCATTAGCCCCCAAACTCAGCCGATTGGCACCTCTTAGATCGGCCGAAAAATGGCTTTCTTGGCAATATGCTATTGAAGCAGACAAGACCATGTGAAAATGCTGTATTCCTTTTTTTTTAACTGGTTCTAAGATTTTCTCCACTTATCTTCTAGCTTTCAGCATGGTCCCTCTCACCCCCTCTTGTGTACGTCTCTTGATAAATTTTCATAATCTAGTCCCTGCGGTACAAAATAAGTAAATAAACAAAAATAAAAAATCGAAAATATTGAGATTAGAATTTTAAACACTTTGAATATAATATCATAGTTTGTTTGTTTTTGTTTCATAATAATTTGTTCTTGGGGGGTATGCCAAGATTTGATTGACCCATCTTCCATGCATTGAAGCATCCAATTTCAGATTCTTGTTCCTTCATGGTGTGACACCATCTTCTGCCTCTCTATCCATTATCACCTTCCCATTTTGGGTCCCCCATGCACCCATTTCTTTTTGAGGTTGAAAATCATCCTATCAAAACGAAAAAAGAAAAAGAAAAACACTTTAACGTTCATATGCTTGTACTCTAGCAACATAGAATGATGTAAAAATTTTACGTAAATATAATCCAATTTTTATTTGGTTTGAATATGTTTTAATTATCATTATGTTTTGTGATGGATGATGCTAGTGATTTGCAATACATAAACACTATATATATACACGCGTATGTGTGTGAAAACCATGTATTTAATATATAGAGATATATTTAAAATTAACATACAACGAATAATGAAACATATTATTTAAAACTAATTAATAATAACATATAAAATATATACGATATTAAAAATTAGATTAAATTGTGAGTAAAACGAAATTTAATTACGTAAATACATAATATTAAGAGTACTAAATGAATACAATTCTTTAAGATTGTGTTGTCATTAATCCTGAGTTGGTGTCAAGTTAAATTAGATTAAATTGTGATATCGGCTTAATCAACAACACTATTAAAATGTGCATATTAAAATAAAACTTTGGTCAAGTGGTTAATTTAAGGTTTTGTTAATGTAATTAGTAGTAGATTCCAATCCCATTATATATATATATATATATAATTTTCTTAAATGAGTTAGTACCCGGTTAACTTGTGACAACAACTCGATTATTAGACGGTCCAAAAGTTTGGTATAGACTGTGAATACACAATCCCTATGGTCCTTTTGTCACATTTCCTATGGTTTTTTTAGTGTCTTCATTGCTCTTGATTTAACTTACCAAAGAGGCAAAAGACCAGCCAAATGGTCCAAACCCATAAATGGCAGTGAACCTCAGTGGGATTTTATATATAAATATAAGTATATTTATGTGTGTGTCAAATTGTATAAAAGATTCCTATACTATGTGATCTTTTCGATTTAATCCATTTATCTTAATTTGATTATTTTTAATCTTGAAATGTATATTTTTAGTTTTCGGATTAAAAAATTTCCCATCAATTTCATCAAATAAGTCGATGTAACATATGTACTTTCTGCATTTAAAAACGTTTGCCCCAACACAGAAACCATTCATTTCAAAAAGTAAAGGAATTAAAATAATAAATTAGAGTAGAAGGATTAAATCATAAAAACGTATTTTACAGGGACCTTGTCTAGAATTTAGAGAGATATATAAAGTGTTTAAATAAGAAAGGGAAAAAATCTGACAAAATTCCAACTGCCCCTGTATAAGCAGACCAATAAGACACAGAAACCACGTGCACTTGAATTTACTCTCTTTCGCCATCATGGGATGCACTTGACTCCCATTATTTATGACATCATACGTCACATTGACAACTCTCTTTTGCCCTGTTTTTATTATTTAAATTAAAAAGATAATATTAATAATAAATAAAATTCTTTGTCGGTAATTTTTTTTTAAGATTTATGTTTATTTGATCTTAAATGAAATTAAATAATGGATTTATACTCGAATTTTATAAATAAAGATAATAATTTCGGAAAATAACTTAAAAAAGACAATAATTTCATCACAAAAGAATATTAAAGAAATAATTGCAAGTTGCAAACTTATGAATTTCTTCCAGTACTTTCAAGTTTCTAGATTTTTTTTTTTTTAATTTTCCTGCATGGAACAGTTTGGATTCAGATTCACGGAAAGCAAGAGAAAAAAAAAGCTGAAAAATCATTAATTTCAGTACTTTCAGGCACATTCTAATATCATAAAAAAAATAAAAATTCAAATATAACCCTCAGTAATATATGATTGGTTTACTGCTCATCACGCAATGCCAAGCACACTTTTTCTGGGGAAAAAGAGAGAGCCAAAAAGCATTAATCTAATAGTCCTTTTCTTTATGGTGATCATAAATAAAATTATAAAACCTGTCACACAAGGAGATGACTTTTAGCAAAGTAAGTTTTTTATATTAATGAGTAATTAATTTTCTTTTATAACATTGCATTTCATTAAATAAAAATGAAAACCCAAAATTCACTTACAACATAAAATATCTTCATAATAAAAAAAATTAACAAAAAAAACCCCCTAATTTCAACTTGTTCTTGAAAGACTAATTCACCCTAGATCTGCTTGCTAATTCATCCTTCAATTGTTTCATGACATTTTTGTAGAACCCCCCAAAAAAAATTTCAAAAGCATGGAGAGATCAAGGGAAAAATAATACAAGTAAATAAAAAGTCAAATTATTGTTTTATCGCTCTACTATACTTAAAATTAAAGGTTTAATCTTTATACTTTAATCTATCATAATTTGATCCCTTTATCTTTATAATATCATTACTTAATTCAAATAATTAATCATGTAACTATCGCTAATCATTCCGATAAAATAGTAATAGTGTTAACTAATTGAGCTAAGTAATGATATTATAAAAGTAAAGGGATAGAATTATGTTAAATTAAAATATAATGACTAAATTCTGAATTTGAGCATAATAGAATGACCAAAACCGCAAATTGACCTAAAAACAAATGGAATTAAAGGTACTAAATTGAGAAATTTTGTGGTCTCAAAAAGTCCATTTCCAGATCTTGATCCGAAGATCGACCTTACACTTGGACCCTGAAACATTGGCCACCGACGGTGACTTACCTTTCGGCACAGTCCCTTTAATGTCATCACACGTAACTCTAATCCCCACTTTCTTGCTCTTCAATCCATCCATTTTCACTGTCACTTTAGTATCCATCTCAATTTTCAACGGGATCCCATTTTTCTTTTTCAGATCGGGTCTCAAGTTGTTGACGGTGTCGGCATCTAGATCACTTGATGTCGTTATTACAACTCCCTTGAATGTTGTCTCGTTTTTGCTGTTACTGATGAACGCCGGCAATGTGCCGTTGCCTATAAACACATCGTTGTTACTTGTAACGCATGAGAGGGTGAATGGGTCGTAAGTGAAGGTGAGGTGGGAATTTGGGTTTTTGGAAGAAAGGGTTAAGTTGAAAAGGGTTGAGAGATGGGAGGAGGCGGAATCGGCGGTGGTCGTTAGGTTTAAGCGGTGGACACGGAGGGAAGCGAGGGTGAAAGAAGGGCGGTGAGGGCGGTAAAGGACGTAAAGGATGGAACCAGCTATGGCAACTAAAAGGGCAAGGATAAGGATGATGAGGATGGTCCAGAAACAGCAGCAGCAGCAGTAGTTTCGGCGGGGACGGTGGTGGTGACGGCGGTTGTAAGGCTGACGGTAAGGTTGGCGAGAAGTGGGGTTGTAGAGATTGGATTTTGTTGCTCCACCGTTGGTTGCAGTTGTTGTAGCAGCTGGGGGTCCGGCAGTGGCGCCGTTGGCGGGGGGCGGGGCGGCGGTTGTGGTAGCGGCGGGTTTAGAGGAAGGGAAGACAGACATTGTTAAAGAGAAAAAGAAACAGTGGCGGAGGGGTGTAGTACGAGAAATGGGAGAGTCAAAGAGATGAGATTTGTGGAGAGACAGAAGAGTGAATTTGAGGAGAGGAATGGAAGAGAAAAGTACACTCCAACCAATGGAGATGCTGCCACCTCACTAGATTATGAATATTTTATTTTATTTTCTCATTATATATATATAAATAAATATATATGTCTGTCGGAAGATTGCGTGATTTCAATTTTAAAAAGGGTGTTAAATCGATTCATCAAAAATTTTATTTTATGATTTTTTAATAATAGATTTAATCGAATAGGACGAACTAGTCAAATGGGTTAGATTGATTAGACCGACAATCCAATGACTTTATCGATTTGACTAATGATTCGGTTTTGAAAATCTTAATCATTAGGTCTAGCTATAAGTTCAAGCTCGATTGGTAACGTTGCTATTGTAACATATAAGAATATATGCGTTCGAATGTGGTTAAACACATACAAGTAGTAGGAACTAAGAAACGTATCAAGAAATTATAATGTTAATTCAGATTTATTGTAGAACATTTTAAAAAATTAAAATATGCCACAAGTCAATGTAATATTTGTTAATTTAGTACTTTTATTTTCAATTTTCAAATTTCTAAATTCAGGTTAAACAATTAAACTTATTATGTCATTGTTAGTAAGGAGATTTTTAACTTCAATGCCGAGGTTAATAATATACTAATATTTTGAACCTGAATAAAAGGACTGAAATTAATTTAATTTATAAATTTTAAATATAGTCCATGTACTAATAATTAATGCCGAGGTTAATAATATACCAATATTTTGAGAAATTAATTAAATGTAATAACCCACATAAATATTTAAAACTTCCATGTAATTTATTATTTTCTATAGTTTACATTTATTATAGAATCTTCATACACGTACAAGAGTTCTAATAGACTTATATTTTTAATACTCCATATACTACTACATGTGATTATGATATGAAAGTGAAATAAACCTTAAAATATTAATATATTGTATGAATATATAATATATTAGCACCATATATAAATACTCACCGACGGAATCGATTGAGCCTTAATTCGATTGACATGAGTATTGTTGTCAATACATGAGAATGTGGGTTTGAGTGTGTGCATTATCCTCCTATTTATAAGTTAGAAAGGGTTATGGGTAGTTTTAGGCATTGTGTATAAAAAAGAGCAAATATGATCAGAAATTATAATGAGATTATTCAAAATAAATAAATTTATATTTTTTAATTCGTGATAAAAAATTTTAATTTTTAAAAATTTGAGACCAAAATATCATTTTAAGCTAATTTTGGCCTTTAACCTTTAAAAAAAAGGTCAAATTTGACAATCAACCTTTCAAAAAAGAGTTGAATTTTTTGTTCCTTTTATTTGAAATACCGACAAAAATGTTAAAATTTTAAACATGACAACCCTTACGGTAATCCACGTGTATTTATTAATATATATATTCTTAATAGTGAACTAGTAGATATCATACATTACAATCATTATACTTTATTTAATAATTTATTTATTAATATATTAATTATGGTTACAACTATAATTATGGTTGGTGTTGCAATCACTTTTCATGAATTATTATAATTATGATTTATAAATTTATTTTAACACAATATATTTACTTATTAATATATAAATTGTAATAAAAAGTGAGAATTGTAATAAATTATCATAATTTTATGGAATTGAGACTAAAAATATTAAAGGAACTAAAACTATTAAAAAATTTTTTATAATAAGGGCAATTGAGTAAAATGTACTTCTAAATAATCTTACATCCCGTTAACCAAACACCGAATCTTACATTCAAGCCAAATGAACCAAATAAGATAATCTCACATTCCACTCATAATGTTACATTCTCATAATCGTATTACGAAAAGTAATCTAAAATTCAGCAAATCAAATATCCCAAAAATTAAGTTAAGACATACATGTTGATTCTTATAAAAGAAAAAAACAAGGATGAAATAATAATATAAAAATCCCTCAACTTCAAGGCAAAGACAATAATTTTGTTTAAGAATTTCGGGGTCAAACATAAATATATTGTGTTAAAAATATTTAAATTAAATTATATATTTTTAAGAGGAGACAAATTTTAAAAATTTTCATTTAACGAGACTTAAAATGCTTAAATTTAATATTTTAATTATTGGAGGGCCTTCTATAAATATTTCACCATTTGGCCAATGGGGCCAAGGCCCCCGCCTCTTCGCTACGCCTCTGCTCACCTTTGAATAAGTCCCCCTTTTGTTTGTTTTTTTTCTCTGAATATGCCATTAACTTTAGAATATAACAACATAAACCCCTAACTTTTAATTTATATCTAAATTAACCTTTAAAATAAACCAGCCTTTCATTTAAAATAAGGTTTACACTCAAATAAGGGCTTATATATTTTGATTTCTATTATGCAAGGTTTTCAAAATCGATTTAGATAATTTGATCCGTGTTCAGTTTGATTTAATAAATTATTAAAAATTAATTATTAAAATTAGAGAAAACTTGTTCAAACAGTTTTTAGCTTAATTCAATCAGTTCTAGTTTGTACTAGTTTTACGGGTCAATCAATCCAACCTTTTATTTCAGACCAATACCATGATCGATTGATCCGATTCTGAAAAATTTTAATAAAATATCAATGATTGAATCTGTAACGTGTATTATGAAGCTTTAAATCCATCATTCCCATGAAGTGAAAGGAAATTATTATTGGGTTGACCAGAAAATATGATAGATTTTGTTCTTTGAAGGCAAGAATTAATGAAAGGTGGAGCAAAAGAATAAAAATATAATTACTAGTTAAATCACCCAGTTCCAGTTGTATTAACTTATAACCCAAGTTAATTAACAAAAGCATCCACTAATTAAATGAGCTGGCTTTGATTATCAAAATCATTAATTTTGTACTTTCCTTAACACACAATGTCTATTTCAAGGCTTTAGCCTTCACTTTTCTTAGATT
This sequence comes from Gossypium raimondii, assembly GCF_025698545.1. Taxonomy (NCBI): domain Eukaryota; kingdom Viridiplantae; phylum Streptophyta; class Magnoliopsida; order Malvales; family Malvaceae; genus Gossypium; species Gossypium raimondii. The sequence continues at coordinate 51,446,253 of NC_068571.1, forward strand.
AGACAAGTTTAACAAAATATTCATTATTTTTCAGCCAATAAAATATCTAAAATTTTATATTTAAAAAAAAGAATCTAGGTAACTTGATATCCAGATTTAAAATTATAAAATTATTAAAAACAAAAATATTTTAAGAAATTCTATAATTCCAAATCAATACAACAAAATAGTGAAACTTTTAATTTAAAATAGTTTCTTAAACATATTTTAAATATATTCTACTAATTTTGTTTCTATAATTTCTTGAGATATTTTAATGAATATTCCATTATTTAAAACTAATAATTCGTTGTTTATACTATATTTAAATCTTTTATTAAATTGATGTCATAAGTCAACAGGTCATCAACTCAATTAAACACCTTTTCATATACAAAATAAATTATATTATTAATCAGCATGTAAATCAAATTTTTACTGCTGACTAAACTCTTTCCAAGGTTAATATGATAGTGTTTACAAATTCAAATTCAAATTTAATATTTAATATTTTTATTTATTAAAATTAATAAACTTAACTATTTTTTTAGTGTTTACATTATAGTATCATATATTATTAATTTAATTTAATTTGTTTGTGCTATAAATTACATAATATGTATTAAAATTTTAGAAAAGTCCTCCGAAAAAAACTAAAATATCAATTAAACTTCTCATTAAAAAGTGCACTCAATTGAACCCTTTAAATCATGATTTGTACTAAATTAAACTCCTTAAATTCTTTTTTCCATCAAAGTCCTTGATGAGTCCCCAATTTTAACAGTACAAATGGATAAAATTTTTAACAAAAAAAAAACAAAGACTAAAATGCTCTTTGAATTAAGGTACAAAGACTAATTTTCTTATTTTTAAGTAGAGGTAACAAATTTAAAAAAAATTCTCTCATTTAAAACTTTCACTTAATTCAACTTTAAATTTAATTAAAATTTAATGTAATCATCATATAAAAATATTAATTGCAAAAGAAAAATCTGTAACAAGTTGATTGATAAATATAGTTGATTTTAAACACCAGCAAAATGATGAAACAACATACACCCCAAGTGGTTTCCAAATTTATACATACATACATACACATAAGTGTATATATATTTCATTTCTTTGCCCTTTCTAAACTCAAAAATATTATAAACATCCAAATAATTCAACAATAAAACAACACAGCATTGAAAAACAACAACACTACAGCCGAGATAGAGACTAGAACAGATAGAGATGAGGCCTTGGATGAATAGTAATAGTAATAAGGGTAAGGGTAAGGGTACTGGCGTGGTGTAGTAGGTGGCCCTTGACCTGATGGCTCATTGTAGAAGTACTTAAAAGGAGGTGGTGGACTGCCCTTGGAGGAAGGTGCCGGTGGAGATGGAGGCGGCCGTGGCGGAGATGGAGGTGGTGAGACTGATACCGATGGTGGTGGGGAGTGTTGGGGAGTTTGTGGTGACATTGGTGTGTAGTAAAAGTAAGGTACATCCGGTGGCGGCGTGTGATGAACCGACACCGAGGGCGGCGGAAACGACTTCGACGGTGGCGCAGGTGGTGGAGAACAAATGACAGGGCATGTTGAACATTCACTGATGCATAGTAAACCGGCTGATGGTGTCCCAATTTCTTCCATTGATGTTACACTAGGAACCATGATCATCATCATCATCCCCATGAACCCTACTTTGAAAACCAATACAACCCATTTGCTTCCTTGGGATAATTGACCATTTGGAAACCTCATGTTCACCATTTTTTTTATCAACACAAAGGAAAAATGAAGACTATATGCACCAAGATAGGCAGGCCACTTAACCCTTTTACATGCGTGTGTATGGCTCTTTCTTAAAGCCTAGTTTTTAGATGCTTCAACAAAATTCTTTGCTTTCATCTGTGAAATACTTTTTTGGATTAAATTACAATGGAAAGTTAATTTGATTCAAATATCAGAAATACCCTTTCAAACTCACTTAACTTTCATAACATAAAGACCTTGAAATTTTGGTTACCCTTCCAATATGAATATATTTACATTATACTGAAAATAGTAGTGTAGATGAGTAGGATTTATGGTATAGACTTTCTTTTGGGGTTGATTTTGAGTCTTAAATGATTGGGTTTTAGTTCCGTTGGTATTAACATTGATGTCGGTGCTAGAAGATATAAATTTGAACAAATTAAAACGCGTTTATCCTCCTATTTAAAGGTTAAAAAAATATTATAGGTAATTCAAAACCTTGATCATAATTTTTTTGTCTTTAATTTGTCTCTTTACGATGATTAAATATGATATTAAAAGAGGCAGACAATGATAAATTAGGGTATCCTGGTGTAAAGACAATATTGAATGACATATCTGTTAATATTTTGAAGGTTTGTATATATTTCATGGAAGGGGAATCCAATGTTATTTTATACCTTCCTCTTAACATAAGTTCACCTTTGTATCAATTCTCTCCTTACAATGTCACCCAATTAACACTTTATTCTTTGCTTGGTGCTTTGCTTTCGAAGGAGGGTTCTTGAATATCCTCCATCTCATTAGTTATGTTTGCAATCACAATAAATTTGTTGACATCCTCGAAAAAAAAAAAGTTATTCAAACACATGCTCAAATTTTAAAGTTAAACATATTTGTTAGACTTGTTGAATTGAAAATTAGTCAGGGTGGATTAAACGGTTGGATCAGAGGGTGAATTCTTTTTGAATAATCACAATATAAGTTTTGATCATATCTGCTCTTTTTAACATAATGCCTAGAACTACCCATAGTCATTCCTCAACCCATAAATAGGAGGATAATGCGCTTCAGCACACTTAAACCTATGTCCTTTTACATTGACAATAATACTTATGACAATCAAACTAAGACTCAATCGACAAACCTCGAGTAATTTACAACCCTCTAAACTCTTGCCCTCAAAAATTAAGGGAATAAAATAAATATTATAAGACCATATATATATATATAATGTAAATCTGATTTTAAACTCAAGACTATTGTTGATTTGGATTAAAATATTTTATTATGTAAATCTGAATTTTAGGATTTGAAATTTGGACTAATGAAAAAAGTTGAATTAATGGTTTTGAGCTATTTTCACTTTTAGGGATCATTTGCTTTTTTTAAATAAAAAATTGGATTTGCCTATTGGTTTTAAATTTTAGGTACTTTTTTTTCCAATTTAGTACTTGAATTTGTCAAATATTTTATAAATTACTCTAATATACTAACAATATTTTTTTATGAGGTAGTAAAATAATCAATGTATAATCGACATGTGACAGATGATATGATATTTCTTTTTGTATTTTATATGTTCAATTACTTTTGATTTTATTAATTTTATTTATTAATTTAAAATAATGAATTTCTTTTAATTTTGGTTTTAAAATTCTTTTTTCTTATTTAATATTAATTCATTTAGTATAGCTCAATACCTATTTTTTAAAATAAATTTCCTCTAATATTGACGACGTTTTTGTAGAATAACACAATTTTTTAAACATAGTTAGTGTTTTATGTAATTTGCATAACATTTAATAAGTTTAGGTACCAAATTGAATCTAAAAAGCTTAAGTCCTAAATTAGGAAAATGCCTAATTCATGTATCAAATTAGACAAAAATAAATAAATACTAAATTAAGAAAATTATAAGCTAAAGTACAAAATATTATATTAAGCACAAAAAAAACACCAATGAATTGGTTAGACACATGTCAATTGAGGAACAGCTTAAGGCCTTCCTTTTATATATAGTTAATATTATAGTTTTAGTCCATGCTTCGCATTGGATTAATTAATTCTTTTACAAAATTATAAGATAAAAATTTAAAAATTTTAATTTGCTCAAAGATTTTTTACTATTCGTATATTTAAAATTTAATCTAATTATTTTTCCAATTTAAAAATTTAAGTCAATTTGTTCATACTAGAGGTGTTCATGGCCGGGCGGCCCGGCCCGGCCCAACGGCCCGCCCGAAATATGGGAGGGTTTGGGTAAAAATATAGGCCCGAAATATGGGCTTGGGCAAAAAAATAGGCCCATTTAGAATATGGGCCGTGCCTCGGGTACCACTTTTTTAGCCCGGCCCGACCCGACTCGGCCCGATTATAATTAATATATATATTTTATTATTTATTATATTTACAATTTTAGTTACCTATTTACCTTTCCCATTTCCCCCACCCGTTCAAACTTCAGAATCCCTAACCCCTTCCCTTCCCTCCTTTTTTTTTTCCCGAAATCGAAAACCCCACCTCCACCTCCACCTCCACCGATCAACCATCCCACCTCCGGTGTACGGCCCTCGACGACTCCACCTCCAGGCTCCAGTTCCACGACGCTAGCGTTGTTGTTGTTCTCTACTTCTCTTCACTTCGATTCTTCTGCAACTTCCGAAGGTATTATTTTTTATGCTGTCCAAAGATTTGTTTTTGTTTTCTTTTTAAATGTTATGTACTGTTCAAAGGTATTATTTTTATGTTATGAACTGTTGAAAAATGTTATCTTTTTGTTATTATGAAGCCCCAAAGTTTTAAGTTTTAGTTTCTCTTCACTTTGATTCTTCTGCAATTATACTTTTGAAAGTGCAAATCCTTGTTAAAATGGTGAGAATCAGTTTTTACAAGCTGCCATAAGCAGATTTATCAAGTCTATTTAACAATCCCAAAATGAAGAGAGTCTTCTTCAAATGCTTTCTATATACCATTCGTAAATAACTAATTTGGCCATAAATAATTAAGACAAAATATAGCCAAGAACAAACAGATTTAGTATAAAATTGTGAGGCCATAAATTACCTTTGGAAAATGCAAAATTGGCCATAAATTAACAGATTTAGTATAATATTGTTAATTTGTTATCCTTTAAAAGCATAAAAATGTAATGATATGATAAACTTTAAAATATTTAAGTTAAAAAGTTAAAAGTAATTAAATTTGAGTTAATTGTTTTGTAATTACTTGTATAATCATTTTTTATTTTTATTCTCTTTTTTTTAAGAATTGATTGTTTGTAATTAAATCCCAATAAGTAATCTTATTTTATTTTTTTGTTCATTATATAGTATATACAAAAAAAATATAATTTGATCTTTGATATAATTTTAATAACAATTAGTTTTAAGTAAAAAAAAAAGGGCCGGGCCGGGCACGGGCTTCATATTTTCTCCACGGGTTTGGGCCGGGCCGGGCCCGAGCCTAGCAATCGGGCTAAAATTTTTTTGGGCCCGACCCATGAACACCTCTAGTTCATACTGTTAAAATTCTTTTGTTAATACTGCAAAAATTATTTTATTAAATTTGTTCATGTAGTATTTTAAAATTAGAAAAAAAACTCACTTGGTATTTAATAAAGAATTTTAACAATGCTAACAATTCTTAAAATTCACATCATCACTTTAATTAGAATAAAGTATTTAGACTAACAAATGACATTATAAAAATTGAGGTACCATATTATGTCAAAATTAAGGTATATAGATTAAATCTCAAATTTAAGCGAAATATAGAGATTAAATTGAAATTTACCCATTCTTATAATCTAAAAGAAGTAGAGGAATTGAACTTGAAATGTTATGTCAAAAAAGGGTGAGAAAACAATGGAGAAGTGTCGGTTGTGGAACCTTGGGACATTCCTTTTATATAGCAGTATAGATTATATTAACGCAAGTACTTAACTATATTTTATTAAAATTAAAAAATTACAAGAAATTTTAAAATTACAAAATGGCCCCTATTTTTCTAAGGTTTACGATTTAGTCCTTATAATTGCCTAGGACAAGTAGTGGCTTCCAGTCCAGTGGCCAACTACCCATACCTTGTGACGCCCTCTGCCAGCTCCCATCTCTATCTTGGCCTGTTAAGAACAAAAAATAGAGGTTAGTAATTTGCGCAATTTAACTGTTGAGTTCAGAGCTAATTAACCCTCACTCTCGGCCTCACCAAACACCGCAAGCCACCATACTTCCTCACCATTTTTTTCATAATAAAAAGGAAAGGTATAATTAAACTGCTTTATAATGTGAACGGTAAGAAGTAGTTGGAATGGAATGAATAGTGAATCTAAATGGGTTTTCCTGGAATTTCGCCAAACCCAACAAATATTTGGAACTTCAATTTTGACCTTTTTTAGAGTTTCATGCTTTCACACCATATAACTATTTGTGTACATTACCCATAGAGTTTTATGAATTTTATAATTTTGCAAACCGTATAATCATCTTTTAATATTTTACAAGCGAACTAAAAAAGAAACTCGGTATATCAAATAATAATCTTTTAATAAATAAATTGATATAATCAAATTAGGAGAGGAATGTGTATCACAAGATTTGATCTTTAATGCCACTGTATGGTACTCAGCCTCTCGCACCACGTATTCCCTTATTTTGACACAATATTTATTTCTTTAACAAGTGACACACAAACTCTAACACGTACGTACATACATGTTTGATAATTGCTTTGAAAGAAACAAGGAAGCAGACTTTGTAGGTAGACTCATTCAACAAACTACTGTTACTAAAATAACATGTTAATGTGTAAAATGAGAAAGCATCAAGAAAAGGCTCTTACAGGAGATGCAACAAACACATGGAGGACTCCTTTATTATTTTGGACTTTGCTTGCCTTTCCTTTTATTCAAAAACTGGGAAACTAAAGGGAAAAAGTAGCAGCAGAAAATGTTGAATTTGTTAACCTACATGGATCCACTGACCATTACTAAATCAAGTCAATTGCAGCATTAAGCCCCTAATCTTTTTGGAGGCTACTACTTTTCTACTAATTTTACTCTTTCCCTTGTTTTCAGCCGCCAAATCACATGCTCATCCATTAAATTAACCAACGTTTTGTTTTGTTTTATCGGTCTTGTTGTTTTAGTCCCTCTAGTTTACTAAAGTTTAGAATTTATTTGGCATGATTTGGGTTTTTTCTTTACAATTATAACATTATATTAATAAGTCTAAGTTTATATTATCATTAGTTGTTTGCCGTTAAAACGATGATATTATATTAACATCCATATCTGTTCTTTTTGATATAATGCTTAGAACTACCTATAACCCCTCCACAACCTATAACTAGGAGGATAATGCATTTTAATACACTCGAACTCATGTCCTCCTGCATTAGCAACAATACCCATATCAATTGAGTTAAAACTCAATCAGCCGTTTTAAAAGAAATTTTATGTCATCATTTTAACGAGGAACAATATATTACCCATTTGAACTTACTAATAACATTATAAAAGTAGAAGAATCAAATATGCTCATATTAAAATAAAGAGATTAAATAAAAAAAATTCAGATAAAAGGACTAAATCCATAATTAGGCATAGTTTATCTACGTTACATAATTGCAAAGATAATGAGGTTCTTTTTAATTATAAAAAAAAATTAAAAATAGAATAACGTAAATATAAAATATGTGTATACGTAAATCTGCATGATTACCGGGGAGTTGTTGGATCAAAACGTCATCTATCCTTTATTCCAGGGCCTATACTTTTATGGAAATATAAAGATTCCCATGCAATTTTTTCCACTTTTATTTTTCTTTTTACATAATAACTTATTTGGCCCTCCAACTCTTAAAAAAAGTCATTTTAGTCATTCATTTAATTTTTTTACCTCTTTTAGCCCTTGAACTTCACTGACGTGGTATGACATTCACATGGCAATCCACGTGTATGTTACATCAACTTTTTCATTCATTTTGACAAATAGCAAAAGGAGAGCTTTCAATTGATGTAGGTGATACAAATAAAGAAAGTCATACAACAACGATTTCAACAATCCAATGGCTTAAATGAAAATATTTGAAGAGTTCAATAATTATTTTTTATAATTTTTTGAAATTAAATGACCAAAATATAAATTTATTAATAGTTTCATGATTTTAGTTGTAATTTATCTAAAAAAAGGGGGTAAAAGAGAAAGGGAAAAGAAGAAATGAAAAGCAGGTAGACAAAAAGACATAAATTTCCACAAAATTAGACATTGATGTAAAGGAATCCATTGTTAAAAAGGGTCAATTGTCAATTTCAGCAAGCAAAGCATCTCTTGCTATACATGTTTCTTTCTGGGGATGATTATTGAGTACGTCATTGCCAATGACTCAAGTCTGCAACGTTTTCAATAGTTATAGTTAGTTGGATTAAATAAATTTTTAAAATTTCAAAATAATAAAAAATATTCAATTGATTTTTAATTCGGTTCGCGAGCCAACAACCATGCAAATTCATTTATTTGTAGGTTATGACAAAAATCGGGGGAATTAAAAGTTATTCTAATTATAGTGTTCGGTTCGGCTTCAATTAAATTTTGAGTAAGTTATTATTTAAATTTATTTGATTCGATTTTCGATTTATAAGATAAGAGTTGTTGCAATCCAAACAAAATCTTATTTCTATTTAATTTATAAGTAGTTTTAATTTTTTGTAATATTTTATATGTAAATTAGTGAAAATAATTTCAAAAGCATATTAAAAATTTTAAATTTTCTTTAAAAACTGATAAATCGGATCTTAATTACTTTTATGTCAAGACTTAATTATTTTATTTAAATTTTACACAATTTAGTTTTTATTTTTATTTTTATAATGTCGAGGTGAAATATTTTATAAAGGATCCTCAAGTATTTAGTTTTCTAACTATATAATTGAATAACAGTAAAAATAAAAGTTTTCACATTAATGATAGCAACTGACGGTGAATATCAAAATAGATATGCTAAAAGTATGCCAAATTAAAATCAAGGATTAAATTATAAAATTTAGTATAATAAAGGGACTAAAACTAGAATTTGACCAAGTCAAACGGAGGGTCTGCGACGCAAAGCAAAAGAAAGTTCACCAACCGCCCCACACCGACCGCCACCACTCCAAATCCATCATAAGTTGTAACGTTTGACTTTCTTTCTATCTAATTAATTAATTGATACCTCATTTTGTTTTTAATATATAATTAGTATAATGATAAATTTAGTCCTCAATGCTTAAAATTTTTTGTCAATTTAATTTTGATTTTTTAAAATTTAATTTGATCATTAACATTTCAAAATAAATTAAATTGTTTTTTTAATGAAAACACTGACTAAACATTAACTTTTTAACAATGTTAGTGTGGCAATCATCATGTGTGTTGCCATATTTAAAAATTTAATGTCTTAATCAGTATTTTCATTGAGAAAAACAAAATTTTAATTCTTTTTGAAAGGTTGATGGTCAAATTCGACTCCTTTTAAAAAGTTAAAGGTCAAAGCTAGCAAAAAATTAAGAGCCAAATTGACAATAGATGTAAATGTTAAGGGCTTAATTTGTCATTATGCCCATTTAATTTGGTATATGAATTGTGACAAAAGAACTCAAGTACCAAATTGAACATTAAAACAAAATTCAAGTATCAAAAATTATATTAACCTTAATTTAAATTTGTTAAATACATTTTTTTTTATGAAAATACATTCCTCGACTAAAATCAATGTCTATAAATGTTTCCATGGCCAAGACTATCAAAATTGAGCTGTTTTTTTAATGTTTTTAATTTTAAAGAGTTTTACCTTTAAATAAGCAATGTATGCAATTATAATGTGCAGGTCTTTTTTTCATATTATGTGGGTTTTGTTCATATTTATTTTGATTTAGATTTTCAGGTACTTTATATTGAATTAGTTTCATTCGTACTATTCGTTGTTTCATTTCGATTTACCAAAGTGTAGGGGCTCATCTTACACATTAACAATTTGTTAACCAATTCATTTAATGAAAATATTTATTCAAAACTCTTAAGTAGGATCTATAGCATCTTGACATGTTCTTTCCCATTTAACCTTTATTCATCTCTTTGAACTATGGCATGCTTAAATCATCAATTTCCTTAATATCGTTTAAGGTAAGTTCACTAACCATCTATATCTATACACTATTAAAGCTCATTATCATGTGAAATTCTCTTTTGATTACCTATACATTTACCTAATTCTCTTACTTTTAACCATCTATAGTAACATTTAAAGTTTATTAACAATATTTAACTCATTTTCGCCCATAGTAAACTCTAGTAAAACCAACTCGAGTACACGAGACTCCTCTACCACACCAATGAGCACTGAAGTGCGAAACTATAAGATAGAGCAAACATCCCTCCACCACACCAAAGAGCTCATAAGAGCATAAACTACGCCACACCAAGATGCACATAAGTGCAAGGCCTGAAGGCGATATAAAGCGCACATAAGTGCGAAAACTCCGACAAAACTCCAACACGCTACAGCCCTTAATTGGGATGCCAACCGTATCCTAACATTTCACTAAGCCTACTAGGGCACTTTACAATTATAATTAACAAGTATCTAACAAAGCCATTAACAAACGCATTTACACACATCATATAAGGGCACCTTAGCATATTCATGTTCAAAATCATATTAATAAAGGGCTTTTGAGCATGTTCTTCTCCACATATGGGCACCATACGTTCTTTTCATATTTCTCTAGGCATTGTAACATATCCATTTCATATAATAGCTCCCAAAAGCGAAAAGTCATATTTTCATTCTTCATCTTTTACATATCAATTCCCGTATTTTAACATGATATCGACTAAAAACATAAATTCACCAATAAGTCTTATTTTTTGCCACAATGCTACCTATCCATATTTTTACATTAATAATATAATTTTACATGTCAAACCATGCTTATTAACACTTTCATAACAATTAATATCTCCATATCATATTTTTGTTTTACAAAACGTTTCTTAACTAACAATTCCAATATAACACATATCATTTAAACCATGAAATTTGTATATGTTTATTACAAATTTCCATCCATATTTATCACTTATATTTTTACCTAATTCATATAAACTTTAATATAAAATAAATAAGAGTATCCAAGGTACTTTAGCTTAATGGGTGCTTTAAAACACTTAATCAAGCTTCCATGAACTCCACTCTATCATCATTCAAGCTTATAATTTCCATAAATCATCATCTCCTTATTTTCATACAACAAAAATACATTCAAAACTAAATATAAATTTCTTCTAAGCTTTCTCATTACAAATCATAGCAAATATCAAACTAACATAGGTGTAGGAAATCATTTCTTATCTTATTAGAGTTTTCTCACTCAAGCCATGAATTATCCCACTAAAACCCATGAAACCCTAGGCTTCCATGGTTGAAATTAATGAAGGAAATGAGCTCAGGGGTTGGTTTCATGAAGATTTCAACATTATCTCATGGTGGGTAATGGAAATTTTGAGAGAACATGGGAAAATAAGAAAGGAGATGAAGAAGAAGAACAATGGCTATTGCTACTAACTGGAAAAGAAGAGAAAATGAGGCTGATCAGGGTTCTCGTCCCCTACAAAAATATCAACATGTGGGTAATTTCCTTAATACGGGGTTCCCACTGTCTAAAATAATTTCAGATACTAAATATCATATTTAAATATTATTTCCATCATAAATGTCTCAGAAATTGAGCAAATTACCCTTTATGGCAAAATTACCATATTTCCCCATTTTATCTTTTTTAATGATTTTTTTGTCAAAACTCGATACTTAGACCAATTCAAGATCATAAATCATAATAAATATTTAATATAAGTCATTGAGCGGTGAGAATTACAGTTTTTCGCTTTTTATGGTGAAAATGTGAAATTTATAATTTAATCCCTAAACTTTTCAAATTTTACAATTTGATCCTTTTGTCACATTTCCACTTCTAAATTCTTTTCAAAATTTTTCCATCTCAATTATCAACTTTGATTCCATAAGATTCCTTTAACCAATTCAATTTCCAAATTTTCTCACCGATTCACTATATCAGTTACCAGAATAGTGCCACGTGTCCAATCGAAAATTTTGGAATGTTACACCTTAAACTAGAGCTTTCTGTCAAAACACCCCGAAATGAATGGAAAAGTCAGCGTTGTTAACTTTGTTGACATGGCAATCCACGTGTATGTCACGTTAGTAATAAATTAAATTTTCTAAAAATTATAGAATATTATTATAATTTTTATTATTAAATAAATTTTATATTTTTATCATTTTTATTTTCTATTTTTATTTTTTTGACTTATATTTTTTAAATTAAAAAAATATTAATTGTTAACGTGGCATATACATGGGTGTCATGTGAGCAAAATTAACAAATATTAACTTTTCATTCATTTTGATATAATTTGGCTAACAACCTAAGTAAAAAGCTAAAAGGTAAAAATTTGAAAGGACGACTAAAATGACTTCTTTTTAGAAAGTCATTATGTCTTGTTTTTATACATTTGTGATATGAATTTTGAATTATTGATTGGTATAGTGAAATTTTTAATGTCGTAAGTCTTGATGTAGTCGCATCAAGTAAAATTAAAACAACTTCAAAATTTATGTTAAAATGAAATAAATTAAACTAGGAAGTTTTAGAAGAATGAAAAATGCGTTTTTTTCATTTAAACAACAATTTATTAATTTATTAATATATAAACAATTATATCGTTTTATAAAGATATACAAAATTAAATTCAATGATTAAAAGAGAGAAATTGACGTATAAGAGATAAGCCTCATTGATGTTGATAGATTGCCACCTTACCGTAACAATTGTCTCACCTATAAAATGCTTCGCGACACAAAACTGTGCTTCATTTGTCAAATTGAACCTCTTTGTGTTCACACACAACCTTCACCTTTTTCACACCTTTTCTTCACTTTTCAAATCCTATTTTTTCCTTCTTTTTTTTTTAAAAAATTCAGTATCTTTCCAATTTCACCTTAAATCTCTTTCATATATATGAATATCTCAGCTTTGGCATTTCAAGACCCCATTTTTTTTCTTGTTTTTCTTTGTTTTCTTTTGAAATGAATAACGGTGAAAATTGCAAACGGCGACGAAAGGAGGGGTTCACTGCCGACGAAGACCACGGCGAAAACGACGATAGCTGTTCCAGTGGTCGTGAAACGAAGAAGAAAGATTTGAATGGTATCATCACTTCGTTAATCTTGCTTGATGAGCAAGAAAAGCGAGATCGGGAGGAACGAAACGATGCGTTTAAAGAAGAGAAATCGGTTATGGAGTCTACTCATACCAAAGGAACCCGAACCATGCTTGAATTTCACTCTAATTTAAACGATTATTACTCTAAAATCGACGAAGCCGACCGTGTAAAGCGGAAGAAATCCCGTGTCAAGGCGGCGACTGTGGTTGCTACAGCTTCGAATCATGTGGCTGACGACGGGAATGGGAAATCCGGGTCGGGTCAACAGAGACGGTTATGGGTGAAAGATAGGTCAAACGCATGGTGGGATGAATGTAACCGACCCGATTACCCGGAAGAAGAATTCAAGAAGGCGTTTAGGATGAGCAAGTCAACGTTTGACCTCATATGCGATGAGTTAAACGCCGTTATCGCCAAAGAAGACACCACGTTACGGAACGCGATCCCGGTGAAACAAAGGGTTGCTGTTTGCATTTGGCGTTTGGCGACGGGTGAACCGTTACGGCTCGTTTCGAAACGGTTCGGTTTAGGCATCTCGACGTGTCACAAACTGGTCCTCGAAGTCTGTTCAGCAATACGCAACGTTTTGATGCCGAAATACTTACAATGGCCGGACGAAGACTCATTACGGAAAATAAAACAACAATTCGAGGGCATTTCTGGAATACCAAACGCCGTCGGATCGATGTACACTACACATATACCAATCATCGCTCCGAAGATAAGCGTGGCCGCATATTTCAATAAAAGACACACAGAACGGAACCAGAAAACGTCGTATTCGATCACCGTACAAGGCGTCGTCGACCCGACCGGAGTTTTCACCGACGTATGTATCGGTTGGCCCGGTTCAATGACCGACGATCAAGTCCTCGAAAAATCAGCTCTTTTCCAAAGGGCTAAAAACGGTGGTCTATTGAACGGCGTTTGGGTGGTCGGAAACTCTGGGTATCCATTAATGGATTGGGTTTTAGTTCCTTACAATCAACAGCATTTAACATGGACACAACACGCATTCAATGAAAAGATTGGTGAGATCCAAAAGGTAGCTAAAGAAGCATTTGGGAGATTAAAAGGGAGATGGTGTTGTTTACAGAAAAGAACGGAGGTGAAATTACAGGATTTGCCGGTGGTGCTCGGAGCATGCTGCGTTTTACATAATATTTGTGAAATGAAAAAGGAAGGGATCGATCCTGAGTTGAAAGTTGAGGTTATTGATGATGAAATGGTGGCTGAAGATGGGTTAAGATCGGTGAGTTCATTGAAAGCTAGAGATGCTATTGCTCATAATCTTTTACATCATGGTCTTGCTGGTACTGGGTTTCTGTAATTTATAATATATACCCAAAAATGGAAATATTTATGTTCTTTTAAAAAAATTAGAAATTCATTTTTTGGGGGATTAGTTGTTGTAGAAGATAATGTGTATTAGGGTTTATAGTTCTTTGATTATGGAATAAATTATATGAATGAAAATCTAACATAGAAACATTCTTTTAAATGTTCAATAATTGTAAAGTTATATTGAAATGCTGTTTTTATTCTTCTTTTCAGTTTTGTTTTGTTGTTATTAATGCAATTGTTTGTAAATTTTGGGTCTATTTCTATATTACAGAATAGTTGTTAATTTCAGCTTATTAATTAAAAATTTAAAATCCTCTTTTTTAATGGAAATGTTTTAAAATTTATTTTCATTTTATGTTGACACAACACTATTTATAAAAATTTTAAAAATAGCATGAATTATATGTGGATGGTCATATGGGTTGTTATATTTAAAATTTAACGTTTTACTTCATATTTCCATTTTTTAAAAATAATTTAATTCTTTTCAAAAGGTTGAGGTCAAATTTAACTAAATAATAATAATAATTAGATTAATAAAAAATATAAATATTAAAAATCATAAAAATTAAAATAAGGAATTGGAAGTCCAATTACACTTTTAATTATAATTTTAAATTAAAATATTGTTCAAAATTACCAATTAAAATATTATTTTATATCTTTAATATTTTATGAAAATAAATTTATAATAAAATTAAAATAAATTAACATAGTGCGTGGTAATTTTAGATTAGAAATATGATATGATAGAACTAAAACATGATATAATTTAAAAAAATAATAATAAATTAAGTAATAAAATATATTTATTTATAAATAATTATTATGTTAGAAAAAGCAGGACACATGTCCTCAGGGCCTTCTTTTTATCACGAGGGAGATAGTTAGGTGTGGAATTGAGAAATGATTTGGACACTACTCTTATATGTAATGTATAGATTCATGGATATAAATTTAAATTTTGAGGATATTTGAAGGACTAAAACTAAAATTATACCATCATTTTAAAATTCATAAAAAAAAAGAAGAAGAAAGCTTTGTTTATTCCTTCTTCTTTTTTCATCCTTCTTTGATAAACTAATAAAAATAAAATTTTAGGGAAGTGATTTTCTAGATAAACAAATTTTGGGTTGATTTTCAAAAATAAGTCCTTGTAATTTTAAAAATAGGTGAGTAGTTTTTCTTTTTATTTCAAAATATCACAACAACTAATTTAAAAGAAAAAGAAAATATTAACAATTTGAACCTAAATTTTAAAATACGAAAAATAGAAAGATTAAATTCTTAAAATTTAAAAAGTGGAGAGACTTTAAGCAAATTTAACCTCTTTTGTAGACTGATTAATTGTTAATGTAAAAAGATAACAATGATAAGCATAAAGAAGCTTCTGAACAAATAAAAAAAATAAAAAAAAAGAAGGTTGAATTTGAAGTTTATCACCACAATTATTGATTTATCGAATAAATAAATGAATAAAAAGAAAAGGGTTTAATCCTGGTGACTTAATCCCCAAGTCTAGAAACCATAAATAAATACAGATTTGACTTCATGTGCAAGTCTCGAGATCAGAATTATTTGTGGGACGACTTTGAACAACAAACAAAATAGTGGTATTTTTAAAAAAATTCTTTTCACATTGAAGTCTTACCACTCCCAAAGTGGGATGGTGCCACCAAATAATTGACATTTTAGAAGCTTTTAGATGACCTGACAGAGAATTGCAGGTATATTCCCACTGTCAAATGCATGTATGTCATTGCAATTAAAAATCTAGGGTAATTTGTAATTAAAGTTATTAAACTATTAGTAAGTTTTCGTTTTGGTCATTCAACTTTAAAAAGTTACAAAATGGTTACTGAACTATTTGAAAGTTTTTATTTAAGCCATTGGGTTGTTATGGTTTTTTTTTAAAAAAGTCCTGCGAGCGAGTTCTGAGTGATTATTCGACGATCGATACAGTAAATCAGTACCCATTGATGAGTAGAAGAACATACCTTAGATCTAAAGTTGTTAATCAAATTTGTGATGTTCAAAGTTGGTTTATGAAGAAAAAAAACTGAATTGTAGAAGAGAATGGAAAGGAAAGCTTTTGATTGATACAAGCAATGTAAATAAAAAAAGGTCAAAATGATAAATTTGGCCACGAACGTTTGTATGTTTTGTCAAAATGATCTTAATTGTATTTTTGAGTCTTTTTTGGCCATCAATCTTTGTTTTTTTTATTCAATCTGCTTTTTCTAACAGATTTAATGAAAGTACTGTTAAAAAAGTTAACGGGGATGATGTAGAATATTTTTAATAAGATGGAATTTATTACTTAGATAACCCAATAAGGTAATTATGTGTGGAAAATGATAAAATAAATAAATAATACATTAAATTAAAAAAATAACTCTTAATTTAAAGAAGATAAACGTAATTACCTAAAAAAATTAACTAAATAGAAAAATTTCTCAATAAACAAATGTATGAAAGATTGAAACATTGAATTTATTCATTAAATCTGTTAAAAAATGCAGTTTGAAAAAAAAAATCAAAGGTTGATGGCCAAAAAAGGCTAAAAAATACAATTAGGGCTATTTGGACAAAACATGCAAACGTTAGTGGCCAAATTTATCATAAAGCCGTTACTTAAATAAAAACTTTCAATCATTTTGTAACTTTTTTAAGTTGAGTGACCAAAACATAAGTTTATTAATAGTTTGGGTGGAATTTACCCAAAAATCTTCTGTGAATTTGTGACGTTTTTTTCCAAGAGCAGACAACATGAAAAACATTTTAACAAACTTATCTGATTGAAAACAATGGTTGACATGATAGATATCCTCTTCTTACATCTTCACATGCCTCCACGCGTTTAAATAGAAAAATGTTTTTAAAAAAATTTATTTGGTTGGGAAAATATAAAATAACCTAATAATTGTTTTTATTAAATGTATCCTCTATCACAAATAAGGAAAAGACTATAAAATTATTTAAAACAAGTCCATTAATAATGACAATAATATAAGATGTCTTCAACTAAAAATAATTAAACAATAAAATATAATTATACAACATGTGAAGTTTCCTAAAATAATAATAGAAATAAATAATAAATAAAATATAATTAAAATTAAATATTACTAAAAGAATTTAGGTAAAAAATTGGGGGCAAA
This sequence comes from Gossypium raimondii, assembly GCF_025698545.1. Lineage (NCBI taxonomy): Eukaryota > Viridiplantae > Streptophyta > Magnoliopsida > Malvales > Malvaceae > Gossypium > Gossypium raimondii. The sequence goes on from NC_068571.1 coordinate 51,463,760, forward strand.
TTACCAAAAAAGCCCTAATTTTTTAAAATTTACCGAAATGGGCCCGGTATTTTATTATTTACCGGAATGGACCATTTTCCCCGAAATCGCGTCCACGTCAACAAATTTCAATTTTCATCTCAAGAATAAAAGTTAATTGGTATATCGATCCAATTTTTGGGCAATTTACCAATAAAAGCCATTTTTTTCAAAAATTACCGAAATGAGCCCATTTTTTAATTATTTACCGGAATGGGCCATTTTCCCCGAAATCGCGTCCACGTCAGCGCGATGTCAGGGGACGTGTCAGAACATTGCATCCACGTCAGCGCGCTTTGCTTACGTGGACACAAATCGGGCCTAGGAGAACGCGATTTGCTGACGTGGATGAACAGTTTATGTTTTTCAGCTTGGAAAACTTTGAAAGGCCATAACTTTTGGCTCGGTTGTCCGATTGAGACGATTTTTTTTATTTCGAATAACTTTTCGAGATCTACGCTCTGACAAACAGCCGAAGGCGGTTTGCCGCAGTTTTCGTCGAAAAAGATCCTTTTTTGCCCCCTAAATTTTGATTTTTTTGGTTTAAATTTGAATTTTGAAACATTCAAATCATTATTTTTCTTATTTATTTGAAGTAAATACCGGATTCTTTTTTACAGAATTGTTGTATTATTTTTTCTGATTTGACACGTGTATGGAATAGGTCCGATAAATCGTTAGAACGTAAGTAATATAATTAAGATAATAACAGTATTTCTATAATATGTCAATTAATTAGTTTGGCTTAGTTGGTTAAGATGCTTGCTCTTTTCCTTTAGTATCTTGTTGGTAACAATTTTGAATCTTTTTTGTACTTGTTGCTATTGATGTAATATTGAATAGTTAATTGATTAAAAAATAAATACAAGTACAAAAAGATTCAAAATTTATTTTTTCAAAATACCGAAAAAGCAGAAAGATTTCCTGACGCGTACCCTGACATCGCGCTGACGTGGACGCGATTTCCCGGAAAAAGGACCATTCCGGTAAATAATTAAAAAATGGGCTCATTTCGGTAATTTTTGAAAAAAATAGCTTTTATTGGTAAATTGCCCAAAAATTGGATCGATATACCAATTAACTTTTATTCTTGAGATGAAAATTGAAATTTGTTATTATATTTTTTAATTGATATATATCATTATACTTTTGAACTAAAAGTAAATTTATCACTATACTTTTAATTTTATGTTTTATTTGATTAAATCTTGGTACGAAATTTAGAATTTTGTTTAAATTTTGCTATTCAATTTCAATTTAAAACAATATAAAAGAATTAAATTAAAATTATTTAAAATATATTATTTTAATAATTAAAATAATAAATTAAACTTGTTAATATTTTATAAAATAACTTATTATTAACTATTAAAATAAAACATTTGAAATAGTACTTTTGGGGTTGCATTTCATTTTCAAATAATCAAAAGTGAAAACTTTTAATTAAACAAATAATATTTAATGACAAAATTCAACCACATAATAATTAAGTGTAAAATTTATCCATATTTTCAACATCTAATAACAAAAATTAATTAAAATAAATAATTTTTAAAATTTCTAAAATTATCTACCAAATAAACTCAATAATTAATCCTCCACCTTTTATAAGCTTATAGGCCCATTAAAATGTAAATACTAACCACAAATTTTAAAATAAATAATTTCAATATTCAGTATTATGCATTTCAAACGAAAAAAATTATTATTTCGGTGATAAAATTCATTAATTGAAATTAAAAATAAAATAGTCATAAATCTCATATCACCATTACCTAAGAGAATGCAAATATTAAAATTATCCCAGATTTAGATGTGGGACAGACCCAATCCAAAAGGCACCACTAATATTTAAAAAGGAAGCAATAGGTAACAACTAAAAATAACTAATAACTAATGCCTAATACATTGTTTTTATTAGGATGATTATTATTCATGATATTACTAGAGAGTATTCAGTTTAGTAAAAAAGTATAACAGTAAAAAGCCACCACAACTACTTTCCATACTAGATCTCTAGTAAAAACAAAGACAAATCCCTTAGTATTTCCTGTAAGCTAACTCCTGTATGGCCTCACCCAGATTTTGCTCTGCCTGAATGCTCTTAACCCAGTTGGCATTAATGTTAACCCGCTCCAGGCTCTGCTTCAATGTCCTTGCAATCGAAGGCATTGATCGGTTGGCAAAGAACTCCTCCACTTCCTTCACTTTTTCAAATGATGCAAACTGTTTACAAGCAAAAACAATCAGATATCGTAATTTATAACCACCTCTAAGCTAACTAAACATGGTCGAATACGAACAAGAGTATGCAAATGCAAATTCCAGATTATGAAGTTGCGCAAAGAGAAGCACAAACCGGTGAGACAACTGCACTGACAAAACGTGTTATCAGGAATCCACTACCGTAGGTTTTTAAAATGAGATCCCAGTTTTCCTACATCACCATTAGCAGAAAGATTGGATTTAGAAGAAAGAAAATGGTAATAAAAAGAAAAAGGGTACTAAAAATCAACAATAATTTTGTTCGTGTTGTGCCAAGGAGATTACCTTGAACCAAGTCCAGGCAACTTCACGACCTTCCTTGCTAACAGCAAGTGCATACATAGCGTCTTGGCTGCGAACCTGAACAAAAAGAAAAAGGGAAGGAAATTGTTGTTGAGAACATTGCATTTTAGAGATTTTACTTATATTTGGATAAATGGCTGCTCTTTAACGGTTAGAATACCTCAGGAGACAATGAAAACTTTAGAACTTCACTAATTATACCCTGATCGGGACAAGATGGCAATGAACCTACAAATTGCGAGAAGTAATATCATCATCAAATTCATTGACTCAGAATCTGAATCACAATGAAAAGGATTCTTCGGTACCTAAAATGCGGATTTTCTCCTGGCTTAAATCAGTCTCTCTATAAACTTTCAAAAGAGAGTCAAAACCAGCTCTATTGGAGGAGGTGACTGTCTGCATGACAGCTACATATGCTGCCTGAAACCATAGTTAATAGTTAACCGGTGGGTATAAAAATGGGGGACAATTGTCTGAATTAACCCTTGAAAATCAAAAGTAATCTCAACTACCTTTCTTGTGTCTGGGGGGAGGAGTGGTGTGTTTCTGTCTTTCAAGAATGCATCAAATCGTCTGCTTGCTTCACTCAATGTCTCCTTGTGTCCAAGCATAGCAAGCGCAGTCAAAATTTCTCCTCTCAACATTGAATCCAGATGACTCTCACCTTGTGTAGCATCCCAACCGAGCTTCCTATAATACATTAAAACAGGGAACTTAATTTATACTTTGGAATGCTATCTATGCAGATAAAAAAAATGTAATAAGCCTGAGTTTCCATTTGCTGATGAAAAACAGGAAGAAGCCATGAATCAAATAAAATGGACAATAGCCTCTCAACTGGTTTTTAAAAAATTGCCATGTGTGTTACTATACCCGATCAGAGTTAACATCTACTTGGAAGTCATCATTAATCCACAGCATGCAAACAGTATCCCATATTTCCAGGAAACCCATAATTACATTTAAGATAACTTACTCAGCAGAATATTGGAAAATGTTAATGAAAAATTGATTGATGTTATCCATTAGCTCAGGTCTTGCATCAGCTGCAATCCTCCCAACCTTGTATGTTATCTGTGAAAAGCAAGAGCTGGAATCAGGACTCGGAGCATAATTGAAGTAACTTTAAACAAGAATGAGAGATAAGCATTACACTAATTAAGTTGGACAGCACGGTATAGTCAAGTTCCTCTCTGTAGGCACCCATCAAGGTAAGCAAGGAAGTCAAAGGCAGCTGGCGTGCCATACAAAGTGCAAATGAATCATCAAGAATGCCTGTAATAGGAAGATGTAATGTTATCTCTTGTACCATTCTCGAACAATATGCAATCTCATAAAACTATTCAAATTACCAAATCTGTCAGTTGGAGTCAAGTATTTGTTTTCTATAGCATAGCGGAGTCTAGCGGCAAGTTCCTCATCATATTTCACCCTATAGAAACCAGTCTGATCCACATTAAGCTTTATCCAAGCACTTTTATTGCTATCAGAAGCGAACTCCTTTACATCATAATTTTCGGACTTAGTTTGCAACAAAAAGCTTTTCTTCTTGTCATATGACCCACAACAAAATGTTATTGGGACAATCCACTGCCCATCCCCAAGGGAACCACTAGAGAAGAATTGTGACTGCCATTCATTACATCAATTGTTAGCAGTAGCTATGATAACAACAGCAAATAAAACCAGCATAAAATGAAACAGGTCAACGAGTTTGAATTGAAGGATATCATTTTAACGTATTAGCTAAACAGAAAACCCCATTTCCCCATACCGATCCCCAACATAAAAAAACTAAACATGATTAAACCTGCTCAAATTCCAACTTCTGATCTTTGAATTTGACAGAGACAACCGGATACCCCTTTTGTTTTGTCCATGTATTCATCAGTTTGGTCACTGGTTCACCAGATCCCTCCTCAAGTGCAGCCCATAAGTCTTCTGTCTTCGCATTTGAGTATGCATGTTTTTTTATATATGAAGCAAGTGACCGCTGATTGCAGGAATATTTCACATGTAAATAAATCAATTAACCTTTTGAGTTTAGAATAGTCAAAGAAAAGCGATACTAATTTAAATTCATAAATGTGAGAGAAGGTTCACATAAACACATGGCATCAGACACATTTATGAAGTAAATAAATAAAAATCAACATTCCATCATTTGTTCTCCTTCAGTGTTCACAGAGAAATACTTACTAGCAAGAAGTCTTAATACAGATTCAAAAGATGCATTTAAAATAAGAACTATCACATGCAAAATATTAGCACAATCATTAGGAAGTCAACTCATACATGAATCATAATGCATGTAACAAGCCAGACCAACCTGAAAGCATTCAGCACCTAAATAGCTTTGTAGCATGCGTATAACAGAGGCACCTTTTCTGTAACTAATAGCATCAAAAATTTCATCAATTTCAGCAGCATGATTTATTTCCACCTGCAAAGTAAAATATTTTAAATTTAAAATATTGTAGAAAACAAGTCAGTCAAACCCTTAACATAGAGAAAAAATAACTGTATAACAGTGCAAGTATCCATTTACCTCAATTGGATGGGATTCTGCAAGCCCATCCAACCTAAGACCATCGGTTAATTCATCAAGAAACTGAGTCCATATTCTCCATTCTGGAAATATGCTATCAGTTGCCAAGTAGCTTACCTGGAAATTTGTAATCATTAGAAATTCAGTTTGTAGCACAAGCTGATAATAGAAAATATAGAAGGAAAAAAAAAAGTGCCTTACCCATGTTGCAAAACCCTCATTCAGCCACAAATGAGTCCACCATTCCATTGTCACAAGATTACCGAACCACTGGTGTGCCAGTTCATGGGCCACCACAGTTGCAACCTTCCAGAAACCAGGTAGGATTATCAAACACTTCGTCAGATGCAGGATAAAATAATCTGAGGACACCAACATGGTTTACAAATATTACCCTCTGCTTATTGGCAGCTGCAGAATGTTGCTCGTCATAGAGCAAAGCTGTTTCACGGTATGTAACTAAGCCATAATTCTCCATTGCGCCAGCAGCAAAATCAGGAATAGCAATCATATCCAATTTGGGAAGAGGGTATGGCACAGCAAAATAGCTGCAGAAGTTAGGTGAATTAATTCGGGACTAAAATCCAGAAGATAGATCATAACCAGTAAGCATCCACGTGAAAGAACATCCACCGGTCTTTAAAGACTTGGGGGAATAGCAATCAATAAGCAGGAAATTAAATGAAGAGAAAACATACTCTTTGTACAACTCAAGCGTCCTCACAGCAACTTTAAGAGCAAATTCCCCTTGGTTTGCCTTCCCAACTTGACAATATACTCGAACTTTAATCCCTGTCCAAAGATACAGGTAAAAAGCTTTTAACACAATAAATAATAGAATATGACTGCACCATCATCAACAATCCACATAAGAGAAAAATCCACAGATTGTGACTGCATTGTCATCACAATAAATAATTAACAGAGTTTGTTCATACCATCTGACGTGTGATCTTCCACATAATCAAACAAACCAACAACGTAAGCCACTAAATAAGTGGACATGATTGGTGATTCTTGATAAGAAACAGTTTTCAGAGGCCCATTAACTTTCTCCTCGATTACTGGCATGTTTGAGAGGGCCACTAGCTCAGATGGCACATCTAAGGTGATCTTAAACTTAGCCTATAATTTCATATTAAAAAGAAAAAAAGGAAGTAAAATCAAGATCAAACTTAACAATTAATAAAAGTAAACTTTTAGAATATCTAAAACAATAACCTTGAAAGAAGGTTCATCCCAACATGGAAAGGATCGCCTAGCATCAGCTGGCTCAAACTGTGTAACTGCCATATTCTTCTTCTCACCATTGTGCTCATATGTACTAAATACCAAAATATCATTAATTAGATAAATATTCTAATCTTCTTTCTTTCAAACATAAGTACCATATAAGCATCAAACATGTACCTTCTATAGAACCCTTTCATTCTGTCATTTAAAATTCCTTCAAATCCAATAGCCAAAACTCCTAGACCCAGAGGAAGTGCCTCAGCAAAATCTAATACCAAAATCTCATCTTCTTCAACTAACTCAACTTTTTTCGGATCAAATACCTGCTCAAGAATCAGTTAAACTCCAAAAAGTTGGCCAAAATTTAATCAAACCAAAGAAACTTTGAATCAAAAAATTAAACTAACTAAAGTGGAAATATAGAAATGAAGAGCTATGACGTAACTTAATCAAATAAAATAACATATTATGGATCTTACTTCAAATCCAAAAATTAAGCTAAGACCTTGTTTGATAACCAATTAAAAATTAAATCAGCCAAAATTAATATTTTCAGTGATTTAATTTTTAAACAAGTTTGATAATCCATAAAAGAGAACAAAATGGTAGAATTTTTCAATGAAAAGTGTTGAAAATGATAACATAAGGAGCTACTTATCACTTATGCAGAGTTTTTTCAATTATTTTTAATCTTTTAATATTACCCTTTAACGATTTACCTTTAAAGTTTTAAAATTCCTATTTATCAAACAATCTAATTATATTTTGTACTTGATTTTAATTAATATACCAAACAGATTTTATAACTTAAATTTAGTAATTAATTTTCAATTTATCAAAGAACACCAAAGTAAAAGAGGAAATATGGAAACGAAGAGCTATGAGGTAATTTAATCAAACAAAAGAACATATCATGAATCTTACATCAAATCAAAAAATAAATTAAGTAAAGAGGAAATGTAGAAATGTAAAGCTACGAGATAACTTAATCAAACAAAAGAACATATCATGAATCTTACTTCAAATCCAAAATTAAACTAAATAAAGAATACATACAGAAATGAACTATGAGGAAATTTGATCAAATATAAACCGAAACATACTCTAAATCTTACTTCGAATCCAAAAAGTAAACTGAAACATACTATTAATCTTACTTCGAATCCAAAAATAGAACTAAGTAAAGCGGAAATATAGATGAAGTGTTATGAGGTAATTTAATCAAACAACGGAATATATTATGAATCTTACTTCGAATCCAAATATTAAACTAAATAAAGCGGAAATATACAAATTAACTATAAGGAATTTAATCACACATATTATTAATCTTACTTGCAATCCGAAAATTAAACTGAAACATACTAAGAATCTTACTTCGAATCAAAAAAGTAAACTGAAACATACTATTAACCTTACTTCGAATTCAAAAATTAAACTAAGTAAAGCGGAAATGTAGAAATGAAGAGTTACGAGGTAATTGAATATCGACGAAGAAGAAGTTAGATATGATCGAGGAGACCTTAGAAGAGTTACGAGGGGAGAAAGAGACAGATCCAGGGTTGATAGACAGTTCGGCGGCATTGAGAACGATGAAGCGAGTTTCGGCGACGATGTCAACGTCGATCGAGACGGAGCCGGCGAATTTGCAGGCAGAGAGGTCAGGCTTCAGCTGGAGATCGTAGCGCTTAGGTACCGCGAATTTTGGAAGACGAGGTTGCCCCTTGAAATTTTCCATCGTTTGAGAGAGATGACTTCAGGCGATTTAGCTTTGAGAGTGAAAATACAAGGGTAAACGAGAGAGGTGAGGATTATATAGCTTGCTCTGCAAGAGCCGAACTGTTGGAACCCTAAACGGCACCGTTTGTTTGCATCTGCAAAATAGAATATTAAACATTCATTAGGCACGGATTTTCTTCTTTTAAAAAAAAATTTCTTTTGACTTTTCAAATTTTATTAAATTGATAAACATTAAAATACATTCATCAATTCCTAACTAATTTACTTGTGATGTTTTTTTAAATGAAATTATTCTAAATTTCTTAAATAATTATTAACATTTATACTATTATTTAAGCATTTAAATTAGTATTACCTTCAAGTGGATCACCAATTTAATTATAAAATTATACAAATATTATTTTCTAAATTATAATTAATACTTTCTTAATTTTATATCATTTTAAATAAAAATTATAAATTTAATTATTAAACATATGTTGGATATAACATTAAAATACAAGTTAGTCACCACTCAATTTATATTCATTATTAACTAAATTTTAAAATATATATAATTTTAATATAAATTATGTTTTTCACTCACGTCTTGCGTATAATAAAATCTAAATATAATATAATTACATAGTATAGTTGGTAAAAAAATAAAGATTAAATAAATGATAAATATATTTAACTTTACTTTAGAAAATGTTAAAATTAATTCTTGTAGTAGTAAATTTTAGTTGAAATTATTAATATAGTTATTTAATTGTACTTTAAAAAAACTAATATTATTTCTTTCAAGTAAGTTGCAAAATTAGATGAAGCTCTAAGTTAAAGAAATATGGGAATCTTGGAAATGGGATGAGGTAGTACACTCTAAATTCTTTTAGTATTGGATGCTTAACTTAGAGATAAAGTATCACTTTTAAGTTTTATTATTGTCAATTTGTTTTAAGAAAACAAATGCTTTCTTAATTTGATGGACAACCATGTATTTCTATATGATTTTATATAATCAATATAGACCGTATAAATTACATTATGTTCTTTTAAAAATACTGGATGATTTGAATGAGAAAATTAACAATAACTTCAAGGTTCATCATCATTATTTTGTTTTTCATATTTCAGTTAAAATTGAATTAATTTATCGAATTGATCTAATTTAATTAGTTAATGATTTTTAAAATTTGGGTATCGGTTAATTGATTTGAAATCAAATAATTAATCGAATTAACAGAATTTAATAACTAATATTAAAATTATATGTAGTTTTAATTCAAATAATTCGCCAAATGAATATTATTATTTTTATATGATTTATTATTATTTTAACAAAATAAAATAAAAATATATAAATTTCGGTTAATTCGTTTAACCAATTTTAAAATGTCACACCTACAAATTTAACAAAAAACAAACTTAAGTGAAATCTAAAAATAAAAAGACTAAATTTCTAAAAATATATATAGTTTAAAATTTAAATTTATGAAGAGTACAAAATTTATAATATATTTTAATTTGACTCGTCATGTATAAAATAATAATGATATATAAATCACATTTTAATTATAAAATTTATGAAATTATTACAATTTTTAATAACAAAATAAAAATTAAGATTAGGTACTAAAATCTTACAAATGAAAATATGAGGTATTAAATTCTAAATTTAAGAAGAGTAGATGGATTTATGATATATTTTAACCTTAAAAAAAAAAAAAACAGAAGGGATATAAGCTTTGACCCGTTCATTAGCCGAATCGTTGTATGGAGCGGTACATTTAGCAGGCAAGTGAGATGGGAGCAGCAAGCAAGAGAGACAAGAAAAACAGTTCTACTTCAACATCACCTTGTGCCCATCTCCGATCTGCTTACCACAATTGCTTCAACCAGTTTGTTCATCCTTCCTTTTTTTTCTTTTTTATTTTTCTCTAAAACCCCTCTTAATCCCCACCTATTCTTTACATATTTATCTCATTTGCAGGTGGTACTCTGAGAAATTTGTAAAGGGTCAATGGGATAAAGAGGAATGTGTTTCCGAGTGGCAAAAATACAGAGATTGTCTCTCTGTAAAGTCCCATCTTAACCTTCTTTTTTTAATTTTCCCTATGGAATTACTTTGTTTTTTGATTGACTGATTGGGTTTTCTTTGTTTGGAAAAGGAACATCTGGACGACAAGCATCTTAGTCGGTTCTTGGAAGCTGAAGCTGCTTTTGGTTCCGTTTTTCAAGAGGGGAAGGAAAACCCAGTTGAGAATTCTGCTAAATAGTGTCAAAAAAGGTGAACAAGATTAATTGTATATATATGTGTGTGTATATATTCATTAGCTTATGTTTAAGAAACATTGTGGTTTACCTAGCTGATGCTGTAGGAGATTGGGGTATATCTTGTTGTTAGGTAAAGGTACCCCTTAGGAGTCTTATTGCATTTTGCTACTCTATTAAAAAATAGTAAATTAGTACTTGTACAAAGAGCAAATAGATCTTTTTGGTTAAAAATTTCATCTGTGTCTGTACAGTTGAAAATTGATGTAGATGACTTAATAACCAGATAATGATAAGTGGTGTGCCATGTGTAACTCATGTTAATGTACAAGGATCAGTTTGTAATAGTAGAAATTGATAAAAATTTTAATAGAATGATCAATTTACTTTTTAATCTAGCGAATAATGAATAATTTGCTACTTTTTAGTAGATGACCTAATAAACATTATGATTTACCTAGCTGATGCTGTAGGAGATTGGGGGTATATTTCGTTGTTAGGTAAAACTACCATGTAGGTCCTGTACAGTCAAATTGCATTTTGCTTCTTCTACTTATAAAATGGGCAAATTAGTTCTTGTACTTTAAATTTAAGAGTAAATTGGTCTTTTTTTGTTAAAAAATTTATCTACTTATACTGTTAAAAACTGATGTAGATGATTGAATAACTAGATAGTGACAAATGGTATGCCATGTGTACCTCATGCTAATGTACAAGGACCAATTTTTAATAGTAGAAATGGATGAAAATTTTAATAGAAGGACTAGTTTGCTTTTTTATCTAACGTACAAGAACTTATTTTTTCATTATTTTAGTAGAGGGGGAAAATGCAATCTGACTCCTAGTATAGGGGCTTCTATGGTACTTTTACCCTTATTGTTAGGGTGATTTTCACATATTTAGATAAACTATATGTAACATTGTTGCTAATGCATTTATTAGACCAAACCGCGAAAAGAAACATTGATCCATGTGTTCCATAAGGGAAGGTTCATTACTCCAAAAAGTGTAATATATAATACAAGTAATTCGGTTGGAAACTGTGGATAGTCTATTTATTGAAAGGAGCTTATATTTGATGCTTTGACAGTGTACAATTTTCTCTTTTTCTTGTTCGAAATAGTGTATTTACATACTGTTAGCGAAACAAGAGGATGATGGACTAAGAAAACCGGTTCTTTATTTTTAACAATGTCTGATCATCTAATTTACCGATACATGCAACTTGTTTCAATCCTTACCACATAGAATCGATACTGTATTGATATGGGTTTCACTGCAGAAAACCTATGATGTTTGTATCATCACAGGCTCCATTGAAGTAGCAATAAAAGTATTGCTTCTTCTCCATGCTACAATGTATTGTTCTGATTTTGCTGAAGTTCAATTTTGTGTTGTGGACAAGCCCTTGATTGGTAAAAGTACCATGGAGGTCTCTGTCCTAGGAGTCAGATTGCATTTTGCTCCCTTTACTTTGAAAATGAACAAATTATTCAATGTACATTAGATTAAAGGGCAAACTGGGCATTTTTGTTAAAAAATTTCATTTCTATTATTAAAAACTAGTGTAGCTGATAGAAAAACCAAACAGTTACACATGACATGTCATGTGTACCTCATGTTAACGTACAAAGGCCAACCGGTTTGCTTTTTGATCTACGTATAGGAACTAATTTGCTCATTTTTTAGTAGAAGGGACAAAATGCAATCTATCTCCTAATATAAAAGCCTCTATGGTACATTTACCACCCTTGGTCTCATGTTTCATCCTATATATCTGTTGATTTTAAGTGATATCTCTTTATATAAAGGCATCAGCATATAGTGGAAAGCATGTTTCAGAATCCGATTTTCTATTTTCCACTAGGCATTGCATTCTTTTGATGTTGTAGTTTCTAAGTGGATCACCATTGCGAGGATACGAGTATAATCTTTACTGAGTGGTAATTGGATCTGATTCCTATTTTCCACCATGCATTGCATTCCTTTATAGTTTCTAAGTGGAGATATTATGGATAACGATGATTGTGTTTGTTTCTGCAGGCAATCGACGGATGTCATTGTTACTGCTAGTTTCAAAGAACAACTTGTCTTGGTTGCAGATTTTAACGACACCGGTACTCGCATAAAACTAGCGAATCTCTGTTCAAAGCTCAGTTACTAGTCTGTCATTATATAATTTGTACTGTATGGAGCATCTTGGTTGATAGGGACTTGATAAGAAGTGAAAAGTGAAAGCTTATAGTTGAAATACTAGTCAGAATGTGTTGATTTTTTATGTAGAACAGTAGAAAAACTCGTTAGTGTTCATAGACATTGGACATTTATTTGATATCTTTTCATAAGCTTCGATACGAAGTAAGTTTTCCTAAATTTAATTTGTCTTTCCATTGTTATCCATCATTTCCCTTATTAAAACCTAGCAAAGGCATAAATTATGATGGTCGTTTGAATCAAACTGGCCAGTTGAATCGGGATTTGGCCAAGGTATCAATCTAAGAGAGGCATCAGATTGATTGACCTATAAATCGATATGGATCAATTGAACGGAGCTAAAAAATTGGTTGACAACTAAATTAATATTATTTTTGAAAAGGGTTTTCCAAAAGTGTCGTGATAAAGTAGGATTGATTTAATGGAAATTAATTGTTAATATTACTAGTTAATTATGAATTTTTATCAAATTTACTTTAAAATTTGAATTAAACACTTAAAAGTTAACCATTATTGTATAATTTTATAAAATACAAATATTACGTTAGAAAAGAAAAAGCTTACAAATATCACCTTAAAAATATCAAATAATTTATTAACTCATTTAAAAATCAATAAAAATTGGGTGAAATGGATAGAAACATCGAATCAATAGATAATAAATATGAGAGACAATAGTCTATAATGGAATGGTCGGGTTCCTTTATAAATTAAAATAGGTAAAATGATAAATTTAGTTCTTAATGTTTATATTTTAATTAATTTGATTTTATTTTTTGTTAAATTTGATTATTAATATTTCAAAAGAGTCAAATTATGTTTAATAAAAATACGGACTAAAACATTAATTTTTAACGATGTTAGCATAATAATTCACGTGGCAATCTGGTATACTTTATATTAACATCACATTATTTGTTTTATATGTCAAATCAACAAATAATTTAAAATTTATAAAAAATTAAAATAAAATATATAAAAACATTCATAAAAATTAGAAAAGAAAGTAATTTAATATACGAGTGAATTGCCATATGGGTTCTTTGTGTTTAAAATTTTAACATTTTAGTCTACATTTCTATTAAAAGAACAATTCAACTTTTTTTGAAATATTGATAATCAAATCTGATTTTTTATTTAAAATTAAGAGCTAAATGTAGTTCAAAATATAAGAGTTAAACCGACAAAATAAGTAAACATTAAAGATTAAATTTATCATTATGTCTATTAAAATACATAAATAAAAGTCAAAATTCTTCATTCTCACCAATGTTATTCGAATTGAATTAAATTAATCAATTGATTACCAGGATAGAGAAAAAATTTTGAACCAATTGAAGCAAGAATAAGTACTGACGAATTCAACCAACCAAATTAATTTATTTTTATTAATTCTTAATAATTTATTTAATCTGATCTTCCGAAATTGTCGGATCAAACTGGCGAAGCTTGATTCTCACCGATCTGACGGCCAAAATAGCCCATTCTACGGATAATAACGTGAAGTCAAAACACCTTATCTTAACTCTATTAGGAAAAAGTACAGTAGTTAAATCTTCGGCTTACCCAACTCAATCGAAGTCCATGCTAAAGACAAATTCTCCATCCTTCTTCACGTGAAAAGTTTTCCGGGAAAATACAGAGAGCATTAAATAAAATTAGACGATCCCAACAAAATCCCTACTAATTCAAGTAACTACCTTCTTCTTATCATCAATTTTCTATTTCCGGGACTTTATTTTTCTTGCTTGTTACTCTTTTGTATTGTTTTTGTTAAAAGCTTGGTCACTGAAAGCGATCAAAGGTTTCGGATTCACCGTCTCATCTCATACAACAAGAAGAATCAGATATCTAGTAAGTAACTTTTAATTTTACTATGATGAATTCCTTTCTGGGTTTTCAATGATTTATCTTTTAATCCATTTTTTTTACTCCCTTTCCGGTGAATGACTGAAGATATCCGGTGTAACTGAAATTGTTAAGGGTATATCTCTTATACTTAGGTTATAGTTTTAAATTTGTCTTTGTTGAATGGACAAAATGAACTCCAATGATGGCGATGTTGATTCTGATAATGGTCAGTTGTTGCGTGACATTGAGGAAATAAGCAATGCCCTTTACTTGCATAAACCCTCATCACAAGCATTGATTCCTGTATCCAATTTTAGATCTAAATCTGTTGGAAGAACCCGAGTTTCGGAATCTGAAAAGGATAAGAAAACATCATCATTTTGGGATTGGAAGAAGCCTTTGAGGGCATTAACTCATATTAGGCATCATCAATTTCATATTTGTTTCTTTCTCCATGTGCATTCTATTGAAGGCTTGCCTGCTTATTTAAATGGCTTTAGCTTATGTGTGCATTGGAAGAGGAAGGATGAGTTATTGTCAACTCGTGCGGTGAGGGTTGTTGATGGAATTGCTGAATTTGAAGAAATTTTGATGCATAAATGTTGTGTGTATGGTAGTAAAAGTGGGTCTCATAATTCTGCAAAGTATGAGGTCAAGCTTTCCTTAATCTATGCTTCTGTTGTTGAGACTCCAGGGCATGATATAGGCGAGCATTGGATTGATCTCACAAGATCATTGCCGCTTTCGTTGGAGGATTTAGAAGGGGAGAAAGGATCGAGTAGATGGACAACAAGCTTTAAACTTTCTGGCAAGGCTAAGGGTGCTACACTAAATGTCAGTTTTAGTTTTTTAAATCTTACAGAGAATGGTTCTAGTGCAACGGGAGATAGCAGAGTTCATAGGATACTTCAGCATGATGGTATTGTTCTAAGTAATGTAAACCAAAGGTCTCTATCACCTCTGTCTGTTGATGTGAAGTTTGGTACTGAAATGTTGCCAAATGTAGGGCTGGAATTTTCCAAATCGATAAGCATTTTATATCAGAAACTTAATGAAGAGAGCTTACATGGTTCTTCTGGCTTAGATAAATTGTCTGAACATGTGGAGCCACTCAAACCCGATTCTGAGTCTGCTAAATATATAGATGAGGATAAAAACAAGTTTTTTGCTATTGAGCAGGGTGAAAAATGGTGTCTGAAAGATCCAACTTCAATTGAACAAAGTGCTATTCAGACTATTGATGGCTCTGTCATTGAAACTATCGATGTGGATGAGATCCTTAAAGATTGTGACACAGACATAGATGAGGTGGTGGATCCTGTTTTAAATACATCCTGCTCCAGTTGTATGCTGAAGGTTGTGGTAGACGATTGCGTACGAGAAAAGAGTAATAAATGTTCCAACCCAATGACTGTGCGAGAGCTGGAGTCGGTTTTTCATGACAAATTGGTTGCAGAATCATCAGTATCGGAACCTCCATCTGCTTTGAATGAGTTTATTGAGAATGAAAAGTTTATGGAAGGTAAATCACATTTTGAGGCTAGCGAACTGACAAATAAATCGCCAAGTTTGGATGACATTGCTGACACTGTGGCTAATGATTTCTTAAAGATGCTGGAAATTGAACATGATCTATCTAGCTTCAATTCTGACAGTGCTCTTGAATCTCCTAGAGAGCGTCTGTTGAGAGAGTTTGAAAATGAAGCCCTAGCTTCCGGTGATTTCATCCTAGATATTGGCACAGCAGGGGAAGAGGAGGAATTTGATTCCACCATTCCTGGTCTTTGTTGTGGGGATAGTTCTGAAGATTTTACTTTCTTGTCTGTTGTTCTGCCCAGCAAGGAGCAGAAGATGGAAAGTTTGTCACTGAAAGACAGAAGGACGGTTGAAATGGTTGAAGACTTGGAGACTGAAGCTTTAATGCATGAGTGGAGCTTAGATGAGACACTGTTTCAAAGTTCTCATGTTCAAAGTGATGGTTTTGGAAGTCCAATTGTGCTTTCACCTGAATGAGATCAATTTCCTCCACTGGGAGGTGGATTTTGGCATTTCATCCCGGGAAAGGATGGATTTGTTTTGCGAGCTACGAATTCCAGGCTTTCAGAAATTTTAAAAACGTTGGCCACATGGTCTCATGCAAGTATCCAAAGCAGTTGTAGTTCCTGCAAGATTGGGTTACTGATATCAACTTTGCTTCACTTGGAATTGAGAGCCTGTCGTTGTAGGTCTATAAGTAACTTATGCCTTTCAAGGATGATAATGGAAGCTGCTTCTAGAGCTGTCGTGCTAGAAAGGTATGTAATTGTGTCAGTTGGATGAACTTATGCATTAGTCTCGGTTTTTTCTCTTTTATCCCTTTCTTGTTCTTGATATACCTGTTTATTAACAAAATCATGATTTGACAGGCAGTATGAGTTGTTTATTAGCAAGAATCATCAGAGAAAGGAAGTTTTAGGACTTCATTTTGTTACTATGAACCAGTTGGCACTTCAATGGTTGCTTTAATTCAAGTGGAGACGCACCTCTCCCTCTATTTAGACATAGGATCAATGAGAAGGGATTCCAGTTTTCAAAATCCCTGAGTTCCACATTGCAGGTTAAACACAGCAACCCTTTAAGCAGTGCATATATGGGGTAGAAAAGCACAGCAGCAGTCTGGGACCCGCTGGTTGCTTGCCACTGGCACTTCTAACTCCAATAAGAATACATTTTCCAAGTCAAAGCTGATGTAAGAGTCTACCAACCAGCGATGAGAAGGTGCAGGCTGAGAATGTGCTGTGGAGTCTAACCTCTAATGGCAGATTTAGGTCCAGATTCTTGAAGCCCTGATGCCATCATCCAAATGAAGGTGTCAAAGCTTGTTTGAGATTGCAGCATTTGCCTACTTTTTGAGAATATGTCTTCATTTGTAGATTGAACATGTAGCCATTTTTATCATCACTGTATGTATTATCCAACTTTTCTTGAACTTTATGTTGGAAAGGACTGTGCAGTCCTATAGGAACTGTAATCAATTCATGTTCATTTGACAAAATGAAGCATATATGTTCTAAGTTTTCTGCCTTTTCCTTTTGTTTCTCTTGCTTTGGTTGTTTATTCATGCTGTAAGTCACATGCTCACCTGTCTATAATTATAGTTATATATCGTCTCAAGTGGTCAAAGCACTCAGTTTAGCCTAGTTGACTCATGCAGTCACATAAAGAGTAGACCTCTAACAAGTTTTGGTTTCACATTATGGTATTTGTTAATCTTTATCCTCGGACTGCGATTTCCTTTGTATCAATATATCCAAAGAAAGAGACGGGAGATTTCTACCAATGGTCTGATACTTTTTTGCCTATGAAAGGAAGGCATGATTGTTCTCGACACATACTCAAACACGAGTGATGGATATATATATACATGTATGTATACGATACTCGTTTACTCTTAAACAAAACTGGATCAAACAGTTAAAACCTCAGTAAGTACCCTGAGTTGTAAGACATCAGTTGAAACTCAGGGTTCTACCAGCCAACAAATTATGTACATAACCAAAACAAGAACAAAATAAAGTTGGCCAAATTTAAAGATGCATACATGAATAAAACCGACCTCCGCCTTTCCGATATCATCTTTATGTTTCTTAATCATAATGCATGACTCAAGTATCATGCAGCTGATGTGATCGTCGATGTTGGCCCTTCTGCCGGACTTAGGTAGTGGTCAAAAACAAAACCACTGATTCAAGAAACACTTTGGTGATTATGGATCCCCTCATAAGTTGTAATGACATAACTTGGATCCTCTCCATCTCTTTCAACTCTTTTCTTCACAGGGCATCCTTCAATCAAACATTTGTAGTAGTTCCTATGAATCAATTAATAAGAAAATGAATGAAAACATACGTAAAACATGTACCTTGAATACAAATATTATATATATATATATATACCTTGGATTTGGGCTGTTCTTCACCATTTTCTTCCCATATTTCCTCCACCTGTACCCATCATCCAGTATTTCAATCTCAGACTTGGTCTTGAATGCATATCTTTCTTTGAATTCCGACATCTCTCCCACAGTTTCACTTTCTCCTGTTTTAACATAACAAAGATGGATAATGTTCAGTAATATTAGGAGCTCAAGATATTTAATCATGTTAGAGCATCGTGCTGATTACACAAAAATAATTTTTTTTTTAGGTGCCATTGAAAACCGGTACACCTACAAGGTTTTATCTCCAACCGATTCTAGGAGCACCTCTTGCCTCTGAAAAACAAGCACATGGTGTGGTGCTAATGCATGCAAACGTGGTTTAAACCCAAGATCTCTTAGCTATAGAGATACTTTGGGCAACCGACATACCAATGCCCTAAGTCCTTCTTAGAGACGGGAGACAAAACTTTAACAGTGCGTCGTTTTTCTTCAACACGATGACACTAATACTCTAACTAAGTAATGACAATTTTTTTTTTGTCTTACTGTTATCATCTGGGGCTGGAATAAGTAGGCTGCCATTGCAAGCAAATTCATCAAACAATTCATTGGCTTGATTAAAAGGATTCTCAATTGTCCCTGAGATCATAGCTCCTCTATAACCCTCATGCAGCCAACCATCAAAATAAGCATCAGGGAACTCGAACTTGGTTCGACCGGCACAGCCGCTTTCCGGCGAGTTTGGCAATCCAAATTTGTTATTAAACATCTCGATAATGAAACTGAACAATAATATATGCATGTATTATATACTGAGCTTATAATAAATCATCAGAGGTGGCTTCCCTATGAAGTTCCAGTGACATTGCAGGAAGCTTCAATGGTAAATGCAGAAAAGGCTAATATTGGTGAGAAATTTGGGTCCCATTTACATGCCATTAAGAAGTTTAATGGAAATGGGGTTTCCCCAAGGAGACCAAGACTTTCATTTTCATTTTTTGTGGGTGTGAATTTAGCTTTTTCAAATATCAGTCTCGTGCTTAGACTAACCCTTCAAAACGTTGTTAATTGTTGAAGAAGACCAGTCAAAAAGTGATTGTGACTTCACTGTACCTGCACCATAACATTGTTTATCCAATAGCAATAAATTGGCTGTTGTCTTAGACTTGACTCTTGACCACTAGCTTTTATGGCAAAATCCAGAAGCTATTACAGTGAAGTTCAACCGTAGACAAAACACATGCTCATCATTCATTAAGACAGAAGAGTAGCTATGAATATGATGATGATCTCCTCCACTCAAGATTCCTTCACCACCCCACTAAGTTCATTTGAAACTTCCATTGTCACCTGTCATTGTAACCTTTTTTAAATTTCCTTGCTCTCCTGAGTTGACTCGTCAGCTCAGCTCATTGGCTGGCTTGCTTTACCATTGTATTTGTTTATGATCAGAGATCAGATTAAACCACAACTTGGATTAAAGTCACCGCTATCTTTAGGCGGCGTTTCTTTTATTATGGGTAAATTTTAAAATAGTCACTTTTATTTACCTCATATTACATTTTAGTTACTTATGTTTGAAATATTATGTTTTAGTTACTTATGATAACATGTAGTAACATTTTAATCACTGAGCCATTAATTACCGTTAACGGTGTAATAATAAGCTGATGTGGCACGTTAAATTTTAGGTTAAATTATATAATTAGTCCTCTTATTTTTTTGTTTTGAGCAATTTATTTTCTTATATTATTTTAACTTTTTTCTTTATTTTCATTCTTTTCTGCTTCTCTCTTTGTTTTCTTCCTTCCCATCTTTTTAACAATTTAATTTTTCTATTTTTTGTTTTTTTAGAGATGAAGAAGAGAAAGAAGGAAGAAAATGAAAAGAAAGTGAAGTTAAAAGAACATAAAACAAAAAATTAAATTACTTAAAACAAAAAAATAGAGATGAATGGTATAATTTAACCTAAAATTTTTAAATTTTAACAAATAAATTTAACAATTAGATTTTAACAGTTAGATTTAAGCATGAAAAGCTTAGCGAAGATGGGAGTAAGTTGTTGGGATATATAATACCTTGATTAAACAATTTAAAGACGCTGTTGTTTTTCACCAAATGACGAAGCTTGTTTTTCAGAACATTGTGATTGATTTGTGTTGCACAATCATACTTTCTATTACTTCTTAAATTTATATATACATCTTTGTATTCATACCATGATCATAAATGGAAAGATTCAATAAACAGAGCTGTTGGCCCATGTCATCTTCTAGTAGCGTCAAGAGGATTTAGAGAGAGTTTAATCAATATTTAAAGTAAAAGGGTATGGTGTCGGGAGCAGAGTAATGGCAGAGGATCACCACGAGTAGAACAAACATCAATTTATCATTATCAACTATAACATAATTCCATCACAAACCCCAAAAACTGGAAGCGACACATCAACCAGAATTATTTAAAGGCCAAACCAACATTAACTAAAAACAAAAACAACGCTCTTGACTCTTCAACAAATCTCGACCTCAATGGTCTTAGGCTTCTTAGGTTCAGGCGGTGGCAATTTCTCCACCGTCACAGTCAAAACCCCATCTTTACACACCGCCGTTATACAATCCCTATTCGCATTCTCCGGCAACACAAACTTCCTCATCAACTTCCCCACCCTCCTTTCCATCCGAATATACTTCGCCCCTTCTTTCTCTTCCTCTCGCATCCGCTCTCCGCTTATCAACAGCACATTCTCTTCCTCCACTTGCACCTTTATATCCCCCGGTTTCAGCCCCGGCATGTCGACAACGAACACGTACGACTTCGAGTCCTCTTTGATGTCCGCCGGTGTCGCCGCCATGGCTTTGGCGTCTCGTACGTAGGTCCTCGATGCGGCGTTGGGGTTGTTCTTGTTATCACCGTCTTCGTGGAGGTCCATCATGTGGTGGAGGGTATGGAACAGTGGGGAATCGAAACCCATGATTCTGAAATCCATTGTTTTGGGCAAGAATGGTGTCTTTGGATCTTTTCTTTCTTTCTTTTTTGCTGTGTTTTTTGGATGGGAATTTGTGTTATATTTAGAAATGCTTGGCTATGAAGGTTCCAAGGGGAATTTACGAGAGTTTTCTGGAAGGTTTTATTACTTTCATTTTCTAGAGTTTCTGGAATGTTGCATATGGAGAAAAGTTGTTACGCTAATTGCGAATCATTAGTTTGTTTCTTTTAGGTTAAAAGATTTAATCCTTATATTTTTATTCGGTAATTGTTTTTATTTTTAAATTTTAATATTTTAGTTCTTATAAGATGATAATTAGCAAATTTATTAAGTTTTATTACTTTTTAAATTTAATTTGGTAAATATGTTATTATTTTCAAAAATATAGGAATTTACAATAATTTAATTAAATAATATTGATTAAATCTATAACGATACGCATAGAACAAGATTATATTTAACTGTTACATATTTTAAAAAATATAAAGACTAAAATTGAACAATTTAAAAATACAGAAATTAAAATTTATCAAAATACAAAACTTTTATAAAATACAAGCACCATTACAAAATTCAATCTTTTATTTATTCTTTTTAACTTTTCTATTGAGAAGAGTTATATATATATATATTATTCTGGTTAAAATATATTGTTAGTCCCTATACTTTTATAGCACTTGAGATTTAGCCCTTATATTTAAAAAGTTAAAATTCAATTTTCTTACTTTTTCAATTTAAAAATATTAATCTAATCATTATCGTTGTTGGTTATTTTATTAGAACTTGTCAATTTAACATGCTTATTTTCTAGTACAACGTTAATATGGGTCACAACTTAGGGTTGGATAAAATTAAGCTAATATATATATTTTTTTTTAAATCGATACGATAAAAATATCGATTGATTCGAATTTACAAGTATTACAAATACAATTATATTAATAAAGTCAACAATTAAATTGTTAAAATATCAATTATAAAAAGTTAGTAAATATATACAATGATGTTAATTTTATACAGTATAAATAGATTATTATCTTGTTATTTACTGAATTATTCAAAAATTTTCATTTAAGTCACTAGACTATTAAAATTGTTGTTGCATGATCTTCTCCATTCACACCGCCTATATTAATCAGAAGCTTTTTTTCCATTCTCTTTTATAGTTTAGTTTTTGTATTCATAAAACAACATTGAACATCTCATATTAACGAACCAAAATTCAAATAGTTTTTTTCTCCGATCTTTGACACTAACCGTTAGATCGACTTGGATTTAAAGTATATTCTTCAACTCATTGATGGGTATTGATCTACCGTACCGATCGACACTTGAAGCTTGCTAGTCAGACCTTAAAAAGGAAAAACTTAACTTTGCTAGTGAAATTATATGCACTAGCTAGACCTAATCCAACCCACTTTCCCTCCATTAACACCTTGTATATAATACAGGGTAGAGGTGTTTCACCACTGAAAATGGTTACCAAATGCAGCATGGCTTGACCTGTTCCCATTCTCCATCTCTCACATATATAAGCGCACAGGTCCGCGTTGCTGGTCCTTTTATATGAACAGATTTTAGGTGTTTTAGAGATCCAAATGGTGAAGAAAAGCTCACCTCCATTGTTAAGCTGCAACTCAAATGGATGGCAAGCAACAACACTCCCAGGCCACCTGCTTGAACCCATGTGTTAGCTTAAACAAGCCTAGCTAACACCCAATTGCCTATTGACAAAAGATGAAGCCTTGAAGACATTGCAAAGACCTGGGTTTTTTTTTTTTTTTTTTTGTAAGAATTGAAAATAAAGTGTGGGTTATTTTTTGTATTGGGAGTAAATGTTGGACATGTTTGATTTTATACCCTAGAAGAACTAAAATATCACCGTATTTCCTTCCATTTGTAGCTTTATATAAAATACAAGTAGCTGTAGTTTATTACTTGGTGTGAGTTGGTTGGTTCATATTAGAGTTTTAAATATTTTTTTCTTAGTTAGAATACAAATGCTTGAATATAGAGACAAGATTCAAACATTAAACAAGTTTCAATCCCAATGGTAGGAAGAAAATGATTCTCAACCTGTTTACAGATATTCCTTTTTTTTTCTTTTTCTTTTTCTTTTTTTTTTTTTGTGATAATCCTACACATACAATTCATGAAGACTTCCTGGGTTAAAAGGACACATTGACTAAGAACATTAACTCGAGTACATCACCTAGAAAAAGAGTTAGTAGTCCATGATGCCGGAATTCACATAAGAGGCGCTTACCAGACATCAAGAAGGCCGTGCACTCTTGTTGCCGCTGCACGATGGGCATTTGTACTGCTTAATATGCTCTGCCCTTGCTGGTGTAATCTTTACACATTTTCCATGGAACCATTTCTCACAGATATCACAGCAAATCCAGAATTCATCATCTGCATAATTCTCCCCACAAGCCCCACATAATGCCTCTCCATGCTCATCGTCATCTTCCTCTTCGATACCATCATCAACCTCATCCTGTGATGGCACTGCTTTTGAATATTTGGTCTGAGCTTCAGAGCCTTGCTGCATTTTTTTCAAAAGGAAAAAGAACATAGGGTCCCCTTCGAAACGTAAATAGTTATCTTATTTCTACCATTCAACGAATAGCACGGAAATATTGATAAACTAAAATGCACAATTTCATCGGCTTTATGTCCAAATGAACTATACTTCCACCATTAGGGATTTTACTATCTCAACCCACCCTAACTTTCTATCATACAAACAGATTAATATTTAATGAAAAATCTAAGCAAGAAAATTTTCCAAACCTTAGAGTTTGATTTAGACTTCTTGCTGCTATGATTTGAAACCAATAATTTCTCCTTTGTATGTTTCTTAGCTGATCCTGTCACAACTTCAAATATTGTTGGAAGATCATTTATCATATTGAAAAGGCGTTCCCTACATCACGTTAACCAGCACAGTATTATTGAGGAAAGGACATAGCTCAAAATATAGCATGCCTGTAGCTACATGCAAGTCCCATATGCAGCACCCCGATTTAACACACTAACACATGCTAAGCCTAGAATTACTATTTACTGGTACACTGTATGACCTTTACTCAGAAGCCTAAATTTATGGATCAGACGGATCATACTTTGGAATGGATGACAACTAGGACTTCAAAGTTATCTGCATTAACACCTGCCTTCAGCATTTTTATGGACGAAATAAACTAGTCGACAATGCAATAAATGTTCAATAAAAGCCTTATAAATAGGTATTATATGCTTCCCAAAGCAAGTAGCAAATTCTAGCCAAATTAAACAAGTTTCAACAAATGTACTAACCATCTAAGAGAATCCATTTATTGCAAATGAGTAGCTTAGCATATAAAACACTACAAGAGATTTGGCTGAACCGTGGCTGGTTTAGTGTGCATGCCTACCAAGCAGCTTAGCATATTTACACCTAGAACATGTAAATAAGCCAAGACAGGAGACGACACTCAGGCAAGAAAAAAATATACCTATCAGTTTTATAGAATCCAAATCTAGCACCAAAATAGAAAGCCACAGAAAGTAACCACGCATCACTGTGTACAGCAACTAAAGATAACCAGTCCCTTTCTTGCATCCCATCTCTAGCGAAGTTAATACCGAGTGCAGGCTCTGGAAGCTCGGGAGGCACCTCTTCAGCAGGTAGATTCACTTCCCATTGTTCACTTGGAAATCCATAAAGGCAAAGATTCTCCTTTTCTATAATCAAAATTTTTTAATTTGAATCAACTTATTTCAGGCATTTAAAGACCCTAACAAGATAAAACGAGTAAAAGCAAGGGTATGGCAACCCATTAATTCAATATTTTTCTACTCAGGGCATAAAGTTAAACAACAATAAGCTATAACCATAGATACCATCACATGCACTAAAGTTCATTTCAATTATACTAAACTTTAAACTACTTAACCAACACCTGTTTAAGGGTATGACTCGGCTTAACTCCGGACCAGACACTGGGGGGCTCTACAATTACTGGGTTTGAATTTCTACTAAATTTATATTAAAAATACCTTGAAAATAAAAACTGTAACTTTAATTCTTCAGCTAAGTCATTTGGCCAGGCGAATCATATACAAAACCCAGCAGCAAAGTCCCGATTTCAAGGGAAAAAAAAACAAAAACCCAGTACCTGGATCACACTGCTGGAAAAACTCTCCCACATCTGCAAAGAAAACCAGACCCAAAAATTAAATTAAATAAAAATAAACTTTAAAATGATAGAAAATGTGGATTTTCTTTTCAAGAAAAAGAAAAAGAAACGCATTACCAGTAGTAAGGGCTTTAATCATGCCAGCACGGCGACCCTTGAAATCTCGAAAGACTTCTTCAACGGTACGCGGGTTGTAAGCGTCCATTAGCCACACTAATTCTTCTCTTTCGAGCGAGGATCGTGAAGCACAGGGAGAGAGAAAGAGAGGAAAGAAATGGAGGGAAAGTAAAAGATTTGCAAAGAAAGTTGAAAAATATAAAAAAAAAAATTTTGAGTATTTACTGACCCCTCTCTTTGCATTTCTCTCGGTTTGGAGGGAGAAAGAAGGAAATACAGAATTGGGCGAAATTCGAAATACAAAATATTTGGGGTTTTCCTAATTAAGCGGATTTGATGAGACAGGGAAGAGACTGTTGCTCTGATTTTTGGCCCAATGAAAAAAAGAAAAGGGAAAAAGAACCCTAAATGGAAAAGCCCCCTTCCAATGAAATCAAATAAAAAAACCCAAAATGTCACAAGGGCTGGTTCTCCCTTCCAATGAAATTAAATCAATGTGTTTGAAACATAATTATGGTGGAATCGATTAAACCAGTACTTTTCTGTTCTCAATTGGTTTAAATCAAATAAATTACAAAAAAAATCATAAAAATTTTAAAATTTAATTCAACCGCTAATTTAATTAATTTGTAAGTTGGTACTACTTATTTCCGATTTTTAAAACAATAATTTAAATCAATTTAACTCATCAATTTAAATATATATTTATTCAATTTAGACTTGTCTTTTATAACTCGAAAATTCAATATGATGTGATCAATTCAAGTTGAATTTAATTAACTTAAAAACTAACACAAACTCAAAACTATCCCAAATCCAAAATCACTCAAACTTAAAACAACTTAAATCCAATATGACTCGAACAAGTATTTTGAAATGTTCATGACCAAAACAACCCAAACCTGAAATATATCAGACCCAAACTAACCTAACCCAACAAATTGAGCCTCAAATTTAAATGATCCGACACAATCTAATCCAAAATCAATCTAGCCCATAGGTCATATTTATTAGTTACCACTTTTTAAAATGGATAACTAAAAAAACTGAACTTCCCGACTATTTTTATTTCTAAAAATTTTTTACATAATATAAAAGAAATACAGTTCCATGATAAACCATAAGAATTTTGAGCATGAATGGGGAACCTGTTACTGGCATTATGAGCTGCAGTGGGCATATGCTGTTGTTCTTTTATGTTCTTGATTATGTTCTAAACACAAATGCATAAACCATCTTTCCAAGCCAAAAGGAGAAGCAAAAGATGAATTTCAGATGATTAAATACAATGCCAATCAAGAAACATCAATCGGAATGCCAAATACAAGTTTTAAGGAATGGCGCTCAGCGCTGACTGATTCTCCATCTTGTCTCTGGCGGGGAAGCAAATTCCACAATGCTGCCGCTCAGGGTATGTAGCTCGTTGCTGCAACATTTTAGCCATTGTAAAACAAGGAATGCTGTGTTGTCACCAACATAGGGAATTGAATCTCAGCAGTGTGAGAGATACCTAATGGTGCTCCCATCAGATGAATATCAAATTTATTCAGACTGCTAAAGCCTGCAGGGTGATGAGTAACGAATCCCTTTTGCGTTTCCACCATCACAAACTCTCTTCTCCATGGAGTTCCTTACTTGAGACTTCGAGTTTTTTTGCAGATGCTCATCTAAGATTCTTCTCGAACAAGTTTATTCAGACTGCTAAAGCCTGCAGGGTCATGAGTAAAGAACATTTCATGTTTCCACCGTCACGAGTTCTCTTCTCTGCTGTTTTCCTTACTTGAATCTTGGGTTATTTGCAGATGCTTATCTAAGATTTTTCTATAACCATCCCTTTCAACCACAGGGAATGTCCTACAAATGTCCTCGAAAAAGTTTTCAGCCTTTTCAATCATCCCTTCCGCACACAGCATTTTGACAAAAACCGAGAAGCTCTCTGAACTAATGATATAACTCTTGCCAATCATTTCATTAAAAACTTGCATTGCCATATCTTCATTTCCGGCCCTACTGTATCCCTCAAGCATACAACCATACATTGTAGCATCAACAGGAATACCATATCGAAGCATGTCATCGACTAGATATCCAACCTCTCGCATCCTACCTTCGGTCCCACAAAGACCACATATGACAGTTCTATATGACACAGAATTCGGCATGCAACCCATTTGCGGCATCTGTTTTAGAAGCAAAACAGCTCTATCAAGTGCATTTAACTCGACGAGAGCTCTAAACATTGAATTAAAACAACTTACATTGTGACTAAACCCTCTTTCACACATTCCCTTCAAAAGGAAAATTGCTTCATCAATCTTCCTCAACTTGCAATATTCCTTCACAACAACAATATATGCTTTTGCATCCAAATTCATATTACAACCAGCCATCCATTTAAAATATTCAAGGGCTTCTAAAGACCTCCCTGCAACAGCTAGCCCTTTCAATATATTCAAATGAGTTGCAGTATTATCCTTTACTCCATTCAACCTCATCTCGGTTATCATCTTCTTTGCCTCGTCTACTTCCCCTTTAAGACACAAAGCATATATAAGAGCATTATAAGTAACAACATTAGGTGAGCAACCCGCTTTCATCATCATATTCAAACACCTCTTTGCCTCAACAAATTCTCCTTTTCTACAATACCCATCAATCAAAGTAGTGTAAGTCACAACATCGGGCAAGGAATCCGCCTCGGTTAATATCGTATCGAAAACCAAACTTGCACTCTCTAAATCACCGTTCTTACAATACCCATTAATCAAAGTGTTATAAGCAATCAAATTCGGCTTGCAAGGCATTTCATCTAACACCTTTCGTGCACTCTCAACCATCCCTTTTTTACATAAACCTCTCATCAATATAGTATAAGAAGACACATCAGGTTGAACCACACCTTCCTTCACAACGTTATCAAACAAGGTTTCAACTAAATCTATCAAATTAGCCTTAACTAAAACACCTAAAATCGAATTAAACGAATAAAAATACTTATCTTTCTCAAAGGATTTCGCTTTATTAAACCAAAAGATAGCAGCTTTAATATTACCTCTATCCCCATACGCCTTGATGATTTTACCCACGAAGAAATCAGAGAGCTTTTGGGATTTCTCAAGGAGTTTGACTGTACGGTGGAATAAAGAGTGGCGAAGGAGGAGATCTGTGATGGCTTCATAACAAGTGTGATTGTGGGAATAGTTATTGGGGTTTGGGTTTGGGTTTGATGCCCAGTTGAAGAAGAACAAAGCGTGGAAAGGGTTGGTTTGTTTGTGGATGACAAGGGTGACTAAGTTTGGGTCTAGGAAAGGTGAGAAGCGGCTTAGAGGGGATGATGTGAGGTTGATGGGGATGGGGTTTCTTGGGTTTAGGGTTTGAAGAAGGGAAGTTATGGAGTTTACGATAGGAATTAGGTCCAAGGCTTGTGCCGAATTGGCAATGGCCCTGGTTGATGGCGGTGCCATGGAAGCTTGTTTTTACATGCCTTACTCGCAATGCAATTTAGGTATATGTATAGCCTTAATGATCCTCGAAAAGGCATAGGAACATTTTAGGGAAAAGTAGTATGCGGTGAAACTAGAGTTTTAGATGGTTGGGACGGGCCAAATAAAAATTTAGGCTCTTTTTTAGGTGCGTGTTTTACCGGATCTGAAAAACTGGTTCTAAATTTTGTTCAACCCCAAGTCAAATAAATGAGGTAAAATTTAAATTTGGTCCGGTCAATCCGTATTAAAATTTTTATATAAAAATAAATTTAAAAAATATAATACACTAAAAATATTAAAATAAATATATTTTAACAAATAATTCATTTTAAATATGTAATTAAATAATACTAAGATAAGTGTAATTTAGCGAACAAATATATTTACAAAATTAGTAATAAAACAAAAGTTATACAATATCCAAACAATAAAAATAAAATAATAGCAATATAATAGCGAAATTATAGTGAAATTATAGCAAAACAATAAAAAAATAGTGTCAAAACAACAACAATTTTTTTTTGGCAAATTCAGGTCGAGCTAAACCTGGGTAAAAAAAGCTTACTCGAAGCGCAACCCATTAATCTTAGAATATAATAGTATAAATTATTATTTAATTGATATTATCTTATTAAATTAATGAAAAATATATGAATTAAAGCCAAATGTATAATAATAAAATATATATGTGTAATAAAAATAAGCATACAATTGTAATTCATGGATTTAAATTACTCATTATTTAAGTAAATAGATATTTATTATTTATTATTAAGTAAAAGATATTTATTAGTTAAATAATTATATTATAAGATTTTATGTGATAAATAAATTAAAACATGACAAATGTATGAATTACTTAAATAATAAATATCTATTTACTTAAATAATAAGTAATTTAAATCCATGAATTACAATTGTATGCTTATTTTTATTACACATGTATATTTTATTATCATACATTTGGCTTTAATTTATATATATTTCATTAATTTAATAAGATAATATCAACTAAATAATAATTTATACTATTATATTCTAATATTAATTAAGAATAACTTAAATCATTAAAATCTTTAGATTTTTCTCATCGTTTTGCTGCCTCAATTATTACTTAATGGTATATTTCCCATTTTGGTCCTTTACATTCTCTTTTAATCTATAATTCAACTTTTACCCCTTATTCAATCTAGTCCTTCTTCATATTTTCTCTTAATTAAGCTAAATTCACTTAATTAAAACCTAATTAAACACACTACTAGACTCATAAATATTTCTAATAATTATTTACAAACCCATTTTGTTAAGACGGAGGCCCGATAATGTACTTTTCTGATGCCCGTGAATTTTGGGTCATTACATTTCTCCACCCCTTAATAAATTTCGTCCTCGAAATTTACCTGAGAAGAGATGAGGATATTGCACTCTCATAGTTTCTTTTGATTCCCAAGTTGCTTCTTCCTCATTATGATTTCTCCGCAATACTTTTACTAGAGGAACCCGTTTGTTTCTCAACTCTTTCACTTCTCGAGCTAATATCTGAACTGACTCTTCTTCATAAGATAAATCTGATGGAATTTCAATGTTTTCAGTGGGAATGATATGTGAAGGATCCGACCTATATCTTCGAAGCATAGAAACATGGAAAACATCGTGAATCTTCTGTAACTCTGGAGGTAAAGCTAGTCAATAAGCCACCCGTCTAATTCTTTCCACTATTTCATACGGCCCAATAGAACTAGGATTCAATTTTATTTTTCGGCCAAACCTTAAAACTTTCTTCCAAGGCGATACTTTAAGGAATACCTTATCCCTAACAGAGCATTCAATGTCTCGTCATTTCAAATCTGCGTAAGATTTCTGTCTGTCGAAGGCGGCTTTCAGTATATCTTTAATCTTTTTAACAGTTTCCTCTGTCTCTTGAATCAACTCCAGCCCAACTATTTTTCTTTCATTTAGTTCCGTCCAACATACAGGCGATCTATACCTTCTACCATATAAAGCCTCATACGGAGCCATTTGAATACTAGATTGGAAACTATTATTATAAACAAACTTGGCCAATGGTAAATAACGTTCCCAACCTGATTCAAAATCAATGATACAAGCTCGAAGCATATCTTCTAATATCTGAATTACTCGCTCAAACTATCTGTCGGTTTGCAGATGAAATGCAGTGCTAAAATTAAGTCACGTACCCAATGACTCATGTAACTGCTTCCAAAATCTTGATGTAAATCAAGGATCTCGATCTGAAATTATCGATACTGAAATACCGTGTAATCTAACAATTTTCCGGATATAAACCTCGGCAAGCTTCTGTAGTGACCAGTCGGTTCTAACTGCTATAAAATGAGTTGACTTTGTGAGTCGATCGACAATTACCCAGATGACATTCTTTTTACTCACTGACAATGACAATCCCATAACAAAACCTATGGTAATGCAATCCCATTTCCACTTGGGAATATTAATAGGCTGTAACAAACCTGTCGGTACCTGATGTTCTGCTTTTACCCGTTGACAAGTCAGACATTTACCGACATACTCGACTATATCTTTCTTCATTCCTGGCCACCAATATAACTCCCGAAGATCATGATACATCTTCGTTCCATCGGGATGCAAAGCAAAGGCACTATCATGTGCTTCTCGCAAAATCAACTCTTTAAGTTTAGAAACAACTAGAATACAAATCAAAATTTGAAACCTCAAACAATCATGTTCATCAATACTAAAATTTTCTACCACACCATTCCGTATCATTTATCTTTTCTTCGTCAACTTTTCATCTTTTAACTATGCTGCTCTGATTTGATCAAACATTACCGGCTTAACTCTTAACTCAGCTAACAAACTTCCATCATCATTAATACTAAGCCGAGCGAACATTGCCCGTAATTCAACTGCTGCTTTTCTGCTCAATGCATCTGCTACCACATTTGCCTTTCTTGGTTGATAATCTATAACATAATCATAATCTTTCAGAAGTTCTATCCATCGTCTTTGTCTCAAATTCAACTCATTTTATGACAGAAGATATTTGAGACTTTTATGATCAGTGTAAATATAACATTTCTCACCATACAAGTAATGCCTCCAAATCTTCAATGCAAAGATTACAGCAGCTAACTCCAAATTGTGTGTCGGATAGTTGCGTTCATGTGGTTTCAACTGTTGAGCTGCATAAGCTGTTACTTTTCCATCTTGCATCAATACACAACCCAAACCATTCAGAGAAGCATCACTGTACACAACAAAATCCTTCCCAACTCTGGTAATGTTAAAATAAGTGTCTCAATCAACATCTGCTTCAGTGTCTCAAAACTCCTCTGGCATTGATCATCTCAGATAAAAGAAACATTTTTTGTAGCAGTTTTATCATCGGTAATGCTATTTTCGAAATTCCATTAACGAACCTTCAGTAGTACCCGACTAAACCCAGAAAACTGCATACCCCAGACACATTCTTTGGTGCCTTCCATTGAACAATAACCTCGACCTTCTTTGGATCAACTCTAATCCCATCAGCAGATACAACATGTCCTAAGAATATTACCTCTGATACCCGAACGACATCACCAAAAATTCATAATGACCATACCGAGTACAAAATGCAATATTCGGCACATCACTTTCTTTTACTTTCAGTTGATAATACCCAGATCTCAAGTCAATCTTCGAAAATACTGAACCTCCTTTTACCTGATCAAATAAATCATCTATACGGGGCAACAGATACTAGTTCTTGATCGTTACTTTGTTCAACTGTCGATAATCAATACAAAGCCGCATTGATCCATATTTCTTTTTAACAAACAATATCAGAGCTCCCCAAGGTGAAATACTCAGTCTAATGAATCCACGATCTAACAAATCTTGTAACTGTATCTTTAATTCTTTTAATTCAGTAGGCGACATTCGATACGGAGGTACAGAGATTAGAATTGTAACTGGATAAACTTCAATAACAAATTCAACCTTTCATTCAAGTGGTAAGCCCTGTAGTTCTTCAGGGAATACATCTGGAAACTCACATACAGTTCTGATCTCGCTGCACTGACTACCAATCGAATCAGAATTAATAACATAAGTTAGATGTAACAGTCTGATTTAGGGCATAAACGGAATAGTGGTTTTGAAACCACAAATCTGAAGTAGAAAAATTTATTACGATTAAGTTTTAATATTTACTGTGTGATTGAATGACTGTGTGAAATTTTCGCTATGAAATTCTATCGATTGGGTGTCCAATTTGATGATTAGGACTAAATTACACTAGGTGAAAAATGTGTGTTCTAGTTCATAAAGGTACTTGTTTGTAATGGGTTTTTAAAGTGGAGGTCCTTAGATAGTAATTAGACCATTATACTTTACTTTGGACAAAATACCCAATGAAGGATAAAATACCATAATTTTTAATGAAGGGCATTTTGGTCATTTGTTTAATAAAAGAAATATAAAAAAAGGGAAAATAAGGCCAAAATTGTGTCCATCTTCTTCATGCTTAGCCGAATTTCTCTAAGTTTCCATAGTTAGGGTTTTTTTCAAGCTTCCAAGCTCAATAGTAAGTGCATCCTAGCCCCGTTTTTAATGTTCTTTACATTTTTGAGATCCTCGTAACTCGATTTAGCTATTTTTACCATTATTTTGAACTAGGGTTTGTGTTTAAAAATTTACCCATGGATGACATGCATGTGTTTTGATGTTTCATGGAAGAATATTAAAGTTTAGGGTTGATAAACAACTTTTACTAAGTGATTTTTGATGAAATTGTATAAAATAACCTATTTGTAAAATTTGTAAAATTATGTGTAGGAAAATGTGATTTAGTGAAAAATATGGGCTGCTATAAGAGGGGATATGAATCAGCTAGGCTTAGGATTTGAGAAAAATAAGTGTTTTTCATTTTACGAGCCTAGAGGCAAAATTGTAAATATGTGAAACTTTAGGGGCAAAAATATAAATTATCCATAGTGTGATTTTTGGACTAGATTGAATAATGTGAGTATTAAATGAGTTAAATGTGTTATTATAGATCAAGAAAGACGAGGAATTGACCTTGATCGGGGAAAAGAAAAGGTTGTGGACTAAATTGCAAATTCATCATATCTGGCACCGAGGTAAGTTTGTATGTAAATAATGCATCATTTTTACTTACGTTATCATATTTTATCATGTTTTATGAAATGTGGCTGAATATTGAATGAAATTGACACGTACCAAAAAGTGAGAAATTTCCTGGTTGAACATTAAGAATAGAATAGGATACAAGTGACATGTCACTAGTGACTCAAGTGTGGTACTATGTGAAGGCCACTTTGTGAAGAAAGATAGCTTTGGTCACAAGTGTGGTACTATGTGAAGAAGGTAGCTTTGGCTACAAGGGTGGTACTATGTGCAGGCCACTTTGTGAAGAAGGTAGCTTTGGCTACAAGGGTGGTACCATGTGTAGGCCACTGGGTATCCGTTATTATTCCGATGTGTTCAACGGGAAATGACTAAGTGTAAACGAATATGACTATGTGATGAATAAGTGCAAGTATGTGTGTGTAAACTTATGAGCAATGTACTCGATATATGATTGAACTTTGGTAAGATTGATATGGAGTAAGTGTTATAATGAAAGTTACTATAAAGAAAATATGAAAGAGTGAAATTTAGAAATAAAACAGTTTTGAACAGCAGTGGTTGTGTGACTTTGAAAAATCACCAAAAATAGTGAAAACTGAATTAGAAGTTGAATAAGACATGAAATTAAAGCTTATTGAGTCTATTTTCAAATAAAAGAAACGGTGTTAGTAAAAGAATTTTATATTATGAGATATTTAAATTTTTGTGAGACAGGGTCAGAATGATTCGGAATCCTCTGTTCTGACTTTGGAAAAATATTAAAAATTGTACAAAAATATTTACGGGTTATAATTTATATGTTTAAAATCTTGAATGAGTATATTTTCAAGAGAAACAAATTGGAACATCATCAGAATTTTGTATGAGAAGATAATTAGTTTTTAGTGCAAAAAGGTTGAAACTATCAGACAGCAGAACATGAGAAACTTTAAAAAATAAACTGTACTTATTGGCTAAACCAAAAATTCTAAAAATTTTATGGTAAGAATATATGTGAGTCTAGTTTCAGGGAAAATTTACGGAACTTAATTTAGAGTTCTGTAACTCAATATATAAATAATTTAGTGACTATGACTCGAGTAGACAGCTAGATATGAACTTAAGTAAATATTGGAACTATGTGCAATTATGATTGTATTATTTTGAGAATATATTGTGAAGAATGATAAAATCATATTAATAAATTGTTTATTATTTAAATATTCACTTACTAAGCTATATGCTTACCCCATTTCTTCCCCCTTGTCTTATAGTGTCACTAAGCTATCTCGGGGTATGGAAATCGTCGGAGATCCATCCACACTATCAACATTTTTTTGGTATTTTGAAATCAATTTTTGAATTATGGCATGTATAGAAGGCTTGATTATTTTGTTATGTGTCATAAATGATTTAGCCTAAAATGTTGGTCTGTGCTATTTGATAATTTATTTTGTATAAAGCCATTGATGTTGGCTAATATTGATCAAGTTATATGTTCATGATGATGCACTTCGTGGATGTGCAAGCTTGCATGACTTGACCAAAAAGTTTTTAATTTAAAAAAAAAATATAAGTCTTGGTTTTGTACGATTGCATGTGTTTATGTTCTGGTAATGCCTCGTACCTTATTCCAGCGTCGAACATAGGTAGGGGTGTTACACTAGATATGCTGTACAACCTTGCTGAAGCAATTTATTAGCCTTGATTGCTGAAATGATACGTGTTGATCCACTAGTACGGATGCCATTCACCTCAATTTTGTCCCCATCTTCTGTCTGAATATTGAACCTCTTTTTATAGCATTCCAATACCACTCCATGTTCAGACAACCAATCCATACCCAAGATTACATCAAAGTCACCAAAAGGCATGATCAATAAATCAACAGAAAACATTTTATCCTATATTATCAACGGGCATCACCTGCACACTCGGTCCACAGACACGACTTGTCCCAAAGGGCTAGACACTTCTATTAAAACTCTAGATATTTTAGATTTTAATTTCCCCGATTCGACTAGTTTTGAATTAATATATGAATGTGACGAACCCGGATCAATTAACGCATAAACAGGTTCAGAATACAATACAAATATACATGTTACAATGTCGTGTGCATCACCTTCTTCCCGAGTCCGAATCACGTACGCTCTGGCTGGTGCTCTAGCCTCTGACTGCTGTGTAACTATATCACTGCCCCTTCTTACACCTCCAGCTCTGGATACAGAACCACCTCTGCCCGAACCTCTGCCTCGAGCAGTAGACACTAATCTCTGGGATGCTGCAGGTGTAACATTTTTATTCTTCGGAGAGTCTTTAACAAAATGCTTTGTCGACCCGCAGCAGAAACAACCTCCAATCACATTCCAGCATTCACCCAGATGCTTTTTCCCACAATGTTCACATTCTGGAATTTCTACATCTCGGGATGGACCTCTCACACTACAATTAGATACTATTGTCTGTTTTTCTCGGCTTCTATCACCTCGATCCGGTCTAAAACTATCTGATATGTTTGGTAATGCCTCATAATCCTGCTCCGGTGACGGTATGGGGTTAAGGGGTGTTACATATATTTTTACCCAAACCCTCCAAATTTTTTAGTGTACCTTTGGGTCGGGCCAAGTGGCCGCACTTATAGACAAGTCTAGGTGAAACTAGTCAGGTGACTAGTTTTCGGCCCAATGGATTAGACTGATTTAAACAGTTTAAAGAAAATAAATTTAAAAAAAATTAAAGATATTAAATATAATTGAATTAAAATAACAAGAATTTTAAACAAATAATATATAAATTTTGTAATAATCATGTTATTAGAGAATATTTCATGGAATTCATGTTAAAATTTAATAGTAATTTATGTAATTGGATATTATAATAATTTGTATGATTAGGTAACGTTTTGTATATTTATGTAATTACATAAAACAAGAGTCAATTTGACTAAAAATATAAACTTAAAAGCTAAATTGTGGTTAACTATTCTATTTTATATAATTACATTTAAAATTAATAGTTATTAAATTTAATTAATAATTTTAAAACATATATTTTCATATAAATATATTTATATGAATGTAAGGAAGATATATTTGTACTTATATATTATTTATAATTTATTAAGAAACTAAAAATTAAATTATAAAATATATTGTGAAAAAAAATTGAAATAAAACATTAAAACACGTAGATATGAATATGTACGGATATAAAAATAAAATGATACGCATACCGATCTAATATTTAGAAACATTTAAACCAAAATTTTAATCTAAAACAAAAATCAACCCTACCCTCGATTCAAAAGTTGTGTGAGAGCGAATTGACTAAAAACTCGGTGAATATTCTTGAGAAGCCCCTCTATAATAAAATTTTGATTAAATTAGTCCATTTACTATTAAATGGATCAATTGAGTCTCTATATTAGTAAAAAGAATCAAATAAGGCCAAATTGAAATAGAATTAACACTTACTATTTTTAGAAAATATCATTTACTATTTTATAGAATTAATATTTTAAAATTTCATGATTTTGTAAATAAAATTTTTATTTAGAATTGAATTGCAGTAGAAAAAAATAAAGTTCGAAATATTTTTATATGGTAAATTTTATATTTGTTATAATTTGGATTTATTTGATTCTTTTTAACAGTATAGGACTAAATTATCTATTTAGTAATAGAGGACTAATTTGATTCAATCCTTATATTACAGGGACTTTCTAGGGATTTTAACCCTAAAAATTCCTCACTACCATATACCCACCAAAAAGCAAAAGAAAAAAGGGAATCAATCCCAGAAGGGAAAAACGATGTAATCGAGCCCCGGAAGAAACTGAAATGAGATGAAGTCAGCGGTGTCATCACTTGTTAGGTCCAACAATTCTCTCATCTCACGCACCCTTCTTTATCACTCATCAAAACCCATTTCTCAATCACCTTTCTTCCTTTCAAATATCCCCAAAAATCTCTTCAATCAACGATATCAAAAGCTCCAATTCAGCCCCAACTCAACATCCATAATGGCATCACTTTCCAAGTCTGAACAAGCCAGGGAACCCCCTGCTCTTCCTCTTCCATCACCTCCTCTCACCAAGGCAATCTCTCTTTTTTTTTTTTGTTTATTCATTTGTTTTATTGTTGCTTTGATTGTTTGTTTATTGATGGGTTTGTTGTTGTAGTTCAAGATTGGGCTTTGTCAGCTGTCAGTGACACCTGATAAAGAGAGGAACATAAAGCATGCTAGGAAGGCCATCGAGGAGGCTGCTCAAAAGG
Organism: Gossypium raimondii; assembly: GCF_025698545.1. Lineage (NCBI taxonomy): Eukaryota > Viridiplantae > Streptophyta > Magnoliopsida > Malvales > Malvaceae > Gossypium > Gossypium raimondii. Next base: position 51,502,268 of record NC_068571.1, read on the forward strand.
GTGCTCAGCTTGTTCTCTTGCCTGTGAGTATTTTTGCTATTTTCTGTGTTTCAAGGTTTCACCTTTGCTGATTATCAAATGAGTGCTTTGTTGGGTTATAATTTGTATTAAGTTAAGGCGGTAAAAGTTCCATGGAGGCTTGTACTAAGAGTCAAATTGCATTTTGGCCCTACAAATTAGTCATTGTATCTTTAATCAAAGAGCAAACTGGTCATTTTGTTAAAAACTTCATTTATTTCTACTGCTAAAAGTCGATCCTGCACGTCAGCATTAGGCACACTAGGCAAGCCAAGCCAAGCCAAGCATCATTGTCTTATTATTCTGTCAGTCACGCTAGTTGCTAATAGTATAAAGGGATGAAATGTTTAACAAAAGTGTCAATTTGCTTTTTATCTAATGTACAAGAATTAATTTGCCCATTTTTTTAGTAAAGGGGACAAAATGCAATCTGACTCCTAGGGGCCTCTATGATACTTCTCACATTTTAGCTAAAGCCTTTATTTTTTGGTGAAAATGAAAGTGAAGATTTTCATCTTTTACTTTGACAAGCCAATTATATGTTGTTTTTGGTGGTTCACAGATTGCATGTAATAGGTTTTTGCAGTCAAGATTTTAAATTTGTCTATGATATCAAAGCATAAATTACAGGTCTGATCTTCCTGTCTGTTATTTTGTGTCAGGAAATATGGAACAGTCCATATTCAAATGACAGCTTCCCGGTTTATGCTGAAGATATCAATGCAGGTGGTGATGCTTCTCCTTCAACAGCTATGCTGTCTGAAGTTGCTAGTCGCCTGAAGATCACAATAGTAGGTGGCTCTATACCCGAACGCTGTGGTGATAAGTTGTACAATACTTGTTGTGTCTTTGGTACTGATGGAAAGCTGAAAGCCAAGCATCGCAAGGTAGAGGCTCTTCCTTTCCCATACGGTAGTATAAACACAAAAAGTTAATTTGCATATTATTTATTTGCTGGACTCGGTGAAGGAATGTGTTTTGGAGCCAAATAAGCTCATACATAGACACATTACTTGATGTTTGAGCCATCTAACATTTCAGTTTTACCTATCCCGTCTTTTGAAACCATCTTATAAGTATGCAAAGACAGAAATTCCGGATCTCAGATACTAAGTTGGTAGCATCCCTTAGATAATTCTATGGTTTTAGTGATACCATTTTGAAGACTCTCTCTTTAAAGCTGGCGTGCACAATATTTATGACATTCACCTTTTTGATATCGGTATTCCTGGGAAATACAGATTCACCTTTTTGATATCGATATTCCTGGGAAGATTACCTTTATGGAATCCAAAACCCTTACTGCAGGGGAGACTCCTACTGTTGTGGACACAGGTTCGATGTTTCCTTGACTTTATGCAAGTTAACATGTTTGGATTTTCTGTCTATAACCTGTTTCAAAAGCAATTTTTAGACCATGTGTTGTTAATTTAGCACACTGGTTTGATAATTTTTAGTGCATGCAGATGTTGGGCGGATTGGTATAGGCATCTGTTATGACATTCGCTTTACTGAATTAGCGATGATATATGCTGCAAGAGGTTTGTTTACTTCTCCGTTGAACCGTGATACAGTTATCATTTTTAATATATGCTGAATTTTGATCTATTATGCTTCCCAAATTAGGTGCTCACTTGATATGCTATCCTGGAGCATTTAACATGACAACCGGACCATTGCATTGGGAGTTATCGCAGAGAGCAAGGTGCTTGTTTTTCCCCTTCTTTCATGCCCTTTATTAATTCTTTAAAATGGAAAAGGTTGAGAAAAACAGGGTTAAAAGACAGAATTTGCTTCGCCTAGACACCAATAAATTTTCTTTGATGCATTTTCATTAGAGTTTATCATGTTTGAGCATCCTCCAAAACCATCATTTCATTTAAGCGTGGACAATTAGCTTACATATACAACAACGAATTAATGCTTAAATCAAGTCATTCCTCCAGATTATTTCTTTTTTGCTCAAACATCCAACCTGTGTTACTCGGACTTAGGTGTGAATGCCCAATAGGGTATGTATCTGAAACAGGTATGGTTAAATATTTCCAAGTGTTTCCATGTATTTGGAGGATCATAGGATCCAACCTTTCTTAGAGCTAACCATTGTTTTGCAATGTAGAATGCTGTAATTCATTCTGCTTGTGTTTCAATTTGTTAGTTGTTCATCTACTAATGAGTTTCTTGCTGTAACATATGCAGGGCTATGGATAATCAGGTATGGTTCCAAATGTTTCCCCTTTTCTTAAATTGACCAGTGTAATGGTATGCTGTAATGTTTGGTTTAGTAGAAAAAATTGTCCTAGTACTATTGAGGCAGTTAAAAATTATGTAGATTCTGTCACGGTATTGTCAAAACTAGAATGCAACGGTCTAATGCCGTTCTTCTGTTTTATTAAGCTCTGAAATACTTGTTTATAATTCATGTGCCAATGTCACCGTGGATACTGAATGGTAAAAGTGAAGTTGATTCATCAGAACAGGAAACTTCAGATCCTTAAGAGCTCTTTGCTGTCTATAACATGAAGATCTGACTGCTTATAAAATTGCTCTCTTTTTTTGTTTCTTCTAAATGACAGTTATATGTTGCAACTTGTTCGCCTGCTCGAGATCCTGGAGCCGGTTATGTGGCTTGGGGTCACTCAACCCTTGTAGGACCTGTAAGTTGATAGCTCTTCCATTAGTTGCATGTAATACGTGTATGTTGTGGTTTTAGAAGTCTTTTAACCCGAGAAGTAATACTTTACTGTTTGCATTGTGACAGTTCGGAGAAGTCCTAGCTTCAACTGAACATGAAGAAGACATAATAATAGCCGAGATTGATTACTCGATACTCGAGCAACGAAGGTGATCAAAAGTGACTTCCACGTAGTATTCATTACATGCTTATGGAATTTGTTTATTTCGACCATGCTTTCTGATCATTCTGAGTGGTTTGCTTGTGATAAATTTAGGGCGAGTCTTCCCTTCACGAAACAACGACGAGGAGATCTTTACAAGCTGGTGGACATACAGAGGCTCAACTCCCATTGATATAAAGAGAGGAGAAAAACCTTGTGATGAAACTCATTGATGTAAGAGTTTTCATTAGAGTTCTATTTAAGAGTCCTTGACTCGATTAATAGAACTCAGTAGCCATTGAGTTGATTGCTGCAAACTCATGTTAGACCAATAATGATTTGCTAATTCAGAGGGATGGTTGCAGATGAGAATGTGCATTCTTAGTTTATGTTATCCGGATTTTTCTTTTCCTGAACTTGGATATGAGAATATAACCTAACCGTACCGAAGTATTACGATGTTAATTTACTATTTTGCCCAAAAATTAACTCAAAATTTTACAATATCTTTTCCTGTAAGAAAAAATTAATTTTTTTTCATACATTTCATGTTTATTTTACTGTTTATGTTGAGGAAAAAATGTCTAAAAGAATTAAGGATATGAAATTAGTTGGAATAGCCACAAGAGAGGCATATGCATTATCAATATGCTATTTTAATGAATTCACATGTTTGACCAACAATAATTATAATTGCATGTTTGATTTATAAAATACTAAATATATTTATTAAAATTCACATATTTTATTTTAAAAACTTAAAACATAAAAATATCACCATATTTATATTTATTATTTTGTATATAATAAGATATTTTAATAATTTTAATAAAATTAATAATTTTAATAAAATCAACATTTAATTGACTCGTGATAATAATTAAATATGGGGCTTAATATAAAAATAAATATAGATATTAGAAATTAAAGATCTGTTAACTCTAAAAAGAAGAGATTTCATCCACAAGGAAAAAAAGATTACACAATGATGCCAGAAGTAGATGCTTTCTTACAAGCTTAGTATCTTTTGAGATTTTGGCGGATTGATTCTCAAACCATTGAGACTTCACCCAGAATATCCATTTATTCATCCACTTAAATTTCAATTCACTGAATTCCCTGATGAATTAAAATAGATGATGTGGTATTTAACACACCTGTTTCATATTGGGATAGTTTTCAAGACTTATCTTCAGTTCAACATGATAGGGAGGAATCTCTTTTACATAACAAACAAACTTACTTTTATGACTCATATAACAAACAAATTTACTTTTATGACTCATACAAAATGATAAAACATCTAATCACTTTCATAGTCTGTACTAACATCAGAAGTGAGGTTCAATTCTTCTATCATCTTTGCTTTTTCTTCTTTAGTTCTGTAGCACTTTATCTCCATCTGTTCAATCTTTTGTTTAATACCATCACGTGAGCTGTCAAGATTGTCTTCTACTTCCATAAGTGATGTCCAATTATTGGTATATTTGTTCAACAATGTTATGCTTATAATCCCAATCATGAGTACGGTCTGAAATTTCCTATGATATAGTAGTCACTTGTCATCATCATGAAGTGGGGACGTGAACAGATGAAAAGGATGGAGGCTTTGGAGATGGAGTCCACGTGAAAATACAATTTTGGTGAGGTACGGTTTTGTTCATAGCCACGTCATGTCACGTGCTACTCTGCTCAGCAGGACAAGCTCCGGCTCCGACAACGCTCGATGTTTGCTTCTCATTACATTACATACATATATAAATCTGTCGTTATGGCCTCGCCTCGGGGGCACAAAGATTCGTCTTCTCCTACTCGTAAACTATTAAATATTTTATTATGTATTTATTGAGTTAAACTTTAATAATTTAAGTTAATATAATGTATCCTTTATTTAATTTAAAAATATTTGTTTGGTTTAATTGGTGTGAAGTGTGAATTCGGCCTGTGACAGAATTTTTATACGTGGCATTGTATAATTGGTTGAGAATTTAACTAAACTACTTCAATTTCTTTAAAAGAGCACGTGATTAGGAAGTGGTCCCCACATTCTCATCTATCCCTTCCACGTGGCCCACTATAACCACACCAGTTCGTTTATGATTGGCCCCATTCAACCTCAAAGGCTTATCTGGACCCCACATTTAAAAGAAAAATAAAATTCAGACGAAAATTAAGAATACTAGATTCACATTAATGTGATAAATAAATATAAAAATAAGATGGAGTTTTGGTTAAAATTACAAAGTTAAAATGGTGAAGAATAGGATGACAAAGTTCAAATTGTTACGTCGATTTTGTTTCCCATGAAGGAGATTTGTTCTTTTGAAAGGTAAACGTGAGATGGGGTTTTTTTTTATTATAAAAATTGTGATAAATTCATTATATGAAACTACTATTTATCCTTTCATATAGTTGTTCAAAGAGTACAATTGTAATAACGTGTTTTCTTTTTGAAGAATTATGTTTAAATCTTACCTTTAAAAAATTTGAAAATATTAAAGATAAGTAAAAATATTAAATTAAAACAGAGCGGGGTAGAGATGGATGCATCTACATCTATAGAGGTGGTAATAGTTTTCAATATTATGCATTCATAATGGAGTAAGATGGGTGATGGAGCAAACTATACCAACTATATAGCAATGGTGGATTTAACAACATTTATTCCTACCCGCTTCATTGCTATCCCTAATAAAGAGTATGTTGTTTTAGGTCCAAATCCCATAATTCCCATTCATATTTATTTTTTAAAAATTTATCAATATATATATATATATATAAAACCATATAAATTATTGAGTTGGAAACCATAGATAAATAACACCAAATAAACCAAACATAATTTTAAATATAAAATAGGCAATGACACTCGTGTTATTATTTTCATTACAATTTTAAATAATTTTATTGGATAATCGAGGAAACCAATTTAACAATTTATATTACTATATTAAATTTAATGTATTTTTAATAAGTGATACTAATTCAATTAAAAAAATTAAATGACACGATCTTAAAATTTAAAATTAATGATATAAGTTAGTGATAATTGAAAAAAAGCTACCAATATGATTTTTCTTAACTTTCAAATTGTGGATTTTTCATTTTTATTAAATAAAACAATTTTACAACTTATTTATCAGAATATGTTTTCTCAAAAGATTATCTCGATATTTAAAATGTGTTGCACTACAAAGTTTTCATCCCGGCATTGAAATTAGGAAAATATTGTGCAATGATTAATATGTCCAATGGAGTTCGACACTCGCTGCATGCTGTCAAGTTCTACTTAATGTGAATTTTCACTATTAATTATAAACCTAGCCTTAATAAATACATTTGATGTAACTTGACATTAGTGGGTGTCAAATTTAGATTTATTTGATTTTTCTCTATTCGTCGTAAACTTAACTTTAATAAATGTATTTAGTGGAGTTCAACACCTATAGGTGTCAAGTTTAAATTTTTAACTATGTTGACATCGCAACTCACGTGATAGCCCACATGTACTTTATCGCGACATGACACTATTTATTTTATATACCACTCCAACAAATAATTTTAAGTGAGAGGATCTATGTCGTTTCTTGGCTTTTTATTGAACGATATTCTCCACTATCCTCGAACCCCAGTTTGCTTTAGAGTGTGAGCTCCCACTTCATGAACCGATCGCACAGACAAAAAACTTTAATAAAATTTCAATGAAAAAATTATTTCTTTATAGGAAACCAAAAGCTTTGAACTTTTAAAAAAATAGAATTTATTCTATAAATAAATTTCTACTATTTTTTAACAGTGTAACGACACTCAAAATATGAATAACTCGAGTGTCTTTGGCTCATCTCATCATTTCTATTTATAAGAAAAATGTATAAGAGCTTAACTTGAACAAGAGAGAATTAAATAATATTATTTTATTAAAAATTCAATATTCACTTAATTGAGAATATAATTTACAAATTTAGAGCATATAAATAAGGTTGAACATAAATGCTAATATAAAATGAATTCAACATTATAAAACCATAACATATCATTGGAAAATACCAATTAGGCAATTCATCAAGATAGTCATTAATTTGGGTGTTAGATGTTAACTTAAATATGATGTGAAAATATTAAAACACGTTATTCAAAATATAAAGATGTGTTTACCTATTATATAAATTATTTGGACAAGACGTGTTGAAAAGAAAAGAAATTAAACTATCATAAATTTTAATGACATAATTTTTAAGAGTTTAGATCCAAATTATCCATATGATATGTACACGTGTATTTACAATTTGACTCATATGATAAAAATGTTCCATACCAATTCTAAACTGATATTTAACACTTAAACTAATAGTTAAACTTGTACAAATTGAAAGATTCAATTAAAATATTTAGTGGAATTAAAGCTATTCAGTATAAAAATATATGATATTGAAAAGATGAGACTTAATGGATTTACAATTATGAAGGCCATGGATAGTAGGGAAAGTTGGTTAAAGATGGGGATGGGGATGGGACTAATGTTCTCAAGCCTTGGGCCTTGGGTGCAATGCCGCACGGGGTGTCATGCACATATATATGCCTACTTCAAAACCTTTATTATTACCACCGAGTCATGGCCCATGGCCCTACCATAGTGGTATAGTTTAACCTCTCGACCCGACATGCTTTAATGGCATCGGATGTTGAAAATACGCCTCCATCGCTGTCTACTTGCCGGTGGAAACCACTCTTTGAGTTGTACCTGTTATTGCCAATGCAAAAGATTGCACTTAATATTTGGCTAAACTACTAAATGAGTCCTTCAACTAGTTTGTTTTCATTGAGTAAGTGCTTTACTTTTTTGGGTATAAACATAAGTATCTTTATCTGTTTTACGGTATATGACTAGTCCTATTTGGATTGGGATGGTATTCAAGTGAAGCCCTCGCAACAATGATGATTCTGGGATTTGAACTTAATCTAAATGTCTGATAAAAATGTCCACTTCTACTTATTCTAATCACTTGTTGGTAATAAGTTTCTATATTTGATTAATCCTTTTAATGTACATGATTGTCCTGTCCAATAATGTCATCTCCAATGTTTGAATCTGAGTCATTTCCTTAAAAGTGCAATGTGCCTTATCATTGCACCCAATACTTATTAGTACACTTTTTAGCTTTGGCCTTAACAAATTATAATTTTATCTCGACTCTCCTAACAAAATAAAATTTTAACTTCGATCTTATCTGCAAGTGATTGAAAGCTATTTGAAACCTTTTGAAGAGAATATATATATCATATACTTTTCTACATCATTCCCCCTTTTTTCCCAACCCAAAGGGCTCACATAAAGGGTTATGGTCCATGAACAAAGTAACCAGAAACATTAAGTTACATGTGATCTTGATAGGGATTAACCGGACAAACCCTTTGTTCAATAACTCCCCCTGCTTTAATCTTGTAGCCATCCCATCGTTTTCAAGCATTATACACTAAATGTTCTCTCGAAGTTTTGTTGTTTTTTGGAGAAACCAACTAGAAATCCATGTCTGCTAACTAGGTTAACTGAACTTTGCATCATCATTGCATGTGAATTTTCCATATAGCCTCGTTGTGAATTTCGTCCACATATGATTCGTCGTTGTTGGGATTTCATGGATTTCATTAATTATACATCCACAGTGATTGGATGGGAACTGTGGGAGTTGTTGCATCATTCTTGCATGCTCATAGCAAATACATTAGTATTGAGCTCTCGAATGAAAATTATGAAATCCAAACTCCACCTTAAATTTATTTAATTTGATTACAGTGTATTGGAGTGTTTTCATGATCATGTTTCTTATAGAGATTAATTTCTTTCTTTATAAAGTATGGTCCCTTGATTTGACGTACTAAGATTAATTAGATAGGTTCTCATGCAGATTAACACGTATCTCATGCTAGGGTCAACACGTGTCTCCCTTGTATGAGTTCGCTTGCATGACAATGTGAATTATATGGTCTGGTGAACTATACGTTTACTGAAATAAAGAAGAGATCGAGTTGATCTTAATTGGATAGCAAGTCGATTGTGGCGAACACTCTTAACACAATGTATGACTTTTTGCATTATTAATAAATAAGATGATAACATAGAAAGTAAATATTAAATTTAGTTTTAAAAATTTTGTATTGAATTATATATTATCAGTGTATAAATATAATATTTTTGAAAAACAAAATTCTTGGGTGACACTTTCATTCAAAGAAACAATTAGTATTCAAATATTTAGGTCAAATCGTGGTTTTTGTCCCTGCATTATACTAAACTTGAGATATAGTCCATTTACTTTTAACTTAGCACAATTTGGTTGCCTTACTATTACTACTAGTATTCGCTAGTCAAAATCACTCACAGCGTCGACTGAAAAGAAATTCATTGGTCGATTGATGTAGATTAATACAAGGATTAATTCCAAAATTTAAATATAATATAAGGACTAAAACCAAATTTGACCCAAGTATTTATAAGACTATTTGTACTTAAAGATATGTCAGATTAATTGTAGCTTTTTAATTCAAGTACAGAAGAGTATCCTGGAACATAAACTTTAATTTATTTTCATACTTAAATTCATCCCAAACCCGAATAATATTAAATATATTTGATTTAGCTTCTTTGAAAGTGGATGAATCAAACACTGGACATGATATAAATGATTTTTAGTTTTGGATTAGCCGAATACATGTGGCCCAAAGAAAGAAACACATATGTAATCAAAATAATGTGACTTAATTACAACATGATCGGACTCATCAAATCATGTCGGGAGAAAAACAATAATTCAATTTGCTTTTTGGTGAAGTAGGAGGCACTTTGGGACATGATTACAGCAAATTTCAAGTGCTGGGTCATTTCATGCCATTTTGGCATATTCTTATTTAGACCCCTATATTGACTGCATTGCATTGGTATAAGTGAGGTTTGGGCTACATCAGTAATTCATACTAGGGTTAATTTCACTAGACATCCTTAAACTATGACCAAGATTTTATATTGGTTCCAAACTTTAAAATGTTCTAGCCGAGTCATCATCTTGTATCAATCAGGTTCTTCCATCAACGTAGTCATTAGTTTAGGTGTTAACTACTAGTTCAAATTGGACATAAAATTTTTTAAAACACATGAATCAAATTGTAAACATATGTACTTATTGCACAGACAGATTGAACTTAACATGTTAAGAAAACCCAAAAGAAATAGGCGTCTTAAATTTTATTAGCATTGTTTTTTTTCTTAACACATAAAATTCAAACTATCTATGTGGCAGGTACACACACATTCACAATTTGATCCACGTATTTTTTTAAATGTGCTTTGCATTATATCCAAATTGATAGTTTACGCCTAAATTAACGAATAGATTAACAGACAAATCCGATGTGGATACTTTAAGGATTCAATTAAAACATTTTAAAATTGATAAACAAATTTAAATACTTTTGTGTACATAAATGTACCAATTAGACAGTGATCTCAAAATTGTCCATTTTGATGATACATACAATCTTTTAATGGTAGATAGAAATAGACATCATAAATTGTCAACAAATACATGTGATTTGTTCTCTAATTACAAACGTATTTGGACATAATCTAAAATGTAGCTCCCATGTGGACTGTCACCTTAAGGCTTAAATCACATTGATTCTAAATTTTGTGGCTTAAAAGTGATTTGTTTGGTACTTTCAAATTAAATGCAAAATATTTCAAAATTTATTATGTTTAAGTTTAAATAAATGATAGAATGTTAATAAAAATTCAAATAATGCAAATGATTTATCATTGTATCACCCCACTAATTGCTACTTATAAATAACAATAAATAAAGGTGCTTTAGAATATTAATGAAGGAGTCCAGCCTGCAAAATAATGCATATACATAATGGAAGTTTACAAATTTTCCATAAATGTTAATTCACTTAATTACAAAACAATGTGCACAAACATAATTATTCAAAGACAACAAACCATATGAGAAATAAATTATACAAGCCCCCAAATCAATCACTTTTTTCTAATTTAAACATATATTTTAAAAATTAATTAAATGGTCATATCTAAAAAGTTCAAAAAATTAATTTTTCTATAAATTTTGAATAAATACAAATTTAAAAACTAAAATATAACATTCCAGTTCGTGTGGTGTTAGGGTTATGGTTGCTTTGAATCAATAATTGATTAATGAATGTTGCCAACTCAATGTGCAATTTTAAAAATCCTACCAACATTGAACCTTCCTGCCTTCTTTTGATTAATATTTTTGGGAGATTTGTTTTTTTATCACTATTTTAAGAATAAATTGTTTTATGGCTCTTTGAATATTTTTATGTTGGGTTAGCTACATTACAAAATCTAACTAATAATAATAATAATTCATTGTGACGGTGGAGTTTGCATAATATAAGCATTATATAAGGCTAAAATATTTACAACTTCTACTAAATCCTACAATTTTTTCTTTTTTTCTCCTTTATTTCTTATCTTTTGTTTTACTTAGCGGCGGTGCTAATCTCTGGGCTGGTTATCGTCCGTTTTTTTCCCTTCCCACCAACTCTTTCTTTCTTTTTTCTTCTTATTCACTCCACATGTCTTCTCTCTTTTGCAGTTTGTAGATCTATTTTGTAAGTATTTTTATTGTATTCACAAGTTGTAATGGATAGATGACGATGTCTGTCGTTCACTAAAACTCCGTCGGTCACCAGTAGTTTTTATTGGAAAATGAGTGGCTTTTTGTCAACTTCTTAATCTGTTTCTGTTTTGAGAATATTTCAGAATAATAAATGATTTCATGAGTCAGTTTTGACCTGTGTTGTCTTAAGTTTTATATATTTTTTTGTTTGTTTTTCCATTGTTTAATAAGTCTTCAGTTTTAAAAGTTTTTTTTTCTGCTCTTGTAGCACGATTTTTAGTCTTGCTTATGCATGTAATCTTGGTTTTACAAGTGATTTTAGGATGGTTTTGTTGTAGTCTTCTATAGTTTGGTGAATGCTCGATTCTTTTGTCAATTTTTGCTCGCCGCTTTGGATCATCTAGGGCTGGTTTTCTTATCGTGTTAAGTGTTTGCAACCACTCTAGATATGTCGTGCTTGAGTTGTGACAAAACCAATTGTCAACATGTTATAATGTTCTATTGATGTTGAGGCTAAAGCCTTTGCTATGTTGATGGAGCTTGCCCTTCCCCATCTACAACGAATGTTTGCTATTTTTTTTCATTGAATTGTATGATTCTATTCATTGAATGGATTGATGAATTTACCTTTCAAAAAAAAAATATTTAGAAGTTTTTTTTGCTATAACTAAAATAGAAAATTATTTAGACTCAAAAAATATAAAATTATTATTTTTTCATATTACCCTTTTAGTTTGATAATATCCAAACTAATTACCCTTTTAATTATAATAAATAGATTGTGTAAATACTTGAACTCACAATAAAATATTTTTTAATAAGTTAATAAAATTAGAAATTGAAACATTTAAGATAAAATTACTAAAAATTAAATTGTCAAAATGCATAAATATTAAAGTTTTTTTATTGTTATGCCAAGTGGCCGGTCCATGATCAGGTCTAATCATAGTATCATACTCCACAATATGATGTAAGAAATTTTTTGTATTTACATAATTAGCATCAACCTAATAATATTTCAGTTCATAATTCAAATAGTTTATAGTTTTAACTATAAAACTTATATAAACTTAATTTAGAGCATGACTTATGCTAGATTATATCCCTTTTATAATACGTAAATTAAGTCAATAATAATATACAACCTTTATAAATAAGGTTTTATAAATTGTCTAATAACTTTCATAACACTTCTTACAATGTTTTTTATGAATAAGTATATTGTTTTTATGATATATAGCATAGGCATATAAATGAGTCATGTCCATACTACTTAGCCATATTTTTTATAAATAAATATATCATAACAATTTCAAACATTCATAGATGTTCATACTTATAATTTTTATAATTTTACTTGTGCAAAATGATTTTTAAAATTAGATATGGGTGTAATTATTTACATAGTTACTCCAATTCTCACCCCCTAAGAATTGGAAAGTATAATTAAAATGCTCCAATTACACCCGATTCGGTATGACCCATTAATTACAATGGTTTCTCAAATATGTCATCATTGTGTAATTATACCCAAATCTAATTACTAGGATTGTGTTTAGTAGTGCCTTTCAGAAACACTTTTGACATAAAAAGCACTTTTGAAGCAAAAGGAAAGCTAAACAAGCAACTTTTAAAGTGAAATTTTTGTTTCTCAAAAGCATTTTTGACAGCTTAATTACGTTTTTACTCCTCTAATACATAGTACTTTCTTTCTCTAGTTAATGACTTACACAATATTTAAAATTTATTTTTCATACTTATTTATTATTTTATAACATTATGTCTAAAATAAACAATTTATTTTTTAAAAATAAACCAAAATTTTTAAAAGTATTCTTAAAATTACTTTTCCAAATTACTGTTTAAAAGTGATTTTTAAACACTACCTTAGTAAATATGTAAAGGGTAAATGCACCTTCCAAACATGATTACAACCTTTCGACCCGAGAACATTGTATTATTGGCATCAGAGTTGGATTCGATCTTAAATAACACTAGTTCTCTCCCTCAATTATAATAAAAAATATAAAGATAATTGTGCTTTATATTAAACTTGAGATAAAATGTTTATTTTACGACAAATTTAAATAGAATTAAAATAGAATTAAATATAAACAAATACTAGAACTGAACCGAACCGATCCAATCGAAAAGGACCCAAGAAGAATGCCATGTAGAGAGATGACAATCTGGCATGATTGCCCCCATTGACATCCCTTTATATATTGCCAAACTTCTATTCCCCTTCCCCCTTCATCTTCACCTTCAAAGGCCTGCAATTTTGCTTTCATTACTCTCTGTCTCTCTCTCTATATTGTTCTTCAGACACAGCATCAATTACTCTCTGTTTCACGTTTCCAACAAAACCAAACCAAAGCCTGTCCTTGTTTCGAAAACACCAACACTGACCCTCTGTTTCTTCTCACCATTTTTTCAGCTTTTTGAACCCTTCTTTACAGAACCAAAACAAAACAAAACAAAAAAAAAAAACAGAAAAAAACATGTTTAGAGTGGAGAAAACACTGATGAGAGAAGAAAGATACAGGCATAAGAGAGATAACCCATCTTTCTCTTCTTCTTTACTCGATCAAATCTGTCGTTCCATCGATGATAATGATGGTATTAGCGACACCAAAAGTCAAGGCTTGAAATTCAATAGCAAAAAACAAGAGATTTGGGATCCCCAACGAGATTGTTTGATCGAGAAATGGATGGAAAACAAGGTTTCCGAGAAGAAAATTGCAGGGAAAAAACAGGGTCTCAAAGATTTCAAAAGGAAATCACATCATCATCATGTGAGTTTGTTTAGCTCAAGTTCTAGCTCATCGGATTCCAGTTCCGGTGGGTTTTTTTCATCATCCGACACTGAATCTTTGTATGGTTCAAAGACAAAAGCTCCATGTTTTGTTCCTCCACCATCACTACCAAAGCCTAAACCTGTCAGGACCAGCGTGTCGGCTCCTCCGGAGAAACTTGATGAAAGGTCGAAATCGAGAGCCATGAAAATCTATGGTAATTTAAAGAAGGTGAAACAACCCATTTCACCTGGTGCCCGTCTCGCCAGTTTCATCAATTCTCTGTTTACAAATTCAAAGAAAACCAAGAATCCAGATGATGATGATGGTGATGGTGATGACGAATACGATGAGAGAAAATTGAAGTCAAGCCAGGTTTGTTCGTCAGCTTCATCTTCGAGATCATGTCTAAGCAAGAACACGCGAGAAAAATCCCGCAATGGGGTGAAAAGAACAGTCAGGTTTTGTCCGGTGAGCGTCATCGTCGACGAAGATAGCAGACCGTGTGGACAAAAAGGTGTATACGAACAACAAGAGTCGAGGTTGCTGCCGGTTTCGGTTCCGACGGCGTGGAAAATCGGGAAATCGTCGTCGGAGGTGAAGTTTCAAGTAATGGAGAAGAGTAAGCGAGTGGAAGAAATGGCTAGGGAGATTATCAGAGAATATCATCAAAATCAGAAGAAAAACAGTCATTATGATGATGATGATGATGATGATGATGCAGGTAGTGAGTCGAGTTCGGATTTGTTCGAGTTGGATCACCTTGTTCTCATGGGAAATGATAGGTATAAAGAAGAGTTACCAGTGTATGAAACTACTCATGTTGAAACAAATCGAGCCATTGCTAATGGCTTCAAAATGTAATTAACTTTCAAACAAATATATAGTGAAAACCAACATTTTCAGCTTTAATTTCCTTTTCAATTAAGGTTGACTCAAATCTTTATGGCAAACTTTGGTGTAAATAGGATTAACCCATTTGATTTGGCATTTAAGTGAAATGAAATATGACAATGCTAGTAAGTTAAGCTAACATGTGAAAATGGAACTCGAAGGGGAGAAAAAGTAAAAAGGGAACCATGGAAGTTTGGGTTTTGTTTTTCTTCTGAAAAGTAAGAACTGAGGAATGGTTTCATTTTTTGATCATGATCTGAACTGAAGAGATACTGACTTTTCTTTAATATTAAAACACAGTGGGAACTGACTGAACAAGTAAAAAGAAAGATTGTAAATCTTAATGGCAAGCAAAATGAGAGGCAGAGAGAGAGGGGAGCTTTTGGTTTCTTTTTCATTATGAGGAATTGGAGTTGGACCCTCTCACTTGAAACATTGCATCCATCCTCCCCACACCCTTCTCTATTACCAAGGCAAAAAGGGTACTCTTTTGGCTTACTTATCTACAAACTATCCCTCCCGTTCAAGCATCTACCTCTTGTATGTGGATCTTTTAATAATATATATAACCCCATTTTTGTGACACCTTATACAACGTTCAAAAGATTCAAAATTTTCTCTTTGGATTGCGATGGAATAAACCCTTTAATATAAGCAAAAAGCATTCGTGTTTTCTTTTTGAAGAAAATGAGCCCATATTGAATTGAATTATGGAGCACTATTAGAAATTATTTGAATATAGTTGAGCTTAGAGAAAAGCTTAGCGTTGGGTTGTTTGATTACGTGTATAGGCTAAAGTGTAAATCTGAGAAGTAGACCGTAAAAAGTTGCTTCGTCCTTTAAGTCACATTGCTTGTGTAATGTAGTTGTCAATGTTTTGTTAGGCTTGAGTAAATGACATGTACATGGTAGTTTATCTAGTAGTATTGCATTTATTTGACCACAGAATTATGCTTGCGCCATGATGTCTTATATGTAATGTAAAGCTTGGGACTATGGATGTATGTCTTTAGATGCTTGGAAACCTAGGCTTAAGGTCATACTTTATGCATGGTATGGTGGTGAGATCTTGTGTGCTATGATCAAATATGCATATAATTGAATAATTTTTCCCATTTGATAGTTAGGCCTTAAAGGTAGGTTAAAGACTTTCCAAGTCATTGGTATGAGTTTCTTGCAAGTAAAGAAACCATACAATCCCTAACTTAGGATGTACTACACTTAGGTATCGATGCCCAAATTAGGGGTACCGATTCCTACAAACATTGAACCTAAAATAATGAATCAAGGGAGACATATATCGATACATTGTACCCAAATATCGATACCTCACAAGCCAATTGTCAAAATTGAAAAAAAAAAGGAGCCTAATTCTGATACCCATGCTTTGGGTATTGATATTTCAAGCTAGAATGTATTGATATCCTCCCTAAGGGTATTAGTACCATAGACTTACCTTCTAAGGTTAAGGAAGTTTTATGTAATTGAGCTCGAGTTTATGGTTATCGCTTATAGGTTGAAGGTTTAATAGATAGCAAAATCACTCTAATTGAAAAAAAGTCATTGTTTTACCATTAAGGTTACCAAAGATATCTCCCTTCATTGGTTGTAACACTGCGTAATTGAAACTGTAGTTAGTCTAGGCTAGGAGCGCTATAGAACTTTATCATAGAAATGTCATCAATCTCCATTTGGTCCTCTTCGTAACTCCCTTAATACTATTCAATAACATATCATTGGATGACGTCCTACCCTCTTTCGGTGAATCAATAGCCATGCCCCTTCACTAGGGAGATCTTCCTCTAGTAATAGACTTTCTTTGTCATCCTAACACACTCCTTTTTGGATTCAGCGGTTGCTCAACCTTGTCAAAAGAGAGTATTTTCGTTACTTTTAATTGAATCCACGCAATATAATTAAACTACAGAAAATAGAAATGTAACTCCAACAATATTGATGCACAAAAGAATCAATGAAGTTAGAATTGGGAATTAAAGATAAAAGAGGAAAAAAAGTTTACAACCTTAGATTGCAAATTGATCAAAAGATTCTTCCATGCGCACCTACCCTGTAAAGCACACGAAAGGATAAATATATATGTAATTCAAATGGAAGATAGAAAAAAATAAGAAGTCGGAATTGGGAATTAAAGGAGTTGAAATAATGGATCAAATCGAAAAGAGAAAAAGATTATGGCGTTAAATTGGAATTTGACCAAAAGATTCAACTCTATATATAAACTTACTTCACGTAAAGTAAAAAAAGAAAATATTAATTACGCCCAATTGTATTCAATATGAGATCTCTTTTTTTTTTTAAAAATAAATATTTAATCTCTTAAATAACACGAAACCTTAAAACTTAGACATCAAAGAATAATAATCCATCTCTAAAGTAACTTCTAAATCCTTCAACTTAAAAACTTGTCTACAAATTCTTACCTCCACAATTTTCGCTAAAACGGCCATAGTTAAATTGTGTGATCACTTCAATCGACATGTTTTAAGGTACATTACAAAACTAAGAAACACCTAGAAACATAATTTAACCTAAAAATATCCCAATAC
The DNA here is from genome assembly GCF_025698545.1 of Gossypium raimondii. Lineage (NCBI taxonomy): Eukaryota > Viridiplantae > Streptophyta > Magnoliopsida > Malvales > Malvaceae > Gossypium > Gossypium raimondii. The sequence goes on from NC_068571.1 coordinate 51,520,036, forward strand.
TATCCAAAAATATGTCACAAGGCCAGTTAAAAGGCGAGGTTATTATCTAAGCTTGAAGTTCAACTTGATGTTTGAGAGGGTTTGGACAAAATTATTAAATCTAAAAAATAGAATTGAGTAAAAAAATTAGGTTTGTTTAAAATATGTGACAATTTGGTCTCTAGTAGTCATCACCCTTTTTTTTTAATATTATAATGTATTATTTTATTTCACCATATATATTATATAGTTTATATCATATAAAAAGTAAATATATCATAATATCTAATACTATAATATAAAAATATCTTAAGTTGTCTATGTTTAAGATTCCAATAAAAGAACAAGTATGAAATGATTACATATTAAATTTTAAATTCACATAAATTAATTGTTATTTTTTTTTTAAATAGGGGAGGGACTAAAATATGATTCAATTAGACATTTATAAATACGAATAGACTTTGACGAGTATAGATTATGTTATTATCATACAATGATCTGACCTGACTATGAACACTTAAACCAAATACGTACATACCAAATCAGGTGTACGGCTTAAGAAATAGCATTTTTTAACAAGTAAACGAAAGTAATGTGTAAGAAGATATACATTTTATATAAACCAGCCAATTCTAACCTAAACTCAAAAATTTGATTCGATTAATCTGAATCCAAATTCAAATCTAATCCAACTTGATTTGATCATAAAAAGCTGCCAACCGGATTTTGAAATTGACTTGAACCTAAAATGGCCTAAACCCGTAATAAATCAAACCTAAAATGATCTAAAATAACATGAATAAATAATTAAAAATGACCTAAACTCAAAATAACCTAACTTAAAAAATTCGATTATCAAACTCAAATAAATTAAATAAAAAATCACCTAACTTTAAATCGAAATCACCTAAATTTAAACTCAAATTAATATAATTCAAAACTAAATTCACTTTAATGAATTGACATATCTAATCTCAAATCCATTTCAAGATTTATCAAGATAATGCATTATTCTCCTATTTAAGGGTTATAAATGGATTATGGAGATGATAAAATTAATATTAGAAAAATAGGTGACATTAATTCAATATAAATGCACTCTTTTATTGGGAAAATTGGGGTTGTTTTCATGCAAAATTTAAAGAGGTGAATGGGACCCAAGGAAGTAAGATAGAAGGAATCTTACAAAATAGTTATGGACATGATTGAATATGACAACCAATAAAATTTGTTTTGATAATTATACCATGCTTTTCAACAAAAAAATATATATACTTACGAAAGATATCATCATGTAGCTTTAAAACAAAGCATATAGTACTATACTAAGTATCAAAAATCATGCTTCACAATGACGACGCACGTTCAATTTCTTATAACATGTATTTTAAAATATTAAGGTCACTAAAGGATTTTTAAATTAATAATAAAAGATGCCCTAACTGTTACACCAAATTCTTCTTGCCCACCTAAAAGAGACTATTATTTGATATATTAAAGATGGTAACACATGTTTCTATATGGAAGCTAATCAAGTTGCAAATCGAACTTAATCGAAGACCTTGTCAATGATAAGCTTAAAGGATTGTTCAAACTAATCAATGTAGTTAAAAAAACATTATACATCAAATAATAATCTTAAATAAAAATCACGATCGATCTTTTTTACATAATTTTCATTTATATAAGTATTAGGATTTGGTACATTCACACTAAACTTTTTTAACTCCACAAGCATAGTTAAAAAAATTCTTGGGTCCCTTTATTTTTATTTATACATTATTAATTTTATTGCATCTTATAGGACATTTGTCATAGCACAATTCTGCTTGTGGAGTTTAAAAATTTCATTCGAACATTTTCTCTATATGAATATAAAAGAGTAATTATTTGACCGCCTGTGGATTTTTTTAGACTTCACAAGTAGGTTAAGGGTGTGACTTGTGTCACATTTATTTATATATATTTTTATTTTTTACTACACCTTATAATACATCATCAAATCCTTAACCTACTTGTGAAGTCTCAAGTAATTTAATATAAAAATAGTAGAAGAAAAAATATCATTATATTAATTTTCATTACTTTGTTAAAGAATGATTTGTAAGTAACTTTTTGAACAAATTGGTGTCAAATTAACTTGTGACACTAACTCGATTAACCACATTGTATATACTAAGTGCATCCATTATATGAGTGGAGATTTTATGTAACAAATATATTTATAAATAATTGATGCGAAAAAACAAATGAGACTTTAGTTAAAATGTTGAAAATCATGTTGTCTTAGTTTCAAATCTCATTATGGGTGCGTTTCTTTAAGCTTCATATTAAAAGACATAAACATACCCTCGTAGTAATATTTCTTAATTTATAAAAGGAATGGGTTTTTGAGTTAGCACCTTGTTGATGGGTGACACCAACTCAATCAAACACTTAAATAATACTAGAAATCATATCACACACATATGCGTGTGGAAACCACAAATTAAGAATACAAATGTGTATTTACAAATAACATATAATAAATAATGAAATGTATGAAATATATACGATATTAAAATTTTTAAAATAGATTAAAGTTTATCATTGTGTGTTGTCGTCAATATTGAGTTAGTGTCGAGTTAACTTATGATACCGGCTCAATCAAATACATTATTAATATATACAATTGATGGAAGTAATAAAGTGTGCATAACAATATTAAAATGTATAAAAATATCAAAATAAAGCTTTAATTGAGTGGTAAATTAAAAGTTTTACTATCCCAATTGGTTTGGGTTTAAATCCTACTATATGTATATTTTAAAGTATCATCGAATTATATAATCTATTTTAATTACGAAAGATATTTCTATAATTTCCCTAATAAAATTGGTGGCCCGATTAAAAGTGACACTAACTCAATTAGAAACGTAAATAATACCATGTATATTTATTCATTCAAGCTAGTGAAGCGTTCTTGATGGACTACCTTTCTTGACTAAATTTTAACATTCAAATCATTCTAAAAAAAGAATCCAATCATAAATAAGAGAGAGAGACATTTATAGTTTAAATTTTACTTTTGGCAACCTCCAAAAACTTGGTAAGATGAAATTGAATAATATCATAGATTAGAGATAATGACTCTTTAACCAACTTAAACCTATTCTCATGTTAAACAAAATCATGCTCTTAAGCACATTACAACCATAAAATACATATAGGGTTTCAACTTTCAATTATATTAATTAATGTAATAGACCTAATAATGGCCTATATAAAGCAAATAAAAACACACCATTCGTACTACGTGACAAGCATGCAAAGAGTTTTCTTTTTTCTTTTGGGCCTTACTCTCCCGCTCATATGATGAAGAATCTCTCACTTAGTCAAAATCTACTAATAAACAAGGCGGGCGGCAGTGGATGTGTAACTTATTCCAAAGAATTATTGTCATGTCCTTAATAGTTCCTTTTTTCTTTTTCAGGCTGTACTTTACAACAAAAGCTTTTTGATCCATTACTTAATCTGTGGAGATTAAGATTTGAATTAAGTTATTTACAATTATGTGAGCTTAGGGTTTTATATATTATTGTGGGGTTATAGCTTCATTTTGTTGGAGAATTGTGGACGCTAAGTGGGGAAGAAGTTGCTGGCAATGATAATAATTATATATTATAAGCTAAACCTACCCATACTTGACCTCTTTTTTTATTTTTGGTACATAACATCACCTAAAACCAAGTTTTGGTTTCTTTTGAGTTAATTTTCTTAATGCACTCTTGGCTGTGTCTAGTTTTTCTAAAGCTTCATCATGTTCTCTCTTCTCATTAAACTTGACCCACGTACATTTGTAGTACTTTTTCGTATTATAATTAGGGGTGATATTGAGAAAATTAAAATTATAAAAATTTGAGAGGTTAAAGTTAAAAATCTTGTGTTAAATGAATTTAAATTGAATTATTAGATATTGAGTGGCGTCAAAACGACGACGGTCTCATTTAATTAAGACGATTAAGGTTCTAGTAATCCATTGCTTAGTGATGTTTAAATGATTGGTTCGATTAATAATCAACTTGAATTACCTTATCCAATTTTATCAAAAACGAATCGAAAATTCAATTAATTTTTAATTAACTTAAATTTCTATATTTTTGTTATATTTTAATTTTATTTATTATTATTTTTCTTTGGCCAATAGTCCATTACCACATACCATATTTCCATATGTTAATTGGGTACATTCTATTGCGTAAATATTAAATATATTTATTATATTTCGATTATTTAACCGAATTAATTAATAATTAAAATTTTAATTGATAATCGAAATTTCAATAACCTTAATCTAAACATAAACCCTTAATAGCAAATACCCATACTTGTTTTGTTTTGCTTAGATACGTCCAAATCAACCATCCTCAATTAAATTACATTACATTGGGGACAACTTTTACCCATTGGTGTAGATAAGTTAAAAGTTAAATTTGATTAGACAAAATGATGACCTTTTTAAGGCTTAAACTAGCTCCCATCAACCCACCAAATTTTGACTGATTCATGTATTTTGGAGTTAAAAAACAAAAAAACCCACTATTTTCTTGAAAGGATAATCATAGAATATGGTAATTAATAGCTTCAAGTTTCAAGTTTGTCTCCTAGAAAAAGTTAGACACTGGGGGAAATTGGGTGTTTTCCATTTTGGTCTTTGGAATAGGAGACAAATAGTTACCTCATGAGCTTCAATTTCATTCATGAATCATGATAATGATATAGGGTTAATTCAAACAAATATCCCCACATTATAGTTTAACTCTTAAATTGGTTTTTAAAATATTAAAATGTTTCAATTGAATCTTTAAATGGAAGTATTGTTTTAATCTGGTCTTTTTATTAGTCTAACTACAAATCTAATATTAAATATTAGTTCGATTTAACGTGTTTGAAAATATTTATTAATTTATGTGTTTAAAACAGGAACCATGCATGATCTAAGCTTTTTTAACACTACTAGACTAATAAAAAATCAGATTTCAGTAGAAACGTTTTGAATTTTCAAAGGTGAAATTTAAAATTTAACCAATAATTTAAGGATATTGAACGCCGTTAACCCTTTTTATTTATGTAAATGATGAAGTTACTTAGTTGTTACGATGAGTTGCAACTTAATAAGCGTAAATAATGAAGACAATCGATTTAGTTACGTAATTCAATTCAATTCTACGTTTACATAGTCTTATTCAGAGAGTAACTCGTTTTAATTTTTATTGTATAAAAGGTAATTTAAACTTCTCGCATTCTTATTGGAGCATTATTCTTATAAAATTGTAATAAAAGAATAGTTTAGTACAAACAGCTAAAACTGTAACATAAAAAGGATTGAGATAAATGGTGAATAAAAATTACTCTCAATAAATGAATTACCTTAAAATAAAGATAAAAGGAATGAGATAAATAGTTATAATCTCAAAGGGATCAAATCCGATCTTCACAATCAATATCAATTTTTGAATTACAACCCAGATTTGTGTTGACAAAAGAAAGTACTATATATATATATATATATATACAAATCATCCATCAATGCAAGACCAGTAACCCTTCATCATATCCAGTATATCAGATTCGTATCCTCCAAAAACTGACAGATTATTCTTATAAAAGAATAAAAAGCATTTCCGTCTCAGCTTTACATAAGAGTATGAGGGAAGGCCACAGTTGTAGGTCAGAGTGGACCGACTCTCACTCGGCTAAGGTTACACCATATAAGGCCATATATGAAATTGTGGTCCACAGCACCTTTTGAGGGGCCAACTTCTTTTACTTTTTATCCAGTCTTGCCTCTTCATCTCGTTGATGTCTTTCGCGTGATGGATTGGGTTTAGAGACAACTTGCGAGATTCATGGATGACAAATGTGAAGTAAGGAGTGTTGGAGCTTGGATACTCTCAAATGCTTAAGTCGGCAAATGGTGTGGTAGGAGTAAGGAAGCAAGATAGAGTGGGTGATCATCGGTTGGCCAATTGGTTTGCCTAGTTACCCGTTTATTGGTGATGCAACCTTAACGGTTTAAGATGCTTTCATACAAGAATATTGATTTTAGATAATTTACTTGTGGTTCTTGACTCTCTGATCGACAATTATAACATATTTATTGATTAAAATCAAGTTTAGAACTTTGAAAGATAAAATAAATGATTGGCATTGATTTTTTTTTTCTATTTTAATTATGAAATAGTATATAGAGTGCACCAAAGAAATGGGCATTGATAAATACAAGTTTCTCATATACCCAAAATTTATGTCTCTCTTGGGCTTGGCCACAATTCTGATTTCTTTGTTGTGGGGTTTTTTCCTTCTTTTATTCCTACTTTGTAACATCAAAGTTTTTATTTTAAAGCACACTTTCCTTTTCAAAATTATAAAATTTTAATTTTAATTTCGAAATTGTAAGTCAATAAAATGATTTAAAATTTGTATACAATTTAAATATGATCTTCTAAAAAAATTTAACTTCAATTCTTTTTTTAATCTTAAATTTGTGTATCGTGAATAAAAATAATAATACTTCATTTAAGGATGTAATATGACTTGATCCCCTCCCATGAAAAATGGAGTATTTTTGGACAACACTCACGATAAAAGAGATTAGTGAGACGATGAACACCTTGATTTCGAGAAAAAAATATGACTAGATGTATGGGAAAAGCAAGAATAAGGTTGGGCAGGCTGAAGGAAGCTTCTTCATCAGGTGGAATGGAATCTAAAACCGGGATAGGGGAGTGAAAGAAACACACCACTTCCCTTTTGTCTCGTTGCTTCGCTTCCACCTCTACTGTCATAATAATAAAATAACAGATTTAAATATTAAAGCTCAAAATTGATTATTTTTATTTTTATTTTTAAATATTTAACTCAAAATTCAAAAGTCAAAAATAGTGGTTTTAATTTTAAATTCCTTTTAAACTATAATTATTAAATAAATAGAAGGTTCCATCTCTATGTACAAAAAGAATTAATAAATTAAATTAAAGGTTTAATTATCCTCTAAGTACATGTATTCTTCATATATTTAAAATTTAGCCTCTCTATTTTGATTCTAAGGAAGTGAGTTTCTATATTTTTCTATTTTAACAATACAAATCCAATCATTAGTATTGTTAAAAATCTTAGTTAATTAAATTCTTTTCTTCTTACATGGCGTTATCATGTCAATATTTGTTTATTCCAAAATGACACACAAATAATTTTAGCAAATTTTTTAAAGATAATAATAATTGGACCTAATTTTAAATTTAAAAATAGAGAGATTTAATTCCTAAAATAAAAATAAAATGACTAAATTACAAATCTATAAAGAATATTAAAACTTGAAACATATCTTAACCTTATGAGCATAAACCAATCAAACCAATAGTATAGTATAATTAGGGTGTTCAAATGGTTAATCGATCCGAACTAGTATTAACGAATTTTTAATCCTTTAACCGTTAATTGAATAAAAAATTTAAGAAAAATTACAGAACCAAATATTTCGATTAATTTGGTCGGTTAACTGGATTAATCGAAATTTATATGTTTTATTTTATTTTTGGTTAAAACAAGTACAAAATATATAAAATAAATAATTAATAATAATGTTCATTTGACCAAATTAACCGAATTAATAATAGTCTAATACATATAATATATAATATTATTTATTAAGTTCCGATAATTTAATTAATTACCTAATTTTAAATCGAATTAACCGTTAATCGAAATTTTAGATCAATTACTCAACTGATTAACCAAATTATATCGAAGATTTCAGTTTTAATATAAAGTTTTATCTCTCCTCGTATTAAAAAATTTTCTTGGAAAGTCCTGGAATTTTTAAAGTTTAAAATAAATTATCACCGTCCCAAATCGAACCTTGGGAAACTTCAACATTTAAATTTTCTCTGTATACTTGAAAAGTGTGCTCTTTCTGTTTACTAAGATCAATATATAAAGTTGTAAATTAATGTATCTAAAATAAAAATGGATAGAGATTGCTTTAAAATGGTCAAATTTTGCTATTAACCCCTGTATTTTGTGTAAATTATGGATCTAATCTTATATTTGGATTTGATTAATGTTAGTCTCTAGTCATGATAGAATGGTGTTTGGTTAAATTTTGCTATTAGTCTTATACTATGTGTGAAGTTATAGGTTTAGGCTATGTTCTCCAGTTAGATTATTATTAATCATAATATTTTTAAAATTTAAAATTTTGGTATTGATTCAAATAAGGACCTCTATCGGATTTTTGTAAAAGTAGAAAACTAACATAGCATTATAAATAGAATAAAATGTTTGGAATATTAGATTCTGAAAATAATATAATAGTTATTATATGATTAGAATTAAAATATTAAACTTGAGAAAATATAAAAACTAAATAACATGATCATAATTAATAACAAGTAATTCATAATAAGGTTAAAACCTGCAACTTATGGTGACAACCCATAAAGCTGATGATGAGAATATTCACATGATCAAGATATCCATGCTCCATTTTTTCACAAAAATTAAAATAAAAAATAGGAGGGGTTCAGAGAATAGAAATTGGAAGTTCTATAAAACTAAAAAAAAGCAGCCTGAAGGAAGAAAAACAACGTCTTTCTGTCTTTCTTGTCAGCTAGCTACAGGCGAACTCATCTTCCTTTCATTAATTAAATGGTACTCCTCCATCTACCCACGACAAAAGCTTACTCCATAGTCAGAACATTTTAATCTGAATCTTACTTTCAGAGTGTTCTTCTTTTTTGTTTTACCTTTGGGTGTTTCTTACAATGTCTTTTGGTATCTTGTCATTGCTTTAAGTTGTGTAGCGGAGCTTCTTGTTTTTTTTTACTATTTCTGGGTATCCTGTGGAGATTTTCTTCTTCTTTTTTTTTTCCTTGAAAACTTTTCTGGTAATGGACTAAAAGCCAAAAGGTCAATGGGCATTCAGATCTTTTGATTCTCTCTCTATAAGTTTCCATTTCTGTTCTTAAATATAAATCTGATCCTCTGTTTAAATCTCCTACCAGGTGTTTAATGAAAAGCTAAAGACATGGCAGATAAGAAAGAAGAAGTGTTGATTAATGTTTCCAACGAAGAAACTCCCAAAGTGTCGAAAGAATCGGAGGTATTAACCCCTAAACACACTGCAAATAAACCACCAAAAGTCCCAAATGCAGGTAATGAGTCTCACCTTACTCGAAGAAGATCATTTACAAAACCCAAATCAAGATTTGGGGAACAATCTTATCTCATTGAATCTGATCAAATGGAAGAGACTAACTTAGCTACTCAAGAACAACTTGGTTCGCCATATAGACATTCCTTCAATAAGGCCTCCCCTAATATTAGGACAGATTCTAGTGTGTCAAAAACATTTTCAATGACCTCTAATGGAGAAAAAGAATATGAAGAGATCATTAAGAAAGTTAAACTACATAAAGAGAAGCTTAAAGGAGTGAAACCCAAGGTTGTGTTTGAGGTAGTTGTGTTTTTGATCCTATTGGGATGCTTAATAGCTAGTTTAGCTTTAGATAAACTGCAAAAGACACAAATTTGGGGTTTGCATATTTGGAAATGGTGTGTGCTTGTTATGGTTATATTTTGTGGTATGTTGGTTACTAATTGGTTCATGCATTTGGTTGTTTTCTTGATTGAGATCAACTTTTTGTTAAGGAAGAAAGTGTTGTATTTTGTTCATGGTTTGAAGAAGAGTGTTCAAGTGTTTATTTGGTTGAGTTTAGTTCTTCTTACTTGGACTCTATTGTTTCTTGGCATTGAGAGATCGAAGACTGCCACGAAAATCCTCGATAAAGTAACATGGACATTAGTTAGTGTTCTTATCGGATCATTTTTGTGGTTGTTGAAGACTTTGTTGTTAAAGCTATTAGCTTCCAATTTCCATATGAACAAGTTCTTTGACAGAATACAAGAATCAGTGTTCCATCATTACATACTTAAGACCCTTTCCGGAACTCCGTTTATGGAGATCGATGGGTTTCAAAGATCACCTACGCATTTGACTGTTAGCAAAAACAAGAAAGGTAAAGAAGCAAAAGCGAAAAATGTGATCGACATGGGAAAAGTCCATCAATTGAAACGAGAAAAGGTTTCATCTTGGCACATGAAGGTGTTGGTAGATGCTATCACGAATTCAGGGCTTTCAACGATCTCCAACACGTTAGACGAAAGTGTTTACAAAGAAAGTGGTGAACAAGCAGATAAAGAGATCACTAATGAGGAGGAGGCACAGTATGTTGCTCATCAAATTTTCTCGAACGTGGTCTGTCATGAGAGTAATCAAAATTGCCAGTGAGAATATCAGCTTTTTCTTTAGGCTTCTAGTAATTTTTGTTTTTTCCTTTTCCCTTACGATATGCTCTTTATGGTCAGTTACATCGATGAAGATGATCTCTTAAGGTTCATGATCAAGGAGGAGGTGGAACTCGTGTTTCCATTGTTTGAAGGATCAAGCACTGGAAAAATTGACAGAAAAAGTTTCACTAACTGGGTGGTAAGAGCACTTATATGAAACTATATAAACACATATATACATACACACACGCACGCATATGTGAATTTGATGCAAACATAATATCCTGTTGTAGGATTCTTGGTCAACATGCTTGCTTTTGTTATTTCATACAGATAAAAGTTTACCAGGACCGGAAAACGCTAGCACATGCTTTGAGCGACACCAAAACAGCCGTAAAGCAATTGAACAAACTTGTAACCGTTGTCTTGATTATCGTTACCGTTGTCATATGGTTACTTTTGATGGAAATTGCAACCACAAAAGTGCTTTTGCTCCTTTCTTCACAGCTTGTAGTTGCAGCCTTTATGTTTGGAAACACCTGCAAGACTATTTTCGAAGCTATTATATTCGTATTCGTGATGCATCCGTTTGATGTAGGTGATCGTTGTGTAGTTGATGGTGTTCAGGTAATTGTTTGAAGGGGTTGTTCCTGTATATATATATACATGCATGTCTGGTAAATATTACTAACTATGCTTATCACTTGGTAACTGACAGTTGCTGGTTGAGGAAATGAATATTTTAACGACCGTCTTCTTGAAGCTCGATAATGAAAAGGTGTACTACCCGAATTCAGTTTTGGCTACAAAGCCAATCAGCAACTACTACCGAAGTCCAGATATGGGTGATACTATAGAGTTCTCCATTGATTTTATGACCCCTGCAAAGACAATAGGCAGGCTGAAAGAAGAAATAAAGAAGTAAGATCAGATTTGTAGCATGTTTATAGAACATATTTCGAACATTACGAGTCGATTTTGGCTATAGAATTTATGTTCTTTGTGTCTTACCAGGCATTTGGAGGCCAATACCCTATGGCATCCTGGCCACCTAGTGGTGGTGAAGGAGATCGAGAACGTTAATAAATTAAAGATGGCTCTCTTTTGTACACACACAATGAACTTTCAGGACTTCAGAGAAAAGAACAGGCGTAGAACCGAGCTGGTTCTCGCGTTGAAGAGAATTTTCGAGGAGCTGGGTATAAGATACAATCTACTCCCCCAACATGTGAATTTCAACCAAGTCAACCAAGACAGGCCCGGCACAACGTATGCAATCAACTAATCAGTTTTGCTTGTTGCTCAAGAATCTTCTATAGGATAGGTAGGCATGCCCATTTTATTGCCCTCTTAACATGGGTGAGCTGAAATGCAGTTGGTAGCTAGAAGTATACATCTATGGAATGGAAGAGTTAAGACCAATGCTATGTAGGGTTTTTGTTTCGCTTCAAGTATTGAGTAGGATGAATGAATGCTTTTTAACTTTTGACAAGTTTTGCTTTGATTTAGAGTGGAAAGTTTCTAGCAATACATCTGGCATGGATTCACATTCCTTAGATTCGAACTTAATTATGATATGAAACCGATTCGATCAACTATTATTCTACATGATTTTATTATAATTGTCAAAAATCCGAATTAAAACCGTCTCAAACCCAAATTGACCTGAATCCGCAAGTTTAAAACAACTCGATCTAAACTCAAAATAATTGGAACCCAAATCCTAAACAAAGGATCTCAGCAAAACATTAATTCATGCAGAGCCATCCAGTAATTGTCCTGCTAATGTATATTAGTGTTGAAGAACATAAAAGGTAATATAAACTTGGTTGGGGGAACAACTGCTTCATACTCTTTCTTTTCTTTAGACTCTTCTTCATCCTTTGGAGGGTGGATGGTGACAAGATCCGGCAATGGGGTCATAGGGCCCTGCTTGCCCTTAGGATCCCAATCAAGCATGATTTTAACTTTGATACCCAGCACACCCTGAAAATATTTCAAACAGAACACCAATGTCTTTCAGGTAACTATTAAAGGAAAACATGAACAAAAAACAAACAGATAACTTTCATGTTACAAAATCTTAACATCAAATCTCTTAGTTGGATAATAATAGAAGAAAAAAGCCACCTAGAACTGCATTTTAACTGACATGTCTAAGAAGGACGTGTCTAACGGCAGAATCAATATATTTCTTGACAGGATAACCAGAGGATATCATGTAACCATCCTTGAACTTCATAGACTTAGCACGCTGGGCACGGAGCTTTCCACTCACAATGACCTAGCTGCATAATCATAAAATAGATCAGTAATAAACAAGGCTTAATTCACGATTTGGCTTCTGAATTATACTCATTTTTCCATTTTGGTACCTAATTTTTTTTGTCCTAATTTGGTACCTAAAGTATTTTTTAGTTATATTTTTAAGTAAGTTTTTTACAAACATTAAAAGAATCTTATAATCAATTAAAAACACCACGTGACGTCTTTATGTAAAAATTAATATTTTTTTCTTAAATGTATATACACATTAAAATTATACAAAAATAAATATATAAAATTCAGAAATATATATATAAAATCTAGAAAAAATATAAATTATAAAAATTATACAAATAAAATTTACAAAAATTAGGATAATTGAAAATAAATTAGTTGAAATTAATAATATTATTATAAAATTATAAAAAATTGTAATTTTAAAAAAATTAAAATAATTTTTATAAAATTATAAAATATATAATTCTAAAATTCTAAAAATTATTTAAATTTCAAGTTCTACTTTTAGCAATTACTTAAATTTAAATACATTTTTAATAATTATAACATTTCCCAATTTGTATATATTATTTTGACTTTTAAAATTTTAAATTATATATTTCTCTTATATATTATATATGATTTTTTTACATTTTTAATTAATATATTATATATAATATTAAGAAATAAAAAAAAAGACACAATGTGTATTCTAATAGTGCCACGTGGCCGGTCAATGCCCTGATCAACGTCGGTCAAAATTGGTTAACGGCCAGGCAATTATTAGTCAAAGTAAAAAGTGTTTTGGTTGACCGAAGTTGATAGACTATTCACTAGTGTTGACTAGCGTTGACCGGGCATTGATCGATATTGACCGAACATGTGGCACTATTAAAATACACTACTTGTCTTTTTTATTTTTATTTTTTTAATAATATATGTATTATATTGATTAAAAATATAAAAACCATATATAATATATAAAAAATGAAAACATTTTTATAAAATTCTAAAATACATAATTATAGATTTTAAGAAGTCAAAATAGTATATACAAGTTGGAAAATGTTATAAAAATTAAAAAGGTGTTTAAATTTCAAGTAATTGCAAAAATACCTTTTGTAATAATATTATTAATTTCAACTAATTTATTTTTAATTTCTGTATTTTTGTAAATTTTATTTTTAATTTTTTTATAAATTATATGTTTTTTTCTAGATTTCACATATATATTTGAATTTTTATATGTGTATTTCAATGTGTATACACATTTAATAGAAGAAAATATTATTTAAATACCTTTTAGAATTTTATTTTATATTTTGTAATAATATTATTAATTTCAACTAATTTATTTTAAATTATTGTATTTTTGTAAATTCTATTTTTAAATTTTTTATAAATTATATGTTTTTTTCTAGATTTCACATATATATATTTGAATTTTTATATGTGTATTTCTATTTTTATATTTTTAATGTGTATATACATTTAATAGAAGAAAATATTTGTTTATTTACACAAAGACACCATGTGGCACTTTGTGATTGGCTATAAGATTTTTTTTAATGTCTGTCAAAAAATGGACTAAAAAATATAACGAAAGCATACTTTAGGTGCCAACTTGGGAAGTGATTGATACTTACCAAATTGGGACAAAAAAAGTTCAATGGCCAAAAGTGATTGATAATTAAAGTTGAGGTCAATTTTGATTTGAATTTATAAGTTATAAATAATATTTTTTATATAAAATATTTTTTTAGATTAAAATTATAAATTAAGAAAAACAGCACACGTATGACATTGTTGAATTTGATTTAAATAAAATGTATTTTATAGATAGAAAATTGAATCAAATCCAATAAAGCTTAAATAAATTTAATTAAAATACTATGACATAAATCGATTTTTGGAATTTTAGGTTTTCTTCAACCTTAAGCTCTATTTGGTAGAGTGGAAAATGAAAAATTGAATGATAGAAAAATAGAAAGATGAAAATGTATAATTTTTCTTTCTATAAAATGCTTGTTAGAAAAGATTAGAAAATTGAAAGAAAATAAAATATTTAAAACATATAATTTTGAACTAACGTACATATCTTTCTTGATTTCTCTTCTATTATGGTTCCAATTTGAAATGATAGAGTTTTATGCATCACTATGGGAAATAATTCTCTCTCTTTTCTCTTCGATTTTCTCACTTCTTTTTTCTTATCAAGCACGTTCAAATTTTATTTTCTTCTCACTTTTCCATTCTCTCCCATTTCCAATTTAATCAATTAAATTGTACGAAAGTAAATTTACTTTTTCGAGTAAGAAAAAATATTAAAAGTACTTTTGTAAAAAAATTTTAATAATTATATTAGGAGTGATAAAAAACTTGCCAAATAATTTTCATTATAAAAATATTATTATTTTCTTAAGAAAATTGGTGTTGAGTTTAGCCAAACTTAGAAAGGAATTTTTTTATAGCTACTAGTTTAATGTCTAAAATGGCGTCAACTAGGGTGTGAACTTTTTTCCCTACAAACTTGTGCAAACTTGAAAATAGGCTAACTTCTGCAATACCTTATATAAGTTGTTGATTTAAATTGTTTCATACGTGGGATGCCATGTCAACTTGTTATTTATATAGATATTACTCACTAAAAATTCAATTAATAGACAAAATCCAAAACTAGACTTAGAATGATTCAATTGGAGAATATGAACTAAATCTACAACTATACACACAATACAAGACTAGTAATTAAATTTAACAAAACATATTTAACTATTATTGTTAGAGTCAAGACTAAAATTTTAAAATTTGAAAAGTACAAGGACTAATAGCATAATTTAACCTTGAAAATAAATTTGAACCATTAAAACCTGTCAACTCAGCATCTATTTATAACCTTGAATGTGAATGTTGGATATGGTTGAAAACTGATATCCTCGTCTTCATACCCAAAAATGAATCCAACACAAGTACTAGACACAGAGTATTTTAAAAAAGAATATAAAAAATCGGAACTATCATAATAGTACATCTTGTGCCAAGGGAGATGAAAATATGGTCTACCTATGCAGATATCCCCTAACAGAGGGGAAATTATCTATTACAATGGTTATTGAAAAAACTGAACATACTAATCCTTATTTTCTTTTGTATACTTTCTAAAAATTTTCACCAGCAAAATGCAGGACGATAAGTAAAAGCTAAAAGTCTGAATGATATAAACAAACTAGACTCGAATGTGTTATGGGAGTGCGGCAAAGTGGGCATTCGGGTTTCTCGTTGCACCATTCCATGATGCAGTTCCTACAGACGGTTCACGATATATGAATAAATTTTTGCAGTCTCTTCTTCTAACATGGAATCTACATCTAAGATTCATTTGACAATGAGGGAAAAGAGAAGTACCAGCAGAATACATGACCGCATGGTGTAGCCGTCGGGTGTTGTCGGTTACTTAGGCATAAGGTGCATTTGCTGACAACACCTGTTGACTGAATTGCAGCAAAAGAAGATTTTGAGCATTATATGTTATCATTTGGCAAAGTGCAAGCAACCAAGATGTTGTTCATAGTACTTTAATAACCCAAAATAAATAAGCTTCTAATAATGAATAGGTAAATTAAATCAAAGCTAAGAAGTTTAAATATTTAAAGCAACTTGCTCGGGGAAGAGCTTTTAGATTTTAGGGTTTATCAATGATACAGTCCTTTTCATATGAGATCAGTGTTCCATAATGGTTTTAAACCTTCAATAAGTTGCACCTGCCAATGATTAGTAACACGAATATTTTATCGTTAATCTTGCCTAGTACTTATGATGTCTTAATCTAGCACTTTCCTACAATGAATATGGCAATAAGAAATAAAAATGGTAGGGGATGATAATAACGAAATACATAAACAGAATATTCAGTGATAAACTCGATAATTTACCTCTGAAGTTGATTCACCAACCCAGCTACCCCGGTCAGCCTCCGTTGGTATCAAGTTGCCTTCTTCATTTAACAGAGGTAAACCTTGTCCTACATGCCCAAACAACAATGTGTCACACAATACATGCTAATCTCCCATGGCACAACTGCTTGAAATGAGGATAATAAAATGTCTTAAATATCGATTTCCCAGTGAACATAGTAGGTTTACTATCGGCTATCTCAAGAGCTTTACTAAAAACTAATAAAGCCAAGAGATATACCTTTTGTACAATTAACTTGACATTCATTCTAGCAATAATCCAAAAGGTTCAACTTATAGGCAAGGAAGCAAGATGAGGTTATCAGATTATAGGTTAACCATCAAGCACTTGGCCATTGACACAATATAAACTTTTCATCTTGAAAGCTGCAAGTTTACAAAAGCACTACAAGGAAACTTGTTGCAAATTAACCTGTTGGATTTTGATGAGACCCTAATGAGGTTTGATGAATTGAACTTGTAATTGAAGATAAGTTGCTGCGCCGCAGACCTTCAGCGGCAATGATGCATAGCTGAATTAAGAGGAAAATCCCCAGGATTTGGTACCTGTAGTTGAAGGCAGCCAAAAATTTTATTATCGATATTCAGCACACCCAAACTTTTCCTCGCATGATGTTGAGCTCCAAACATGTAAAGAAAGATGTTGCATCAAAGCAAACAAGTAGAAAACCATATACCTGGGTCTTTGATTTGATGGCTTCCCAATGAACACATAGCGAATACCAGCTGCTCGTTTGGATATATGATAATAGAAACCTACCAAGGTTGTCAACGGAAAATTAATAATATTAAGATGACTGAAGTTCCATTTCAAAAATTTATTAGTAACTATAGATGAGTAAGCTCTAAATACCTTCAAAGTAGAAGAACATGAGGTTAGCACGTAGAACCCATTGCAAGAATTCACGAGCTATAGGCAGCACCTGCATGCAACAGCACCAAAATATATCCGTCTAAAGGACTAAATCAACAATGAAAGAACAACACTAAAAGAATTAAGTTGTGCTAGTAAGAAAGAGCCCTAGAGAATGAACAAAAGTAGTTTTCTATAAGTGAAAAGAACTCTTTCAGAAAAAAAAAAGAACATGATATTCATACTGCTGGCCATCTCTGAACTGCACGTAAACACATTCCACGCAGTTTCTCTTTCAACCTCGACAGTGCAGATACTGATGCAGTAGACTCTGAGGGTAATGAAATTTCAACGCCTGTGGATGACTCTACTTGACTCCTCTCAGAACCACTGTTACTATAGAACTCATCAGACTGCAAATCAGCAAGGGTTATACCACGGGACGCAATTCTAGAGCTGCACAAAGGAAAATTCAGACATACCCTCAAATTCCGATAAACATAATGCTTCTCCTGTTATCAACAAAAAACGAAGTACCCAAACAGTAAAACAAACATGAAAAGGGATGAAAAAGCTTCAATTTAAACCTAATTCTTTCGGCAATGTAAGGAACTGCAGTCTGATACACAATAAAGAGAGCACGTCTAGCAGGTGTTGGGGAAAGGCCATGAGGTCCAGCAACCTTAAAATAGAAAACACCATATCAAGCCATTCAGAGAATAAATTCAGATACATATTTTGAGCAATAAATAATTCATTTCTTTTCTTCAAAATATATCAAACCTGAGTTATATCACAGTATTCTTCTCCTAATGTTTGCTGCCCAGAACCTGTTGTTAAAACATAGTAAAGCATTTGACCTAGGAGTTTTGTCTGCAAAATAAATTAAATTTTTCAAAAAAAAAAAGTAAGTAAGAAAAATTTTAATTTAGTGAATTATTAGGGATTGGAGTCTAAAACTAACCTCGTTCTGATAAGCTACTGCAACTCTGGTACCTATAAAAAAATTTACATTTTCTTTTATATTTTATAAGTTATAATAACAGTGCTGGAGAAAATATAGGGAAAATAATGAAGAATTGAGTACCAAAAAGATGGCGGAAGGCGTCGCGGCAGGCGTCGTAGACGAAGGAAGCGTATTGGTCGTCTTTCTCCGCCGCTCTCATTATCTCGGGTTGAGCTGCAAGAGGGAATCGCCGTGGCTCCGTCGAGGGGGAGGGATCCGATTCCCCACTTGGACCTGGGTTGCCTGACCCGGGCGAGTCGTTTCTCCCCGATCCCATCTCCGTTTCAGTTCTCAGTGAAATCGAAGCTTTTTTTTTTTTTTTTCCCTCTCAAGTCGAAGTGGTGGAGAGGAGTTCTGAGGCACAAACAGAGACAAGAGATTGGAGGGAAACGTAACGACGTCGTATTCTGAGCAGTGAATACAGAAAAATAAAAAACTAACGCCGTTGCCGGGGATCGAACCCGGGTCGTCCGCGTGACAGGCGGAAATACTTACCACTATACTACAACGACCACTTGTTGGATGGTTGCTAAAAACTAAAATTTTACGACAGATTTCTTTGCTTGTTAACACCTCAAGCCCAATAAAAGCTTATGAATTAAGCAAGGCCCATTACTCAGCAAACTAGCTACTAAGCAAGTGAATATGAATAAAAAATGAAAACTCTTAAGTGTACTTATCACAGTATAAAATATTTCAATACTAATATAATTTTTTCACCTTACATTTCATTTTATTTAAATAAAATTTAAAGATGTAATTAATCATATCTATATCTATAATATATAACACGAGTTTGAAAAAACTTTTGAACCGATTTAAAATAAGCTTTATTTTCTACTATATTACTAAATCAATATTTAAAAATAATTATACTATTTATTTTAGAATTATTAATTAAAAAGTTAAGGCAAAGTAGAATTCGTGATAATTGTACATTTAAAATAATTATAATTTAATAGAAGTTGTGATAATTACACATTTAAAAATAATTATAATTTAATTTAAAATTATTACAAATTTTAAAAAATTAAACATTTTTTATTTTTAATCGATATTATATTTTGCTATATATTAATTATATATTATTTACAAAATATTATAGCTACTATTAATAAAATAAAATAAAAGTTGAATAGTGAAAAGTGTATTTTACAACATATCAATTTTTATTGTTTGCTCAAATGCTTTAATAATAGGTTTTTATTAGTATTACATATCAAAATAATTAATATATTTTAATAATATTTATTAATTATTATTTTAAATAATAATTAAATGAAGTAAAATTATATTGTATGTTGAAAAATAGTACATATATTGTAATTATGATTTGAATTTTTTAATATGGTATTTGAAAATGTATTTTTATTATAATTGAATTGCTAAATAAGTTAATATATTTTAATTATATTTAACAATTCAAATAACAAATTAATTACAATAATTAAAATTACATTGTTTAAGATTTAATTAAAACTTTAAATGCGTCACACTAGTCAATTAAGAAATTAAAATTTAAAATATATAAATATTGGTTATTGTTTACCAATACTAGCCAAAATATGATATGTTATAATGATAACCTTAATGTTGGATTAGAATTTGTAATGCTTAATTTGAATCTGTTACTTAAAACTGTTAAAAAAAAGTTTCAGCCACTCCACTAACCATTCAATCGACGACATAATTAATTTAACCATCAATTTGATTCTAAAAATATTATCCAGCAGCTAAGTATATATACCTAAATACACTCTCACCTTAGTTATGGCACTCTTTGCTGCTTAAGCTACTGCAACTCTGGTACTTTTTTTTTTTTTTACAATTCTTCATATTAACAGTACTGGAGAAAATAGAGAAGAATTGAGTACCGAAAAGGTGGTGGAAGGCATCGTAGACGAAGGAAGCGTATTGGTCGTCTTTCTCCGCCGCTCTCATTATTTCGGATTGAGCTGCAAGAGGGAATCGCCGTGGCTCCATGGTCGAATTCTGAGCAGTGAATGACAAAGTAAGGGAAAAAAAATTCACCGTTGCCGGGGACCAAACCCAAATCAACGGGTGACAGGCGGAAATACTTACCACTATACTACAACAACAGCTTGGTGTCCTAATTGCTACAAAAGTATAATGTAAGAAACTTTGGTGTTTCTAATGAATTAAGCAAGGCTCAATATTAACACACCGAGGCCTAAAGAAAACCTATGTCCATCAGACCTTAATCACTTAACTAAGTTGTCATCTAGGAACCAAGTTATCTGACCTAACAAGTAGCTATCAAGATCCAATAATCTTACCGAAAAATACCCTGAGCAATTGATGTCGCGAGGTCAACAGAGCAAGTCGAACAAACTAGTGCAGCAATATGGCTAGATAGACAACCAATGACGATACATCAAGCAGTCTAAAGGCTAGGTATGAATACTTAGGAACACTCTCATAAGGATGGAGGAAGTACCCAAAGATGGAATTTTTTTATTAATCTTTAGGAAATTATAAATTAGTATAATAGTTAAATTGTATTTTTTTCTCTTTCCCAAAAAATTGTAAAAATTTATTCATTTTTGGTCTCCCTAAAACAATTTTTTGATTTTTCCCTCGAGTCTCTCATCCTAGCTATGACACTATTTGCTACCTTGCCTTTGAATCTCATCTATTCACCTTTTACAAAGCATTTCTCGAAGTATAAACTCCAACGCTTCAAAATTTACGTGCATCTTGCAAAGGAATGTATAGCCTCCGAATCCGATCCATCGTCTTTCGCCAATCATTTCCGAGCTCAAGCAGCCATAAAAAATCATACCCTTACTGTTTTTCTTCTTTTTTTCAAGTTTGAAAGTTCATCATGGGGTTGGGGTCCAATCTCATAACACACAAGTCAAAACAATGCTTTCAATTCCATCACTTCGCTACAAGGTTAGGTAGCATTGTATTATGGTCAAAATATATGCACTCAATTTTCTTGTTTCTAGACCAACTATGTCTTTTCGGATTACCATATAATTGATTGTAATTTGCGGGTCAGTCAAAATTAATTATTGAAGGGTTTTAGCTAGCTCCAGCTATACGGCAATTACAGTAAGTTATATTTACATATCATGCAAAAAATTTCCATTCAGATGCATCAATAGAACTATAGATATTAGTTATGGCTTTTGGTGTTTTTCATATTATTGTGGTGTATATTGATGTTTACACTTTGCATTAAGACTTTAACTCATCTAAAAATATTCTAAGACATGTTTGTGTTGGACATGGATATGTTTAATTTTTAAAGTTTTTCTTATATTTAATAGATTCTTAGAGAGTTATATTTTAGGTTAATATACTATAAAAAGAGTCTTTAAACTACCATAGGCAGATCTTCATGAGGGCCAAGGCCTCCCAAAATTTTGAAAAATTGTTGTTAGGCCTTTTTAAATTTTATGAAAATTTTAATTAGGTCCTCCAAAGTTTTGTAAATTATCATTAAACCTCTTAAAATTTTTTAAAATTTTAACTAGGCCTTTCAAAATTTTTAGAAATTCTTATTAAGCCCCTCAATTTTTTGAAAAAAATAATTAAACCCTTCAGGGTTTTTTTTTTTGAAAATTCTTATTAAACCCTCTAAAAGTTTTAATTAAAAAAAATTTTAATTAGCCCCCAAAACTTAACACCAAGATTCGTCACTGTAAACCGTTGCAGTTTACTTAAACAAGCCCTTAAACTATGTTTGTAGTTAAATAAGATTTTTATCTATAAAAGCACTTGATATTAATATTAAAGTAAAAATATATTTTTGAATTTTTAAAATCAAAGACTTTAATGGATAAAAATTATTGATTAAAGCTTATTTAATTACAAAAATAATATAAGGGTTTGTGTAAATAAAGTGATGTACTTTAAGGGCCTTTTTAATATATTAACTTATATTTTACTTATCAATGTTGAAAATGTATTGGATATAGATATCGAACAGAATTTTAGAAAAGAATGAAGAACATGAACAATTTAGTGTATGATTTGAAGTTAGAATGAGTTTGGTTCTCTTCGGTTTTGAATTGTTGATGATAATTTGATTTGATTTTCGATTTTTTATATTAATTTTGAGTTTTGGGTTTTGGATTTATTTTGACAAAATGGAATTTTATTTTATGACATTTGGACATTATTTGGTGAAGTTTCAGAGTTTTTTTTTTGTGAGATAAATCTTAAAACTATACATGAACTTTGATTAAATGTACAATGTTATACATGAACTATGATTTGTGCAAATTTATACATGAAATTTTGATTTGATTCAATTTTCAAAATTTGCTAAGACAATTATTAATATATCATCATTTTACATTTATGTATTGCGTATACAAATAAGTATATTTATTATATGAAAAGAAAGTGGTGTATTTATTTAAATGTGTATAACTGAATCACAATAAAATTTCATGTGTATAATTGCATCCAATCAATGTTCATGTATCAAATTACAATTGTATACATGCAATTTGATTCATCAACACCGATTTGGTGTAATTATACATATTTAAATAAATACATCAATTTATTTTTAAATTGGATAAATATAATTATTTGTATATGCAACATATAAACGTAAAATTATATTACATCGATAATGGTTTGGTAGTTTATCAAAATTTCATGTATAAAATTAAATTTACCTATTTATGTATGAATATTGCTTGTGTGCGCTCCAGCTGGGAAGAAAAAGAAAGGGACCATCCCAAATTTAAAGTTATAAGTTTAAAGTTTGTCGTTTGTGTTAAGACCGAAATTTCAAATTTCAAAAACTGTAAGGTCTAATTAATTATCTAATTGAAGAACATGGACTAACTCTACAACTTTAGGCATAGTACATGATTAATAACAAAAGTAACCAAACATATTTAATTACTACCATTTAGTTAGGACTGAAATTTCAAAATCTAAAAAAATGACAATGACTAAAATTAAACAAACTAAAATATAGAGATTAAATCCATAACTTATGCAAAGTAGAGGGACTTATAGCAGAATTTGACCAATTCTAAAAGTAGGCCGTCCCCCCATTCAACCCCTAATGATTGTACGGCGGCGTCTCTCGCATTGATTCACTGGGACAATGACTAAAGTCAAAGTTTTCGGTTTTGTCTATGGTTGCTGTCGGCATATTTTTTGAGACCCTTTTTGCACATGTTGGATAAAATTATATTCTTTGAGAAAGCTGTATGGTATCACTCAAACATCACAACAGTTAGTGACCTCAACTTTTATAAATTTTTATTTTGGTCACCGAAAAATATTATATTTTAGACATCGTCAGAAATATTTTCATTTTAGTTATCTATTTAGTGTACACTTATTTTAGTCACCCACCTTTAAAAAGATAAAATAAATTTTTAATAAGAACTTAAGTTTTTTTCCACTGGAACAAAATTCTAGAATTGATTCTAAGAAAGGAAAATAAATGAAAAGATAAAAGATAAAATAGTTTTTTTCTAGTAGGAAAAAATTAAAATTAATTCTTGAAAAATAAAATATTTTTTAAATATATCATATTTAAATTGTTCATGTGATAGACACAAACATATTTAAAATTGGTTTCACATATTTTAAATAAGTTCTATGCCGATTTGAGCAAGTTAATGATTGGGTCGATGGAAAGACATGATTAATATGATACTCATACTTTAAGAATTAAATTAAAATGTTTTAAAGTATCAGACTAATTTAGAATTTAGATCATAGTTTGAGGACATTTGGTACAATAAACCCATCTTTATCTTATTATCATATTTTCTTATCTATCTTAAATCATGTTTTTCTTTTCCTCCGTCAATAGAAATATATTTTGATTATCAATTTAATTATTTCTAATATTATATAATAATAATTTTGTTATAATCACTCAAATGTATTATTTACCAATCTAATATCTATGAATATTATTATAGTGTACCAACTTCTTGCGTGAGCATTAATGACATGTAAGAAAACAATTATTATCTTCAAATTGACATATATCCACCTTCGATTTTTTTTGTAATAAAAACAATTAGATGATACCATCCCAAGGTTCTGTCTAGGATTCTCATAATTAATTATTTTCGACAAAACTAACTTAAAAAATCGTCAATATAAAAAACATTATCTTCAAAACAAACATTGTTATGGTATTTTCTGACTCGAAACCCGAATATAATCTCAAACTACCAATCCACAATCCGAGTAGATCGGAGGAATTTGAGCCCCACAAAATAGAGAAAGCTCGCATAATGAGCTCGTGAGTGAGGCTCGCATGTTTCTGGGTGTTCGCAGGCAGAAGATGCAAAATCAAGTGGGCAGTTCAATGCACACGTGTTAAGTCTAGAACAGTATACATGTTGGCATGCATGGGGCCTATCGAAGACGTCATTTCAATTAACAATAGCCGTATCTTATAAATTTAAAATTTGTCGTTTGTGGCATGCATGGAGTCTACCTAAAACGTCATTTCAATGAACAGTAACCGTATCTTATAAATACCCGATTCCCCTCACCGAGAGAACACACAGCTAAACGCTCAACAAACATGAATTTTCATAAACTATTATTAAGTATATTGTAAGTAAAAATTAAAAAAAATTATATAAGTATAATTAAAATGATGTTTTTATTGTTATTGTTTAATATATTATAAAGAGATATGAGAATATCTTAAGTTTACTCGTGAGGTTATTTTATACGAAAAAATAATAATAATCCTTTTATTAACTATTTATAGTATTTAAAAAATAATAAGGGTTAATATACCATTTATTATCTATTTGGTTTCAATATTTAATTTGGTATCTATATTTAGCATCAATATTCAGTTTGGTACCCAAACCAAACAACATCATATGACCCAATAAATATTTGACATGTGCGCTCTAGTAAAAAAAATTCGTATTTAATCGTGACAAAAGAAAAACTTAAGTACCAATTTGAACATTAAATTGTCAAACTTAGGCAGGGATGGATCCAATATTTTACACTAAGGGGGCAAAATTACTTCTAAATCCGAATGACCTTTTTACTAACGTAAACAATTGTCAATTCTTCTCGGATACTTTTTTTTCTTATCAAACAAATCAATTTAATATTTTTTAAAAAGCATGGACGATTTAACTGTAAAAAAAATTAAAAGAAAAAAATTGCACTATATAAAATTAAAAATTTCTTTCCAATATGCAAAAAAGAACAACTAATACTATACTAAAAATTTTGTAAATATCATTATAATAAAAAACATAATTTATGCAAAAATATTTACCGAGAGGTCTTTTGTGTAAGGAGCCGAGAGGAAGATAATTTGTATTTTTTTTACTCTGTGCTTTCAGTCTCGGCATCAAACTCCTTTCTTTTTCTCTCTCCAGTGTCGGCACCTTACAAGAGGAAGATAATTATTTAACAAGACATACAAATCAAACTACAAGAAAGACACTAGCCTAATATGTATGGGTATGGGTCAAATCAATTAATTATGAAATTGGGCTTTAAAGTTTGATTATTATTATTAAATTTATATAATTAAAAGTTAAAAAATATTTTATTAATATAAAGTATAACTTTATGGCATAAGGGGCGAATGTTTTACAACGTGGACATCAAATCTAAAAGACATGATAATTTATATATGAAATTCCAAAAATTGAGATCCATCCCAGATATCAAATTAAATATTAAAGACACAAAAGCATGCAAAATAATTGAAGGGAAAAAGGAGGTTGATAAATTTATATTTTACTCCTTTTATACGTTTAAGCGAGGTGCATGCATGGGTAAATCTAACAATCTCCTCACCAAAAAGTAGGGGCTGAATTATAGGTAGCAGTTACTGTTGTGATCTATCCCCACGGTTTGTAGGTTGATATTAATAAAATAAATAACGTGATGTAATTAGCTGTCACATCATCAACATCTTCAACAATATATTTAAACTTTTAACCTAAATCTGGAGTGTTTTAAGGATTCCCATCTAACGGTCAAATTCCATCTACCAACACATGTCTGTTACCTAACTTGACATTTTGGGGTCACATGTCACAACTGTGTGTTTTCTTGGTATAAATTTGAAAATTAGACAAGATTTATAAACACTATATAGTTAATAAGAGATTAAAATATTATTTTAGTTGTTCATCATTGTCCTTGTTAGGTCATGGGGAAGCACTTGTGAACTTCCAACTCACAAAATTTCAATATCATTTAACTTTTCTAAAATTTAAAATCTAAAATCACTTCAACTATATAAATATATATATATATATATATGAGGTAATAAGATCAACCCTCAATTATTTTCCCA
Source organism: Gossypium raimondii (assembly GCF_025698545.1). NCBI lineage: Eukaryota > Viridiplantae > Streptophyta > Magnoliopsida > Malvales > Malvaceae > Gossypium > Gossypium raimondii. The sequence goes on from NC_068571.1 coordinate 51,546,747, forward strand.
TTTTAGGCAACGACGTGAATGTTTACATCATTTATTAACTTCGTATCCACAAAATTTAAAATCTGAATTTACTCAAACTATATATATATATATATATATATATATATATATATGAGGTAATAAGAGTTTGATAAGCCATAAAAGTAACATATTTTTAATCCCATTCTTGATGTGTTTTTGGATGATTTATCATGTAAATTAGTGAATTTGATGCTCCTAATCCTTTAAATCTATGTTTCTATACTTAGGTGAGCATAGGGAAGTGAAAGGAGCGAAAAACGGGCCAAAATCGGACAAAAAGAGTTGTTTTCAAGATCCACATGACCTGGGCATTTCCACACGGGCTGGGCAAACGCCCGTGTGGGCCACACGTCCACGCGCCAGCCCGTGTCGATTTCGCACCCTGTTTCTCTTTTACGCGAAAAAACCCATTTTTTAGGGTTTATGAGCATTCTAAAGTTTATAAATACATATTAGAAGAGGATATAAGGGGGCACATAGAGAAGAATAAAGAAAAGACTCGAAGAAAGCCACTGGATTCAACTCAGAAGCGGATCTCCTTCAAGATTGAATTGAAGATCTCCATTCAATTTCCTTAGAAGTTTTATTGGGTTTCTTTATGTCTTGTTGTTATCCTAACTTTGAGATGGTTTTATTCCAAATTATGAACTAAATTCTCTAGATACCTATAGGGAAGATGAAACCTATGATGAATCTTATTATTTGATTTCTGAGTTATATGATAAATACTTGATTCTTGTTCTCAATTATGTATGTTTATTTCATGTTTTAGTATTTTCAAGATATTAATTCATGCTTAATGTGCTTAATTAGTGGAGCAAAAGTCTCTGTTTAAGAGTAGATCTAGTATAATTGAGTGGAGTTGCATGCAATCCTAGAAATAGGACAACATAAATCTACCAAATAAGAGTCAAATCTAATAGGAAAATCTATAGATCGAGTTAATGCGACAATAGGGGCTTTAATTAGAAAGAGATTTCAATTAATCAACCTAAAGTCAGTTGTTCTTACTCTCGAAAGAGATATTAACATAATTTAGGGATTTCTACGGATCAAGGCGCAAGCGAATAAATCGTTTAATTCAGATTCATAATAATAAATGGAGTATAGGTGGATTCTTTCCTGGGTATTGTCTCTCTCATTGGTACATTCAATTATTTTCCTATTTTATTATCTGTTATGTTCTTAGTTAAATTAGTTTAGTAATTTTAGAATAAAAACAATCACTTCAATTTATAGGCTAAATAATAGAAAAACCGAAGAAGAAATGAACAAATTATATATGGTTCTTAACTCTTTCAACTTAAATGGTGGTGCCAAAATATAAAAACTGGAGCATATTCATGAATAAAATTGTGTAGGTGAAATGAAGTTGCCTTATTAGCATTCCGTCGAATTCACTGTAAATGCAGAAACTCCTTTTTCAACCAAGTTTCAAAGCTAAAAAAAATTAAAATTAAAAAAGTTGAAAGAGGATAAAAACTGAAGAGATAATTAAGCCATTTTAAAATATAAAATGACCCAGAATTCATAGCCACTAATATTCTCGTAGGAACAAATCAATGATGCATGCTTGAGAATTGAGATTGTTTTTGTATTAGACATTTTTCCACATGCAATTTTCTTTTTGTCCCCTACCTTATTAGGAGGCAAATTTTCCAAGTAACTACAGCCTACACACTGTTTTGGTTGCATGTGTTATTTTTTGGGTTAATTCCATGACAAGTCCTTTAATTACAGATCAAATTTTAAATCCATCTTTAAACTTTAAAATATTTTAATCAAAGATCAAACGAAGGAATGAGGTTAAAAACAAGAATGGTAGCATTAACCAGACACGTGGATGAGTTATTTATTTTTCAACACCCAAAATTACAGTAATTTTGTCATAACATGCAACCTTCCAACAAGCAAAAAGAAGCATTTTTTTTTTCTAATCTTAAGAAAAAAAGATATACGGTGAAATGATTGCATTTATTTTTCACTGTAGCAGTACTGATATTCGTATCATGGCCATTCATCAGTGTCAAGCAAAAAGGCCAATGATTCCAAATCAGTGGCACCATTGTCATCAAGACAAGGACATGTAGACCAATCCTTAAGCATTGCCTCACCCAACGGAAAGTGCTGCTGCATAGGATTCTCCTCAAATTCTCCACCATCGTGTGATTTCAACAGTTCATTGATCTCGAAGCTCAACAAATTTGAGCCGCCATCACTGTACAATGACTCAAGCATTTGAATTCCATTGTGAGCTTCAATTGTTGAAATACCACCACCCATTTCTTCATTATTATTTGTATAGTGATGTTGACCATGTTGATGAGTTGCAGGTGGTTGTAATGGGACCATCACCTTGCTGCTACACCTAATAGCTTTAGTTCGAATCACTTCGATTTTGGTTGAACTTTTCGAGGGTTTATTGAGCCTAGACTCGGTTGGTATCGTTTTAGCTTCAATGGATGCTTGAGCTTTAGCTCTCTTACCTAAAGTAGTGTTCCAGTAGTTCTTGATTTCATTGTCTGTTCGCCCGGGTAGCCTTCCAGCTATTAAAGACCATCTGCGAGTTCATACACTTTAAACAAGGTCTCGAGTTTACTAAGCTGAAAGGGGAGAGAGAGACAGAGAGAGAGAGAGATTACATACCTGTTGCCAAGAAGATTATGGAGTCTTATAATGAGTTCTTCTTCATCATGAGAGATGTTGCCTCTTTTAATATCTGGTCTAAGATAATTCAGCCATCTAAGTCTGCAACTTTTGCCACATCTCTTCAAACCTGCATTTTGGGGGATATAAACCATCAAAAGGCATGAAATGAAAAGCATAATTACAATAATTTCACTTTGGGGTTTTATATATATATACCAGCTCTCTTGGGGAGGTTTCTCCATTTGCCTTCACCATGAACATGAATATATGATGTAAGTATTTTATCTTCTAAAGCAGTCCAAGCTCCTTTGTTGAGTCCTTCCTTGGAGCAACATGGACTCCTTCCCATATTTCTCCTAATCTCTCTCTCTCTCTCTTTTTCTCACTGTCTCCCTCTATTTATAAACCCATAAAAATGGAAGATGACCCCATGCATCAACTTAAAAAGACTTCAAGTTGCAAAGCAAATTATTAATACATGTGTGTGTGTGTGTATATATATACATGGTTAGGCTTCAAAAATTGGAAATACTAAAATCTATATATGAAGAAATAATGTGTATGTTTGTAGTCTTAATCAAAAAGAAATGTATGGTAATAAAATATTGTGTAGCAAGTTGACATGAATAATGCTTTAGAAAAAGCCTATAATTTATGGGTTATGATGTATGTGGAGCAGTGTGTATGGCAAGTGGCAAAAGAAGGTAACACATGCTCTGTTATGTGTGTGTTGGTGTGTTCTTAAAATTTGGTTTAAGAAAAAAAAAGTGTAGAATGTGAAGTCTCATATACAATTTGTCAGTTTCTGTTTTCGGCAGCCTAGTATTTGTCACTGTAGTGGGCATTTTACATTCAATTTCCATTGCAGAACCTTGTTCTACCTTTGTTTTCTTGCCCGAGAAAGTGGAAGGAATTTTCCCATTCAACATGAAGGAAAAGAAAAAAAAAAAAAAAGAAGAAGAGTTTTTACCTTATGTTTGCTTCTTTGTTTCAAACAGGGTTATTTCTAGGGGTAAATTGCATCTAAGGCCATTAAACTGTTAGTAAATTTATGTTTTGGTCGATCAACTTCAAAAACTTATAAAATGGTCATTGAATTATTCAAAAAAATTTATTTAAGTTACTTGATTGTTAAAATCTCTACTATATGGCCTTCTCTATATGCACTGCCTGTACCAATCGAAAGCTCTCGTTCCTCTTCTCTTACACTGTTCAAATTTTTTTCATGAAACAACTTTAAATGTCACGAATATGCTACAAAAATCCAAACAGCTTTCTTCTTCGATTTTCGACACTTATAACTATCAGATCGACTTGGATCTAAAGTATATTCTTCTAGTCGTTGATGAATACTGACCTACTGTACTAATTGTCAAATCATTGTTGGAGCTCTCACTTAACAATCCAGTAACTTAAAAACTTTCGAATAGTTCAGTGACTTAAATTAAAACTTTCGAATGATTTAGTAACCATTTTATAATTTTTTAAAGTTGAGTATGATTAAAACATGAACTTACTAATAGATCAATGACATCATGTGTAATTACCCTTTTTTTTCTATTTATTTAGATAGGCTATTATATTTTCATTATACAAAAAACAAACCTTAAATTTTAATTGGTTTTCAAAGATGCCCTTAAATTTTGATTGGAGCCCGAATAAGCTCTTATCTTGTTCTTGTTCTTTATATAAAAATTGTGGATGTCCTACTACAACATCTCATTACATGTTTAAAATCATTTGTGATATAAAAATTCTAGCCATTGTTTGGCACTCTATTTTTTTTTAAAAAGTCATTTTAATTTTTCTCCTCTTGTTAATGTGGCATGCACGTGTATTGCCATGTAAGCAATTCATTTTTTAAAAATTTTAAAAATTCAAAAAAAATCAAAAACTTATTTTTAAAAAAGTAAAAAATATTAAAATTATATTTTTTAAATATTTTTAAAAATTAATTAATTACTAACGTGACATACACATGGATTGTCACATGGATGCCATGCCAACAAAATTAACATACATTAACTTTTCTATCCATTTTGGGATAATTTGACAAACAATGCGAAGGCCAAATAAATTGTTATGTCAAAATTTTAATATCATTGTTCGACTTTTAAGTTCATTTTTTTATGCAATACAACGATCTTAATTTTTTTCATTAAATTAAAACTATAATTAAATTAAATTAAATCTATATTATATTGAAGCATAGTTATTGACCTTGACTTCTCATCTAAATAAATTAATTTTATAATAAGATTTTAAGTTTCATCAATATTAAAATATAACAATTTTGAATTTATGTGTGTGGTTGAACTGCATGTTGCCCCCAACAATTTTGAACTGATAGGAAAATTTTAAAAGTATCAAAATTAATGTTTTTGTTAAATGGGTAATGAAAGTTAACAAACAAATCACCAAACTGTAACAAACCAATAACGATGGCGACTATTCTATAACTTAACATCATTTTAATTAAAGTTGTGTGTGGTTGAGAGGTTTGGTTGCCCTAAGAAATTAGGGAAGGTTAGAACCTCGAACTAATGGAGAGATCGATTTGACATGTACAATTAAGACTCAAATAATTTGCAAGTAAGTTTTTGTTCTTTACCTATTAATTACAACATTACATAATCATGGAGTCATTCTACTATAGTACCACGATTAAACTCTCCCTTATTATATATCATAATGAAAGTCACTTATTAAGTGCTCGTCCAATGATTTTGTAATAAATGTGTTTAACCTCATAGGATATTCTTAATCTCTTTAGGATAAATCTTTTCTCCAATATAATTTTATCTTCCTTCATAAAAAGTCAATTACTAATAAATAGTAATTAAATCAATTATCTCTAAGACAAATTATCTGTGACCACAATACTTTTCATCCATGCCCCCACAAGAAATTATCAAAATCTTTAGTAGCTATCATTCCCTTAAACGCCTTGGGCTTTATGACTTCAATCTAGTGCTTTGGCATGGCTTCGAGTACGTCCCCCCCCCCACAGTTGCTTTGGATGTTGTGAGGTCTCCCTTAAGTTCCTCGAGTTCCTTCATTAAGGCTTGTTGCCATAGCCTCTAGCGTATCAGTCTGTTAGGCAAGTATGCCTATGGTCTCCAAAAAGGCCCCTTGAACCTCCCCCTTAAGCCCCTCTCCTGTTGACTCGAGCACCTTGACACGCCCCTCAATGACTTTTATGTTGGTAACGAGTTAAACAAATTCAACTCAACCTTTACCATATGGGTCTCAACAGTCACTAATAGGTTTCTAGAGCTCTCCCTTGGTTATCACATAGGCTTCGTCCTCTTGGTGTCTTACCTTCGATTGGGACATCATCGCATTATCATCATTGAGCAAAGTAGTTGTCACATGCTTGTACTTTTGATGAGTAATTGTGTGGCCTTGAACAAGTTATCACATGATTTTTATTTTTTATATAATTATAATTATATTTTTTTTATAATTTTAATAATTTTAGTTTTTTTTAACTTATTGTTAAGAAAAATTCTAAAAGTATCCAAATATTAATTTAGCTATAGTTCAAGGCTTAATTAGTTACTAGCCCTTTGAGTTAATGTGCCATGTCATCATTTCGCTAAAGGATAATGAAAGTTAACGAATAAGTAACCAAAATGTAATAACCCAATAGTATTAGTGGTTATTATGCAACTTTTGAAACTTAGGTTATCAAAACGTAATTTTAATAAAAGTTTAGTGGTCATTAATGTAATTTACCCCAATAAAAATAAAAAAATTAAAATTGAGAGCATAAATGTTAGTAAAACGTTCTTCTCATCTTTAGACAAAGATAGCTTAAAAGATGACAAAAGAAAGAATTTTATTTGAATTTTCAATTAATGTGATTGAAACATGTAGGAGAAGTTAATATTTAAAGAAATAAGTCTCATGTTTATAATAGATAAAAATAGAAAAGTTATATTGGAAAAAGCTTTTAAATTTTTATAAATACAAATGCAAATGATAGGGAAATTTCAAAATTATTAGAAAGCTAATTTAATTTAGTTAATGTACAAGTGTATACAAATACATATAATAAAACATATTTTTCACTAAAATGTATTTAATGTTGTTTTCCAAGATGTAGATTGGCCATCTCTTTTTGCGATTGTTTGTTGGAAGATATGGAAACAGAGGAATTTGTGTGTTCCAAGATTCTCCCTTCAACATAAGTAGTGTGATCCTCTCTTCTTGGTGGTGCACGAGTTCTATTAAGCAGGGGCGGGCCAAATCAAGGGAAAGCAATATTAATCGAACTAGGAATCAAAGATAGACTCCACCGCCCACTAGTTTCTTTAAATTGAATATAGATGGTGCTCAAAATCTGAAATTGGGTCTTGCTTGGTCGGCAACAGTGGCCCGTAATGAGTATGGAGGATGGATGTGGGGAATAGAAAGAAACATTGGGAGATGTAGTGTGTTACAAGTTGAGTTCTGGGCTATTTATGATGGACTCCAATTAGCATCGTAACGCCCCAAAATTTTAATTTTGGGTATTGTGAATGTGTGACACAAATATTTGTTAACTGTAGTGGTTATGTGTTCTGCGAGTGTTTGGGAGGTCCCAAGTTCAAGCTAGGACTTGGGAAAATTTTGGTATTTTTATGATTAAGCCCTATCTTTGGTCAGTAGGCTTTTAAGAAAAGTTGGCAAATAATTAATAGAATTGGTCTGCTAGTCTGGTGGATAAGTGGAGTGTTGGTGTGAGGGAGGTCATGGGTTTAAATCTTTGGGACGGCAAAGGTTGTATTTTTGCTCCTAGTTTCGGCAAGAGTTGTATTGAACTGGGTTTCTAATTGGTGGATGTGTAGTGGGAAGTGAGTGATCGATTTTAGGAGTGAATTAGGAAATATGGGGGAGAATATCCAAAATCTGATCACTTTTTTCTTTTTCGGAAAAAAAATAGTTTCTTTCTATCTTTCTGACGTTTTGTCTCCCCCATCTCTACCAAAGTTTTTTCTTCTTTGCTTCTTACTCGATTATATTTTTTTTTCTTTCCTCTACTGTCGAAATTTCCTTATTTCCCCTAAACCATTCTTTCCTCTTGATTTCGTAGCGTTAAGCAGCACTTGTGCAAATTTAGTAAATTGTTGGGTATCATTTTAAGATATTATTTTGTGTTCAATACTCTAATTTCGGGGTGTTGGCAGCAGCATTTTGCGGAGATTAAGGCTCTTTTCGTGATTTTCGTAAATGTACCGATTTGAAGTTTTGCGTTAAGTGTTCATCGTTTTATGGGTAAGTATTTTGGTTTCGGGATTTTGATCAATCGCGAGGTAAGACTGATTATGGCGTTACTTGTTCAATTATAGACTTTGGGGTGCTCGGGGACTGTTTTAACATCAAACAAAACCAGGTGTGTACCCAAAATACAAAAATAAGGGATTCGGCGAAAAGCCAAAATTGCTTGCTGTTTGGACAGCAGCAGTAGGCTAAATTTGAAAAATCACCAAAAATTATGAAAATTGAATTGGAGGATGAAAAGAATATGAGATTAAATATATTTGAGTCTAGTTTCTCATAGAAGAAACGAAGTAAGCAAAATAATTTCATATTATGAGATATTTGAATTTTAGTGAGATAGGGTTAGAATGATTTTGGAATCCTCTGTCTTGACTTTGGAAAATTATTAAAATTGTATAAAAATAATTATGGGTTATAATTTATATGTTTAAAATCCTAAATGAGTCTACTTTTATGAGAAACAAACGATAACATCATCTAAATTCTGTATGAGAAGATAATTAATTTTTAGTGCAAAAAGGTCGAAACTATCAGACAGCAGAATAGAGAAAACTTTAAGGAATAAACTATACTTATTGGATAAACCAAAGATTCTGAAAATTTTATGATAAGAAGGTATATGAGTCTAGTTTCAAGGAAAATTCACGGATCTTAATTCAGAATTCTGTAGCTTAAGATACAAATAATTTAGTAATAATGACTCAAGTAGACAGCTTTGAAGGATCATATAAGTAAATAGTAGAAACACATATGAATAATTAACTAGCACGGGTTACATTAAAATGGATCACGAGGCCAAGGCCAATTTTAGCCATGTGGGCCAACACAGGCGAACATCATGGGCTTGTTGGCCCATTTTAACTGTTTTATTGCTAAGGTTGTACGGGTCGCCCGAGTCAACTATGGACCTATTGTAGGGTCGGTAAGCTTACCTAGACCCCTAATTGATTGAAATGATTGTATGACTGATATGATTAAGCCTAATGATGTCCCATTGATTTGATACTGTATGCCCTATTTACATGCATGATATTATATTATAGCATGTCATATATGTATATTGCATTGAATTGGGTTGGGGGGATTGTAATGTTCGGAGGAAGTGTACTGAAAGGTCTCGAGCCTAATTTATTGGCATCTGAGCTGTAAACTACTGTCTAGTGCCGCATTCGGTACTACTTGAAGTGTAGGGATGAGTGAGTTGATTATATCCCCACAGGGTGTGTAGTGTTGGACGGAGATGGTGTGTAGAGGCTGGATGGGTAGGATTTTTGTGAATGCATATCTGTTATTGCTACTGATACTGTGATGGGCTAAAGCCCTACTTCATGACTGTTTTTGTACTGAGATGGGCTAAGGCCCAAATCGGATCGACATCGACATCGAAAAGGGCTTAAGCCTGCATCGTGATTATCTGTTTACTGTCTGTACATTTATATGGGGATTACACACTGAGTTTACGTAAACTCACCCCTTCTGTTTAATCTATACAGGTAATCTCCAAATATAGACGGATCAGTGCGGCAAAGGACTCAATGGTGGCCACACGACTTCTTTTACACTATTTATTACCTATTTATGATTTTACTTTTATTTGGGAGTATTTTGCTATAATTATGGTCTTTACGAATTTTGGTTTAAAATTTGGATTTTATACGGTTTTATGATTTAAATCTACTAGTGTTAGGTAAAGCTCGGGTTTTCAATTGAAATTAATGTTTTATAAAAAATACCACGAATAAGCAAACTGTTTAAAAGCTTCCGCAATAAAAAAAACATTTTGAAATTGAATAAAGATTTGTAAATGAATAATGTTTTGGAAACGAACGACATGATTTGAAATTAACATAAGAAAATGAAAAAAATGGTTACATAGAAAAGGGGATTTAGCGATGACATGTTTTTTTGAAAAGTACTACCATATGACATCGTTAGATTTGGCCATAACGTCTAGGTCGGGTTTGGGGTGTTACAAGCATGGGAAGCTAAATGGGTAAATATTATTATTGAGTCTGATTGTGCTCTAGCTATTAAAGGTGTTCATGGTGATGGTAGAGGACATTCTAACATAGATTTGATTCTACGAATTCAATAACTATGCAGTCATGAGTGGAGAGTGCTTTTTAAGCAAATTCCTAGAGAGGTGAACTCTGTTGCGAACACTGTAGCTGATCTGATGAAAGGTTTTCCAATTGGCGCAAGAGTTTTTCATGTAGCCCCTCCTTTGGTTGATGGTAAGATACAGATGGACAAATGCTCTCTGCTACCCAATTCTGATTCTACTATTAGCTCGTAATTAATACTTTTATATCTTGTTACAAAAAAAACATATTTTTTACTAATAAGGATTAGGCTTTATGAGAAAAAAAACTACTTTTTTAGTATTAACGATTTGTACTAGTGAATAGAATGGGGTTCATCCATTCACAATCTAAAAAAATAAATCTACCATATCCTTCTATTATGTATGAAATTTATGGTTCCAGTTGACGCAAATCCAATCTTATTTAAGACTTTGAAAATTTTGAGTTCGTACACTGCATTTGAAATGAGGGGAAGTGAGGGAAAAGTATTACAATAAAGGAAAGGAAAGGATTAATATTTTCTTTATTAATAAACTATTATTTTTAAAATTTTAGGATTTTATATTTTAATATTTGATGAACTACAAACATTCGAATCAAATTTCAAAATTTAGTTTAGGCCAATAAGAATCAACCTAGACTACTATTGATAGATAAAAAAAAAGAAAGTTCAAATAAATGTTTAAGGGCTTATTTGAGTTTTTTTTTTAAAATACACAAGGGTTATTCTAAATAAAGGGACAAAGTTGAAGGACTAATTTAATATATTAACATAATTTCGAAGAACATTCCTTGGATCTTTCCCACTTTTATGCATCCCATATACTTACCTAACCATATTGCCGAAGTGACCCAACCAAAACATATAGTTGGGGTTGGAGGTTAGAAAGGCAGGAAATTTATGATATTTTTGTCCTTTTTTATTTAAAAAATTGATAAATAATTTATTATATATTAGATAAAAAGTAAATTAGTCTTTTTTTTATTGAAAATTTCATCAATTTTTACTGTTAAAAACTGGCGTGATTAACAGAATAACTAAATAGTTAAATATTGTGTGCCACATATAACTCATTGTGAAGTACATATTAACTGGTTTTTAATAGAAAAATAGATGAAATTTTTAATAGAAGAATCAATTTATTTTTTGATCTAATATATGGAGACTAATTTACTTATTTTTTAAATAGAGTGGATAAAATACAATGATCTCGATAATATATTCTATTTCAGCAAGCTTAAGAAAGGGCAACGCAAATGCGTTAGCCGTCTCTGTTTTGTTTTGTTTTGTTTTTGTTTGCCTTTGGAGTTGGACCACTTTGGCAAGTTTTCGTTATGTGGTAAAAGCATGTTACCATGCCTTGGGGTGGGTCTTATTATTATTATAATTTTTATAATGTATTATCATCTGATAATTCTATATGCTATCAATAAAATCTAATGAAACCACATCCATGTTTCATTTCATTTCAATATTAATGCTTACAATTATAAACCCAAGATCCTATATTAACGGGCAAAAAAACATCATATTTACTTTGAATTAAAATTTTTTGTAAATTGATCGATCAAATCGATTGAACTCAAATTTAATAAATTACATTTTCTAATTAGAAAACACTAGATGGAGTATCTAGAAACTAAAAGACACCAGAACTTTTATTTGGAAATAAAGAAAAGGGGGTAGATAGTGCCAAATACCTGTTTGGTATACATGCCTATCAACAATAATGTCCAAAGGACTGATCAGTTGACATTCACCAATGGGAGCTCAAAATGGAAAAAGATTTCTCTTGCAGGTTGTATATTTAGCGCTGGCCAAATATCGCCAGCCACCTGGGATTCAATCTGTTTCCAATATATATGGGTGGTTTATTTTATTTTTATTTTTTGAAAAATGAATTTAAGGTGTGATAGGTATTTAATTGGAACAAAAGAAAATTTGAAGCATCAAATTGAATATTGAAATTAAATTTAGATATTTGTATGGGATAAAGAAAATTTCAAGTATTAGTTTGAGAAATATTAGATTACCATATTGAACATTAAAGTCAAATTCAAATACTTAATTGAGAAAAACAGTTCAAGAATTAAGTTGAACATTTAAACCAGATATATGTGCCAAATAGTATATTAATACTTCTAATTAAAATTTTCAAGTTTTGGTAACAGCAAGTTTAGATTAAACCAGTAGTGCCTTGCTCAAGTTAATTACCTAAATACTTCTCTTTAAATTTTAGGGTAAACTACATTAGTAGTCACTCAACTATGATTTTTTTAGGCCCCAAGAGTTTCTTTACCTAGATAATACAATAAAAAATTAATTACAAAAATGGGGTAGGTTGTAGATTAATTACGAGAATGGTACGTTTTCTATAGTGGAATCGAGTGTCACCAATGTGCCAATCGACACCACCCTACAAAACACCTAATCATTTGACAATCATTCTAGGTGGGAAAAATATTTTTTTAAGTGTTGCCGCCACTTTGACAAGCAACACCTAGAAAATAGTCGTATTGTTTTAAATACATAACAAATATCATAGGAGTAAAAAATTATTATTTTTAAAGTGGTACCACCTGACACATTGGCGGAACCAGTTGGGAACTTAAAAAAAAAAGGCTGATTAGTGACATCGGAGGGTAACACCTGACAGTGTGGCGGCACCAAAATTTATATTTATACCCCCCCAAATAAAATCTATTGTTGTTTATCAGTTCCGAAACAAAACAAGAGAGAAAAAAAATTGAGCTGTTAAAGTTTAAGGGTAGAAATTAGAGGTGTCCATGGGCCGGGCGGCCCGGCCCGGCCTGGCCTGACGGTCCGCTTGAAATATGGGAGGGTTCGGGTAAAAATATAGGCCCGAAATATGGGTTTGGGCCAAAAATTGAGGCCCGTTTAGAAAACGGGCCGAGCCTCGGGCACCACTTTTTGGCCCGGGCCCATCCCGGCCCGAATTTAATAAAAATATTTTTTTTATTTTTAAAACTATTTTTTAGTGTTTATTAAAAAATGGGTCGGGCCGGGCTCGGGCTTAGGATTTTATTCTCGGGTCGGGCCTGTACAAAATTCCAGGCCCATATTTCGGGCCGGGCCCGGGCCTAGGAGGCGAGCCAAAAATTTTTTTCTAGGCCCGACCCATGGACACCTCTAGTAGAAATCTTAAGTTTGAAATAGTGACAAAAGTCTTAAATTTGGATCCCTATAGCTATTAGAAATCAAGATTGAAGATCAAGAATATTTGTTTGTCATTTTAAAAATCAAAATTTTTTTTTTGAACTTCAGAAATCAGGTTTGAGTTGATAAAGTTAGTTTGTAATTATTTTTATGTAATTTCATTTTATTTCTAGTTATGTGACTATATATTGATAATTAATTTCTAGTATGAGATGTAAGTTATATTGTTAGATAAAAAAAAGTTATTGTTTTAAAATGGTATGAATTATTTTACTAGCAACTAATATATTTTTTATTTTTAATTTATTTTACATATTTAATATTGAAGATGAATAATAAATTCTTCTCAAAACTCCAACACAAACAATACAAGCGAAAAAAAATTCCCCCAAAACTCCAACCCAAACAATTATTTTTTCTCTCCTCTTACTTCAGCCGTTCTTTTGGGGGCGGGGGAGGGGACCGGATGTAATATATATGGGTAAGAGGAAAAGGAAAAAACCAAAACAGTGTTGGTTAGGCTATCATGACTAATTGGTCCTGTCAACAGCAGGGCATCAGGTCGATGCTACCTAATGATCGCGATAACCTATCCAACACCTCTTACCTAATTTTTTCTTTTACAACTTTTTTTTTAATTAGACACGTTTTTTTTAAATTCAACTGGTGTCACCAATGTGTTAAGCTGCACCACAAGAAATTTGTTTTTTACTCATTAGATATTTGTTCTATACTTAAAAAAGAAAATACTCATATTTTTTTTTTGGTGTTTCCTCAAAAAATTGTATGTAGTCTTGCATTATTTTGAAGTTATCAATAATATTTAATATTAATAACTTAAAAAATTATAATATTTTATGTAAATTGAGCATAATTCATTTTAGTTTTTCGAAATGGATGTAGTCTTACCTTATGCTTTAATAATATAATTAAATAAGTGTATGAGCATTTTAATTATTTTACTTAGGCTATAATTTTAATATGGTGCCCCATGTATAATATTTGAAAATTGAAAACATATAATTTTATAATATTTTGTATATTATTGATAATTTAAATATTTATTATTTGATACTCAAAGAAAATTAGAAATTTGGCGCATATCACCATTTATTTATATAGTTAGAGGGTAAAAAAATATTAATTAAATACTTACCGAAAAAGTTCTCCCAATTGAACCCTTAGTGATGAAAACAAAATCAATAGATCCTCTCCGTTAATAGAATCTATCGTATTGACCATTAACAGCCATTGACATGATTGACGAAAAAACATGAGAAGTTTGCATGTTACTTGTAATGTGGAAATATGCCGACGTAGCATATTAGGTCAATAAAAATTAAAAAATGTATACACGTGGTGAACTTAAAGAAAAAATATACACATTTATCTGAATCTATATATCTATTGGTCCAGCTCCATTCCGAATATGACATACTTCATTTTGATAGGCGAAGTATTGCTATCTTTTGATAAAAACGATTCACTATAAAAAGAAATCCAGGAAGTAAATAAATTTGGTAGCAACTTAAGTTTACATTTAGACATAAATTATCAAAGCAGAATTTACATTAGTAACAACCAGTCAATGACAAAGAAAGCCTTCTGCCAGTCAATAGTTGCGGAGTTTTTAATATTTTATAATTTTTAAAAATATTTTATTATTTTAAAAAATCACATTCAAAAATTTATGTCCAGATTTAAACGCACATGGATAGATTTTTCTTTTAAGATTCATTTTGCACTTACAATTTCATAATTATTTTATATTTTCATATAATATTTATAATTTAAAATACATTTTATAATATTTAAATAACCATATCTAAAATAAATCTAAACAAAATGATGTTTTGTCTAAATGTACATTTCTTTAAATTAATTATAGGATCTCTTTAATTTTTTTTAATTGTTGCTTACTCATATATATTCTATTGCAACCATTGTAATTGTTCTCCTATTCATTAAAATCTTGAGCCTCAATTTTTTTAATCCAAGTTCGTTATTGAACTTGGTAGTTATTCTTACATTGAATTCTAAACTAGACAATCGTTCCTACATCGAGGCATATACTTTATTTTTGTCCAAGTTAATTCTAGTGTCACAGGATTAGATCTTTCGTCTCGCGATCCGTTCGCCCAAACTCGCCTAAGTCAGCCTTTACTCAAGTAAGGATTCCTTAAGAACTCCTCCAAGGCACCAAGTTGAAGAGCGGAAGCGATTTATGCCAAAAGAAGCTACAAAGAACAACAGAAAGAGCGCACACAAAGTGTTTGAGTAAATGCTCTCAATATTCTTTTATTCAAAAAGAATAATAAAACAATGAACGGAGTGAGTACAAATGAGGGGAGGCTCTCTATTTATAGTTGAGCTCCCCCAAAACCGATGGTCAAGATAAGTTTACATCGACGGACTAGTTAACCATATCAAATTAGCCATATCAAATCTAATATAATATTTACAAGATATGATTCCCTCAATCTTCTAAGATTAGTTACCAAATTAGCCTAAGTTGTCATATCTTCATTATCGGGCCAACCAGGCTTCAATCTGACAGGCTTCTCCAACAACTTCTTGAATCAGGCTAGTTCTTGCGGGCCAAATGATCCCCATCTAAACAATAGACCTCCAATGGATGCATTTGGTGCGATGGTCACGGGCTTTGAACTGCGGCCCGTGACACTAGAACTTGGCAATTCTCATATTGGGGTCGAACTTTAACGTTTTCAAAGAAATATCATAGATTAGCTTAGACAAAAAAAAATGTTCAAGCCCTAATATAGAAAAAGTTGCCAAATTTAGAGATTAATTTGAACAAAAAAAAATACTTAATCCTCATTATGGAAACAATTACTAAATTTAAGGATTAATTTGAAAAAAAAAGTTTAAACCTTTATATAAAAATAATTTATCAAATTTAGCCTATTAATATAACTTCCCAATTTACTTAACATTCCATCGTTGGAACTTGCAAGTTGCAGAAGGTTTGGTTTTTGTGGGTGGACCACTATTGCAGGTAATTTTGTCGGGTCATGGAGGGTAGGTGACCCGTTTTAAAACAAGGCTGCTTCCTTTCATACAAATTATTAAGGTTAAATTCGGCTATTAGTTCATGTAGTTTGTGAAACTTATTGATTTAGTCCTTATAATTTTTTTATCAAATTTAATCTTTGTATTTTTTAATTGGTCAATTTTAGTCTCAATACTTTTTAAAATTTTAAATTTTAGTCCTGACCAAAAAATTAGAGTATTTTACTAAAAAGGCCCATTTCCAACATTATTTACAGAAATGGGTCACTTAAAATATTATTTACCGGAATGGGCCGAAAAACACAAAACGCTTCCACGTATACGCGTTTTAAGGGAAAATTACAGAAAAAAACTCATTTGAGGAAGCGTTTTTGCCATGTCAACAAAAGCGCACTGACGTGGAAGCGTTTTTGCTAACATGGAAAAAGCAAAAGCGCTTCCTCGATGGAGCTTTTTTGCTTGTGTTTTTTCTAAGGTTTTTTGGGATATTTGTATGTTAGGGTTTAGGGTTTTATGGTTTATGGGTTTTAGAAAAAAAAATTAGGGTTTATGGTTTTTTTAAAAATAAATTAGGGTTTATTGTTTATTTTTTCAAAAACCTTAAACCTTAAATTATTTTTCTAAAAACCCTAAACCCTAACATACAAATATCTCAAAAAATTCTAGAAAAAATATGGGCAAAAATGCTCCATCGAGGAAGCTTTTTTGCCCAAAACGCTTCCTCGAAGGATCTTTTTTCTGTAATTTCCCCTTAAAATGCGCCTATGTGGAAGCGTTTTGTGTTTTTTGGCTCATTCTGGTAATTAATGTTTTAAGTGGCCCATTTCTGTAAATAATGTTGAAAATGGGTATTTTTTAGTAAAATAGTCAAAAAACTATTTGTTAAATCTATACTATTCATACAATTATAGATTTAGCCCGTCTTCTCTAATTGGGTCATTCTAAGTCTCTATACTTATTGAATTATGAAATTTCAATTTTAACGCAAATAACAGTCGTTAATTCATTGACTGGATTTTTAGTGAGTAATATGTGAAAATAATAAGTTGACTTGACATTATACATATGATAATATACTTGGCATATCTGATTTTGGATAGTAGAACTTTACTTAATGAATTTAACAATTATTGTTTGGTGAGGACTTAAATTTTAAAATTGAGAAAGTATAAGAACTAAAAATAACATTTTCCAAGCACAGAGACTAATAGCATAATTTAACCAATTATTAAACCTCCAAGATCCAAGGATTGCCCAACCAAGAGACACCTTTTAATAAAATAAAAAATTTATAGTCCAAATTAAAAACAATCCAATTACAAGATTACAAGCCCAAAACCCTGGCCTCCAGCGCCGTTGCCCTCCACGTGAACGGGCACACCGCCCGAGGCCTGACGCTCATTTGCTGCCGTTTCACCAAAATGGCAAGAGCAAGCTTTTTGCCCCGTCGTTGACTCTCCAAGGATACCTGCAAAAGAATGAAAAAAGGACAAATGCAAGCGCAAACACTCAAAGCAGTAGAAATAGTAAAGAAAATACAAAAGAATAGTAACATGCAGTGTTGTAAATCGGCTATAAAAGCCATAACAACTACCATGTATTGTTTACGGAAAAAAGAAGAAGAAGAAAGCAATTGAAAAAAAATAGATAATACAAAGTTTTAAAAGGTTTTTTACCATGTATTGTTTGTTGACATGGCAAAAGCACTTCCTCAATGGAGCTTTTTTGCCTGTGTTTTTTCTAGGGTTTTTTGGGATATTTGTATGTTAGGGTTTAGGGTTTTATGGTTTATGATTTTTGGGAAAATAAATTAGGGTTTAAAGTTTTTTTAAAATAAATTAAGGTTTAAGGTTTATTGTTTATTGTTTATTTTTTTTCAAAAACCTCAAACCTCAATTTATTATTCCAAAAACCCTAAACCTTAACATACAAATATCCCAAAAAACTCTAGAAAAAACACAGGCAAAAAAGCTCCCTCGAGGAAGCGCTTTGCCATGTTAGCAAAAGTGCTTCCTCGATGGAGCTTTTTTCTGCAATTTCCTCTTAAAAAGCGCCTACGTGGAAGCGTTTTGTGTTTTTTGTCCCATTCTGGTAAATAATATTTTAAGTGGCCCATTTCTGTAAATAATGTTGGAAATGGGTCTTTTTTAGTAAAATAGTCAAAAAAATATCTGTTAAATCTATACTATTCATACAATTATAGATTTAGTCTGTCTTCTCTAATTAGGTCATTCTAAGTCTCTATACTTATTAAATTATGACATTTCAATTTTAACGCAAATAACAAATCGTTAATTCGTTGATTGGATTTTTAGTGAGTAATATGTGAAAATAATAAGTTGACTTGACATTATACATATGATAATATATTTGGTGTATTTGATTTTGGATAATAGAACTTTACTTAATGAATTTAATAATTATTGTTTGGTGAGGACTGAAATTTTAAAATTTAGAAAGTATAGGAACTAAAAATAACTTTTCCAATCACAGAGACTAATAGTAGAATTTAACCAATTATTAAACCTCCAAGATCCAAGGATTGCCCAACCAATAGACACCTTCTAATATAAATATTATATTTTTATTGGAAGCATTTTATTTAAATTTATAAATATTAATATAATATAAAAAAGTAATATTCAAAGTGGGTGAAGCTAGAGTTAGATTTTGTTCAAGATAAAATTTTCTTAAGAACAATGATTTATTTGGTCCTTCAATTTTATGGGAAAGGTTATTTTAGTCTACCATGTAGATGTCACGATAGTAATTAATTAATTTTTAAAATTTTAAAATGTCAAAAATAAAAATTATTTATTAAAAAATAGAATATAAAAGAATATTTTATTAGTTTTTTTTGAATTTATTTGTTAGCGTGATAGACAGGTGGACTACCACATTAATAAAGTTAACAGACATTAATTTTTCCATCCATTTTATGGTGATTTAAAAAATAATACAAATTCAAAAGTTAAAATAGATGAAAATTAATTGGAGGGTTCAAATTATGTTTTTTTTTTGTAAAGTTGGAGGGTCAATTATTATGCCTTTTGATTAAAATGGAGTGATACCACTCTATCATGTTGCCATTTCTAGTAACCTTTTGCAATGTCGTCTATCCTCATGATTACGTGGACAAAACTCTTTTTTATTTTAAATTAATTTCTAAATTTAGTAGTTGTTTTTATATTAGGCTTAAATCCTTTTTATAAGTTAACATTTGAACTTGGTAGTTTTTTTTATATTGAGATTTGATTTTTTTTAATTTAAAAATATCAAAAAATAAAAATTATTAAAAATATAAAAATATATGATTTGCTAACGTGACAAACACGTGGACTGTCGCGTTTGTAAATTTAACAACCATTCATTTTTCCATCTATTTTAAGATGATTTAACAAATAATACAAATTTAAAGGCTAAAAGAGGTGAAAATTAATTAGAAGGTTAAAATGACTTTTTCTTTTTTTATAAAGTTGGAGGGCCAATTATTATACCTTTTGAATAAAACCGAGTAATACCAATCCATCCCATTGCCATTGCTAACAACCTTTCGCTATATGGTCTATCCTCATAATTACGTGGATAGAACTCTTGTTTTCTTTAGAATTAATCTTTAAACTTAATAATTATTTTCATATTAGCCTTGAATTTTTTTTAAATTAATATTTGAACTTGATAGCTTTCTTTATATTAAGATTTGAATTTTTTATTTAAGTTGATCTCTAATATCTCCTTAACAAAGTTTAATATCTAATAGATGATCAATTATCAAATTTAAAGAACAATAATAATAATAAAGAACAGGTTGAATGTAAAAACAACTTTTTTTTGGAACATAAGGTTTAATGTGAAAACAATTATAAAATTATAAGAAAAATCATTGCCGATGATGGTTATCCTCATGATGACAGCCGAGAAAGTTGATTGTACGGATTTCTTTTATAAGCTTGAACTTGCTTTGGCATAGAATCTATTTTAAAAATATTATATTGAAAATAATTATCCTAATGAAAATATGCAAAACTTCTATTTATCTTTGTGTATGGCATATCCACTAATTTGGAATTTAATTTAAAATTTATATTTTGATCCGGATGATTTTGAGATGCCTCTAATAACCAATAAATGGCAAATACTTTTCTTTGTGTGAATTTTATTTCAATAGAAATTTGATGAGTTGATCCACCTATACGTCTTACTTTTACTGTTACTTCATGTGTTACTTGAAGTAATACAGATGCTAAATTTATTTTATCTTCTGTTGAATCTTTTGAAAGCTTGATTAATTTTTTAAAATATTATAAACCTTTAAAATAATTTTCAATTCTAAATGAAAATACTCACTCTCTCCTTCATATAAACCAAACAGATTTTTTTAATAAACAGCTTCCCTGTCCAAGTAAAATAGAAATTAAATATTTCTGTATTTTGTAGTTTTGCAATGCTTTTTCTATTTACCTTTTTCGGCTTAGTAATTGTATTGTTACAAAAATATTTGATGTTATTGTCAGCAGCGTAGTCAGGATGGCAGGGAAGGACCACGCGTTCTTAAAATGTAAAATTTTACATTTTAATTTTTTAAATTTTTAAAGTTTTAAATTAGTAAATATAAAATTATATTTTAACCCCTTAAAATAATAAAAAATTAATTTAATCTTTTAAAAATTATAAATATATAGATTATTTAAATGATGAAATTATATTTTTACTATTGTAAAAGTTAAAATTTAATTCCGCACCTCATTATTGTTCGATAATTGTATATTTCCCTTTATGATGGACAATGAGTAATCTGGATAGGTTGTCCATGGGAGATCAGCAGATACTTCAACAACACTTATCTAGAATTAAAATTAGACTTTGAAGAACCAATTATGCTTGGTTGTAAAAAAAAATGACATCAATGATGCTTTGGAAATAGCACTTGCTTTTGGATTAGCCATTTTTCAAACACAAATTATTTTCCTCCATTCATTATAACTCTTAATTTTGTGTAAGAATGACTCAACTACCTAAATTATAAATATATATATAAAAAATTGTGTATACTTTATATATGTTACCTGCAAACTAATAACAATATGTTAGGTTATTAAAAGTGATTCATTTCAAGAGAGTTAGACAATAAATTGATTAAACTTCATAATGTTTTAATAAGTCTCTATCATGTTGTTAGAATTAAGTGACTCGAATCTTTATTTAAATAAAATATAGTGGTGAAATAAAATAAAAGTAAAATCCATATAGAATTACACTTCTTTTATTTTATTTTATTTTATTTTAGAATATGGTTTTTAAACCTTATTAAACTTCATCTATTTGATATTGATTAGAATAAGTTGTTTCAATCTTACCACACTCCTGTTAGAATATGGTTTTACAAGCCTATAAATAGACATAGTCTACTCCTCTTGTAATCATTCTAATTCGACATAATGAATTTTTTTCTCTTCTACCCGTGGTTTTTTTCCCGAAAGGGTTTCCACTTAAAAATATGTGTATTTTTTATTTTTATTTCTCTTTTCTTTGCGATATATTATCATTATCAACATTCTATTTTTTTACAAATTGGTATCCGAGCTTCCAAGTTGTTCATTTCAATCACGGTAATGGCGTCTTCGAAGTATGAAATTTCGATGTTGGATTGCAACACTAGATTCACGTTGTGGCAGATAAAGATGCAGGCAGTTCTTGCATAGATTGACTTAGAGGAAGCCCTGCTAGAGGTAGATAAGATGCAATCGACATTGACGGAGTAAGAGAAGAAGCGCAAGGATCAAAAAGCGTTAACACAGTTACATCTGCATTTATCTAACGATATTTTACAGGATGTGATGAAGGAGAAGACCGTCACTGGATTATGGAAGAGGTTAGAACAAATATGTATGTCGAAAACTCTAACCAGCAATCTGTATATGAAGCAGCGTCTTTATGCTCATCGTTTGGAAGAAGGTGTGTCTATGCACGAACACTTAACAGTGTTTAAATAAATTCTCTCAAACTTGGAGGCCATGGAGGTTCAGTATGATAAGGAAGATCTAGGGTTAATTCTACTTTGTTCGTTGCCCCCGTCTTATTCAACCTTTAGAAACATGATTTTATGTAGTCGCAAGTCTCTCACAGTTATTGAGGTTTATGACTTTTTAACCTCGTATGATTAGATAAAGTATCTTGTGGTTAAAATCGACTCTCAGGGAGAGAGTCTCATTGTTCGTGGGATACAAGATCGGAATGCTGATGATGATCGTGGAAGGATACATGAACGGAATCTTCACGGTAAATCTAAGGGTAGGTCGAAGTCTTCAAACAGAGGTAAAACTTATAACTTCTGCAAGAAGAAAAACACATTAAATCTGAGTGCTATAAGCTACAAAACAATATCAAAAGGGGAGGCTGCGAATCAAAAGAGAAAACAACCAGAAAATTCCGGTGAAGCTGATGTTGTAGAAGACGACAGTGATGGTGAACTTCTAGTCGCTCCTGTCAACAATTCTAAAGTGAGCGAGGAGTGGATCATTAATTCAGGCTGAACATTTCACATGAGTCTTAATCGGGATTGGTTTACAACTTACAAAATAGTGTCTGAAGGTGTTATTTTGATGGGAAATAATGCTTCGTGTAAAATCACAGGTGTTGGAACAATTAAAGTTAAGATATTTGATGGAGTTGTTAGAACACTAAGTGACGTACGACATATTTCAGAATTGAAGAGAAATTTAATTTCATTGAGTACTCTTTATTTAAAAGGGTACAAATACACAGCTGAAGTGGGGTTTTGAAGATTTCCAAAGGCTCCCTCATTGTGATGAAATGGCAGAGAAAGATTGTCAAGTTATATGTTCTACAGAGTTCTACTATTACTAGTGATATAGTTGTCATTTCCTCTTCCTTATTAGATGATGATATTACTAAAATTTGGCATATGTGCCCAGGTCATATGAGTGAGAATGACATGACAGAATTGAGCAAAATAGGACTTATTGATGGGCAAGGAATTTACAAACTGAAATTTTGTGAGCACTGCATTTTTGGGAAGCAAAAGAGATTCACCAATGGAAACCATAACATGAAGGAAATGTTAGAGTATATTCATTCTGATCTGTGGGGGCCATCTAGAGTGCCTTTGAGAAGTGGAGCTAATTATATGCTAACTTTTATTAATAATTTTTCTAAAAAAGTTTGGGCGTTCTTTTAGAAGTAGAAAAAGGATGTGTTTTTCGCATTTAAGTCTTGAAAAACTATGATTGAAAAATAGTTGGGAAAACAAATAAAATACATTCGCACAGACAATGGCTTAGAGTTCTGTTCTGATGAGTTTAATAAACTGTGCAAGTCAGAAAGGATCGTGAGACACTTGACAGTTCGTCATACTCTACAGCAAAACGGCGTTGCAGAACGAATGAACAGAACGATCATAGAAAAGGTTCGATGTATGTTGTCAAATGCCAACTTACCAAAGTCGTTTTGGGCTGAAGCAGCCTCTACTGCATATTTTTTGATCAACTAATCTCCATCCGTTGCCATTGAGAAAAAGACTCCACAAGAGGTATGGTCTGGTAATCTTGTTGACTATTCTGATTTAAAGATCTTTGGGTGTCCTGCTTATGTTCATGTTGATAATGAAAAATTGGAACTAAGATCCATTAAATGTATTTTTCTTGGTTATAAAGTTGGTGTAAAAGTGTATAAGTTATGGTGTCCTGAAAATAGAAAAGTTGTGATTAGCAGAGATGTTTTTAATGAAACTGCTATGCTACCTAACTTATCTCTTAAATACTCTTCTAGTAAAGAAAATCAAAAGCAGGTGGAGCATCAGATTAATCCAGAATCTACAACAGAGTCGACTCCTCAAGCCAGTACAAAAATTCAAAATAGAGTTGCTTCTTCCCCACAGTACTTTATATCCAAAAATAGAACTAGAAGAGAAATTAAACCTCCAAAGAAGTATCTCGAGGTTGATCTAGTTACTTATGCTTAAAATGTGACTAAAGATATAGATGCAAACTAAGAGTTATTTAGTTATTCTCAGGTGGTTAGCTGTGAAGACTAAAAAAGTAGATGTTTGCTATGCAAGAAGAGATGGAATCACTCCATAAAAACAAAACACTGGATCTTGTGAAACTTCTTAAAGGTAAAAAGGTTGTTCGTTGTAAATGGGTGTTTAAAAAGAAAGCAGGGACTCCAGGAGTTGAAGAACCCAAATATAAAGCAAGGCTTGTTGATGCGGTCATTGAAAGCACTAAAAATATCCTATCCCTAATAAATAATGAAAAAGAATAGTAAAAGGGAAGTAGGGTCAAATCCTCAGGGACTGGATTTGCACAATATCTTGTTCCGTGGAATCCCGGGTAGAGTCTTGCCCAAGACAACCTACGTTCCTGAAAAAAATAAAAACAATAACAGAATTAAAGGGTTGGATCTGGAAACGAAAAATAAAATAAAAACAGAATTAAGAATATCGAATCGAAAATTAAAAAAAGTAAAAATAGAGTTGAGAGAAAGGAAATTCTTATGGGAGATTCCAGTCTCCAGTTGTCTCGTTCTGCCTTGGGTTCAATCCTCAGCTTTTAGATGATTATTCCCAAACCGAATAAGCCAATTATAGTGGAAGAGGAGGCCTACGACTACCAGCTCCAATGATTTAGACTTACGATGTGGTGGAACCTGACTCTAGCCAACAATCGCTTCTGTGGGATCGTCTTATGCTCGATCAACGCTTCTCAATGGCGAATCCCAAGCCATTTTGTCTCTTGGGCTCGCCAACCTCTGACGTAGTAAGCTAACGAACCGACTGTACAACCTTTCCAAAACATACAAAGCGGCCGCCTTTGCATACGTTGAAAAGCTTACTTCTTTAGGGACATGGACGGCAGCGTCAGCCCCGTAGTGTGAAGAAACAATGAATACTCAGCGAGGAAGCTAAGTACGGATTCTAAGCCTCATGAACCCTTTTGGGGATTTTTGACAACCTTCGGCTAGATGGGTTTCGTGGCTTATGGTTGTGGTAGAAAAGAAAATAAATAAAATAAAAATAAAGATTTTATTGAAAAGAAATACGAGAAGAACAAAAGCCTAGATTTTTGTGGAGAGAGTGTTTACAGGAAAAAAATGGGATCCCCTTTTTAGTCACTTCACCCATTATTTATAGTGCTAGGGAAGATAGTCTAATCCTACTTAAATTCCTAAAAGATAAATACATTTAATTGAAGATAAATAAAGATAAAATAAAATCCTAAAAATAATCCTTAATAATTATCTCAATATTAATTATCCTAATATAATTAAAATAGAATTTAATAGAATAAAATCTCTTCTTTTTGCATTTCAGCCCTTGTGTCCTCCATGCTTGTACTGTTGGCACCAACTTTTCCTTGTGTCGCACATTAGCCCATTTTATCTCTAAATTCTCGCTTTTGGCCTTTAATTTTGCTTTTGCTTTTGCTTTTGCCTCAAATTTAGTCCCTATGAGATAAAATATCATAAATAGCTCAAATTAGCAGGATCATACTCAGAATAAATACATAATTAATACATAAAATACGTTATTCCAGAGTGTTATCACTTGTTGCAAAGGGTTACAATCAAATTCCAGGAATGGACTTCACTGATGTGTTCTCCCCAGTTGTGAAGTATAGTTATATTCGAGCTTTGCTTGGTATTATGGTCATGCATGATTTGGAGCTTGAGCAGTTACATGTAAAAACTGCATTTTTGCATGTAGAACTTGAGGAGAATATTTACATGCAACAAACAGAGGGTTTTACAGTCTCAGAAAAAGAGGACTATGTTTGTTTACTGAAAAAATCTCTTTACGATTTGAAATAGTCACCAGGATTGTGGTACAAGAAGTTTGATTCATTTATAACTTCTCATGATTTCAAAAGAAGTAGCTTTGACAGTTGTGTTTACTTTAAGAAAAATAGTGACGGTTCTTTTGTGTATATACTCCTTTATGTTGGTGATATGTTGATAGCAACGAAAGATAAATGAGAGATAAGAAAGGTTAAAGCCCAACTAAGTGAAGAATTTGAGATGAAAGATTTGATGTTGATTGTGCTAGAGACCTTGATAGAAGAAGATCTTTCACAGGTTATGTATTTACAATTGGAGGTTGTGCAATCAATTGGAAAGTCACTTTGCAAACCACAGTTGCTTTGTTTACCACTGAAGCTGAGTACATTGCGATTACTGAAGCTTGTAAAGAAGCTATTTAGTTGAAGGGACTTTTTATGAACTCAATGAATACCTTCAAATCAGTACAGTATTTTGTGACAGTTAGAGTGCCATCTTTCTTACAAAAGATCAAATGTATCATGAGAGAACAAAACACATTGATGTTCAGTATCATTTTTTTCGTGAGATTATTGGTCGTGGTGATATTGTTGTGAGCAAAATTAGTACTCATGAAAATCCTACAGATATGATGACTAAGTCGCTTCTTATAACCAAGTTTGAGCATTGCTTAGACTTGGTTGGTGTTCATTGTTGAAGTTAAACCCTTAAGGGGTTTTATGGAAGAAGTGGAGAACTTGTTCGTTGAGAGTTCGCAATGAAAAACTTGTTCATTGAGAATTTGTGTCAAGGTGGAGATTGTTAGAATTAAGTGACCCGAATCCTTATTTAAATAAAATACAGTGGTAAAATAAAATAAAAGTAAAATCCATATAGAACTACACTTCTTTTTAAAGTAAAATCCATATAGAACTACACTTCTTTTTATTTTATTTTAGAATAAGGTATTTTAAACCTTATTAAACTTCATCTATGTGATATTGATTAGAATAAGATGTTTCAATCTTACTACACTCCTATTAGAATATGGTTTTACAAGCCTATAAATAGACGTCTACTCATCTTGTAGTGATTCGAATTCGACATAGTGAATTTTCTTATTCTCTACCCGTGATTCTTTTCCCGAAAGGGTTTCCACGTAAAGACCTGTGTGTTCTTTATTTTTATTTCTCTTTTTTTTACGATATATTGTCATTACCGACATTTTATTATTTTACACATACTATTATCTATCCATCAACTTAAATAAATGTGGGCTTAGATTTGAGATGGAAATGGATTTAAACACACGTGTCTTTCGCTTGAGTTAAAAACAAAAACTTTTAAAGATCAAAAGGATGAACAATATTAAAAGCATCAAGGTCAGCATTAATCATATTTACACCTAATGATGGGTTGGATCACTTGTTTTAAGTCTAAAGGTTTATTCGAAAAGTTTGAGAGTTTAGGTAAAAATTTAGGCTCGAAAAATAAATTTAGACAAAAAATAAAATTAATTTTCTAAATGGGTCGGGGCTGGGGTCAAACTTTTCAGCTCGGGTCGAATTTAACAAATTTTCCCTATTGTTGTTTGTTGTTGTTTTGTTGTTGGTATGTTGTTGTTTTGCTACTATTTTACTATTATATTGCTACTATTTTTTTGTTATTTTTTGGATATTATATAACTATTTTTTATTGTTAATTTTGCTACTCTTTTAGAGGTATTTGCTTGCTAAGTTGTAACTATATTAGTGTTATCTAAGTATAAAAACTTTTTTTAATATATTTTTAATTTGTTGTGGAATATTTATTTTGATGTTTTTAGTGCATCTGATGTAGTATATTTTTTAAATTTATTTTTATATAAATAATCTAAAATAATAATAAGAACGGATCAAATTGAGTCAAATTTAAATTTAATATTTCTTATCTAAAGTAGGCTTCGACAAAATGGTAGGGAATGATAAAGTCTAGCGACACTACTCGCTGATGAGTTTATTATTCAATAATAGCTCGTAACAAGCAAAGTAGCATACTTAATTTAAGATGCAGCCAATGAATAATAAATTCGCCATAGTTTTGGAAACTAATACTGCAGAATTTCTTATTTCACCATCATGGCCAGTCGTTACTGTCAATCAAAAAGGCCAAAGAGTCCCAACCTGTGGCGGCATTGTCATTAAGATAAGGGTACGTGGTCCAATCCTCAAACATTGCCTCATCAAAGGGTAACAGCTGCATACGGTTCTCCTCGAAATTTCCATCGCTTGCTTTCCGCAGTTCATTGATTTCAAAGCTCAACAAATCCGAGCCGCCATCACTGTTCAACGAATCAAGCACTTGAGTTCCATTATGAGCTTCAACTGTTGCAATATCACCACCCATTTCTTGACTATTATTTGTTGAGTAAAGTTTACCATCTCGAAGCTTATCAATATCTTGACTTGTAGGTGGCTGTGTTGGGACCATGACCTTGCTGCTACCCCCAATGGCTTTAGTCTGAATCGCTGATCTTTTCGATGATTCCTTGAGTTTAGACTCGATTGGTATCGTTTTATGTGTAAAATTACTTGAACGAGGATATTTAATGGATGCTTGAGCTTTGGTTCTCTTGCTCAAAGTAGAATTCCAATAGTTCTTGATTTCATTGTCTGTTCGCCCTGGTAGCCTTCCGGCTATTAAAGACCATCTACCAACATCAAATAACGAGTGGTAAAAAGCTTTACACCCATTAAACAAGATCTTGGGTTTATTAAAAGTCGGAGTCGGGATGAAAAAATAATAAAGGAGAGAGAGAGATTAGAAACCTGTTTCCAAGAAGATTATGGAGTCTGATAATGAGTTCTTCTTCATCATGGGAGATGTTGCCTCTTTTGATGTCTGGTCTAAGATAATTCACCCATCTAAGTCTGCAACTTCTGCAACATCTTTTCAAACCTGCATTTTCGGGGATAAACCATCAAAAGGCATGAAGTGAAAAGCTTAATTACAATAATTTCACTTTGGGGTCTTATATAGATACCAGCTCTCTTGGGGAGGTTTCTCCATTTGCCTTCCCCATGAACATTAATATATGATGCAAGTATTTTATCTTCCCAATCAGTCCAAGCTCCTTTTTTTAGGCCTTCTTTGGAGCAACATGAACTCTTCCCCATACTTCTAATTTCTCCCACTCTCTCCCTTTGTTTATACAAATCCATAAAAATGGAAGAGGACTATTCCCCGTTTTATATCCCCACCAAGATAAAAGAACGAGAAACTAACACCTCAAGTTGCAGTCAAACTAACACCTAATAATTGTGTGGTTCGCCATATCATCGCTGTGAACCTCATTAGGCAAGTTTATTTGTTCTTGTTATCCTGGTATTAGATATGATGTTCAGAAATATCATTTTTAAGACAAAAAAAAAACATAAAAGATTTAAGGGGTGTAAAATGTCCTCAATTAAAATAAAATAAAAAAAAGCAATTAAAGTCTTTCTTTTTTTAACACTGTAATTCAACTTTCAAAATGTATAAAAAGGCCCTCAATTTAAAAAAAAAACAATTAATACCCTTTATTTTTTTACTGAATTGGGAACTTGAACGTTTAAAATACATAAAAGACTCAAAAGTTTTCAAAATGCAATTAAGCCCTGCTCTTATTAAAAATTAGAAGAAAATTATAATAAATAATAAATTTTAACAAAATTATTAAATTTCAATAAAATTAAAATTTATTAAAAATTAGAAATTTTTTATAAAAATTGTAAAATTTTGTAAAACTATAAAAAATTAACAACTCCTAAATTTTTTCAATTAAAGTCATCATGTGTCGCAACACAACAGTAACATGTGTATGTAAAAATGATAAAAAATAAAAATCAATACAAGTTATAGAAAAATTATAAAATGTTCCTTTTGGTATGATAAGTTTTATAATCTTTTACTTAAATTTATATTTCTTTACATTTTGTATAATTTTCTTACGGCTTTCTAAAATTTCATAATTTTTTATATTTCTATATATTTTATAATTTTTACAATTTTATAAAATTTTACATTTTTATATTTTTACAATTTTTTAATTTTAATAAAATTTTAATATTTGAATTTTTATTAAAATTTAATAATATTTATAAATTTTATTTATTTTAAATTTTAATAATTTTTCTAATTTTTAATAAAAGGGCTTAATTGCTTTTTTTGAAAAAAAATTGAGGGTCTTTTTGATGCATTTTGAAAACTCAAGTACCCAATTGAGTGCAAAAAAAAAAGTAGGGCTTAATTGCTTTTTTGAAAAAGTTTAAAGGCTTTTTTATGCATTTTGAAAGTTCAAGTACTCAAATGAGTACAAAAAAACAAAACAAAGACTTCATTACTTTTTTTTAAAAAGTTTAAGGGCTTTTTACGCCCCTAAGCCAACATAAAATTAGGTTGGATAGCTATTGATTGTTAGTATCTAGCAACGAGAGAAAAATGAGAAAGCAATATGATATGTTAATTAAAGAATTTATGGTAATGCACTTCATCGACTGTAATGGGCCAATTTCGTCCAGACCCAAACAGAAACCCAAATACAAAAAAAATAAATAATAAATAAAACCAAAATAAAAATAAAAAATAATAAACAACCGTCCAAGTCCAAATTACAAGGGTAGCTCAATTACAAAAAAAGTAGGCCCAAATAATAATAAAAACCTAGCAGCCCAATAGGCCCAAAACCTAAACAGAAAAAAAACCCCTAGCCGCACCCTAGCCTAATGTTGCCACTGCTCCTAGCCTTTGCTACCATCAACCACTCCTCTGCCACCGTCGCCTGCAAGAAGAAGAAGCAACACACGCAAGTAGTAGTACAAAATAGTAGGAAGAATAAAAAATAATATGTAATCAACTATAAAAGCCTAAGAAAAAACAGATGTAAGGGGGCCTTTTTTTTTCGAAAAGAAAGAAAAAAATAATACAAAAAAGAAAAAAAAAAGCAATCGAAAAACAGATAAAAGAAAGAAGCAATCAAAAAAATAAAATCAAATACTTATATTTAAGGTGATTTTATTACTTGTTTTATTTTTTATATATATTTTATAAAAATACAAAAAAAATAGAGAAATGTTTCAAAAAAACTTACCGAACATTTGTACTCCGCCACTGTGGATGGAGAATTTGGTGGTTTTTAGGGCTTTTGAAACCCAAAAGAAAAAACCGAAAGTTTTTGGAGTTTCTTTCGGGTTTTGAAGGATTTTTGGGTAATATTCACCCAGATTCAGACTTTGAAAGTCAAAGCGCTCAAAACGGGGTTCTTTTGGTGTTTTCCAGCCTTTTCTTTTTTAATTTATCCATTTAAGTTTTTTTTATTTCAGTCCTTCGACCATTTACTGTCTTTTTTATATATTTTTATTTTTATTTTAGTATTTTATTTACTTATTTTATTTAAATTTATTCTTTTAATTTCATTCTAAATTCTAATTTATTCCTCGGTTTATTTAATTTAAATCTTTTATAATTTTTATTTTCGTTATTTACTTATTTATCTATTTAATTTTTACAATTTATGCCCTTAATTTTATTTTAATTCCAATTTTATCCTTTATTTATTTAATTTGAATTTTCATTATTATTATTATTTATTTAATTATTGTTTTTTTACAATTTATGCCCTTAATTTTATTTTAATTCCAATTTTCATTATTATTATTATTTCTTTAATTATTATTTCTTTGCCCTTGTCTTATTTTCATGATGTTTATATTTTCATCGTATTACACATTATTCTTTATTATTATTATTATTATTATTATTATTATTATTATTATTATTCATGTTAATATTATAAGGTTGACTAGTATAATTATTGCTATTATCATTATTAAATTGTTATTTTACTATCATTATTGTTGTATTATCATCACTCATTAGCATAGTATGTTCGTTTTATTTTATTGATTAATTTACTTACTTATCATTTTAATGTCATATGTTCCTTTTTTACTCGTTACTATATTACTTTATTGTGCTAGTATTTTTGTCAAGTGTTGTATTTAAACGTATTTATCCGTTTTTATACCATACCCAAATAAACTAAATATATATCATTTTAAATGTTACATTAACTTTTTTACTCGATGCATAAAAAGGAAAATTTCCAAATTAAGGCAATGTACCGTTTTTAGAGATTCGAAAAGGTTGTGCCCTAACTTACGGGGTTCGACTTTCTTTTTGAACCTAGATAACAGAACATTCCTTTTAAAATTAAAACATATGAGAATTAAATAGTAATTTAAATAAAGGGCAAGCTTATTTTCGAGGATTCGAGATGTCGTATCCTAACTTACGAGATATG
Source organism: Gossypium raimondii (assembly GCF_025698545.1). Classification (NCBI taxonomy): domain Eukaryota; kingdom Viridiplantae; phylum Streptophyta; class Magnoliopsida; order Malvales; family Malvaceae; genus Gossypium; species Gossypium raimondii. The sequence continues at coordinate 51,579,067 of NC_068571.1, forward strand.
ACCTTTTGTTACCTTAAGATAAGAGAGTCTTTTACATACATTTTGATTTACTCAAGTGATTTTAATTAAAAATAACATGATGCAAAGTGGGGTCGCGTTTTAAATTCTCTTCAAATTTTTAATTTTCGATACTAGGACCTTGAGTAATCAATTAGGTACTAATTTTGGGCGTAACGAGGGTGCTAATCCTTCCTCGTACGTAACCGACTCCCGAACCCGTTTTCTGGATTGTGTAGACCAAGAATCATCATTTTAGTAAATTTAAACTTTTATTAAAATGATTGAATTACGAGGTGATCCGATCACACCTAAATAAAAAGGATTGGTGGCGACTCCCATTTTCATTTGTTTTAAAACCAAAATTCGATTTCAAAAGTCAATTTAAAAAAAAAGGTTTCGACAGCTTGGCGACTCCACTGAGAAAATTTCATCATAAGAAAGTCAAACTACGAGTTGATTACTTTTTGGTCTTTTTGCCTAAAATTGATGATTTGGTTTAAATTTACGATCCTTTTATTGCATTTTATCTTTCATGTTTTGGATATCTCGGGTTGTATAGCGATTTAATATATCTTGTTTTATTGATTCAAAAGTCTCTTTTTGTGTGTTTTCTGCATATTTCATTGCATAACTATTTGATTTTGCCTTTTCTAAGTGGGAGTGAGAAACTATTCCTTCGTGAGGATCACCTCCGTATAGGATAGTGGATCACTTTCGGGATACATCCGTACCTATGTCTTCATGAGATTTTCATTTCCGTATAGCCATAAGGAAATGTATTCTCTTGAACTAAACTCGGTCCGTATGAGCCTATAATAGGTGAGGATCGAGGAATCTGTTGGTTCAAGTACCCTTACTTTAGAACCGAACCACATATAATGAACCCTAAAAGCCTACCCTAGGTAGAACCACACCAAACTCCTAATGGTCACCCGAATAGGTGCTCTATTTATTATTTCATGCTTGTTTTAAATTCTAGTTTTATATGAAATGTACTGACTTGTTTTGTTTTGTTTGACTGTGATTGCTTTGCATTTTCATCATAGAAAAGGGTGTTGATTCGCGTTCAGTTGCTAAATAGAATAACTTGTCATGGAAAAGGGATTTCTTGATAAAGTGGAAGACAATGCGGTCGTCCGGATATGGTCTAAGAAGACACAATAAGAGAAATGTGACAGCCTAACAGAGGGATATATGTCAGACTTATGAGATTTCACTCGCATCAGTGTGACTCAGAATAATCTCCAAGAGTTGAAAGAAGTATGAGACCAATGGAGTGACGAAACCAAGCAGCTATTTTACTGTAGTTATTTACTCGATGTCAAAGTAGATAAGCACTTGTTTCGAGCTCTCACCTAATATTGGAATCCCTCATATAGCTGCTTCACTTTTGGGAAGGTAGCTTTGGTGCCCACCTTAGAAGAGTACACAAATCTGCTCCGTTGCCCGAGAATCCAAGACGACAAAGCTTATTCTAAAGCCGCCAACGTCTTGACTTTCTTAAAGAAGCTAATTAGTATTACGGGGATGAGTGAGTAATGAATCGCGGCCCGGATTAAACAAAAAGGAGATGGTAAATGCATCGATTGGAAAAGTTTGCGGGATTTGATCTTGGCACATCCAGATACGAAGAAAAAGGTTGATGTCTTCGCCTTGAGTATTTACGGGTTGGTCATCTTCCCCAAAGCGCTAGGACACATAGATGATGTAGTTTCAGATCTATTTGACCGGCTTGACAAAAGGGTCACTCCTGTCCTGGTAATTTTGGCCGAAACTTTCAGATCTTTGAGTGCATGCTGTAGAGCGGGTGAATGAAGATTTATCGAATATGCATACAACTCTTGCTAGTCTGGTTTCACAGCCACTTTTGGAAGGTAGAAAATGTCTTTTAACGAGTATTCTCCGAGAACTACTCTCCGTTGAAAGAACTCGTAGCTACTCCAAGGCAAGACGACATTTTGGAGGAAAAATGGATGACAATTCTCCAGAGTCTCCAAGAAGAAGACATTGAATGGAGGGCTCCCTAAATGATCCTTGATGAGATTTTGTACGATGTGGAGATTTCGATTGGGTCTCTCTACTCGGGATATGGGGAGCTATTGGATACACCCATCTACTTGTATTGAGTCAGTATAGATCGAGACAGTTCATACCGACAACTCAAGGGTTGGCTTAATGTGAGTTTGTGTACAAAGGTGATAATTACAAGAAGAAGGTTCGTGAAATATCGAACGCTTGGAACCAAATTCTATCATCTATAGTATCCAAACCAAGGAGTGAGTGGCTCTTGATGCACGGGATGCGATCAACTACCTGTTTATTATTTATTTAGTCAATTTGGTGATAAAAAATACACTTACTTTAGAATATTATGACTATTATATTCTCGCAATTAAATATTCAGTTTTACAAGTCTTATTACTTAAATATCTTAAATAAATTTTTAAGTAACATAAATCTTTACTGTTTATAAGAAGATAATTCAACCCAAAATTGCCTGACTCTGTAAAAAAATCTTCTCAAATTAACTGATATTCTAGAGCTTCGAAGACATTACAAAGTAAAAATGGAAAGGATAGACAAAATGATTTGGATGGTCGATTGAGTGTGGTGTGATGTGTTTAGTTTATTTTTTGTATCACGCTACAATGTCTAATCTCACCGCCACCGCTATTTTTATGCCAACCTCAGGTAAATGCACTGTCCATCTAAACTCCACCCTTAATCATCCTACCATCAATTCAAAAATTAAAAATTAGAAATCAAAGAGTAAAATTTTCTAATTTCGAAAATTGATAAAAAAAAACTATTTAAATTAAAAAGATTGGGAGATTCTTCGAGTCTTTCGCCAATTAAATGCTGTCAAAGGCATTGATTGCATTGTGTGTTTTGGGCTGGACCAATATGACATGTTTGTGTTTTGTGTTCAGTGTTTCAAGCACATTTTATCTTCACATGGGGGAGGCTCCCATGTTTTAAAATTTAAACAGATTATTATTTTATCAAAAAGGAAAATCCAAATTAAATCTCGAATAGGCCGATCTACACTTTATGAAAAGATTGTGTTGCAGGTTAAGATTTTTGTTTATAATAATTTTATGAATACTAATATAATAAAAAGTGTAATATTTTTAAGGGAATAAACGTAGGATGGTTTGAATTGATTGTGTATTTACCTGTAATTAACATAAAAATAATGATGGCGGTGAAATGTAATATTGTAGCGTGAGACAAAAAATAAACTAAACGCATTGCACCCAAATTCACTTTTCAAATTTGAGATTTTGTTTTTTCAAAATTAGATTTTAATATTAAAACTTTTAAATAAAATCGAGTGTAAGACAAAAAAAAAATACCCCACCACATGGCATTATTGCCACAAGAGAGTCGTAAGAATCAGTCAAACACGTGCTATATTAGTATAGTGACAGAGTCAATGACTGGATTTTATAGACAAATAAAGATTCATAATATGTGTGAACTTTTGAAGCCAAATACAAAAGTTTAAGTCCACAAGTTTGAAACAGGGGATAAAGTTTTTTTCTATAATAAAAATAATTATTAATATACATTCACATTTAAATTGGATAATTTATATTTTAGTACTTAAATCTTTTTAACCTAATTGATACTTGAATATGAAAAGTATTAATTAATTAAGGATGTATTTGATAAACTAAAAAATTAAATACTAATTTTATATTACAAAATTGTTTGATATAAAATTAAGAGCTGAATAAATCTTGATTTTGAAAATTCATTATTTCATAATTTTATTCTTATTAATATGATATTATTTATTTTGCTTTTGATAAAAGTTAAACATAATATTTTAATTTTAATTTTAATTTTTAATGAAATGAGGAAATAATTTATTTCAAAAATAAGACTTTGAAAAATAAAATCAACTTAATAGTTTCAACATATGTTATCTACTTATTATATTCAACAATTTTCTATTAAGTAAATAAGTTAATATGGTTGTCAAGCACAACTTAAAAAAGGGTAAACTATACAATTAGTCACCAAACTATTAGTGTGTTTCGTTTTAGTCACTAAACTAAAACTTTCAATTTCATCATTAACGTTTTAGATTATTAATGTTTTGGTTACTCTCGTTAAAGGGTTAATGGAAATGATGATGTGGCCTTTTTCTAATTAGTATAGTAAAACATTTAGTCTTCAATGCCAATATATACCAAAGCAAATATAATGGCATGTAAGTGCATCATACGATATCTTGAAGAAAATATCTTGGTAGGTAATCGTATCATTGGATAAATAAAAGTATAGACCAATACAATTAATAGAATAACCAATTTCCAATTTCATAACATAGTTCAATTCACATCTCATCATTCTCGAATTCAATATCAGTTCATTATTTTATCATATAACATAACAAAATACAACTCAATTTCAAACCAATTTCCTATATCAGTTAAGTCATACAACTTTCTATTCTATTCAATTTAGTCTCTGTCTCGATATTCAATTTCAGTCATAGCATTTCAACTCAATAACCATTAAGAACTCACTTCAATATTATATAGTGCAAAATGTCATTAATATGCAATAACTAGAATAGTCTCGGGTCATAGAGATACAAACCAAAAGCTCGCGTCACTTGTCGTCCACTCTATGATGCGGAATCCCGGATCTAGACACAAGAGAAACACAAATTAGAAATAAAACGAGAATAAATAAAATTAGTTAAATAATAATAATAATAATAATAATAAGGATAGATTTGCCCTATGGAACCCTTGGTTAACTTGTAACCAAAAAACGCCAATGATTGAGCGGCTTCCTACGAAACCCCTAGAAGAAGAACCTCTAGAAACACCGATGAACGGGAAAGAAATTTGAATATTTGTAACTCCGAAATACCCTCGAAAATAGCAAACTCCAAACTAAATAGCAAGAGAAGAATCACTCTACTCTAAAAAATTTGCCTCATACAAATTTGGAAGAAAACAAATACTCTCTTTTTTATCCCCCCCTAATGTGTAGAAAGCAAGCCTATTTATAGGCAAATTACAAGAGTAATTGAATCCTAATAAAACTCTTTCAAGAGTAATTGAATCCTAATAAAACTCTTTAAAATTATCTAAGAAAATAAATAAATAATAACCTAACCAATAAAATTACTTAACTCATAAGTGATGTGTCCCAACCAATGAGAATTAAGTAAATAATAATAATAAGATACATAAAAGATTAATCCACCAATTTATGGGCTTTCACTATTCTAAGATTGGTCCAGTGAATTGCATTCCCGTATTTGTCAACGTCACGAACATAATGACTTAAATTTGTAGCAACAAAGTCTTGGACAAAAGCATTCATCTTTGATTTTAATTGTCGTGCCTTGCTTCGAGTGATTGGACCACTAGGAAAAACAACCCCTTGAGTGTCACCTCCGTGGCTCGTATCATTCTCCCCCTCTTCAAGAAGATTTGTCTTCGAATCTAGACCTACATCAAATTCAAAAGGAGAAAGATCAGAAACATTGAAAGTAGCACTAACACTATACTCACCAGGAAGATCAATGCGATAAGCATTGTCATTTATTTTCTCGAGTACTTGGAATGGTCCATCCCCTCGTGCATCAAGTTTATTCTTTCTCTTAGAAGGAAATCGTTCCTTCCTCATATGTACCCATACCCAATCTCTAGGTTCAAACAAGACTTGCTTTCGCCCTTTATTAGCTCGATGTGCATTGGACTCATTCTTTTTCTCAATGGCTTTACGAGCCTTCTCATGGACCTCTTTCACTAAATCAGCTTTCCTTTCACCATCTAAATTAGCAATCTCATTCAAAGGTAAAGGAAGCACATCTAAAACAGTAAGTGGATTAAAGCCATATACAATCTCAAAAGGAGTAAAACCTGTGGAAGAATGAACAGAACAATTATAAGCAAACTCAACATAGGGTATCCATTCTTCCCAAGATTTAACATTCTTACCTATTATGGCTCTAAGCAAAGATCCCAAAACTTGATTTACCACCTCGGTTTAACCATCAGTTTGAGGGTGGCATGTAGTAGAGTAAAGTAGTTTAGTACCTAACTTACCCCATAACACCTTCCAAAAGTGACTAAGAAATTTTGCATCTCTATCGGAAACGATAGTCCTTGGGATTCCATGTAATCTCACAACTTTACGAAAAAAATAGATCGGCAACATGGGCTGCATCATCAGTCTTATGGCATGGAATGAAATGAGCCATTTTAGAAAATCGACCCACAACCACAAATATGCTAGCTCGTCCACGCTTTGTCCTTGGTAAACCTATTACAAAATCCATTGAAATGTCAGTCCAAGGTGAATTAGGAACAGGAAGAGGAGTATATAGACCATGAGGCATCACAGTGGATTTAGCTTGTTTACAAGTAATGTAAGTAGAGCAAATTTTCTCAACAAGTTTTCATATATTAGGCTAATAAAAATGCTCATGTAAAACATCATAAGTCTTAGTGACTCCAAAATGACCCATAAGACCACCACTATGAGCCTCTGAACCAACAATTCTCGCATTGAACACTTTGGTAAGCATAGTCTATTATTTTGAAAAAGATAGCCATCATGCTTATAAAATTTGTGAAATGCACCATGTTCACATGTGTCATAAATGCTTGCAAAATCAGAATCAGTGGCATATAAATATTTGAAATACTCAAAACCTAATAACTTAGTATGCAAAGTACTAAGTAAAGTGTACCTCCTTGATAGAGCATCGGCCACAATATTATCTTTACCTTTCTTATACCTTATAACATAAGGAAAAGATTTAATGAATTCAACCCGCCTCGCATGTCGCTTGTTCAACTTACCTTGTCCCTTTAAGTGCTTAAGTGATTCATGGTCAATGTGAATCACAAACTCCTTTGGTAAAAGGTAATGTTGCCAAACTTCTAATGCCCTTACCAAGGCATACAACTCTTTATCATAGGTCGAATAGTTCAAATGTGCTCCACCAAGTTTCTCACTAAAGTAGGCTAGTGGTTTACTATCTTACATGAGGACGGCACCTATACCTACACCAGAAGCATCACATTCAATCTCAAAGGTCTTTTCAAAATTAGGTAAAATAAGAATAGGAGCATTACACAATTTATCTTTAAGTTCATTAAATGCTAATTCTTGCTTATCTGTCCAATGAAAAGATACATCCTTTTTAATAAGTGCAGTCAAAGGCGAAGCAATTGTGGAAAAGTTACGAACAAACCTGTGGTAGAAACCAGCTAACCTAAGGAAAGACCTTACCTCAGAAACAGTTTTAGGGATAGGCCATTCTTTAATTGCCTTTACCTTCTCCTCATCCACATGGATTCTTGTAGAACTTATCACAAAACCCAAAAAAACAAGCTTATCCATACAAAAGGTGCAGTTTTCAAGACTAGCAAAGAGTCGTTCATGCCTTAACACATCCAATACTAATTTAACATGCCCAACATGATCATTCAAAGTTTTGCTATAAATCAGTATGTCATCAAAATACACAACGACAAATTTTCCTAAAAAAGGTCTAAGTATGTGGTTCATTAATCTCATGAATGTGCTAGGAGCATTAGTTAAGCCAAATGGCATGACTAACCACTCATACAGGCCATACTTAGTCTTAAAAGCAGTTTTCCATTCATCACCTTGTTTCATTCTTATTTGATGGTAACCACTTTTTAAGTCAATTTTAGAGAAAATGCATGCACCATTAAGCTCATCCAATATATCATCTAATCAAGGAATTGGATATCGATACTTTACCGTAATCTTGTTGACAGCACGACAATCAACACACATTCTCCAAGAACCATCTTTTTTTGGGACGAGAAGTACAGGGACCGTATAAAGGCTTAGACTCTCACGAATCAACCCTTTCTCTAAGAGATCTTCAACTTGCCTTTGCAACTCATTAGTTTCTTCAGGATTGCTTCGATAGACTGGTCTATTCAGAATACTCGAACCAGGCACAAAGTCAATTTGATGTTCAATCCCTCGTAAAGGAGGTAATCCCTTAGGCATTTCAGAAGGAAATACATCCTCAAAATCCTGCAAAAGATCAACAAAACAACTAGGCAAATGTGTATTAGGGTTAGTCAAAACAAAGTTTTCTCTAAACCTAATAATTACAAATGTTTGTTTTGTACAAAGAGCAAATTTGATATCTCGAAACCTAGCGAATAAACTTACTTTCTCATCTCGTGACTTGTGTGTGCAATCACTCACCAATGTTGGGCCTTTAAGTTGGCTTTTAACACTAAGAGCCTCTTTACTCTCAGCCTTTTTCAATGATTTTAACTCACTTCCCTTACCCATCTCAATAGCAAGTTTGAGTTGATCATTGTAGACTTCTTGAGGAGGAAGTGGAGTTAAAGTAAACTTCTTTCCAAGGAACACAAAGGTATATTGGTTAAGGAAACCATCATGATTTACTCGTCGATCAAACTGCCATGGCCGTCCAAGTAATATGTACCCAGCTTGTATTGGAACAACATCACACAAAACTTTATCAGAGTATTTACCAATGGAAAATGAAACTAAGCATTGTTTAGATACTTTTACCTCCCCACTATCATTCAGCCATTGCAAGCGGTATGGCCTTGGATGCTTCACACAAGGTAGGTCAAGTTTCTCAACAAGGGAAGAACTTACCACATTAGTGCAACTTCCACTATCGATGATCAATGAACTAGGTTGTCAACCAATCAAACATCTCGTGTGGAAAATGTTATCTCTTTGTTCGCTCCATTCCTCTTTAAACTAGACATTTAAAGCCCTTCGAGCAACAAGTACTTTCTCATCATACTCCAAGTATTCTTCATACTCATCATGAGTATGCACATCATCAGCATCTTCCAAAGGAGTCATCTCATCTTCGTTATTAGACTCAAAATCAACCTCGCCATCTTCTCGAATCACCAATGACTTTTTATTAGGGCATTCTCAAGCATAATGACCCCTTCCTTGGCATTTGAAGCAGGTAATATCTTTTGGCTGCTTAATGGCACTAGGAGAAGTAGAAGAAGAAGATGGAGCTCGATTAGTAGAAGTAGAACCTTTAAATGAATTAGGCATACCTCTATCTTTGGAGTAAGTTCTAGGCTCATTTGGCTTGAACCGTGCATCTCTCCCATTCCACAATCTATCATCTTGTTTTTGCCAATTTCCTCTCCAAGCAGGATTAGAAACTGAACTAGCACCTTTCGTTGTCCCTTTCTTTCGTAATTGCTTTTCGATGGTGAGTGCGGTTTGAAGCATCTCTTCAACATCCATGTAGTGTTATAACTCAACTCGATTTGCAATCTCAGGCTTTAGGCCGGCAAGGAATCTAGCCATAGTCACCTCAGCCTCTTCAACAAGATTGGCTGTAATCTGAATAGTCTCCATCTCTTTGTAGTAGTCATCCACAGATCTATCTCCTTGAACAAGATGTTGGAGTTTTTGATGGAGTTCTCGATAATAGTATGGTGGAACAAACCGTTTTTGCAAGATGCGCTTCATTTCAACCCAAGTAGTAATAGATTGCTCTCTATAAAGAATCCTGCTTTTACATAATTGATTCCATCATGTTAGTGCATAATTAATGAACTCAGCGACAGCGTATGTTACCATTTTCTCATCAGAGTAATTGTAACAAGCAAAGACTGCTTCCATCTTTTCCTCCCAATCAAGGTAAGCATCAGGATCATTCTTCCCTGAGAAAGAAGGAAATTTTGGTTTGGGGTGTCATTGTTTCGTTCCAACCTTTCTCTAGGTACATACTCGGACTCAAAGTCATCATCAAAAACATGGTCCTCCCTTTGTTTAAAAGTTCGACCTCGCGAATTTGATCGGCTTATAAAGGCTTCGTTCAACTTTTTGTAATTATCAGCAATGTATCTCTCTTGAGTTGTAAGTTTTGTATCAAGATACTCTCTTTGCTCTTGTAACATCTGGGTCATGCGATGTTCGAATTGAGTTTGCAACTTTTTCATCTCTTTTTGTAACAACTCGACCAAAGGATCGTTCTCTCTTTTTTGCTCATCCTCTTCATTTTTCCTAGTTTGGGATCTAGTGAGCGGCATGGTATCTGTGAAAGATCAAACAAACAGGAACAAGAAAGAAATAATAATAATAACCTCACTCGTTAGCTCTCAAAAGAATAACTCTCTGAATGATTCAAAACTTGTAAATATGTTTAGAGAGGGTTACTAATCAAGATCAAATAACAGAGGTGCAAACTTCAAAGAAACAATGAAGACTCTAATTGCTCTAAGAGGCCAATAAACTTGACGAGGCAATTTGTAATGGAGGCTACACGGATGAAGGAATTGTGCGTGCCTTTAATATCTGCTAACACAAGAAGAAACAAAGTGTTAGAAAGCGTAAGAGAAACAAAAAAAAACGTAGACCTGCAACGATCCCTAACTCTAGAGTCAAAGAAAAGCTTTAATAAGAAGAAAACTTAAGAAAACTCTACCCAAATTTTTAAAAAAAAAAATCGGAAACGTTTGGTGTCTTAAGATTTTCAAAAATTGAAGCTTTAATTATACTTGAGTCAAGAAAAGAAGAAGGAAAAGAAATTCAATTTTGGGAAAAATAAAAATAAAAATAATAACAATAATAGGAAAAGAAGAAACCTACGTATGAAAGGTAGGCAACATTTTTTTTTGCGGTTTTTTTGCGCTTTTTGCTTTTTTTTTGCGCTTTTTTTTAAAGAATAAAAGGAGAATAAACACAAACTTCAAAAAAAGAGAATCGATGAAAAGTGTTTTTGGTATTTTGACTCGTTTCGGATTTGATTTTAGCTTCAAAAATAACATCGAATGGCCTGAAACTGGTACCAACTGATGTGGAATCCCGGATCTAGACACAAGAGAAATACAAATTAGAAATAAAACAAGAATAAATAAAATTAGTTAAATAATAATAATAATAATGATAGATTTGCCCTATGGAACCCTTGGTTAACTTGTAACCAAAAAACGCCAATGATTGAGCGGCTCCCTACGAAACCCCTAGAAAAAGAACCTCTAGAAACATCGATGAACGGGAAAGAAATTTGAATATTTGTAACTCCGAAATACCCTCGAAAATAACAAACTCCAAACTAAATAGCAAGAGAATAATCACTCTACTCTCAAAAATTTGCCTCATACAAATTTGGAAGAAAACAAATACTCTCTTTTTTATCCCCCCAATGTGTAGAAAGCAAGCCTATTTATAGGCAAATTACAAGAGTAATTGAATCCTAATAAAACTCTTTCAAGAGTAATTGAATCCTAATAAAACTCTTTAAAATTATCTAAGAAAATAAATAAATAATAACCTAACCAATAAAATTATTTAACTCATAAGTGATGTGTCCCAACCAATGAGAATTAAGTAAATAATAATAATAATAATAATAATAATAAGATACATAAAAGATTAATCCACCAATTTATGGGCTTTCACTATTCCAAGATTGGTCCAGTGAATTGCATTCTCGTATTTGTCAACGTCATGAACATGATGACTTAAATTTGTAGCAACAAAGTCTTGGACAAAAGCATTCATCTTTGATTTTAATTGTCGTGCCTTGCTTCGAGTGATTGGACTACTAGGAAAAACAACCCTTTGAGTGTCACCTCCTTGGCTCGTATCACTCTAGCCTTTCTTTTCCCTTTCAATGATCATGTATCATTTTTAACAAAGAATAATAATTCGGCAATAATATAATATCAAATTCCATCAAAATCACATTGTTTAATTTTAGTTTTAGTTTTTAATTTTAAACCCCCTTATCTTATTTTTATTAAAGAAATAAAATTACCATTTGTCTACGTGAATTCAACCCTTACTTATTGCTATCTACTAATCTTATATTTTTCAAGGAGGTTTTATTTTTGACAACTTCGACCACCATACAACATGCAGCTTGTAACAAGCAAAGTAACAATATTTTATCTATGAATAGATACGGCCAATGATTATTTTTACCCTAATTTTGGAAGTCAATGTTGCAACAATGTTATATCTATTATATCCCTTTGCTACCTTGACACCTGTCAGCAAGGTAGAAGGTGTTGACCTCCCCTTTGACTCCATTTGAAATAGTGTCCTAGTTAACCACCCAGCCGAACTAGAGGAGCAGCACCCTTCCGTTATCGAGACCTGCCATTGGATAAACACTCCCGACAAGCCCTCCCACTCCTTCTTAATGAGATGGTGTGAACAATCCTTAAGAGTGAAAACGTCCTCAATACAATTAGGAGCCCATCTAGGCGGAACGATCTCATACTAATTAAATGCAGAACAGAATGAGTCCCACGGTGCGTGTTCTTCACATTCATGAATATCCTTTACGCATTTGGTGGGATTGAGTATTTATCATGTCATGTCACACTAGTGGACAAGAAGATCTCTCCTATAAATAGGTTATTATGATATAATGTGATATAATCAGAATATGAGATTAAGTAGGTATGAATTGCATCCTAGATAATTTTAATCTTAATTATCATTTTCCTCGTTAGGCCTATATAATGAAATAACTTGAATTTTCAAATTTTAATATTATTTGATTTTAAAATTTTAAAATATGAAATCATACGATGTAATATTAACCTAATTCTCTTATGGGCAAAACAATGATGTTTGGGAATTGCAATTGTTTTGCATTACACATTTTCATACACAATTTCTTTTGGTCCATTCATCATACTTTCCTAAAATCATCTACTTTGTTAATTATTTGTAGTTAATTTAAGGGGACATTTTCGAATTAAAGATTTAATCGAATCTTAAAGCATGGTATATCAATCAATTTTTTTTCTGGGTAAAACGTTTATTATATTAAAATAAAAGTGACAAACACTGTCAATCCAGTACAATTCCCAAAGATACATCACAAAAGGTAAAACCAACGCAACCTCAATCAAACACCACGAAGCAAAAATACACCATATCAAACAATTAGCAAAAACTCAATCCTGTGGACACCAAAATTCGATCTTTTGATGTCCTCGAATTCTAAAAATACATTAGATAATTGTTGGAGAAAATCTAAGATGATAAAAAGAGAAGAGATACTGAAAATGGAATATTAAATTTATATATACTTCTAGCTTTCTTTCACACTATGGCTTCATTACCTACAATTTTTTATATAGATGTTTCAGGTAAAAGTATTATGTAGATCCCTGTATTAGGAGTCGGATTGTATTTTGCTCTTTTTACTAAAAAATGAGTAAATTAGCCACTGTATATTAGATCAAAGAGTAAATTAGCCATTTTGTTAAAAATTTCGTCTATTTACGTTAGCATGAGATACACATGACACATCAATAAATGAAATTTTTAATAGAAATGATTAATTTGCCCTTTAATCTAATGTACAGGGACTAATTTATTTGTTTTTTGAGTAGAAAAGTAAAATGCAATCTAACTCTTAATACAGGAGCCTCCATGATACTTTTATCAGATGTTCTAAATAACTTTAAATTTCATACATACATACATTAACATGGCTCTTTGATCTAATACATTCATACATCTTAATTAAATGACTACTTCCTAAATACATTCATCTTAATCACCTTAATTAAATACAAAATCTAATTACATCAAAAAGTTCAAAAAAAAAAAAAAACTCAAATGCAAAAGCAATTATTGACTTAGCACCCCATCATCTAGGATAAATGTCGGCTCCGTATGATATAAAGACAAATTCAGAAACGCGTGATTCGCTCAAGTTAAAAACAATAACTTCCAAAGATCAAATGGATGAAGAATTCTAAAAACATCAAGGTCAGGATTAACCATACTCGTTGATGAGTTTATTATATGCAGCTTTCAACAAGCAAAGTAGCAGTATTTTCTCTAAGAATAGATACAACCAATATTGATTAATTTCCACCCTATGTTTGGAAATTGATATTCCTGCAAAAGCTATATTCATCCGTCTCGAGCAAAAAGGCCAAGGAATCAAAATCCATGGCGTCATTGCCATTAAGACAATGATTTACGGTCCAATTCTTAAACATTGCCTCATCAAAGGCTAAGGGTTGCATAGGGTTCTCCTCAAATTCAACATCCCTTTCCTTTAGCTGCTCATTTAACAAATCTGAGCCGCCACCATCACTGTACAACGAATCAAGCACTTGGGTTCCACTGTGAGCTTCCACCGTTGCAATATCTCCACTCATTTCTTGATTATTATTTGTTGAGTTAAGCTGACCATCTCGAAGCTTATCAGTATGTTGAGCTGCAGGTAGCTGTGTTGGGATCCTGACCTTGCTGCTGGACCTAGTGGCTTTAGTTAGAATCACTTTGATTTTTGCTTTCGTAGCCTGGGGTGAACGCAAGGGTTCACAGACTCCAGACTCGGTTGATAGCATTTTATGTGTAGATTTGCTTGGAGGAGTTCCAATGGATGCTTGACCTTTGGCTCTCTTTCTCAAAACAGTGTTCCAGTAGTTCTTGATTTCATTATCTGTTCGCCCCGGTAACCTTCCAGCTATTAACGACCACCTGCACAGTATCACACAATGAGCAGTAAGGAACTCAGTACCTCATAATTTCGATTCCCATTGTAAAAAAGAAGGGGAGAGAGAGATTAACAACCTGTTTCCAAGAAGATTATGGAGTCTGATAATGAGTTCTTCTTCATCACGGGAGATGTTGCCTCTTTTGATATCTGGTCTAAGATAATTCAGCCATCTAAGTCTGCAACTTTTGCCACATCTTTTCAAACCTGCATTTTGGGGGACAATAAACCATCAAAAGTTACAATAATTTCACTTTGGGGTTTTATATATATATATATATATATATACCAGCTCTCCTGGAGAGGTCGCTCCATTTGCCTTCCCCATGAGCTTTAATATATGATGCAAGTAATTTATCCTCCAATGCAGTCCAAGCTCCTTTGTTGAGTCCTTCCTTGGGGCAAGATGGACTCCTCCCCATATCGCTCTTTTGTCTCTCTCTCCCTCTACCTTAAAACCATTATAATGGAAGAGGACCTTTCCCCTTTTATAGCCCAGAGTCTTTCTGTGTGCATGTATATATGTATACACACATATATATACATACACGGTGGTGAATTGCACTAAGTTATCGCGTCTAATAAGATTTTAAAATTTTAATAATTTTTTTTAAATGTGAAGTTTAATTAAAATTTTTATAGGATTAAACTTTTAAAATTTTGAGAGAATTTAATTGAAAATTTTAAATATTTCGAAAAATAAAATCTCAGGAGGCTAAATCCCTTATGCCCTTATAATATATATATTAAAAAATTATATTTATGATTTTAGTCAACTTTTAGAAAAGAATATCTAATTCTTTAGAGAGGTTGTATATTAATTGTTGACTTCATCTGTTAATCTTATGATTAAAGATTTAATCTCTACTTATGAAAATAAAATACATTTTATGATTAATCATTATCACCTAGATTATGATAAAAATAATAATACGTAATGAAGTAGCATGGCAAAATGAGTAAAGCATAGTCTATAGGAGTATGATATGTTGCACAGTGAATGGCAAGTGGCACACACGATGAAGTCCCCAATCATTTGTCAATTTAGGGCCTTTTTACAAGCATGTTTGGCATGGTAGAATCTCAATCATATCTTAACTTTGGAATAAATATTATAACCAAAAGATAGAAAATTAAACTTTATGAAAACATTAACATGGAATACATATATAGAGTAAAATTAAGAGTGAATTTGTTTTCAAAGTTTAGGGCGGCTCTCGGCCTCCTAGGTATGGGGGCCCCGAAAATGAAATCAACTTCATGTTGAAATGAGAGAAAGAGATGGGTTTAACTTTATGTCTTGCATCTTTGCTATACCCATTTTTATTATTAAAAATAGATATTTTTAATAAAATAATTAAATAATACCTTCTAATATTTTATTTATACATTATGCTGATATATAATTAGTAATTATTTTTAATAAAAACATTATTTTACATTTTAACCTAATATACTAAATTCCAATGTGAATTATCTATTTTTATCTGATTGCATTTGGACCACTCTCACGTGATTTTGTTGTGTGATAAAAGCATTGAGTGGCTCTTATTCCGAGCAAGTTGCTTTTCTCTAAACAATTATCAAAAGCTTATCAAGCTCTTGATTAACCATTTCTTGGCAGATTTTTTTTGTTTTTCCATCAAAATATTATAATCCTTTTTCTAATAAAACAAGTTAGTAGTGTCGGTAAACTCGACAATCAGACCGCTGCAAAGCAATTGAGATGTGATTATTTAAAAGCTGAAATCTGAAATTTTGTTTGTAGGTTTTTAGAAATCTACGGTGGGCTCGAAGAAGAAACTAAAACGTTAAAAATTTCGGTATATTGGAATAACGTTAGAAATTTGTGTATATAAATTTTTAGAAGCAAAAGATGAGGGTTTTTTACTAAATTATTATAAAAAATAAAAAAATAATTAAAATATTATAATTTTTTTATTTACCAAAATATACCAAAAAAACAAAAACCTGCAAAAAAAAAAACCTGTGGCTGCAGCAAAGGTGTCAAAGAGATTGGCGGCACCAATGGTGCTAAAGAACTAAAATGTAACTATCTGCAGTTTCAAGGACCTGACATGCAAATTTACCATTTTAAATTTTGAAAGTGAATTGCTGGCGCTGTGCGTGTGGGCGCACTAAAATTGAAATGTGGCTAATTGTCTTCTAAGCCCTCCTTATTTTAATTAAGTAATAAATTCTAATTAGTTAAGTGATAATTAAGATACTTAGAATTCTAATTAAGTAATAACTCTATTTTAATTTAATAAACTATTCTCATTTAATAAACTCTAATTTAATAAACTCTATTTTGGTAATTTGATGAGAATAGTTTATTAAATTAAAATAGAGTTATTAAGTAATTTGATGAGAATAGTTTATTAAATTAAAATAGAGTTATTACTTAATTAGAATTCTAAGTATCTTAATTATCACTTAACTAATATTAGATTTAATTAAAAAATTAATAGAAATACCGGGCAAGCCTTATTGAAAAACCGAAATAATAATAAAACCGATCACCCATAAATGTAACCTAAATAGAAAAATAAATTATAATTATAAACTATTCTCATCAAATTTAGTAAATTTTTAAATAAACTATTCTCATCAAATTACCAAAATAATACATAAAATTCAATTAGTTTATACTTTTTAAATAGCTTTACTTTAGGTAAAATATATTTACTTTAATAATAAAATAAAGGGCTTTTATGAGTAAAAATCATAGATTAAGAGCTTATTTAACTACAAAAATAGGTTGAGGGCTTATTTATTAAATAAAAAGTGAGTTAAAGAGGAATAAAAAGAAAATAATAAATAAGGAGGGTTTAGAAGATAATTAACCACATTTCAATTTTAGTGAGCCCCACACGCACAGCGGCAGCAATTCACTCTCAAAATTTAAAATGATAAATTTGCATATCAGGTCCTTAAAACTGCAGATAGTTATATTTTAGTCCTTTGGCACCATTGGTGCCGCCACAGATTTTTTTTTGCAGGTTTTTTATTTTTTATTTTTGGTATATTTTAATAAATAAAAAAATTATAATATTTTGATAAATAAAAAAAAGTTATAATATTTTGGTTTTTTATTTTTTATAATAATTTAGTAAAAACCCTAAAAGATCAGGAGTTTAAGTAACAATGATAGTCGATTGGAATGTGGAAAACAACCTTTAATAATAAAATTATTATTATTTATTAAGATTATTTTTTATGGAGTTAAATCATTAGCTTTTAATTTTGAATTAGGAATATATGTTAAAAATAAGTTGATTTTTTGAAATTTAAAAAAAGATTAATTTTGAAGATATGATGTGGAAGTGCGTCTAACTGTCAATTGTATAGAAATTTTGACCGTTAAAAGAAAAACGTGCTTAACTGTACATATTTTTATACACTCTGTAAAATTAATTTATTTTCTTAAATTTAAAATATTTTTTTATGCCTTAGTATTGGAGCCCACGTCACCCCAAATACTCAAGTAGCATCATCCCAACACCATTAATGACTATGTCACATCAAGTTCAATCTTAATTATTAATCTCATCTCTCCAACCCAAAATGGAAAGAGAAAAATAAAAGACAACTTAATTTTTATTTGCTTTTAAAGAATAAGATTAAATTGATAAAAACCGTAAACATTAAGGATAAAAAGATTAATTTATTTTTTTATAATCGTTACATTAATAACTTTAATTGTAAAATTCACAGAGATTAAAATTTTAAAATTAAAAAATATATAAAAATTCAATTTCTTAAAATTTTAAATGTGAGTTTAGATGGGCGGTAGGATACGGTGTGTTTAGCTTACTTTTTGTCTCACATTACAATATCACTACAGTATTTAATTGTCACCGCTATTTTTACATTAACCACAAGTAAACCCACCCTAAATTAAAAAAAGTATAAGAACCTCTAACTTATTTAATTCTTTTAGTAGTTTTTTAAAGATACATGGGTATTGCGGGTTTAAACAGTTTTTTTTTCATTTTAAAAGTTTGTAATATCGCACGGGTGCCACAATTTTTATAAATGAAGGTTTTTCAACAATTACTCAATTGAGTTAGGACCAAGTTAATAGTTCACACCAACTCATGACAAAAATACATTCATGTTAATATGTGATATTTTATAAAAGAAAAGATTTTCAGTAATTGCTCAATCGAGTTGAGACCCTGATATGTGATGTCAAGATTTATTGAATGCATACTAAAAGTGCAATTACAATTGAGTATTTAATACCTAGGTTTATTAACTGCTAACAAATACTAATTAACTAACTGCTTTGAACTAACTGATTCTTATCCATAACATGGCTCCTACTTCTCGACGTTCCTTGCTTCTGCATAATATCCCCTCCTATGGAGACCACTCCAAGTTTCTTCCTAAATTTGTCAAATAACCCTACAGCCAAGGGCTTGGTCAATATATCAGCAATCTGATCTTGCCCAGAAACATGACCAACTTGCAGTGAATCGTCCACCACCTTTTCTCTTACAAAGAACAAGTCTAGCTCCACGTGTTTAAACTTGGAATGCATGACTGGATTGTTTGCTACAGCAATGGCAGTTAAGCTGTCACACCAAACCAGATCTTTACTTGGAAGTGACACACCTAGTTTAGTCAATAGCGATCGAATCCAAGTTATTTCAGCAGTGACATGAGCCAAGTTTCGATACTCAGCTTCTGCAATGGATCTTGACACCACTTGTAACACCCGCAACCCGTATCCTTCTCCAGAATAGGGTTATAGAGCATTATCAGAGTTTACAAATTAATTTTCAGACATTTCATTTCATCAAGCATTCATATTTATAATCAATCAAAATTAAAACATTTATGAGCAATCATTAACCAATTTAACTTATACAAGTCATTAGAACCAGAATCAAATCATCCAAAATTACCAATAGAACCAATGGATAATGTGATATATCTCCAACAAGCACCCAATCGAGCTTCCGATAATCATTTCAAAACATATAATAATTATACCTATTACCAATAATAATTCAATTCCAATAATAAACACACACATATATAATATTCATTACCAAATAGCATTCACTTCTATTAAAATTATACAAAATATAGTTCATACGAACTTACTAGACTAAATTGCAGAAATAGTAAAATTTCAGGGACATTTTGAAAAATTTCTATTTTTCTCGAATTTCCACCCAATCTTGATCTAAATTAATATATCATTCAATTTACTAATTTAAATAATAAAATAATTCATTTCATGCAATTTGGTCCCTAAACCTAAAACAGGTAAATTTAGTCCCTGAACCTAAAATAGGTAAACAAATTTACCCTTAAAGTTTCACATTTGTTCAATTCAGTCCCCAAACCTAAAACAGGTAAATTGACCATTTTTAATGAAAACTCATGCTAGTTGAATAATCATACATTTTCCACCTCCTTAATGTATATAACATGCTTATATGTAACATTATCTATAATTTCACCATTTATTTATATATTCATTCAAAGCTGTCCACTTGAGTAATAATCACTAAATTATTCATATCTTGAGCTACGAAACTCTAAATTAAGATCCACTAATTTTTCCCAAAACTAGACTCACATATCTTCTTACCATAAAATTTTCAGAATTTTTATTTTATCCAATAATTACAGTTTATTCTTTAAAGTCATCCCTGTTCTGCTGTCTGACAGTTTCGACCCTTCTTCACTAAAAATTAATTATCTCATCGTACGGGATTTGGATGATGTTACCGTTTTTTATATTAAAAATAGACTCATTAAGGATTTTAATCATGTAAATTTTAACCCCTAATTATTTTTATTCAATTTTTTTATGATTTTCCTAATTCAAAACAGGGGAACCTAAATTCATTCTGACCTTGTCTCACAAAACTCATTATATCTCATGATTTAAAATTCCATTACTTACACCGTTTCTTCTATGAGAAACTAGACTCAATAAGATTTAATTCCATATTTTTCGCATCCTCTAATTCGATTTCCATGATTTATGGTGATTTTTCAAATTTATCCTACTGCTGCTGTCCAAAACTGTTTTAGTGCAAAATGTTGATTACTAAATTTATAACACCCTTATTCCCTTTCTTTATAGTATTTCCCATCACTTTCTCTTATTTTTCTTCACTAACATATCAAGAACATAGAACCTTATATAATAAAATCCTACATTAACATCAATTTCATACTTTTTCAATAATATCAAACTCAAAAATATATTGAAATCTTGATGTTCTTACCTTGCTCTATTGATTTTAATCTTTAGCTTGATTTTCTCTCTCCTCCAGCCTCTATTTCTTTAATCTAACTTGATATTCTAGCTCCCTATAGTCTCTTTATCAATTTTCTCTCTTGGTGGTTATGGAAATTTCTTTGAATTCTAAGTGAAAATGGTGGATTTTTGGTAAAAAAAGACCAAATTGTAAAGAAAAGAAAACTTTCTTTCTTTCTTCTTCTTCTCACGTTGGTGCATGGGAAAGATGATGAATTCTCTTCATCTTTCCTCTCTTTTATATTAATCATTTAATAATAAAATAATACTAAAATCTTAATAAAATATTAATTAAATAACATTTATCTAATTAATTAATTAAAATATCACCAACATCATCATTACCTTCTAGAATTATTTCTTTCCAATTGACCATTTTGCCCTTTATAATCTTTTAAAATTCCATCCTTGAGTCATCATTTAATTTGGTAAAATTGCAATTTAGTCCTTAAAATTCTTCACATTTTTTAATTTGGTCATAATCCATCCATTTTACTTAGTTTCTAGATCATTCCACTCTTAAAATATTTACACCATTGGTCCTTTAACTTTTTCATATTTACACTTTAACTCCTCAAAATTTGAGTATTTACTCTTGGGCAACAAAACTTTTCTCACTTTTGCGATTTAATCCTTTCTTAAACTAATATGTCATAATATACTTCCCAATGTTGACATAGCTCCAAAATTTCCCCTTTCTTTTTTCATTTTATTTCCTTATTTATTATATTAAAGATAATATCTTACTGTAAAAATTTTTGGGGTATTACACCACTTGTTGCTTCTTGGAGCTCCAAGAGATTAAGTTTCCTCCAAGAAAAACACAAAAGCTAGAGGTAGACCGACGATCGTTAACATCGAAACCCCAACTTGTATCTGAATATGCTTCAAGAATAAGCTTTGAGTGACGAGTAAACTGTAACCCGTAATCAAGTGTTCCTTATAGGTACCTTAGAATGCGTTTGACAGCCTTGAAATGAACATCTAAGGGTTTGTGCATATACTGGCACACCTTGTTAACCGAGAAAGTAATGTCTGGTCTTGTTATGACCACATATTGTAAGGCACCGACAATGCTCCTGAACAAGTGTTCATCTTCCATCGGAGTCCCTTCATGAGCAGAGATTCGACAAGTTGTCATCATTGGAGTAGGAGAAGCCTTGGACTTGTCCATGAAAGTTGTTTGAAGTAACTCCAAAATGTATTTCTTCTGACTCAAGGAGACACCATGTGAAATTGATGTGACTTCAATCCCAAGAAAATAGTTCAACCGTCCCAAATCTTTCAAAGAGAAATGAATATCCAAGTATTTGGCAAACCTATCAATAGCAATAGAGTCAGTGCCCGTGATGATGATATCATCAACATAGACTAATACATAGATAAGCTGTGCTCCTGATCGTCGAATGAAAAGAGAGCTGTCGGCTTTAGAAGGGATAAATGTTGCAACTAGCAAGAACTCCCTCAGCTTGTGAAACCAGGCACGAGGGGCTTGTTTGAGACCATGAAGAGTCTTTCGCAACCTATAAACAAGGGGTGACCATCCTTAGACTGATGCTCAAAGCCTGGTGGTTGCGTCATGTAAATTTCCTCATGCAAGTCCTCATGCAAGTCCCCATTTAAAAATGCATTGTTAATGTCAACTTGACGAAGAGACCAGCCACAAGACACCGCAAGAGCTAAGACAGTTCAGATTGTTGTTTGCTTAACCACAAGACTAAAGTCTGCCAAAAATCAACACCAGCCTTTTGTAAATATCCTTTAACTACTAGTCGTCCCTTGTAGCGAGCTATGGATCCATTTGCATGCCTCTTTACTTTAAAAATCCATTTACACCCAACGACCTTCAGGTAGCACAACAAGATCCCACGTGTTGTTAGCTATCAACGCGTCATATTCAGCTTGTGCAGCTGCAGTCCAAGCCAGACTCTGAAAAGCCTCCATGATATTAGACGGTTCTTTGTCAGCCAACACCGTGGTGAAAAGCTTCGGCTTGAAAATTCCATTTTTTTAGCGAATGCACATCGGATGATGGTGAACAGGAGATACCTGTACACTAGAAGTTGGCACATTTGAAGCTGGTGAGGGACCCTCAAAAATTAACTCATCTGATGAAGGTATGAGAGTAGAAGAATGTGGACTATGCGAGAGCAGTGTAGGCATGGCTTCAAGATGAGCTCCAAATGACCTAGACCTGTTAGAAGCAACATGAACTGGAGAGTCAACTATAAGCACGGAAGACTGTTGATGACAAAATCAGTCCTGAGCCACCACTGTTGACCTAGAAAACCCATGTTGAAATGGAAATCGTGTCTCATCAAACGAGACATGTCTTGACACAAAAATTCTACCATCAACAGCCAGACATTTGTAGCCATTTTGATTAGAACACACCCCAAGAAAAATACACTGTTGAGAACGGAACTGAAGTTTATGCTGCTGAAACGGTCTCAGGTATGGATAACAGGTACTCTCAAACACTTTGAGCTGAGAGTAATCAGGTTGATCCTTGTATAGCCTCTCATATGGAGTTTATTGTTGTAACACAGGTGTTGGTAACCTGTTGATAAGGTGCACAGCATGAAAAAACGTCGAAGACCAATGTTCTAAAGGCATGAATGCTCGAGCGAGTAGCGTGAGTCCCATTTCAACTACATGGTGATGTTTCTGTTCAACAACCCCGTTCTGCTCCGAGGTGTAGGGACACATAATTCGATGTTGAATTTCCAGTCAAGAGAAAACTTTTGATAGTGATCGATATTCACCACCCCAATCTGCCTGCACCATTTTAATAGACATTCCAAATTGAACTTGCACCATTTTGTGAAAATGAAGAAAACATTGAAACACATCCATTTTTTATTTAAGAAAATATAGCCATGTATATCTGCTATACATATCTACAAATGAAACATAGTAGAAAAAACCATTGGAAGGCACTTGAAAAGTGTAATGACCCAAAATTTACAAGCAACGAAAAAGTACATTATCGGGCCTCCGTCTTAGTAAACTGAGTCATAAAAAAAATTGAAGTAATTATGAGTTTAGTTGAGTGCTTAATTATGTATTAATTGGGTGAATTTAGTTTAATTAAGAGAAATTAGGAAAAAGGACTAAATTGAACTAGGGGTAAAAGTTGAATTATAGATTAATAGAAAATAAAAGGATTAAAATGGCAATTAAGCCATTAACAAGAAATGGGTCGGCATAAGTGATAAAAATCTTAGATTTTATATTATATTATATTATATTATATTAAATAAAATAAATATATGACAAATGTATGGTAAGGATTAAAGACAAGTGTAATATTAATAATTATATAGATACACTTGTAATAAAAATAAATATATGCTTAAATAATAAGTAAAAGAATTTTTTATATAATATATTATTAGTTAAAATAAAAGAAATAAAGTAAAGTAAGTAAAATAAAAAGACAAAGAAACAAGAGAAGAACAGAAACGAAACAGAGAAAGAGACGAAAACAGGGGAAGAAAAAGGGAAAGAAAAGAAAGGGGGAAAATTGAGATTTTGAAGCTTGAAGTTTAATAGGTAAGCTAAATCAAGTCTTTTTCTCATAAATTTGATGTTTTTGGAATCCTAGAGTTAAATACTCTTGGATTTAAGTTGAAAATTTGAAAGTTAATAGATTTTTGAGTAGGGTTTATGTTGAATAAATGATGGAATTGAGGTTTATTTGATAGAATTTCTAGTTAGAATTGATAAAAGGATTAAATTGTGAAGTAAGCTATAAGTTTTATGTTGTAGGGACTAAATTGAGGAAAATTCGAAATTAGTGAAATATGCTGAAAATTTTGGTAGTTAAATTTGAATTTAGATAAAATTTGAATAGCAATAGAGTGTGAATTAAATTAGAAAAGTAAATAAATTTAGTTAGGATTAAATTAGAATTAAAGTTAAATTAGATAAAAATTCTATTATTATTATTATTATTATTATTATTATTATAAATTAATGTTGTAATTAATAGTGTAAATTATTATTATTTTCGTAGATAACAAGGAACTCGAGGCATCGGCACACAAATGAAAGGAGAAGATTATTGAGGAATAATCGAGCAAATTCGGGTTTGTGTTACTATAATTCAAATCTATTTATTATTAATTGTTATATTTTAATTAAAATGCATGGTAAGTAAAATTAGGTAAGCAATTGAAATGATAATAGTGACTTGAATTGAATCAAATTGAATTGAATGATGGAAATACGTGAGTATTTGAAATGTATATTGATTAAAAAGTATTAGTGATTTGAATTTGATTGAAAACATGAATTTAAAATATGAATTAAATAAAGTGAATTAATTTATGAATATGTGTGAAAATGTGAATTGTGTATTGATTGAAAAGTTGTTTGAATTGAATTGAAATATGATTATATGTGATTATTTGAAATATGTATTTGTATTAAATTGTTAATTGATTAGAAAGTGGAAAAGTGATCTTGAGTTGGAAATGAAAGTGAATTGAGAATTTGAATACCCTATTAACTAGTCGGGCTAAGTCAGATATAGTTGGCATGCCATAGGATTTGGAAGAGTACGGGATTTATCGGCTTTGCCTATCAGTCACTTTATGTGTCGTATCTCAGGCACTTTATGTGTCATATCAGCCACCTCGTGTGTCGTTTCAGGCATTTATGTGTTGTATACAGATTAGGTACTATGTACCGTTTTAGGCACAATGTGCCGTATTGGTATGTTTGGGTTAGAATCTGTGTATCCGTCAAAGTCCAGATTGTTAATAGGGTGAATAATTGAAATGAGAAAATCAAATGAATTTGATCGATTGTGGTATTGAATATAAGAAAAATTAAAATTTGCAGATTGAAATTGATATTGAAAATGAAAGGCATGAATTTAATGTTTATGTAGTGATTGAAATTGCTACATATGATATGTGATTGAGATTGAAGAATAGCTAAAAATTGTATTGTTATTGTTAAATAATGAAAGTTTATGAATTAATTGATATTTAAGAAATCGGATAGTTACATGCTTGGTAATTATAATTCTTTATTGCTATTATAATTTGAATTATGGTAATACCATCGAGTATAAAATACTCTTTCAGCACGGTTGTTTCCGCATGCAGTTGAAAAAGGGTCGAGTCTCGGTTCAGTATCCAGGTCAATCTCGACTCCTGCATAGAGATTTCGGTGATGTTTTCTTCATTAAATGAAAGTGGCATGTACATAAGAATTATAATAGTTATTTTGGTATGTTATATAGTTTTGTTGTAAAGTAAGATATCATGTGTTTTGATGATTATATTACTAAAATGGTAGAAGTCCTTTATGGCATTGGTATCGAATTGAAATGACTTGATTAGTTTTATGAGTTAATTAGAAATGATAATAGGATTTTTATTAATTAAGTTGTTATGTCAATATGTCAAGTAAGATTTAAGTATATAAATGCCTTGATTGAAATACTGGAATTTGGTTGGTTATGTTTTGAAATTTTGCACGGGGTTTTATGTAAAAATAAGCAAAAATGTTGCCGAAATTTTTAGAAAAAAATGAATGAAATCAATTAGTAAAATTTATATGAATTTATGATTTATTTTAATATGTTGGTTATTTATTTAAGAATTATTTGTAAATTGTTTGATATGTTCGGTAATGCCTCGTAACCCTGTTCTGGTGACGGTTTGGGGTTAGGGGGTGTTACAAGAAGGCCCCCACACATGATATGTTACTAACTCAAATGGGGATGAATACACAGTTTGTGAATGCTTGAAAGGCAGCTTGTGAGACTTGCCGAGCTTACAAGGAGCGTACACGAACTGCAGACTGTCATGTTTGAACGAAACACCACATGACTTCAAGACACAAGCAAGTGTAGCAGAACATGGATGGCCAAGCTTGTCGTGCCAAAATAAAACAGAAGAGGAAGACTGAACATTGTAAAGAAGAGGAGAACCAAGACTTTGAGGAGAAGAACCCATCTTGAAAGTGAGTCTAGAAAAGTCAAACCGATACATACCATCATGTATGCAGCCCTCCAGCAGAATCCTCCCTGTCCGAATGTCCTTCACAAAACACAAAAGAGGATGAATTTCAAAATAAACCGCATTATCACAAGCAAATTGCCCTACTGAGATTAAATTTTTACACAAGTCTGAAATATGTAAAACATTTCGGAGGTGTAACAAACGAGAACCAGTCACCAAGGTCGAATAGCCTACATTAGAAATGGAAACAGGCTCACCATTACCCATTGAGACTTTACTGGTACATGTGTAAGTAGAAGCGTTTTGAAGTCCAGCCATGTTTGGTGTAATATGATTAGTGGCCCTAGAATCGGGGTATCACGTTTGAGTAGTCACTGAAGATGGAGAATGCAAACTATAGCAATTTTGTGATGAACAACAAGACAAAGAGGCATCACCGCAACTATAATAGTTGACTGAGACAGAAGAACTCGAGCCAGGACCAGAATAATGTTCATCAAATCGATGATAACACGTCTACACCAAATGTCCTATCTTTTCGCATAATTGACACTATGGTTTGGAACGAGACCACCCTCGACCTGGGCCACGAGTGCGCCCACAAGACCATCCACGAGTATGACCCTTATGTTCACGACTAGTGCCACGTCGAGAGTCAAAACTGAACCTCAAGTTGTTAGGACTATCATGCTATGAACTAGACACTATATTAGCTTGCAGAGGCGCATCAGTTAACAAAGCCAACTGCCGTGCTTCAAAATCAAGAAGCATTTCAGTAACCACCTCCAGGCTCATAGGTGTAGCAGAAGCAAAAACACGAATGGACTCAAACTCAATGGGAAGACCAGCCACGATAACACTGACCTGTTCTTGTTCAGAAACAAAGCTCCTAGCTGTTGTCAAACTGTCACTTGGACTCTTGACTTTGGAAGATAATCTTTAACAGAAAGATCTGCTTTCTTGATTGAATATAATGCATGCCGGATGCTGGAAAGCTTGATATTCGATTTGGCACCAAGGCGTCTGTCAACAGCCATCCAAATTTCAGAGCTGGTCCTAGCTGCTATTAAATGAACTAATATTTCATCATAAATTGTGGATAAAAGCCATGAAGCAAGAAACTTATCCTTCTTGTTATGAACCAGAAATACCGGATTCGCTACCAGTTGGCCATCAGAACTAGTTATGAACGCCGAAGGAGGAAGCGCGGTGCCTAAAACAAATCCCTCGAGACCATACCCTTCCAAGATTAACATCAATTGATGTTTCCACAAAAGAAAATTATGTTCACTAAGTTTAATTGTATCATGCTTGAAGAAGTAATGAACTCCAGATGACGAAAGAACTCCAGAATTTGATGGATGTACTGTAGCACCAGAATTGCTGGAATGTCGAGGAGTGTCAAAACCATGTGTAGCCATGAACAACAGCAAGAAGAGGAAGACAGAAGAGAAAAAAAACTTATACCATGGCTCTTGATACCATGTCAAGATTAATTGAATGCATACCAAAAGTGCAATTACAACTGAGTATTTAATACATAAATTTATTAATTGTTAACGGTAACTGCTAACTAATACTAACTAACTAACTGCTTTGAACTAACTGATTCTTATCCATAACATGTGACACTAACTCAATCAATTGTTTAAATATATCAAGATTTTGTCACACCCATGACGTGGGTGAAAGAAAAACATGGTATCAAAATTTTATTTACAAAAAAAAATAATTGAGTTATAAGTGAAATGATGAAGTGCTTATGCCTAAAATTTCTTTAGGTTTCAATTAAACTTTTAGGTATTGTATTTTTAGTTGTTTTATTTAAATAGTTCATATAAAAATAGTAAAAGATGAAAACACCATTTATTAATATTATATTATTTGTTTAAGCATATCAAAGGTCTTTGAACTCTTTTGAAAATTTAAATTTAGTCTTTATACTTTAATTTTGAGATAGAGTTCTTATCTTTATTTATGTTAAAGAGTTATTTTATCTTTCTTATAAGAACCACATCAGCAATTCTAACAACAAAATTGATGGAGGGACTAAGATTTTAAATAAATAAAAAAAGAATAGGGACTTAATGTTTCAAAATTAAATAGAAGACTAAATTTTAAATTCTAGAAGAGTACAGAGATCCTTGGCATATTTATACCTAAATTCTTTATTAAAAGAGACCTTTGAAGTAATTTTTAACGAGTTGGTGTTAAATTAACTCGTGACATCGATTTAAAACACTTTATATAAATATAAATATAAATAATTTACTAAAATACAATATTTATTTCTTCTCATAGATTTATTCTTTAAAAATCCTAAAATTTCTACGGATTTAAAACATGTTCTTCTTAATAACATACCAATATATTTTATTTTATTTTATTTATGGATATACGTCATGTTTGTTGTATAGAATTTAAGATTTAATTCCTATATTTTAAAAGTTAAGAACTCAATTTTCCTATATTTTCATTTTAGAAATTTTAGTCTAATTATTATTGTTGTTGGTAGTTTTTATCAAAATTTGGCAACTTATGTTTATTCCATTCACCATACGTAAACAATCTAATCAAAATTCCATGTTGGAAAATTTGGACGAAAAATATTTACGATGTTGAAATTTTTAAATAAAAAATTAGCTAGAGAATTTAATTTTTAACTTGTTAAGCATAATGACTAAATTTGAATTTCATTAAAATACAAGGACTAATAGTATATTTTAACCTTGATGTTATTACAAATATAGGTTATGAAGAAAGAGAAAGAGATATTCACTTTGTGTATGGTGGTTGAGGAGATTAAAAAGGAGTAGTACTTTGAAGAGCTTGGCAAAGGCGGATACTTGTTGGAGCCTCGAAGGTTTTGGCCCCTCAGTTCCTGAAAATTTTAATTATCTCTACTCCAAATTTTTGAAAATGTTAAAATATTTCAATTAGATTCTTCAGCTCGTGTGGTCAAATCGTGTAACAATTTGTGCTCATGTAATTCAAGGTCATACGGCTGTGTTCTTAAGCCACACGGGCAGAGCTCTGTCACATGGCTTGGTCATACAGCCGTGTGACTCTTGTGTTCACTTTTTACTCAAATTTTTGTAAAAAATTTATTTTAATTCAGAATTGTTCCTGATTTGTTTTAAATGTTCTATAAGCTCAAATTAAGTTCTGTTTTAATTGAATAATATGGAAAATAATTACAAATGAATCATTTAATTATTTTATATTAAATTATAAACGATGTCAAAATTTTATCGTTATAACATTTTATAGCTCAAATCGAGTGGCTGGACCGAATATAGAGTCACATCAATTGAACCTAACAATGGGATGAACTTCACAAACTCTAATCATGAAAACTTTCCGACCCACATGCAACCTAACACAATCATCAATCTACCTCTTTATGAATGATTGGGTTTGAAGGAAGTTACCCCCAGTTCTGGGAAGTTTTGCTGCATGCTAAAGAAAAACTTAAGAAAACATTCAATCAAATAAACTATTTATAAGTTAATATTAAAATTTCTAATTCTAATACGATATCAAAATTTATAACGTGACATCATATCAATACTTCTCATATGATATCAAAATTTATAATGAATATCAATATTTCTAAGTAATACCAAAATTTTAATAGATACAAAAAGAAAATTTACCAATACTACCAATATTTCTAAGCGGTACTGATATTTCTAACACGATATCTAAATTTCTAATGGGTTGACTGGTCAAAAATCATTAGAAATTTAACAACATATATTATTAAAAGTTGGAAAAATTATTAAAATTTATTAAAATTTACTAAAATGATTTTTTAAAATGTAAAAGTTATTAAAAATTTTAAAATTGTAAAATGATTAAAAGTATTTTCAAGCGCTTATATTATTCATGTTGAGTTGGTGGGTTTTTGTTTTCGTTTTGCTTTATTTACGACTTGTAAAAATTATATATTTTTATAACTTTTAATAATTTTACAATTTTAAATATATTTTTACATTTTATACTTTTTCAACAACTTTTTAAATAATTTAAGAATATATATAATTAAAATATATTTAAAAGTTTTAGAAACTAAAAAGTTATAAAATATATACTTAATTCAAGCACCTACTCCCATAGTTTTTTTTTTTTACAAGTAGTAAATAAACTAAAACAAAAATTAAAACCACCAGCCCAAATAAATAATATAAGCCCATGAGAACACTTTTTAATATTTTAACAATTTTAATTTTAAAATTTACAATTTTAGTGTTTTAAATAACTTTTAATAATTTTATATAATTTTACACTTTTTACATTTATGATTAATTTTATAAGATTTTAATGATTTTTGTCTAATAATGCCAGTCAATTTTGGTCAACCTGCCAATATTTCTAACCGAGTGATACTAATATTTGTTATAGATACCAAAATATCTGGCGAGAGTACTCTTAGAAATTTGGATATTTAGTTACCAAATTTGTTTTATATAGGACCGGAAGCTTATATTAAAAAGTAGACACTAGATATGTGATCAAGGACCAGAGTGAAAACAGTGTAACAAAAGTCGAGGAATAAAGAAAATAGTTGAATACTGGAGAAAAAAAGGGGCATACCAAAAATTCTAAGTTCAAAGCAAAATTTATGTTAGCATATGCTTGTTTTTTTTAGAATTTCGTTGATAGCTGATGAGCTTCAGGATATGTGGGCAAAGTCATCTTTCAGAAATTGCTATTGATGGGTTGGATACTGAAATACTATGGAAGATCTAATTTCAACATTATGAGATAGGAAAATTAGATCATGGTGATTTTGAAAAGAAAATTCACTATGTCGAATTCATTCTAATAGGAGTGTAGTAAAATTGAAACACCTTATTCTAATCAATACCAAATAGATGGAGTTTAATAAGATTTAAAAAACCTTATTCTAAAATAAAATAAAAGAAGTGTAGTTTTATATGGATTTTACTTTACTTTTATTTTATTTTACCATTGTATTTTATTTAAATAATGATTCGGATCACTTAATTCTAACAACATAATAGAGATTTATTAAAACATTATGAAGTTTAATCAATTTATTGCCTAACTCTCCTGAAATTAATCACTTTTAGTAAAGGTTTATAATATTTTTAAAATAGATTAATCAAGCTTTGAAAAAGATTCAACAGAAGATAAAAATAAATTTAACATCTGTATTACGTCAAGTAATACGTGAAGTAACTCTTTATATAACAGTAAAAGCAAAACATATAGGTGGATCAACTCATCAAATTTCCATAGAAATATAATCCATACAGGGATCATTTATTGGTTATTAGGGGCATCCATCAAAACATAGCTTTCAAATTAAATTCCAAATTAGTGGATGCTGTGAAAGAGAGTGATGATGTCATACACCAAAGAAAAGACAAATAGAATGACAAAGCCAAATAATATTATTTTCAATATAAAGTTAAAATCCATACAATCAACTTTCTCGGCTGTCATCATGAGGATAACCATCATTGGCAATGATTTTTCTTATTAAGGTTTCCTTCAATTTTATACTTGTTTTCACATTAGTCCTCATGTTAAAAAAGTTGTTTTTACATTCAACCTGTTCTTCTTCTTTTTTAATTGTTGATAATGGTTCATCTATTAGATATTAAACTTTTTTAAGGAGATATTAGAGATCAACTTAAATTAAAAAAAATTCAAATCCTAATATAAAGAAAACTATCGAGTTCAAATATTAATTTAAAAATAATTATTAAGTTTAAAGATTAATCTTAAAGAAAACAAGAGTTCTATCCACGTAATCATGAGGATTAGCAATGGCAATGGGATGTACTGGTATCACTCGGTTTTATTTAAAAGGTATAATAATTGGCCCTCCAACTTTATAAAAGAAAAGTCATTTTAACCCTCCAATTAATTTTCACCTCTTTTAGCCTTTGAATTTGTATTATTTGTTAAATCATCTTAAAATGGATGGAAAAATTAATGGTTGTTAAATTTGCAAACGCGACAGTCCACGTGTTTGTCGTGTTAGCAAATAATATTTTTATACTTTTAATAATTTTTATTTTTTGATATTTTTAAATTAAAAAATCAAATCCCAATATAAAAAAAAACTACCAAGTTCAAATGTTAACTTAGAAAAAAGATTTAAGCCTAATATAAAAACAATTACTAAATTTAAAATTAATTTAAAATAAAAAAGAGTTTTGTCCACGTAATCATGAGGATAGACAACATTGCAAAAGGTTACTAAAAATGGCAACATGATAGAGTGGTATCACTCCATTTTATTCAAAAGGCATAATAATTGACCCTCCAACTTTACAAGAAAAAAAAGTAATTTTAACCATTTAATTAATTTTCATCTTTTAAAATTTTGAACTTGTATTATTTGTTAAATCACCTTAAAATGAATAGAAAAATTAATGTCATTAACTTTACTAATGCAAGAGTCCGTGTGTCTATCACGCTAGCAAATAATATTTTTCTAAAAACCTAATAAAATATTTTTTAATTTTATATTTTTAATAATTTTAATAATTTTTATTTTTTGACATTTTAAAATTTTAAAAATTAATTAAATACTATCATGATGTCTATATGGTAATCCACATGTATATCACATCAAGAAAGTTAATATACATTAATTTTTCCATCTATTTTGGATGACTTGACAAACATCGTAAGTTTAAGGATTAAAAGAGACGAAAAATTAAATGAAAGACTAAAATAACCTTTTCTATAAAATTGAATGACCAAAAAATTATTGTCCTTAAGAAAATTTTATCTTGAAGAAAATCTAACTCTAGCTTCACCCACTTTGAATATTACATTTTTATATTATATTAATATTTATAAATTTATATAAAATGCTTCCAATAAAAAATAGAATATCTATATTAAAAGGTGTCTCGTGGGCAATCCTTGGATCTTAGAGGTTCTTGGAGGTTTAATAATTGGTTAAATTCGCTATTAGTCTCGTGTTTAGAAAAATTATTTTAGTTCCTATACTTTCTAAATTTTAAAATTCCAGTCATCACCAAAACAATAATTATTAAATTCATTAAGTAAAGTTCTACTATCCAAAATCGGATACACAAAATATATTATCATATGTATAATGTCAAGTTAACTTATTATTTTCACATATTACTAACTAAAAATCCAGTCAATGAATTAACGACTGTTATTTGCGTTAAAACTGAAATTTCATAATTCAATAAGTATAGAGACTTAGAATGACCCAATTAGAGAAAATGGACTAAATCTATAATTGATTTAACAGATAATTTTTTGACTATTTTACTAAAAAAGACCCATTTCTAACATTATTTAAAGAAATGGGTCACTTAAAACATTATTTACTGGAATGGGCCAAAAACACAAAAGGCTTCCACGTAGGTGCGTTTTAAGGGAAAATTGCAGAAAAAAGCTCCCTTGAGGAAGCGCTTTTGCTAACATGGCAAACAATACATGGTAGCTGTTATAGCTTTTATACCTGATTTACAACACTGCATGTTACTATTCTTTTGTATTTTCTTTATTATTTCTACTTCTTTGCGTGTTTGCGCTTGCATCTGTCCTTTTGTCATTCTTTTGCAGGTATCCTTGGAAAGTCAAAGACGGGGCAAAAAGCCTGCTCTTGCCATTTTGGTGAAACGACAGCAAAGGCGCGTCAGGCCTCGGGCGACGTGCCCGTTCACGTGGAGGGCAGCGGCACTAGAGAGCTAGGGTTTCTTGATTTTACTGAAAACTTAGTCTAGCCTATCGGGCCTAGGCCATTAAGGTTTTTTTTTGTTTTGGGCTTGTAATCTTGTAATTGGACTGCTTTTAATTTGGACTTTAAAATTTTTATTTTATATGGTTTGGTTTGGGCCCAGGCAAAAATGACCTATTACATCTATATAGACCTGTTCATGGGTCGGCCGGCCCGGCCCGGCCCGACGGCCCGCCCAAAATATGGGAGGGTTCGGGTAAAAATATAGGCCCGAAATATGGGCTTGGGCAAAAAAACGAGGCCCGTTTAAAAAATAGGTCGGGCTCGGGCTCAACTTTTTTGCAGGGCGGCTTTACCAATATAATAAATATATATTTTTTATTTTTATTTTTTAATTTTAAAATACTTTTAAAATATTTTTATTTATTTTTAAAATATTTTTTTGTATTTATTAAAAATCGGGCAGGTTGCTCAAGCTTACTCTTTTTTTCTACGTGGGCTGGGCAAAATTTCAGGCCCATATTTCGGGCCCGGGCCTAAGAGTCGGGTCGAAAAATTTTTTCCGGGCCCGGCCCGGCCCATGGACAGCTCTACATCTATATTAAAAGGTGTGTCTTGGTTGGGCAATCCTTGGATCTTGGAGGTTCTTGGAGGTTTACTAATTGGTTAAATTATGCTATTAGTCTCTATGCTTGGAAAAAGTTATTTTTAGTTCTTATTCTTCTTAAATTTTAAAATTTGAGTCCTCACCAAACAATAATTGTTAAATTCATTAAGTAAAGTTCTACTATCCAAAATCAGATACGCCAAATATATTATCATATGTATAATATCAAGTCAACTTATTATTTTCACATATTACTCACTAAAAATCCAATCAATGAATTAACAATCTGTTATATGTGTTAAAACTAAAATTTCATAATTCAATAAGTATAGAGGCTTAGAATGACTCAATTAGAGAAAACAAACTCAATCTATAATTGTATGAATAGTATAGATTTAACAGATAATTTTTTGACTATTTTACTTAAAAAGACTCATTTGCAACATTATTTAATGAAATGGGCCACTTAAAACATTATTTACCGGAATGGGTCAAATAACACAAATCACTTCCACGTAGGTGCATTTTAAGGGGAAACTGTAGAAAAAAACTCCCTCAAGGAAGCGTTTTTGCTAACATGGCAAAAATGCTTCCTCGAGGGAGCTTTTTTGCCCGTGTTTTTTCTAGAGATTTTTGGGATATTTGTATGTTAGGGATTATGGTTTTTGGAAAAATAAATTAAGGTTTAAGGTTTTTGAAAAAAAACAATAGACCCTAATTTATTTTTTAAAAAACCTTAAACCTTAATTTATTTTTTCAAACCCCATAAATTCATAAACACTAAACCCTAACATACAAATATCCCAAAAAACCATAGAAAAAACACAGGCTGCTTCGGCCTAAAACGACTTTGGTAAGTTGGCATTTGACAACATACATCGAATTTTCTCCATGATCGTTCTGTTCATTCATTCTACAACACTGTTTTGCCATGGAGTATGACGAACTGTCAAGTGTCTCACAATCCCTTCTAACTTGCACAATTTATTAAACTCATCAGAACAGAACTCTACGTCATTGTCTGTGTAGAGGTATTTTATTTGTTTTCTCGTCTATTTTGCAATCATAGTTTTCCAAGACTTAAATGTGGAAAACACATCGCTTTTCTGCTTCAGGAAGAACGCCCAAACTTTTCTGGAAAAATCATCAATAAAAGTAAGCATATAATCAGCTCCACCTCTCGAAGGCACTCTGGATGACCCCCACAGATCAGAATGAATATACTCCAACGTTCCCTTCATGTTATGGATTCCTCTAGTGAATCAAACTCTCTTTTGCTTTCCAAAAACGAGTGCTCACAGAACTTTAGTTTGCAAATTCCTTGCCCATCAAGAAGTCCTCTTTTGCTGAATTCTATCATGCCATTCTCACTCACATGCCCTAGGCGCATATGCCAAAGTTTAGTAATATCATCATCTGAAAATGAAGAGGAAGCAATAACTGCATCACCAGTAATAGTAAAACCTTGCAAAACATATAACTTGACAGTCTTTCTCTACCCTTTCATCACAACAAGGGAACCTTTAGAAATCTTCAAAACCTCACTTTTAGCTGTGTCTCTGTACCCTTTTGAATCAAGAGTACTCAACGAATTTAAATTTCTCTTCAATTCAGGAACATGTCACACGTCACTAAGTGTTCTGACAACTCCATCAAACATCTTAACTTTAATCGTTCCAACACCTGCAATTTTACACGAATAATTATTGACAAAAGTGACTAGAAGTTCACCATTATTGTAGTCTTCTACAACATCAGCTTCACTGGAATTTTCTGGTTGTTTTGCCTTTTGATTTTGAGCCTCTCTTTTGATCTTGCTCTGTAGCTTATAGCTCTAAGATTTAATGTGTCTTTTCTTCTTGCAAAGTTACAAGTTTTACCTTTGTTTGAAGACTTCGATCTACCCTTAGATTTACCGCGAGGATTCCGTTCCTATGTCCTTCTATGATTATATTAGCATTCTATTCTTATCTCCCTCGAACAATGAAACTCTCTTCCTTAGAGTCGGGTTTAACCATAAGATGCTTCATCTTATCATACGAGGGCAAAGAATCATAAACCTCATCAATTGTGAGAGACTCGCGGCTATATAAAATCGTGTCTCTAAAGGTTATATAAGACGGGGGCAACGAACAAAGTAGAATCAACCCTAGATCTTCCTTATCATACTAAACCTCTATGGCCTCCAAGTTTGAGAGAATTTCTTTAAACAGTGTTAATTGTTTGTGCACAGGTGCACCTTCCTCCAAACGATGAGCATAAAGACGCTACTTCATATGCAACTTGCTGGTTAGAGTTTTTGACATATATATTTGTTTTAGCTTCTTCCATAATGCAACGACGATCTTCTCATTCATCACATCCTATAAAATTTCATTAGACAAATACAGATGTAATTGTACTAACTCCTTTTGATCCTTACGCTTATTCTCTTCATCTGTTAATGTCGAAGGCATCTTATCTATCCCTAGCAAGGCATCATCCAGATCCATCTCTGCGAGAATTGCTTGCATCTTAATCTGCCACAACGTAAATCTGGTGTTGCGATCCAACAGTGGAATTTCATACTTCAAAGAAGTCATTACCGTGATCGAGATGAACAACTCGGAAGCTCAGATACCAATTTGTGAAAATAGAACGTCGGTAATGACAATATATTGCAAAGAAAAGAGAAATAAAAATAAAGAACACACAGATTTTTGCGTGGAAACCCTTTTGGGGAAAAACCACAGGCAGATGAGAAGAAAATTTACTATGTCAAAATTCGAATTATTACAAGAGGAGTTTCGACTACATCTTTTTATAGGTTGAAAAAACCTAATTCTAATAAAAGTCAAATATATTATGCTAATAAATGCTAAATATATTATACTCATAAATACTAAATATTCTAGAAAGAAGATATATTTTGTTTAACTTAACTTGCAAGCAATCTCTAAAATTTGTGTCACACAACTCTAACAAAATTTAATATTAAAAATAAAAAAATAACGTAAAAAAATCAATGCAAAGGGATGCCAAAATATTTTTTTAAAATTAATCACAATTTCAAAAAAATTTAAACTCTTAACCGAATTAGTATCAAATATACACTTAATTTTCAAATTTGTAACAAGTTAAAAATTAAGACGTGACAATAGAACATATAATCAAGTTTGGGGCATGCAATAATCCGACACACCTTACTCCATTCAGCGTCGTTACCATCACTAGATTTGATCCCATCCCAAGATTAATCAAACTATGACATTTGTAGTTTGGTGGTTGATAATTGTGGGAGACTCAATATTTAATATTTTAAGACAGATGGAATATGTCCTACTTACCTGTAATGATTTCTAGTAAAGCTGCAACAAACAAATCTATATGCAAAGTGGTGGAAGCGTGAAACGATTTAAATATTATACACTATCTTTTGGAATTTTATATATTTCTTAATTTGACATATTAGTAGGAATTATTTGTGTTAATGTTTCTGTTAGTGAAAAACACTACTTGTTACAAATTGTCAATTCAAAGGTTCAATTAGATAATAAAAAAAAAGGAAATATTGATTTTTGACATAATGACTTCTGGCGTAGTATACATGTGGATTGCCACATGTATGCCACGCTAGCAATTAATTATTTTTTTAAATTAAAAAATATTTTTATAATTTTCTTAAAAATAATTTTTTGAATTTTTTAAATTTTAAAAATTAATTAATTGTTGACACGGATTTTCATGTGGATGCTACGTCAATAAAGTTAACAAACGTTTACTTTTCCATTTATTTTGGGGTAATTTGACAAAAACTGCAAGTTAAAAAGGGCTAAAAATAAATAGAAGGCTAAAATGAAAATTTTTATAAAATTGGAGGGCCAAATAAACTATTATACCTAGATTTTTTTCAAAATAAAATGATATTGTAATTGAAGGAGTTTAAATCCATAATCACTTGAAATTAGACTAAAATATAGTTTTCCCAAAACTCAATTATTAGTCTTGAGAGTTCAAACCTGAAATGATAAAAAATCTAAACCTAGAAAAACTACAAACCCAAAAATAGTAAGCCCAATATGATGAAACCGGAAATAACATAAGATCCAAAATATCTTATTAATGTTAATTAAATATGAAAACAAACACAAAAATGAACTCTAAAAAATTAGACTAATTAATTCATAAATTATAGGCACAATTACAAATTATTGATACATAAAAATTACAAAAGATTGGAGTTTCATTATTATATTCATTCC
Organism: Gossypium raimondii; assembly: GCF_025698545.1. Lineage (NCBI taxonomy): Eukaryota > Viridiplantae > Streptophyta > Magnoliopsida > Malvales > Malvaceae > Gossypium > Gossypium raimondii. The sequence goes on from NC_068571.1 coordinate 51,618,393, forward strand.
GACTTAAAATTCAACCTCACTGATGTATTTATTGCCTCAAGTATGAACCTCTCTTTTGTGTAAGGAAAATATAAATAATGTTTTTATGTCTTTTGAATTCAATAATAATAGTAATATACATTAAAATAACAAAAATATATATTGAAATTTGAAAAAGCCAAAATTTTGATAAACCCAAAAAGAAAATTATTGGCTGTTGAAGGCTGTATGAGTTTAATTGCTGCTGGATACAAAGCAATGGAAAGGAAAAAGCAATGAAAGAAGATTGCAGAAAAACAAGTGGAGTGGTCTGCTGGAAAAATAAAATATCAGATGCAGGCAGCCATGTGAGAATCGGGTCACAACCGTTCGTGCATGCTCTTCTTACAACGTTGATGTCATCTCTCATCTGTTCATTAAAATCAATATATATATATATACGTACTCCGTTTTTTCAGATATTTCATTTTCAACTCTATAATGGAAGAGTGAAGGAAACCCCCCACCATTCTCATATCATTTCTCTTCTGTGTGTCGTCTTGTCCCATGCCATGCAGAAAACAGGCCCCACACACACACGTACTTTCCATTTGCATGCACTGTTCTTCGGAGAAATTTCATTATATGCTTCTCTTTCACCCCTAAACAAAACTATACCATCTACATCAAATACAATATTAATGACATGCTAGCTTAGCATCTTCTTTAGTGAAAGTGTTGTATAGGTTTTATGGGTAAACGTATCATCAAAATCCGTACTCGTGTATTAGAAGTTATATTGTATTTTATTTTTGTACTAAAAAAGTAAGTAAATTAATTTCTAGACATTAGATCAAATAGTAAATTAATTCTTTCAATTGAAAATTTTATTCGTTTCTATTATTAGAAACTCGCTTGGATAACAAAATAACTAGACAATTACACATGTATCACATATACCTCATTTTAAAATACAATGACCAATTGTTAATTGAATCGTATGTCATTACGTATCATTTTGTATTTAACATCATTTAATTTCATGTCCTATTTATCAATTAAATGAAACTGTTCTAATTTTTAAGCTACAAGGGCACTCCTTATTTAAATAATTCCTCCTCTCAAAATTATCAGTTTTTCTTTCTACTTTAAAAATTGACCATTTTACTCATTTTTTTAAAACCTTTTGCACAATTTGAAAGTAGAAAGACAAAAAAATGCACCCGTGCTATTACAATGACATATACAAATGCTAACTTCATTTGCAAGTATATATTGAGTAGTGTTGTTTCTCCAGTGTATATTATATATATATATATATATATATATATATTCTATCTGTTTCATTAGTATCATACAAGCACAAACTTCCAACAAATAATTCAACTTGGACAAAAATAGATTCATCATAGCAGCCAAAGCAACGACATTATTATTATGAAGAGAAGAGGGAGACAAAAGATTGAGGTTCAAATTTTGAAACAAAATCTTTAGACAAAAACTACCCATGGTCCATAAGCAGATGATACAAAAGCAAAAAAAACAAAGAAAAAGAGAAAAAGCAATGGCTAACACATCAAGAAAAGTTCAGATGTCCCCATTCACTTTATTTCATCAACTATTTTATATGGACTGAATCTGAAAGTACTAAATTCATATCCTAAGTCCTTATAGACAGTCAGTTTGTAATGAAATTTTAGTTCAAACCCATAGTTGATGGCAACATTGTGGAACTAAACGCACCATCATATGGAAAAGATACTTACCTTGTAGCTGACTGGTTTTTACCATTTGACCACAATTCTCATTCTCCCTTATCACTGTCATTATCATCACCATCTAGCTCACTTTCATGGCTTTCATTGTACTTTACCTTGCTTCCTTGTGCTACATTCTCACCAACTATGCCATCAAAATCCAATTTTGGGATGTTCATTCCAGAATCTTTAAGGTTCCCACTAATGTTTACTTGTGCAGTGACAAGGTCTCTCTCAGGAATATAGGCTTCTAAAAAGTCTGAATCACCTTGCTTTTGTACCTCTATGTCACTGTTAATCAAAGGTGTTGGTGAAGTGGGACAAGTAATGGGTATTCTTGAGTAAAGCTGACCCAATTGATCAAAATAACTGCATGTTTTAGATTGTTGAGAACGTTTCTTACCATTTTCTTTGCTTTTCCTGAAATACTTGTTGATGTTTTCCCACTTTTCTTTGCATTTTTTGGCACTTCTTTGATAACCAAAGGAAGACATCAAAGAGCTCACTTGTTCCCAAACAGGTCCTTTTAATCCAGGTTCTCGAAACTTTGATTCTAAGTCACATCTCACTTGAATCAAGGCCTCAACCTCAGCTATAGGCCACCTGCTACTGTTATCAACTTTCACTCCATTAAAGGGTTCCATTGCATTTCCAGGTTGCTGTAACAATGGAGTCTTTCCAGGAAGATTGATGCTTTCACCTGTAATTTTCTCCAAATAGGAAACTATAAGAGCTTCTCTACTTGAAGCTAAAGCTTGTTCATGTGCCCTTGCAACGGCTTCCCTATTGCGTTTTTCAGCCTCTTGTTGCCTCCATGATTCTTCTTTCACTGACCTTTCTTTATCCATTCTTTCAATAAATTCCAAGAACCTTTTATGGAGACACTCTTGATGATCAGTCACTTGCTTCACCAAGCTCTCGAAAGCCACAACCATTGAACTCAATTGCTCCTTCATTTTCATCTTCCTCTTCTTCTTTTGAACCTTCCTTAATGAAGCTTCTTTCCCAATAGAAGCTTCGGATCCATGATCAACCCCAGTAGCAACAACATTACCACCCCCACCATTGGCACCTACTACGTCATGCTCTTGAAACTTAGTTAAGTTCATGGAAGGACCAACATTTGCAGGTGAATTCTCGCCTGTGAGAGCAGACCCTGAACCAGCTTGAGCAGCTTCTCCACGCTTTCCAAGTCCATAAATTGCTTCAAGCTCACCAAACAGTCCATATTTGCTATCCAAATTCCTGCTTCTCTCACTTGTAGATTGACCAGGTTGTTGCAAAACTTTGTTGTACTTAGTCCCCTCTACCATTTTAGCTCCATCTGCACTACACTGCCTATTATCTAATCTGTTTAAGGGCTTCCTGGTAACATTTTAACAAACACATGGGTGACAAAGAAATCAACTTTGAAAAGAAAAGAATAAAAAAACAGCAATCTTTATAAATTACCAAAAGGGTTCTTTGATGGGAGAATCTTCTTGAGGAGGCAAACAACGGGGCAAGAAAAGGGAATGTTGTTGCTGTTGCTCATTTCCATGGAGAAAAGTAGCACCGTTTTGCTGAGGATTCAAAGGTAAAGCAGCCTCTTTTTTCCCACTGTTTTCGTTAAGACCCAACTTGAAATTAACAGCCAAAAAGGGTTGTTGTTGATTATGATGATGAACAGGTTCTGGGTGTTGAAATGGTTGAAACTGATGGTGGAAAAGCTGATGGGTAACTGGATTTTCATGTTGTTTATTATGTTGTTGAGAATGTAAAGGGTAAGGGAAAACAGGTTGTTGTTGGTGATTATGAGGATTGGAAATGAAGAAAATTGAATCGGATGAAGAAGCATCATCATCCTCCATGAATTGCTGTTGTTGTAGATGATGATGATGATGGTGATGGTGATGATGGGCACCATATTTGATGGGATGCATTTCTTTTGAAGGGGGTTTTTTTTTTAATGTTTATTGAAGAACATTAATGCAAGAAGGAACCAAACGAGGGTCTTTCTTCATAGAAATGTTGAATTAAACACTGATTTTTTTAAAGGAAAAAAAGAGCAGCTGTTTTATGGGAATGGGATTATAATTTATAACATTAGATATTTCTAGAAGTGGTCTAGGGTTTCGGTTTATCCAAAAATAAATAAGTAATTTTTAATATTTAAAAATAAATTTAATATTTGAGGACGTAATTTTGTGTACATTGAAACGCATTATTCATAGAATGGAGAGAAATGATGAGTAGTTTTAAATATTGTGTCAAAAAAATAAATATAATTAAAATTATTCAAAAAAAAAAAACACGAGTTAAAATAATCTCTCTCAAGTGACGTGGGGTGGTTCAGCTCCATCAATAGGTGGTGGATCCGACTAATAATAATAGGGAAGAAAGAACAAGGTTTATACCCTATGAAAACCGTCAAGTACCATTCAATTAATGCATTTGGAATATAATTACTATTTGGTCAAATTTCAAGTAGTGGATGATTATGCAAAGTCTTAGTTTTGGTCACTACTTCATAGTCCTACCCTAGTCATCTTTCTCTACGAGTTACATTACAGGAAATCAATGATATAGCGGGGTTTTCTTTCACCTTTAGCGGCGTTTATAAAAGCCGAAAAAAAACTTAGGGGCACTATCAAAAATGCTGCCCAGAAAGCCGCTAATATTATCGTCTAATATAGCAGTGTTTTGATCACATATAGCGGCCGGTGATATTTGAGTAGCTTATTAGTTCGAGTTTGAAAGTTTGTCTAAAATTTTAAGAGGATTTAAGAAAAAGAATAGATCTGGAAAATGGGATTAGACAATAAAATAGGTTAGTTTAAAATATGGGTCGGACTTAAATTACTTGAATATTCTGACTCAAGCCTTCAAGCTCAGCACGATTCAACCCAACCTACTTTTGTAAGTTTGTAATGTTTTATATTATGTAATTTACAACATAAAATTTGAAGAAATCAAATTGCAACACACTTCTCGGTTTGCAAATAGGATTGTTGATAATGATAGCAACAAATCACCTCATAAGGACGTATGTTTCCAATCATGCACTAGAGGATATGGCTTCGATTCTTTTGCAAAATAGTGTAGGGATGAACATTGATGCTATTGTTTAATTGGTTGGTTTTTTCTCTGTCCAGCTTCTTTCTTTTAACAAAATATAAATAAATCTATAGTAGTATATAACACTACTACAATATATACATTTAAAAATGTTAAGATGACTGTATATAAACATTTAATAAAAATATAAATTTATTAAATATTAACTTAAAATTAATATAAATATATTTTTAAATTTTGTTAAAAATAATATGGACGGACCTAAAATGGACTTGAGTTAGCTATTTACAAATATGGGCGGGCTTAGACAATATTTAGACCCATATTTCGGGTCAGACCGACCTTAGTAAGCCTAAAATGTGTTAATATCCGACAAAAACTCGACCTAACCTATGAACACTTCTAAATATATTTAAACCAAGACCTTATTTTTAAATATATTTTTATATAAATAATTTTCATTCATATCATGGAGTGTAATAAAATAATATTGTATAAAAATTCAACGCTTGATCTAATTTATCAAAAGTAATCGAGATTTTATATCACCGTAAAAAATAAGAGAAACTCAAAATATCTATACTATTATTTAAGTGTGTTGCTAAATTTATGTCACTTACAGATTGGTCTCAACTCAATTACAAAATTAAAAGAAAAAAATATTATAAGGTTTTTATATAAAATCTTTAAAAAAAGTACAAGCATTTAATAAGATTTAAACCTAAAACATCGTAATTTTTATATCTTAATTTTACCATATTAATTAAAACCTCATTTATGTTGTATTTTTCTAAGTTATATTATATAATTTTTACTCACGTTGAATTGCAATCTAACATATATATTTAACTAGATTTATAGTTTTAGGGTTTAGAGAACACTCATGAAAAAATTATATAATAAATATACTTATTAAAAATATAAAAATTCATTAATACTTTAATTATACATATTTATTATTATTAATTTTTTTGATTTATTAAATAAAAACTAAAATACTTTAAGATATATATAGCTTAAATTGTAAATATAAAAATATTTTAATAATTTCCATAATTGAATGATTTAATAAAATAATTCATATAAAAAATCCAATATTACGAGACAAAGGTATAGTGGGACCCAAAATAACCGTAGTATTTTGGAATTAAGAACAGAAAAGGTGACACGTGTTAGAGTGCAGAAATTAGAGACAACATGGAATTGATGTGCACGTGAATCGGGTACAGTAAGTTGTCGTCCTGTCCCACACTCATCTCCTTCGCTTTTGACATTTCATTCAGTATATTCCTATACTCTTCCTTTGGGAATTTAGTTTCTTATTATAATATATAATTACTAAAAGTTTGAAGGTAATTCAATTGAAATTTATGAGTTTGGATTTTTTATATATTTATATAGAATATATAAAAAGATAAACCACGTCGTTAAATTATTAATAAGTTTATATTTTGATATTTAATTTAAAAAGGTTATAAAATAGTTAGTGTGCGGTTTAATTTTTTTAAGTACATTTAGTCAGCTCCAAACGACAATTTGACGATCGGTAGAGTGGATTAATACCCATTGATGAGTAGAAGAACATATCTTAGATCCAAGTTGATTTGGCAATCAGTATGGAAGATCGAACAAGAAAATTATTTGAATTTTGGTTCGCACATTCAAACATTCAAAGTTGTTTCATAAAAAAATGAAATGTAGAAGAGATAGAAATAAGAGCTTTCGATTGATCAAGCAGTGGGAATAGAGAATGCCATACAACGACAATTTTAACTATTTTGTAACTTAAATAAAAACTTGTAAACTGTTCAGTAATCATTTTAAATGACCAAAACATAAACTTCCTATCATCGAATTTTTAAACCAGCTTTCTTAATTTTTCTCTCCCACTGACAAATATACGAGTAAAAATATATTTTATGTGAAAATATTGTTTTCAGTTTACTGAACAATAATTATAGTTAAAGTGATAAAAATAATTATATACAAAATTTATTAAATACATGTTGATTTCTTTTTTCTTTTCTTAAGGAAAAGATAACTTTTATTAAAACAATCAAAATAAGGTAAATTATACGAATACCAAAGGAAAGGATAAATTAGATTTCAATAAGCTTATTCCGTGCACACTTCTTAACGTCATTCATCTTCATTAGTGAGATCAAATGTGGTATCACAAATAGATCAACCTCATTCAATGTGATTCACATAAAATAATGCTATCTTCGCCAGAAAATAAAATATTTTATTAATAACCCAGTGCATCCAACAAAAATCATATTCTAAAATTTAGGTCTAACTATTAAATAGTGTTAAGATTATTTTGTTAAATTTAAGTTCATTACAACATCATTTTTAGTTGTATTATTACCAATTGAGTTTTTTTATTTCAAAATGTCACACCAACAAAATTAACAAAAAACATTAACAATGTTAATAGTGGACTTAAATTTTAAATTTGAAAAATAGATTGACTAAATTTCTAAAAATAAAAGTATAGGAACTAAATTTCAATTTTATATAAAGTATAAGGACCTATAACATATTTTAACCTTTAAATTTTTATTTTATTTTTGAAATCTAAAGAATTTAAATTCAATATTGCCACTATTTGTCATTGGTGGAGTGACAAAAGATTTGAATTCAAGTCTTCGTTTTTATAGAAAATAATGGTTGTTATTGGGTCAAGACGTTATTAACTAATTGTAATACGGTTTTAAATAATTATTAGGTCATAAATATGTTTTTATTAAAAAAATAAAATTCATTATAAATGTAATTAGTTGTGTTGGATATAATGTAGTAGTATTGTTGTTAGGGAAGCCCACAATGAGAAAAAGCTCAAAACTCAAAAATATTGTTGCTTTGTGTATGGGATTGGACCTACCTCATTGCTTGGACTCAACTTCTTTAAAAAAGGGGAAAAATAGTAATACCAAACAAGGGTTAGGCCCATTTTATACTTGGTTAAAATTAAGGCCATCTTGGAAATAAATAATTTACAAAATCCGGTAAAAGTATTATTGACGTCCTTATATTAAGAGTAAGGTCGCATTTTTCTCACTCTACTTAAAAAAATAGGCAAAGTTTTTATTGTACATTTGATCAAAGAGTAAATTGGTCCATTTTGTTAAAAATTTCATCCATTTATACTGTTAAAAACTGACATGGCTAACAGAATAATTGGACAATAACACGTACGTGTCATGCGTAGCTCATGTTGATGTACAGGGACAAGTTTTTAACAGGAGGAATGAATGGAATTTTTAATAAGAGGACTAATTTGCTATTTGATTTAACATATAAAGACTAAATTGCTATTTTTTTAATAGAAAAAGGAAAATGCAGTCCAACTTCTGGCTTCATAATTGGATAATATAAGTTTGTACAAGTTACAATTGGAATAAAAATATATTTAAATAATTGAATTAAGTACAAACAAATTAAGGTTTAATTGCTTGATTGAAACATTCACTTTACTCTTGCACTATTCATTCTCATAAATTAAGGGGTTTAGAGAATTATGTGCATATATTTATAATAAGGGTAAATTGTACTAATAGTCATTCAATTATGTTTGTCTTTTCTTTTCTTAGCCACGATTATGGAAAGTTACAATTAGTCATTCAACTATTTAATTGTTTTTTGGTCACCCAATTATTTTAGATTTTGGGCATTTCCATTTTTACGATGGTGATAAAAAAGATAAAATTAAATAATAAATTTTATAATCGAAAGACCAAAAGGAAATAAAAATATAATTACAACTAACATAAATTAGTCTTATAACAAAAACTAATATGTAAAGTTATTTGTATCATAATTTAATCATTATATAAAATTATTTTAAGAACCTTTAAAAATTCTTTCAACTTGTAATTTCTTTTTAAAGTATTTTTTTAATTATATTTAAAATAAAGTTTTTTGATGATGCCAATTGTAAATTTTAAGAAAATGTATTAATTTTCCACATTTTTTGAATGGGATAGTAAGTGGTCGGCCATTTAGGAAGAGCAAAAAATCAAACATTGTGCCCGGATCTCTTCCATATCTTTTTTCCACCGTTGGTTATAACTATTGGGACCCACATGTCTCCACATCAGGTGGCCATAGAAAACCAATTGTTTCCTACTAATCATGCTTAATTATCTAAGTTGTTTTAACACGTTAATTAACGATAACTAGAATTCATCGTATATATATATATATAACTAAATTAGTGGATTTTTTATAGATAATTATATTTTTATTCCTATTTGATAAGTTTATTGTAATTAAATTTGTTTAGGGGATGTCCACTCCTTATAAGAAATATTTGAAGTGTTATTTGCACGAGGCTGACAAACCTCTCAACGACTCTGTATTGCTCCTAATCTAGGTTTTGTCTCCCAACCTTATGAAGAGTCTAAGTGTCTAATGCTTTCTGAAGAGGCAGTGAGTTCAGTAGAGTGAGAGCATCTCACCAACACAAGTTGTGATAGCATAGTTGCTCACAAGTGCCCTTTATATTGCAGAGCACGAGCTCAAAATCTACCAAGCACATATGCCCATATTTATTTGATAGGTGGTCGTGTGACACGTACAATCCACTTTTTAAAAAACTTGATAAGACGCTCTCACTTTGTTGAACCTGTTGCCTCTTTAAGCAGCCTTAAGCATTCAAGTTCTCATTAGGGTAGAGAGACAAAACACCAACCATGGACAATATCGCTTTTTTTGTTAAGGGGAGACTAACTCCTTCGAAAGAAGTCTTATTGGGATGAGATTTTGTCTTCCAACTTTATAAATAGTGGAGTGGCTAAGGCTACTTGAAAAGGCAACGGGTTTAATAAAGTAAGAACACCCTGTTAGAATAAACCATGCGTAGCGCTAAATTGCCTATCAAAGAAATATGGATATTTGCATTTGGTAAAGTTTGAACCTCTGCCATATAGCATATAAGGCACTTGCGAGGTTGATACCATTTTTTACCAATCCTAAACAATATAGCATTTTTTTTTTTAGAATCTAAATAAGTTTCCATGTGCAAAGTTATTGTGAGTCAAGTTCATAAAATAAAATTGTTGTTTTTTGTTAAGCAATATAAAATCTTAAAATTTTAAAAAAGGGAGAGAAGATCCGTGGCAATTATAATGGGAAATTTTAAAATGAGAATCAAAATGATCTGTGGCAACTATTAGATCGAAATAAATGGTTCTAAGCCTTAGATCTTATATTCATCTTACCTTATCAAAATAAAACCAGCAACACCCGATCTTTCCCTTCATTTTTTTTCTTTTTACCGTGTATTTAAAATTTTAGTGTGAAAAAAATTTGGATAATCTTTATTTTCAATTTTTTTTAGAACAAAATTGGAGTGGAAAGAAAAAAGAATGAAAAGATTAGGTGTTGTTGGTTTTATTGTAATAAGGTAAGATAAATCTGAATCTAAGACTTAGAATCGATTATTTTGATCTAATGGTTAAGATATTTTTGTTATTATAATTATTAGAGAAAAGATTAAAACAAAAATAGGAGGGAACATATTTATGAAATTAGGAAAGAAAGAAATAATAAATTGGGTAGTGATGCATCAAGTGTTTCCAAAATGGGGAACTTAATTTTTGAAAGCATGATGTGAGAGAGAGGTGGCCAAAGTGATGAGTTAGGGTGTTTGGGGAGTACTAGGATTCTTTTCTACTCATCCCAACCAAGCGTGGAGCTTTGATGTCATTGTCTTTTCTCTTTGTTTCCTTCGATTCAATAGCTGGTTTGTAGTTTTGTACTATTATAAACAAAAACCCTTATTTTTTTTAATTAAAATTTTGGATTACTTGGATTTTTTTTTGATAAATCTATTATTTTTCATTTTTTTCAATTTAGGATATTTGAACTTTTTAGTTTTTTAAATCAAAGTTTTATTTTATTTAAGTATTAGTATTTGGTATCTTGATAATGTAGTTTTTTAAAAAATATTATGCATTTTTTTTAATATTTATAACACTTGATTGTTTATTAAGGATTCTCACTAATCGTAAGAATGAGTTATATATTTTGGCTACTAAAAGTTAGATCACTTGATTATTATTTAAAAAATATTTAGTCTGTAGATGTGATAAATTGACTTAACTTAACATTCGTTGTAATTGTAGATAGAATGAAAATAGGCTGCAATAAATAAATAAAAGACACCATCAATCTTTGTTTACGCGGTTCATACAAAACGGCCTTACGTTCGCGGAGCCTCTCTCAGGATAAAATTTTAACCAATCACCAAACCCTTCAAGAGTATGCTTCTTTCCCTATCGGCTAAAGCTCACAACTCCTTTCCCAAGCAAGTACATGCAGTTCGTACTAAGATATCTACGCTAAGTTTTCCCCTGAAAATTTCGTTTGTAAGATTAGGTGACTCGATTAAGTTTTACTTACAAATATGCACTCCCAAATAAGTTCATCATTGAACAAGATATAAGTGCTGGCTCTCACACTTTTTACTTACAAAAACCTTTTATATAAGAGTTTAAGGCTTGCTAAGATACCTATCAATCACAATCAAAATTTCACTAAAGTAACTTTAAAAAGAGCTTTACAAGTATCCTAATAAATACAATGATAAATGCAGAAATATTCTTGATATACTCCAATTTAGCATTATCCACTAATCCAAGAATCTTGACAATCATTTCTTCTTCTATTTGTATCTTCCAAAGTTCTATCATCAAATATCAGCTAACATACTTCCATGATATCAACAAAATCAATGCTAATTGTTTTGGTTCAAAAGATTAGCAACAACAAAAATGATAAGTTATGGTTCTTGAGTAGTTATATACACATTCACAAGTTAACCGACACTAACTCGATTTAGAAAATTACTAAAATGTCATTTCATATTTAGAATAAGTTATATTATTACAATGACACTTTTATCTTTTTATATTTTTAATAAAATCAATAAAATCTTTTACATGACAGGATTTAAACCTATGCCATCAACATTTACAAAACTTTACCTTTACCATTTCAATTAAAGCTTTATTTATTTTTGTATATTTTAATATTATTAGACAAACTTTTTCATCCGCGTTGTTTGTATCTATACTATTTTATTTAAACCCCTGGCCGAGTTAATGTCTCGAGTCAACCAAACACCATTTCAACCCGAGAAATTACTAAAATGTACTTTCATTTTTAAAATAATTTATATTATTACAATGGTACTTTTGTTATTTTTTTATATTTTTAATAAAACCGATAAAACCCTTGCATGTGATGAGATTCGATATTAAAATGTACAAAACAAGTGAAAATAAAGATTTAGTTGTAATGGCAAAAATAAGGTTTTATTGTTTCTAATGGCATGAGTTCAAATTTTAATATTTGTACATTTTATTAATTTTATTTAAAAGACAAATGTGCCCTCATAATAATTGAGTTTGTGTCACAAGTCAACTCAATATTGAATTTTCCTTTCACCAATATGATACCATTTTGACGTGTTGTAGAGAAATGACAATATCATTATATATAATTATAATGCAATTAAAATTATTAATTTGATGCATTTACCTATTTAAATTTCTTTTTACTCATAATTTAAACTAATTTTTCATTTTAATAATATAAAAATTAAATATTAAATTTGTTATTATCCCAATTAAAAGTGTTACTTAACAGAGTGACAAAAAAATCTAAAACATTAATGATTAAATTGTAACTTTTTTAATAACCTATATCTTTATAACTTTTAAATGATTAAGTCAACTTTTTATCATTTGGAGAAACAAAGTTCAAATTTACCATTATTAATTTAAATTTGTATAAATTATAAAAGGACTAAAAAGAAATTTTCCATTTAGGGGTTGGGCCCTACCAGCTCTTATTCAACAATCAACAACAACATTTTGAAGATTTTATTTTTCTAGATTTTTATGTAGAGAAATGACAATACCATTATAAATAATTATAATGCAATTAAAATTATTAATTTAATGTATTTACCTATTTAAATTTTTTTACTCGTAATTTAAATTAATTTTTTATTTTAATTTTGTACATATTCTAAATATAATATTATTATAAATTTCAAATCATACATTTTTATATTTAATATATATTATTTTTAAACTTAAATACATAATTTCCATACCCTATGATAAAAATTTCATAGGAATTCCAATCGGAAATCCACATAGTTTCTCAACAAAAAAAGAGTTACAATTTAAACATTAATAAATTTAGATTTTTTGTCACTATGTTAAGTAACACTTTTAATTGGTATAATAATAAATTTAATTTTTACTTTTTACATTTTATTTTAATTTGATCCTGATCATATATAAAATTATTAAAACTCAAAATAATTTTAAAATAAAATTCTATATAAAAGATCTAGAAAAATAAAATCTTCAAAATGTTGTTGTTGATTGTTGAATAGGAGCTGGTAGGGCTCAACCCACTAAATGGAAAATTTCTTTTTAGTCCCTTTATAATTTATACAAATTTAAATTAATAATGGTAAATTTGAACTTTGTTTCTCCAAATGATAGAAAGTTGATTTAATTATTTAAAATTGTAAAGATATAGGTTATTAAAAAATTATAATTTAATCATTAATGTTTTAGATTTTATTGTCACTTAAGTAACACCTTTTAATTGTATAATAACAAATTTAATATTTAATACTTATATATTTTATTTTAATTTGACCCCGATCATAAAAATGGTGAAAATGCATTTTACTATCATAAAACCTACAACTTAATTTTGCCCCTAAAATTAAATTTTGGCTTCGCCCTTGTTGTTGGAAAACTAACATGTATGGGAAATAAAGAAAATTATCATTCAATAGAATCCAATAACAAGTTAAAAACAAAATAAATAAATAAAAGTTAGATAATTACATGTTTCCTCAATGTTTCTTGAAACCAAATTAATAATATCTTTAAGTCAAATTTCAGGCCCTGAAGAACATCCATAATTGATATTACAGAGACTTATAAAAGAGACTCGATGCCATTTTTTAGCCAAACATATAAAATATACCACAAATTTTTTTTCAAAACCAATTGTAAAAAGAAATTATATTTTGATTTTTTTCTTTTCTTATAACGAAAAAGTTATGTCACGAAATAGAAGAAGTAAAAACAGATAACCAAATATTTTCTATGTTTTTAAAGAAATTTAGAGGTTTAAAACAAGTTTCCCTAATTTCTCTCACATTATCTATTTTTAAATATTTGTATACATTTATTTAACTTTTAATTTTAAAATTTTCTATATATTAGGGTCAAATTAATAGAAAGTATAAAAACTTAAAAAAGTGCCACTTAATAGTCGGGTAACAAAATGTTAGTGACCAAATTACAAATTTTTAATTAAATGACCAAAATGAAAATTTACCTATAATTCAGTGACTAATGGTGTAATTTTACCTAAAATAAAATCCATCTTTTCTAGTAATAGTATGAACTCTAATTTTAATTGAAAAAAATAGTAAATTGAATCATAAAAACATACTTTAATGAAATCATAAATCATATTCCTTTCTAATCACATAAAAATGTATGAGACGGCATAATAATTTAGTTCATCCTCAGAATTTCACAAAATTTAAAACATAATCATGTTAATTTGCGTATATAATCATCATATGGATTCATAGGTAATAAAATCCTTCCAAAACCTTCCCATTCTTATATTTCACTATATATTTGGATAATTACTTTATAAAACCAGATATAAAAATAAATAATTTAAAAAAGTTTTATCTCTAGTAACATCATTTATTTATTAAAAACAATTCATTATATATTCAAATAAAATAATAAACATTACACTACCCGTGAGGAGCTCATATTATTAAAAGGAAAAGCCATAAACACTGAAAAGTCTAATCTTCATGTACTATATAAAACGGGCATGAAAATATTTTAGTTTTAAAAAAATAAGGTTTAACAAATGCTTTTAAGTTTAGTTTCACGAGTTAATTTAGTGAAAATTACATAAAAATCATTTAAAAAATATTGGTGCCTAATTAAATTTTTTTAAAAAAATAAAGGTATATTTTTTAAAATGGGGAAGGTCACCACCATTCACCACAAAAAAATAACGATCCACTCAAAAAATAAAAATAATAATAAGGAGCTCATGTGATAACCTGATAGTTAAGGGTGTTCACCGCTTTAGGTGTGGCCTAAGTTTGAGTTGCGTTGGTTGTTTGGGCATACATTAATTAATTTTACTTATAGGAATGAAGCACATTTTGTGGTCAGCTATTTATCTCTTTGGAGAATATCCGCAATGAAGGGATTAGTCACTGTTACTGATAGTAGATACCCTGATTATGACAAAAAATAATAATTTTAAAAAATTATTGGACATTTATATAGAGATTTTTAGTTCTTCTGTTAGAATTACCTAACAACGTCAATTTAAATGGCTTAATTTATTAATAATAATTTTTTAGTGATGTAATTTTATCAATTAAAAATTTGTAACTTACATAAAAGTTAAAAATTTAATGGTTTAATTCGATGAAATTAAAGATTTGTAACTTATATGAATAAATGTAAATTACCCTAAAATCACCAATAATTTAAAAATTTTATATGTAAATTTACCCTTTTTTATGAATTAAGTATGAGGCATAAGGATTTTTATCACCCACGGTATTGTGAGATTGAAATAATTAAGGTTAAAATGTGCCTATAAACTTTTCAAAAATTAAGAATTTAATCCTTTTACGTTTTAATTTTTAAAAATTAGGTCAAACTGTTAATCTTGTTGATTCTTTGTTTTTTGTTTTTTGTAAAACTTGTTGTTGTAACATTTTGAAATAACAAAAAAAGAACCTACATATTTGGTAGCTATGTAATCAGAAAAGATGTTTGTAATTAACTTGAATTTTGAAATTTAAAAAGTAGATGGATGAATTCTTGGAAATACAAGTATAGAGATTAAATTCTAATATTCAAAAAGTACAAGGACTATAGGCATATTTTAACCAAGTTTGAATAATTATGTTATTAATCCTATATAAGGATGATAAACATTAATGTTGATCAAATGCTTAAAAACATAATAATCATTGTAGTGCATATGGTTATTAACTTTTGACCAATCTGATGATAAAAGTAAAAAGTAAAAATGTAAAATAAATGTGGTTTATGTTATTTAATGTTTTTCATTGCATGAGCAAAATTATTGGATTTGGAGGGCAGTGTATGTAGGCTTGTAATAGACCTGTTCATGGGCCGGGCGGCCCGGTCCGACGGCCTGGCCGAAATATGGGAGGGTTTGGGTAAAAATATTGGCCCGAAATATGGGCTTGGGTAAAATTTTAGGCCCGTTTAAAAAATGGGTCGGGCCTCGGGCAAGATTTTTTTGGGCCGGGCCGAAAAATATTAAATATATATTTTATTATTTTTAAAATATAATAGTTTTTTATTTTAAGTTTATTTACTTTCATTTCCTTAATTAGTGTTACAAAATAATAATAATAAAACATAAAGTTCGTTTTACTAATCAAATGTTAGATTTTGTTACAACAATTAATACAATTAATACAATTAATAATTTGATAAATTTACTAATCAAATGTTAGATTTTATTACAACAATTAATACAATTAATACAATTAATAATTTGATAAATTTACTAATCAAATGTTAGATTTTATTACAACAATTAATACAATTAACAATTAATAATTTGATAATTTTACTAACAATTAATTTTAATAACAATTAGTTTTAATTTTATTAAAAAATAATTTTAATTTTAATTAAAAACGGGCCGGGCCGGGCTCGGGCCCCATATTTTTTTCTTCGGGCCGGGCCTGGGTAAAATCTCAGGCCCATATTTCGGCCCGGGCCTAGTAAACGGGCTGAAATTTTTTTGTGGGCCCGGCCCGAATCGGCCCATGGACAGGTCTAGCTTGTAACAATGAACCTTAATTCTGCTGATGAAATTTTAATGCAAACAGATAATCCACTTATTTATTACTAGAATATGTTAGATGAAAATATATAAATATTTTTACATATAATTTTTATTTAAAATAACTAATATTTAAAGAAATAAAAGGTTACATAATTTTTTATTTACTAGAATTTTCAGTTATTTAAATAATATTTTATTTTGAAGAATTTAATTCATTCAACTTTTCAAATTTTAAAATTTAAGTAAAATAATTAATACTATTAAACTCGCTAATGTAACATTTTGATATGAAAAAATCATTTGGTAGCCATATAACGAAAAAGAAAAAACCAATGATATTGCAATGAACTTGAATTTAACATATGACTTTTAATAATGTTAACAATTAGACCTACATTTTAAATAAAAAAAGTGACTAAATTCTCTAAAAATGGTAAGAGAACTAAATTCCAAATGTATGAAGAGTACAAGGACATTGAGTATATTTTAACCTTCTTTTAATTGAAAGATTAAGGAGGCGTT
Organism: Gossypium raimondii; assembly: GCF_025698545.1. Classification (NCBI taxonomy): domain Eukaryota; kingdom Viridiplantae; phylum Streptophyta; class Magnoliopsida; order Malvales; family Malvaceae; genus Gossypium; species Gossypium raimondii. The sequence continues at coordinate 51,635,609 of NC_068571.1, forward strand.
TGAATAAAATTTTTAGAATGTGATTGATGGGGATGTTTTTGCAGAAAAAGTTACTTTACAATATTTGATATACATTAAAAGTATTGATTAAAATATCGGAAAGTTACTTTACAAAATTACTCTTATAAAATAAAAGATAATATTCATGAATTTTAAGGAGGTTGAGTTTATGAGGAGAGAGAATTAAGTATATTGTTTTTGAAGATGAATATACATTGATGTTTCCTCAACACATCCTTGTAATTGCTATTAACAATGATAAAAAAAAAAAAATCTACTATACCTGATATTGTTCAAGCAACAACTCTAGCTCAAGACAATATCGTTAAACTTTCCAATCAAGTACTAGAATTTATTCCAAAAGAATAAACTTTACGATCTCAATAACTAATTTCGTTAAGAAGATCCATGGGAGAAAGGAAAAGTGCAATACCATAGATTTATGTTGTATTTTTCCAAGAATATGAAGTTGACATTAGAGTGATGAAAGATGATCCGATTTGTAACGCCTCGAAATTTCAATATTAGATTTATAAATTCGATAACATTTTCGAATAAGTTACATCATTTATTCATCAATATTGGTCAAATAAATTATTCTTAGAATTTCAAATTAAAGAATAAAATTTAGATTTTTAGTATTTTTATGGATTACATCATATTTGAATATTTAGCTTAAATTCGTGACTGAATTGAATTTAAACTTTATTTTAAGGATTAAATTGAAGTTAACCTTTCCTTTTTTCTCTTAGTTGATCACACCAATTTCTCTTTGCCACCAATTAGTTTCGAGTTGTCGTTGCTATTCTTGATCCATTATTGCTTCCATTTGATGCTATAATTTCGCCCACAAAGCTGTTGTCATCTTCTTCCACCTATTGCTTTATTAAATTGTTGCCCGATTCTTCAATTCCATTGTCGACCAATATCCCTTAAAAGCTGATACCTCCATCATCCCATATTTTGTTACCTTCTTCCTTGGTGTCTCCTCGTAGCCAATTTTTGCTTCAATTGTGCCACTTCTCATCCTTGCTCTATCTTGTCAAATTCCTTGAGTCTTGCTACTTCAATTAATAGATGTGGTTTGCTTCAATGTTGTTGCCCATTGCTTCAATTTCATTGCTGCTAGGTGTTGGATTATCCCTTAATTAACTACTACGCAATACATGTTAGTTCACTAGTTTATGCCTTTATTAAATGGACATGGCTATTAATTGTATTTGGTGGAGTTAAAAGATTTAGAATTCATTTAGTTTAAATTTATGTAGGCTTGATTTAACTTTAAAGATGACTTATTGTATTGATAAATATTATATATATATATATATATATATATATATATATACATAGGTTGCTAAGTCATGTTATGCTGTGAAGTTGATAATAATTTTATGTTTTTAATTTTTGTTTAATATATAATTCTAATTTGATGTTTTTAGTTTTACTTACAAGGATACCGATTGAATTTGATTTATAATTATTTAAGTTAGGATTAAGATTAAATTAATATTATTTTACATATAGAATTAGATTAATTTGTCTTGTAATAATTAAAAATTGTTTAAGATTAATTGTCATGGAGTTGATAACTTAGATTTAGTCTTAATAAATTCGTGTGTTTTCCTATATATAGAAGCGAAAGAGATAAGTAAAGTATCGAAAGTAAAGCACGTTATTTTTTGAGAACTTTGGTTGAATCGATTTGGAGCTTTGTTATGCTACCTTTCAATGTGGGCCATGGGGACATTTTCTTTTGAAAACGTTGGTTGTATTGGTTGGAGCATTCTTAGTATTATATCTTGGTTGTGTGAGTTGAAAATGTATGTATAGTAATATACTTATGTACATATTTAATTGTGTTGGGTGGAATTTTCAAGTGTCTGAGTCTCGTTTCACTAACGTTATGAAGAGCCAAAAAAGAAGAAAAATATTTAAAATGTTAATAAAGATGAGATTTGTATAACCATATCTAATTTGGAAAAAAAAAAACTTACAAGATTATGAATTAGATTTAATAATGTTTAATACCCCATTGTTTATGAATTTCTATATGGTTTTGTATAAATTGACATTGCCTGTCATCTAAGTCTTTAGAATTGTTTTTATGTTACTTTTTTTTATATTCATATTTGTCCAATGGAATCCCTCAAATAATTCTCATTTGGACTTATTAAGCATACTCATGGATTATTGTTTTTGCTCGTAGATATCAACTCATTGGGAGTCTTGAAGCTCTACTCAGCCTAGGACATCACACTATCATCAATACTTTCAAGAGTATGATAGTAGCTATCATCTACACTTAGGATGTCTACATACATAAATATGCTAGTTTCATATGTATCATGGTACTTGGTATATTTGTCCATGCTTGGACGAGTTGAAGGTTATTTTGATATCACAATCAAGAGATGTTTATAAATATCTTTTGTGAAGGGATTATGTATGTTTATGGTTGTTCTTTTAAGTATGTTTGAGTTTATTGAGGTTTCAAAGATAGATAATGAAGAAATGTATGTTGGGATTAATACAAATTATAAGTTTGGTTATTTAATTAATACAAATTAAAAGTTTATTTGCCTAAAAAATTGTGTATTAATTTTGTTTAAGTTTGAATTGTTTTTACTTACAACAATAAATAGATTATTTTTAAGGTCAGTACCAAATTGAAACTTTTAACGCGAAATAAAATTTTATTTACCATAAAATATTAATTTAACAAAATTAATTTATGAAGTTATACTTTCAACTATAAATTAAATAATAATTCCAATTAATATAATAAATGTTTTTATTAGTTAAAATATATATATTATAAGTTATAGATGGAAAAACAAATATTTTATTAAAGAATTTATGAATAACCTATATATTAGTGAAAAAATACATTTCATCAAGTTTTTCGGAAAGTGATAAAAATAAGAATTAGGACCAAAACGATAAATGCGTAAACATTAAAGATTAAATTACCATTATACTAAAAATAATACATATATGGTAAATTTTTTACTTTAACGTTAAAATTGACTCATGAATTAAACCTCAATTCTCTTATTATGTTTTCTTTCGTCACGTGTTTTGGCCCCTAACTTCTAATTCTGTTAAAAATAATCATTGTAACACATCAGGACAATAAAATCGCAACACATGAATTTTTTAGTTAAATTTAATATAATTTTTAATTTTCTTCTTCTTCTTCCTCTCTTCCTTCTCATAAGGACCTTTTCTTTTTCTTTTCCTTCCTCATCTCACCATAAATATGAGAGATAACGCGCTTCAGCGCACTCGAACCCACATCCTCCTACATTAATAATAATGCCGATGTCAATTGAGTTAAGAGTCAATTGGCTGCACTGTTTAACTTATACAACAAAGACTCCATTGCAGAAGTCTTACTAAACTTGTCTTGCTTGTCAGCATCTCCCCATGAATTGCCAGCTATAAGAACCTCATTTGGGTTGCTGGGGAGAGGGTGAGAGGCAGAAGAACAAGAATTCACGATTTCATTTGGACAAAGTGCCACATAGATTCTTCTAAAGGAGTTGCAGTTCAGGGGCCAAAACACATAAAGAATGAAACCTTAGGGACTAATTACAACAAAAAGAAAAAGACCAATTTGAGAACCAGACTATAATTCAACGATAGTTTTACTATTAAAGCCTCCATTTTTTATCTCACAAAATATAATTTTAAAAAATACCATCATTATATCAAGTATAAATTATTAAAATTTATTTATTTTATATAATAATTACACATAATTCATTCAGTAATACATATTTTCTCTGTAAATTTTTTCTTTTTCGGATTTTACAATGATCTCTAACCATCATGTGTTTTTTCTAATAAAGTTTGTCGAACGGTGTCGTTTAACACGTAACGGAAAGAAAGGCTGCCCTACCAGAAAAGAGGGAAAAGAAATGTCAAATTGATAAAAAGTCCCTGTATGATATATTTTAGTAGATTTAGTCCCTCTATTATAATTTAATACTTCTATTTTTATTTTCAGTTTTAATATTAAATTTATTCAATTAATTTAGCTAAATAATTTTATTAAACTGTGATATGTTTATAAAAAATCCATTTCAATTTATTTGATGTAATGAACAGGAAAAATATTTCAAAAAAAAATAGAGACATTAAATCCAATAAAAACATATAATACAAGGACCTTTTATAGATTTTAGCCAAAAGAAAATGAAAGAAAGAAACAAAGAAAATGAAAAAAGTAGTGATTTTTTTCCTTCCCTCAATAAAAGCACGAATTCCCTCGGATTATTTTCAACCCATCAGCGCCGGTCTATTTTTATTTTTATTTTTATTTTTTCAAGCTTCGCTCAAAAAAAAAAAAGTTCCTTTCTTTAACAACTATGAGCTCTTAAGATCCGATCAGATCCGGTCATGTCCCTCCCTCTCTACCTCTAAAACTTTCAATTTCTCTCGGTATATTTGTTTATTTGTATGTATCGATCGATTGTTCTTTCAATTGATGAAAAAGATTGAAGTTTCAAGCCGATTTTTCCCCCTTAGGGTTCCTCAAAGGCCGGAGCTTTTCTTTTGTTTTCTTTAAAATTTAGGGTTATTTTTTTCGTGTTCTTGGGGGGGATGGAATGTGGAGGATCGTGAGCTAGGTTTTCATATATATTTTTTTTCTTGTTGTTTTGGTGAGGGGTTTGGTTTTTGACCTCCGGGTGTATGAGGATTTGGTGCTGCCTATGGTTTATCGACGACGAAGAGGAAGGTAATCGACCGGGAGGAAACATGAAGGAAGGTTTTTTAGCAAATGTCGACGGTTTTGAGGGGAATATCGTGAATGGCGACGACGACGACGAGCGCGAGGAACGAGAAGAAGGGGAAGAGGAAGAAGCCCCTGTCTCCGCCGCGGCGGCGGCTCAATTTTCCTTAACCCTAAACATGCGAAGACAAGGGGAAGAAAGGTCGTTGTTGTTTGAAGAAATGGTCTCCACCATGAGATGCGATGGGAGCTGGGACGATGCTACGTGGCGCCCTTTGAACTGGTGCTCGCGTGTTTCCGAAGGTGAGACTAGCGCCTCCGCTTCTACTGCCGTTGAAGATTGTGACAACCACGATTCGTACCATAAGCGAGCCAAAGTGTACTCCGGTTTTCAGTGAGTCAACTTGAAAGCTACACAAATTTAATAAATAAATTCTAGAATTCTTTTGTCATACTTATTCTGCAACGTTTTGACTGCAGTGAGAACACGTCTTGCCCTTCGACAGGCAGAGATTATAACATTAGCCAAGGCTCTTCGAATTCATCTAATAATGGGTTATTTGATCATAATTTCATTTTGAATGATGGGAGCGATGGGCATCCTTTTGATGGAAATGGTGGGATAGATGAGAAACATGAGGGTGGTTTGAGGGCGGAAGATTTCGAAATACGAATGGATCTGACAGATGATTTATTGCATATGGTAGATAGCTTGAACTATTTCGTTTCTATTCTAGTTGCTATAATTTTTCACATTGTTCCACTGTGTTGAACCTTGTCTTTTGTTTTCCTTTTTTCAGGTGTTCTCATTCTTGGACCATTGTAATCTTTGTCGTGCTGCCATGGTTTGTAGGCAGTGGCGAGCAGCTAGTGCTCATGAGGATTTCTGGAGGTGTTTGAATTTTGAAAACAGGAATATATCTCTTGAACAATGTGAGTCCTGTATATGCTTAATATCTCTGCGTAGTTCTTCATTTGGTTGAAAAAGAGAACTCCAAAAAGATAATAGAAATTAGCTGTCAAAATGAGAAAGATAGTCTAAATGGCTTAGGATGTTAATGAAAAGGATTAAGCAAGCATGCAACTATATAGAAGCAGTCCTTTTATCTTTATATATGTTGAGATTGCCTTCTACAATGCTGGTTCCTAGGCAAGAAGATACATGCATGTAATCATTTTTGTAAGGCAATTGTCCATTGTTAGTAATATAGTTGGATTCATAACTGCTATAACTTTGCATTTTGTTTCTCAGTTGAGGACATGTGTCAACGGTATCCAAATGCTACTGAAGTGAATCTCAGTGGCACTCCTAATATGCACCTGCTTGTTATGAGAGCTGTCTCATCTTTACGGTAATATTTTCTCATCATATTTATTTTATTCTTCTAACCAAATGAATATGTTGAGCTTGCTGTTATTCATGTGAGTGTTCTGGATGGTAGAAATATCGAGGCTTTAACATTGGGAAGAGGGCCACTAGGAGATGTTTTTTTCCATGCGTTGGTAGAGTGTAGTATGTTACGGAGTTTGGATGTGAATGATGCTATTCTTGGCAATGGTGTTCAAGAAATACCTATTAACCATGATCGATTGTGTGATCTGAAAGTAACAAAATGCCGTGTGATGCGAATATCTATCAGGTTCAAAAGCTTCATTTGAATATTAACTTTTATCTTAGCGTCAATGTGCTTATCCTTATGCTAAAGTCTGAAACTTTTGCAGGTGCCCACAACTAAAAAGTTTGTCTTTGAAACGTAGTAATATGGCACAGGTGGCCCTGAATTGCCCTCTTTTAAATCTGCTTGACATAAGCGCATGCCACAAACTTACAGATGCAGCTATTCGTTCGGCAGTGACTTCTTGCCCCCAGTTAGAATCTTTAGACATGTCAAATTGTTCTTGTGTTAGTGATGAAACATTGCGTGAGATAGCTCACAGTTGCGCTAATCTCCATGTATTGAATTCTTCCTATTGTCCTAACATATCACTCGAGGTTGGTTTCTTGCCAATGATTAATTTAGTTCTAATGAGGTCTACTCTTTTGGTTAAGGTGTATTTTGATGCGTTTGCTTTTTTCTTTGTTGAAGTCTGTAAGACTGCCAATGTTAACAGTTCTTAAGCTTGACAACTGCGAGGGTATCACATCAGCCTCAATGGCAGCAATAGCTCATAGTTATATGTTGGAGGTTTGAGTTTTTTTTCCCTTGTATAGATTGCTATTACCTGGATATTTGAGGTCTTGCTAAAAACTTTAGCTGAACATGCTGATTCTGTTGCCTGTTGCAGGAGTTGGAGCTTGATAATTGCCACATGTTAACGTCAGTGTCACTGGATCTTCCTCGTTTGCAGAAAATTCGATTGGTTCACTGTCGAAAGTATACTGTTATTTCATTTTATTCCCCCCTTTTTCTTGCCAAACCCGAAAGGATCTCCTCGACTCTTGCTTTTGGATGGATTATTTGCTTTTTTTTTGTGCCTCTTCTCTTTTTGGGGTTTATAATGATTTATAATTTTGCCCATGCAGATTTGCTGACTTGAATGTAAAATGTTCCATGCTATCATCTGTAATGGTGTCCAATTGCACTGCTCTCCATCGCATTAGCATCAGTTCAAATTCACTTCAAGTATGTTTTTTTGATGATTTGGTCTGTTGTTGCTGTCTTGGTTGGTGATAAAAAATTGATTTTGTGCTGTTGATTTTATTAAAATGCAGAAACTAGCATTGCAGAAGCAGGAGAATTTGACGATGTTGGCACTGCAATGTCAATGTTTGCAAGAAGTTGACCTTACAGATTGTGCATCTTTGACAAATTCCATATGTAATGTATTTAGTGATGGGGGTGGTTGCCCTATGCTAAAATCATTGGTTCTGGATAACTGCGAGGTTTGTGAATAGGCTTTTTCTGTATGCTAAACCATTGTCTCAGTTATGCATGTGTATGTAGAAAGCCCTTTTATATGGACATTCGAGGATTGGGTGATAGAGATCTATGAGATTAGCTTTATCAGCTGATTGATAACTTCAAATGGGACCATAGATTTATCTGTCTTAATTCTGGTCTGCATCTAGCATTGCGTACCTACCTTTTGTTGCTACTAAATAAATATAGCTCCTTGGTCCTGCATTGTTGCATGTTGTTTTGTTGTGCTTTCTGACATACTTCTTGTTTCCTTGTTGCCCAGAGCTTGACAGAAGTGCAGTTGTCCAGTACATCTTTAGTCAGTCTTTCTCTGGTTGGGTGTCGTGCTATTACTACTCTAGATCTTGCATGTCCTTGTCTTGAGAAAATCTGCTTAGATGGGTGTGATCATCTCGGAAGTGCATCATTTTGTCCTGTAAGTTTAGAGTGACTGTAGCACACTTCTGCTGATATTAATTTGCTTATGTATTATCGACTATTTGATTCGCATAATTCCATGCTGTTATGAAAATTTAAAAGCTGATTCATTTTGCTCCTTTTAGGCTGCTCTTCGGTCACTTAATCTTGGAATCTGCCCCAAATTGAACACGCTCAGAATTGATGCTCCATGTATGGTGTCTCTTGAGTTGAAAGGATGTGGTGTATTATCTGAAGCATCAATAAATTGTCCTCTATTGACATCTCTTGATGCATCCTTTTGCAGGTTTGTTGCAATTGTGCTACGTTCTTTTTTATGATTCTTTGTTTTGACCCATGGCTGACGCTTCTATTTAACTTTATATGCAGCCAACTCAAGGATGATTGCTTATCTGCAACCACTGCTTCCTGCCCTCTTATTGAGTCACTAATATTGATGTCTTGCCCATCTATTGGTTCTGATGGTCTTTTCTCTTTGCGCTGGCTTCCAAATTTAACGACACTTGATTTGTCTTACACCTTTTTGACGAATTTGCAGCCAGTTTTTGAGTCTTGTTTGCAGCTCAAGGTAACTTTAAAATCCTTGTTATATAAGCATTGATTAACCGTACAACACATTGGTTTATTCATGTTAAGTTCATTGTACTCCACAATATAGGGTTGGGGAAAAAAAACTGAAAAAACTATTTGTATCATAGTGTTTGGTTCGGTTTTATTAAATTTGATTTTTATAATATAAAAATAAATATTATTTTATTTTATTTATAATTTTTATTTTACTTTTTTATAGTTTTTGTATAATATAAAAATAAATATTATTTTATTTTATTTATAATTTTATTTTTACTTTTTTATAGTTTTTGTATAATATAAAATAAATATTATTTTATTTTATTTATAATTTTATTTTTATTTTTATAGTTTTTGTATAATATAAAAATAAATATTTTATACGTAAATTAGTGAAAATAACTTCAAAAGTATATAGGAATTTTTTAGAAAGATTTTAAAAACCGATGAACCAAACTGATCCAAATAATTGGAATTCGGTTCTTTTTTTAAGAACCAGAATACTACAAGGCAACTGCAATCTTTTTCCAAACCGATTTGAACTGTGAACTATTATCACCCCTACCACAATTTGTGTGTCATATTGGTTTGTGCTCTTAGTGATTTTGTATTTTGATCTAAATTCTAATGCCATTATATTTACTTAGGAGGAGAGTTTTCTCCCATAACACGCATTGTGTTGCTTCTTTTTCTACTAGTAAAGCTTGTTTCAACTTTGCCGGAAAAAAAAAGATGCGAGCAAATTTAAGAAAATTTTCAGATTCTTGTAAATTGTCTCAATCAAGCTTCCAGTGTTTTCATGATTTACTGCTATGTTCTTTGGCTCACTTTTCCTTTATTGTAGGTGTTAAAATTACAAGCATGCAAGTATCTGGCAGACTCATCATTGGAGCCCCTTTACAAGGAAGGTGCTTTACAAGAACTCCGGGATTTGGACTTGTCATATGGTACCCTGTGCCAGTCTGCCATAGAGGAGCTTCTTGCTTATTGCACGCATCTTACCCATGTGAGCTTGAATGGATGCATAAATATGCATGACCTAAATTGGGGTTCTACTGGTGGTGGATTTGAATCACTTAACGGATCTAGCATGTTTCCTTTTGAGAACGTGAATGAGTCAATTGAGCAACCAAATCGTTTACTGCAGAACCTCAATTGCGTAGGTTGTCCAAATATCAGGAAGGTGCTCATCCCACCAGCTGCACGTTGTTTCCACTTATCATCCCTAAATCTTTCTTTGTCAGTCAATTTAAAGGAAGTTGACCTTGCTTGTTACAGTTTGTCCTTTCTTAACCTAAGGTATTGATACAACTCCTTTCATGGTTATTATCTGTTTTTGTTTTATATGGTACTCTTCTCAATTTTTCTGCCTCTTTCATAAATCAGCAATTGTTGCTCTTTGGAAATTTTGAAGCTTGGGTGTCCTAGACTGACCAGTCTGTTTCTTCAGGTATGCATTCTCGGTCTATAAAACCATAGATGTTTAACTTTTAGGTCCTTTTTGCCTCTTTGCTCTGTTGGTTTTCTATCATTAGTACAAATTTGCAGATGATTATATTTTTTTTGAAGGTTTTTGTGAGGTCTCTTTGTTATATTTGTTTATTTCGTCACAATGATAAGCTTCTCATATGGTGCTGTTTTATTTTGTGTATCGGTGTTTTGAAGTCTTGCAACATAGAGGAAGAAACCGTTGAAACTGCTATATCACAGTGTAGCATGCTGGAGACTTTGGATGTTCGCTTTTGTCCAAAGGTGAGAGCATTCTTTTTCCTTTTTGTTCCCCCTCCATTTTTGCTCCCATCTGTATTCACTTCTTATACCTTGCTTTGCTTAAATCATATTCACGAATTTTTCATGTGTCTGATAGATTTGCTCGATGAATATGGGGAGGTTACGTGCAGTTTGTCCGAGTTTGAAGCGTATATTTAGTAGCTTGTCATCCGTATGATGAGAATCTGATAAAAAGAATTTTTATTTCACTTGGGATGTGGATATTTGCCTCCAATTAATGGCAGCAACAGCTTGGTATTTTTGTTATGGTAGGGCTCTGTTTGTATGTAAATGGTCAGCATCCTTTCCTCTGTTTGTTTTGAATATTTTATATATAAATATAAAAAAATATACATATAGGTACTTGACCTACTTGCGTCCTTGGGTAACAGTGTAATAAATTATTACCAATATTTCTATATTCACTATATTGGTTTTCCTTTTCTTTGGGTTAAGATTCAATTACTATTCTGGAGATATTAGTGTTTATAGTAAGATAATTATAGTGCAGAGCACATAATTAACTTGTATATGTGAGAAATTCTTAAAAAGGACTTTTTGGACTTAATAGGTATTTTACTAACGCTGTTAAATTATGTTAATATGACATTGATGACTACTAGTATGGTGACAGCAGTTTTATATTTTGACATGTAATTTTGTTTATAAATTTTGAATTTTTTTAAAATTTTTGTTACATGTCAAAATGAGGTTGTGTCATAATTATGTTATTAGGCGGTGCTAGAGTATTTCAACAGTAAAAATAAAATAAAATTTAGATACCAAATAACTATGTTATTGGTTGTTGGTGGTAAGAGTATTTTAATTTAAGTCTAGTACTTAAAAAGCATCAAATATGATCTTCAAAGATAAAAAAATTGACAAATTGGGATACTTATATGAATTAATTTTGTCAAGGCAAAGTCAATAATATTTTGTTGGGCCGAGATAAAAATATAAATGGGTGAGAGTTAAAGCTAGAAATCTTATGTTAAAAGGGTCAAAAGTATAATTTCAATATTTTATTTGGTAGTTTTACATGCTTTCTTATTAATATTTTAATCATCTAATATAATTACATGTATGTTGATCCAATATCATCATATAAATTCAGAATACTTCATTAATATAACAGTAGAAGTTTTTATGTGAAATAAAGAAGATATTTTTAATTTATTTAAAACTCAACATGCAAAATCTATATAAATAAACCATTGAATATAAATCATATGCAAAATTATTTTAGCATTACAGTAAGTGAACCCCCCTATGGGATGGGTTGATATTATAGAATTGATTCCAATTGCTTCAGATCCGGGTCTAACTCCTCAGGTTGCTTCATTTCTTCATCATCAGGGGCTCTATAAGCATCAGCAATTTCCTTGCCTTGATTTAATACATCGGATGGAACAGTTTGAAGCAGGCTGCCAATGGAAATAGCTTATAAGGACATGAATTTTGCTGTCCTAATCTACATGTTCCATGCATGACAACAATGATATACATACATATATGGAAAGTGTAAAGCAATAATACCTGTCGAGGGCATTGAGGGCAGTACCAATCTTTGCTTTCATGGCTTTTACTGAAGCATCTGGTTCATTTCTTGATGCATGTAGAAACAAGGAATCTAGTTCCTCCAATGCTCTAAATCAATAACAGTAGGTTACAATGCACTCATAAGTTTGCTCTTCTTTTTTTTTTTATACCATTTGTACTTCTACAAATAACACCACAAATCCGTAAATCAGAAGATAATATGCGCTTAAGTGCATTCTTACCCACATCCTCTTGTATGTTGCAACAACAATAATACCAACTAAGCTAAAGCTCAATTGCATCAATTTGTTTTTTTTTACTCAAATACTTGTAGGTCAAAATATGTTATTTGTCCTTGTCTGAGATTTTGCTCCTGTACTTCAAAAAGTTAAAAATGAAATCTTCCTTTTTTCTATTTAAAGATTATAGTCCTAGTCAAATAATTGACACTGTTTGTATGTTTTGTCAAAATTTTTCATACACACACTCATGTAATCATATAAACTTAAAAACAAATCATTATGGACTATCTGATGGTAAGTAAATTTTGACAGAAAATACCAACAATGTCAATAGTTGGACTATAATTTTTAAATAAAAAAAGTAATAGGATAAATTTTAACTTTTCTACTATATGAACTAAATTTTAAACTTTGCCAAAGAACAAGGATTGGCATCTCATTTTGACCAAACTTGTAAGGGTAATTTATTAAATCTGGTTTAGTTATGATTTTTTCCTATGCCAAATTATGACATAACAAAGCACTTAATATCCCCAAATGTCCAGCCAGTGAGTGAACCCTGTAATTGATCTACTTAAACAAAATGGCCTTTGCATCTTATAAATTGAACACAATTGTTTTAAACTTTCATCCATTGCTTAAATAGAGTACCTGAGACATTGATCCACGTCTTTGAAAGCGTTTTCACCATTTCCAGCATCAGAAGCATATTGTGCCACCTGAACTTCCAAACAAAATTCCCAATACTTCAGCAACTCCAGAGTTATATGCATATATATATATATTGAAGGAGTTACAAGTGCAAGTACAGTCACAAATAATTCATGTTCAAATATAACTAGAAACAAATCAATAAGAAGCACAATCAGACTGAAAACCGAAATATATTCAGACAGTGCTAACACATGATGAGACTTAAACTCAAAATAAACCTGGCAGAGGATTCATAGGTGATATTTACACATGATGGGACTCGAATGTTAGACATTGAGGTTTCTTAGGAGCTCAACCTTGACATAAGGCCTTATTGGCAGTGGAAAGCAAAAATTCACAGGCAAGGCTAAGATGATAACACGATATATTTGAAAATAGTAAAAGTACTATAGAGGCTCATATAGTAGGAGTCAGGTTGCATTTTGCCCCCTCTATTCAAAAATGGGTAGATTAGTCCTTATATGTTAGATCAAAGAGTAAACTAGTTATTCTGTTAAAATTTCCATCCATTTCTACTATAAAAATTTGGTCCTTGTACGTCAGCTATTTCGTCAAACACACCGATTTGTAACAGTACAAATATATGCAATTTTTAATAGGAATGATTAATTTGATCTTTGGTCCAATGCACAAGGACTAGTTTGCCGATTTTTTGAGTAGAGGGGGTAAAATGCAATTTGACTTGTAGTATAAGGGCCTCTATAATACTTTTACCATTTGGAAATCTAAAAAAAAATCATTTTAAATCTGCTTGTGGAAATTTTTTTCTATGTATATACTAGATTAAATTTGGTTGAAATGGTAAGGTTGAAAGAAGAGAGATCACGATGTCTGGGGTTCAAATCCCTTCATGTTCACCTATTGTCTGGATTTTATATAAAAGTACAAAAAATACCCTCGAAAGTTATAGATACAGCTGCTATAAACTAAATAGAATGAAAGTGTAACTGCAGATGGTTTACCAACAAGCATAACCTATCCGTCATACACCATTCTCTGGTGAACAGAATTTCCTTAGCAAGTTGATAGTTTCAGAAAATGCAAAAATCCTTGTTCTTTTTCGAAACACGAATGCGGTTAGGAGTAGGAACGAATTCTCAAATGTGCCAACAATTAATGTAACAAAGAAACGAGAAAAGATTGAACAACTTGACTTACAGCTCGTATATTTACACGAAGAGATGCAGCCGGACCAGAACGTAGCAGGGATCTGCAGGTTGCATATTCTGGTTTATCATCAACTTCTAAAGTTTTCTCTGCAATGGTTAGATGATTATAAATCTAAGTTTCACAACATTCTTCAATCTTCATTTGATGAAACCACAACATATTCAAGAATTTTAAAATGAAAAAGGAAGGGGTTTATAAAAAATGAAATGGGAATTCATTTTGTAGGATAAACATAGGTGATCATCAAAAATAAAATAGGACCGAGCAACGTTAGTTCAAATCAACTTAACTGTATTAGGGGCGAGAACAGGTCTTGGTCTCCTCAATATTTATAATTTGATTCTAGCTCTTCAAAAATAAAAATAAAAATGATAGTTTAATCTTTAAAATATGCCATAAGTCTCTATACGCTTTGAAAATTTGAAATTTAGTCCCTCTACTTTTCAGATTTCAAAATTCAACCGTTAACAATGTTTTTTTTGTTAAATTTGTTAGCATGGCATTTTGAAATAAAAAATACTGACTTGGTAGCCATGTAACTAAAAAAATGACGTAATGAATCTGAATTTAACAAAATAATTTTAACACTAATAACCGTTGAACTTGAATTTTGAAATCTGAAAAGTAGAGGGACTAAATTTCAAATTTTTGAGGAGTATAGGGAATCTTATGGCATATTTTAAGCAATGGAAAATTATATTTTGATCCTTTCAAAAAATTATAATTAAATTTTGGCCCCTAGAGTGAATTTCTTGCTTCACCTGTGTGCAAGTTGGTTATGATGGTGAATTCGATTTTATAGGTGATTATATAGATTAAGCCGGTTGGTTATCGTTATAATCTACTTAATTGATCAAACTGACAATGTTAAGTTAGCTTGGTTAATGAGGTCGATTGGTTGAGTCGATTTTTCAATCTTCTAATCGAACCAAACTCTCCTCTACTTATGTTCTTCATCTCAAACTCGAAACAAGAAACAAAATCATTCATCCAGCAAAAGAATAAAGTAAAGTAGAGCAAGAATGAGGTTTAATTATGGAAAATTCCCGTTTCAAAAAATCAAGGATCAAACCATAATTTAAGACTTACCTAGCTCTTTAATTTGTAATTGAGTCAATATAACAGCAGGCACATAAACCTCAAGCGGATCCAGCTTTTTCCTGTTAAATTGCATATCATTTGATTATTAAATAAATAAAACCCAGAGTATAAAATACAAATTCAAAAGGATGTAAGTGATTACTTTTTCACGTATTTATCCAAGAAATTACCTGCAATCGCACCTGCATTGGAAAATAAACTATGATTTTAGCTTTGAAACTAAGTCTTTTTAAAGTGATAGATGCATAAATGAAAGAAAATAAAAACAACGAAACGTACGTTTAGGTGCAAGGAGCAAGTGAGATAGAAACAGAGATAGAGAAACCGACCGCCGGCTCTCCCGCCATTCCGGTGGTGACACGGCGGACCTGATGGAGAATTGCTTAGGTTTGGAGGAGGAAAGGGAAGGAAAGGGTAGCCGCCAATTGTGGCCGGTCCGACACAACAACATCGGTGGATTTGTCCGGAGAAAAAAAAAACAGACACAAAAAAAAAAATCTTATCCGTTAGTTTATATATGTATATTTAAAAGTTATTCATAAATCACAAGGTTTTTTAATAATTTTTAAAAAAATGGGTGCCACTAGTTTTTAAACGTTAAAATATGATTTAAGTCCATATACTCTTATTAAATTTAAAATTTATTCTCTATACTTTTATTTTAGGAATTTAATCTTTTATTTTTAAAATTTTAAAATTCAGGTACAACTATTTAATGCTATTAAAATTATTTTATTAAATTGAGGTTTATTACAACACTATTTTTTAGTTATATAGCTACCAAGTAAGTATTTTTTTCTTAATTTCAAAATGTCACACAACTAATTCAACAAAAAAAAATTAGCAGCATTAACAATTGGACCTGAATTTTGAAATCTGAAAAGTGGATGACTAAATTCCAAAGACGTATAACATATTTTAACCTTTTTAAGCTCGGGTTTGATTCAAATAGTGGCGAAGTCATAATTGTAAGTTACAATAGCGTTAGAGAAAATTGTTTGTATGGTTTTTTTATTTTAGAGTAGCGTTGAAAAACTTTTAAAAAACTAAAAATAAAGGTAGTTAGCATCATCGTAATCACTTTGGTTATTATCACAAGCAGACTATTACAAATATTAAAATCTATAAAGAATGGGGAAAAACATACTAGATATAGATGCACCTTTTATTGAGAAAATAAAGAAAGCGTTAAAAATAATGACGGAATGTGTGCAAAAAAAGCGTCGCACCGATAACATATTATGGCATAAATAATAAAGTAAAAGAACAAGAAATAAGAAAGCAAAAAAGTACATATTTTTATTGATGAATAGAGATATTTACAATGCTTCTCCAAAATTTATATTAATAGACATAAGATGTATAAATGAAATAAAACTCTACCCTTAACTAATATTAGAGTCCTAAAGTATATTAAATTTATCTTGATCTTAATGGACATCTACTTAATAATAAAATATTCATAACAAAATTTATTTTATCGATTCTTGAAAAATTGTTCCTTTTTTTTTCTCAATTTATATGGTTGAATAACAAATTAGTTTGATTTTTTTTTTATAATTAAGGTATTTGTTTTACGGTCCATAAAGATTTTTTTAAGGTTCATGATTACTTCTTCCAATAATATCATGTTCAGAGTCAAACTTGTGTTCTCTCTAGGAGTACAATGTGTTTAATCATTAGATCCAAGAGTTATGGGTAATAGAGTTGTATATGGGTCGAGCCGAATTGCAGCTTGATTCTAAAACATTTTCAACCTAGACCCGTTTTTCGAGCCAACTTGCTCAGCCTAGAAATTTGATTTACTATTAAAATTTAATAAAATATTAAAATATACTTTTATATTATTAGTATTTTATAATTAATTTAAATTTAAAATTATTTTATTATTTAAATTAAGACATAGAAATCTTTATTTAAATCCGACCTGAATCAAACTAAACATTCTGACCCAAACGAACTACCTGATTCATAATGAAATCTAGTTGGTAATTAGTTTGATTTGGTAAAACCTCTTCTAAAACATCACGGCTAAGAAATGAAAAAGAGTTATAAATTGTATATTAAATATTTTTATGTAATGTTTTGAATTATTTATAATTTCTATTCGACTTTTAAATAAAAAATCGCGTTTTACTTAATTTAAACTACGTGTTTTTATACTAACAATAATATTGGTGCGAAACAAATCAAGAATCAAAGCAAAATCTATTGAATATCTAATTGTACAAACCAATTTAATTAAATCTCATATTCTAATTTTAGATTAAAGTACACGTCATGAAATTTCATAAATATATAAAAATTAAATGCGTGTAATTTTGTAACATCAACTATTTTTAGATACACGTTACATCAACTTGAAAACAGTTGTGATTACCGACAAAAAGAAAAGAAGAAAGAACATGCTTAACACTATAAGGATGAAACTTGTAAAGTTCAATTTAGTGGTCAATTTCATAAGTGCCATGTGACTTGTATAAACATTAATCTTAGGGGAGGAGATCAAATTGATGTAGTGGAATTCGGTTCATTTGTAGAGGTTGAGAGTCGGAATAATAATAAGAGGACAGATTGATTGAAAAGATAAATATTCAAAGTAACTCCAGGGTATAAAAAGGATTAATCCCCGTAGTTTAATTTCGTTAAACACATAATGGATGGATAATCATGGCCACGTATTATGAGATTTTATTTGTATAATGTAATTAAGCTTAAATGGTTTCCTTGAGTGTGTTTAGGATAAAGTTCTCTTATGAACACGAGTGATAGGTTCCATTTGAAGTGGGTCGAATGGTTATGCTTAGAGGGTCAATGCAGAGTCAACAATACCTTTAAAGCTTGACAGTGTCTATTTTTTGGAGGGATATAACAAACCTAATGCATATTTAACAATGTTAAATTCAGGTTTTACCCCCTATATTATGTCTAAATTTAGAATTTAGTACTTTTAAACTACGTTTATTTCATAAAAAAACAATTTAGTCAACAAAAATGACTTTCAAGCCGTGAACACAATTGCAAACACTTAAAAACATGATACTTTGATGCATAAACAAGTGACACAAACAAATTACGCTAACATATATAACACTTTAAAACATGACACAACAATATAATTAAACATACTTAACATATGATAGTCCTAATGACACAACTAACATACTTGGACAAGAAATAAACATGACAATAATAAAAGCAGGATATAAAAGCATGAATTATTATCAAACACACATTAGGACATAGAACATTAATGAATCCCATAATATAAAGATTGAAATTGGGTTCGTTTCATTTTGCATTTGAGCTTCACATGAGTTCGAGCCCAATTATGTTGACTCGATCCATGGTTGGCCTCCTTAGGCCCAACGCCTTTAATTTAAAAGAAATGTTGGTTAAGTGTTTTTTTTGCTTCAAAAGCCCATCTTGGCCCAAACAATCTCGGCCAATTCGATTTGGGTGATTGGATCTGACTCCAATTAGAGGCCCAGTAACATGATGTGGTCGTGATCACATCAGCTAAGTAATCTTACATTTCGGTAATCCTATTATCAAAAGTAATCTTACATTCTGTGAACTAAATGTCCATTCTATATTCTGGAACCTTAACACTGTTAGGAATGAAAGATTACTAGCTCAAGGTGAAATTTGGAACCCAAATGTGGGAATGTTACCCAAAATCTAACCTTACCCCCGAGAATGCGAGATTATTTAAAAGCAAATGCCCCTTTGTTTTTATATTTTAATTTGATATAATTTAATCCCTCTTCTTTTAAAATGTTATTAGTTAGTTTAAACAACCGTTAAATTTTCTAGTTAAAATGCTGATGCAATTTTTTTTTTAATTTCAATTTGTTTATAAGAAACATTTTTCCCGATCAAATAAGAGAGTAAAAACTTTATACAATTAACTAGTAATTGATCTTGGAAATGCTATTCGAAGAGCATCTGCCGATAACAATTGGGAGCAATTTGACAGGTGGTCAAATTATTCATGCCTCCAATTTGCCGGTCCAACCGGTTTAATTAAAAATTATTAAAAATTTCAAAAACTTTAAAAAATCTTGATTCAACTAGTTTGACCGTTGATTCAACTAATTTCTTAACCGGTTCGTATCGATTCTCGATCTAACCAGTTTAAAAGCACTTTCCAAATAGGTACCCTGAGCATTGACTGGGAGACACCATAAGGTGGTTCAACAAACACAATGAAGTCGTTCAAAATTTGAATGCTCCACTTGGCAAGGCAGTGTGCTACACTATTTTTCTACCTTGGAACATATCGAAAGCAAGCAATTCCAATCTCGGCCTATAAAAACCCAAAGGGAATTCTTTTTTCCAACAAAGTCCTCACCTTTTTATCTTCAATTCTCTTTTAATTTGATTGGATTTTATTCCACTTTTGACCCTTTTCACATCCAAATACCAATAATCTTTCAAGCCTCATTTTCCTACAAAATGTAGTCTCACCTTCTCACAACTTTCCCCATCAAATAATGTGCTTCAAGTTTCACCAGAAAAGCACTAGTCATTATCACACTAGTATTGACTATAACTTTTACACCCACCGTTGGATCAAAAGTCAAATTCCACGTGGCATCATCATTCACCCCAACACAAACAAAACTAAAAATTTATGTTCCTAATTAACAAGTCTTATAAGATGAAACTTAAAAACACACTCTTTCTTAAGGTTTAGGTTTAGCACGGAACTCGAAATTTTCAGTTAAATTTTTTTCGCGGGCGCTACTTAAAGAGCTTGATTTTCGTTACTAGGTTTTTTTTTTAAAAACATTTAATATCCAATATCGAAGAAGAACGAGAAAGTGGGGATGGGTGATGTAGGGTTTTTCGAGAAAACAGATTCTCGGGAAAATGAAGGGAATTTGGAAGAAAGTGAAGGAAAGAATAAGGAAAGAAATGAAGAGGAGGAAGAAGAAGCTGTCGTTTTTTATAGGCAGCAGCAGCATCAGCATGCAACGTTCTTAGGTCTCGATCTTAATCTGCAGCCGCCTGAGGAAATTGATTTCGGGAACGAGTTTTGGGGGTTTGATTTTGGGTTTCCGGAGAAACAAACGGAAAATTTCACCGAGTCACAAAGTGTTTTTCTTGGTGTCGATTTGGAGAGAAAGGAAAGAAGCCCAAGTGTTGAAATCGTTAGTCCTTCAAGTATAAAGACGAAAAGGAGCCCCAATGTTGTTTTTGATATTGGGTTTCCCGAGAAAGAAACAGAAAACTTCACAAACTCAGGAAGTGTTGTTTTTGGTGTCGATTTGAAGGGAAAGGAAAGATACCCAGATGTTGAAATCGTTAGTTCAAGTAAAAAGAGGAAATTTTCCGTTCAAGAAAAAGGCAAAGCAAAATTAGATGGGTTTGATATTGAATTAGACGAAAAAGAGATTCTTCATGATTTGATGCAAATAGACCCACAGAAATGGGTTTCGATTTTGGATTCACCAGTTGAAGAAGAGAAGCCAAATTACATTGAATTTCAAGGTTTAACACGTGATAACACTGTTAACCATGAAAGGGCTGATTTATTGGAGGATTTTCAAGAATTCTTGAAAAAGGAGAAATCAAAAAGACAGCATGAGATTGCTAAAGATTTTGCTCAAAGGCTTGCACGTGAAGTTGATTCTGAAGGAGACCTTTTAAAATCTTCTTCTACTAAGGATGGTGCTTCGAAGAGTGTTATTGTTGATGATGATGATAAAGAAGAATTAGGAACTCCTTTTAGTATAGCAATGGAGGTGATTAAAACCCGAATTTCGAGTTCAACTTCAAGAAGGAAGAAGTTTTCAAGTGAAGGATTGGGAGCTGAGTTCAAATGGCTACCTAAGAATGTTAAAAGAACCTCTTTTATGGCTCGTGAGGTTCCTTCGTTGCTCGACCTTAGTTTGTGTGCTCTCGCGAAGAATGCCGAAGCAATTGTATCACTCAACCATGTTCCTGATATGCTGCGGCACAAGCTTAGTCGATCGGTGTCCAATTCTAGGAAAATGGATGCCCATTTTTTACAACTTCTTGCTAGCGGATCACCAACAGAGATTCGAGTCAATGACTGCTCCCGAGTCACTGAAGACGAATTCACCAAGATATTTGGCTGCTGTGATACTAGAAACTTGATTGTAAGTAAATTTTCACACATTTTGTTCTATTTCTTACCATTTTTAATTTGAATCCAAAATTGCCAGATGATCAATTGACTTAGAGGTATCATTTGACCCTGTTGTCCTGCATTTAAGTCCTGTTGCTATAATTGAAAGATTAGTACTTAGCTTTTGCTTGCTTCCGCTATATATACATATATATATTAGAGAGAGAGATACTTATTTATACCTGACTCTGGAGGCAGGTGTTGCAGCTTGACTTGTGTGGATCATGTATACCGGATTATGTTCTACAAGATACCTTAGCTCATTCATCGAAAAGTCTTCCTGCTTTAGTTACCTTGTCTTTGAATGGTGCATATCGCTTGACGGACCAAGGGCTAAATGCACTCGCATTGTCTGCACCTGCTCTGCAGTCAATAAATCTGAGCCAGTGCTCCCTTCTCACATCATCTGGCATCAATGATTTAGCTAACTGCTTTGAATCCACCTTAAGAGAGCTTTATTTAGATGAATGTCATAATATAGAAGCCATGGTTGTATTGCCTGCACTGAAGAAGCTTAAATGTCTGGAAGTGCTGTCTATGGCTGGAATTCAGACTGTTTGTGATGACTTTGTCATCAAAATGGTCGAAGCATGTGGCAAAAATATGAAAGAGCTAGTTTTTGCTAGTTGTGTGTAAGTTCTCCAAGATCTAATTATTTCAGAGGTATATCTATCATAGGATGTAGTAACAAAAAAGTGTTTTTCTGATGCAGAGAATTGACTGATGTATCTCTCAAATTTGTGGGGAAAAATTGTTCCAAATTATGTGCCATTGACCTATCTTACTTGCGGAAGTTGACGGATTTATCAATGAGATATCTCGCTAATGGTTGTCGATCAATTAACAGGCTTAAACTGTGCCGCAATGGTTTCAGGTTTCCTTCTCTTTCTATATCTGTTCATTTCCGAGCCTCTGTAAATAATGATATATTTGTTTCAACTTTGAGGGAAGCGATACCTGCAATTGACGAATTTCATTTTGTGCCACAGCGATGAAGCTGTTGCCGCCTTCTTGGAAGCCTCTGGAAGTTCTCTAACTGAACTTTCCCTAAATAATATTGCCTTGGTGAGATATGCCTTGCCTTCTTATGCTTTTGGACCTATTATCTTGCAATGATTGTTGATTGAATGACTCACTATTTTGTGCTTAAAGGCAAATGCTTGCATTGACATTCATGTTCCATCTCTTGAACCGCTTCAGCTTCTCGTATTTCATATTATGAACATGTGGTTACTGGTAAACAATTCATTTACCGCATTGAACAACTTGAAACAGGTGGGACTGAACACTGCTATATCGCTTTCCAAATGTTCGAGAAAATTGTTCAGTTTGGACTTATCATGGTGCCGGAATTTAACCGATGAGGCACTAGGGTTGGTTGTAGATAGTTGCTCATCACTGAAGCTGCTAAAACTCTTCGGATGTACACAGGTAAACTTGCCACACTTTCTCGCTGTCTCTCTAAAACTCATCCCATCACCGCAGGATTGCCATAGTTTAATGTTAGATTTCTGTGCTTCTGCAAATTAAAACGCGCTTCTTATCATCGACCTTTTTGAGTTCAATGCAGATCACCGACGTGTTTCTTAAAGGGCATTCAAATCCCCAGGTCCAGATCATTGGACTGAAGATGGCAACATTATCGGAATTTCTCAACGTGCTTGAACCCCGAGAAGCTCCATTGTGGTATTCACCGGTCGATAGTCTCCACTAATTAGTGCCAGCTTGAATAACCTCAGTTTGCTAGCTTCAGCTTCATTCATTGACATATATACAAAAGCAATACTGATTCATTCAAAGCCTTATCAGAACATACCCTACAAAAATAATTACCATACACCAGACCAAGCTAATCTCTTTAGAGATACATACATCTCACTTCTTTTTGGTGTCCTATTACATTCACAATCATCCAAAACCTGTATAATGCTCAATGAAATGTTTTGGATAGTTCACATGATATGAATTAAATTGAAGAGATAGAATTTTTCTCCATTGTTGAGACTATTTCTGTTTATATTCTATATGGTTTTCTTCTATTTTCATCTCAGCTGTAAAACTATGTTACTTGGACTCGGGTGTGAGTACCCAACACCAATACGGTTAGATTTTCTTAAGTTTTTATAGTATGTTGGACACACAAGTGTCAAACATGGTTACTTCAAAAAGAATGAAGAGTCTTGTGGGGAGCAATCGGCTCCCCCAGGAGAAGTTTTCAAAGTGTCGTCCTTGAAGATGCGACTTGATCCCTCAACAATGGAAGGTATTGTTCCCCACAGAGAGCCGTATACGGTTTACGGAGGGGGTGCCTCAACCGTATATAGAAGTATGGCCACCCACCTAGAGGCGACAAAAGCATCTCGCTCTTTGTGGGATTTGAACTCCTGACCTATGAAATATTAGTCACTTGTTGAGAGCAACATAGTTGCAAAATATCCTTGATCCTTCAAGATGATTAAACAAAAAAACAAAATGGAAAATTGAGTAGTTTTATAGCAAAAGAATTTCCAGTGATAAACTGATACAGAGTAAGAGGTTTAAAGGACCTTTATTTAATTCAAAAGGAAGTGCTAAGTTTAAATGGTGGCATTCGATTTGGAGCTCTTGGACCGGCTCTCGTTGAGTCGTCTCATCCATTTCTTCTGCGACGAGGTTAAAGCAGTGAACAACGAAGGAGATGAAGCTCTTCTCAGAGGTTGTCCAGCCACCGGAAGCTCCACCGGGAGTGCTGCGGCGGTACTAGTAAATGCGTTTAGAACCAGAAATGCAAGTATTGGAGATAGATCCAATGTTCCTCCCAATGGTGGAATTATCCCCCGGAATATGTTCAGGTACGGATCACATATAGTACTGATCAATAATCAAAGTTAAAAAGCTTTAAATTAAAATATTTTATTTGAAATTTGATTGGTAAAAAATATCTCCGGTCCCTTTCAATTTGAAATTGAGCGTTCCTCTTAAAAAAAACCGCAATTTACTCCCTGATAATTTCAAAGGTGAGCAATTAAGGATAATTAAACATGACATTAATATTTTTTTGTCAATTGGACATAACTTTGATTGGTATAATAAACATTAATTTTAATAAATTTAACAAATTCAATCTCAAAATTTACATATTTACACAAATGTTACAGAATAAATTTGTTAAATTAAGACCAAATTGACAAAATGTGTTAATATTAAAGGCTAAATTCATTATTATACCAATCAAAATCATGCACAATTGATGACTAAACCCTAAAAACATTAAACGTTATGAACAGGATTAAATTGCTTTGATTTTTTAGAGGGACTAATTTGCCAAATTTCGAAATTGAAAGGACTGAAAAGGTCTTTTTACCAATTTGATTATAGGGATAGAAATACCTGAGGGGACTAACAATGGCTGGAGGTGAGTTAGGGAACCAAGTCAAAACCAGCCTAACGATTAACAACGTGTTGTAAATGTTTAAGAAATTTTGGATTCCGTTAGCAACCACGACCCCTGCCACTGAATCACCAGGCAAAACCGCAGCGAAATTGTGATTTGAAACTGGAGAATAATTCATAATCTTCACGTACTGGTTTCTGCAAGTTTTCACCTGCCGAAAAAGAAGAGAGTAGAAATTAAAATCAGTATTCAACTAGAAGTTGTAAATAAACAAAATAGACAGATGATAGAAATGGGTTACCTCATTGAAGAAGCTTTGGAATTCAGTGGACAATGAGATGATGTTTTTGAAAACCGGATTTTGTTGGAGGGAATTCAAGAAGTTATCGGCGGTTGAAACGATTGAATGGTGAAGGTCACGAATTAGATTTTCGGGCACGAGATTGGGCTTTGATGGCTTCAAAATTGGAGGTGCGAATGGTGTTTGAATAAATGCCGAAGAGAGTAATAAAGATGTAGGAAATGAATTTAGGGATTTTGCTTTGGGGGTTTGTTCAGTAAGCTCGGTGACGGCCATTTCTTTTTGTAGAGTAACTGAGAGAAGCTTTGCTTTGAGTGATGATGAAAAAGAAGATAGCGTTTTCCCCTCCTTTTTTATTTTAAGTGGATTTTGTGGATTACGATTTTTTTTTTAAGAGAGATTTTTTGTCTCTCACGTGGCACCAACCTATTCGCTGGTTTGGACTTACTATATATGTTTGGAGAAAAAAATAAGTTAAAATATGTACTTCTTTATTGCTTTTAAATTTGAGATATTATTTTTAAGGTTTAAATCAATATTCTCTTCTTAAAAATATAATATTACCATGAATTATTTATATAATTTCTAAATATTTGAAAAGACCTTACTTTCATTAAAAACATTATAATTTGAGAATTTTTTACAGTTTCATCCTTGTATTATCTTCAAATTGAATATCGTATCCATATATTTTAATTTAATATAATTTGAGAATTTATTACAGATATAGGGATAAAGTTTTAATTTCCCAATTCTTGAGATTTCAACATACTGTACGTTTTAGTAGCTTATAAATAGGACGATGACTTCATCCTCACATCCTGATGATTGTGTGTTAGCTTACTTTTTTTCATCTTTCTCCTTGTTCCAATATCCAGGTATGATGCTGGAGATGTTTTGCTCGATGATATTGCTGGCCCTGATGGAGATCCCTTGCTACTAAAAGAAACAATTCATATCATCTTGGAAAGAAGGAAACAGGTTAAGAAGTTTTTCAATTCTGCTTTTTCCTGTTAAATTTGAGGAAGATTTTCTTGTAAGAATGGCTGCAGCCAAAATGCAGAAAAGATACAATATGATTAAATGTTGAGATTTATAAGAATTTTCTTAGATTGGCACTCAAAATGATAATCGCTTAGATGCCATAATTTTCTTAGAGAATTGTCTTCCAGAATGATGTGTTTTATTTGTAGTTTCTCTAAATAATCGAGCAAAATAAGCTATTACTATCAGTTTGTGATGCTAGTTTTCTTTTTCCAGGTAGTTTCTTGTCCGTGTGCACTGCGTCTCACCATGCCAACAGCAGTCCTTGTTGGGATTGTCTAGAACTAATTTAGTGAATGTACTTTTTGTTGAGGGGATTTTGACTCTACAAATTATTGTTTGTTGAGAGTCAATCTACCCTTCAATACGTCTAGTATTGAGTTTGGGTGTCTTTATTCGATTTTATTTTTAGGTTTTATCTATTGACAGATGTCTCTCGATTCTGCTGAAAATTTAAGAAAATGACGAATTCACCGTAATAATAGCGTCTTCACCTGCCAAGTAAATTTTAACATTTGCCTTGAACTCATACCTTACACGGCATTTATTGGGCAAAAGGGTGCCATTTGATTTTAAGTGATGAAGAACGGACTCGTGAGTGAGGATGTCTTAAACATCCTCATTATGATAAAGATTATAAATATCCTTATTATTTGTTTGAATAAAAAGGTGGGACAGATTTTATTTTAAAAGGGGGTTTTAGAGAAAGTGAGTAGGACTTAAAAAAGTGGGAGCAAACAATTTTGATGAATTTTGATCGACTTTGATTAATTTGAAGATCTTGATTGTGTACAATTGAATTTTTCATGCTTGTATTATAGTTTCGAGAATTCAATTTTAAAATTAATTTTATTTTTGGTGATATTCTCAAATTTTTTTTTTGTTTGATTGAGATTACTTATTGTTAGCTTTATTCGAGTTATATGCTTGTGATCTTATGGCAAAAACTTTGAATACAGCGGAGCTCTTGAGTGGATTCTCAATTTGTATGATTTTTACCATTTACTTTTAAGGGATTTCTACATAATAATCATGTATCTCATTTTTTTTCTGATTATTGTGATTGTTTTGGTGTTAATAAAAATATGTTGTGTTATTGTATTTGATATTTGTATCATACATATTTGGTCATGAATACATAAGTAAGATATTAGTATCCTATACATATTTTTTAGTCCAGGTGATAAAGCATTTGAGTTAGATTAACTAAATGACTTTAAATTATGGGTCAATTTTAATTGGTCTCTAAACTTCAAAACATTTCAACTGAATCTAAGTATTATTTCAATTGTATCCTTCCATCGGTTTATCTATCAGCTTTAGCATTAAATGTTGATTTCAATCCGATGCTATTCTTTTTAAAACTATTTGATTGATTGGAGCTATGGTTTTGTGTTGAGCTAATTATGAGAGCAATGTCAACGTAAGTTTTATAATTTCCCTTATTTGTTGAGATATTTAACCAAAATATTTTGGTTATCTGCTTACATTGTTTTGAGGGTTTTGTGCAGCTAATCTCGTGATCATAATTGGAGATGAGGTTGGAATATATGTGTTAACTTTATGAAGATCTATCTCAAACCTTTGTATCCTTATATAATATAAAAGATAATCAATTTGATGAGATTTGGACTAATCAGGATTAACTCAGCTTTACTGGATTTTAGCTCTATATATGGAAGTCTTGTTGGAAGAGATTGTTGAGACAGTTATGTGAGCAGTGTCAACTACACTTGGTGGCACATGTAAGTCACGTGACTTGCCTTATTTGAAGTTGGCAATCTTTTAAACAAAATTAGTTGAACTATGACTTAGATGATTTTGTGAATGTGTGTTAACTCATATTTGAATATCGATCTTATGAAATAACAAAATTTTGAAGATTCATTTGAGCCGAATCAAGCAAATCGGATCTCTTGATTTATGGAAATTGACTTGAAGACATATTTTATAAATTTTTATCTGTTCTAAACCTTACAAGGATGTTTGTAAGCCTTTTTTTTATAAAACTAGTTTAGTGGGATTGTAATTGATTGATAAATTAGCACTTTAATATGTTCTATTAGGAACCATTTTTCAGTGTATTTATTTTGTAAGTAAACAAGTAAATCACGTGATTTATAAATTAAAATTTTAAGAGCATGCTTGAAGTAGAGTGGTCGAAATAATATTTTTTTAACCTTGATTGGGACTTACATTAATTTCTCATTCTCTTTCTTTTTTTTGTTATTTAATATTTTGTATCATCAACATAAATTGGTTGAATATCCAATCTCATTAACAATCCGAATAAATAATCAATAATGATCAAAAGTCGATGGCATATCCTAACTTTACATCCCTCGCCTAGAGTTTTGGAAAAAAACAACATTTATAGCATGTACCTTGACTGGTTCCTGTAAAACCAGTCCTGATCACGCAATTGTTTGGTTTAATTAGTTTCAAAACAGATAGATGCTTTGATTCAGAGAATGATGATGGTGGTTGCCAATTTGCATAATAGATAATGGGATCCCATTTAAGTTAGAGGACAGAATGCTCCGTTATCTTCTGGTAAGTTTTCCAGGTCCTTTCTTTTATCTTTCATTAAGCTATCTGCCACACTATTGGTTTTGCCCCCTACCCCTGTTGCTGCTACCTAGTTTTAATAACATTGAAAACATCTTTCTCTCGTTTCATCCCTATCAAGCCGCCCCCACATTTAAAAAAAAAAAAAAACACCCAGCCGATTTACTTTTATAGCATTAATGGCTATTAATTCTTGCATTGTAACTCCAACTTAAAATTTTAACCCATTAATTCGGGTTTATTTGATCTTAAAAAGTTTAACAAATGTTGAGTGTAATGTTTGAGTCTTGAAAGTGAAGGCAAATTTGAACTCAAAATTATTTGAATCCGAATTGATTTGAATAGTTAGACATAAACCCTGAACATGGATGGATTGTGTAACGGACATGAAGAATACCAAACAAAAATTAATAACTTGAACTCAAAATAAGTAAACATATGAGATTTACTCAATCCAAGAAACTTGACTCAAACTCAAAATGATCCAATCTGAAATAACTTAAATTTGAAATTATTCAAACAAGTAACTTGACATAATCAAAAAATTTGTTTTAACAGGTAAAGATAAATAAAAAAATTGTGGGGATCAAACTATAATTTTACCGTTATACTAATCTGTGAATTGCCTGTATAAACGATTTTTCATTTCGGAGAAACTTGACTAGATTAAAAAATTTACTTGAATTCGAATGATTTTATCTGTATTAACCCAGGTGGCAGAAATCAGTGTTATTTGTGTCTAGCAATATCCCATAAACAGTAGAAAGAAAACAGGAGCTTTTTCATCATAATACAAATTTTCTGTCCCAAACAGTGAAATTTGCTTTATATCCATGGAACAGATTTCAGGATATTCCCCCACTCTTTTTGAAAATTGGAATTAGATTGGGAGTCATGAAGAAAGAAAAAAGTAGGTCATGGCCTACCCCAAAAACCAAAACCAAATAAAAATGTAAACCCTAATAATAATAACACATTAATTAAAGGGGCACGTGATTGGGAAGTTATTTTGTTGGAAGGACTTTCATGCAAAAACGCTTTCCATGTGATTGCTGGCTCCACTCTTTATTCACTTTACTCTCCTATCCATTTCTTTTATTTTTTATAACATTTTTTTTTGCTTATAACGATCATATTTATAGTTATGAAGTATATTCTTTATTAAATTAATTCTCCATAACAACATATTATCTAAATTTTTAAGTGAATTTATAGTTTTTCATATAAGTAAGCTTATTAAAATTATCTTAATTAAAATATTATTTTGATAAAGTGATTAAATTTCACGTGAAAAATAATCTACTTATCATATTTTTATTAAATGAAAACAATCTTCAATTAGTGGAATTTAAGATATTAATTCAATAAATTGTTAAGTTCTCTAATTAAATATTCTACTATGAATTTGAATCATCGTAAACTTGTAAATTGATTACTTAAATTTTATAACTCGTCATAAATTAATTAATTTAATTTGATAAGTCATATTGATTAATTGAATTTATTAGGTTTATGAACTTTACAATTAACCATATAAAATAATGTAAAATTAAAGATGCATAAAAGCAATAATCTATGCACCTGTCGTACGTTTTTTAATTTTGTTGTTTTGATTCTCATTTTTTCTTCTTTTTTTTTAACATAATTCTCACTTTCTTTATTTGATGGAAATTCACCATATGAATTCGATGATAAGTTTACAACGATTATCTCCCTATAACAATATAGCCTATAGGTGACAACCACCTCTTTATAAGAGGAAAAATTGGATAGACAAATGGGACTGTTATAGAGGGAATTATTGTATTTGTGAGTTTACTTTAATCCTTTAGTCATATTAAGTCTCGATTAAATTTAAAATTAAATTAGATCAGACTCTTAAATAAAGGATAAAGTTTTTCGATATTGTTTTTCTATTCATAAGACTCATATCCAATATATTACTTAAGAAACAGAGACAAATCCGAAAATTTTGTAGCGAGACTAAAATTGAATTATAATTTTTATGTCAAAATATAGATTTTAAAATATATTAATTTATAATTTTATTATTTTTAAGAGACTAGATAATTTTTTATTTTAATATATTAATTTATAATTTAATCATACGAAGGTAGAAGTGCAATTTTTATTTTTATTTTGAAGAAAAAGCTCTACTTACCCTGTATTCACCCTTATTAAAAATTTGCTTTTAGAAAAAAAAAAAAAAAAAGGGGGGCTCATATAGGCACGAGGCCACGTTTCCACTCAGATTTGATATGTCGTGCATGTATATTATGATTTGAATTTACATTAATTATAAGTTAACATTAATTGTATACAAATAACTACAATAATTTATGAAAAGATTGGCATAAATCATTTAATGATGTTAAGATGGTTTTGAATGTGTGTTTATTTTTAATCAATGTGTTTAGTTTTTTTTTTAACATTATAATATTTAATTTTATTGTTACTGTTATTTTTACACTAATCACAGATAAATGTATCGTCATTTAAAGACACCCAAATTTTACTATGAATATAATATATATGATATTAATTGTATTTGTTTTTTTAATTAATCATACTTATATCTAATTTGGTTACTTATGTAGTCCTTACTCTTTCTAATTAAGGCGGGGAGTTGGAAGCAGAATTACTCTCAACAAGTATTTGAAGCTACAATATTTTAGCGAAATTTTTATTTGAGTTCATCTAAACTCGATTTTAAATTTGATGAATTGAAAATTTAAATGTTGAATTTAATAAGTATTGAAACTAAATTACAAAAATTATTTGGTTTGTTGTTAAAATTGATATCCCTATATTTTTATATTTATATTCAACGCTGAATTTTTATCCTATATCTTTACCATTAATTTTAGTTTTAATACAAGAATATAGGATAAAAATTAAAATATTAAATATAAAAATCATAAAATTGAAAATAAATATTTTTAACAATATCCAAACTAATAATAAAATAATTAATTTAAAATATTGTGAAATTGATTTGCAATTTAAAGGATAATACGATGTAAAAGGAAAACAAAATATATAAGTATAAATGGACCGAATATATTCTCCATTATATATTGAAGTTACCCTTTATCTACTTAATTATTTTCAGTAAAAACTCTCGGACCTTTTAATTTTGATACGGAGTAAATTGGTTTCTTTTAAAAACTCAAGTAATTTAAATGTTTGTTAATTTCGAACGGGAGCAATTAGGAACATTAAGCATTGATGTTAATGTTTTTCATTAATTGTACATAAGTTTAACTCTTAAATTTTAGACATTCTACCAATGTGGTCCCAATTTAACAAATTTAACCTACAACATCTGTGTAAATGTTGAGGCTAAATTTGCTATATTTTTTTTTAGAATTAAAACCAAATTGACAAAACGTAAATATTAAGGGCTAAATCTATTGTTACACCAGTCAAAATAATGTACAATTGATAAAGGACAATAACATTGTGATTAATTTCCTTAATTGTACACTTTCAAAATTGACACTAATTACATTGCTCGGTTTTTTAAAGGGATCAATTTGTTTAATTTTGAAACTAAGAGTGACTAAATAGGTCTTCTTACCTACTTTCCAATTATTTTTATGAAAAATTCTATCAAATCATTTTTAATATTTATTATAAAATATATTTAAAAAAATTAAGTTAATGAAAATATTAAGTTTCAGTGAATTGATTTGGTTTCAATTGGTTATCAAATAAGGCATAAGTTTCGCATAACCTTTAAATTTAATTTTATATTAACATTTATGATAAAGTATTTTACATGTCTTTCTACTGTACAAGTGGTGCATTTTGATCCCTATACTTTTAACATGATCAAAAAGTCCTTAAACATTAGGGGGAAAGAGCAAAATTTTCATTATCATAAAAGATGAAAAAACTATTAATTTTATTAGATTAACTTAATTAAACTAATACGATATGACATTTAACTTCATCCATTTGAAATTTGATTCATTGATTAAATGTAACAAGTCGAGTTTTTAAAGTTAGAATGAGTTAGATATACATTTTATATTTCAAACTAACTCTACAGTTATTACCATTTTAATTCTTAGTAACTTTTTCAACTTAATTATGAAAGTGGGAAATTTTATGATATCTATAATAAATTATTTATTTTATGAAACAAGGTATCCTCTCAGAGATGCATGACCCTTTAAACATTTAATTCAACAAACTGATCAAGTAAAAGTATAAAACTTCCCATAAATTTGTTGGGTGGTATTTGTGATTATTGGATCCTTTGTCAATAATACTAAATTGATATCACCAATTTTAGATGATTCTCTCCAATAAACTTTGTTATACTTTGCTAGAATTATATTTCACTATAGTTCTCCAACTTGACAATCATAAGTATCTCATCACACTAGCTCTATCTCGCTAAGGAGCCATATTTTTCTATACATAATTGATGTACTTCACCACCTTTTTTGCTATTGAATTTTACCTAGTCCCATCACGATTTATTCAGACGAACTTATGAAGACATGATCATTCATAATCATCAAAGGCACGTGTCTAAAGGACACCATGACTCATCAAGCTTACTATATAAAAGGCTGCTGGCAGCATGAGAGCCACAAAAAGAACTTGTATATAAGCAATTCAAAAACTCGTACATGGGACATGCAACCTCTCTCTCTCTCTTTCAAACTTTCATAAATATTTCTCTCCCTCTTTCCAACATCAAGCGTCTCTCGCCATGCTTGCCATGTAAACCATCATCAATTGCCATATCCAACTTTGCACCTCAACAAACTTCTTGTGTATTTTAGTGAAATTGTAATTATTTAACTTTGTACACCTGAATATGTGATCTAATTGTTATTACTTTGTTCTATAAAGTTGTCCTTGATATTTTTGTATAAAATGTTAACTGATCACTCACCAACCAATTGAGCCTCTTCAATTAATGATTAGCTATGTAGTTCATGGCCTTTTATGATACGGGAAATGAAAATTTTGGGTCATTTTCCCAACATTCTTACATAAAAGAAATTCACTGTAATTATTATGAAGTGTTTCACCAAATGGATCATGGAGGTAGAAACTCTTTGAACTACTTCACACACGCGCACACATTGGTGAAACACTTTTCAATGTGATTTTTGGGTCTAAAGCAATCTTCCCAACGAATATGGGTTTGAAAACATATAGAGTGTCCCTACGTCTGTCTGTGGAGATTAACTCAGAGAATGATTTTGTTCAACAATTCATTTGGTACAACTATTAGTTTAAGCCCAATTTATCCATTCACAATGGATAATTGCAATCCTAAAGTCAAACTCAAATTGTCACAATCACTCTCCTTAAAACCTCACAATTCAATTAATAATTAATCTCCAATATATTCCCGAATAAGAGGGGTTTGAATACACAATAATCTACTTTCAATTTCTTAAGAAAATCACCCACGATAAGCACACCATCAACATCCTATAAGTAGTCTTCAAATTACTTCATCTCTAAGTCAAACTAGGATAGGTCAACAACCTTCAATAAGTTCAATCCTACTTGAAGTAAATACAATAAACTCCTTAGCAAATAAGTCCCCCA
The DNA here is from genome assembly GCF_025698545.1 of Gossypium raimondii. Taxonomy (NCBI): domain Eukaryota; kingdom Viridiplantae; phylum Streptophyta; class Magnoliopsida; order Malvales; family Malvaceae; genus Gossypium; species Gossypium raimondii. Next base: position 51,669,811 of record NC_068571.1, read on the forward strand.
TTTGAAATAAATTTGATTAGCAGCTTATCTTCTAAGATGGTAAAGAGTCCTAGTTAAAGTTGAACTTCTAATTCCTTCAACATTGTCACCATATGAAAAAGGACTCAATCAAGGATTCAAACTTTTTTGAATCCGAATTTTATCACATGGATTATCTTGAATAATATTCAAATAAAATTCATCATAAATCAGCTTATTATATCACCTTAAAAACTCTTCTAAGAGATAAGAATAAGGATACTTAATCATCTCCTTCGAATAAATAATAATTTAATTAATTTCATCTCAAACGTCCCTAGCTACTCACTTATTGCTTAACAAGACAGAATCAAGTGCCATGTAGTTAAAAAGTCAAACATGCCAACTCCAAAAACTTTGACAAATACCATGATATTGTTCGAACATGAAGCAGCGAAGTCACTAACACATTGCATTATGCAGGAAGATGGATATGCTAAGATCGAAAATATTTTTGATAGGTTGGTTAGGTATTCATGTATTTTTGGAATCGAGTTGATGATTACAACTTTTTGTTATGGAAGTAAAAAAAAAAAAGAAATTCACAATTACGCGTTTTCATAAAGTATCTTTGTCTTATTTCATCACGATAATTTATTTTTAAAAAAGGAGATCTCATTAGAAAAAATCAAGTAAACACAGAGAGGAAAACCAACGAAAGGAGAGAACTAATCTAAACCCAAGCCAGTAAAAGGGAAACAGTTACAGTAAAAATAGAAACGTTAACGGCGTGAGAGAGAGAAGAGGTAGTAAAAGGTAGGGCCCAACAAACGCTTCCATCATCAAAGCGAAGAAGGGGTAGCTGTCAGAGATTGTGAGGGGAAGGCGACAATTGACCTTCCCAAGGTTTAAAAAGACCACTTACAAAAATAATAATAAAATACTTATTTTTTATTTAAAAATAATTTTAAGCTACTTCAGTGTACGGATTAGCCTTTTCTTGTGGCCCCTTAATTTATTTTTTTTTCTTACCATATAATAATTCAATCTTTTTTTTCAAGATTCTGTATTCCCTTATGATTGATTTTAATTTTAAAATTCAAAGGTAAATTTATTTAATAATTGAGATGATGACAAGTATAAAAAATTATAAAAATAAAATTTAATGCATCAGCTAATAACTAGATTAAAAGAAAATAATTAGTATGACAGTTTAATTAAATATTTTAAAATGTGAATCATAATTGTGCAATTAATACTTAAATAAACCATGGATGATATCTTTGTATTGTTATCCGCTATTTTGATTTCTAAAAAGGGTTCGTAATCGTCAAAAACGCCGAGTTAAACTAATAATACGGCGATTATTCTTTGGCGGGGGAGCAGTTAATAACGGAAAGTAACTTGTAACTGCCAAACAGGATATTTAAAATTATAAATAGTACACGCTTCCCTACACAAACAACATATACAAACACTAAAAAAAAACAACTAAATTACACGTATTTTAATATCAAGCGAACAAAATATAAAATATATTGATTTTTGGTAGAGTTATAAGAGATTTTTAAATAAATTTATTGATTTGGTATTCGATTTTTAAATAAAGCTTTTTCGTTGTTTTATATGAAAATTTGAAAAGATAAAAACATCATTATAATAATATTTCTTTGAAATTTTATTATAATAACTAGTATTTCTATCACACGTAATATGATATTATCATTAATCTTGAGCTAGTGTTGAGTTTTCTTGTGACATCAACTCAAATAATAACATTACAATACTAGAAACTTTATCACATGTGTATTTGTGTGGAACCCACATATTTAGAACACAGATATATGTTTAGAAATAACATACAACAAATAATAAGATGTATGCTTTGAAACTAATTGATAATAACACATGAAATATATACGACATTAAAATAAAAATAGATTAAATTGTAAGTAAAACAAATTTTAAACACATGAATACATGAGACTAAGAATATCAATATACATATTTCCTATTGTTCTTTTGTGAATAAGAGACGAAAGTATCCTCAAATAATATAACTTATTTTAAATACAAAAGGTTATTTTATAATTTTCTTAATCGAGTTGGTGTCCAATTGATTCATGATACCAACTCATTTAGAGATTTTATTAATAGTAATATAAATATACAATTATTAGGGTAATAAAGTGTGCATAATAAAATTAAAATGTATAAATAAATTAAAATAAAACATTGGTTGAGTGATAATTTTAAAGCTTTTTCAATGAAATTGACATGGCCCAAATTCCACTATATGTATATTTTAATTAATTTTAAATTTAAAATACTAAATTACCCTTAAATCATATAATTTATTTTAAATACAAAAAATATTTTTGTAATTTTTCTAATTAACTTGATGTCCGGTTGATTTGTAACATTAACTCAATCAAAATTTATTAATAGTATAGATATTGATTATCCTTCAACATAACGAATATTTTTCAAGTGAAAGTACCATGAAGATTTCAGCCGTAGAAGTTAGATTGTATTTTACTCATTTACTAAAAAAATCAAATTAGTCTTTATACATTAGTTCAAATAGCATATTAGTCATTTTATTAAAATTTTCATCTATTTGTAAGACTAATTTTTAACTGTAAAAATAAATAAAATTGGTAACGGATAAATCAATTTGCTCTCTAATTAAACATATAAAATTAATTTACTCAAAATTTTAAATAAAAAAGACAATATATAATCAACTCTTATACAAATTGTTTTTATTAAAAATGTATTATTGTTTTTATTAATAATTCAAAAATCTTACTAAAAGTAATGACATTTTTACTACTGGATCCAATGATACTAATCTTGAAAACATGACAAATAAGAAAAAAAAATTAAAACAACTCCTTGATTTGTTTCATAATGTAAGAATGAATTAGTCTATTATTATTCCCTTAAATGGAGAAAAAAATTAAAAGAAAGATAATAAGAGAGAGAGAGAGGGAGAGAAAGAGATGGGGTGTTTTTGCAGTATGCAGGGGAAATGGCAGAGCAAAATGGCAGAGAGTTTTTTAACTTTATATGTGAAAATAATTCTTCTTCTTCTCTCTTTCTTTCTCTATCTCTCTCTGTGTATGTGTTTTTTTAACAGTTTGTAAGTATTTTTTCCCTTTAGGAGGGAACTGTATAATGTATATAGGGAAGAAAGAGGGTGTGTGAAATGTGGCAGAGTGATGTGATATAACGAGCCAGAATCCCTCAGTCCTTTGCTGTGCTTCTTCTTCTTATCGTTTTACCTTGTAAAAGAAATTTTTTTTTGCATAAATGAAAAAAATAAATAATAACAATAGTAGGGTACAAGATCAACTATAACAGTGAAGTGTCATAAGAAAAAAATAAAGCTTTTTCTTCCTCTCTTCTCTGTGTGTGTTTTTTGGTTCTCCATCATCGTTTTCCATGTCGGTGAGTTCAAAAAGAAGAGGTTTTCTCCTCTGTGGTTTTTTCAAAGTGGTTTATTTCCCTCTATTTCTCTCTCTCTGGCTCAGATATGGTGTTTTTGGGTGGTTTTGTTTTGAAAAAACTGAGGTTGTTTTGTTTTTGTGTTCTCTTAAGGTGAAATGATGACATCGGTATTTCATTTGGAGTTTGTCTTCTTGGTTTCTCTCTTTTGTTTGGGTTTTGCTTTTGTGGATTCTGAAGATGGTAAGTGATCTCTTTTCTTTTTTCATATAAAAAAAAGTCTCCTTTTCTGGTTTTGTTTGGATGGTTTGAAAATACAAGAAAATAATGGTTAGTTAAGTCAAACTTTTCTTATTCAAAATTTAAAGATTAAATTTGCTGCTTGTTTCCTAACGCTTAAGGCTCATGCTTGAAGCAACAATCTTTTGATTTTTTTCTCTTCCAAAAGGCTTTGAACATAGATTGATTGTTTATGTTGTCTGTCCTTGTATTTAATTTAATTTTTTCTGCAATGAAACCAACATTTCTTGCTTTTGCTTATGTTATGTAATGTAATAAAGGAACAACACTGTTGGAGATAAAGAAGTCTTTTAAAGATGTGGACAATGTTCTATATGACTGGACAGATACACCATCTTCAGATTACTGTGTTTGGAGAGGGGTCACTTGTGACAATGTCACCTTCAATGTCGTTGCACTGTAAGTTTTGATACTATAATTCATTTCTCTTTTCACTTGTTAGCCTATGTTGGTCATTGACATTCTTTATGGTAAGATATTTTCTTTCTTGGTTTTGCCAGAAAAGTTTGTTTTTTTTTTTAAAAGCTGATCCTTGTTTTTTGTTTGGTTTCTGGTACTGTAGTAACCTGTCAGGTTTAAATCTTGATGGGGAAATCTCAACAGCTATTGGAAAGCTCAAGGACCTTGTTACAATGTACTGTTTATTTTTCATTGCCTTTTCTCTTTGAAATCCAATCTTTGTTCTATAACATGAGAAATTTGATATAAACTGTAAGTATATTAGTTGCTCTTATGCATGAAATTTGATTGAGACTGATAAAGGTTGTGTCTTTTTTTATTATCAGTGACCTTAGAGGAAATCGTTTGTCTGGTCAAATACCGGACGAGATTGGTGACTGTTCATCATTGAAAAGCCTGTAAGTAGTTTACTAGAACAGAGCTCAATTGAAGTTTGGTTAAGCATCTTGTAAGTTAAACTGAACATTGTTTTGTTGGAGTTATTAGGGACCTGTCTTTTAATGAGTTATATGGAGACATACCATTTTCAATATCGAAACTGAGGCAACTGGAATTCCTGTAAGTTAATTCGAAGCATTTCTCACTATATATCGCATTACTGCTAATTCTCAGCTTGCTCAGTTCTTCTAATTTTGAAACTTTTAAATGACTGTTCAGAGTTCTGAAAAACAATCAGTTAATTGGACCGATACCTTCAACATTGTCGCAGATTCCAAACTTGAAAGTTCTGTAAGTTCTTTCTTCTTATTACTTTATATTGCCTTATAATTCTCCTGATGTTTTGAAGGAATTTTCTTTCCCTGATATTTGTTTCCAGGGACCTATCACAAAATAAACTGAGTGGAGAAATACCAAGGCTTATCTATTGGAACGAAGTGTTACAGTATTTGTGAGTGTACAATAGTTACTGCACCTTTTCTTTCACTGTATGACAGTCCGATTTATTATTTCTATCTAATCATATCTTCTCATAAATTCTTAGCTTGGATGCTTTTAATTCGTATCTTTTCTTCCTCTTTGTAGTGGTTTGCGAGGAAACAATCTGGTAGGTACACTCTCTCCAGACATGTGCCAGCTAACTGGTTTGTGGTACTTGTAAGTTTCCTTACTATTCTTCTTCTTCTTCTTCTTCTTGTTCATGACCGACTTTCTGTCTTTTGACACGTAAGACTCTTTTCCGGTTTTAACTAAAACTCAATATTGTTCGCAGTGATGTGAGAAACAACAGTTTAACTGGTAACATCCCTCAGAATATAGGCAACTGCACGGCTTTCCAGGTCTTGTATGTACTCATCATTTAGTTCAATGAGGTTTAATGCTTTCAAAGTGCCTATATTGGTTAACCAAAAACATCCGTTTCTTGTGATTGGTAGGGACTTGTCGTACAACCAGCTAACCGGGGAAATTCCTTTCAATATTGGGTTCTTGCAAGTAGCTACATTGTACGTGCCTGAAAATCCCTCTTCTTTTTTCCTTTTTAATGACAATGTACCTACTAACTACTTAGTTTCATATCCAATTTCCTGGTTAGATCTTTGCAAGGTAATCGTCTTTCTGGGAAGATTCCATCTGTTATTGGCCTTATGCAAGCACTTGCTGTATTGTAAGTGCTTTTAACCATCATTTGAATTCTCTCTTTTTGTCGTGTTATCAATCTTATCTATGGTTGTTTTCTTGTGTATACTATCCAGGGATTTAAGCTGCAACAAGTTAAGTGGACCCATCCCTCCCATCTTAGGGAATCTGACCTACACAGAAAAATTGTAAGTAGGTACTTACTGTATGTATATTTCAATATCATTTGTTAGTCCTGATTGCAACTTGTAAGTTTTAGAATATGGAACGCAAAGTATAATGACACAGCTGCTAGTATTATTCTTGAACAATGTTTTGATGGCCATATACCATATGCTGTAGATATTTGCATGGTAACCAACTGTCTGGATCAATTCCTCCTGAGCTGGGAAATATGACAAAGCTTCACTACTTGTAAGATTAATTTTCTTTGTTTACGTTTCATACTTCCGGTGCTAAGTGGCCTCTGCCAAACTTCTTCTCTGTATCTCGACTGTCCACATAAAACATCGGTTATGTCGATACCTATAAAAGCAATTTTCAGCCATCTCAACCATCGGTTTGCTTTGTGCAGGGAGCTGAATGATAATTATCTTACAGGACTTATTCCACCTGAGCTAGGGAAGTTAACAGAACTGTTTGATCTGTATGTTAGTCCTACTGGTTGTTCAAATGTATAAGTTAAGCTATGCCATAATCACTGATACAACTTTTTGCAGAAATGTTGCCAACAACCATCTTGAAGGGCCTATTCCTGAAAATCTTAGCTCCTGTACAAATCTCAACAGCCTGTAAGCATTGATCTCATTTCCATAATTTTTATTCTTTTAAATTTGAACAGTTTTAAGGTAGTTATCGATTGATTGATTTGATGACAGCAATGTGCATGGAAACAAGTTGAATGGAACCATTCCACCTGCTTTTGAAAGGCTAGAGAGTATGACTTATTTGTAAGCTTCGGCCTTGTTATACCAAAATGCGTGACTCAAATGCTAAGCATCTTGCATAATGTACCTTAGAAATATCATCGCTTTAATCATGAATTTTTTATCTCAGGAATCTCTCCTCGAATGATATCAAGGGTTTTATAGCAATTGAGCTTTCACGTATCGGGAATTTAGATACATTGTAAGTATTAAGTGCCATAAGGTCTTCCTCTTTGTTGATTTTTTTTTTGTTCTTATTTGTTGTTTGGTTTTTAGGGACATTTCTAACAACAAAATTAGTGGCTCCATTCCTTCATCTCTCGGTGATTTGGAACACCTTCTGAAGCTGTGAGTACATCGGGAAAATCATATCCAACCTTCTAGTTTAAGTGATTAGCAAATATTTTTATCATTGCTTTATTTGTTCTTGTAGGAATTTAAGCAGAAATAATTTGACCGGAGTCATTCCGGCAGAATTTGGTAACCTAAGAAGCGTTTTAGAAATGTAAGAAATCTTGATTTTTCTGCCATGAAAATAGAAATAGGTTAGAGCCTTAAGTAGTACTTGTCTTATGCTTCTACATTGCAGAGACCTTTCAAATAATCATCTCTCAGGCATTATTCCTCGGGAACTTGCACAGCTTCAGGACCTGTACTCATTGTAAGTTACTTTTTCAGCACCAATTCCGAACATTTTAAGTGTTGGAAAGAACATGCCGGCATACACAACACTTCCATTGATTGTATCTGTGTTAATGAGAACATGTTGGAATAAATGGTGGCATTTTATGGCCTTCGCAAAACCTTAACGCTCTAGCAAAACACCTCATGTGCCTAAATATCTTATATGGTCTTGACTTAGAATAGAATATTTGCTCTTGTTTATAAGCTGCTGGTTCTATATAATGCAGGAGAATAGAAAACAATAATTCATCCGGAGATTTGATGTCACTAATCAACTGTATTAGTCTTTACCAATTTTATGGCCTTCGCAAAACCTTAACGCTCTAGCAAAACATCTCATGTACCTAAATATCTTATATGGTCTTGACTTAGAATAGAATATTTGCTCTTGTTTATAAGCTGCTGGTTCTATATAATGCAGGAGAATAGAAAACAATAATTTATCCGGAGATTTGATGTCACTAATCAACTGTATTAGTCTTACCAACTTGTGAGTTGACGGTTCACTAGATTTTGTACTTTATTTTCGGTTTAGGGTTGCATTATATAATCCCCTAACTTTTCTTGAAACATTGCAGGAATGTATCCCATAACAATCTTGCAGGTGATATTCCCACAAGCAATAACTTTTCAAGATTCTCACCAGACAGGTAAGATTTCGCTAGTTTGCATTCTAAACAAATATCCGTGAACCGAAAAGCTATATTTAGCTGCTACCCTTTTTCGCAAGCAAAGCTGAGTTCAAACTGCCATCTCATTGCAGTTTCATTGGAAATCCCGGGCTCTGTGGCTATTGGCTTTCTTCTACATGCCACGGGTCTCATCCCGCGGAGAGAGGTATTGATTACCTTAGAGAGTGATGTATTTTTATCTTATATGTTGATACTATGAATGGCTATAAGCTTTAAGGCAGATGTTAAAGTTAGAAACTGAAAAGGCATTAGAACTAGAAAACGGATATCAAAACAATGAGCTACCACCTCATAGTTTGTTTTGGCACCTATGCATGGAGTTCTTGGCAACTACCATTCCCTATTGTAGTTGGTCAATGTTTTCTTGGCATGTTTAATCTGTCAGTTATCTTTGGTTGATTATTCATTTTGTTGTGCTCACTTATCTATGCAGTTTCAATCTCTAAAGCTGCAATCCTCGGCATTGCACTTGGTGCTCTTGTGATTCTTCTAATGATCTTGATCGCAGCATGTAGCCCGCACAATCCTACACCTTTTCCAGATGGATCACTGGATAAGCCAGGTGCCTTGCCTTCTCCTTTATGTGTAAACCTATGAAGTCCTCTTGATTTGGAGTATATAGTACATAAAAATACTTATTGCGAACTGTTAGTCAGTTTTTGTTCCTTTTTCTTAAAGATACCTTATTGAAACTTATGGCCCTTGTTATTGATTCATGGACTTCTTGACGGCAGTTACTTACTCAAGACCGAAATTGGTGATCCTTCACATGAATATGGCACTTCATGTATACGAGGACATTATGAGGGTGACTGAGAATCTGAGTGAGAAGTATATAATTGGTAGTGGTGCATCAAGCACGGTCTACAAATGTGTTCTTAAGAATTGCAGGCCAGTTGCCATCAAGAGGCTTTACTCTCATTATCCACAATGCTTGAAGGAATTCGAGACAGAACTCGAGACAATTGGGAGTATTAAGCACCGAAATCTGGTCAGCCTTCAAGGGTATTCTCTCTCCCCGTCTCGGAACCTTCTCTTCTATGACTATATGGAAAATGGCAGTCTCTGGGATCTCCTCCATGGTAAGTTTGTTTCCAAGAACAAACCAGTTCCATGTGTTAGAATATGTTTTGGTGTTTCTTTAGCTTCTCTCTAAGCTCATTTACGTGTCATGAATTACAAGTTTGTTCTTTTCTTGCAGTTTCTACCAAGAGGAAAGTTCTCGGTTGGGACATTCGATTGAAGATTGCACTTGGAGCTGCACAAGGGTTAGCGTATTTACATCATGACTGTAGTCCACGAATCATCCACAGGGATGTGAAGTCATCAAACATTTTGTTGGACAAGGATTTAGAGGCTCATCTTACTGATTTTGGCATTGCTAAAAGCTTATGCATATCAAAGTCTCACACTTCTACATACGTAATGGGCACCATTGGTTATATAGACCCTGAATATGCTCGCACTTCTCGCCTGACTGAGAAATCTGACGTTTACAGCTATGGGATTGTTCTACTTGAGTTACTAACTGGAAGGAAACCTGTAGACAATGAATCCAGTCTTCATCATCTGGTAAGTTTTTATATCCATCTATAATTCGGGTTTGAAGTAGTTTAAAAACTGTATTGATATCACGTTCTTAACAGATTCTGTCAAAGGCTGCTAATGATGCCGTCATGGAAACCACTGATCCGGAGATCACTGCAACTTGCAAAGATCTTGGAGCTGTTAAGAAAGTTTTTCAGCTTGCCCTTCTATGCACCAAGAGACACCCATTGGATCGACCAACAATGCATGAAGTGACACGAGTTCTAGGAAGCCTAAGGCCATTGGAACCCCCGGCAAAGCAACCAACCACAATCCCACCGGCACCACTTCCATCTACCAAGGTCACTTCTTACATGGATGAGTATGCAAATCTCAAGACTCCACACTTAGTCAATTGCCCATCTATGAGTACCTCAGATGCACAACTTTTCATCAACTTCGGAGAGGTTATATCTCGAAACAGTGAGTGAAAGGAAGTCCAAAGTCGTCAAATTTAAAATCAAAATTAAAATATTTCATGAATGTGCATTAGATGATTGAAAGATGAAAAAGATGATGGGAAATTGTGTATAAAGACTCTGGTAGACTGGTATCAATTATTGCAGCTTAGAGAGAAAAATAGCAAAAAGCAACCCCAAAGATGCTAGCTAGTAATAGTACTACAAATTCATATGGTTGTATACTGTACTATATCAAATTATGGTAGTAATTTTTGGCTTTTTGTCTAAAGTGGGACCTCTGGCATTTAACAACCAAGTTTCTGGCATGGTGGGGGAAAGGTGTTGGGTCTTGGGTGCTTTCAGCTCTGCATAAACCCCATTATATGTGTGACCAGCAATAATGCACTGATAAACCCTTAGCTGTGTTCTACCTCCGTAACTGGGCCTTATCGGTTCCATGTCTTTTAATAGGTAGCCATCGACTTGCTTTAATGTCACCATCTTATTAACCTTGTTGGGGTTTGTGCCTTTGTCCCATAGGTGGAAACTTAATGTCTTAACCCGCCTAGGGTTTTCCCTTTACAGATTGGCACCTCAAAAGAATAATATGGTGAATTAAAAGATCCATCAAGCCGGTAGTATTCACTAGTCATCTTTAATTTGTTTATGGTACAAGTCATCATATGTTTGATGAAGGATTAAAACAAATACATGTAGAAGATTTCACATGGTAAAAGTTTAAAACTTCATGGCATTTAGAAGATCTCACATGGTAGCTGCCAGGATTTTAGTAGCTCTTGTACTAAGAAAAAAAAGATTACATTATGCTTTTTACTAAAAATTGAGTAAATTAATCTTTAGAAGGTTAAAATTTTCATTTATTTTTAAGAGTAAAAATTTTTCACCTCAAAATGATATATGTGAAAATACTAAATTAAAGAGAGACAAAATTTATTTATTTTTCAAGTAAATAAAATAAAATTCAATTTAACTCCTATGATTATCTTTTACCCACTTTTGCTCCTTTTCCTTCTGATTGGCAAATGTGCTCTACTTTAAAATGAATCATTCCACTGAACTCAAAAACAAGCTTCATTGTGTATAAATACAACAAACTAACAGGTTAATTCATGAAAGCTAGTTCAATTGATTTATAGCTAACAAATCAAACACATTGGAAATCAATTTCAAGAAATCAAAGTTTTGATTCAAAAAAACTTAGCTACCAATAGGAAAATGAAATCAACACTTCATTAGCATCATATGATCTCAAAAATGAAAACTACAGACTGACAAAAAAATCCTTGTGGAGGCCAACAATTTCTTCTCTCTCTCTCTCTCTCTTTTTTTTCCATCAAATAAAGATTAACAAGGAGGAGCCAATCATAAAAAGTATATCAAACTCATGTAAAACTATAACAGTCAGTTATATTCACGTACATCAGCCAATGAAAAAGACCGCCAGTTAGAGAAATTCCGGCCACCACTCGACGGTGATGAAGAAGGGGTAATACTAATACTGTTATTATACAAAGAAACCATTTTCGTTTGTGGGTGTAATGGAGGTAGTAATAACCTAGGACTGGAAGTTGAAGAAGAATCCTCACCAGCGCTTGAAAAACTATCAGTCTCAGAACCACTCATTGCAACAGCAAGTGCTAATGTGCTTTTACTTGAACTTATTGGTCTAATGAACTTTTTGCTCCTGTTTTTATCCCATATATGATTGATTGCTAATAAATTTCTCCTTCTTCTAGTATAAGCATTTTCAGGTTTTGCTATGTCTTTAATGGAGGAAGCTGATGATGCATCGACTAAACTCGTGTAAGACTTTGATTTTCCATTGTAGAAACTCGAGATGCTTCTCCTGCAAGAAAACCCAGACTTTTTTTAGCATATTAATCAATAAATTATAACAAAAGGAAAGATTTTTATTTTTGGTTTTTGGTTTTTTTTACCTCATAGGCAAGACCTGCTCAAGGGAATTCATCATATCTAAAGGACCATTATAAGAGCTTTGAACTTCATTTTCCTCGCAATCACCACCGTCCGATGATATTCCGGATACCTCATCACTGTTCTTCCCGATCGAAGACGACGTCGTAGTAGACGACGAAACCCTCCAGTCATCCTCCTCCTCTTCAACCGCCGCCGTCTCCGCCAATAACAACTGCTTCGTTTCCTTAACCGGCGGCGGCGATTCGAATTTAGAACTATCGCAAGCGCAGTTCATTACCCGCCCGAACCCCGCCGATTCTATCCGTTCCAACGCGATCGACATGATCAAAATTCTTCAATCTTTCACCACCCAAAATAGCAAAAGGATCAAAAAGAAAGAAAACCCAAAGAAAAAATCGAATGAACAAACGTAAAGAAAAGCAGATATGAATGAATGAAGGGATGGGGGTTGATTCGATTTGGGGATTTGTTTGTTTGTTGTTAATTATATATATAAATGGATTTATGAATTGAATTAAAGCAAGTGGGGGACTCTTATCCTCATCCACTCATTGTCAGAAAAATTTCCTTTTTTTAAAACATATCGATTGAAAATAAAAATAAAAATTGGCTGGTTTCATCAGGTGTTTCCGTGTGCAGAATACCATGTCTGCAGTTGGCACCACATGTAAGAATTTTGATTTTATTCTAGTTTTAGTCCCTGTACTATGCTGAAATTAAAGATTTAGTCTCTATTTTAATTTAGGCCAAATTCTATAAGTTATCGATTTAGACTTCAATCATGATAAGACTATAACCATTATGTTCATCAAGCTAAATAATGTTGTCTCTAAAATCTTATACAACAAATATCTTATCACATTTATAATGTCATGTCAATGTTCTATTTTTACATAATACTCACAGAAACAGTTACGCTATTTTAATTAATAGATTTAACAACTACTGTTTGAGCAAAGATTGAAATTTCAAATTTTAAAGAGCATAGGGATCGAAAATGATCAAATTGGAGATTAGAGACCAAATTCGCACCTTATGCATAGTACGAGACTAATAATAATATTTAACCTAACAGATTTAACTACTATTGTTTGAGTTAGGGTTTAAATTTCAAAATTCAAAAAAAAATATAGAGAAAAATGTTGATCAAATTAGAATACATAAACTAATTTTGAAATTCCGATTCAACAGAATCTGATGACATTGTTAGTAGCTACAATTAAAACGATGAAGTGATTTTTCTGAAAACAAACTTAAGTATTCAACTAACATATAAATTTATTCTTGGTTCAGCATGGAAGATTGGATTTTTACTTTATCTTGACTTGACCATGTGATCGAATAATAATATTCACATAATCATTTTAATGGTAGAAACGAACAATGTTATCGGTTTGGACCCAATAATAAGATTATAAAATACAAGGACCAAATTATGTGAAACAAAAATCTAAGAATCAAATTGCATCATAGTAGAGTGACTAAAATCGAAATTAGACCAAAATCTCAATTATTGATTAATTATTTATCTAATAAAAAGATTTGAGGATATATACATATAAGAAAAAAAAGTGATAAAATCAAAACAAATAAAAACTGCATTAATTGAAAGATTATTGGTGATGTGCGTGCCACGTGGAATAGTATTAAGAAACAAGGTGGTGGATATGGATATATATGACGTGGCAATGATGAGGGTCTTTGGGCATGGCGAGCCTTATCCATATTTGGGGGACCACGCGTTTAACCTTTTTTTTAATAATAATTTTTTAATTTAATTTAATTTAATTTATTGTGTATGGAAGGGGGGGAAGGGATTGGATAAGAATATAGAAAAGATGATTGTCTCCCTTATGTCTAATCTCCTTTTTGATAAGAACATTTGCAATCAATTGCTTTAAGGATTTGGTTTAGATATACTTAATAATTCCTTTAGTCCTTATTTTTATTAATTAAATTGAATTAAATAATTATTTTAAAATTTTAATTTAATCCTTAAAGTTTTTTTTTATATTCAGTAAGAAAAATTATTTACTGTGGATAGTGATGCATATGATCTATTTCTCTCAATCATCGTTCTCATTAGACCTGTCCATGGGTCGGGCTCGGAAAAAAATTTCGGGCCAGCCTCCTAGGCCCGGGCCCGGCCCGACCCGAATTATGGGCCTGAAATTTTGCCCAAGCCCGGCCTGGGAAAAATATCATAATCCCGAGCTCGGCCCGGCCCATTTTTAATAAACATTAAAAAATTATTTTAAAAATAAAAAAATAAAAGAATATTTTAAAAGTATTTAAAAATTAAAAATTAAAAAATAAAAATAAAAATATATAATTATTATATTCGGGCCTCAACGGGTCTCATTTTTTTGCCCAAGCCCATATTTCGGGCCTATATTTTTACCCAAACCCTCCCATATTTCGGGCGGGCCGCCCGGCCCATGGACAGGTCTAGTTCTCATCCATTCCATAGTATCAATTCTACATGCAATTCGTTTTGGGTTATGTTGAATTAACGGAGGGATCAATTGGACATATATAATTAGGATTCAAATAATTTGTGATAAGTTTTGATTCTTCGTCTATTAAGTGCGATATCATTTGATTATGGATTCATTCAATTAAAGTATCATGCCTGAACTCTCGCTTATTATATACCATTACGAAAGTAACCTATAGATACTTGACAAATAACCTTGTCATAAGTGTGTTATTCCTACAATATATGTTTTATCTCTTTGGGTTAAATATGTTCATCCAATGTGATCTTATTGTATCTCATGGTAATTATTACATCTTATTTCACTTTTTCATCTATCATGTAATGTTAATAAGAGGATATAATTTACCTTTAATTAGGCTACTAATTTTACTATTGTAAATGAAGTTATGTCATATAGAAGTCGTATACCCAATGTATCGACTTTTGATTCTTTAGTTATTTGAACTTAGGCTTTTAATACATTAAGGTAAGTCACATTATGAATGTCACAAGTGAATTATTCCATAAATGAATTTAGGATTAATTTCACTTGGGTCTGGCCCAATGTATTGTCAATATAAACAATTACATCTTTATCTCTATCTTTTGGGAGTTAACTACTTTGATAACCAAAATAAATTATCTCCCTAATTTGATTTGATAGATGACATAATAGTCTCTTAACCAATTTGCTCAATTTCAATTCATTAGACTACAAACTTTTTAGATTACCTACTAATATAAGTTGTCTTCTCGCATTACGATTTAACCACATAATTCAACTTAATATTAGTTAAATGTTAAGTACTCAATGAACCCAATTAGCTTACATTTTGCTTTGTATGCAAAAATTGTTAAGGATAAATACAAACAATATCGATGTGAATGATTTAATTTTATTAAACAAATTTATTAAAAAAAATTAAAAGTACAAATGACAAATAAATACAAATAAAATTGCCTTCACTAATAGCCTGTGCCATATAAGAAATGCCTCAATGTGCAACATTTATGTTACTTAGAGTTAGGGTGCGTTTGTTTGCTATAAAATGGTTTCCGGAAAACATTTTACACCATTTCCAGTGTTTGTTTGGGGGAAAATGAAATCCTTTAGTAAAACATTTTCCAAAACACGGTAAAATCAAACCCATTCATCCGAAAAATGTCTTACGGCTTCAAAATCGGTAAGACATTTTCCATTTTTCTCTAAGCAGACATTTTCCATTCTCTTCTAAGCAGTAGACATTTTTCATTTCTCAAAGCTTCCGCCTCTCCTCCTCATCTCTGCCTCGCCATCTCTGTCTCTCAGCTTCATCTTCCTTCTCCATCTCTCTGCTTCATAGATCTGTCGGTGAGTCACCCAAAAGCTTCAAGTTTTTATGAAATTGGTGGTTTTTGCTGGATTTTCCAGAAATTGGAAAAATGATGAAAACTCATCATCTTCTTCCCTACACCACTCGACCCCCACTTCTTCACTAAAGGGAAGCTTTCCCTTTTAATTTTCTTGCTATTTTCACTATAAAAATCTCAACATTTCTACCTTTAAAGCTTCAGTTAGTAGATGCGATTGACCCGATTCATTTATTAAGTACATGATTATAAATCTTGCTTATTTTTGCTGAATTACAATGATATCGGTATTTCTGCAACAGGTTTCTTTTGTTTCTTCCTTTTGATTTCGAGTTTTGATCCTTTGCCTTGAGATAGTGAATCTTTTTTCGAAGGATGCTTTGGGTTCATTTAAAATGCATGAAAAAGGCAGATGAAATACCAAGAAATTCTTGGTGACAGTTTATATTACTAGGATTTGGATTTTGTGTTTCTAGTGTTTGCCCTTTTTTGAGTGGAATTGTTATAGCTTTGATTCCAATTTTAGAGACCAGATAAGAAGAGAAAATGGAGAGAAAAAGAAGAATATTTGGTATTTTTTCTTTCATGAGAAGTTGTGAATACACTTGATAAACAGTGCATGTTTTAGCTCTTCTCTCAATTATAATAGCTTTTACCTTCAACTGTTTCCTTATACCATCTTGCTTCGTTGTTTCCTTCTTACCTACTAGTTTCACGACACTCTTCTTGATTTCCACTAAAGCAAAAAGATGGTCAAGCAACCAATATGTTTACATACAGAGAAAAAGAAAATCAGGAATTTCTCCATTTCAATTACCCTCCCCTTCTACAAACTCTGAATCACAACTGATTAGGGACCTGCCTCGGATAGAGTATTCGACTCCTGGGTGGTTCTGGACCGCCTGGAGCTTCCTTCACCACCCATGTCTTTCACCTTCTTTCGCCTACTTTTCTTTGAGTCTTTTGTGGTTGTCTCGGTTGTTTGGCTTGCATATAGGATAGTAATCGTATACTTAATAAGCATGTAGCAGATTAGTAGCGTCCTATGTGGAGATTTTAGCTTCACCAGTGGTGCACTAAATAATCCTTTTTTTTCATGGAGACAATAGATTCTTTTATGTTAAGCATACTAGCAAATAGTGTATTCCATTGCAATTCCTCCTAGGCTCCTGCTAATGAATGATATGGATGTTTGAGTTATGCTAATTAACTTTCAGATGCAGTTTATCCTGAGGTGCTTAATGTTTGAGAATGAATGTTAAGCAATATTATTTGTTTAGTTATTTCAAGGATATCATACTTTTTTGTAGGGCTATTGAGCACCCAACTTTTTCAGCACTTACAAGACCACTGTGTGATCTGTATTCACTTATTCCTCCTCTTCTAGTTGTAACGCATAAGAAACTCAGGGTATGTAGATGTTTTTGTAGTTTATGATATTCTGAATGCCGTGGGTCTTATTTACTGGAATAAATTGTTAATGCTTTTAGTCCTTTGCATTATAATTGATTCCATGGTTTAGTTTTAGCATTGAGTTAATGGATTAAAAAGAAGTATTGAGGTGATTCTCCTTTGCAGTTTAACATGGGGAATGATGTGTTGTCTTTTGGTGATTTGAATGTTTATGGAAGTTGAGTTCTTCTAGTAATGAGTTTGAGAGCTTTAATAGAGGTAATAAAGGGAAATCTGCTGGTTTTTATGGTGTTGAAGATTGGGGTGAAACGGTGGCATTGATCCATTGCCTTCTGATTATGGATTAGGCTCAGGAGTTGCAATGGGCAAGCACTAGGTTTAAAGGCAATTAGGATTTTATTGATGTGCATGTATAAGTTTTTTAACTAATGTCTGGTTCATCATTTTTTGCTGCAGTGAAATTTATGCTAATGTATAAGAGACTTTATGCTTGAGATTTTGGACTCGTTTTCATATGCCAATTGTTTGTGAAATGAGTTGGTAACATGCTAAACATGTTTAAGAGCATGTAGGAGACCATTAGCATATCTTGAAATTCTATTTGTTTGAGTTACTCCATCAACAAATTTTTCATCTTTCATCCAAATCCTCAAATTTGCACCTAATAATATATTGATTTTTAAATGAATTCCATTCAAATTCTTGATTAAATATATAATGAGGGATTAATTAATTAATTAATTAATTAATTATACGGAAAGATAACCTAATAATATATAACAAAATCTTGCACCAATCAAACTCATGATTCAACACATTAGTTACAATTCTTTCACAATTTCCTACAAGAAAACTCATTTTCATGCTTTCATTTTAAGTGGTACTTTCAAAAAAATTATATATGTAAAAACAATTTATTAATATATATTAATATATGTAAAAACAACTTTTAGGAAAATGTTTTCGGAAATCGCCAAAGCAATGAGAATATATTTTACAGATTTACCAAACACCAGAAAATATTTTCCAGTAAATCATTTTACAGAAAAGTAAAACATTTTTCAGAAATCATTTTACTGCCAAACAAACAGACCCTTAATTTGAGTTTAGCACGTGACATTCTTTAATCATTCGATATTTGTTTTCTTTTTAGGGGAGAGCTAACGTAGAGTCTTTCTTGTAAAAAAAAAAATGATATCTAAAAAAATATTAGTACAAATTAATTTACTTGGGTATAACAACAATATTTTTATTGTGAAATTAACCAAAATCATTGAAAAATCAAATTAAAAAGATATTTTTTATTTTCATATAAATGCTAAATTAAAAATTTTGATAAAGCATTATTAATATATATTTATCTAGAAATAAAGGAAAAAGTCAGCTGGAACTCAGTTATAGTAGGCGGCTTGCTTGAGGCACGCACCGGCCAATATGTTTAATACTAATTTAATTTGTAATTAATAATTATAAAAAAAAGGAAGACGGTAAAATTTATTATTATTTTTTCGGGCACTGACGGGTGACGGTTAAGTTTAAAATCAATTGCATTAACGTCTTATTCTTTTGTCCGTCACGTGGTGATGAGTCACAGACTCACAGTCGATGTACGTTTACCCTATTCACAAAATGTAATAGTCACGCGCATTAATAGTCAATTTCTTAATAAATGTTGAATCAACAAAATATTATCATTTGATATTCTTAAATTTTTAGTATTTAATTTAAATTTTAGGAATGATTTATTGAAAGTTAATTATTCGTATAATTAAATTTGAATTTTATGATTTTGTTAATAAAATAAAATTAGTATTAATAACGAATTTGTTTAATTTTAATTTGTTTAATATTATTAGTTAATTATGTATTTTATCAAATCAACTCTATAATTCAAATTAAATAATAAAATTAATATTATTATCTTTGAATACTAAAGTATATGTTTTTAATTAAATATTTATATTAAATTGAACTATAAATATCAAGTAATTAATAATTATTTTAGAAAATGTCATATCAACATTAATATGTATAAATATAATATTAATGTAATAATTATGAATATCGGCCTATGGGAAAATTTTCCCTTCATAGGTGACAAAAGGAATAGAAGCAGCCACCTTTGATATTTAAAAAATAAAAATAAAATAAGTTCCCAAATCCCCAAACATTCTTTAAAATTTAAAGGTTATCTTCTTCATATATTATCAAACACCAAACATCTTATCCACTAAGGGATCTCCGTCCACATCAAACATTCTCTTTTTCGTATAAAATAATAATAATAATAATAATAATAATAATAATAATAATTCAAATAGAATATGAAAAAATAAAAATAAAATGAAACGTATTTAAAACACTATATTTATTATATAAACTATTTGGTTGTTCCATGTTAAATAAGAGAATATTAGATGATTGAGTCTTTAATTCGATTGGTATCAGTATAATTGTCAATGAATGAGGACGTGGGTTTAAGTGTACTGAAGCGCATTATCCTTCTATTTATAGGCCGAGAATGGACTATGAATACTTGTAGGCATTGTGTATTGAGTTTGACAAAAAGGATCAAGAGAGAAAAGAAAGTAATAAAGTAAAAAGGAAATTATTTGATATATCGTTTATAGAGTTTTTAAGACCTTAATAAGTGAATTGAAGGTTTTACAAGTGTATTATAAGGTATAGTAAAAAATTAAAAAAATATATATAAGTAAATTGAACACGTATCATACTCTCAACCCGTTCGTGGAGTCTAGAAAACTTCAGGCGATATGTCAAATGATTACCCTAAAGTAGAATACTAAAAGTTTTTACATATTAATATTTATATAGTTAATTTAAGAGCAATTAAAATTGGATCAACTAAAAATTCTTAGGGTAAACTACACCATTAGTCACTAAACTACGGGTAAGTTTTCGTTTTGGTCACTTAACTAAAAACAATTACAAATTGGTCATTGAACTATTCAAAAGTTTTCATTTGAATCATCAGGTTATTAAAATCGATGCTATATAGTATTCTCTGCTCGCACTGACTGTAACAATCGAAAGCTCTCTTTCTCTTCAAACAACTATTTTTCTTTTATCTCTAACACTAATCATTAAATTAACTTAAATCTAAGATATGTTCTCTTACTCATCAATGGGTATTGATCTATTGTACCAATCGCCAAATCGTTACTTAAAACACACTAATAAAACTTTTAAAAAAAATTAACATCCCAATAACTGAAATAAAAACTTTTAAATAATATAATGATTTAAATAAAAATTTTCGAATAACTTAGCGACAACATCAAAACTTACGCATACTACCCGTTGAAAACCTCCTTTGCTGATAATAGAGGGACACGGTGTAAAGAAGATAAGAGAAACCCTCTTTAAGGAAACAACAAATACATATATACATTAATGTATTATTATGTGGACATTTAATGTGATTTGATTAGACTTTGTATTTATTTATTCTTATTTTTTTTGAATTTAATAATCTTCAACATATGTTTTAATTATAATTTATTTCTTATGCTTTTGGTACATTTCAAAACTTAATTTTAGTTTTATTTTGATAATTTAGTCATTTGATTTGAAGAAAACGTCTATTCGCTCTCCACGTATGTAATATTATATATTAATTTTATTATTATTTTAAAGATACCGTCTAATTCAATTTAATGGTAGTCATTTGACAATATTATCAACTGGACTTCGATTATTAAAATAAAAATTAAAATTTTGAAAGTTAAAGTAGGACTAAGTTTCAAATGACAAAGAGTACAAGGACTAAAAGCAAAATAAGACCATGTTATAAGCCGTACTTAAAATTTATATATTCGACCCACAAAAGATTTATCCTAAATTGGTAGAATTGCATTTGAAAACCTTCTAAAAACGCTGTAGTCTTTTATCCACGTCCACATTTTCCATTTAAACCAAATGAAAAATATGAGAACTGCAAAGTAACTTTCTTCTCTTTTCTTTCCCTAATAAAAGAATGGTTGAATTAATTATAGAAATTAATTACAGTACAGCAACAGCATTAACAGCTAAGTGTCGTCATCCTTACAGCTATGATTTAAATTAAGTTAATTTATTTTATATATTTTTAAAAAAATTCAGTGGTTTGCTTTACAAAACACGAAGTGGTGGGTGGAATCAATCAAAGTGTCTATTTTTGTCTCCCGACATTGAAACCCTTTTGCTTCACTCTCTTCAACCAAAAATCACTTTAGTTGCAAATTAATGGTAAAGTTTGGATAATATGAGCGAAACAAAATCACTTATTTTCATATAAATTAAATTATATATTGTATAAAAAATAAAGAGGTGTAAGTTTATGTTTTAGTTACTTTATTTTATAAAGTCCAAAAATATTATTGAATTATTCGATTATTTAAGTCGTTGAATTATTCGGATATTTTTTTAAAAAATTATTGGGTTGAGTTCCGTTAAAAAAAAAGTTTAGCTAGCGAGCTTTAAGCAACGATTCGACAATCCGTATATTGGATCAAGTCTTCATCAACGAGTAGAAGAATATATCTTAGACCAAAGTGATTTGACGATCAATGTCGAAGATCGGATAAGAAATCTATTTAGATTTTGATTCACAAATTTGTGATGTTCAAAACTGTTTCATGAAAAAAATAATCTGTGGAAGAAAATGGGAAGAAGAGCTTTCGATTGGTGTAAGGATAGAGAATGTCATATAACAATGATTTCAACAACCCATTGACTCAACTTTCAAGTGGTTTAGTAATTATTTTGTAACTTTTTGAAGTTAAAGTAGTCAAAACATAAACTTATTAATAATTTAGTAATTTTAGATAAATTTACCCAATATAAAATAAAAAAAGTAAATTTAAAAGATTGACTTAGGCTTCGATCAATAGATCTAATAATTTGACCAAAATCTTCTCAAAATGAAATATCGAATGATTTTCAGACTTGAATGAATAGATGGTACAATTCATACACATTTGCTACACAAGTTAATTTCAAAATTATAAAAATCCAAATAGTTTAACACTTTAATGAAAGAATGCAAGTAAAGTAGATTTGAAACTCCTCTATGGGTTAATATCTAGATTTGAGGTATTCATGGGTGGAATTGGGTTCGGGCTAGACTTATATGTAATAATAACACACATTATGTTTGTCTAAACCCAACCTAAAATATAAATCTAATATTTTATCAAAACCCGCTAATATTTGTAAATGATTAACACATGTCTATTTTAAATAAACTCATATTATTTTTGAAAAGTATTTATATTATTTTAATTTAATATTTAATAATTTATTTTTCTCATTTATTAAACAAGCAACTTTAACATTTTTTAATATGTTTATATTTTATTATTATACATTACCATAAATTTAATCTCGTGTTATAAATATTACAATATATGAAAATAACATAATATAACACACTATAATATATTACAAACTTCAAAAATAGACGGAGTCATGCTTGAGCTCAAAACCGATCCATATTTTAAATGGATTTAAATTTTTTGTTTAAACCCTCTCAAACCTAATATTTTTATCTAAACCTTCATAAATTTCGACCTAGCTTTCGGGTTTAAGCTAGCAACTTAATAATAACAACATGACTGTGTATAAAGAAGAGAATGGGGATATACATATCTAATTGATGATTATCCTAAAAGCTACAAAGAATATGTTTCGTATAATTCTCGAGCAAACCCATTGCGTGGTTCGCACGGAATTTTTCACTGTCCCGTTGTGCTCATGGTAGTAGCTATTTGCTCATTTTAAAGGATTTGAGACAATGGCTGTGGTAAACAGAGCCATCTCAGCATCTCCTTATAATGTTTGCAACATTTTGCCCAATGTTTTCTTTAGCTTGTTCCGATACTGGGACATCTCCGATGTACATACCGAAGAAAGCCCCTGGAATGGAAACCAAGGGTTAGGATCTCGAGCTTTTGCTGTTAAAATCATAGTTTATGGTATAGAACTAATCGACACGCTTCATAAGTGTAATGAAAGTTCTAACACAGACATTTACTTACTGCACAAATCCTTGCTTTGAACCACTCCAATGTGGTTACCTCCAACTGCACAAATATTTCTTTCACTATAAGGTGTATGTCTACGGTATAGAGCTAATCAACAAACTTCAAATTTGTACCTCACAAAGAAAAAGAAGATACGAATCGGATCACTTTTTAAAACTCATTTTGCATGGAACAGAAAACCAAAGATAGTAGTATGATTAAAAATGGCTGTTACTGTTGCAGAAGGGATACACAACGAGAGAGAACTTACTTTTGGTAACTAGTTGTCCTTCAGCTGTCCGCTGAAAGTCGATCACTGTTCCCTGCATATGCAACAGAGTTAAAGAGAGTTGCCGCTAGGTTAGATCATAATCATAGAAAGAGATACAGGGGTTACCGCAGGCAATGCGATATCTTGAGTGAATAAGGAGCCAAATGTACTTAGGCAATGATAATCGGTATCGGGATTAGTCTACGAGAAGTTAAGAACTTTGTCACAAGTCCAGCAGTTAATGAAGAAATTAACAAGAGCGGCAGGGGACCTGCTAACTTCGATCACTTACCTTTACTAACCGTGCACGAAGGGATTTTTCAAATTCACTGAAACATACACAATTAAGCCAGTTAATGAGAAAACCAAAATGCAGCCTACCCAAAAGAGCCAAGCACCTAATCAAGCGTATGACTCTCATCAGACGCAGTTTCAAAGGAATGGTTCAATCGGGACAATCAAGTTGACAAAATTTTCAAGGGTGTAATAGATGGGGAAAAAGAACTTACTCTCTTACTGCACTGGCTTTCATCCCATTGCAGTTAACCACTAGCCTAACAGTCATGCCAATGTCCTCTCTGCACACTCATATAAGAAAAGATTTGTAAGAAAATAGACAAGAAAAGGCATGAAAGTCTGCAAAAACAAGAACAGAAGATAGAAACTAAAGTCCATCCACTCATACCCGACTAGCATTTGGTGGTAAGTAAAATTTCTAAATAAATTGCTAGCAGCATGAAAATTCTCAAGTACCTAAGAAGATCCTGATAAAAGTCATTGTGTTTGTTCGGTTCATTCACAGGAATAGAAGCATACTTTGGTCCCAGTTTCTGGCATACGGAGAATGGATGAATATCTATAAGGGGAAGAAGAAAAATCAAGCATGAGTAAATGAAGCATTAGGAAAACCACATTACTAATAACAATAAGGTAAGAGGAACGATGCAAAATCAACAAGTACTTACAAAAACCAAATGCATACACCTCTAGAGACTTGATTTTGATTATCGTTATGGCAATTGATCCGGTACCAACAAGCACCTGAGAGCATTAAACACTGTTACTGAAAAATAACCCCCGAACACCCCAACAATGTTAAAAAAAAGGTGGGATTATTTTGAAGTGACGGATGTTCCCTTTTCAAGTTTGGCCTAATAATGTTGTGTGTGTAAGCATATCGAACTACATCGTGAATATTCAAAACATAAATAAGCTGCTAAAGGAACAAAGGCGAACAGATAGAGGTGTATAAGCAGTGAGTGCACAATGTTTTACCTCAGAAGCTAAACTGGAATTAATCTGTCTATCGAATACGTTGTCCAATGTTGTTGGGAACTCAATGCCGGTTCGGGGCTCAACAGCATGTTGTGTCCAATTTGAATCTAGAAAAGATGGACTACCATATCCTTGATGTCCAACTTCACAAGCCCTTCGATCCTTGTGTTCTTGCATTTCAACATCCGTGTTTTCCCGAGGAACAGGTAGTACCTTTGAACATCTGATCACAATAAACCAAATGGTTTAATCATAGACAAACTCTGCGATTACACAACACGATCAGAAAGGTAAACGACTATGCTATATGGAAGTTAAAAGAACCTTACAAGTTATCAAATGGCGGTATAAGAGCAACAGATAATGAAAGCAGAGGAAACGAACGGAGCACTTCCGCTTCTCCGAAGAAGTGTAATGATACATGTGTGGTGGCAGATCGACCTTTCGATTCGCAAGCGAAATGAAATCCCATAAGGTTATTCTTATAAGAAGCAATTTGCTTAACCTGAGCTGAAGATTTACAACTTCCAGATTTCAAACCATGTTGATTATTAGCCAATATATCCAAATTGGAAGTCGACATACTAGAGAACCAAAAAAGCAGTGAACCGGCGAACTTCGACACGCAACTAAAACCTTCTCGAAATGCAAGACTACCAGGTAAATACAAGTGTCTAGAATAGTACAAAGAGCCATCAACAAATGAACTAAAATGTGAAAACAAATGAGTTCCCAAACCATTAGATACAAAGGACTCCATTGGAAAAATACATGTAGATTCTCCATCTAAATCCATGAAAAACAACCAACTATTTCCCCAATTTCGAAAACAAAATGCCTAATTCAGAAACCCTTTTACCTTTTCCTGAACTAGGGAAATTGGGGGTTCCATTTTACCACCCAAATTGATATAATGTACCTACAAAGAAAATTTGATATTCAATTCATGATCCATATAAGTACAGAAAAACAGTAATTGATGAGAAGAACTGAAATGATATTGAAAGTTATTCAGAAATTAATTGATCCTTGCAATTAACCATTGTTATCATTCGATGCAAAGGAAAAGCTAATTATTTCCTTCTTATAATTAAAACAAAACAAAAAGTAAAATAAAATATAGCCATGAAGATATAAAATAAAGCTAATCATCAAAAAACAAGCTTAACATTACATTAATAGAATGCGATAAAAACAATTAGAAAATAAAAATTTCATGAAAAAGATCAATTCAACTACAGAAACAAAGCAAACAAAAAACCCCCAGAAATTACGTGGAAAAAACTTGCACGTCGATATCAAGAGATTCGATATACAAAATGGAAGTTTGAGTTTTTTTTTTAATTATTATTACTATTAATAGATTCAGGGAAAATATTATGCTCTGAGACTCTGTAATGGACGATGGAGAAAGAACATGTTGAATGATTCAAAGCTACTTGAGGAACAAAATTGGAAAATTTAGTGGTTTGGAGAGGATTTTAGAATAATAAATGAATTTAGCTCTCGATGACCCTTCTTGTTTGGTTTTGAGAGCATTTTAGAAAATTTAAAACTACATAATTTATTTATATTTTGAGAGTATTTTAGAATAATAAATTATTTCACGTGTCGATTTAGATCCGTGATGTCTTAAGTTTTATATATTTATTTTTGTTTGTTTTTTCTATTGTTTAATAAATATTCAATTTTAGAAGCTTTTGTTTGCTCTTATAGCACGTTTTTTAGTCTTGTTTATGCATGTAATCTTAGTTTTACAAGTAATTTTAGGGATGATTTTGTTGTCATCCTCTTTAGTTTGGTGAATGGTTAATTTTTTTTGTCGATTTTTACTCGCCGCTTTGGACCAGCCGGGGTTGATTTCCTTATTGTATTAAGTGCTTGCAATCACTCCAAATATAGAGTGCTTGAGTTGTGACAAAGCCAATTGTCAACATGTCTTAATGTTCTATTGATGTTGAGGCTAAAGCATTTGTTGGGTTGATAGAGTTCATCCTTCACCATTTACGACGAGTGTTTACTATTTTTTTTTTCTGAATTGTATGGTTTCATTGAATAAATTAATGAGTTTACCTTTTAAAAAAAAACTTTAGAGGTATTTATTTTAACAAAAAAAGTTATTAAATTCAAATTTCATTTATAAAATATTAAAATTATAAAAAAATTTTAAATTTTTATATAAAATTACACATTAAATCAAAGTTGATTTGTTCCTAAAAAATTAATGTAATATTAATAATAATAATATTATTATTTTGTATCTTACCGAATTCGTTAAATACCATTAAAAAATTGAATCATCTAAATTAAACTCAAAATTCAATTAAGTTTGTTTTGACTTTTGTTAATGTTTTGCTAATTTACTTATCAATTTTTGAGAAGGCCCAATTGCATATTTATTGGGCTTTAGCCCAATGGCTATTTTCTAATCAAGGGAGGGAGAAGTTTTGTCCTTAATTTTAGTCTCTCCAAAAAAAAAAAAAAATACAATTTCATTAATTCTTTCTAAAATTAATAATTTAATTTAAAATATTTTACCCTTTAGTCAAACTAGAAATTTTATAAATTTATCTTAACTCCCAATACTAAATTTTTAGTTGTCCTTGATTGTTAATTCTCTAACTTCGTCAAACTCAACTTTGTCACAACTTAATCCGCTACACTTATACTACTCCAAGTTTTCTTTTATTAAAACATTTATCGTAATCATATTTTATTAAAGTCGAGTTGGTATTGAGTTTAACTCAATATTTTATTCAAG
Organism: Gossypium raimondii; assembly: GCF_025698545.1. Taxonomy (NCBI): domain Eukaryota; kingdom Viridiplantae; phylum Streptophyta; class Magnoliopsida; order Malvales; family Malvaceae; genus Gossypium; species Gossypium raimondii. The sequence goes on from NC_068571.1 coordinate 51,697,374, forward strand.
TCAAGTTTTCTTTTATTAAAAAATAGTTTGAAACTCAAATTGACTTGATTTTTTGAATTTCAAGTTAATAGAATTTAGTTCTTGGTTTTTTGAATCAACTCGAATAAGTAATTTGATTTTTAAGTTTGAGTTGAGTTGAATTTTACAACTCAAATAATTTGAATAACTCGAACAAAAAATTAGTGTAAATACCCTTATGTCTTTATAAATTTTGAAAATGAACAAATTGGTCCCTTTCAAGAAAATTATAAAAAATCAAAATATTTATAACAAATTACAGAAAATAAAAAATATATTAAAATTTAATAAAATTCTAAAAATCATATAAAATTTAAAATTTAAATTCCAAAACGATAAATTTAAGGCCTTAAACAAACAAATTATCAAATTAAGTTTACGATGCAAAATATTGTTTTTTTTCCTCTTATTTTGCTTTCAAATAGTTTTTGGTCTCAATTTATGTGCTCTTGGTATTAATCATATTGTGAACAATAATTTAATTTGACCTGTTTTTCTTCTTCTAATTTTACTCGATTCGACTTTAATTTTATTTCACTTGATTTAATTAGAAAACTTCAAATTAAATTAAAATGATAATATAATACTCATCAACTCAATTAATTCTATAATCGAAAAGGACATCTTTAGAGTAGTATAATTTCATAACACTAATGCAAGTGTATTTGGTTTGCTATTTATTTAACCATTGATGTTTTTGAATGTTTATTAAATGCTTTAATTAGTTTTCAAAATAAGACAACATCCTTACGTTGAGGAAAACTAGTGAGATATTTGTTAAAACGTGCATGAAGTAAACCAAAAAACTTAGGGATCATATTTAAATATTATTTCATCTATTTATTAATAATTTAAAAAAACTTAAAATTGAAACTCCATATTTTAAAAAATTAAAAATTTCCATATTTTCTAAAATTCGTCAACCTATTTTAAAAAAATAAAAATATATGTTATGTAAAATACATTATCATTTTGATTTTGTCCCATAGTGTAGGGGAAAGAGGTCAAATAAGAAAAATATAATCACCAAAACACACAAGTGAGATATTGTAGGTCAAATTAGCAATAGTTTTGGGTAGGCAGGACAGCTTGTCTTGCTTGACATATAAGGAACAATGAACACTTTTTCTTATTTGTTCATTTAAGGTCTAATTATGCTCTCAGTCATTATATTTATTGTACATTTAAAATTTAGTCCCCTACTTTTAATTCCTCTTTAATAATTAAAGTATGATTGATAACTCCGTCAAAAGGATTTTGTTAAATTGGATTATATGGTATTCTTCAAAAAAGTTCACACCATCAATTTAAAGTCCTGCAATTCATGAAAGCTAAAAAAAGAAAAAAATCAAATTCTTTGAAATAGTGTTGAACCCTAGATTAGATATTTCCATATTGATCATGTATTTTTTTTAATTTTCAAAATGCCACATGAATTATTTTAATGAAGTTCCTTGCCATCATTATCAATTGGATTTCCATTATTAAATCAAAAGAATAGTGGAACTAAATTCTTGAAATTAAAAGTAAATGGACTAAATTTCAAATGTACAAAACATACAAGGATTGAGAAAAGAATTAGACCAAAATAAGCCTGCCAAGACAAAACATGACATACATTCATTTCTTGCCCATGCAGCAACAACAAGATCTCAATGATTAACACATGAAACATGTTCTTTGAATCTCTCCATTCACTGAATTTAGAAACTCAACAACCTTAGCTAACTACCTAACCATAATGTCTTTCGATCTTTGGGGAAAAATAATAATAAGAGAATATATATATATATATATATATATATATATATATATATAATTTAAAACGATAATGTGCCTTCAATCATGTCTACTGATATATCAAAACCAAAACGATATTAAAAATATTGTATGTAATTTAAAACGATAACAAAGAATGTTTTTTTTCTTTTGTAAGAAATAGATAACAAAGAGTATTTAGCTATGCAAAGTCTGTTATTAGTTTTCTGTTTTAAGAAAAGAAAGGGATGTGTAAGAAATAAGGCATGTCCTAAAATTTAGGGTTTTTAAAACGTGTCATGCAAAAATTTTGCTATAATAAATGTTTATCATACATAAGTGAGATACTTTTAATAAACACGTATAAATGTTTTTTTTTCACCTCAATCCTTAATCTAATGTTAAATATTAACCAATCATTAATCTTGTTGAATTAGGGAAGAGATAAGGAAAAGAAGGTGATGGTGCGAAAGATGTTGGTTCATCTACTTAGGCGGAGAGCTGAAAAAGTATTAAGGAGGTAGAGAATGAGGCTATATGTGTTGAGGATGACAGAGGAAGAGGGATAGTAAGAGCATCCAAGATTCGATCCTTTCTTCCTCATTCTTCGGCGTATTTATAGGTGTTGGGGGAAGGGGGGTTCTTTGTCCATTTATGCCACATCACCGACAATCTCGGAGTGAGGGTGAACATGTGATCGGCTAGGTGACAGGTAGCTCTGACATTCTCCTTGTTAAGATAGTACAAGGTTGTTATGCTTCAGTGGTGATCCCCAACAAGGAGAGTGTCAGAGTAGTGTCGCGCTTGATGACAATCAATATGTATCCACCTAGTTGACCACACATTCACCATCACCTCGAGATTGTCAGTGACATGGCATAAATGGATAAATAACCTCCTATAAATACCCTGAAGAACGAGGAAGAAGGGATCAAATCCTAGACTCTCTTACTAGCCCTCATCCTATGTCTTCCTTAGCATATAGTCTCATTTTCTACGTCTTTATACTTTTTCGGCTCTTCGCTTGATTAGGTGAACCGACCTTTTTTTATACCATCACCTTCTCCTTATTAACTCTTCCCTTGCTGCTACTTAGTATCAATAAGTCTCATGCTTAATATTAACCAATAGCAACAAATGTTTTTCTTTTTGTGGTTAAATCAAAATATCCTCCATGTTCGTCTTACGATCCATAGAGACTAATCATTTTAGAATTTGTGGTTATTTTTATAACAATGTCTCTTACAGATTTTTTATTAAACTAATATGAAACCACTAAAAAGAAAAGAAGAAAAAGTTTTAATAGAACATGTTAATGTGTTATTGTTTTCCTCTTTGGTAACATGCTTGGCTCTGAGGAATTATTTTGTTTATTAATATTAGCATTGATTTCAACATAATATTATGTTAAAATATGCCATTAATTTTGTACTTTTCAAAAATTTAGGCTTTAATCTTTGTACTTTTATTTCAGAATTTAGTGTTTTTATTTTTAAATTACAAAATTCAAGTTCAATCTGACGTGATGAATCTTGGCATTTGAATAAGCTCAACTAAAATTTTTAAAAATTTTGAGGGTTTTAGTGAGTTTTTCAAAAATGTTGGCGGTTTAATTAAGACTAAAAATTTTAGATGTTTTACGAAAATTTACAAAAATAAAATAAAATTGAAGAGCCTAATTGAAATTTTAAAATTTTTCAAAGGTTTAATAATAATTTTAAAAAATTAGGGGACTTGATGAAGATTCGCCTCTGCCAACTATTAGCACTATTAATTTTTTTGGTTAAATTTGTAAGTATGACATTTTGAAATAAAAAAATATTCACTTGGTGACATTGTAATTAATAAAATGACATTGAAATAACCTGAATTTAACAAAAAAATAATAGTGTTAACAGTTAGATCTGAATTTTAAAATTTAAAAATAGAAAGACTAAATTCATAAAAATAAAAATATATAAACTAAATTTTAAATTTTCAAAAAATACAAAACTTATAACGTATTTTAACCTTAATATTAATATTAACATTTATTTCAACACAATGTTTGCCATTCCAATAGGAAATTTTAGGGCTATAATTTTCACTGCATAAATTCAGATAACTTAATGTACAACTTTAAAAATTAAATTTTTATTTAAAAATTATATTATTAGTATAGCTTATCTAATATTTATTATTTATTTTAGGATTTGAGTTCCATTCTTTCTTCTAATTAAACTAATATTACTTGACTCCTAACATTAAATTTACTAAAATATTATTAATAAATATAATTCAATAGTTTCTAGTAAAAGTGAGTGTTAATCATGTAATAATTTTTAGGTAGTTGCTGGTCGGTCGATTTTTTCTTTTGACCTTTTTTTCAAAAATAAAATGAGAAAAACATGTTTTTTTTTTGGATTTAATATTAAGTAGAAAATATATAATATTAGTGTAACTTTTTACAAGTGGATTATTAAGATAACATGTGTTGAAAATATTAGTCTTTAAATTTGGTATTTTTTCTTGATCCTTTAATTTTTTATTCACATTAACTTTTGAATTTGACAATTTCTTTTAATTTGGTCCCTAAACTTAAATTCTTTTAAGGTTTGATGTGGAAGTCTAAAATATACCACGTCATCATCGAATTTTTTAATCTTTTATAATTTTATTGTATTTATTAGATTATATATATATATTTTAAGTTTTTAGAGATGACGTGGCATAATATTAATAATACATCATTGTTAATTTGGGTTTTTTTTATCAAACTAAACTCATTATTATTATAATCAAACAATGCCATTGATCATGAAATAATTTGCATTAATCAAAGTACTTAGCTAAATAAACAAGTTAGTCATGTCAAACATGTTTATTCAATAATTTTAATTTTATGTTTATCAACATGAACCCATTGATGCATGTCACAGGACCCTTTTATTGTATAAATTAAATTACATGATTTGTTTTAAAATTAATTAGGCGAATAATGAAATGGTCAAAATGTTCTAGAATTAATTTTGGAACAATTGTGTGATATAATCATATTCTTGGAATTTCTTGCCTGTCCGGTTGGTCACCATAATCCAATACGTTTTAGGCACCGATCAATTTATTTATTTATTCTTTATTGTTATTATTATTAAATGAAGAAATAAACACGAATAATTATATATATATATAATGGAATGAATAATCTCAATTATTGGAAAAATCTAATTATGATACATATTTATCTTAATTCAAATTTAAATTATTTTAAGTTTAGAATTTAGTGTTTTAGTAATTTTAGATTTGGGTAATTGGAGCCCGGTATTGAATACAATAATTCCAATTATTTCGGTCACTGGATCATTGTCTAAGGTGAAATTTTGTAACACGTTAGGACATCCCATTAGTAAGTCAATGTGGGCTAGTTCCCACGATTATGATATTATTGACCGATTTATGCGTATATATAAAAATCTTTCTCATTATCTTCAATTTTCTTGAGTTAAAAACTTTTGCTCGTAAACACAAAAGTACTGTATGTGCTTTTTTGAAAACATTAGGTTCGGAATTTTTGGATTATTTTTTCAAACTAATAATTCATAATAGGATTTGGAGAACTATACATTTAACTATGTAGTAAAAGTATTATAGAAGTCCTTGTATTGAGAGGTGGATTGTATTTTGTCCCTTTTCCTCATAAAATGGGCAAATTAGTCCTTATACGTTATATTAAATAGCAAATTGGCTCTTCTATTAAAATTTTCATCCATTTTAACTATTAAAAATTAGTCCCTGTATGTCAACATGAAGTATATACATATGGCATGCCACGTGTAATTGTTTGATTATTCTGTCAACCCTATTTTTAACAGTAGAAATGGATGAATTTTTTAACAAAAAAAACCCGGATGGATTTCAAGTTCAGAAACCTCCATCTTCACTAAAATTTGAGATTGATGAATAAGTTTTACCCAACAACATACACTTAGGAGTTTGTCTAATTACTTGCAGACAAAACCTGCATTTTTCTTTACAGTGCCACTTTTGACACCCAAAAGTGAAAAATGACGTTTTTTAACCTTCTTTTTCAATGTACCTGAGAATGATTTACAAAGCTTAAAATTAAAAGAGATGTATTATTTAATTGAGATTCATGCATACATTCTAAATTGCGGAAAACATTTTTGATTGAGGCCTAATTATTAAAATAAATAGAATTTTTCTTTTTAATTGAAGTTGAATGTCAAGAGGTATTCTGGTGCGGAAACATACGAAGACAGGCTTTGTATTCTGAATATATTTATATTTTAATTTTTCATATAAATTATAAACATCAAATCTTTAATGTTTATAATCCAAGATATGAAGTGGGAAAACATTTAATTCTGCCTCCGATCCTCTACTCTTCCTACTTTTGATATATAGTCCTCGAATCTTTAATGAATTTAAATATGTTGGATTTTAATACTCAAAGGTATAATTATATTCAAATTTGATAGAACCCAATTGGACTTTAATTTATAAATCAAACAAGTAGAGGAATTAAAAATAGAGGGATTAAATTTTTAAAAGCATAAAGAGTACAGGGATGAAGACACAATTAGACCAAAGAAAAAGAAATGATTGGAGACTTTTATACGTGTAGGATATGAGAGTGGTAGGTAACTGAAAGAATCAATGGAAGTACTATAAAGAGTCCCATAAGCCTTCACCAAAGTCCTTAACACCCTGGAAAATTTTCCCTCATTTTCTTGGATAAAAGGGACTGTTTGTGTTTGTTTCCTGAGAAAAAAAGGAAAACCCAAAATTTTCTCTTTTGTTTTAAAGTAGAAAATGACCGTGAAGAAGAAGATCACATGGAAATCACTAATGCCAAGCTGTTACAAAAGCAAAGACTCATCAGATTCGGGGGAAAACAGATTGAAATTGAAACCATGCCAGTTCCAAAGAATATCACTATCAGATGTGAGTGATCCAAGTTCACCAATCTGTGTTAATGATCTTTCAACATCACTCTTTGGTTCAAATCTTTATGTCTTCACATTAGCCGAGTTAAGGCTAATAACCCACAATTTTGCACGGTGTAACTTGCTTGGTGAAGGAGGGTTCGGACCAGTGTACAAAGGGTTTGTTGATGATAAGCTTAGACCTGGTTTAAAGGCTCAACCTGTAGCTGTTAAAACACTTGATTTGGATGGCTTGCAAGGTCATAGAGAATGGCTGGTTAGTTTTTGGCCTCTTAGTCTTATTGGTCTCCATTTATGGTTTTATTATGTGCTGAAAATTTGTGTTTATTTGCAGGCTGAAATTATCTTCCTTGGACAACTTAGGCACCCTCATTTGGTTAAATTGATTGGTTATTGTTATGAAGACGTGAACCGGCTTCTCGTCTACGAGTATATGCCGAGAGGCAGCTTGGAGAATCAACTCTTTAGAAGTATGTAACCGTGATTATAAGTTCGTTCCATAACATGGAGGCTCATGTACTAGGAGTCAATTATATTTTGTCCTCTCTGCTAAAAGACAGTACAAGTGGATAGAAATTTTTAACAGGAAGGAGCAATTTTCTCTTTGATCTGAAGCACAGGGACTAATTTGCTCCTTTTTTAAATAGAGAGGGCAAAATGCAATTTGACTCTTAGTACAGGGGGTTATTTTATCGGCTATATGCATATTCTGATATATTTTTTTGGTTCAATTTGCAGGGTATTCAGCTACTTTGCCATGGTCAACTAGGATGAAAATTGCTTTAGGAGCAGCAAAGGGATTAGCTTTCCTGCATGAAGCTGATAAACCAGTGATATATAGGGATTTTAAATCATCAAACATTTTGTTAGATTCTGTAAGGACTTAAAAGTTTCAGTTCAATGTTCTTAATATTTTATTGAAGTGTTTGATGAAATTACTGAGAGAACAATGTTGGTTTCAGGATTATAATTGCAAGTTATCGGATTTCGGGTTAGCAAAAGACGGTCCAGAAGGGGGAGAAACGCACGTAACGACCCGAGTGATGGGCACGCAAGGATATGCTGCGCCGGAGTATATCATGACCGGTAAGCCGAATCAAATGTAATTGGTTGGAAAGTCAAAAACCATGTGATGTACCTAACCCAAAATTTCATATGCTATTTTCAGGCCACTTGACAACAATGAGTGATGTTTACAGCTTCGGGGTCGTTCTCTTGGAGCTATTAACAGGGAAACGATCGATGGATAACACCCGCCCGAGTCGAGAGCAGAGCCTTGTGGAATGGGCAAGGCCATTATTGAGGGACCCTAAGAGGCTTGACAGGGTAATAGACCCTAGGCTTGAGGGACAATATTCCAACAAAGGGGCTCAAAAAGTGGCTGCATTGGCTTACAAATGCTTGAGCCATTACCCCAAACCAAGGCCTACAATGGGGGATGTGGTCATAGTCTTGGAATCAGTGCAAGGGTTTGAAGATGAATTTGTGGGACCATTTGTGTATGTGGTGCCTAATGAAGCCGATGATAGCAACGAATTTCTCGCCAAGAAAGGGGAAAACGAACACGATTCGCCTCTTCGTGGTTGGAGAAATCGGATCAAGTTGCCGCCTTCTTCGGTAGCTAATGCCGAATCTCCATGTAGTATATGAGAATTTGAGGCATAATATAGTTGGTTGAAATTTACCTATACATATGGTTGTAAATATTGTCAAAGGAAAACAGCTAGAGGAAAAACACAAGTAGAAAAATTGAGTTGAAACAGCATCAACTTATCTAGTATTCTGAAAATAATAGCTGAAGAGGGTACTTTGAAACAAACCAAATGTTCTTTGGTAATCATTTTTCTAAGATTCCAGAGAATTCGAGTTAATTGTATCAAGCATCTTCAAAATTATCATCCAGATTTTAAATTGCTTAATAAATTTCAAATATTTTAATTGAATATTTGAAGTATCAATATTGTATCAATCACGTCCTTTTATTACTATACGTATCAATTTAGTCCTTGAAAATCTTTCGGATATATCATGACACTGGATAAAATTGTAAACACGTGTACCTATTGTATAAATCACTTGGATGTAACATATTGAAAAACAAAAAGAAGAAGACAATGTAATTAAAATTTAGAAGGTTATTTTTAGGCTTAATATGACATTTGATACTTGAATATGACACTTTTACCTAATTTGGTACTTGAACTTGACATTTTTTCTTAATTTGGTATGTAATCTTGACTTATTTTCACAATTTGGTATCTAATTTTCTTTGTGTGTGTGAGATTTGGTATCTGAACTTATACAAATTATTTCAATATATTAGCAATGTTATTTTTATGAGGTAGCAAAATAATCAATTTATGATCGACATGTGGTACATGATATGGTATTCCTTTTTTGTTTAAATGCTCAAGTACTTTTAGTTTAATGTATTTATTTCATTTTATTAATTTAACATAATGAAATTTGTATTTTAGGATTTTAAAACTCTTATTATATTAATTTGCTAAGTATATCTCAATTTTTCTCTAATACTGATGATATTTTTGTAGCATAACATGAATTTTTTAACGTCACTAGTGTTTTGAGTACTTTGTATTAACAAGTTTAGGTACCAAATTAGGAAAAAAATGTTAAGTTTAGGTACCAACTTGGACCAAAAATGATTTCAGTACCAAATTAGCCAAAAAAGTTTAGGTGCCAGATTAGAAAAAAATATCATGTTCAGGAACCAAATGTTATATAACCCTTTTTTTTAACATGTCAAATCCAAACCAGTAAGAAGTACGAACATGTTTGCAATTTAATTCATGTTTTTTAAATATGTTTCACGTAAATTTGAGTTGCCATTAGATGCCGAAGTTAATGATAAGACTGATAAAAGAATTTATTGATAAATATACTCAATTAAAATAATTTAAAATTGAAGTGATAGGACATTTAATACAACTAATAAAAAAGAAGAAGAAAAATCAAAACAACCTAACACGTAAATTTCATATTAATTGTTCATAGCTTGAGAATAGACAAAACCTAACCAATAATTTAAAATAATATAAGAGAGAAAATTTTCAGCAGTAGCATAGCAATAGTAAAGAAAATTGCAGTTACACTAAAAGAATATTAGAATTTTCAACAACCACTCACCCGCCCACCCTCTAAACTATTTCTTTTTTATTAATAAATTTTCACATTCTTTTTAAAAAATTATTATTCTGTTTATTATTAGTAGATCACTAAATAAATTTTCATTTTGGTCATTTAATTAAAAAAATGTTACAGTTTGGTCACTGAATTATTCGAATTTTTTTCTTTAAGTCATTAAGTCATGAAACAACTTTGAACGTCACAAATTTGCGAACCAAAATTCAAACATCTTTTCTCTCCGATCTCCGACACTGGCTATCAGATCGACTTAGATCTAAGGTATGTTTTTCTACTAGTCGATGGGTACTAATCCACCATACCGATCGTCGCTTGGATCTTTTTGGTAGAACTTTAAAAAAAAAAATTAACAACCTAGTAATTTAAATAAAAACTCTTGAATAGTTTAATGACCAAATTGTAACCTTTTTTAGTTAAGTGATCAAAACGGAAACTTACCCATAATTTAGTGACTATTGACGTAATTTACCCTAAAAAGTTCATAAATATATTTAAATATTATCATATCCATATATTAAAAAAAAAGAATAGAAAAAGAAACATACATCAATATCTTGATTTAAATTTGAATCTTATTGAAAAGTACTTAATTTTTAAAAATTATTTATTATTTTTGGAGGGCTGAAATTTGAAAATTGGTTGCCAAATTTTTGTTAACGAAGATGGAATTTGGACTTGACTAATGGAACTAATAATTTGATTTGTAGTAAGTTAGTGGGTCGTAATCATCATTTATCAATGATAATTAGTGATTAATTAACAATCAAATGATTGCTTCACAAATACAGTCTTAATCTACTTCTACACATGTTAAACTTAATAGACAAGCAAAACCCCATTTTTCTTCATTATGAGTTAATGTTTTTTCTTCTTCTTTTTCAAATCTGATTTTTTATTATATTTAAATCTGATTTATATATATAAAAAATCAGATCCAACCAATTCGTTTATATTTAATTTATTAAAAATTTTAAAACTTAGATTAAAAATTATTAAAATATATATTTTATATTCATTAATAATACTATAATTTTTTTAAAAGAAATTGGGTTTTAAGGGATTACAATTTTTAATAAAATTATCAAGTTTGGATGGAGATGGATTTGATCTAAATTCATTTATCTTGCTGTGAAAATTTTATCAAATTATATATTTTTAATTTTATTACTATTTTTAAATTTTAATTTGCAAGTTACAAAACTCTATAATACTTTATATCATTTTAATAGATTTTAATTAGATCTTCTTAATTTTTGGAAAATTTTCTAATATGTAATTTATTTAATCTTGTAAAATTAATATAATATAAATAATTATATAATACTAAATACTAAAAATAAACCCATATTTTAGACCAAGAAAAGCTTAAATAACCATATGTGATATTAATATTAAGGCATAAAATAAATTATACTCTTATTCTTTTTAAGTTGAATTCGCAATCCACGATAATTCATATTAATTATTTTTGAGTTTTTTATCTCGAATTTTGAATATATAATTTAAAATTATTTATTGATGTGACATATAAGACAAATAGTATCATACTAGTATGAAGTACACATAAACCATCATGTGGGCTGCCACACCAATATTGTTAAAAAATTAATGTTTTAATCAACATTTTCATTAAAAAACCTAATGACTAAATTTAACTTAAAAATATATATAAATTTCAAATTAACAAAAATATAAACGTACGTTGATACAAGAACTTCACCTCAAAATATGCCTGCAGCATGCTTCATGCAATTCTGGATTAACAATGGATGTCTACGTGTTTTAAGAAGGCTGACTTATGAAATAAATTTGTTGGCCATCTTCAATTTCATCACGTCATTGCAGCATCTAGTGTGGGTGGTCTTGGATTAAGACCAAAAAAAAAAAAAACTAAACAAATTCCTGTTGTATTTTATAAAGTTTAGGTGTTCAGTTTTATCCACCATGTCTTTGGATATTTTCATGCATGTTGTTTTGGTTCTTGAGGTGCACTTTTTAGTATTTTTTTTTGTAAATTTCACTTAAAGGTCATTAAATTATCAATAAATTTATATTTTAGTCATTTAATTTCAAAAAGTTACAAAATAGTCATTGAATTATTTAAAAGTTTACGTGTAAGTCTTTCGATTGTTAAATGAAAGCTCACTATTAGTTCAATGATCATTTTGTAATTTTTTAAAGTTGAATGAGCAAAATATAAATTTATTAATAATTTAGTAATATTAGGTGTAGTGTTTTTTTTTTGGTGATGGCAACATTGATGTGTCTCGCCCATGCCAAACTGTGGCTAATAATCTATGAGGAACTTGTTGGAAACTTTGATTACCTTATTCGAATAACAGTTAGGACGTGTTGTTTGGAACAATCAAAGTTTTTGGTGTTGGCATATTTGACATTTAATGGCTTATGTTTTAACATTAGCTAACAACAAATGATAAGAAAATTTCGTGGTAAATTAAAATATGATCATCATCCACTCGATTAGCCTTGAAGAGGAAGGAGAGGAATTTGAACTTGGTGGATACCCATCTTTATACTTATCTTTCAAAGGATTTGAAGTTGTTGGGGAATTTGTTTATAAAGGCTTTTATGTGATAAATACTCAGAGATAATTAATGGGACAAAATCAACTTATAAATGAGTGTTTCAAGCCTATCAAAATACTGTTGGTTGATCACTTGAAGAGGCTTATAAATAGGTTGTTTGTGCTACACTTGTAAATGAGTGTCTTTATCTTTTGTAGTTTGCTATGTTATTGGGTAATTTTGTGACACTTTTAGGTATTGTTTAAAGAGTTTTATTGAATGTAAAAGGAGATATTTGGGAGAGTAATTTGTAATAATCAGAGTCATTGTTTGGGCTGCAAAATATCCATTGGTGAAAGGGTAGATTTCCAAGTATGAGCCCACATTTTGTCTTTTGTGGACCTCATATCATGTACTAATGCTTTGTGAGCACTGAATAGTGAAAAATTGCATGTAGGGAATGCCATATGTAAAGTGTCTTGCCCTGTTGTGTCCTTTAAGGGACATGTACCCGCTATGTGCAGGAGTATATATGTCTTGCAGTAGAGCTCTTTAAAAAGCCTCACATTTCCAATTATCATGATCATCCATCATATCTCTAACAACTTAATGTAACTCAGTCTAAGACGGATTGACTACATAATTTTAAAAGTAACCTCCACACAAAAGAGCAATTGCTACAATCGATGCTCACACAAAATTCTTATGCACATTATATTTGTTCCTCAACACTTGTACCGTAAGAGCTTCAGTATTAGTAATAAGATCAAATCTTAATTTAATAAGAAGACTTGTTTTGATCTTTAAGGTGCCTCATGTCCATCCCCCATGCTTGATCAATTGGCAACATTTATCTCATTTCAGTATTAGTAATAAGATCAAATCTTAATTTAATAAGAAGACTTGCACTCTTTTTAATTTCATCACAAAATACCTATAAGAATCAAGGCAAATTGCATGAAGCAATTAGGTATAAGATAAGAGTGTCAGTTTAGCGAGTGTTATCTGGTTATTCTTAGATAGCATCCTTCCATCCCATTCATTAAGATGTTGAACTTTATCAATATAGAAATTATGTGTATCCTCCATGACCCTTTTATGAAAAAGAGGGATACTAATTCCAAGACTCTTTCAAACCTCAATCTACTGTTGATGCAAGATACAAAACTCATCAACCTTTATAGAAAAGATAATCTGTGTTTTTTTATCCTTTGTAATTGATCATCAACCATGATTTTAGAAATCAAAGGGTTTTTTAAATGAATACATCGCACCATCCTAGCAAAACGCCCAATATTGTAATCTATATTCATTACTTTTCCGATAGCACCTCCCACAGCTCTTGGGATACTTCTCTTGCACATTGCTCCCAAACCATAACTCCATTAAGATGATCGCCACAATTAGAACGTTAAATATTAGCCAAGCACCACCCATGGTCCCTCCGAAAGAACTTTAGTATAATCTTCCATGGATTGGGATTTGAGTAAATAATCGTTGTTTTCTAAGTCCATCAAATGCCATTTGGCTAACGTCTTTCGTATGGTTTATATAGTTATCATAAGAATGCTAAAGTTGGTCCTCCTACCGAACAATTTAATGATCACAACTTATGCGATACTCTGCTCAATTAGATGATGAATATGATTCAAAATTTTGATAGAAGTAATTCCATCAATGTAACCATTAATGGACATCTCCATCTAGTGGATTGAGATTCTCTTCCTCCATTCCTTCATCGACCAAATAAGGGATTCCGAGTGACTATAACAACTTATCTTTGAAGGATCTGCATTCCATCACTTGTGAATCCATGTTTACATCACCCATGGTCGACAACTCTTTTTTTCGATGCTAGACTTTTCTTATTTCCCTTCCACCACCATCACTAGGCGGAATAGATAGCTTTCCAGTAAGATCATTAACAATCATGATTGTTTGAACCAGTTGGTCAAATCTGTTAGATCAGGAATTGGTCCGAAGGGATGCATCAAACCAGCACGGACTGGTTGAACAGTTCTTTTATGACTTTTTAAAATGATTTATTTAATCAAACCGGTCAGATCAATGAATCGATGTCTTGATTGGTTGATCATTATTGACAATAGAGAATGAGAAAAAAAATTCTTTTATTAAAAATTTATAATATATTTTATTTTACCTTTTTCATGGATTATGTAATTTATATCTTACTCAAATTAAGTATTCGATATAAAAGCAAAACAAAAATAATATATTATATTATATTTCAAATATTTTTAAATTTAATATCTTTCTTGCAAAGTTTTGAAAATTTTAATTAGATCTTATTTAATTGAGCCTTGTAAAAATTTAATTAGATCCTCTGATTTTTTTTAAAAATTATTATTAATCTCCTTAAAATTTTAATTAAACCCCAAAACTAATCAATCTCTGCTTTAATTCTGTCAATTCTAAGTGACTGGGCATTAATAACTAACAGTTCAATTCCAGGTTGAATTATATCATCAAATCAAGCAGAGTATGAGCTAAATATATAAACCAAAAAAAAAAAAACAAACCAATTTCAAGAAAAACCCAGAATAATGCTTGAAACAATTACAGTGGTTTCCATATAAACACATACAATCATCAAATTCAATCCCTGAATTCCCAAACCCCGAAAACAACAAATAAAAAACTCAAATCATCAATCAATTTCCATCAAGCACAAGCACATGTGCTATTAACACCAGCAATTTCATCTTCATCCTCACTCCTCAACCACAAAAACCCAATCGTTAACCCCAACACGATCGCCAAAAACACGCCTCCGTTGAACGACATAACCGCCAGCATCAACAAATAACCCAAACCCGAATTCAACCCAAATAGTAACCCACCGGCGATCTTCTTCGCCGACCACTTACCTGCGGCTCGATTCGGCTGCGACAATAACGGTTCTCCCGCCGGCTTCCTAGATCGCCTTACACGGTACCTTACTTGCTCCAAATACTGGTAAAAAACGGAAGCCAAAACACAAGCGAGAAGAGTCAACGCGTAACTCGGCCATGAATCGGTCCGCCATGAGCTGAAGAGGAGAGTTACCTGCCGGCTCCAGTAAAAGGTCATATGCATCATTTTGATTGAATTGAATCTTTCTATTTACAGAGAATTAAAAAAAAATGGAACTTAATTGATGAAAGATGGAGAATTTAGGTTAAAAATAAATAAATAAAGGTTACAACTTTGAACGAACTGTACTGTACTATATTTTAAAGTTCGTTTGTGTAGTACAATATGTAGAAAATACGATCTTTTATGTTTGGAAAATGCCATTCACTTATGTTATATTTACAATTTTGCTTCCTTACTATTTTGGGACTCCTGAGGATATTATGGGCAAAACAGGAAAAAGAAAAGGTTGCTTCTTGGATTAATATTTAGTAAAAAGTGGGATATTTCAGAAAAGATCCTTAAATTGTGATTTGAGATTTTAAATTAATTTTAACTTTCAAATTATTTTAATTGAATTTGCAAAGTATTAGAATTATATTAATTAAGTCCTTCCTGCAGCTTGAGTGTTTAATACAAACTCCCTAACTTGGACTTAACATGGAGTCGAGCTATCTATGGGTTGGGTGGCTCACTTGGTCTAGTCGACCCGACTTAATTTGTATCAAACTTGAAACAAAATTTATCTTTCAAGTCAATCTGAAATTAAATTAAATAATTTTAAAATATTTTTTATTTAAAATTAATTATTAAAAGGTATAAATATTAATATAAAATATATATTTAAAATTTTATTAATTTTTAAACAATGGTATGGGCTTTTTGGCCGATTCGGCCAGTAATTTGTTTAGAAGTTTAGGATTAATTTAAAATTTAAGTTAAACTTGAAGGGGGTCTGACGAAATTGAGCATAAAAGTATTGAATTTCACAAAAATGTGGTGAGGCCAGCTGGATTAGAGTGTCGGAATTTGGATTAAACATTTCATGATTAATTGCAGGCACGAAACAAGAGAGTTGGATGAGAAATCGTAATCGCTGTCTCCTAATATAAATCGTAATTATTTGTGGTACATTAAAATTAATGTGTTGATATAAAATATCATAAAATAAAATTTAAATTAGCTTTTAATAAATATTACATATGTGAATTGAGTTTTAACGTAATTAGTATTAAATTTATTATTAGTATAGGAGCACTAAATTACATTTATTTTTTTATTTAAAGGTTGAGTAATTTTAAACTTACGACGTAAATAACTACAGTTTTAGGGGCCTCAACTGCTTGGAAGAGATTAGGTAAAACTTTGGTAAGCCTCTCCTCTTTTTGTGATGGAGTGGGCTTTTATAGAGAAGAGGGAGCTTTAATGTGTATCCCATTTAAACGATACCTTAGTACAATGGGGGAGCTAGGGAGGCCGATAGGAGTTTGATTTCTCTAAAATTTTTTTATTTAAACTTTCTATAATTTATAAAATTCTAATTTAATAAAAATATACAATTTAATTCTAGCTTAAAATTTTATTTATAAAATAACTAAAATGAGTTAAATGTAAAGCAGAAGACAATTATGTATTATGAGATGAACCGATTATGAAATACCTTATTTAATGTTGCTTTTGAAACAAATTTTTATTTATTTAACTTTTCTAATAAAAGAATAAGAAAGGTCAACATAAATATTTTGCTACTACAGTATTAGCAAAATAAGGTTTTACTCTTTTATATCAAACTTTTGGTGAATTCGGTTTATTGATTAAGGGCGTTCACCATATTTTTGTGCGGTAGTTTAAATGGGTGTGTTTGTGGTGGAGATATTGTTATTTTCACATATTACTCACTAAAAACATAATTAATAGATTAACGACGGTTATGTGTATCAATATTAAAATTTCAACTTTTGAAAAATATATGGAGTTAGTAATTAAATTTAACTAAATAGATTTAACCGAATCAAAATTAAAATTTCAAAATTTGAACACAGTGATTAAAATTGATTATAGTAAAACACAGAGACTAAATCTACAAAGTACAAAAACCTTAATTTTCTTTTCTATGAGATTTCTGAATGTGTTAGGATTGGATTAAATGCAAAATCAAAGTTAAATCGAATCCCTAAATAAGAGATAAATTCTAACAACATTATTTCTCAACTAAAACTTTTACCACTTCACTCCACAAACGTTACATCAATTACCCTTTTAACATATTATGTTCAACATTTACATCCCACTTGAGATGATCAATGACTCAGAAAGCACTAAAAAGAAAAACACTAAATTCATTTAGATGACTATGATAATGATTAGGTAGAAAGAAGAAGAAATACGTCTTAAATTAAATATCAATTATAGAAAATTAAATTATGTTATTAGGTCGTATATTTAGACAATTTAAAATTTATTCTCTAAATTTAAAAAAAGGTTAAAATTAAATCATCTTATTTTTTATTCAAAACTTTAATCCAATCATTAACATTGTTAGTATTTTTCGTCAAAATTATCAACTTGATATGATGATTAGATTACCCTCACATAACGTTGCATATGGTTGACGAAATTAAACATGTTGAAACAAATTTTTACAGAAATTACAAACAATGATAATGATTAGATTAAACTTTTTTTTAATTTGAAAAAATAAGAGAACTCAATTTTTAACCTTTTACCGTACATAGATCAAATCTCCATTTTTTAATTAGTAGAGTGACTAATAGCATATTTTAACCATTATAGAATTCCAACTTTCTTTTGCCGCATTTTTATCAAACATATTTTTCTCTTTTTTTCTCTAAATCGTTTGCATCTTCTTTTATGTTTTACCCAACGAAAGTGTCAACTTTCGGACTGGCTACCGTTTGTCTTTTTCTCCCACCCACCAATCTTCTCTTTCTTTCTTTCTTTCTTTTTTTTCCCTCATTCACTCCATGCGTTTTGTGTCTTTTAAATTTACAAATTTATTCTGTGGATATCTTTACTGTCTTCACAAGTTGTGATGGACAGATGACGGTATCTGTTGTCGTTGAAACTCCACTAGCCAACGACAATTTCTCTTGGAAAGTGAGTGGCTCTTCGTCGGATTCTTAATATGTTTCTTTTTTCTTTTTCTTTTTTGAGTATTTCAGAATAATAAATGATTTCACGAGTCGGTTTGGACCTATCTTGTTTTTAAGTTTTATATGTTTTGTTTTTCATTATCTAATAAGTATTCATTTTTAGAAGTTTTTGTCTACTATTGTAGCACGTTTTTTAGTCTTGCTTATGCATGTAGTCTTGCTTTTGCAAGTGATTTTAGGGATGGTTTTGTCGTTGTCCTCTCCAATTTGGCAGATACTCAATTCTTTTGCCGATTTTTGTCTGCCACTTTAGACCATCCAAGGTTGGTTTCCTTATCGTATTAAGTTCTTGCAATCACTCAAAATATGTCGTGATTGAGTTGTGACAAAGCCAATTGTCAACATGCCATAGTTACTTATTATTTGAATAGAGAAAATATTGTATGAAATACAAATATTATTTCTTTCCAATAGTTTAATGCTACATCAATAATTTTATCCTGATTTTCAAGAATTTTATTTGGATTCGATTGTTTTTTAGGATGAAAATGTTGAAATTCAAGATAAATATACTGATGTAATATTAAACTATTGAAAAGATGAGGTGACATTCTGTTTCTTACAATCCGACCTTACTTGAATATATCCAGATCGGTTGAGTTTAATTTTTATTTATAAATTAAAAATCAACTATTAGAAAAATAAAGTTATATTTTTATTTAATTTAAAATTATTTTTATTTTTGTTATATAAAAGTAAAAATTTTATAGTTAAATGAATGAAAATGACTTCAGCAACTATATAAAATTATTTAAAAGAAATCGATTGAATTAAACAGATAAAATTCAATTTTAATTTATTTTTTTCCAAAACCAAACTATTCTCACTTCGATGAACAATGGTCCCATCTGGTTCTTTTTCCTTTAATTTTTATTTTCCAACGTTGTTTTCCAATTTGGTCCAACCATTTTTGTTCTCAAAATTTAGCCACGATGTTCATGTGTAAAATAAAGACAGAGGGACCAGAGACTGACCACATTGAACTATTGTCAATGCTATGTAAGGTCGCACTTGAGGTACAAATCTTCAATGCAAATCCTCAATTTTTATTTATAGACATGCAGTCCCCCTAGTGTGCAAAAATATCTAGATTTCCATAACTTTTTTATTTATTTAATATTATCTATTTGTTTACCTGAAATTTTTAAGTATATTGAAAGTATTTATCTACTTGTTTATATACTTTTGCTCCATATATCTAATTTGTTTATCTGAATTATTTTAAATGTTGTTTGTCAAGTAGTTAATTAGACCTTAAATAATGTCAGGTATTATCTCTTGGTGAGGGGTTTTGCACCTCGTACTCTGACGATAGCCAATGTGCCCTAAGAGGTCTGGTTCACAAAGTCTAAAGCATCTTGATCAGTGGAGATATAATCTACAAGACTTAGTGGAAAGGTATTAGTATAGTGCGTAAAATTAATTATGAAAGTCACCTACGTGCGAGGAAACTATAACCACCAACCTAAGGCACTTAAACCACATACTAGCAAGTATGTTACCACTTGGTACTAGGATTGCAGGTAAGTGCCCTATTACTATTACGCTCCATATTGACTCCTCTCCTATGACCTTTCCAAGTGTGTGGTTTAAGTGCCTCGAAGGAGAGGTGCATTATAAAGTGTAGAATTAATTATGGAGGCCACTTGTGTGTGGGGAGATTCAAACCACCAATATAAGACACTTAAAACCACATACTTGCAAATATGGTACCACTCGGTGGTAACATGGTTCTAGATAAGTAGCCTATATGTCTCAAGTTGGAGGTTCAAGTCCCTCACCCCCCTCCCCTTCCCATGGGCACAGGTCAAGCTATTTACATAGTTACTATTACATCTTATATTGACACATCTTCCTTGAGCTTTTGCAAGTCATATCTTTGCCAACCAATGCACTATTGTTTCTGTGAATAAGACCTTTTAAGGCATGTTGGCTCTCTGCAAAATTGAGAGACAATACCTTGACATTGTTGGGGTTTAATCTATCTGACAAAGATTATTTTAAAGTTTTCTTTCGAATGATTCAACCCCTATCAACAATAAACTTAACTTTTTGAGTGACAATGCACGTCGACAATGATTCAATCAAGGAAGTGGCAATATCTTTAAAGGAGGCGTCGTCTAGGATTTCCAGGTGAAAGGGAGAAGATGAAAAGAAAAAGAAAGAAAGAAAAAAGCAAAATTAAATAATAAAGAAATAAAAAATGAATTGAGAGCATTTCGTTAAATTTAACGATGGAATAACAAATTTGGTTATTTTCTTTAATGGTGGTGACCAAATTAACAAAAAAAAAATTTTGAACTGACCAAAATAGGAACCCGAACTTTTACTCTACAACTAATTGTGTCCTTCACATAAAACAAACATTTTACTTTAAATAAGAACTTAGGTACTAGATCGAATGAGTCACTACAAGAATGAAACAAAACTAAATCTTAGTAGAGTTAATATTTATAAAATTTTATGATTTTAGAAAAGAAATATTTTGTTCGGAGTTCAACTGTAAATGTAAAAATAATGATTTTCATGTCATTTTTAACCACATAAACCTTAATTTTATCAAAATTTAACATTATTTAATTATTTTTATAGTACATGTATTTTCACCAATCAAAAGATAAGGCTTATTTAAGTGTAGAGGACTTTTTTAAAAGTGGATTATTTTTAAGAATTAGATTTACGGTACACCCATTATGTGAGGGGAAAATTTGTACCAAATATATTTATTAAAATTCATATAAAAACTAATTGATGCTTTGGTTACAATGATAAAGTTAGTGTTTTTTATACATGGTGTTCGAGCTCAAATCTCATTATAATTAAATTTTAATTAATTTATTATGTAAAAAGACAAAATACCCTTATAAAAATATAATTTAATTTGTATATGAATATTTTAATAATTTTACAACTAAATCAGCGCTTGATATTACCTATAAAGCCAAATTAGTAAAAGACATAATATAAATATAGATAATATCTTCAGAGTAAATTTTTATGAAATATATTTATAAGGTATTATAATTAAAATTTTGTTTTTGTTTTACTAATTTCACAGCTAACTTTGGTGTCACTTAGTCCAATAAGAGCAAAACATCTATACTAGTATTTAAACTTTTATTAAGTTGGTATCACCTTTAAATAAGTCATAAACTCATTTATGAAATTACAATAACAAAAATTTCGTCTTTTAAATTGTAATTAATATTATTATGGCATTACTCTTTCGTTCATACTTTTATATCATTTTAAATAAAACAATTACAAATTTAAATATCGAACACGCATAATTAAAATACAAGTTCATTATTACTTGACGTAGGGTTAATAAGTTTTAAAGGAAAATATTTTAATACTTTCTTGCACCCACATTGTGAGTGTGATCAAATCTAGTAATAATAAATATAGATTAATGAGTAAATCAAATAATCTAAAAACTTTATAATAATATAAATCATTAAATCATCATTTTATAAAATTATGAAAACATGGAAATTAATTAATTTTGCATAGATTTTTATTGATTAGAAAGAAAACATTTAATGTAAAAAAATCTTTTAAATTTTATTCAATAATGATTATAAGTGTAATGGTAAATAACTTGCATATAAATATTCTTAAACACGTGTTTGATATTTGAATACATGATTTTTAGTTGTTTTCTTTAAAGATTATATAAAAATATAGGAAGACAAATGCGCCATCATATTAGTATTAGTTATCGCTTAAAAGAAATCATATATTAGTTTTTTCTAAATTGAGTTGATTCTCAATTAACCCCACGACACCAGCTCAATTAGGAGTTTTATACAATACTTAAACTGGTTATAATTGAGTTGAATCAATGTCTTCACAAATATTTCATGTTCATCAAGAAAACACATTTATTCCTCTTTTTTATTCATTTGGTATAATCAATGATTCACGAAGTTTGTAATTATCCTTCTCAATAGTGTCATATTCAATGTTCAAACTTAAATTTTCTTGAACGTGCAGCATGCCTCATCATTACATCCGATTCTTACTTTTATGCACAAAGGTGAATTTGAGTTGGACAAGTAGAGGCTACCTCTCTCAAAATGAATTTTTTTTAATTTAGTCTTTTTATAAATATTAAATTAATATATATTAAAACTACACTTTCGTTACTTTAAAAATAAAAAAATTATTTAATATTTTCAAAATTCATAAAATTATGAATTAATACGTAATAAACTTATAATTAAATTTAGATTTTTTTATAAGAACATTCATCCAACAAAGTAGTGAAGGGCTACCGATCAAACAGTTGTATACAACTAGAACACTAGTAAAAGGAAATTCCTTTTTTACGAAACTTTCAATGGTTTTCAAGTTCATCCTTTTATTTTCCATTTTCAGAATTTAATTTTATATTAAAATTAATAAATTAACAAAAATAACTGTTAAACAATTTATATTTAAATTAAAAAGTTTATGTATTTATTAATAACTTGATTAACTTTTTGATAAAATAAAAAGATGAAATTCTCAATTAAAACATGAAATATTTGAAGCAAATTTGTAATTAATTTGATCATAAATAAACCTAAAAGCATAACTAATTACTGTCTTTATTAGAAAATATTCCAAATGCTCAAAATAGATTGGATGATAAATATAGCATCATAAAACCTCATTCTCTTTTAAGTCCTAACTTCTTCATTCGACAGAGTTGAGAAACAGTTCTCGGATCGAGAAAACGACGTCGACGGCGATGACTTGTTCTTCCTCGGCGATTCCAAACTCCTCCGAAACAAATGTCTCATCGCAGAGATCAAATCCTCGGCGGGATTCGCCGGTGGACTCGACGATTTAAACTGCCCACAAAACTTCATGTGCCGATCCATTGCTTCGTTAGTCGTGATATCTTCCTCCGATCTAACCGTCTCGTCGTTAACGGCCTCCGAACAAAGCCCGCAAAGCCACCGCCCTTCGAATTTTTCTCTTACGCTAGCAATGTAAGCTTGCGTACACTCCTCCGTTAAACCGCAACAATCGCACTCCGCAAGCTTCACAATAACAACGGGCTCCGTTTTTTTACCTTCTTTCATAACCGATGCCGCCATTGGAGTCCACCTGCAAAACACCTTAAATTCAGCTCAAAATATTTCAAAAAAAAAAAAGAAGAAGAAAAGGAGCAGTTTATTTTTTTAATTTCTTTTCGAACCTAGATGAGGAACTTTGTTTATCTCTCTTTTTCCCACTCCCTTTCTTGGAATTTAACTTGATTTTCAGCAACAAGCATCAGAGGAAGAACAATGAATTTCATATACATCTCAGAGCCTAAATTGGCTCTCTTTTTTTCTCTTCTAAAAGCAAAATTTAAGTGAAAAGATGGAAGAAAAACACAGGTGTGAATCTCAATTGCATTTGATACTTATTTCTGCCTTTTTTTTTTTCTCTCTGATTTGTTTTCTATATGAAAGAAAATTCTGATTCATATCATATAAATAGAAGATTAGGAAGAATAGTCGAGAGAAAGAGATAAAGCCCCCAATCATTGGGCGATTGAAAGCCATTGGCTCTCCACGGCACCGTTTTTTTAACCCCACGGTCATTTTTGGTTAAATTTTTCGATAAATCCTTGTACTTTTTAAAACTTTGTATTTCAGTCCCTCTACTTTTTAGATTTCAAAATTCAGGTCCAATAATTAACCCTTAAATTTTTCTTTGTTAAATATATTGATGTGACATTTTAAAATAAATAAAAAAACCTCACTTGGTATCCATGTAACTAAAAAAAGACATAATGAACTAGAATTTAACAATATTGAGAGTTAGACCGAATTTTAAAATTTAAAAAGTAGAGGAACTAATTTCCAAAACATAAAAGTACAAAAGAACAAAATTCTAAATATTCAAGAGTAAAAAACTTATGGTATATTTTAATTTTTCTTTCTTTTGAAATTTTCTAATTCGTTATGATCATATTGAACTCCAATTAAATACAAATCGAATCAAATTAAACTCTTACACAACAACAAAATCTTCTAATGTTGATTTCATCGTTTACAATAATCAAACTTGAAACCTTATATAAGGGATACCGAGCTTCTTTATTATTTGACTCAACAAACATTGATTTTTATATTCACTAATGTAAAACTCTTTATGGTACTTTTCTTTAACCCCCCATGTTTTTTTTAACTCTCCGATGTTCAATAGCTACATTAAAGTCCAACTAAATTTAGAATCAAGTCGAATCAAACCTAGAAGTAAGCTCTCTCAACGATTTTTTTTGGGCAAACTACATCCTAAGTTACTAAATTTTAAAAAGTTACAAGATTGTCATTGAAGTACTAATAAAAAATTTTCATTGAAATTATTGAAATGTTCAAATTTTTTATTTAAGTTATTATGTTTTAAAGTTTTTTTAAAAAAAAGTTTGACTAACGAATTCTAAAAGACAATTTGAGTGGATCAGTACATAGTGATGAGTAAAAGAACATACATTAGATCCAAGTCGATCTGATAGTCATTGTCTGAGATTGAAGAAGAAAAGTGTTTGAATTTTGATTCATAGATTCGTGACTTTTAAAATTATTTTATAAAAAAATTGAATTGTAAAAGAGAGAAAAAAAAGAGCTTTCGGTTGATGCAAGTGATACTCGGTGACTTAAATAAAAACTTTCAAATAATTTAGTGATCAAAATATAAATTTATTAATAATTAAGTGACTTTTGGTATAATTTACCTTCTTTATTTGGGAGTATGAAACTAGTTTCCACAATGACTTAGACGTTACATCCAATATGATCATTGCTATCCCACGTGTGAAATTCTAATTGGTTAGGGTTATATAATGCGATGATTCTGTAGTAGGGGAATTTAGTGGAGAAATGCGGCCTGGATAAGGACAAAAGCTGCCAGCTGTCAAGACAATTACCGATCTCATATGTTGTCCAAACGGAAAATAGAAAAACGTGCTATGTACTTATTTAGCGTTTTATTTCTTTCCGCTATATTAACCCTCCCCACGACCTGTCAGAAGCGCGTGTCGTCTACTACTGTTTGGTTAAAAGAAGTAAAAGCATTGTCCACGTTCTTTTACGGTCTTACCATATAGTCAGTCCGAGGTGCAGCATAAAAATTAGAAATCCTATCCTGATTTGTGATAATTTAAAATATAGATATATATTTAAAAATAATATACAATAAATAATAAATTTATAATTTAAATTTAATTAATTATAATAACAAATGAAATATATATGTACGATATTAAAATAAAATATTAGATTAAATTGTGAGTATAACGAAATTTAATATATAAACACCTCATATTAACAATACTAAATGTACTGCAATTGTCTATTATGGTGTTATCATCAATCGTGAGTTGGTGTCGACTTGTGACACCAACTCAATTAACAACATTATTGATACATACAACTGATGGGTTCGAGTGGGTTCAATCACGCTTATTCGCATTTTATTCTCCTATTTAAAGATTAGAGAGGAATTATGAATAGTTTTAGGCATTGTATAAAAAAATTATTTTGTAACCATTAAAATAATATTAATTTTATGGGATTGATTTAATTAAATAGTGGGTAAATTACATTGAGGTCACCAAACTATTCAATTTTTCTTCATTTCTTTTTTTGTCGTGACCATTAAATGTCGATGGAAAAATAACGTGATTGTTTTTAAATTAACATAATAGCAATTTTAACACTAAATATTTATGCATTACGTCAATTAGTATTAATTCTAAAAACTCAACTCTAAATATTTACCCATTATGTAATTTGGTCTTTTTTTCCTTTCAATTTTGCTTTTCTTTGTGGCTCTTTCATTTAAATAGCTAAAACACAAATTTATCAACTAAATTTGGTCGAAAATATACCAAAATAGAAACAACAAAAATCTAAGATAATAATTTTCATATTTTCTCATTCTTTTAAAATTAACCCTCAATGTCACAATAAAATTAAAACTATAAAAAGAAGAACAAGACTAAATAACACAATGGGTAAATGTTGAGGTTAGTTTTTTAGAATCAAGACTAAATTGACACAATGTATAAATGTTGAAGGTTAAAGTTGTTATTATGCCAATTTTAAAAGCTACCAAGTTATCATCCCGTTATTTGGCTTTTGTTTATTTATTTATAAAATGAAGTGTTATGTTGATTTGAACTATTATAACTTGAAAATTTGAAATGTTACGTTTAATAAACAAAAACGATTTAATTTTTTTGTATTCTCCATTTCTGTTTTACGGTACATGTTTAAGATTTATGTTTGATTCTCTCAACAATGTCATTTCTAACGTTCAAATATGTGTCCTCTCTTTATTAGTGCAATGTGTCTTACCACATACACCCAACATTTTTCGGTAAAATGATTTAATTGTTTGAAGTTACAATAAATTGAATGTACATAATATATTATTTAAAAAGGCCATGTTATATTTTAAAATAATATCACATGCTCCTATAAAAATTAGGATAAACTATATTAGTAGTCACCCAACTATTAGTAAGTTTCTTGATCACCAGTTGCTTTTAAAACTGACATAATAATAAATTTAACCCTCAACATTTATACATCATGCCAATTTAGCATTGATTCTAAAATATTAACTCTCAACGTTTACACATTTTGTAATTTGATATCTTTTTTTTGTTGTTGTTTTGCTTTTCTTTGTGCCCCTTTACCTAAAAAGCTAAAAAATTATCAACTAAATTTGATAAAAAAAATATACCAAAAATGAAAACACCGAAAAATCTAATATCTTAATTTTCACCTTTTCTCATTCTTTTCTCTTGATACTTCGGTTCTCCACCGTTGGATTAAATACTAGAGACTGAGATGACTCAATCTCCTCCAATTCACTCTTTGGTGATTTGAAGTATAAGGAAAGAAATGTATTTGGAGATTATATAGTTTAATTATAAACATAATTTTTAAAAATATATATTTGTTTTTATTTCTAATTTACACATTGTGTATTGAATTATATTTTCATGTAAAAATACAATAAAATTAGGGAATTGTAAAAATCTAGGGCTAATTTAAAAAAAACTAAATTGACACAACGTAAACATTGAGGATTAAATTTATTATTATGCCAATTTTTTGTCATATTGTTCAATAATTGAGTGACCATTTTATAACATTTTATAGTTAGATAACCAAAAAAAAAACTACTGATTGTTAAGTAACTACCAATGTAGTTTACCTTCAAAATTAATAAATTTTTATAATGTGAAAACACATTTCCAGTAATTTTAAAAGATATAAAAAATGGGAATATAATTAGTTCTTATATAAGAAAGGAACATGTAAAACATTTGTAGCGGTACTTGAAGACGGCAGTGTGTGCTTAAAACAGGTTTGGTCCCTCACAAGAACGTACCGCCACAAAATCTGACATGCGCGTTCTACTGCTTTGCAAGTATTTTCTCCTTAATCACGCGCGCCACCTTTGATTGTTTAATAATAATTTACCGATAAGTATCAGATACAATGATGAAACAAATTGTATTATTGAGAGGAAATGTATATTTAAAACCGTGGAGATCACATTGTTTAGAGGATTAACCACAAATTATAAATATAAGTTGTAAAATAGATATGGAATATTAAAAAAAATAATGAAGAGACTAAATGTGACATCTCACACATGATTCGATCGTCGAGTCCAAATGTGTGATGTTACATTATGTTGTCAAAGCAACTCAAGTTACCATAACACAAATGCATTCAATTCAATCGTCAAAATAATTCATATACATGTATTTATACTAGAGGTGCTCATGGGCCGGGCAGCCCGGCCCGACGGCCCGCCCGAAATATGGGAGGGTTTGGGTAAAAATATAGGCCCGAAATATGGGCTTGGGCAAAAAAAGATGCCCGTTTAGAAAACGGGCCGGGCCTCGGGCACAACTTTTTTGACCCGGGTCCGGCCCGATATAATAAATATATTTATTTTTTTAATTTTAAAATACTTTTTTTAAATTTTTTTAATTTTAAAATATTTTTAAAATACTTTTTTAATTTTTAAAAATAATATTTTGGTATTTATTAAAAAATGGGCCGGGCCGAGCCCGGGCTTATGATTTTTTTCCCCGGCCCGGCCTATGAGCACCTCTATTTTATACATTCATTGATTTCATTTTATCAATTTATGGGGTTATAAGGGTTAATTTTAGAGTTAGGACTCAAATCCTAACTCAAAAGTCAAAAGTCAAATTTCAAATTTATGTTTGGAGACACTACATGTTGTATCTCAAGGCAAGGTCCTCATAGTCTCGAGACCAACCTCATATGTTTTCCTATTTTTGCTTCAATGTTTGAATGTCTTGAGATAAGGGGCTCCTGTCTCGAGTCCTGGAGCAGGACAAAATCTATTTAATCCGATGTTCTTTTGTCTTGAGACAAAGGCTACTTGTCACGAAACTATACAAAAATGTCTTGAGACCTTATGCTCTTGAATGTAAAGTTTAGATGAAATTTGTTCTAACGATCTCGAGGCATGTTTTTTCTGTCTCAACACTCAGTGATCAAATAGTCAAAATTTGTACCTCTAAATGTTCAATGCCTTAACCAAATGAACTTACACCTATCTAAAACTTACCACAAAACCTATTCATCCAATTAACCTATCTAAATGTGTTTAAACATTACCAAACCATATCCTTCAATAGATCATTACTAAACCAACCAATTTACACATTTGAACTCACATATTCAAGCATAATTAACTAGTAATCAAAAGTTAAAATTCAACCAACAAAACATTATAGGTCACTTACTAAAAGTGCCAAAAGCTAACTTAGACAATAAGCCAACCACCCTAGGTACATTATAAGACTTTAAATATATATATATATATATATATAAACATACAAAATATAGTAATGGCTTTGTGCCAAGTTGGAGAGTTGGATGGTTGAACATGAAATTTCTTTAAACTTTTATTCGAGACTAGTACATGAAAACAAATATGTCCGTGTACGCTGAGTAATGGTTACTCAGTGGTGCTAACATAACTCAAATTCAATTATAAACATAACAAAATTTTAATAACAAAAGTAACATAATAACTCAAGTTAATCAACTAATCATTTCACGTTAATATAAAAAATACGTATGTACCAATAGTGTATTTATCATTTCATATTATTCTCATAAATGCTTTACCCAACTTCTCGAAATAACTTCTGATGCACCCTCAAGGTATTTGCATCTAATTTAACATATCAAAATTATGTCTCATGTTAACATCAATATCTCATTTTGATTCAATAGATATTCAATATATCATTTTTTACATTATAATCCCAATTAAGCAAATCAGACATAAGAATGAACACTCGGATCAATCCACCATCATACCAAATACTCACCGAAGTGCTAATCAAGCACAAGGACATTGATCCCACCAACCACACCAGAATACGCTCGTACCTCTAGGGTATTTGAACTAGTGATACATTCTCAATCCCCAGGGTATTAGAGAACTTTCACAATATGTACGCGTATAGCGCTGAATCTTCCGCCTATCAATATAGACTCTATGGCATGCCAACTATATCTGTGACTCTATCTGACAACATTAACAGACAAACATCGTCATTATTAATCGTATAATAGCATCAAGCATATATAATTATATTCACTCAACCAATTGATCACAAATCATCCAATCAAGTATATGCATACCTGTCGAACATATTCTTATTGATAGTTAACCATTCCCGAACACAAAATTGGTTCAAACATATATATTTAATTATTTAATGAGTTTGAGTTATGAGAGCACAAATCAGAATATCTATTCTTCAACAACTTTGGATTTCCCTTTGTCCTGGGATGGTCTTGCGCCGTCTTTTCAAACACAAATCAACACATTATATACATGAATGCATTTTATTCAATTTAGTTATTATACACCCTAATATCTGAAATGCTCATTTTTCTCAATCTACCCATTCGAAATTAAATTTGACTTTATAAATATAGTACGGAGGCCTCCTATAATCATTATTTATTATCAAACCCCAAAGTTTTTATCTCTTATAATTTAATCCTTAGTAATACATAATTTATCAAATGATCTAAACTTAGTGTAACTTCCTATTTCATTTTTAACATGTTTTTCCATCACCTAGCTCAACATCATTCATGTAAGAACTAAAACTTTTAACCTAAAATTTCCTAAGATTTCCATCAATGAAACTTTACACCAAACCTCACTAATTCACCTAATTGAACCAATGGGTCCTCAAAATCTATCATGGGTCCTCAAAATCTATCATCTATGATCGAAATTCTATTAAAATTAAAAAGAAAAAACTTACAATTTTCTTTGATGGAGGTTTGACAATGGGAGAACTTGAGAGAAAATTTCCTCTCTCTTGTTTATTATTAAAAATTCATAAAATTATAAAACAATTTATTTTGTTTGGATTTGTAGATCAGTATCCCGATCAATTTTCAACTCAATTGATGGATGTAATCTTATCCTAAATTTTATTTAATATTTGAATCCCAACTCAAATCCCGTATGAATTCCACTATCTTCTGAAATTTCAAATAATATTATGTTATACTAATCTAAGAAAATAAACAAAATATATGTATGAACTCTTATGAACTTAAAAGAAATTATAATAAAAAATGTTCATAGAATTAAAATACATATGCTATAAAATTAAGAGTTAAAGTACAGATTTGCCTTCATATTACAGGTCAACATTGAAATTTGCCACTATATTTTATTTTCAATAATGTTTATCATTATATTTTGAAAATATAAATAAATCTATCATTCAACTCTTTACATTTTTAAAGCATTGATTTTATTAAATATTGTCACTAACTTTAAAATTTTTAATTAAAATTTACTACTTAATATTAATTTTGATAACTTGTTTCAAATATTTTACTTTAATAATTAACAATAATGTAACATAGTAAAACTTAATAAATTAAATTAGAATTTCTATTCAATGAAATAAAAACTTGAAAAATAAAAATACATATATCATAAAAATTAAGTTATTTTTTATAAAATAACCAGTTTTGTTTAATTTTAATAATATATTAATTAACTTATTACTGTTAAATATTAAACTATAAAAATATTATTAAACTCTGTCTTCAATTTATTTTAAATTAAAATTTAATGGCAAAAATTAATCAAAAATTTAACTTTTGTGGCAAAATTCAACCAAACAGAAAGCAACAGAATTCAATATAGAACTATAGTGATAAATTTATTACCAATCATAATGGACTATAGTAACACAGTGACAAACTTGCATATTAACCCTAAAATTAACGTTAGTAAATATATTAAGGCAAGTTGAATTTTACCTACACCTGCCCAAAACACCTTACCCTATAGGGTCGGGACAGATTGGAACTCGACAAGTTCGGGGTCTTATTTACCCTAATATCCTAACAAGTCTACCAGCTTTCACATTCAATATATGGAAAACGGTGTCGTATTATTCCGCGGTCGGCCTGAGTATTGATGCTGAGACTGAAGATTCAATCCTTTACCAGTAATGCTATATATGATGATATTTTAGGCTCTAATCAAGAGCTCATATACATTACTGTTATTATCCCCACTAACACGCTTTAACATTTCGAAGCTTCTACGACTTCCTAAGAAATCGATTCGTTTGAAAATCATGTTTCCACCGCATTCAACTGTCTCTTTGCTAGAGTACGATGCTCGAAGCCGGTCAGCATGCCTTGAGTCCGTGTGGATAGCAGCTTCTATTTCATGACTCGACATGTTCTCCTACAAAACAGCAGCAATGCAAGCAAAGAATTCAATCCATATGTCATGTTTGAACATGTTGCATTAACATCGATAACTCTAGTACCTGGTAAAAGGAATAGATATAATCCAAAACCTGCAGACACGTAAAGCCGTTATTGCTGAAATATGTTCGTGAAGAAGGACCCATCTCGGAAAACCGGTCAACTGGGAATAGTATGGTTAGAAAGTGGTTTTTGAATATCAACTCGTTTCTCTCACTGCAAACAAGTTGTGGAGCAGATAAATTGTAAGACAATGGCTAATTAAATTAAAACATAAAAACGAACAAAAATAGATGAGGCATCTCTATAGCAGAAACAACAAAGACCTTTCTGTAAGAGACCGGGTGGAGTTCGTAAATGAGGCCCTGGAATCCTGTCCATCACCATTTGCATCAAAGAATATGGATTGGTGCTCATTAACATCTTCAACACTACAAGAGTCGGTGAAAACTGAAGCAGTTGAAGTTGGCTCAGATATCGTCCAGCAAATTGAATCGAGAAGACTGCTCGGACTTATTGGACGAATTGGGGTTTGACAAGTCTGAAAAAGAAACAAATGTTCAAGGAAATGCAATAATAATAAATTATAATCATTCCGCTAAAGTAATCTTTAAAGAGAAATAACCGCATTAAGGTGAATACACACGATGGTGTTTGCACACATGCTTACGATGACATGGTAATAGTAAGCCTGATTTTTACAACTCGCGTTGCATGCATGCAGTAGGATAAGGACCCCTCCATAGCTTACATGATATAATATGAAATATAGGAACCATCGATTGTCAAAAAGGGATAAGTTAATCATAATCCATTTTGAGCTAGCCTGTTACTACCTTCTAGTTTGCCTCCACCTACTTAGAAGTCAATCAATCCGATAGCTAATATCATGTCGGGAGGGTGCTTTCTAATATGCATTTTGGTGAATAAGAAACCATGGTGTGGTCAACTCTCGAACCGTTCAATGTCTACCACCCAAATCCCAAGGTTCATCCAGTTAATTTCTTCCATGCAACAAATCTTACAATTAAGATGACTTACCATAGTCTGTTGGGTTTATATAGGGTACATATAATTCAAATATTAACTTTAACTAGAAAAACAGTGGTATCTAACACCCAAGTCAAATCACCGCAGTTCTTTCATCACAATTTAAGCCCACAATATTACAAAATCCAAGGGCATACGCATGATTAATCACTTACCTGCATTCGGCGACCACGACGATTTCTAACCCCGGTTTTGGCTGAATGAACAATCTGTTGCCTTTCTTCATAACTAGCATTGCTTCTGAAGCTCGGAGTATCTTGAGAGAAGTTACCCGCATTGTTTACCTATTAAAACTTGACATTAGCATATCTGTTCCGAGAAGCTAAAAAGGAGATCAACAGATAAGCATAACCTAACCAGAACCTAGTTAGCAGAAACCGGTGACTAGACACAGAGACAGAGAATTTGAAAGGTCAACACTCAATTGCTTAAGAAAAACTTCAGTTTCTGAACCAGTGCAAACATTAGCTTAAGAATCGGAGAAGTAATCTATATACATCATCAATTATTGCTAAATTATATTTGACGATTCATCTATACAAAACTGTTTCTAATGATTGGATCCATTCCCATTTTTCATATCTAATTATTCATCACAGGAAAGGAATAACATGGAAGCTTTGATATCATAGAAGCAAAAGATGTGAAATCTATATCCTTAAATGAGTTTTCAAGTGCCAATATCATAAGAATCAAAATATTCATCAGTACCTCTCCTTCAATGCCATTCTGAGAATTTTCAAGCACTGTTCCAATCTGCCTAGCCAAATCAGCAGACATGTGAACAAGTCTCTGCAGATACCTATCCTTAGCTGTTTTTAGGATCCACAACGGCTGAGACATTAAATGTCAAGTCAGTTTAAGCATAATGAAGCATTGATTATTCTTATAAGTTATGTATATTGCCAGTGATGACATCATGGGAAAACTGGGGCAAAATAATGATGACATTAGAATCAAACTCATTATGATGATGATGCACAAAATGAACTGTTTGCATGATGCAATGCAGAAGCACTCACCGTTACAATGTTGTTAGAGTGGCCGACATACCGATGGACAGAATTTCCTTCACACACTACATAACTAGCATTACAACCAACAAACCATCGATCTACAACCAGGGCACCTTCTTTAGATGCTGCCTCGAGAACCTATCAACATGTTAAATGTCTTGAGGAATTGCTAAAAGCAACATACAAGTCCAAACGTAACTAAAATAGTGAGTAATTTACTAGCGATGCATCGACATATAGAAGATGCAATGTATTCAAAACCGGCATTTCAAAGAGGAAAAATTAATTTTAATCAGGATATTTAAATGTTACCTTATTCCGTAGCTCATCTGAAATATCGGAATCTATATACAGGGTATGACCAGACAGCATTGAACTCAAACTATTTTTCGGGTCACTTCTAGAATATCTTACATGTGGTTTTTCAACCATGTCAATTTTCTTGGTATCATGAAAACTGGCAGGAAGACATGAACTTTCTGAAGCAGTAGACAAGAGCCGCTTCAACTCATCTACACGTGAGCCATTTTCACCAACACCCTTCACGGTGTAGAGTGATTCACTTAACCTAACTGAAAAAAATGGAAAAAAATGAATTTGATGAAATAAAATAAAATAAAATAAAAAGGCACTCAAACGGCCTTTACTTCCGGAAAGAACTCAACTTCCGCTTCCTGTAAAACTTAGGTGTAGATAGACAAAGAACTGCACCCTAGAATCAAAATAATAAAATTCAATGATAGAATTTGAAATTAAAATAAAAAAAAGGCATTTGGAGATTGCAATTAAGAGTTCAAAAACAGCCACTAAACAATAGCCAGACGATTCATAAATGACCATATCAGTAAAACATATATACAAGCTGCAATTTAGCTCAGTAGCTGGTAGCATAAGGTATTATCCTATTCAGTTTTCTAACTCTTATGTCTTATCTAAATTCTGAAACATATTTCTTGTAACAGTTTGAAAAGAGCATATCCCTAAATAGAAAACATATCATGACAGCAACATATACCATTCCTCTTGACACTATCCACAAACCATCCAAGTGTAACGATGAACAGGCCATTTCTTGATCCATGTTTTAGAGCATGCTCAAACTTACGTCCGTTTATGCTGTATCCAAGATTAAGGTCAACAGAACTATGGTACCAGTAGAAATAATACATAGACTGAGTGATAGGAAATGTTATCATCATCATCATAACATCCATCTGGAAATTACAATAGTATCATAAAATTTTAACCATATTGGTACCCTTTTCTTCGAGTAAATTCCACCTTTGAGTATCGCATTTCAACAAAAACCCGATGTAGGTCATTAAAATTTAATTTATATTCATAAGATAAATGGATTTTGTTAACAATACCAAATCTAATCACATTAACAGTTTTTATCCAAAAAAAAAATTTAATGACAAAGATGCATGGATGTTATGTAAACTACTCCGTCCGCTACAGTATCAGCAATTTAGAGATGCAAGTATAAAGATTTAAAATCCAATTCTAGCAAAACCAAAGAAATAGACACAGTAATATATATACATATATACTGTTGAGGGGATTGACTCCTTCAGGAGAAATCTTCTAAGTGTCGTCCACCAAACAGTGGAAAGATCCCCCAACAACCGAAGGTATTGTCCCAGTGAGGGTTTTGTCTCCGGTACACTGCCAAGAGCTAGCATGCCGTGAGCTATCCCCATGCTCAAGTAACTTCATAATTATTCACCCCTACTATACTGACACCTATCCCTTGAGCTTTGCAAGTCCACCAATCGAGGCACGGGCTCTGTAAACCAAGCCCTTCAGGGAGCCACTTACAGCACGCCGACACTCAGCAGAGTACAAGAGATAAAACCCCCACCGGGAGACAATACTTCAGTTGTTGGGCGACTGATCAACTGCTCGGCCGACGGCACCTTCTAAAACTTCTCCCCCGAAATAGTCCATCCCCTCAACATTTAAACACATACATACATATAACTTTTCAACCACATTCAGAAAACTATAGTTCCTTAGCCAAGTTTCAAAAGATGCCAAAATTTAAAATAATTTTCAAAAAAGCAATGATAATGAGAAAGGATATCTGAACCACCAGATGGGTACATTGAGGATGCAAGCTCGGACTATATTGACCACCTAATCTCTCAGTTGCTTCCATAACTTGTTTCCTTGCTTCTGAA
Organism: Gossypium raimondii; assembly: GCF_025698545.1. Taxonomy (NCBI): domain Eukaryota; kingdom Viridiplantae; phylum Streptophyta; class Magnoliopsida; order Malvales; family Malvaceae; genus Gossypium; species Gossypium raimondii. The sequence goes on from NC_068571.1 coordinate 51,733,929, forward strand.
AAAAAAACCAACAATAACAAACATTAATTTCTTTTTAAAAAAATAAAATTCTCAACACATGCAGAATTCAATCAAACTTCAAGTACCCAAATTCAAAATCATACGAGTTTAACAAAATTACCCAACCTTTAGATAAGCCAGTAACACAAATGACCAAACCAGAAAACGGACCGGTGGATCGAACCGTAACCGGTTCAGAGCCGAGTGAAGAAGCAACAGGGGAAAGGGGCATTGGTTCAAACGAAGGTGAGGACCCAATAAACAGCTTTGAACAACCTTTTCTGTTCACCACTTCCACCCTATTGTTGTTGAGACCACCCATGTTTTTCTTTCACTCATCTCGTATTTTCAGGCTCAGATTCAAACGTTATTTAAAAATATAAACAGAAAAAACCCAAAATAAGTGAATGAATTTTAAATGAACCCAAAGAAAGAAAACTTGAAATGATGAAGTCAAAAGAATCTGGAATGAGAAAAAAGAGGAATCAAATAAAAAAGGGTAGAGGAGAGTGTGGAGGGAAATGGGATTTTTAGAGATTGGAGACAAAATGAGTATTTTTATTAATTACTACTATTTTAATGTTAACTTAATGAAAAAAAAAGGTATGGAAAAAGAAAAGTGAATTGTTTTTGAAGGAAATTCGTTGTTTTTGTGCCCTGCTATAGAGTCACAGAGTACAGAGAGAAACTTTGGGTGGATTTTTTTTTTTTTTTTGATGGAGTGTTCTTTTGAACGCTCCATTAAAAAGCAGCCATTTTTTTGTCTATTTCTACTCCCAGTCCTTATATATTTCTTACATTTTAAATTTAGTCTTTTTATTATTAATTTTAAGAATTGAATTCCTTTATTCTTTTGAGGTCCAAGTAATAACACCAAAAAAGTCTTTCCAAAGGCCTTAGCCTCCAAAAAATGAATTATGCAATATTTTCATAATAAAAAATTTGTCCACGTGATCAATATTACACACATGAACTACCTAAATAGGCAAAAATAAAAATGAATTTAAGATTGTAAGGTTTTGATTTTGGAAACGGGATGTAAGATTCTGTAACATTATTTCAGAAGATAAGAGAAAATCGTTACCTTTATTTTGCTTACACGTTTCAAATTAACCATTAAGTTTTTTTTTTTTAAATTGACTCATAATCTATTTTAATTACTCTTTGATGGTAAAATCAATTCAACATCAATTATTAAATGGAAAGAGTTAAAAAAGTAAATTCCTAAAAGTAAAAATAGAACGATTTAAGAAAATAGGGACTAAAAACAGAATTCGTCCTTTTTTTTCTTTAAATCTCTTGGATCCATATTTCCTTCTCCAGAATGGGCTTGTTATTTCATTGAATTTACTAATGTACCATACCCAACCAAACCAAGGCTTAGGGGGGTTCCACTTCCTCCCATCTATGGTATTTGTTATTGTTGTGATGGTGAGTGGTGAACTTACTGAGTTTGTGAATATCATTATCACATTAATTTCAGCATACCTGTTCTTTTCACATGCAAATTTCCCTTCAAATATTGATTATTAAACGATACAGATTTCTGGCCACAGTTTAGATTAGGGTTGTTCATTGTCAATTTTAATTTAACTCCATTACTTGATTTTACATTAAAAAAACATTTGATTATGGGAAGGGATTTTTAAAATTTTGATTATTAGTTAATTCGTAATTTTTTTTTTGGGTATTATTGATATCTGTTTTATGGTTCATGTTCGAAGTTCATGATTGTTCATCTCAACAATATCGTTTCAAATGTTCGAACTTGCCTCTATTTTTTAGAGTACAATGTGTCTTATCACTATACCTAACACTTATCAGTAAAATTAATCAATTTAATAAAATTAATCAATTTTGATATTTAAATATTTACTTGATTTATTGGATATACCTAATCGAAAATTTCAAAATATTAAGGTCAAATTTGAATAGATAATTTTATATATCCTATCAAAATATCAAAAGAAACCAAAATCTAAAAGTAAAACATAACAAATATATTAGTAACTATCAGATATCAAATTTTAAATAAAATTAAATCTCACTCCTCTCACAAAAATTAGGTACAAATTAGGCCCTCGATTTTTGAAAATATCTTCAATTAAATCTCTTAAATTTTTGAAAAATCTCACTGCTCTCACAAAAATTTTCAATTTTCCAAAAGAAATTCATTAAACTCTAAAAAATTTAAAATTTTTATTTAAGTCCTCCAAAACTTAATCCAAAATCATATTTTTCTGCATTTATTGCAAGAGAGGCAGGAACTAGGGACACCTGTTTGTCTCTTCTTCTTCATCTTGTATACATGATTGCTTGTCTTTGCTTTTGCAATATTGGGTTTTGGGTTTACGTAATGTGAAAGTAACAAAACGGGGGAGGGGGTCATTTGGAGCTTCTACTTGTTCACAGTTACAAGTCATTTTCCATGGTCAAAAGTATTATTAAATCTGGGTTCTTATCATACTCTCATATATAAAATAAGAAGCATGCACCAAGCAACTACATCATCTACCAATAATTATATATATTTTAGCATTGTTGACTCTGTTTTCTGTAAAATTATACTTGTATTTGATACACCTATGCTCATACATTGTTTATGTAGTTTAAAAATTCTTTTATACTAACAACATCACAACATACACATAATAGTTAAGAATCGTATCCATCACTATGTCTTATTTTGATAATAAATCAGAACTTTTAATTTTAATGAAAATTATAACTCCTATAGGCAAAATTAATATATACTAACGGTATAAGTTAAAAATTCACTACGTCAAATTCGAATGATTACAATAGGAGTTCCAACTACATTTATTTATAGGTTGAAAAAACCTAATTATAATCAAAGTCAAGTATATTATGCTAATAAATGTTAAATATATTATTCTCATAAATACTAAATATTCTAGAAAGAAGATATATTTTGTTTAACTTGACTTGCAAGCAATTCTTAAAATTTGGATCACACAACTCTAACACATTTTATCAACCGTTTAACCCACTTATAAAGTCTAAAAATACATATTATATTTATATTTTTATAATACTTAAACCCAAATCCATACTCAAACTCAAACCAAAAATAAACCCAAAATACTAAAAATTTAAACCCTGCTTTCATATTTATATAGCTTTTGTTAATCGAATTTGCCTTTATTGTAATTAATAGTGTTTTTAATTTAATTTAATTTTATATAATCTTTAAAAATACATAAAATTTCGGTTAAATTGATTCTTCGTCTAAATCAATGCAGGAAAATCCACTCGGTGTAATTAATTTTATTTCAAATAGTTTAATTTCAGATTTAAAAATAAAATAAAATCGATAAAATTAATTTTTATTTTTAAATTTAATCAACCGATTACTTATATCAGACCAGACCACCCAGAAAATGCTGAAGCTGTCCAATTATTTAGTGCTTATGGAGTGATGTGGGCCAATGAACATAACTCGTGTCATATCTTCTTGTTTGAAGCTATATATTTCTCCAAACAAATAAAATATTTAGAGAAAAATAAAAAAAAATACATATTTTCAACACTTTCAGGATTAAGCAAAACTTGATTTAATTAAAAAATTGAATTTAATTGAATTATTTGATCTTTATGAATGACTCAAATAATAAACAGTGTAAAATATCTTTTAAGTTTCGACAATTTCAAAAAAAAGAAGTTTTAATTAAGTTAGAATGATGAAATAGAATTCCTCAACTCAATTAATACAATTTTTTCATTTTATTCGGTTCAATTCTATACAAGTAGAGACTAACTGGGACTAAGAAACCTCTTTAATAAAGGAAAATAATATTTTGAGCCCTCCAAAATTTCAAACAATCAATTTAAAGTTTCTTTAGCTTTTAATTAAATGAAAAAAATATCTATTTTAAAATTTTTAAAATTTAATAATTAAATTTAAGTTATATAAAATCTTAATTTTAATTCTAAAATTTTATAATTTTATCTCTAACCCCTTAAATAAAATCCTTAACTTTACCCCTATCCAATTATGTAGCCTTAATGTATGATGTTTGTGGCGAACTAGACCCCTAATATATTATGAAAGTTGTGTTGTTTAAGATAAGTCAAACGCCCAAGCATTTCGAGAGATCATCAAGTTAGTGGAAGGTTAAAAAAGACAAAGAAGGTGTCAATGGAGCTGTCATTTTCCGGTGAAATAAAAGAAACCTTCCCTGGCTGTGGTTGAATCTTTTGTTATAATCTCCTCTTTTTTATGTAGACTTTTAAATTTTAATACTACTTGTAGATTAGATAATAGTATGAATTTGATCTGTCTATGCTAGTGACCAAATGTCTACTACAGGTTGGTTCAAGGGCTGAGGAGATTCCACGTTTAGAATATTATTAGCAAGTTGAGTGATTAAGAGAGTCAGTTGACAAAGCTGGTTAAGTACTAAAGGAGGGGCTGGTTGAGATCTGAGCTCTGTTTCCACAAGTGTAAGCTGAGAAAGATATCACCCTTCTTGTAACTTTTGCAGTGCTCTGAAAATGTTTAACACGTCAAACTTACATATGGAAAACGTATTTTACATCCATTTCTGCTATTAAACACGGGCATAGCTGACAAAATAACCAAATAACGGCATGCAGTGTGCCACGTGTATCTCAGACTGACATACAATGACCAGTTTTAAATAGTAGGAATTGATGAAATTTTTAACAAAAGTATCAATTTGTTCTTTGATGTAATGTATAATGATTAAATTGTCCATTTTTTTAGCAGAAGGAGTAAAATTTAATTTACCTCTTAATACAAAAACCTCCATAATATTTTTACCGTGAAAAATCATATAATTTTGAGAAAAAGTAGATGAAAATGTTATAATCATTAGTATTTTATATGTATAACGTGGACCAAGACCTCCATCAACTGAGTTAAGGCCACGTTATTAATATTTATATGTTAATGTTTCATGGCAATTAGCTTCATGGAGACATTAAGAGCAAACATGTGTTTATAGTATCAATGCTCATTAAGCTTTCTGTGACAATAATTAAAGTTTTTTATTGGCATCTCAAAAATCAAAAATCAAAAATTAAAATTTGTTGTTGTTATCTTTTCTCTCAATTTATAATATGTACTAAAGAAACAGTTATAATTCATGTTTGTTATCTCTTCAATAAACTTGGAAATAACAAAATCAAGATAATCATGACAAGAATGGCATAATGTTATCTATAATTAAGAATCAACTTTGTAATGACAACCATGCCTCTTGCTCACTCCATTAACCCAACCTTGAGAAATAACTCCTTGATATAAGTTTCAGTGTTCCAACCTTCATGCAATTAAAACCCAAAATTAACTACGAACACAAATGCAATGGGTAAGTAAAGCCCAAACCCCTTCATATTAATCCAAAGAGTTAAAGCATCAATCGTCTTGAGACATACCTATAGGTTAAAGTATTTAAGAAGTCCCTGTATTATAGGGGCTAGATCAAATTAATCCCTTTATTTTTTTTCAATTGCAGTTCAATTCTAAATAAAATATTTAATTTACAGAACCATAAAAACTTTAAAAATATTAACTCTAAATAGTAAATGTTAATTCTATTTTAATTTAAACTTATTGGTTCTAGTTAATAATATAAAGACTAAATTAATCTATTTAATAATAAAAAAATTAATATAATCAAGTCTCTATAAAAAGACCTCTAAACTAAATTCACCTGTAGCTATAACATAGTCCCAAGTGATAATATGGCTCCAAGGAAGCTAAGGAGCAGTAGAGAGAAAACACTCTGTTTCATTGACAGAGCAAAAGTAATGGCAAATAATTACAGCCACCATAATTTTGTTAATAGTGTCCACAATGAACAAAATTTATATATGAACAAATCATTCTGCCAAATAAGCTACTCACTTTTAAGTTGAATGCCTTTTTTTTTTTTTAAGAGTTACAGATTATAATTAAACGAAAAATTGAAATAAGATACATCGGTAATAATCATTATATTCATACGGTACTAAACAACTAATTAAATTTAAACTTACAAACCAAAACATTTCTAGATAAATAAAGAAAGGGTAAACTATCAAAATAGTCACTTTTGTTTGTCTTAGGTTACATTTTAGTCACTTATGTTTGAAATGTTACGTTTTAGTCACTTACGTTATTGTGTTGTAACATTTTAGTCACTGAGTCGTTAATTGTCGACAATGGTGTAACGGTAAGTTGATGTGGCACGTTAAATCATCATTTCAAATGAAAATTTTAGGTTAAATTTTACAATTGGTCCCTATATTTTTTCATTTTCAACAATTTAAAAATTTTCTTTTATGTTCTTCTATTTTTTTTTTCATTCTCTTATGCTTCTCCCTCTATTTTCCTCCCTTCTTCATTTCTTTTAACATAGTTTTTATATGCTTTCCATTTGTAACTAGTCCACAAGCTCGCCTCACTCGAAAAAAATTAAATTGTTCAAAAAAATAAAACATAGAAAAACTACGTTGAAAGAAATGGAGAAGGGAGGAAAACAAAGGAGAAGCATAAGAGAATGGAAAAGAAAGAAAGTTAAAAAACATAAAAGAAAAAATTAAATTGCTCCAAGCGAAAAATATGGGGACCGATTGTATAAATTAACCTAGAATTTTGTTTGAAATGATGATTTAACGTACACATCAGTTATCGTTACACGTTAATGAAAACTAACGGCTCATTGACTAAAATGTTACAACGTGATAACATAAGTGACTAAAATGTAACATTTCAAATAAGTGACTAAAATGTAATCTGAGCCAAACAAAAGTGATTATTTTGGTAGTTTACCCATAAATAAATCAAAATAAAACAAAATCAAAATTTTAAGCCAAAATCTCATTGAGAAGTTGAATGCAAGCCATAGTAACAATTTTAGATTGCTGCAAAAATATTTAACAACAGCAAATTTGAATAAATTCTAAATCTCATAAACTACATATACTTTACCTTGAAGATTAACAAACTGATGAAACGCCATGTGAAAAACTACCTCAACTCCTTTCAAAGCTACTATAAGCCTACAACCAGAATTAAAAACAATTACAACAAGAATATTACTGATAAATAATATAGAAATAAATACGATTTTCGAAATAATCGGAGACCTCCGAGTATTTGAGCTTCGCGGCGAAGATCAGTAGAAATGTAGTGAGCACGACCGGACCTTAAACCTTCGCCGAGGACTCGGTTCTCCTCGTAGGATTCGAGATCAATGCTATAAATCAAATCAGCGATTCGAACAACAACCAAATGACGGCCGGCGGCGAAGCCTTTACCGCCCGTTACAACGCACCATTTCTCCTCTCCCGACGTTTTACCTAATCGCCGGCAACAACGACATAAAACGAATCGGAGACGAGCTAAGAAAAGAACAAGACTAGGAAGGATCGCGGAATCGGAGTTGATAAGAGTGAAGCTTAAGGGAATCTTTTAATGGTAAACTATTTTGTCTTTTATTTTACGAAGGAAAAGAGATTCAAAACTGGAGTGTTTTAATTGGAAAAATTTTAATTTTGATCCCTCTAGTTTTTATACTTCATCTTTTTCCTTTTATAACATTATTAGTTAATCTAATTAAAAATTTCAATTAAAATGCATACATAATTAAAAAAATTATTTTTAACGCATACAAAAAATCAGAATTATGAATTTAGAGAAAATAATCATCTTATTATTGATTATTTGAACTAACTAGTGAGACTATAAAAATAGATAACTAATGCGTATTAAATTAAATTATAAAGGACTAAGAGAGACCAAAATCAGAATTTAACCAATTATGAAGATGTCACGTATGATGCAACAAACGCTGACGATTGGTTTCAACGTGAGCAATGATTACATGCTTTGACTTCAAAATATTAATTTTTATTTTGTAACCTTATTAATTGCTACAATTTTTGTATGATTCGACGCGTGACTCGCGAGTGAGGTCAGTTCAGGTGGCGGTCTCCTTTTTCTCCTTTTGCTTTTTTTTCACTTACCCTCCTCTTCGCAAATTCCTTCCAATTTTTTCGATATTTTCATGATTAGATGAGTTATCAAATCGATTAAATTATAAATATTTTATTTAAATTATAAATCGATTAAATTATAAATATTTTATTTCATCAGTTTATTTATTTAAAGTAAATAAAATTATTAAAAATTAAAAAAATCAATTTTAACCATCTTGTATCAATTTATAAATTAATTGTTTTTTTTTCTCTTTTTAAATCAATATTTCAATAAAATTTCTGTATAAGATTTGATTCACGATTGTGGCACGTTCTTCATCTTCTACTACTACCGGATAATCGTTGATTTTTATTTTTTAAAAGGAAAAAGAAGAGGTTTTCGGTTACTAATTTTATTAGGGTTTGACTTTTGTTGATATTGGCCTTTTTGGGTTGGTTCCACATAAGTAGTGGGGCACTTAAAAAGACTATTAGATTTTCACATTAATTAATTAATTTATTTTAAAATTTCTAAATAATTTATTTAATTTGTATAGAATGAATTAAAATCGATTCAATCACAAATTTAATTTCGAATCAAGGAAATGAATAATATATAAATTTAAAAGGGCTTCTTTTCATTTATTACATAAGGTTAAGAAAAATGATTATTAGAAGTAAATATTTGATAATTTTTGTTCAATTTACATTACTAGGTTTTGTATTTTTTTGGATAAATCGGTAATAAATTGTGAAATAATTCAACTAATTAATTATATTTTTCATGATACATTGCAAGTTTTATAAAAAAATAATGAGTGAGCAAAGATAGCATAGCAGAACTTAACAAACATATCAATAAATCGTGTCGTAACTCGAAATTTCCAAAATTTTAATTTAGAAAATTAAATCAAAACTCTTAAGAAGTTATATTTAAGAATTATATTTTGACTTTTATAAATTTATTTATGGTAAATACTTTATGAACTTTTATCCTATCCGTTGACAAAAATATTATTATTGTTTTTATAAAATATTTAAATGCTAAAGTGGAAATAGAATTCTACCCTGATTTTTTCTTGAAAATAAAAATATATTATTATTTAATAAATACATCACCATCACGAAATTTTCAGTTTTTAGTTTTTAGTTTTAAAATATCAATTGTTTAAAACATTATCGTACAATTATTGATTTATTATCGAAAAAATTTTTATAAGTAACAAAAGACAAACAAGCCTATATATTTAAAAAATTATAAAGAGTCAAAACCTATCAAACCTGCAGTATATAACTGGGAAAAAATCAGTGATTCCGGCAGCTAAAATTCACCAAATTCCTGATTATCCAGCTAAATTTCTGTAGTTTTCCGATAAAAAGGGTGATTAAAAAACACTGATATTACACTTACAAAGTACTGTAATTCTGAAAATTTTGGTTTAGAAGTTCCAAAGAAACGATGAGTGCTGGGAAAAACCGTCGCCGACGTAGTTTTGATCATCGTCCATGTATTCATCAACCGGCGGCGGTGGAGGAGGAGGATAGAAATGATCGCCGGGTAAATGACCCAGCCCTGGATAAAACCCATAATCGGACGACATCCCTTCATTGGAATCCAACATGCTCAAAAACGAGGACCAATCCGTCCTCGTTTCATGGCTTTCTACTTGCGTCGCAACTCCACCGTCCGACACCGTAACCGACGAAGACGTCGTGTATTGTTCTACAGTCCGGTCCGTCATCGCATTGTTGTTATTAACCGACTCGTTGGCAAACCTAGACGCCACGGCTTGGATCTCATGTGGGCCAAGTGACGTTGCACCGGCTATATCCGGTGGGTTATCGGGGAAGTTAAACTTTGCTCCATTGCCACGTAAACAATACTGAGCGGCGTCGAATGCCCGAGCGGCTTTTTCCGGCGAGTCGTAAGAACCTAACCAAATACGTTCACGGCTGTTGGGAAGTCGGATTTCGGATACCCATTTCCCCCATTTCCTCTTCCTTACACCCTTGTACTTTGAACCATTACCGGTCGGGTCCGAGCCATGGTTCGTGGTTGCCTCAGTCTGTGTTGGCTTCACCATGTATTTTTTCTTTTTGGAGGGGGGTTAAACTGTTTAAAAGATCCCTGAGCTTTGTGAGTTGAGAAATGGATGGTGAGAGTGAGCTTGGGGATAATGAAAAATGGCGGCTCTGTGCGAGTTATATATAGGGATCGGAGATGGGGGGAGTTTTTTGTTGAAGGGGGGATTTAAGCGTGTTGAAGAGGAGTAAAGAGCGCGCCGATCCGTGGCAAGTTTTTGGAAGGCCAAAAATTATGAAGAAACGCGGTAGGGACCGTAAGCGAAAACCACGTGCATATATAATGCAGTGAGTTTATTTATCTGTCAATTGGAATAATTTCATTATACATCCTCAAACTTCAAAAAATTTTAATTGAGTCCTCAACTTATCAATCACATTCTCCTATCGGCTTAACGGTAAACTTACTTTGTAAATCTTTTAAATATATATATAAACTCATGCATTAGTATATACCAAAATTGTATAATTTAATTTTGGACCTTGCATTCGCTTGTGAACTTTTTTCATAACATTATTGTCATATAATCTTTTCATAGCAAAAATTAATGATGTCGTATTTTTTATATATTAATTGTTAAAAAATTTAAAACCGATAATTAAATAAAAAATTTACAAATGAATAAAAATATTTTAAGAAAACTTACTAATAATAATAATAATAATAATAATAGTCTAAGAGGAAGTGGGAAATGTAAGTTATCCGTGATGGGTCGGTCACCAGGAGATCCCCCCTCATGTGATAGAAATCAGGATGCTATTTGCAGTCTATTGGAAGGCGCGTGGGAGAGAAGTAAAAGAATAAAAAATATATATAATGATAAATTTAATTATGAATCTTTAAAAAAAAGTCAAATAATTTTTAATAAAAATACTAATTAAAATATTATTTTTACTCTGTTGTCAGTTTATGAGAACTTCTTACTTGCATGATACTATTTATTTTTTATGTCACATTAATAATTAATTTTAACCCTAATTTCTGTTGATTAAAATATTAAAATAATTTTCTTTAAATTATAACTTATATTTAAAAATATTATTATTTTTGTTTTTAACATTAAGACTCAAGTTCAACTGATCCTACAATATATTATCTCATGGTAAACATGGTAGAGAGATAAAATAATATTTGATTATTTTCCTATAAAATGCAAAAAAAAAAGTAAAAAATGATTCTAACACATATCAAGTAAAGGCCTTTCTTTTCTATATAAGTTAATGATATATAAAGGTTATATATGATACCATTATAGTATGAAAACAACATAAATAATTTTTAAGCAATATAAACAAGTCTTCACTCTTCACCATTAAATTATGATTCGTAGGTATAAACCACGAGAGAGATTTATCTGGTTTTAAATTTTAAAAAATTATTTGTCTTTTAGAATTTAAAATTTGTGTTTTATCAAATTATCTTAAAATGGACGGAAAAGTTAATATTTTTAACTTTGTTGATGTGACATACATGTGGATGACGCGTTAATAATTAATTATTTTAAATTTTTAAAAATTAAAAAATAAAAATATTTTTAAAATCATTAAAATTATTGAAAACATAAAATTAAAAATATTTTTAATTTTTAAAAATAATTAAATGATGATGTGTCATCCACGTAACAAACGTTGAGAATTTCACTCGTTTTGAGATGATTTAACAAAAATGTAAGTTTAAATATTAAAAATAAAAATTAAATAGAGAACTAAAATAATTTTTTATAAAATTGAAGGGTCAAAAGAATCATTATGTCGAAGACTTTCATTTGACATAATTCAACCGTCATGAATTAATTTGAGTAAATAAGACAACTAATTAATTTTCTGATTAAAATATAAAACTGGGTTTTCTTAAATTTTATAATATATACAGATTTTTAAAATTGAAAAAATAAAATCTGATTGTGATAATAATGGTCGAAACGCATCCTAAGAAGTGGGGTGGGGATTCTAAGGGTCTGTTTGATTGAAGGAATTGATTTTCCGGAAAATCATTTCCAACTTTTCCAGCGTTTGATTGGCGGAAAACATTTTTCATTTGGAAAATGAACTCCAAAACAAGGGAAAATGGGTTACATTTTAGGGAAAATGTCTTACCCTTTCAATTTTCGTAAGACATTTTCCTTGCTCTCCTCTCTATCGCCTCCTTCATTCCTTCCTTCATTTTCGAAGAAAATTGCTTACATTATCGATTTTCCAATAACTTGTTTTTTAATTATTCAATACTTGTTTTTTAACACAATTACAAATAATTTATTTGATATTAATTTTTTCAGTTTATAACGATTAATATTGTAGCTTAATAATTGAGTATTATTATAAATAAATCATTGCAATATATGTAAAATAATTTAAAATATAAAAATTTATTAATACATATCAATATATGTAAAAACAATTTTTTCGAAAAATATTTCAAGGAAATCTGCTAAACAGCCGAAAATATTTTACACAGATTCAATCAAACACCAGAAAATATTTTCCAGTAAACCATTTTACAGAAAAGTAAAACATTTTCCCGAAATCATTTTACGGAAAATATTTTACTGACAATCAAACAGACCCTAAAACTGAAAAAGAACATAATGGTCCCTGCCCCCTGAGTTCACATTATAAGTGTAGTCTTTATGGTCGTTGTCTAAGTTTGTACCGATTATAGTGAAAACCAAAAATGGGTAAATTGTACTACTAGTCACCTAGTTATTAGTATTTTTTTTATCACTAAATAATGAAAAGTTACAAAATGATTATCCATTTAGTTGACTTTTTCTTTTGTCATCCAACTATTTGAATTTTTCTTTTTCTGGTCACCCTCGTTAATGGAATTATAACAACTTTAACCCTTGAAATTTATACATTGTGTCAATTTAGTCTTGGTTTCAAAAAATCAACCTTCAACATTTACGCATTTTGTAATTTGGTGTTTTTGTCTTTTTGCAGTTCTACTTTTATTTGTGACATTAAAGGTTAATTTTAAAAAAAAATGAGAAAAGATGAAAATCATTAACTTGGATTTTTTAGTGTTTCCTTTTCTAGTATATTTCCAATCAAATTTAGTTGATAGATTTATTTATTTTTAACTTTTTAGCTGAAAGGGTTATAAAGAAAAGTAAAACTGAAAAAGAAAGACCACATTACATAATCTGTAAAACTAAATTGACACATTGTATAAATGTTAAGAGTTAAAGTTATTATTATACCAATTTTAAAAATGATTTTGTCATCTTCCCGTATGGCTAGTGACAAAAATTTTTTTTTTTTTTTTTTGCCTTGAAACAAAAACAGAAGGGAGTCAAATGAGGCATGTTGCCTTTGTTTTCATTAATGGAAATGGTGTTTTATTTATTTGAATAGTCTCACTTATTCTAGAATTACATAATTTCATTGACACAAGCAATGTCTCCATCTTTATTGTGTGTATTTACTTATAATAACAAGTTTTATTCTATTTTGATACTCATTTGACCCACTGGTCCCAATTTAGGGTTCAGCTAAACTAGGAATGTCCTACATGGCTGCAAAAAGTTTAGCAGTCAAAAAGGGGAACCAGTGTGCTACATTTAAATGGTATTGTACAGTTAAGTACAAATTTATATACTTTAGTTCTCAGATTGGTCCTTACAGTGGTACTTAAATTATTAAATACAAGCAATGTCATGTTTTTGTTCGTCCGTATTTTTTTGGGTAAATTAGAATAAAATTAATAGTTTATATACCACTTATGATAAAAAAAATCTTTAAGAATTTGAGTATAATTCAAGGAACAATTTATTAGTAAAGCTTTTATAAAATAAAAAGTAAATTGGGGGAGGATCGGGATTTGTGTTCCTAAACACATCTTTTAATAAGTAGTGCTAGTTTAACATTACTTTTCAAGAGTGACGCTCAAAAGGGTTCTTTAAAATGTTTGTTTAAAATTTAAATGTTTAGTATGAGTTAAATTACTATTTGGAGTCTAGACTTGACAACTTTTAAAAGTTAGGGTCTAAATTTTTTTGTCTAAGTTAAGCCTTGAACGTGAAAATGTTCTTAAATTGGGGTTTGAACTTTTTTATTATCCAAGTTAAGTCTTGAATTTAGCAGTTTTTACCACATTAGGGTTTGAACCCTTTTTATTATTATTATCTAAATTAGTATTTGAAAACTCTAAAGTTCAAGCCTCAATACGAGAATAATTGCTAAATTCAAGGCCTAAATGTTCAAAACTCAATGTAAGAACAATTGTCAAGTTTAGAACTTGACTTGAAAAAAAAACCAAGCTATAATATGAAAAGAATTGTTAAGTTAATATCTCAAATAGTGATTTAATCCGTACAATCTTGTTGTGGAATAATCTTGGAATTTTTTAAAATATATGAGAATGATTTTGAAATGCCTTGTGGAAGACAGATAGTTGACTAGTAATCCAAAAAGTGAAAAAAGTAAATTTGCTTGAAAGCGAATGAAAATGAAATATTGAAGAAAAAAGAAGGAACTGCGGTGGCTAGTTACGCGCTTGCAAAGTCAGACCAGGTACTCTTATTACTGTCTTTTAATGACAAAACAATGACCACGAATGGCTTGATTCAGTTTCCTCGGTGAAGTCGTGTCCTAATTTAATTAAGCACTGTGATTATTTCGAAACAACCAATTAACTTTTTTCCCTTAAGGTTTAAATTCATAATCTTATGTTTATAACCCTTTAATAAAAAACTTATTGGTAAGTGCTTCACATTTTACAACTCACATAATATTAATAGAAAGGGAAGGAAAGGAAATGCCAAACCGTCCAAAATAATTAGAATAATTGATTTTTTTTTGGTTAATGTATACTTTGTCACTGAATTTCGCCCATCATATTTAGTTGGTATTTTGAATTTAAAATTTGTCACATTTTGGATGATACAAAGCTGTTATAATGTGATGATATGGTACTTACAGTTAATAGTACGATGATTCGAAATTTTGACAGCCTTTTCCCATTTTGACATGCTTAACTTTTGATTAAATCTCATTAAAGAAGTAAACGTAGAGATATTCCATGACCAACATTTTAAAATAATTATCATTGTTTGCTCATGTAACTTGGAGGGGAAGGGAAAAGTTTAAAGTGTTAGAAGTTGCTTATTTTTATCTTTGTCTCTCCAAGTGATTTGAGGTTGTTGTAAAACCTGCTAATGGTGGGATTATTGAGATTATTTATCAGAGAATTTTGTGCAGATAATTTCAGCATTTAATTCAAGTGATAAAGCTTTATCTTGTGACAGAAGATTGTGCTATTCATGGCCTATATATTGGCAACTTAATGGCAATATTGGTGAACATTTTTTTAAATGTTTTTGGAGAGTTTTATTGAATGTATTGTAAGATATTTTGGAGAGAGTGATTTGTAATAATTTGGGTTTAATATTGGGATTATAAATTTATATTAGTGTAAGAGTAATTGAGTTTTAGCGATGGTTGATCCAAACAAATTGTAGAATAAAATCATTTTAAGAAAAACTCTGTCTAGAGTAGAATTATGTTAACAAATATTGTCTGTTATCTCTTCTTACTTTACATATTGCTTCTTTCTATCTTTAATTGTTTTTTTGTATGATTATGTCCCAAATTTTTGAACGGATGCAAATCGAAGCTTTTTATATATGAATTTATAGAAATATTATTTTAAATTCAAAATAAATATCAACAAATGAATATTCAAACAAACCAAGCTGCAATAGATTTTTCATTTTTCAAAGACACTATTAAGAGACATTTCAAGATTGAAAATACCATCGCTCTCTACACTGCAAATGTAGTGATTTGCCAAACTCTATTTTACGCGTTTGCAAAGTCAGACGGGTAATCTTTGAGTTTACTTTTAACAGTGTGTTTAGAATAGCTGTTACTGTACGTGGTTGGTTTGGTTTCCATGGTTTGAACATGTCCGAATTCAAGCAATGTCATTTTCTACAATTCCTAGAGCTAGGGGAGCTATTTCTCACCGCAAAAGCTTCACTTCCATTGTAAGAATTTACCCTTTTTTATTTTAATTTCTGATTTTCGATAATCACAGCAGATTTTGATTAAATTTGGATTTGAGTTGAATCAGATCCTTAAATGGTTACAAAATTCTACAAATGCTGATTTGTTTATCCAAAGATTTAAACTTGAGATATTACTTAAGGAATTACCATTCGATCCCACGAACGTTAACCCTTTTTAAATTGACATGATGTGTAGGGTTTTAAGACAATTGACCCAAAGTTGTATTATTACAGGGAGGTCCTATGTTTAATGGGTTAAAGCTTCTTTAGAAGATTCAATTCTCAAAGGAGATAAACAAGTTCTCTACTCAGCATAGCTACTTAATTTCATGCTCTCTTGTAAGGAACTTAATTTCATTTTGTTGAGCGGGATCGACTCTTTCGAAAGAAGTATTCGAAGTGTCATACTCAAGAATGCCGATTGGATCCCTCAACAATGGGAAGTATTGTTTCTTGGAAAGGGTTTCGTCTCCCACTCCGCAAAAAGCTGTGTACGGTTCACGGATTTGAATCCCACCAAGGGTGAGACACTCACGTGACCTCTTGGTGAGTGACCATATGCCCATGTACGGTTGAGGCACTCCCCTCCGTGAACCATACATGGCTCTTCGCAAAGTGGGAGACAAAACCCTCTTCCGGGGGCAAAACCTTCTGTTGTTGAGGGATCGGATCGGTGTCCTCGAAAACGATACTTCGAAGATTTTTCCTGGAGGAGTCTTCTCAACACATTTTCATTTTTTTATACAATTAAATCATCATATGCTTTTTGGGTCTAATTGTGATATTAATCCCTTTATTAAGCTGAAATTTAAAGTTTAATCCCTCAAATTTAATTTAGCATAATTTGATCTTTCTATACGATTATTAGTAGGTTCAAATAATAAAAATGTTATTAAAGTGATGGCATGGATTTTCAAGAATCTATAAATCAATTTAATGGTAACCGTTAACACTGTTATCAATTTAAATTTACTAAAAACATCGTGAAAAGTAATGAATCAAATTATGTCAAATTAGAAAGATTAAATCTTAAATTTCAATACAATAAAAGGACTAAAATTATAATTAGACCATTTTATTTGGTACATGAAATCTGTGACTAAGCTCATTATCTTAAAATTATGGTCTTGGCTAGGTCCAACCTGAGACACTAAAAACAGTGCAAGACACCAGTGCCAGGCAATTTGAATTGATGTGAGCACAGAGAGTCCTGAAACCAAGTTTGCTGATCTTGGTGCGGATTCCCTCTACACGGTATATTATTTTCCGCTCTTTTACCCAAATAGCCCAAAAAAATATTATATTTACAAAAATAACTCAAGTTTAAAAATAATCATCAAAATAACTTAAAATAAACAGTAAATACTCTTTTTTTGCACAAATGATTGTCTAATCATTGTGTCAGACTTAAAAAAATTATTTTTTTGGGTTTTGGCCTGTCAATGGCCGGAAACCATTTTTTTTAAAAATTATATAATACTGATATACGAAAAAGAAAAAAAAAGAAAAAAAATTTGGGTGTTGGCCTGTCAATGGCCGGCACCCAGTAAACAGTAAATTTTTTCCTTTTTTCGTGTCGAATCGATATAAAATACAAAAAATTTAAAAAAAATTTTTGGGTCTTTGGCACATCAATGGCGGCACCGATGAACGATGAATTTTTTCTTTTTTTCGTGTCAGAATCGGATATAAAAATACGAAAAAATAAAAAAATTGGTCTTTGGCTTTGTCAATGGCGGCACCGATGAAACGATAAAATTTTTTTCTTTTTTTTCGTGTAAGAATCAAATATAAAATACGAAAAAATAAAAAATTTTGGGTCTTGGCTTTGTCAATGGTCGGCACCCGATTACTGATAAAAAAAATCTTTTTTTTCGTGTAGAATCGAGATATAAAATACGAAAAAATAAAAAAATTTTATAGGACTTGGGGATTTTAATATATAAACTAAATTCTAAATTTACAAAAAAATATATAGGACTTGGGGGATTTTAATTTTGTAATAGTAAATAGGAGGAAATAGAAATTTTTTTTACTTTTTTTCATATTTTTATATCTAATTCTGACACGAAAAAAAAATTTACTGTTCACTGGGTGCCGGCCATTGATAGGCCAACACCCAAATTTTTTTTTTTTCCTATTTTATATCTGATTCTGACACGAAAAAAAAGAAAAAAAATTTACTGTTCACTGGGTGCCGCCAACGATAAACCGACCAAAAAAAATTTTTAAATTTTTTTCGTATTTTATATCGACTCGACACGAAAAAAAGAAAAAAATTTTTTTTCTTCGGGTGCGGCCATTAATGTGCCAAAGACCCAAATTGTTTTTTTCTTTTTCGTATATCAGTATTATATAATGTTTAAAAAAAAATAAATGGGTTTCAGCCATTGATAGGCCAAAACCCAAAAAAAAATTTTAAATTTGACACAATGATTAGGCAATTATTGGTACAAAAAAAGAGTGGATACTGTTCATTTTAAGTTATTTTAGTGATTATTTTTAAACTTGAGTTATTTTTGTAAATATAATATTTTTTTGAACTATTTAGGTAAAAGAGCCTATATTTTCTTTTTGAGACGACCATACACTTAATAAATTTAAAGTTTGAATCTCAACATTTACTAATAATATTTTTGAAATGAAATCATTTCAGGTGGAGATCATGATGGCATTAGAGGAACAATTCGGAGTTTCGCTCGAAGAAGGTGGTGCTGAGAACATCGTGACCGTCCAAGACGCCACGGGCTTGATCGAGAAAGTGAAGGTTGCTGCTGCATAGGTCACACTTAAAATACAAACCCCACAAAAATAAGAGTGATAAAATTTTTACAACAAGGTGGCATTTTTCATTTGGACAAGAGGGCAATTTGTTTGGTTGTAGGTGTGGGTCTTAAATTGTAGCCTCACTTGTCTCTTTGTTCTTTCAGTTAAAATAATAAAATAACCAGATGATTGTCAAAGTTTTAAGTTGTAAATATGTATATTATACTCCAATGGCTGCAATTGTTATACTTGTTTAGCACCACACCAAATATAGGGGAGAGTAAAAAATCGGTTTTTTTCGGTTTTGATTTAGTCAGTTGGGGCAGTTTTGTTAGTTTCGTCATCGGCTTAGATAATTTGGTTCTCCGAGTTTTTGAATTTCAGGCTCGAACAAATCGAAAAACTGACTTTACATTCTATTATTTTTTTAATAATTTAAAATATAATTATTTTTATAGTATATATAATAAATATATTAGTTTTTTAATTATTTAAAATTTGAGTTTATTTATTGAATTCGATCGATTTTATCAAAAAGAGTCTGTGTTTAAATCAATTAAATCGATTTTAAAAAACCAACTGGGTAAAGCGATTGCTTACCTGTGATCAAATGTCATCTTATATGGAAATGATATTAATAAAATCCTTTCCTTGGCCTTAAAAGGCTCAATCAAGTAACTTTCAATAAATCTATTTTAAGCTACTAGAATTTTTAGTCGAGTTAATAAATTTAATTTTAATATTTTGAATTAATCAAGTTGTTAAGTACAATTTAATTGAATGAATTTGTTTGAGTTGAATTAAAAATATATTAAAAGATTAAATTAAAATATTATTATTAATATGATTACATAAATTTGAGACATATCTTTTAAAACAAAATAAGACAAAAAGAAAGGAGATAATTAATATCATAATCTTGATTTAGTAATTTTAAAATTTTTATAAGTATTTTGATTTTTTAAAATATTATTATGAACTTTATGCCATTTGTTTTGGGTGGCCCAATTTATTTATTTTTTAAATTCATTTATTAAAATTTTACTAAGCGTGGAAAAAACAATTGATAAAGGAAAAAGAACACATATCTATAATATGCAAAACATGCTGCTTCATTAAAAACCTTACCAGAAAAAACTAGTGGGATAAAACTTTCATAACCATTGTGAGGACTTAGCGAAAAACTTTATTTCTCTTATTTCATTTTCGCAAAACTAATCATTGTACCCTCACTAGCTTTATACATTTAGATATTTGGACTACTAATCCAATAAATTTACGAATTTAATTTTAATTGAATTACATATTTCTATTTTGACCAATTTATTCCATATATATTTCTTGACAAATTTATTCAATATTTTAATTTTCTTTTATTAACTTACTAATAGAATTGCACAAAACCGTTGTCGATAACTTTTCATTATTGTGGTTTCATATTTCTCATATTGACATAACTAATTGATATCTCTTTATATATTCCTGAGTTTTAATAATCAAATAAGTATTGGGTCTCTTTAAGAGCATCTGGCTCTACTAGAGGTGATCATGGGCGGGCCGGACCATAACAAAATTTTAAGCCCATTTTATAGGCGTTCGACTCGACCCAAAAAATGAGTCTAAAATTTTACCCAAGCTTGACCCGAATAAAAAAATTAAAACTTGAGCCCACCCCAGCCGTAGTAAATTTTTTTATATGAAAATAAATTTTAACAATATAATACATCAAATACACTAAAAATATTAAAATAAGTCTTTCTCAACAAATTGAAAATATATTAAAAAGATTTTTATACTTAACACTAAGATAGGTGCAACTTAAGAAGCAAATGCTTCTAAAATAGTAGCATTATAATATTGAAATAATAGCAAAACAGTGGAAAAACAACAATACTTTTTTTTTTTTGCAAAATTGGTTTAGGTAAGCCCGGGCCAAAAAAAGCTTACTCAACGCTCATTTTTGCCCAAGTCCATTTTTCGGACCTATATTTTTTTCCAAACCCTCCCACTTTTTAGGCGGGCCTTTAAGTTGAGTCAGGTAGCTCAACTCATGATCATGTCTAGTCTCTATTATATGACCATCTAAATTTATTATTATATTTTACAAAAATTTTCATCATTGGAACCAATTCTTCCATGCTTCACAAATGCATTACTTTTATTTATTATAATAGATTGTCCTACTAGGACTTTAACACATCAGGTAGCATATAAAACTTGGTTATTCCTATAAGGTTAGTAAATACATTTGGCGGTTAATTTACAATAAAATGAATTATCTTTTAAACTTCTTATTCAAATTATTTTCTATAAGGATCTAGATAATGATAATTTACCTAAATAATTATCTCATCTAGCTATTATTTCTCTCCCGGTGTTGAAAAAACTATCAAATTAAAGTACAAATCATGTCATAATTGTATCTCCAGTCCTTTAAAAATCTAATAATACAAAAGATTCATTTAATAGCTCATTATTTAATTCAACCATAACCAAACATGACATTAACTCATAATATATCTTGGAATCTTTTTCATAGTATTGAAATTGTAAGAGCACATTTGAAGCACAAAATTTGAAAAATTTTTATTTAATAAAGTCTCATTAGTAATATTCTCCCACATAAATTTAATTAAGAATTTATCATAAATATTGTAGAGTTATGCTAACTCATAATTTTAAAGTCTTTCAATAGTGACCCTCCAAAGTCTATATTTATAGACATAAGAAATATAAATGAAATAAAACTCTACTTCTAAAGACTATTAGAATTTTAAAGTAAATCAAATTTATCTTAATTTTGACGAAGATTCACTTAATAATAAAATGTTCATAACATTATAAAAATAGTTATAAAATTAAAAAAAAATAGCAACAACCCAAAATAATTAAAATGTTTATAGTATATTCCATCAAATTTCTTTTACTTGATCTAACAACCCAAAATTCTTGGATTATTTTGCCATGGTGACAGGCTATTACGAGCCCCTTTGCTTTAAAATTGTGTAGGCCCGAACTTCTCAACCCGGCCTGGTTCAGGCCCTTTGGGTTCCAATTTCATAGACCCATTTTCATGTGTCTACAATGGCTGCCACCAGATCACTCTTCTAGAAAGTCCAAGAATGGGAAAAAAGGAAATTGGAAAGGTAAAGGGTCAAAGAAGCAAACGCAAAACAAACAATGGCTGATTTGTTTATAGGCGTTTCACAGTCGTCTCTTCTTCATCTTCAACCAAAGCTTGCAAGTTTTCAAAGGCTTACCGGTGGCCCAAGATTTGCCGTAGCTAGCAACCGTCAGCTTCATTTCAGACGGTTGACTGTAACTGGGGTCGTATCTTCTGATTCCAAAGCACCCACGACTGTTACCAGCACTGTGGGTTCTGAAAAAGGAGGAATAGACATCGAAGTAGACACAGGAAACGGCGGAGGAGATAAATTTGACGACAGAAGCGGCGGCGGCGGAGACGGTGGGGATAACAGCGGCGGCGGAGGCGATAGTGAGAGTAAAGGAGAAGGGGAGTTTTCGGACGACGGTGGTAAGAAAAAGATGGCTTTGTCTATGTCTCAGAAGTTGACCCTTGGATATGCTGCACTTGTTGGAGGTAAAAATTCTTCACCTTTTCTTTTGCCTTATGCTTTCAGTTCTTGGTTCTTAGTGCTGATATTTGATTGGATTTTTCAGGGTAATTTAGGCAGAAATTTGGATTGGAGTCCAGTCAAGGGAATAGGACATCACCTTGACTGCTGTATTAGGGGAATTTTTTTAAAAAAAATTGGGGGACTAATTAAAATTTTTAAATTTTTTGTGAGATTAATGAGAATTTTCAAAATTTGAGAGGCTTAATTAAAATTTTCTAAAAATTTGAAATGAAAATTTCCAAAAATTAGGGTCCCCAGGCCTCCATAACGGTCCGACTTAGTGTATGTTTGTGTGTGTGTGTATAACTCTTGTTTAGTGAACTGGACCGTGTAAGAATCCTTATTGTGTGTTTCCTAGTCCTCATCCAGTGTTCTACCGTTGCCATTGCCAATTCACCAAAGGGTAGTTACTGGTGGTTGAAGCCAGTCATAAGGTTTGTATGTTGGCTTGGTTTGGTTTTGCAATGAAAGGTGACACTTACTATCGATTCAAGGTGACCGTGGGGTCTGACATTATTGTCTGGGGTTGACCCTTTTGTTTTCTTTTGTTGCTTTGTTGTTCTTGCAATGTAAAGTACCCGGTCTTGTCTAGGGCTCTAAGCATTAGAACCCTTGTATTGCTTCAATGCAAGGCACAAAAATGTGCTAGCCTAAGTGAAGTAAAACGCAATTTGTATATGTGTGGGTTTTGCTGTGTCTATGGACTATACATATATATAGCATAAGATATATATATAATAAACATTAAAGTCTGTATCTATATCTACAAAGCATGTAATTTTTATTGGTCAATAGACATGATTTCCTTAGAGTTCAAGTGCTAAAGTGCAGGCATGCCTAGGTGCTCACCTTGACAACACTGATTGAAACTCTGATATCCTTTTGTATATCAGTCTTTGATAATTTGCTGTGGACTTTAGAATGCAGATATTTCTTTTTGGATGAGGGGTATTTCTTATTTTTGTTAATGTGTATATGTATAGTGGGTGGTGTTATGGGCTATGTGAAGAGTGGCAGCCAGAAATCACTTGCGGCAGGAGGATTGTCAGCTGCAGTGCTCTATTATGTTTATACTCAGCTTCCCACAAATCCAGTTTTTGCCTCATCCGTTGGGCTTGGTAAGTCACTCTCTTTTTATTTTCCCTGCTATTGGCATTTTTGTGTTGGGTGTTTATGTTGCTAAAGTTGATTAGTTTACATTTGAAATAATGAGGTTAGAAGAGATGAGGGTAAGATTGATTTTTGCTTTTGTGGAAAGGAAAGGGGAGAGAGTTCGGGTTTATTGGGAGAAGAAAGAAAGGGAGATACCTTCAAAGTTCAAGTTTACACATCAAGTGATGATTTTAGAAGAGATATGGTCTGCCAATTAGTGTTGAACTTGCTATAAATGTTGAATTCCAATTAGCCCTTTTGTTATTCTGTAGAGTGCCGATAAGAATAAATTTTCGGTTTGGGAAAGGAAAACGGGAGAGAGAGTGAGAGGAAGGGTTGGTATTCGGTTTTATTGGGGGTAAGAAACAGAAAGAGACATGCCTCTGAAGTTCTTTTCGCAATGCATACTAAGGTAGTAGTTAACTGAAAGTACCAACTACTACCTTGAGATAGCAGCTCAAATTCTAAAGGTGCTTCTAGTTGTTGACTTCGATAATCTTTTAAGTTTTCATTTGAATGTTAATTACCATAAATAGAGTTTAGCGTTTTATCTTCTCGTTTCATTTTTTGTTTTAGCTCCATAAATTTTAACCCTATTTCGCATTAATGATATCTGATTTGAAGGTATATCTGCTGCACTTTTGGGAGTGATGGGTTCCCGTTTCAAGAGGTCGGGAAAAGTCTTTCCCGCTGGGGTTGTATCACTCGTATCACTTGTGATGACAGGGGGCTACCTGCATGGCATCATGCGGAGTATGCACTAGTGAAATGCAGTGGTGATGGCAATGTTAATTGAATTACGAGCTTGTTATGTTTAGAGAACTTGGTGTTTAGGTATACAGCTATATTTAATGCTTTGCTATGTCAAACTTTTTAATTGTGAACCTTTTTAGACTATCGGCATCGAGTGATGTGTTTGGACAGAAGGTTACTTTTGTATCCAAATGCCTTTTCCTCTTTGTTTATGTGATGCGAATTATTGAGGATGAGGTTAGCCAATAAGAAATATTGTATGCGTTTTCGGTTTTGAAATTTTGAGACTTGGGAAAATCATGCTTAATATTATCTAAAGGTATTCCGGATCATGTCAACTGAAAAGTTAGTATTACAAGAATGCCTCATTTAGAAGAAGTTAGAACCCTTTAATCTTTGGTCATAGAATGCGACTTTGATCAGTCATAAAATCTCATTTTTTTCGTTATATCAGGAAATTAGGAAGCAAGAGGAGTATATCAGACTTGTTTGAAACTTTATGTACGATGTATGCTACTTTTTGAAACGTTTCTGGTTGTTTTAGTATAGGGAACGTAATTGCGTCGAGAAGGGGACAGAATCAAAGCATAGTGTCTATAAATAGGTATAACTGTTGAGTTTTATGACGGAGGGTTTGATGAAGTAAGCCGCGGTTTATCATTAACCATCTGGCATGTTTCTGTCTGTACCGTACCTTGACGCCAAAGAATGATGATAAAATGCATGCAAATTACCACTAAGCTATGTTACCGAAGTATTGGTTTTCAACATTTGTGACCAACACAGAGATGCAACTTTCGAAGATTTTCGTAACACATGAAAAAATTTAGAAAATATTAACCATAGTTGTATCGGGATACTCGCATTCGAGTTTGAGTAATTTAAAACCACCAAGCATCCATAGAAAAGAAATGTAATGTACAAAGTTGGAACACGTTACACACAAATTAGCAGTCTTTGCATACCCATAGATCAGAGAGAATCATACATACATAGCAAATGTTATTTGTCAGGCAGATCAGAGAGAGGGTGTCCATGTTTAGGAAACATCAAAACTGCTGCCCAAGAAGGCAATAGGGAAACAAGTGGACAGATCCTACCATGAGACCTGTTTAATTGTACACTTGCTATCCACACCTAACTCCAGTGGCAGATCAGATGTATTCCTCTGCACTTTGTAACTTACAATAACAGAGCTAGATTCAGTTTTTATCAAATATATATATATATATAAGGAATCCTATATGCTTAGCTTTACGCAACATGAGCTGGAGCTTTTGGTTGGATATCTTCTTGACGAATGGGTGATGCCTTGAAGCAGCCAGACTCTGGTGAAGTTGTGGCACTCACGTCAGCTTTGGCGCCATCAACCATTTTTGGTGTTGATGGACCAGGATATGGGTTCTTGTTCACCAGCCTACAAAAGGGAACAGACACATAACTACACTTACCATAGCTTAGGGGTATAAAGTAAACAGTAAAATGATGGAGTACGATCGGAGGAGTACCTGTCCCGCCGCTTCTCAAGAAAACGCTGAAGTGAGTGTCTCCTTGCAATTGGTAGTTCTGATCCAATTGATATTCACATAATCATGATGCCACATTATTAGCTTACATGCACCAAAAATGAAAATCATAGAATATTTTGCATTTGAACCTCGTAATTATTTGAATTACCAGCTTGCAGTTTGCTAAAAGATGTCCTGGGGAAAGGATACAATTGTGCCTGTGGCGAAGCCAAAGCAGTTGCAGTACTTTGAAGTGAAGGACACCTTGTAAGAGCAGGTGAAATGGTGGCATAATCGGTTGCAGCATTCTTCATGTCAACAGAGCCAACATCAGCAGCAGCCACAGCAGCAGCAATAAGCATAATTTCTTGAATCTGACAGACATGGATCGATGGTTAATTTTGGAATAAAATCTCATCCTACCAAAACATAGTAACATTCTAAAATGTTAAGTAAAGGCCAACCTTTTCAGCGGAAATTGCATCAAATACAGAAACTTTTCCGCCATAGAAGATGGTGAGTTGGGATTGAGCAAGGCTTGTGGTATTTACTCCAGAT
This sequence comes from Gossypium raimondii, assembly GCF_025698545.1. Classification (NCBI taxonomy): domain Eukaryota; kingdom Viridiplantae; phylum Streptophyta; class Magnoliopsida; order Malvales; family Malvaceae; genus Gossypium; species Gossypium raimondii. The sequence continues at coordinate 51,760,341 of NC_068571.1, forward strand.
GCCAGAATCGGTAGGGAACTTGTACAACAGCAGAATAAAATCTTACAACATTATAGAAGTGTGCACAAATATGACTAATGTGCCCTTTTGCTTCACTCATGAATGAGAAAGATCTACTGGGCACAATTTACTTTAGGGGTAAAGTCTACATGCGATGCAATAGAGAAAAAAATAACAATTTTTGCTTCAAAGAATGATATGCGAACAGGAGGGTTAGGCTATCATGATACGGCCCTGTCCTGCGGGACCTTGAGGGCTAGTCACATATGAAGGCAGCAAAACCTTGAGGGACCTGTGGGTGCCCAAAAAGGATTATACTATCGCAACACACCCGATGCCCTGCAAGTTGGGTCAGGTCAAGACGGTGACACTTGAATACTTTTACACTATTTTCCGCTATAACAAAATGGTTTTAAATGAAAAAAAAAAAAAAGAGGAAACACAACATAGAACAAGCATGTGCACTTCCTAATATATATTTTTCTTATGGAATCTATAACTTCAATACAATCGAATACCATATGCTCAACTGAGTCAGTCACCGATAAGTATAAATTTCAATATGACATATGAACATCTTCTAGGTTTCATCAAAAGGGAATATACACACACACACACACATATAGAGAGAGAGAGAATTGGAAGCCCTCTAAAGTAAGTAACCATGCGAACCTAAAATATAACCAAACAAACCCTTTTTTTTTTGTTATTTTTAAATACTACCATAAAAAGAAATCAGGTCGCCGTTTTTTATACAATGGGAATTCAAAGCTTCCAAGTGATTAACACTAACTAAATCCAGCCCAAACCATTTAACATCAATAAAAATTAACTACTAGTAGTACATTTTAAAACCATGTTCAATTTGTCCTCTACAAATGAGATTAGGGTAATGAATTAAGCACTAAATTTCACTATGTATCAAGACTTCCATTTTAAAACATCAAATCGAGTATAATTAAACAGCTATATATCAAGACCCAGATCCGGAAAGAAACATTTGTCTCCTTTTTTTTACGGAATGAATACAATTAAAGCTTACCAGTTATGGGATATTTTCTGGGAAAGAAAATCAGGGGTTTCAATGGTACCCAATTTTCCTGCATCGTTATCGCCGACAATATCTCCATTAGTCTCTTTAACGACGACGTTAGGCTTGACTTCCTCGCGTGATTCAGCTTCTTCTTCCATGGAAACCAGACTTTTGACCTTTCTTTTCGTTGATAAATTTTAAAATTTTTTTCACTCTTGCTATAGGCAGACCAAAATTTGGTTTTAAAGATATATGGAAATGAAATCAATAAAAAAAAAAGGTACATTGTTTGTTTGGAATTTTAAAAGAATAAAATATATTAATAAAAAAGTACGTGAAAGTGAAAGCACGTGAACCAATCCAAGGGTCGTGGTTGTTTTGATGATTGGAACGTGTCAATCATTCAGGACCCTGGACTCTTTTTTTACCCTGGATTGATGGTCGAATTTATAAGGTAACGGTTTAATTAAATAATTTATTATAAATTTATAAAAATAAAAATATTAATAATTATCTCAATTTATTCCATTGTTAATTCAATCTATTTGTACTAATTCACAATTCAGTTAGTCTAAAGCTTTTTTCCGTATCGATATTTTAATTAATTCTCAATCTAATGGATCGATTTGGCCCGATTTAGATAATCATGCCAAAAACTCACACAATGAGTTATAATTACAAGGGTGACTGTTTATAGTTTGTATAATATTTTCTATTAGAATATTAAGTCTTTAAATTTTGTGTCAATCTTATTATTAGTTTTAATCTTTTTATTATTGATTTGTGTTTTAGACATGGTTTGATAAACTAATGGTGTGTTTGTTTTGATAATCTAAAATGTTAGTACTATGTAAAATTTGATATTGTATTAGAATAACAATTGTTAGACTCGAAAATATCAAGAGGGTGAATTGATATTTTAAAATTCTTTATAAAATTTTATAAAGAATGAGTAAATAAATGAAAAACTTGAACATTTCGATTTATAATTATTCTACCCCAATTACCTACATTCACTTTAATATATCTCAACTAAAGATTTCTCAATTGATTATATTTGAATCGATACCTCTCAAGGAGAATATATAACATTTACAATCTGTAATTTTTTCATGATGCTAAGGTAAATCCTTCCCCAAATTTTTATGGCTTAACTAGATCCTATATAGGGGCAAATCTAGGGGGGATGGTAAGGCCCAGGCCTCCCCTAATATGAAAAATTTTCCATTCTGTCTATTTAAAATTTTTAAATTTTAAATTAATAAAGATAAAATTACATATTGGTTCCTCTAAAAATGATAAAATTTTGATTTAATCATTTAAAAAATATATTTTACTATCGTAAAAATTACAATTTAATTTTGACCCTACAAAAATTTGTTGATTTTGCTTTTGAAGATATCTAAAATATCTCAAATAGCTTTTACAATACAAAGAAAAGAGGTAAACAATAAAGAAAAGAAGTTATCTAAAAATCTAGAAAATCTTAAGTGCTCTCTTTCTCTCTCAAATAATTGAAATGAAAATGATAAAAAAGTTTAACAACAATCAACTAAGAGATATATACAAGAGAAAATGAAAAATAAAAAAATTGATTTTTTTAAACTTCGCAACAATATTGTGAGTATAACGAGTATATTGTAAGGTGTAATATAAAAAATAAGTTAAATATTTAAGTTGAGAATAATCAAAACCTTATTTAATACTAAAGATGTTAAAAACAAAATCTAGCTTAATGAAAATGAAAAAGTAAGAAAAGTTTAGGTCAAATCTTGAATAAAACAAAAATTAATCCAAAGATTCTCCAAATCATCTGCTCGTTATTAGTTCTGTTTTGGACGCCAAAACCGAGCATCGTCTGGGCTCATCACAACTAAAAGCCCAGTAATCGCTCATATTCGTAAAAGAATATCATCATCAATTCAATTTTCAACAGATCTCATCTGATCTGATCTGCTCTGCTCTTTTGTATCCAGATCTTCAATATCTTTTCTTTTTCTAATTTCTTCTCCAAATTTAGTCCCTCTTAGAACAAAGCGCGGTAACATTCATTTTTGTATGTTGTTTATATTATTTCTGCTATCATACACTCGTAGATCCTAACTATCTTCTTCAACGATCTGCTTCAACTTTTTTAAAAATCATTGCTTAATTCCTCCATTTCGGCATTATTATTTTTTTATTTAGTAGGGTGAGAGAGAAGGGAACTCCGGAATTATCGTGTTCGAAGCACCGGCTTAGATCGAAATGGCGGCTGGTGGATTTGTGAGCCGGGCTTTCGAGTCGATGCTCAAGGAATGTGCCGGAAAGAAGTATCCCGATCTTCAAAAGGCTATTCAAGCTTATTTAGGTTAGATCTACACTTAATTTATTTGAACTTTATTTTGTCGATCTTCGTTCTTTTATTGTTTCTTTTGAAATTCTTTTGGTCATCTTTTATCCGTAATTGTGCTCGGAATTATGCTTTCTTTGTTTTTAATCTGTTTTCATTTTAGTGTTTCTTCTTCTTCTTCTTCTATTTAACGTTGTGAGAGTTAAAGAAGTTCTAATTTCGGATTATGCTCTATTGAGTTTCCTACTGCATTAGCCGTTGTTTAGTTATTTGAGTTTTGCATTTAATATTCACCTGCATTCTACTGTAGTATTACTTGTGGTTCAGTCAGAATGGTGTTTAGGGATATGAAGTGTAGGAGATGTAGCGCTTTCTGGAATTAGGTTAATAAACTTTACTCTCTATGGAGTAAATGATGCCTATTTTATTTTAGTATTTGCATTTACAATTTTAATCAGAAAATGGGAGAGATTTGTTTCATGGATGGATTTTAGAAGGGATGTTGTAAGTGATTGTTTTTAGTCAAAAGGGAAAGTGCAAAAGAATAATGCCAAGATAACTTGATAATGGTTACTGTTCTATTTCTTGTTATAATGGCTTGTTATAGGAGCTGGTCTTTTCTTCTTTCCATCAGAAAATTAGAGTATGTCATTAAGAGGAAAAAAAAGAGGATGGTAGAGTAAAGATTTCGGCACTTCACTTCTTACCGTGCACTGTTTTCCATGGATTAAGTAGATGACGTATTCACCTGTTTTCTTCAATATGTGAACTTATCTCTTCCTGTAATTTCTTATTTAATTTGCTGCTGATTGGTCATAGCTTTCATCTATTTACTTTTTCATTATATTTCTTTTTCATTTCTTCAGATAGTCCTAAGCAAACAAATCAGCACTCCTCATCCAGTGAGCAAAATCAAGCAGCAGAGCCTTCTGCTGGAGATGGAAGGTTTATGCCTGTTTACAATCTTATAATCTGATTTTTTAAATAAAAAAAAATTGGTTCCAACTTGATTCATTTCTAGTTTCTTACCCAAGATATAAACCCTATGGAATAGCCTTTTTATGCATAGTTCTTTAGTCTATTACTTTACACTGTTGTTTGCTCTCCAAAGAGTTAACAACTGAAGTTTTCGCCCACCACTATAACCTTTTTCAGATTCAGCCTAGGTGGCGTTGTAAAAAATTATATGAAAATGATATTACTTGCAGTAATGTGATCGTGGCTGAAGTTATAACAATTATTGATGACCTCTATTTTCTATTTTTGTCTTGTAGTTCTGGTGAAACTGAAACTGTAGCCGGACAAACTGGAACAGAATCTGTTGGATCAAGCTCAGTTCCACAAAGTGCTGGGGATACTGAACATGTCAGTAAGCCAACTGGTGTGAGTGGAACAACTATCATAACTGCCTTAGCAAATGCTGGATACACCTTGGAAGGGGCTGAGGTGGAGCTTGTTCTAAATCCTCTTCGACTTGCATTTGAGTCAAAGAACTTAAAAATCCTTGAACCTGCTTTGGATTGTCTTCATGTATGTAGTTATTTTCTCTCTTGATCTATTATTTTTAATTGTTTATTTTCTACTTCTTGTCTATGGTTTTTTATTCTTATATAACTCAAAGGGAATTCCACATCCATCTGAATACCTGTTATATATTCTTAAGAGCTCCTTATTTTTGTTCTTTGATTTTGGGATATAATGCTTTTGTTTTTTATATAGTCGATTACTTATGGTCTGTTTTAATTTCATAAGCACAGAAACTAATTGCCTACGATCATCTGGAGGGAGATCCTGGTTTGGATGGTGGTAAAAATGTACCTCTGTTTACTGACATTCTGAATATGGTTTGCAGTTGTGTTGATAATTCTTCTCCTGACAGGTATGTGGTCTTGTGTATGTTAACCTTATTTTTAGCATATGGCACTCGTTAAGTATTTTAATTCTAGAAATCAATTTGCAGTACAATTCTGCAAGTGTTGAAGGTACTTCTTACTGCTGTAGCATCCGCAAAGTTCCGAGGTAAATAGTGCAGGACCTAGTGGGATTCTCATCTATTTTGTTGTATACCATCTGAATTGAGTCTTGCTGCAATTTGCTTATTAAAATTGCAGTCCATGGGGAACCTTTGCTTGGAGTTATCAGAGTCTGCTACAATATTGCTCTTCACAGGTACTGTTTTTATTTGTTGAAGATAGTGATAGTCCAACTTTATAGTTTTCATAATTTGTGGATTGGATGTGTAGCAAGAGCCCGGTAAACCAAGCGACATCAAAGGCAATGTTGACACAGATGATTAGCATCATCTTTAGGAGAATGGAGGCTGATCCAGTATGGAATTTATAATTCTAACCTTTTAACTGTTTTTTCTTCCTTTTTATATCAGGAAGAAAATCGATAGTCTTAATATCTTTTACATGGAATTCAGGTCTCTACTTCGTCTAATTCTTCTGATCTTACCAAAGCTGCTTCCGTGGAGAATTCTATTTCAAAAGCTGAAGAAGCTTCCTCAAATGACCAAAATGACGATGAAATGACTCTAGGGGATGCACTTAATCAGGCCAAGGATACCACACTTGCATCTGTTGAGGAACTTCAAAACCTTGCTGGTGGGGCTGATATTAAGGTGCATCCTCTTCTTTGCTATTAGTTGTTTTGATTAATTTGGTTTTCAGAACTCAGTTTTTATATCATTCTGTGGGTGTTTGCATTGGTGAAGTTTATTTTTATTGTATTTTATTTGTGGTTCTTACAACGGTACCTGCATGTTTTATAGGGCTTAGAGGCTGCTCTTGACAAAGTTGTGCATGTTGAAGATGGTAAAAAGATCACAAGGTATGGACTAAAATATTTTGTCTAAATTTTCTGTCTTGATTTTCTTTCCTTCCTTTGTATATTGTTGCTTCTTTTCATGATTCTTGAAACTCTTCTTTAGAGGGATTGACCTTGAGAGCATGAGTATTGGTAAACGTGATGCACTACTAGTGTTCCGCACCCTTTGCAAGGTTGGTTCTTTTATCACTAATTATTCTTGCCATTTTGAAGTCTCTGCTTGCATTCCCTTCATGAAATGTTTTATCTTGCAGATGGGTATGAAGGAAGATACTGATGAGGTCACAACCAAGACACGCATTCTCTCTCTTGAACTTCTGCAGGTTAGTTTTATGACTTTATTTTATGCTTTGTAAGAACGCTGGTTTGTTGTCTTTTCATAAAAGAATACAGTGTTTTCCCAACTAAATGGGGTCATATTTACAAATGCTTTTTTTTTTTAATTCTCTGTTAATATGATATTTTTGCTATTTTCTTTCTCTGGGGAAAAGGCATCTATGTAGCATCTTTGTATTTGAATTTGAATAGATAGAAAGCCTTTGACATTGTAGAGTAGACTTTCATTTGTATCTCTAAAAGAATCTTATCAGCACAAACAACGTTTTAAAATGCCAAAATTTGTTTACTTTCTAAAGGTAATAAAGGAGTGATTGCTTATGTAATTCATCATGTTTGCTGGCCTATGTTATTTCAGGGTTTGTTGGAAGGGGTTAGCCATTCATTTACAAAGAACTTTCATTTCATTGATTCAGTGAAAGCATATCTCTCATATGCTTTGTTGAGGGCTTCAGTTTCGCAGTCCCCTGTCATTTTTCAGGTTATCTTGCATTTATGTACTCTATTTGTGGGAAGAATCTGCTACGAGAATTTGTCTGACTGTTTATTTCTTTGTGGCAGTATGCTACTGGGATATTTGCTGTGCTTTTGTTGCGATTCCGAGAGTGTCTTAAAGTATGATTACTATTTTGACAGATTGTTAAATCTAGTTCTTTCGAACATCGCATTAGTGCTGTGATATACACCAGTTTTGCTTGATGCCTGAGTATCTTTTTCTTATCTCTTGCAGGGTGAAATTGGTGTTTTTTTCCCCTTGATTGTTTTGCGATCATTGGATGGTTCAGACTTCCCCATTAACCAAAAAACAAGTGTTCTTCGGTACAGTGCCCTTCCTAATTGATTGGATGTTGCAATTGCTGGTGCTAATTGATTTTAGTTAAATTGTGTTGTTCATTGTTCAGCTTTCACCATGAGCAATGTAATTTGCTATTTCTTTATATAATCTAATCTCTAATTATATTTTCTAGGATGCTTGAGAAAGTTTGCAAAGATCCCCAGATGCTTGTTGATGTTTATGTGAATTACGACTGTGATCTTGAGGCACCGAACTTATTTGAACGCTTGGTATGAACTCAGTCACCATTTACCTGTCATTTGTTTATATGTTTATATATTGTTCTTGGCCTTTTCATGTTTATATATTGTTCTTGCCTTATGACCCTCTAGGTCACAACTCTGTCTAAAATAGCTCAAGGGGCACAAAGTGCAGACCCAAATTCTGTTGTTGCCAACCAGACTACATCAATTAAGGGTTCTGCGCTCCAGGTAGGTTAATCTATTAACAAGCTCCACTAAATTAGCTTGCCAAGCATTAAGACCGTTATTCGTTTGTATTTCTATGCTTCCATGTCCACCAAAGTTGTTTGATAAAGCTGTACTTCCTAAACTCTTCAGTGCCTTGTCAATTTACTAAAATCACTGGTTGACTGGGAGAAATCTCGAAGACAATCAGAAAGGAAGAGGGGAGGTAGTGAGTCTCCTGAAGAAGATTCGGCTGGAGAATCTGTTGAGTTAAAAAGCAGGGAAGATGCTACCAGTAACTTTGAGAAGGCAAAAGCTCATAAATCTACCATGGAAGCTGCCATCTCTGAGGTAATTGATTGGGTTTTTTGCTCAAGGTTTTGAGACCGGAAGTTTTCTGCAATGCAAATATGTGGCAATTCAACAATCCTCAATTTCTTGGATTGTAATTAGGTTCTAAAAGATGGTTTTAATTACGTGGCAGTTCAACAGGCAACCAGTGAAGGGTATTGGGTATCTGATATCAAATAAATTAGTGGAAAATAATCCTGCCGCAGTTGCCCAATTTCTAAGAAATACTCTCAGTCTGGACAAGGTAGAGTCTTTATAAATTCAACTTTTGCTTAATTCTTGTAGAATCGGTCTAATTCTTAGCATTCTTACAGGCAATGATCGGTGATTATTTGGGTCAACATGAGGAGTTTCCCCTTGCTGTCATGCATGCTTACGTAGATTCGATGACATTTTCAGGGATGAAATTTCATACTGCAATACGAGAATTTCTTAAAGGATTTCGTCTTCCTGGGGAGGCTCAAAAGATAGATCGCATTATGGAAAAATTTGCAGAAAGGTATAGGGGTATCTATGCTGTGTGCATGATACAGTCATTTTTATAAATCGTGAACATATGCATGACTTAATTTAATTATTGAAACAGACTTAAGTGTTCTTTAGTTTACTGATGGTTCTTTAGCCATTCCAGGTAGGTTGTTGTCATTGGAGATATATCTTATTGTCTTGAGAACATTTCCCTAATATATCTTGGGCAGCCTTCTATCTTCCTTCTGTTGTTTGTTTTATTAGCCTAGATTAAAAGTCAGTACAACTTCTGTCCTCAAATCTCAATTTCTGCTACATCATGCCAAACCTTTTCTTTAAACACGTTTGAGATTCATTCTATAGCGAGGCTTGTAGGAAATTTAATTAAGATTTGCATGCCTTTGTTGTATAATAATTTATTTTCTATGAACCATTTTACTATATATTTGTTGATTTTTTTAATACAATTCTTGGTGTCCACTTATTATGTAGACTACGTGCTTCTCTGCAGGATCTGTGGTGCTTAGTTGTCTCATTTTGCGTTTGGCAGGTATTGTGCTGATAATCCTGGTCTTTTCAAGAATGCAGACACTGCATATGTTCTTGCATATGCAGTTATAATGCTGAACACTGATGCCCATAACCCAATGGTCTGGCCGAAAATGTCAAAGTCAGATTTTATACGCATGAATGCAACAAATGATCCAGAAGAGTCTGCCCCTACTGAGCTTCTGGAAGAGATCTATGATTCTATTGTTAAGGACGAGATAAAAATGAAAGATGATGCAACTGGAATTGGGAAAGGTGTCAGGCAAAAGCCAGAGGGTGAAGAGAGAGGCCGCCTTGTTAGTATTCTTAATCTGGCTCTACCTAAACAAAAATCAGCAGTTGATGCTAAGTCTGAAAGTGAAGCAATAATTAAGCAGACACAGGCTATCATCCGAAACCAAGGAGCAAAAAGAGTTTTTTACACTGCACAAGAGATTGAACTTGTTAAACCCATGGTTGAAGCTGTAGGATGGTCATTGCTGGCTACCTTCTCCGTTACAATGGAGGAAGGTGAAAATAGGCCGAGGGTTGCTCTTTGTATGGAAGGATTTAAAGCTGGTATACATATCACATATGTCCTTGGAATGGATACAATGCGCTATGCCTTTTTAACATCTCTAGTCAGGTAAAGCTATCTTTTTCTACTTGGAAAAGTTCCTTTCCTCCACCCTTCCCATTTGTAAACGTTGCATTTGTTCTACTTTGCCATTGTATTTATTCTGTTGTTCTTACCTTGTCTCATGTTGGGCAGCCCCTACATCAATCACTATTATAATTGTTTAATTGAGCAATTCACGTCATTGTAATGCCTCAGGCAGTAGTTTAGCTGTAATGCTTAGTCTGTGAATTTTTGGATGTTAGGTTTACTTTCTTGCATGCCCCAAAGGATATGCGTAGTAAAAATGTGGAAGCATTGCGGACTCTATTGGGTTTATGTGACTCAGAACCAGATTCTCTTCAAGACACGTGGAATGCTGTTCTTGAATGTGTTTCTCGGCTTGAATTTATAACGACAACTCCTGTCATTGCTGCAAGTGTCATGCATGGATCAAATCAGATCTCCAGGGATGCTGTTGTGCAGTCACTGAAAGAGTTGGCTGGGAAACCTGCTGAACAGGTTTTTACAAATAGTGAAAAATTGCCTAGTGATTCTGTTGTGGAGTTCTTCACTGCTCTCTGTGGTGTATCAGCAGAAGAACTGAGACAAATCCCAGCCCGTGTTTTCAGCTTGCAGAAGCTTGTCGAGATCAGTTATTACAATATTGCTCGTATACGCATGGTATTTCCTTGACTGACTTCCAACACTCCCTTGTTCGTGTTTCCAATTACTTATCCAAGATTTTATGGCTAGTCTTATTCTGAACCTTATTGTGTAGATTAGGATATGCATTACTTCAACAGGCATATTGAAATATTGAGAACATGTAGGAATACCAGAGAGTACTCCTTAAAATGCTCTGACCATCTTTGAATTTCACCCAACTTTTTAGCTCAAAGCTTTTCGTTCCTTCTTGAAGTCCTGTTCTTTTAGGGAAAAGAAGTTCATAAAGTACATGATATATCTGTACCATGTTCTCTTGGTAAAACTGCAGAGAATATTCTGAAAGAAGTTTAAATAATGCAATTGAATCAACTTTACATGTAAAGTTACTCTAATTTACAAGAATAGGGCATTTTATATTACACTTTCTTTCTTTTAGCACATATGAACACTTTTATAGGATAATTTTATTCAGATGTGTAATTTCCAGACATGAGCTGTTACTTTGACATAGTGAGATCTAATTATGGTTTATAAATTGATTTATATATCGAAAATTATTCAGTAATTTCCTCCCACAGTACATGTATTATTATATTCTAAAAGTATTAATGATATGTCTATCAGGTCTGGGCTAGAATATGGACTGTCCTTGCAGATCATTTCATTTCTGCTGGCAGCCATGCAGATGAGAAAATTGCTATGTATGCTATAGATTCTTTGAGGCAGCTTGGTATGAAGTATTTGGAGCGTGCTGAATTGACCAATTTTACTTTTCAAAATGATATTCTTAAACCTTTTGTCATCCTCATGCGGAATAGTCGAAGTGGAACCATAAGGAGCCTTATTGTTGACTGCATTGTGCAGGTATGTCTGCTTGCTCAGATTTCTTGAACATCTAACTCTCCTGCTGGTTGTTGTTTTTCCCTCTATCATATATTTTGTAGTTAATACATTTTTAATTTTAAGCCTTTGCTGTCAGTTTTTTCTTATTCCCGTGGGCATCCTGTGTGACACTCAGACTTACCATGATGTTATTGCAGATGATAAAATCAAAGGTTGGAAGCATAAAATCTGGATGGAGAAGTGTTTTCATGATTTTCACTGCTGCCGCTGATGATGATATGGAATCAATTGTTGAAAGTGCATTTGAGAATGTGGAACAGGGTAAGAAACTGCCTTTTTCCTTTTTCCTGACTGATTCTTGTTTTCATTGTCCAATTAATTTAACAGCAGGTTCTTTGCAGTTGTACTGGAACACTTTGATCAAGTTGTTGGAGACTGTTTTATGGACTGTGTCAACTGTCTTATTAGGTTCGCCAACAATAAAACTTCCCACCGTATAAGTTTGAAGGCTGTGGCCCTTCTCCGTATATGTGAAGACCGTCTAGCAGAGGTTTGGTTTCCATACTTAAGCTTGATACTTAAGCTTGATTTGTTAGTTGGGCATGTTGTTCTACCCTCTCGATCTCTTCCTCTGTAGGACTAAAATAGTCACAGTATGGTCTAAAACTAGCAATGATCACCAGCCCTTCTACCAAGAGGACTTTGTTCATTGTCTTTCTTATGATAAGATGCTGTAATTTTTTATTAAACTTCGAACATTTAGATGTACTCTTTTTCTCTTATCAGGGAAAAGCAAAGTTTATATTAGCTGTTTCATCTCATTGATTATTTCTAACATGTTTGTGAATTTGCTTAAGTTCTGCATTCTTTTCTTTCTAAAGGATGTTTTGTGTAAGTATTTCCATTTGTGTTTCAATTACAGGGACGTATACCTGGTGGAGCTCTTAAACCAATTAGTGTTGATGCTGACTCAGCATTTGACGTAACCGAGCATTATTGGTTCCCAATGCTTGCTGGGTTGTCTGATCTGACATCAGATTCAAGACCAGAGGTTAGGAGTTGTGCACTTGAAGTTTTGTTTGATTTGCTGAATGAAAGAGGTAGCAAGTTCTCAACATCATTTTGGGAGAGCATTTTCCATCGTGTCTTGTTTCCCATGTTTGATCATGTGAGACATGCTGGAAAGGAGAGCTTAATTTCCTCCGGAGATGAGTTGTTTCGTGAAAGCAGCATTCATTCACTTCAGTTGCTGTGCAACCTTTTCAACACTTTTTACAAGGTATATGAGTTTAGTTGTCCTCTTAACAATATTATTCACACGACATATAAAATGCGGGTGGTGGGGTTTAGACTCTGTCTGGAAACCATACATCATCTAAATTTCCTGTGGTCCATATAATCTTGTGATTGGACCATGCTTCCTGACAATTACTGGTTGCTTGAACTTTCTTGTCTATTTTGTTTCTCTTACAGGAGGTATGCTTTATGCTACCCCCACTCTTGAGTTTGCTGCTGGACTGTGCTAAAAAATCAGATCAGACGGTTGTTTCAATTTCTCTTGGGGCGTTGGTCCATCTCATAGAGGTTGGAGGACACCAGTTCAGTGAGAGTGACTGGGACATGTTGTTGAAGAGCATAAGGTATGCATGCCTTAAGATTTGAGAATACGCAATTTTTTGACGATTTGAATTTTTATTTGCAAGTCATATGTATTTTGTTACTTTATTCTTATCACCAGAGATGCATCATACACAACACAACCGCTTGAGCTACTTAATGCATTGGGACTAGAGAATCCAATGAACCCCTCTATTTTAAGAGATTTAAAGGTTCATACAGATGTTTATCAATTTAGTTCTACGGATAATGGGAACATTTCACCACTTGCATCCCCGAGTAGCAGCACAAGGAATACGAATGCATCTGTTTCACAAGATCACAATCAAGATTCTGCATTACAGCCTATTCCAGATGGATCTGAAGGTTAGCTGTTGAGAATCTTTCCCCTTAAAATTTCGACAGCACAGAATTTGCATCTTCATCAGTTAATATATTTAACATATCAGAATTAGTTGTACGTTGCAGATTTGTCTGCCTAGCTATGTACAAAGTTTAAATACCCTCTGATCATATGCTGATGTCGAGTTTTCCTTAATACTAGAAGCGAAGGGCTGACCTATGTACTACTGCTCATACCACCCAATCTGGACATTTGAATTTGTCCATTGACAAACCAAACCTGATAAATATATACATTGTCACTCCTGTAGGTGTTCCCTCACCGTCAGGTAGAGCTCAGAAGTCTGCTGAAGCTGGGAGTCTCCAACGAAGTCAAACTATAGGTCAAAGAATCATGGATAACATATTTCTTAGAGGTTTTACCTCAAAACCAAAGAGTCCTACATCAGAGACTCCAGTTCCATCTTCACCTCTCAAGGTAAGCATGTCTCCATGTCTCCACTGCTTATTTATTGTACTTATACTCAAAAAAAGAAAAGAAAAGGAGACTTCCTTATTGCACTCAATTGTTATTATTATGCAAATATTTGCTTATAAGTATTAAGAAGCTAGTTTTTGTCATTTCAATCTTGCTGATGTTTCTATTTAAGGCTAAAATGTAAAAAGTATGGATGTAAAGCATTAGTGAAACTATATGCATTCTCCCTTTTTCACTTACCCCTCTTTTTTTATCCGACGGTTCTCTAGCTTCCCGAGTCTCTGGAGCCTGATGCCAGAGATGAGGAGGAAAGTCCACTGATGGAAACAGTTAGGGGCAAGTGCATCACTCAGTTATTACTTCTTGGTGCTGTTGATAGCATTCAGGTTTGTGTCTTTGGACTTTGGGAATTGGGACGTATGATTTTATAATTCTTTTACCAATTAAATTGTGGTCAAAATTGGCAGAAAAAATACTGGGATAATTTGAAAGCAACTCAGAAGATTGCCATAATGGACATTTTGTTATCCTTACTAGAGTTTGCTGCTTCATATAATTCGTATTCTAACCTCAGAACACGTATGCACCATACCCCTGCAGAAAGGTAAGAAAATCAGTTTTTTCTCATTTCATCTTTCAGTAATCATCTTGCCTATAAATCTTCTTACCTGCAGAACGTGTAGGCTTCTAATAACTTCTTACCTTGGCAGGCCCCCTCTAAATCTTTTCCGTCAAGAGTTAGCAGGAACTTCCATTTATCTGGATGTCTTGCAAAAAGTCACATCAGGATTTAATGACAATAATAGACAAAACCTAGAATCTAATGGTTCTCAGGACACTGAAGATACGAAACTGGAAGGAATAGCAGAAGAGAGGCTGATTTCTTTCTGTGAACAGGTACTAAGGGATGCCACTGATCTCCAGTCTACAATAGGGGAAACTACCAATGTGGATATGCATCGAGTTTTGGAATTGCGGTCTCCAATCATCATTAAGGTACTATATCAGAAATAAAGGAATTGAACTATTTTAGTGCTTTGAAGTGAATATCTCCTCATCGTTATTGTTTCAGGGCTCACGTTACATAATATATTTTCTGTGTTGGTTTTACTCTTGCAGGTGCTTAGAGGCATGTGCTTCATGAACAATAAGATTTTCAGGAAACACCTCAGAGAATTTTATCCTTTGCTTACAAAACTTGTCTGTTGTGACCAGGTAAATCTCCCTTTTTCTTTGCCTGTACCGTAGAATCTCCTAATAGATTTCTAGTCATACGTCTGTATGCGATATAAGAATCGTATTAAGTTTCGAAATGGTTTCCCATTTAGATTTCTTTGTTCCCATCACCATGGCCACTGCAGACTAGGCACAATTTTTACACTCCTTAACCACCAGTTTCCCGCATATGGTTTGGTCTCCACTTATTTGCAATTAAGCATGAAAAAGAATACAATCAGTCCTGAAGTCGAACTAATCTTTTTTTTGTTTGTTTTTGAGTTTGTCGTAACCGATTGCATTTTTATTTATTCAGTTGGGTGTTCGTGGAGCACTGGGTGATCTTTTCAGGATACAATTGAAAGCTCTCCTACCATGAGTTATGATGTCTATTTTTGAGCTGTTTTTGGAGGATTGGGGTTTCGGCATTGTTGCAAAATTCCATCGGATCATGGCCATGTTGTATTATTGTTTACCGAGCGAGAAAAAAGAAATTAGAGGTTTAAAATTGACATTCTATTTTTTTTCCCTTGCAATCGCTTGTTATTTTACGGGTAGCATAGAATTTGAATATATTGAGGTAAAGGTTGTTTCAGTGGTTACTTACATTTATACCTGAGTTACAACTAGCGAAATTTTCTGTGTTATAGAATGAATATATTTGAATTTCACTTATCTGATTGATTCTGTGTTCCTTTTTATTAGCTAATACGAACGTTAGAAAACGGTTCGTTCGTATTGTCGGTGAAAACGGTTCGGTTTGGATCGATTTTGGAAAAAAATTACTGTTCTACTAAGTTTTTTTTGTTTATTTCAATTTTTGGTCAGTTTGGATGATTAATTTTGGTCACTTTGGATAATTATGGTTTGGGCATGCATATCTACTACGGTAGAAGATTAATTCACACCCAAAAATAAAAATAAAAACTTATATAGAATTTAACTTTACTTTTAAACACCGATTATATAGGGATTTACAAAAAAAAAAAGTTTGACCATATTTTTAGGGTTGATTGAAAAAAATGGTTTCTGAAAACAAAACAAACATGGCCTCACTCATTCCCCTTTCTGACCCTTCTTCCAATTTCTCTGTATCTTCTCAAAATCCCGTTCTTCCCAATTCTGATTTCGTTTCTGCTACTAATAATAGTTCTCCGATTCAAAATTCGCCCAAAAATATGTCAAAATTTCGTATCAAGTTTCCCCGCCATCTTTTCATTGCTACAAAAGAGAATCCGAATCCCATTACCGAACCACTCATAGATGATACCTCAAAGTTTATAAAGAACAATAGCAAGATTGTGGATGATCCCTCTGTTGTCGGAAAGGATGATGAAAGTGAATCCAGTGCTGTTGTTTTGAAAGTAAAATCTTTGCCTGTGATCGATACTCAATCACCACCTCGAGCAACCACTGTTCCACTCAAAAAGCACAAACAAAAGAAGCGACAGTTCTCAGTTGTACTTACGAGGGAAGAGATTGAAGAGGATATCGTCGCAATCGAAGCCTTGGCGGGCGGCAAACGATTACGAAGGCCCAAAATCCGAGACCCACCTTATAACAGAACTGATCGAAGACGCATTGATCTTTTGTTTCCAGGGTTAGGGAATTGAAAAACTACCATGAAATTATTTTATTTATAAGAACCCTAATCTTTATTCCAATTTCATCCATATTTAATTTCACATTATTTTTGTTTTAATTTTGTATATGCTCATATTATCAAATCAGACCGTAAATTAACAGCAAAAACAATTTTTCAAATACTTAAAACAGTTACTTTATAATTTGGGTAACCATGCATTGAGTTTTGTTATGTAAGAAAATCTTTTATCATCGGCAACCACTACTATACAATGTGATATGGAGAAATGCCTGCTCTGCTCAAACTTTAGATTTCGAAAGCTGGCTGCTCTTATCATCCAATAGGAAGAGAAACCGGAACCTCGAATCGAAAGGTATGATGGAAAATACTCGAGCACCTAGGATCCTCCACTTATTACGTGATAAACAGTTCTTAACCATGGAAGCTTGTTGCGGCGATAAGAATTGACAAATCCAATCGGGTAAAACCGAGTCCTCCACCATTCCTTTGGCAAAACAATGCAACAATTTAGGCACTAATAGCTTCCCTTTGTTACTTATTCCGACAGATGCTTGAATGTAGTCTTGCATTGATCTTTTTAGCGACTCGTTCATATTTTCAGGCCTGAAAATCCTCACCTGCGATGGGAGGTGTCGGTAAAAGTAGAATGCTACTCGATCATATCAATTGGAAAGCGGATATAGGATGTCAAATGAGATCTTACCGCAGGTGAAGAATGCAACCCGCAACTTAAGGCAAAATGAAGTAGAGGCTCAGGATGATCAATCGTATACTTCTGCAGTTCAGCAGAAGCCTTGAATTTCTGAAGTGCAAAAACCGCAGCCTAGAAATGATTTCAAATAGAATACAAGGAAGAATGCAATACAAAAATTAAAAATAACTAGAAAAATGGAGAAGAAAGTAGCCCGAAAAAGAGAAATGGGAATGGGGAAAGATGGATTTCCACTTGTGGAGAAACTTGAAAATACTCAACGAAGGAAGCCCCACAAAAGTTATTATAGAGCATTCATCACTAAGCTAATATACCCCTTCCGGAGATGCCGGTGCTTCCAAGTACCGATATCTTTCCTGTCTTTTTTTGCATGATATCCCATTGCAGAGTGCATGTTTCAAATTTTGGATAAATGTGGCTACTATTGCAAGGAGCTAGTAACTGTTTAAAAATGGAGTAATTATACATACAATTTGAGGTCGATAAGTAGCAGGATTCATCTTTAGAATGGTGCATTCTATGTCAGCTGCACTCACGGAGTGTCCTCCAATGGTGTACGCAGCCTGCATGTTATCATACGGTACCGTTAGCATTTACCCAAAGCAGCATGCCGGAGGGAGGGAGGGAGGGAGGGAGAGGAGGGAGGTGTGGAGGGATAAGATGAAAAGTTATGGCATCAAACCTTCTGCATTAAGGAAAATAGTTTGATATCGTTTCTTGGAACTCCATATGCTAAATATGCCTGCAAAATAGATATGAAAGGGGAAAAAAGAAAATCAGACAAAATGATCAGAAACTGAAGTCTTAGACCATGTCAACACTTCTTCTAGACAAGACTCGCTATCTATTTATAGAATCCCAACTTATCTAAAGACTGCACGTATAAATCATTTCAGGTAACGGAACGCATGGATTGGAAAGGTAGAAAGTGTATTACATGCATAATCAAAGCATTATACAGGTTAACCCAAAATGCCAGTTTCTCATTGGAACTCATTTGAGAAGGATCCACCCTCAACAGCTGCTCAACAAGCAATCTGTACGGAAACAAAGAGGAGCAGTAAAAGCAATACTGTCAGGATCGTTGCTTTAAGCGTTTCTAGTAAGGCAGTGAAATAAGGGTATAAAATCAAGTCTAAAAACGGAATAAATAGTTTACCTGAATCTTTTTAGAGCCATAGCGGCATATTCAAGTTCTTTCTTCCCAACAGACAACCACGAGACTTCAATTGCTTTACTATAAGTCCCAATACTAAATGTCCAGTCGACTTTGTTGGAGACTCCATAAGGGTCATATGCATCACCTCCTGAGGGACTACTTACAAAGGAAGTTACAACGGGTGAGTCCGAGGATGATGCCAAAAAATTGGCAAGGGGGCAGTGAGGTGAAGCGGGTGACACCGAAGAAGACGACGATGAAGAAGAAAGCTTGGATGAATCTGCTAAGAAAATGAAAATATCTCTCATGCGTAAGACCATTTCTTCAGATAGTCGATTGGGATGATGCCAAAGGTTATCCACGATATAATTGTTATCAATAAAAGCCTCTGGCAGATGCATATCATCCGTGTTTTGTTCAGCTTCCCCTTCATTGCAAAGCCTTGCAATCTAAAACATAAATTATATGGTCAACAGATGCATTATTCTGAACACTTTTAAGGATATTGATGACATTACCGGTTCAGTTAAGTAAGCCAAAGAGCTATCGAAAAGTGACGTTGAAGGAAATGGCAAATGCTTTAAATGATACTCAGCAAGACGTCGCTCGTTCCTTTCTTGACTAATCTGACATTGTAAAGAAACAAATTCCTGCTCTAACTTTGCTACGGTAATCTCGAGAACAGCTATGCTATCTAAAAGCTCCTGGGCCTGAAATCCAGGTTTTGGAAATTGAGAAAAGAATATAAAAAAAGAACAGAAATCCCACAGAAGGAGACTGACCTTATCTGGAAGCTTGCCTGGAGAACTAGAAGAAGGTGAACCACAATGTTCAACAGCACTTGCTAGAGCTAAGTGCAAATCAGTCTCTTCCTGCAACTGCTGCTGCAACTTTTTAACCTGTATCACCCAAGTGGTAGCATGTTGCATGAGAATGAGATATAAATCCTGCACAGAGCTGGCTGTTACCGGTAAGAAAAAGAAGAAGATCAAAACATGTATATCAAGATAACAGCATGTCATTCATTAGCAAAACCGTTAATTCTCAATGAGTAAACAATGTGTTTCATGTTTTCATATGTCTCCCCTTAAAAGTCTATTGTTATGCTGATGCTTCTTTGCTTCCTAGTAGAATACATCAAATCAACCCTCGATAAGCTTAAGATTTATAAAGATGAGGAGCGAGAGTGATGTAGACTCGTAGACTAAAAATGAGTTCAAAAACCCTTACTTCTTGCAATCTCCATCGTTTTGGGGGGACAAAAACATAAGAAAGGGAAAATTTTCTAGAGAAACCGATTTTCGAACAAATATGCAAAAACAAATAATGAAATGGAATTAGAATCCTCTTACTTCTTGCTCAAGCTGGTATTTATAATTACACATCTGTTGATTTGTCTCTTGTCCACTCCTTTCATGGGACTTACCATCCTGGTATAACAACAAGATTTCAGAATCTAAAAATCTTTTCAACAAACCTAAACAAATATATCATAAATTCATAATAAAAACCCTTGCTTTCTCAGTAAAACTAACAATTTGCCCTCATAATAATTTGGATTCTGGAAATTTTAAGGAACATAATAAAATTAGCTATTGCAAATTACCTCCAATTCAGAACAAGAATTACAAGAATCATCCCCAGCTGAAAATGACTTGCTCCAAACCTTACCACTCTTCCATTGTAAATACCTATTAATAGAACTTCCCCTGCAAAACCATCAACCATACTGCATTCACCATTACAAAACCAGAAAAAAAAAGCAGAAAATGAAAAAGGACAAAAAAAAAAAAAGACCCACCAACTGATTGGTAGAATAAAACCCCCATTATTACCACCATTGCAATCCCCATTCCCATTAATGGTATTACTATTAGGACTTTGAGGATGATGGTCTTCATCCAAAGCTTCAGGCTTCAAACAAAGCATCATTCCAAGAACCACAAAAAAAATGAAAAATCTAATGAACACCCCAAGATTGCAATTTTAGTTGAATTTTTCACAAACAGTGGTTCATATTTTTTTTCTTCTTCTTGCACCTGTTGAACACATAGGAATCTAATGACTCCACCAACTAAAGACTAACCTTTTAAGACAAAAAAAAAGGAAAAGAAAATTAGCATGGAAATTATTTTTTTCAACTGCTGCAAAGTGGATTTGGGGGTGTAATACTATAAAATTATGAGTTGTGTAAGTATTAATAGTAAGGAAGAAAGAGACCCCATTTCCACAGTTGAGGCAAATATGGATCTATCATATGTCATACTCTGTTTTTCCAGCGCCACTCTTCATTCACCGACAACACTCACATGCCTTCATTTTTTTCTCTTTTCAGTTCATTTTCATGGTATTGTTTTTTCACCATACTTTCCACCTTTTTTGAGCAATAAAACGGTGTCGTTTCCCTTCTTATGTGTTTGCTTACCTAATTTGTAAAAATAGATTTGGTAAATTACCCTATTAGTCACTCTAAATATGAGTTGTTCTTATTTTGGTCATACCCTTTTTTTTTGGTTATTTGGTCACTCAAAATAGAAATTGATCAATTTATCACTCCATTGTTAAATAGTAACAAGAGATTAAAATTGCATTTCCACATTAGTCACTCTAAAATTAGGATAAACTATCCATCAATCACTCTAAATAAGGGTGTTTCTATTTTGGGCACCTCAAAATTTTTTCGTATAAATGCACCATTAGTTTTCTGTTACCATTTAACGTTATAATGGGCAATTTAATCAATTTCTTTTTTTGGAGTGACCAAAATAAGAACAATCCCTAATTAAAGTAACTAACTGTGTAGTTTACCCAAAAGATTTTTATAATCTTAAAATAATTTTGAACCCATTATTAGAATATCAACAAGGGACTTCAACCACTACTTTATGTTATTGGCTTGTGAGAAAGATTTTAAAGTAGAGTTGAACAAACCAGGGTTAGAAATGTTAACTTAGATTTTTATTTAAATTAGTTAAATAGATTTATTTAGAGTTGGATTGCTTATTTAAGCTTAACGGTACATCTTAAATTTAAGAGAATTTGAATAAAATATTAGATTTGAGAAATAAGATTAGGTACTATGCCTTTAGCGCTATATCCTAAATTGCTTTTTAACCTATCTATTGAAAAATAGACAAATTAGCCTATCTATATATGTGTAAGCAAAATAGTCCATCAGTCAAATATTGGTGTTAATGTATAATGTATAATAACAATTTTAGCACTCAATTTTACACATTTATTCAATTTGATCTCTACTCTTTTTTATTGGAAGTGAATTAAAATTTTTGAAACTATTAAAGCTAAAAGATCAAAAAGACCTTAGTAACAAATTAAAAAACAATTGTTTTTTTAAATTTTAAAATATTAAAAAATCATAAAATTATAAACAACTTAAAAAAGTTATAAAATTTAAAATTATAATTTTTTATTAAAAACAACAATAATGATTCATACAAGATTTTTCTTAAAAGAAATTGACTATTGGGTCAATATTATTTTTAATAAAAATTAAATAAAAGTTTTATAACTTTTATTATATTTTTATGATTTTTAAATAATTTTATTTTTAAAAGAGTTTAAATATATTTTTAATTTACTTCTATTGGTCGAGTTTAAAAAAAATTAAATTCACCATATTTTTAGGGTTTAAAAAAAAAAGGTTTTTGAAATTGAAAGAAACATGGCTTCACTCATTCCCCTCTCTCACCCTTCTCCCAATTTCTCGGTACCTTCTCAAAATCCCGTCGTTCCCAACTCTGTTTTTGTTACTGCCACTTATAATCGTTTTCAATTCAAAATTCAACTAAAAATATGTTGAAATTTCGTATCAAGATTCTCCATCATCTTTCCGTTGCCGCAAAAGAGGATCTCAATCCCATTACCGAGTACCCTTCAAATCAGAAATCGCCCCTAGTTAATCCCTCAAAGTTTGATGTCAAGAACAATACCAAGTTTCCGGATAATCCTTCTGTCACCGGAAAGGATGATGAAAGCGATACTCAACAACCACCTCGACACCCACAGTTCGGCCAGCAAAGAACAAACAAAAGAAGCGGCGGTTCTCGGTTGTACTTACGAGGGAAGAGATTGAAGATGATATCGCCGCAATCGAAGCCTTGGCAGGCGGCAAGCGATTACGAAGGCCCAAGAACCGAGACCCACCTTGTAACAGAACCGATTGAAGGCACCTTGATCATTTGTTTCCAGGGTTACGGAATTGAAAACTCTCATCAAATTATTTTATTTGTAAGAACCTTAATTTTCATTTTAATTTCATGCATATTTACTTTCACATGATTTGTCATATTCAATCTCGGTTTAATTTTGTATATGCTCAAATTATCCTGATTTTTTTAAAAATATTTGTATAGAATTGATGATTTTTATTATGTAAAGAAGCTTGGAAGGTAGGAAAATTGGTGGATTTAGAAGGGGAGGATGAATGTTTTGATGGGGTGATTTCTAATGTGTATAAATTGAGAATAAAAATGAATCTATTTCTACTTGTTAGTCGATGCACTTTTCATATGCAAAATTCGCCGGCATTATTAATTTTATGAATTTTTTTTTACATTGATTATCCCTAAGAAATTTGTGGTTTAAGTATATATGCTTTTCTTGGTCCCATCATCTTTCAACTTAAGCATGTTTTGACGACATTTTTATATGTTGAAAATTTCATCAGGCTCACAAGCACTGGTTAGCTTTGTACTGCTGCAGGAATTTCATGTGCACTGAGTGCATGTTTATCCAACATGAGCCATTTTCATTCCTTAACTCAGTAATGACTACTGCAGGGGGATGTTTAGATTTGCTTTCCATCTTCTGTTATTTAGTGTTGAAGGATTGATAGGAGAGCTAGAAATAGGGGCATACCTTAATATGCAAGACAAACCATAATTCGGTATTGGTCTTGTATGGCCAAGCCTTGGTTGTCCTTCCCTTATCCAATTTTTTTTTCTATACTAAAGTTTTCCTTGCTGTAATGGGGATCTTGTCTGGCGATGACATTGGTTGTCACTTGGTGTAAAAGGACTAGGGTGACTATGTTGGTGGATTGCTGGATTTGTTTTCGTTTTTGGTTGGTATCAAAATTGACAGGACTGGTAGGGTATGGTGGTTGTCAAAAGTTGAACAAAATCCTCATTCTGGAGTCGGCATAGCCGTGAGACATTATCAAATGAGCAGATTGATATTATTGAGTTTAATGATGATAACAATGCATATCCTTAATCGTCTTTCTTTACACTAGAATGAAGTAAATAAGACGTGTATACACCTGCTTTCGAGCTTGATATCTTGCTGCTGATTCTCTGTTCTTTATCATTCTCCTTTGCTGCCTCTCGGCAACCTTCTCCACAGCAGTGCATTTCCTACCCCTCGAAATTCCTTGAACACATAAGGAACTGGCGAGACTGAGGAAGTATCTGCACTACTCTTCCCTATCCCATCTAATGAGAAGTGGTTAGCAGGTGATCCAGCTGCAATGCTGACAGGCCCTCCTAAATCAACCATCCCCGTCTTTCCACCCTGAATAAGACCATTACTTAGTCCCTGGCCCCCCATCTCACTAATTCCCCCTCTACTTCCAGGACTCCCCAACTGACCACCACTTTGTAAAGGCATCTGACATCCAAATCCTACAGCAGGTAAAGTGGTGCTGGTGGTTATGTTGAGTTTGCTGCTGAATTAACTGGTGCTGGTTTGATTTAACCCCATTAACATTCAAAGGCAAATTGGAAGCCTGAAAACCAGTTTGATTACTACCTTGAGAAAGGCTATTCCGCACCCGGTGATGGTATGCTTAAATTGCTGCTACATAGCTGCCTTACGAGCCCTTGGAGGTACCTCCATCAAGCTGCTGTTGAGTGCATCAAAGTCAGGGGTATGCTGATAGGGTGATGGTATGCTTAAATTGCTGCTTCAGAATGGATGCACAAGGTTTCTTTTAACTATTGAATCTGATTTTGCAATTGCTTTGTTGTGGACTATTGACAAATCTAAAAGACCCTGGACGGTTTGGGATATTCAATAAATGTGAAGTTTGAATCTTGCATTTTAACCCTTTTTGCTTATTTTCAGATTGTAGGTTAAAGACCTAATTTGTACAAAGTTGTAAGAATGGCCTTACATTTTCTTATTTCAATTGTCTTAAAATTTTAGTTTAGAACTTCTGGTTTTTAGTTTCAATTTGTTACAGCTTTTAAAAGATTCAACATTGTTTCAAGAAATGTTTTTGTAGCTGGAACCATATTATGTTGTTCTTTCAATCAATGGCCAAAACAAGATGCTGTTTGGGGATTTGTTTTACTCTAGCTTTCCTAATGCTATATTGTATGTTGGTGTGGCATTTATCATCTTAAATGCAGAACTAGGAGGATAGACTGAATCTTATACACCGGCTTAGAATCTGATATTCATTTTTAGTGCCTCTTAATTTGAAAATGAAGATGATGCCTTTGTTTCTTCCACCTATTTTTATTTATTTATGACATGACATTTGTTCGACAATGGGTTGGGATTTTTTTGAGTTTGGGTAATTTCATGTTTAAGTTGCTTCAGGTTCAGATTATGCATATGAAATATCAATGTTAAATACTTTTTACTTAATTAATATAAGTTGTTTGTAAAATCTAATTTGAATAAATAAATCATATTTTATTTTGATTATAAATAAATATAATAAATAAATTACAATATTTTGATAATATTATGATATATTAAATACATTTATGCGGATGGTACAAATTATTTGTATATTTTAATTTTAATATACAAGAGAACTATGGAGATCTGAGATGTGTATTTTGTTAAATTTGATAAGGAATTGGCTTAGGGTGGGTTGAAACGTGATTCCTTTTTCAAATCATGGTGGTAGCTCTGTGAGGATGTTAAGTTTCCTGAGTGTTGAGGTTCTTATATGCTGCTACTTCTTGTCTGTTTCTTTTCTGGTTTGGATTTGTGTGTATGTTTTATCCAGTCTTTAACTTTATGTGTTTTTAAGGTGAACATCCGAGCTGGTTATGGTTCCTTTTGTGTGTTTTTTCTTTAAGTGTGTTCTGTTTTGGGTTGTTATATTTGGTTGTATTTGATTTTGTAACCCTTTTGAGGGTCTTAATAAAATATATTATTATGTGCTT
Source organism: Gossypium raimondii (assembly GCF_025698545.1). Lineage (NCBI taxonomy): Eukaryota > Viridiplantae > Streptophyta > Magnoliopsida > Malvales > Malvaceae > Gossypium > Gossypium raimondii. The sequence continues at coordinate 51,785,859 of NC_068571.1, forward strand.
AGTTTAAACATATGCATCAGAGAGGCTCACTATTTTACATGGCGTAAATTTTGCTATTAGTTGGTATTAACGATAATATGCTGTCTGTTGATGTTGTGAGCTGCATTGACTGGCTCGAATATGCTATGAGGTTGCTTGAGAAGAATGTCTTCACGAGGTTGCTAGTCTTGGTTTGGTATCTATGGAATGTGCGGTCTTAAAGGGTCAGTGGCACGGGACTATGTGTCGAGACTTTCAGATCCATAGGCCTATGGTTCTAAGGGTGCTGCAAACGATGCAATGGCGACCCCCGCAAGGTCACGCCTTGAAGCTGATTGCACAACAGATTGGAGGAGTGGTTGATCCCACTTAGGCGGAAGCCCATGCTATAGTTGCAGGGCTTTAGACATGTAATTTTGGGAAGCAGTTGTATTTTGCTAGTCTCTAAACTTAATTCAACTTAGTTATTTTGTTTTGGAATTGTCTTCATGTTAAATGGGACCAACATAGCCCTATAAGTTGGCCTAAATTTGGCTTTAGCTTAGCTTAGATCAGGTCCTCGTCTGGCACAGCAAACACATAAGTTAATTCATTAGAAGTCCAGAAACTATGACCCAAATTATAAATTGATCCAAATTTCAAAATGTTCTATTTTCTCAAGATTCAATAATGTATCAATGAATTCCTTTTGTTAGCCAACTAGTTGACATAGAGTATATCTATGTCTATTGTATGGACAATTTGTTTAGGCATATTGATTTATTTGATCCTTAAGCTTTATAAAAAATTATTTTAGTTTTTTAATTTAATTTTTCATCTCTTTTAGCCCTTTGTTGATGTGACATACACATAGGTTGTCATGTAGATGTCACGCCAATAAGTAACTAAATATTTAAAATTCATAAAATATTTAAAAAGTATAAAAGGAATTAATTATTTTTAATTTAAAAAATTGCTAACGTGACATCTTGCTACATTCAATGGCTAAAAGAGGCGAAAAATTAAATGAAAGACTAAAATAATCTTTTTTGTAAAATTAGAGGACCAAATAAATCATTATATCATTTGTTTATGTATCATACATGCTAAAGAGACAACAACATTAAAATGTAGAATTGCTATATATCATTTAATATATCATATATAAGTTACCTATAAAATAGATAGGCATGTATTTATAAATTAATCTATGTATTTTAAATATATGCTAAACATAATATTCAAGTTAATATTTAATACTTAAAATTGACTATTAAACCGATAATATTTAATATAATGTTAATAGTTTAAGGAGAATTAAAATTTTAGATATCAATTAAAATTTGGGATTAAATTCTTTTTTTTTTTGTGAATTATAAGAAAAGGGCAAAGTTCAAACAGCATCGCGACTAACATGACTCGAATCCAAACTATACCTAAAGCAATAACATATTAACCACCAGGCTAACACATGAGGTTTGGAGTTCTTTTTTTAATGTTTGATGTATAAACCAAAATAATATAATTATGGCATTAATTTTTTAGATTAATAAAAATAACATATTTGTAATAATAAAATATATGTTCTTTAACAAATATTGTAAACACAAAGATTCCTTAAATAAACGGGAGGGGCAAGGAATTAACTTTTTTGTTTGAATAAATTCTAAAAGAAAACGAGGGAGGCGAAGTTCAGCACTTTCGGCTTTCTTTATATGCTTTTCACCAATGTAATCATTTCAAATAATATAAAAGAATGGTAGGAAATGGCCATCCACCAAAAAGTGACTCATTCTTATAACTATTTTCGGATACTAATATCATCTTCACGGGCGAAGTATAAAAAATTTTATAATTTTTAGAGAATTAAATTAAAATTTTATCATTTTTTAGAGTCAATATGTAATTTTATTATTACTAATTTAAAATTTTATAAATTATAGAGGGTCTAAATGGAAAATGGAGGGCTGGAGCCCTGCCAATCCCCTTGGCTTTGCGCTTACTCATCTTATCTTAATGAAATATCCATGTCTTCACATGACATTATTTAAGTAGGACCTATGTCAAAGTTTCTCATTTTTTGTAGAAGTTCTCGTCATCATAAGAAAAGGAAATGATTCAAGATAAATGTTCGGCATTTTCAAATCTCTCTAGAAAAAAACTCTCCATGCTTATGAGACCTTTAAGAATCACCATTTTCAATAGTTTTTTTTGAATTAAACAGGTGTGAACCGCCATAATAAATCACCCCCTGACTTTTGCATTTCAATAATTGATGACATATATGGGAATTGAGCAAAAGGTCATGTCTCTTTCCTAAGTAAGAATCCATAAATCAAATTTCTCATGTTTTTATTTATTTTTATTTTTTTCCATTTTTGTTTCTTGGAGATTTTAGCATTATAGGGTCTTTTGAAGTTTTTGTAATATCTGAGATTCGTGGAGCCGACAAGTCTTGAGGTCAATGTGTAAAAAATATATGTAAGTTTAACTCCCATAGATGTCAAGGTCATATAAGGTCATTTTATAGTTATCAAATGATTAAACAATAAATTTTGCAATAATTATAATAAACAATAAAAAGCCTCAACACCCATAAATATCGAGATATCGTTAAAAGTCTTATTGGGAAAATTAAATTTCAATGAAACTTATTTTAAGAATTTTTTACAATAACGTACTATAAAACCAGTATAATGCGAGAAACAAATTAAAAGAGTTAGTAATTTTTTAAACAATATGTGAAAACTATAATTTATCATATTGTTAATATATTAATATATTAATATTTAACATATGATTTATTACTATTTTATGTTAGATTAATTTTACCTAACTCTTACATCAATGCTTTTAAGATTAGACGGGTGGTTGAACTGACTTGTTCAATTTAATTAAAAACTCGTAAAAATAAAAGATATTAAAAATAAAAAATAAATTTAAATGTGATTAACCATTTCATACTGATTTGAAATTTAATCAATCTAACACCATTCTTCAAATTGATACCTTCAATTAATTTTCAATCCAATTGATTAGATTAACCATTCGGATTTAATCATCATTGCCTCCCATATGTGTTTTTATGATCAATATATTCTTTTAACCAATTTTTATTTATTTCTTTTTACAATAATCCTAAAATATTTCCTATTCAGGCAAAAAAAAAAAGACAAGAAATATAAAGCACAAATTTTGTTCTATTCATACTGTCCTCTTAATTTTTCATATATTCTTCAAAATTCCTTTAATTTTAAACCGTTTAAAATAAATACTATATAAAATTATACGTTCTCTTCAATCTCATTGTTCCATTACCATAAGGCGGTTTACCGCGAACCCTCTTCTGTAATTTTTCCCAATTTTCTTAGGGTTCGTTTTCTCGGCAAATTCATTAATCGATTTATTGGGGAATGTTGGAATGGTATGAATCTTCGTTATGTTAAAGAAGCAAAGCACCACTGTTCGTTTCTTCTTCAACAAAGATTTTTACCATAACGAAAGTTTTCGGCTATGGCGTTTTCAGCCCGTAATGATCCATTTTCCATGCAACTCCACGCTTTTCCCGGCGACCAACGCCGTTGCTTTCAGTCCATCGGTAAATTAGACGCGCTCGGAAACTACAATGCCGGCGTCGGTGCCGGTGGAAACTGTAAAGAACCCGCTGCCGGCTTAAATTTGAGTATTAAAAGTTGCTTTGAGGATTCGCGTAGAACCTGGGATAAAAAAGCACGCGCCTTTGCTCCCCGGTTGGCGCGTGATTTAGAAATCATTAGCTATAACGAACCCCAAAAAGTAGCGGAGCCGACAACTGACACTCGCGGGGCGTATCGAAGGGGGAACCCTCTTGACTTTTCCGACTACCCCTTGCGTAATAAAATCACGGTTGCCGTCGATGTCGACGAAGGTATACAACTAAAATCAAACCAATTCTTTGCTCCTTTTTGAAAATTTTAATGTAATTTTTTTCAATTTAATAATTACTATTTTTTATTGTTTTCTGATATAAGCAGTACTAGGAAACTTCGTTTCGGCTTTGAACAAATTTATAGCCGATCGCTATTCGTTGAAACGTTCAGTCTCCGAATACCATGTTTACGAGTTCTTCAAGGTAATTTAAAAAAAAAAAAACTTTTTTGTTGCCAAGATAGTAGGAACTAGGTAGTAATGAATTATAGGGTGTCTTTGGATGAGAGATTGGGTATATTAACCACAGGTAAACGCACCGTCCATCTAAACTCACCCATAGTCTGTTGCTCCAGTGTGAAGGAGCTCGATGTCAAGTTCGAGCAGAGCGGGAGAGTTTTGCCCTGTTTAGAGGGTTTGACTCAGCTTGACTCGTATTATCGTTGAGTTTGAAAAGTGTTAAATATTCATTTTAGATATTATATTGAAAATTAAAAGATCTAAATATCTATTTTAGATATGATATCGGAAATTGATATGATATTGAAAATTAAAAGAGTTAAATATCCATTTTAGATATGATATGGAAACTAAAATATGTGTTGGGACTTTATTAACAATGATAAAAAGGTAATTTTAGCCAAAAGTACTTTTGCAAAAGTTGAAGGTTTTGAATTTTTGGCTTGGGTTAAAATCCCGTTGTGCATCTGGCTTGAAATCATGGATTTTAGCAAGGATAAGAAAGTAATTTCACTCGAACTAAAGCCCTAAAGCTAAAAATTTTAACTTTTTGGTTTGGATTAAAATCATGGATTGAGTTGAAGAGTACTTTTAAACTTTGATGTTAAACGGAACCTTGGTTGGAATCCAATATAGCTACCAGATTACACACACATACAGAAAAGTAAAAGTGAAGTTTAATTGGCATTTGACATATTTCTTTTCTGTTTTCACAAGTGAACAGTGTTGCATTTTGACTTGAATCTGTTTTTAAGCAGTTTTTTAAAGTCAACTACCTCTTTAATACTTTCACTTTTACACTGTTGTTTCCATTTTTATTTTTATTTTTTGCAACAATCTGATGATACCTTTTAACTCTTGGTTACAGATATGGAACTGTTCTCGTCAAGAAGGTATCATTAGATATATAGATTAATACCTTTTTGGATAATTTGTTCTATTCATTTGACGATGATGCATTTAGTGCTAATATGCTCATCTTCTATATTAATATAACATAATAAAATTCTTACAATAAAAGTGAAGCTAAGTTTGGCTGTTTGTTGTGGATGGAAATGAAAAGGTTCATTAATTAATCAATTTTAGTGGAATCTTTGGTCTATTTCAACTTTTAATAAGTTGACAAAGTGGATTTCTGGAATAACTCTTTTCCTTACCTTAATATGTATCAAAATTGTTAAATCTTCTCCGACTTTGGAGCATTTCCTGTTTTCTTGTTTTGACAGCTGATATCCGTGTCCATGAGTTCTTCAAGTCGTCATATTTCAAGAAAGGCATCCACCCGATCCCAGGTGCTCAGAGGGCGCTTCATAGGTTATCAAGATTTTGTGACCTGTCTGTTGTAACGTATGTATGCATGCTGTTTTTCTTTCCTCAATAATGCCTTCTGACTTGTGTCCTAATCTGTTATTTCGTATGTTATATATGTATATGAGTAGGTCACGGCAAAATGTCATTAAGGACCATACGATCGAGTGGTTAGAGAAGTACTACCCTGGACTGTTCCAAGAGATGCACTTTGGCAACCATTTTGCTCTACACGGCAAGTCTAGACCTAAGTCAGAAATATGCCGGTATGCCATTAAGCCCTTAGGCCTTAAACATTGCTTAAAAGTGCAAATATCTTGTTGAAATATTGCCTTGATGAGCTATTCCTGGGAGTCTTGCAGTTTGTTAGGAGCCAAGATTCTAATTGATGATAATCCCAGATATGCTGTTGAGTGTGCTCAAGTTGGAATCAGAGTTCTGCTTTTTGATTACAAGAACTCGTATCCATGGTGCAAGACAGAGTCAATTGATAAACATCCTTTGGTGACTAGGGTAAATAACTGGGAAGAAGCAGAGCAACAAATAGCTGCTTGGATTTTTAGTTCTACCATCCCATAGGAAGGGCTCTATAGAGCCTTCCACTGCATATTATTGTGCATTGTTTCTTATACCCGAAACATTCGATAGGCCAAAAATGTTGGCTTATTGGGTGAATCAAACCATAAGGAGACCAGCCAAACGGCGTCATGCTATGTTGGTTGACTGAGGACAAAACTGTAAGGTATGTTGGTTAAATAATAAGCCATTACTTATATTTCATCTTTGACTATGAATACAATGATCAATTTGAAGTTCATGTCTTTGGAGATAACCCGAATTTTTCGTTTTTAGCATTGCTTTGTTCATTTTGAGTTGGGAAAACAATCGGAAAATCCAAATTAGGTAGATAGGTTTACAGATTATCGATTTGTTCAAGTGGTTCCAAATCCATAGGACTCTTTGCATATGTTGGGATTTGAATTCAGACTTGTGATACCTCATCTTATTTATGAACAACTATTTGATTTTAGGCATGTGACATCTCATCTTATGAATGAAAAAGTGAAGACATTATCCCACTTGATCAATTGAGTCGATATTTCAGTGTTGGTATTAGCTTTGATAAGTATTGTGAGGGTAAAAGTATCATAGAGGTCCCTGTCTTAGGAGTTGGATTATATTTTACTTCCTCTATTTTTAAAATAGGCAAATTAGTTCCTATACATTAGATCAAGAAATAAATTGGTCTTTCTGTTAAAAATTTTATCCATTTTTACTGTTAAAAAAGGTACATCACTGTTTGATTATTTCACCAGCCAGACCAGTTTTTAGTAGAAATGACTAATTTACTCTTTTGATTTAACATGTAACAACTAATTTGTTCATAGTTTTTAGTAGAAGGGACAAAATGCAAAATGAAAGTATGTAAAAAGTAAAAGAAGGTTTTCATTGTTTTCAAGTTTTTGTAAACATAAATTTAATTTTATATAGAAAATTATCCTATACGAGCAAGTTGAGGGTTTGAAAAGTGTATTATAGGATGTAGTAAAAAATTAATTATATAAATAAATGTGATATTTATCGTACCCTCAACCTGCTTGTGAAGTCTTAAAATTTTATAAATTGTGCATCAAATGATTATCTCTTTTATATTCAGCGGAGGATATTTTTTATTTTGATTTGAAGCTCTTTTAATAATAAAAATGGTTATATTTGGTTTTTATTAACTATAAATGTTTTTTTATTTGATCGCTTGTGTATTTAAATTAATTCTGTTATATCAGTGATAATTATTATTTTTAATAATTGTTTTGTTTCTATATTTTCATAATTTATCTTTTCAATTTAAAAAATTAGAAAAATGTTGTGACAGAGGCATGCTTGGCAACTTTGATGGAATGTCATGCTTTAGTGTACTTTCACTCTTTGTAGATTTCCTTTGTGTAGTTTAGGGCAAGGTTCATAAAGATGTTGCCTCTCCTTAAAAAGGAAGAACAGTATTGATATTTTGCATTTATTTTTGGGTCCACTTAAACCTAAATTTGCTGCAATGCCATCAGAAGAGTTTGCTCCCTCAATTACTTTTCAAACTAAGTTTTTTATCTTTTAATTGTGAACTCTCTTTTTTTTTTTTGGAGTTTTAAAATTTCAATCCTAATTTAAAAATAGTTGTATAATTTCTAATATTTTGTACGGTAAATATATTATCATATGTATAATAGTATGTTAGTGATATTTTCATACAATACTTACAAAAAAGTCGCACCACTTTGATTGATAAATTTAATAGTGATCATTTGAGTTAAGTCAAAATTCAAAAATATATGATTAAAACTAATCAAATGGGATAACACAAATTAAATTCATAAGTTACGCACAATACACGATTAGTAGTAGAATTTGTCTTATTTAACTACTGTTATTGAGGTCTGTATTGAAATTTCAAAATTTAAAGAAAATAACAACTAAATTAAATTATTATTTAAAATATGATTTTCACAATTAATTAATGAACTTTATAAATATGGAAGATTATAACCTCCTCTCTTTAATCAGTTAAGTTTTTACATCATCGTTTTTCATGTCAGATGTCATATTATTACTTAATTGTTGGTCAAAAGCATTGAGGAAAGCTATATTTAACGACTCAATTGACTACTAACTTTTGATTAATGGCTCAATTAATCATAGATTTGATTAATAATTTTTTAAAATTATTTCACTAGAGCTTCTTTGGCATTTAAGGCTATTTTCCCCACCATTTCTTGCCATCAATTTTGAATGTTAGTTTTGGTTTAAATATGTCAAAGGCTTTTTATTTTTTTAAATTTAAATTTGGTTCTTACACTTTAATTTTGTAACATTGTGTCCCTGTACTTCATTATTTAAAATTTTGGTCCCTTTATCCAATTTTTCCATTAATGTTATTGAAATGACAACTAAGAAAATGTAGAATAGCTTTATAATTTTTCTCATGTTTTCCTGTCAATGTGATTTTACTCTTTCAGAAGTACAAAAATTTCTTTAAAATGTATATTTTTAATATGATCCTAAAATTTTAAAATTTTAATTGTCCTTTTTAAAAGTCCAAAAATATGGGAGGAACTCTTTTAAATTTTAAAAAAAATCATTTTAAAATTATTTAAAGTTCTAGAATAAAAATGATAATTACCCTGGTGATGGTAATAAAATTTTTTCAAAGTTTGAGTTATTTGTTTAGTTTGTATTAAATCATATTTGAACAAGTATTTTTTTACTTGAATGATTTAAAGTTTGTACCATTTAAGGAGTAAATAATATAAAGTTTTTTTTAATTTTTGAACCTTTATATATATTTTTATTTTTTGAATTTAATTTTAATATTTTATTTTTAAAATTTAAACGTTTACATTTTCATAGTTTTGTGAATTTTTTAAAACCACAATTTTAAATTTTTAAATATTTTTTATTGAAAATACAAAATATTTTTTTATAATTTTATGTACTTGTAAAGAATAAGGACCAAATTAAAAAATTATAAATATTGAGGCTAAAATGGTATTCTACCTATTTTTCTATTTTTCATGTCAACAGTGTTAACGAAGAAAGTGGAAGGAGGGACCAAGATTTTTAAATAAAAAAAATATAGATAGACTCAATGTCTTAAAATTAAAATATAGGGACTAAAGTTTAAATTTCAAAAGAGTACAAAGACCTCTAGTATATTTAAACTATTAGTTTTCAATAATTTCCGTCCAATTAAACTCAATTTTAATTAGATGTGTTCATGTGCCAGGTGATCCGCTCTACTTTGAAGTGGGGTTTAATTTTTTATCTTGTCCCAGCCCAATTCACTATTAAAAATTAAAAATATGTAAAATTAACTTAATATATGTTTTATAATTAACTTTAAATAAAAATATTTATTATTATTTAAACTATGAAAGAGATCGTTTGAGCATATTGGGTTATGTCAGCTCAGACTTGAAAATTCTTTTGAAATTAGGCATAGGTCTAGTCTAGTCCATAAACCCTTCTAGTTTTAACTAAAAAATATATAAATATGTATTTTACATAAATAAAAAAATATAAATAAAAGACTCATTATTATATTTAATGCATTATAGATAGAAAAAAAATTCAATTTTGACAGAATTTAATTAGCAATAGCACATTATCTCTAAATTACCAATGTGTTAAACCAATTGTATATTCCCATAGAAAAAATTTTCACCAAAGTAAAAAATGAAGTTTCGGAGCAATTAAAAGATATAGGTCAAAACAGTGTAACACTCCTTAATCCTAAACCGTCGCCGGAACAGGGTTACGAGGTATTACTGGACCTTTCAGACAATTTACAATTAATATACAATTAATTATCAAACATAATATAAAGTAATCTTTAAGTCCCTTAGATGGACTCTCGAGGCCCAAAATATGAGTTAGGAGTGATTCGAGACTAGTTTTTTACAACCAAAACTTACAAGACTCTTTAATAAGACCGAAGTACATGCCACATTTACCAAAGGAAAAATACATCACCGAAGTTATGCTGTAGTCGGGATTGATCTGGATGCTAAACCAGGACCTTTGACTTCTATTGATTTGCACACAGAAACAACCGTACGCTGAGTATTTCATACTTAGTGGTATGACCATAATTCAAATTATAACAATAATAAGCATGTAATGCATAAATCATACATACAAATTTAAACTTAAATTTCATATTTCGACAATAACAATTCTTCAATTGGTATCATATATCCACAATTTGAACTTGGACACATCATGAACCTTAGGTTCATTCTTCAATCTCATATAACATTTCAATTCTCAATTCAACTTTTTCATCTCATTTCAGTAGCTCGATTTATCAACTCATTCAGTTTATCATTTCATTATTTACCCCTATTAACAAAACTCGGACCTTGGCGGATACACGGATCCAACCAAATACTCCAGTATGGCACCCAGTGCCTCATCGGATAGTTCGAAGTAATAGTTGACGCCCAGTGTGTCATCGGCAAAGCTGAAGAAAGTTGGTACCTAGTACCTCATCGAATCTATCCGAAGAAATATAGTGACACCCAGTGTCTCATCGACTCGAGGTTGAAGTATCCCTAAACTCTTCCAATCCTATGGCATGCCAACTATATCCGATTCAGCCCAATTAGTTAATAGGGTCTCCAAATTCACATTTCAATTCAATTTCACTTTTTCATTTTCAATCACAATCCAATTCAAAATTCACTTTTCCATTTTCAAGTCAATATTCATTTCAATTTCACACATATATTCATCGTTCAATTGAATTTCTTTCAACTTAATAATAATACTTACATTATATTTCACTTACCATACATATAAATTTAAATATAACATTTAATAATAAGTAATTTGAATTATAGTAATACAACCTCGGATTTGTTCGATTACTCCTCGACAACTTTTTCCTTTCCTTTCAGTACCGATGTCTCGGGTTCTTTGCTAGCTACGAAAATAATAATAATTTCCACTATTAATTACAGCATTAAATTATAATAAATAATTGAATTTTATTCAATTCCTACTTATTCCCAATTTAATCCTAACTAGGTTTATTTACTTTTCTAACTTAATTCATACTTCTTTTCTACTTAATTTCTTGCCATATTTAACTCAACTATTCAATATTCATAATAAAACCCTAATTTAAAACTTCTTACAATTTAATCCCTATAACACAAAACTTATATCTTCTTTTACAATTTAATCCCTTTGTCAATTCTAACTTGAAATTCATTTAATTAAATCCATAATTTCACAAATTGTTTAACATGAACTATACTCAAAAACTTATGAAATTTCAATATATCAACTTAGTTTCATCAAAACCTTATTCTAAAGCTTCTAAAATATCAAAATTAAATAAAAGGACTTAATTGACTTACCAATTAAAACTTCAAGCTTTTAATCCTTAGTTTCTCCTTTTCTTTTCTTTCTTCTTATTTTCGTATGGTTCTCTGTAACTCTTTCTCTTTCTCTTTTGTTTCTTTATAACATATATATATTAGTTTACAATAATTATTATTATAAAATCTATCTAATAACAAATACTTATATTATATTTTACACTTGTCTCTATTTAATTTGTTTACCTCATAAAATCTTATAATTCAATTAATTATCTACTAAACATCTTTTATTTAATAATAATAAATAATAAATATCTATTGTATAATTAATCACATATACACATTTGTACACACGTAATTAATTACATTTGTACATTATCTATGCCATACATTTGTCATCATTTATTTTATTTATCACACAAAATCTTCAATCTTACCCAACTTATGCCTCCTCATACTTGTGAATTGGCTTAATTCACATTTTGATCCTTTATACTTTCTTTTAGTCTATAATTAAACTTTTACCCTTTACTCAATTTAGTCATTTTTGCTAATTACCCTAAATTAAGCTAAATTCACCTAATTAAAACCTAATTAAACACACTACTAAACTCACAGGTATTTCTAATAATTATCTACAGGTTCAATTTTCTAAGACGGAAGCCCGATACTACGCTTTTCTAATGCCCGTGAATTGGGTCATTACAAACAGTGGCGGAGTCAAAAAAAAATTTTAGGGATCGGAATTAAATTGTATATTCTTACTATAGTAAAAATGTAATTTCACCATTTTAATAGTCTATATCTTTACAATTTTAAAGGATTAAATCAAATTATTATTTTTGGGGTCAAAGTGTAATTTTACCATTACTAATTTAAAATTTTATAAATTATAAAGGACCTAAATAAAAAAAATTTACCATTATTTTTTTTTTGAGAAAAGAAAAAATTACCCTCCGCTCTGCCACTGGGTCAAATTTTATAAAAGTCCCTATTCTATATGTTTTTGGTAGATATAGTGATTATTTCTTCTAGTCTTTCTGCTTAAAAAATTGTATTCACAAGAATTATTTTCGCTAATTCCATCAAATAAATTGACGTGATTTTTTTTTACAATTAAAAAGATAGAAAAGGAGAAAATATATAATCTTTGTTCAACTTAACAAAAAGTCAATGTATATATGTCACATCATTATATGTTTTAAAAAATAAGTAAAATCAAATTATTTGACGAAATTGGCAACAACAAAAAAAGTTAAGAATAGGATTAAAATACAAATTTCAAAAACAAAAACAAAAATGATTAAATTATAGTAAAAGGACTAAATCTATAAAAAATGCATAGTATAGTGACCTTTTATAAAATTTAACCAAATTTATATTATTTTCTTTTCTCAATTTCATTCATAATTGTAAAGATAGCAATAGCTTTAAGGGGATCAGCACATGCATGCATTTTGGACCCTTAATTAGTTGGAAATTTGAAAATTATATTAATTTAATTCATTATGATTTGGTTGTAAAATTGGGTGTTTTGGATCTAATAATTTGTAAGACTAATCAGCAAGAAATCCATTATTAGATGTTGTATACATTAAAATCTTCACCCACTTTCTACCTTACATACTATTCCTTTCAAATTGATATTTCAATTTAATGTTTGTTAAATAAAGTACAAGAGAGAATTTAAATAAGAATTTTATACTTAAGAGGGAAGAAAAAGAATTGTTTAGTGTTTAAATATCGAGTGCAATCGTAAATTATGTTGCATTTTGAAAGTGAAATTTTAAATTTGAATGTTGGAAGAGAAACTGTGAACCTCGGAAGGATTAATTATTTTGGATCGTAAATCAGACATAAAAGATTTATTTATTCTTAAAACAATCTTATTATAGGTTTTGATCATATCTGCTCTTTTTGACACAATGCTTAGAATTACCTATAGCCCTTACCTAACCCATAAATAGGAGGATACGATTTATAGGTAAAACAAATCTCATTAGTAAAGGTTTCCAAGGGACGCAACAAGAATTTTATAAAACAATAAAAAGGCGGCTGCCTAACCATGTTTGGCTGTGATTCTTGTGGGAATTTTTCTCACTGTCATGCAAATCAGAATGTAAGTCATGTCTACGTAAAACACCCATTGAAAATATTGGCCAAGATGCAAAGCTAAAAAGATTCGTTGTACCCAAAGTGAATTTGACACTTCCCCAAGTCGGTGCCTTTGGTGGCTGCACAACCTCTTGTATTGGGTATCTACATCTGCATTACATCTTGATTAAATCGAATCCAACCTTTAAATATAGGGTAAAGCTTTTTCGATGTTATTTTCTTTATTCACGATACTCAAATTTTAAAAATATTGATTTTTTATCATTTGATTCAATAGATAGTAATATTAAATCAAGACGCCCCTTTTGAGAGAGTCAGAATTAAATTATAAATTTTGAGGAAGTCAAAGTATAATTTTATCATATATGAACTTATGATTTCATCATTTTAATGGAACTAAATAGATTTTTTTTCATTTTTGGGGTCAAAGTATAATTTCCCACACATTATCTAAGGAACTATTTTTTGTTCAGTAATTCGCCCGGATAATAACTTCAATCCCTCTCAATTAAAAATAGTTTAAAATTTAAACCTTTTTAAAGCAAAATTTTCACCTTTAACCCCTAACTTTTATAAATTTAATGTTAACCCCCAATACATAAGAATAATTGAAAAGGGGGGAAATATTATAATGAATATTAGAATCAAAAGACCTTTCAAAAAGCTCAAAAAAGATAGATCCACAAGCACATGAGAAACATGAAAGCTGTGGATCAAGATACTTTGCTTAACGAAATCACTAATCCTTTGTCCCAAATCAAGATTATGTTTTCACAATAAAGCAAATCAAATCATTATTATTATTATTATTTTCAACCAATTATAAATTAATAGTATTATATGCTTAATAATATACCTACATAAGCTGATTGAGTCCTAACTCGATTGACATGAGCATTATTGTAAATGTAGGAGGACGTGAGTTCGAGTACTCTGTAACACATTATCTTTCTATTTATGGGTTAGAGATGGGCTATGAGTAATTATAAGCATTATCTTAAAAATAGCCAGATATGATCAGAACCTATAATGAGATTATTTAAAAATAATAATATAACCACACAAGATTCCACTTATTTGAATCTTTACACATAAAACATCATTCACATTTATAGTTAACTAATGTCTAATGACTATAGACCAAGTAGAAATTTGGTTTACAACTCTTTCAAACTCTTAAATACTCGATAAGCAATAATTTGAATAAATGAACGTTTAAATATCCGAGTACATCTTAAAAAATTGTGATGTGATCAAATTTGATTAATCGATTTAATTTGTTGAATATAGAATTAATCGGTTTAACGGTTGAATTATAAAACCAATTAAAACTACTCCAAAAATTTTAGTTCATTTTCACCTTTAATTTTTAAAAAATGTATTTTCCTTAAATCTTTATTTTTTACTTTATATTTTTAAAAATAATAAAATTTCAAATAATTTAATGGTAAAATTCATTTTGCCTCCTAAATTTTAAATTTAATTTTAGTCTTTTCAAAACAAAAAAAATTATAATTTAATCTCTTGAGAAATTATAAAATTTTACTGTACTAAAATTATATTTTAATTCTCTAAAAAATTTATTATTCAAACATATCCTTTCTAAAAAAATATTCAAACTTGATTTATATTTCCAATTATACTTCAAAACACTTTTATACCTATAAATATAGATTAAAACATAGATTCAAACCTTAAAAACGAAATTATTAAGTAAAGTAGCCATTAAGGATGAAGTTAGAAAAATGTTTTCTTACAAGAATTAAAATGTAATTTCATCATTTTAATAATTTATATATTTTTAATTTTTTAAAAGAATAAATCAAAATTTTACTTTTTTGTAATTTTCAAAAATTTACATTTCGAGCGAGGTCGCCCCTATCACAAACCCTAACATAAATTGTAAAACCAAATTAAGAATAAATATAAAAGGGATTAGTTAATGCAAATGAGGGAGACACCCCGCGTGTGCCTTTTCTATTAAAAATAAAATATCACAAAAAGGAAAGATTAGGAAATGAAGGAAAGCTGTAAAACACGTTTTCGCGCCTATCCATTTAAAGCAAGCAGGATGGATGGATGGATGGATAGATAGATGTACTCTCTCTTTAATTTAGGCCTTTATTTATTGCCTTTGAAAAAGAAGCCATTCCACGTTACACTTCATGTTTTCTCTTTTTTTGATATTCCATAATTAACCCTTTTCTTTTATAAGTTACAATGATAAGCTACGAACACAATGTAAATAATATGTATTATTTATTTAATTTTTAATTTTAATTTTAAATACGATCTAAAGACATATGACAAAACCTCAATCTTACTTAAATAGTATCACTTTATGCCATATTTATGATATGGGTGAATTTTTTTATATAATAAATATATTTAGTAAAAGACATAAAATCAAATAAAGATTTGGTTAGAACAACCGAATAAATCTTAAAACTATACATGAATTTTGGTCAAATATGCAATATTATCAATATAGTATCATTTTGTATTTACGTATTGCATACACAAATAATTATATTTATTTAAAATGAAAAGAAAGTTATGTATTTATTTAAATGTGTATAATTGAATCATAATCAAAATTTCATGTGTACACTTGAACCATGATCAAAGTTTCATGTGTATAATTGTATAAAATTAAAATTCATATATCAAATTGCACATTAGATCAATGCTCTCGAATAAAAATATATAAAAACAAAAACAAAAACTCTCTAATAATAATATAACTTATTTTGTAAATAGAAATGTATTTTAGTCATAAGATTAAATACAATATGGATAACTTTTAGAGTATTTTAGTCAATTTCTAATTGAATTAATGGTTTTAGACTCGTGACATTAACTTAGTTAAGACCTTAAATACAGATAGATAAGTCCAAATAAATATAACCAAAATCAAGTATTACAAAGCACGATGGATTGACTAGGATAAACTTGAACAAGATTCACATATGATATGCTTTAAACTATACTAAATATCAAAAGAATACACACGTAATTTACATAGAACGGGACTTAAACATAGAATATCAAAGTCCCAAGACCTAAATCTTGCAAACAAATAAAACACCCTTTTCTACTTAAGAAATTCAACCAATGTTAATAAAAAAATGTAAAATTTAAGTAGTTTATACACTTTTATAATTTTTTATAATTAATATTTTAACAATTCAGCATTTATATTTTTTCAATAAACCTTCATGTTTTATGTTTATATATATTTTAATAATTAATATATACTTTTTCATATTTGATGTTCCATTCATATAGGTAATACATGTCAAAGTTTGAGTATATATGTGAACAAAAATAGTATTTTGGTTTGATATGATAGAAATGTCGAATAAATTAGAAAACTTGCATGCATGACAAGTACAATTTATATTGATAAATCTAACGGTTAAAGATTTGTTAAAATATTAATCATACAAAAATTATAAGAGTACGCGAAATTAGTTGAGTTTTATGTCAATATAATGAATCCCTCCCAATTCTTTTTATTATACAGTGCCTAAATTATCAATAACCTTTCAATTCCTTCAAATTGTTACAACAGTTAATACTATTTTTTAATTTTTAATTTAATACATGAAAAAGGCTGAAAAGTGCATACTGAAATGCAATTAATGTCGTTTTTAATGGGTCTTCTTCGGAATGCAATAGTTAGGCATGGGTCATAGCATTTCTCTCTCTCTATATTACTGTTTGATTGTGCTTGTCTTTTAATTATTGGGAATTATGATGGAATCCTTTGTTAGAATTCAATTTTTTTCTTATATTATTTTTGGTCTAATCTGGCATTTATCTTTAATAAAAAGTATACATTTTGATACTCGAAGGTATAATATTAAATTTTTAAAATTTAATTAAAATTTTAAAGTTAATTTGGATAGTAAATTGATAAAAAGTATAAATATTTATAGCTACATTGGGCACGCGCACACAGGACTCGATGCCCCTCGTTCGGATATTTAAGCAATAAAATAATTATAAAAAAATGCTTATTATTATTATTTTAAAGTAAAAATGCTTTATTATTATTTTTTCCTTCACCACCGACACCAAGCATAAATAGACCACCCAATACTGTCAGTGAGAACGAAACCATGACTTAAGCCAACCCCCCCCCCCCCTTTTCCATTAGCCTCATCTCACGATTCAACGTCCCCTATTTAATTCCTTCACCTTCCCATCTAACTCTCTAACCCTCCCCATATATATATATTTGCCTTTAAATCTTCTTCACTATATAGTAATCTCATTTCTTCATCTCTAAGAGTTTACCGATACATATATGTAACATCTTCAATCTTTGTTTCCCAAAATTACCATGCCAAAGCCATTCCATTTGTTGGTCTTCTTCCTTGTTGCTCTTTGTCTATGCACCAGTTCAAATGCCAGCAGTACTACCAATGAGTTCCTTGAAACTGAGTGCTTGAAAGTACCAGCAACTGAGTTTATAGGCTCTTTGAAAACCACCATTGATGCTATTCGAAAAGCTACCTCCGTTGTTTCTCAATTTGGAGGCTTTTTTCATGATTTTCGTCTCTCTAATGCCATTTCTGATTGTCTTGATCTGCTTGACTCTTCTGCTGATGAACTAAGTTGGACCATGTTTGCTTCCCAGAATCCTAATGGTAGTACTTTTTAACTTTTTTGTGATTACATGCAACTTTTCTGTGTAATATCATTCAGTCTCAACTGTGTTTTTGCAGCTAAAGATAACAGTACTGGTGATCTAAGTTCTGATTTAAGAACATGGTTAAGTGCTGCAATGGTTAACCAACAGACATGCATTGATGGGTTTGAAGGTACAAATAGCATGGTCAAAACTGTAGTATCCGGTAGCTTGAACCAAATCACTTCACTGGTTCGTAATCTTCTCATCATGGTGCACCCTGGTCCTAATTCCAAGTCCAACGGTACCCGTAATGGCAGCCAAAAAGGTGGTGGTGGTGGGGGTCATCCAGGCCAGAACCGGTTTCCGGTATGGTTCAAAAGGGAGGATCGGAGATTGTTGCAAATAAATGGGGTAACAGCAAATGTTGTGGTGGCAGCAGATGGGAGTGGGAATTTCACACGCATAATGGATGCTGTGGAGACAGCACCAGATAAGAGTTTGAACAGATATGTTATTTACATTAAGAGGGGTTTATATAAAGAGAATGTGGAGATCAAGAAGAAGAAATGGAACCTTATGATGATTGGTGATGGAATGGATGTCACTGTAATATCTGGGAATCGTAGCTTCATTGATGGATGGACCACATTTCGATCTGCAACATTTGGTAAGTCAAGTACTGTGAATCATTTAGCACTGGACTTGGTTTAATTGGTTGCATTTTGCTATAGTTTTAAATGCATAATCATGAAATCCCTTAATGGAACTTCAATGCAGGGGCTGTTCCTATTTCTCCCAATGGATCTACCAATCAACATCTTTTAGGGCGTAGCTTGAGTTTGGGGTCATTATTTATTGCATATAGATTGCTTAGGTTTATTTCATTTAATACAAACTCGAAAAATTAATAAATTTTTTTAATCAACCCAATTTGATCATAAATCATGAAATGACTTGAGGTCGAAATGCCATTAACTAATAGTTGACCTAAACCCGAATAAAAAATGACCCGAACTCAAAATAATAAAAATGTGAAATGACCCAAACTCATAATAACATGAAACTTTTAAAACTTGAAACGACATGAACCCAAAACGATTAGGACTTAGTGACCGGAGTTCGAAATAACCTGAACTCAAAATTGACTCGAACCTAAAATGGAGTTGAAAATTTTAAAACTCAATTTAATATAATCAACCTAAAATTAACTTAAACTTAAAAAACCCAAATTAACCATAAAACAACAGGAGAACTAAAAATGACTCAGACAATTTTAGAACCCAAATTCACTTTATTCAAATTTATGTATTTAAAGTTAACCTGTCCCGCCCAATTGATAAATCTATCCTGGCCTAATTGGGCTTGTAAACTTTTAGACACCCAAGGAGCCTTACCCTGCATGATTTAATCATATGGGAACTATGATGTTGTCTCTAAAACTTTATTTGTTTTTCAGTTTTCACCATAATATATATGATGAAAAGGTTTCTTTATGATAATCATGACATTGTTATGGTGCATCATGCATGGTTCTTTTCCATATTGTCATCATTGTTATGTTTTGTCCTGAAACCTGCAGCTGTAAGTGGAAGAGGGTTCATAGCAAGAGACATAACATTCGAGAACACAGCAGGTCCCCAAAAGCACCAAGCGGTAGCGTTACGGTCCGACTCGGACCTCTCAGTTTTCTTCCGATGTGCAATCAAGGGATACCAAGACTCGCTCTACACCCACACGATGCGTCAATTCTACCGGGAATGTAAGATCACCGGCACTGTAGACTTCATATTCGGCGACGGCGCCGTTTTGTTCCAAAATTGCCAAATCTTAGCCAAGCAAGGCTTACCAAACCAGAAAAATACCATCACCGCGCAAGGTCGCAAAGACCCGAACCAACCAACTGGCTTCTCCATCCAGTTCTGCAACATCTCGGCCGATACAGACTTATTACCTTCAGTTAACTCCACTCCTACATACTTGGGAAGACCATGGAAACTATATTCAAGGACCATTATCATGCAATCCTACATTAGTGATGCCATAAGGCCACAAGGGTGGCTTGAATGGAACCAAGATTTTGCCTTGGATACATTATACTATGCCGAGTACATGAATAATGGGCCAGGGGCTAGCCTTAGTGAGCGAGTTAAGTGGCCTGGTTACCATGTTTTAAATAACTCAGCTCAAGCTGTTAATTTTACAGTAGCTCAATTCATTGAAGGAGACTTGTGGTTGCCGTCAACTGGTGTTAAATACACTTCAGGATTTGGGGTATAAATATATAAATATAACTTTATTTATGTATTTTCCGTCAACCGGTGTTAAATACCTTCTGCAATCTAATATATCTTGTTACTGCAAAGAGAAAGGGAATTAAAGATATATATATATCGTACGGGACTTGCTTTGGTACCTGCATGGCCAAAGGATCCTCGGCTGGAGACTACAATAAAGACTGCGTGATACCGGAATCAATGGTGGAGACTGTCAAAGACACCCACCACAGCAGCAGCTCCACCTTCTGCAAATGTGCTACCACTTTGTGTTCAAAGCTTAGCACCAAAGAAAACCCCGGTATTTTTTTTTCTTTTTTCCTTATTTTCTTTGGTGCTAAGCTTTGAACATAAAATGGTAGTACATCCAAGCTTGCAAAATCTGGAGCTGCTGGTGTGGTGGGTGTCTTTGACAGTCTCCACCACTGATTCCGGTATCACGCAGTCTTTAATGCAATTTTCAGACGAGGATCCTTTGGCTATGTAGGTACCAAAGCAAGTCCCGTGCAATATATATATATATCTTTAATTCCCATTCTCTCTGCACTAACAAAATATATTAGATTTGTAGATAATTATTTTGTATTGCATAAGATAGAGTTTATATACACTTTATGTAGGAGAGACAATGTCATATTCTCCCATAATGCTTTACCCATGAATATTTCATTTGTAGTTGTTTGTATCATATGAGAAATGTTAGGCACTTCATTGCAATTATGCTTGGAATGTTATAGAAACCAA
The DNA here is from genome assembly GCF_025698545.1 of Gossypium raimondii. Taxonomy (NCBI): domain Eukaryota; kingdom Viridiplantae; phylum Streptophyta; class Magnoliopsida; order Malvales; family Malvaceae; genus Gossypium; species Gossypium raimondii. The sequence continues at coordinate 51,806,918 of NC_068571.1, forward strand.
ATGCCGAACTTCACTGCCAAGGATCACTTTATTTAGTGTAAAAAAATTAAATTAAATTGTTAGATTTTTAATTTTATACATGACATAAATTTTGTTTTAACGTGTAATATTATATATAAATTTTAATATTATGTAATTTTATATATTAAATTTTGATATAATTCAATTTTCGTAATTATCCTTATAGCCATAAACTTAAAATTTAAAAAATCCTGCCATGTGCCATCTAAATTCTACAGCCCAATGTCCACTGCTCACTACCCACCATGGCCATGAGAATCAAACGGGCACCATAACCCAAAGTAAAAAAATTCAGCAGCCATCATTTTCGGTTCTTGCCAAAAATTTCAAAAAATACTTTTTCCCATGTTATAAAAATTTGTAATAAGTAAAAATATTAAGTATCAAATTGTATTTTGTTCCTTCTACTTAATAAATGAATAAATTAATCCCTGTAGTTTATGTAAAATAATAAACTGGTCATTTTATTAAAAATTCCATTTATTTCTACAGTTAAAAATTAAAATACTAACATTTAACTATCTAACTAAAATTAAAAACACATCCAATTAGAAACATTTTCCTATAAAATTCACCTACGATAAATTTTAATATATTTTTATACGATTATTTTATTAAATAAATAAAGAGCACTATTCAGTGGATATACAAAATCAGCAGGCAAAGCAAAATGCTGCAAAAACAATTCTACTGGATTAAATAACAATGGTTCAATTAACATCTATTTATCTTTTAATATTCTCAATATTTTATTAATAAAATTATTGACGTAAATTAATCACCAATTAATAAAATTGAAATAATCGAAATTCCTTTTGAAAATTATCAAATCGGACTCTGGTCGAAAAAATTTAAATGATCAACAAGTTTTATAAATGAATCATGTTATTAAGTTATGTGTTGGTATCATATTCAGTATATTTATATAATCTTTGGCATATTCAGTGGCGGAGTCAGAAAATTTTGTTGGGAGACCGGAATTAAATTATATATTTTTATGATAGTAAAAATGTAATTTCACTATTTTAATAGTCTATATCTTTATAACTTTTAAAAGATTAAATCAAATATTTATATTTTGAGGGGACAAAGTGCAATTTTATTATTACCAATTTAAAATTTTATAAATTATAAATGGTTTAAATAGAAAAATTTTTATTTTAAGGGCCGGGCCTAGGCCCCTTGACTCTGCCACCGAGCATATTAATCATTTATAGTATATTGATTTCCACGTATTATTTCATTAATTTTTATTATACTTTTTTTTTTTGTATTACGCGGTATTTCATTTTTTAAATTTAGGTTGCATTTGGTTTTAAGAAATAAGGTTGTTTTCATTTTAAAAAATAAAAAATAGTGTAGAAGACATGTTTGGTTAAAATTTTTAAATTAATTTTTGGAAAATGAAAAAAAGTGAAAATTAGAGAATAGAAAAACATATTTTATTGTTTTTAATAATATTATTTTGGAAAAATTGAAAAAATTGAAAATAAAGAATTATTTTAAGTTTCATTTTACGCATTAAATTTACCTAGCCAAATCATTTCAGAAGCAACTTTATTTTTAAAACCTTTAAATATTTTTTATTTAATTACATTTTATTTTAATATTATAATACATTTTAATAAATTATACTTTAGTTTAGTTTTTAATTATTTTTCCATTTCTATTTTGAAAATATATAAACACATTTTACTATTTTTTATTGAAAATAATTTTTATTTTCATTTACCAAAAATATTTTTCAATTTCAAGAAAAATAAAAATATTTTTGAAAATGAAATGAAAAATAAAAATAGAGAATGTTGTACACCCTTATGCATTCAATATTATCAAATAATGATGCTAAAATTTCATAAATTGGCCCGGTGTTAAGCCCAATATCAGTAATGAATGAAGATTTATTCAAGGAAGCCTATGGCTGCTAAAATGATGCCTGAACCAAGATTAGATTGAGAAAGATAAAAACAATGTCTAAAACGAGACCAAGTTGAGCTTGAATTGAAGGGATGCATATATGCATGTAGTATGTATATATGTATTTATAAAATAACATTGCTAAGAATTTTATTTAATCTAATCCGAGCTAATAAACTCATGTCGTTTTACTTTTTTCGATAAATTTATGTTCGCTTGAACCAAAAAAAACACACACACACACACGTAAAAGTTTTCCTTTGAGCTAATTGAGTTTTAGTTCAATTTACATTATTGCTATTGCAACAACTAGGACGTGAGTTTTACGCCACTAACTTCTCATTTCAATATTACTCACCAAGAGCAAGAAGTCTCATTATTGATATCATATAATATTGCATAAAATTGTGATATAGTTCCATTTTTAGCCATTTTAATAGTTTTGAACTTAGTAGTTAGCATATGTAGTTTTGACATGTTCACTCTGTGTCATTTCTTAAGTTGTATCAAGTATTATCTTAGCGTTTCGAACTAAAAATAGCATGAATGTCAAGTTTGCAATCTTATCTTCTTTAGTGATACATTGTGCTTTTGGTTTTACAATATGTGACCCATATAAGTTTGTTGTTTTAGGAGGATCTCATCCTGTTAAATAGATGGTTTTCAAGCTACCAAACATCATAATTTTATTCTAAAATGTTACATTACGATGTAAGATACAACCTACCAAACATCTACTCCGTAATATTAAAATCGAATCTTTATAGGTGTAAGTAATAAATGAGATTATATAAATAAGTGTTAAGGCTGAAGGAATTCAGATTTTAGTTTAGTTAATAAATACAATTATCTTAAATAGATAATTATGAAATAATGGAAAATTATGTTAGTTTTATATTGGTTAAATTTTGTTATTAGTCTCTATATTTTATAAAAGTTGTGAATTTAGTCTTTGTATTTTTATTTGATCAATTTTAGTATTTATATTTTTAAAATTGGTAATTTTAGTTTCGTACTTTTCCAATTTTGAAAAGTTAGTCCCAACCTAGATAATAGCAGTTAAATTCGTTTGGTTAAATTCAATTACTAATCTTATACTATGCATATTGTTATAGATTTAGTCTATTTTCTCCAATTGGATCATTCCAAGTCCCTATATTTTTAAAATTTTGAAACTTCAGCCTTACTGCAAATGACATTAAAAAATTCAATGGATTTTTAGTGAGTAATATGTGAAAATAATAAGTTGGCATGACATTACACATATGATAATACATTTGGCGCATACAGAGGCTAAAAATGACCAAATAAAAATATAGAGATTAATTCACAACTTTAGCTAAGTACAGGGACTAATAGCAAAATTTAACCTTTTACATTATATTGGATTTCTTCTCATATATAATTATCAATATTTAATATGCTGACACAGTATAAGAATTACAAACTATCACTTAAGAACAAAAATGTTATGTAAATACGAATAATTTTGTTTAGAGTTAAAAGAGGAAATTTAAAAATTAACATTACATAGCCATCATGTTATGATTAACTTATGATATACATTGTGAAAATATTAAAATAATCTAATATATATATATATATATATATATGATTATATTTGATGCATTGTCATGTATAAATTATATTATTAACGTATCACAATTCATCCATCGTTAATAAGTAAATAAGAAAAATTTAAAAAATTAATTAAACTTAATTATAATTTTTCTATTTATAATTTTTTCATCTCCTTTTGTGTATCAACTCAAAACTCGTAAAGTATATGGGTAAATTATATTAGTAAACATTCAACTATATATATATATATATTGGTCATTCAACTATTAAAAGTTATAAATGATCACTTAACTATTCAATTTTGTCTTTTTGTCACTCAATTATATTGAATTTGTTGGTGAAAAGAAAAGAGACAAAATCGAATAGTTTAATGAGCATTTTGTAATTTTCATAATTAAATGATAAAAAAATATAGTTGAATGATCTCGACAATAGATTACCTTTTGTATAAATATATTTCAAGTTTCTAATTCAATATTTGTTAATTATATACACATATGAGCAAAAATTTGAAATCTAGTTCAAAATATCATTTCCTAAAGAAACTTTTAAAATAGTCCAAATGTTGCATTTTCAGTTTCATGAAATTTCAAGTCGAAAGCTAAAAAAACATACACTACTTCGGCTAAAAAACAAGGCAGCTAAGCCAGGCGTGCAGTCTACATAAATTTAGAAACCCAAAAGTGTGTTAAAATTTCCTAGTCCCACTCAAAACAAAACAATGAAATGGCAAATTCTAATGGTTGTTTTAGCCATATCATCCCCTTGGTCGCTCACTTGTCTCTTATCAAATACATGTGCTATTGTCTCCCTTAAGAAACATAAGTTCCCATTACATGGTGTGGTGGTGCCATTTTCAGCCTCATTCTTTGCTTTGCTCACCAACAACCGCAGCAAGCTCTACAAACATCTTATCCGGCTGTTGGGGAATGCCTTTCTTTTTTTTTGGGGGGGGGGTCATTAAACCGAAATTAAAATACTATTCAATAATGATATATTTCTGCATGTCCAGAGGCAAATTCAGGGGGTTGGCAGGCCCGCCCCCTTAAAATAGAAAATTGTTGTTTTGGCCATTTAGAAAATTTTAGAACTTTAAATTAATAAAGGTAAAATTGTACTTTGACCACTCCTAAAATTATAAAAATTTAATTTAATCCTTCAAAAGTTATAAAGATATAAACTATTAAAAATTAAATTTTATTTCGGCCCTTAAAACGGAAATTTTAAATAGGTAAGAGTCCTACGTAATTAAAATAAATTCTGAATGATGAATTCATACATGGGTTGGTACGTTTTGTCTAATTAAAAGTACTTTTTGTTGGCCAAAAATTTGCTAAACAATGTGTTTTTGCCATCCAAAGTGCTTTTATAAAGTGATTTTTGAACAAAAATTTGGAAAAAGCACTTTTGAGTATATAATTACGTTTATATCCAATAAATAATCACATATTTATAGTTTATATAATATGTATAATTATATTTTATGTTTTATTTAAAATATCTTTCTTGTTATTTAGGTAAATTGCACTATTAATCACTAAATTATGGGTAAAGTTATGTTTTGGTCATTTAACTAAAAAAATTGCGATTTGATCACTTAACTATTTAAAAGTTTTCATTTAAGTTATTGGATTGTTAAAGCCGATGCTATATGGCTTTCTCTGTTTATTCCAATTGAAAGCTCTCTTTCCCTTTCTCTTATACAATTCAATTTTTTTTTCTTCAAACAACTTTGGACATCACGAATCTACGAATCAAAATTCAAACAATTTTTTTTTTCAATCTCCAACACTAACCATCAGATTGACTTATCTAAGGTATGTTCTTTTACATGTCGATGGGTATTGATCCACTATATCAATTGTCGAATTGTCACTTGGAACTCGTTGGCAAAACCTTTGTTTTTTAAAAGAAAAAACCTTAACAGCCCAGTGACTTAAATAAAAACTTTTGAATAGTTCAGTAACTTAAATGAAAACTTTCTAACAGACCATATTGTAACTTTTTTAAGTTAAGTGGCCAAAACGAAAACTTACCTATAGTTTAGTGACTAATAGTATAGCTTACCCTATTATTTAAAGTTTTGACTGAGTTGATATTATTCTCAATCAGGCCCCAACTCAATTATGAAACTACCAAGAGCTTAATATTTTTATAAAGCAACAAATATAATTTTGAGAGCATTTTTATCTTTTTTTTTTTTTTTACATACAATTTACAAAAGTACATGTGCACGATGGGATTTACACCTAATACCTTAAAATACTTTTCTCCTCAACTTTACCATTTTACCAAAAACCTCAGCTTTGACATATAATTTTTTTTACTTATATCGTAAGTGTATTATAAGTTAGTTTAACTATTATTCACTTATAATATTGTTTACGCATGTTTGGTTGAACTTGAAAATGGACCTATAGAAAAGTAAAACAAGCTTAAATACTCTCAGATTTCAATAAACAATGCCAAATTCGAAGGGATGCTCTTCGCTGCTTAAATCAATACAGGTCCTTGTAATGGAAATAACATATGTGATTAAGGAGACAAACTCGCATGAGAGGATAATGGTTAGTGAAAGGTTGCCCCTTCTTTATTCTTAGTCTGCAATAGGTTGATATAGTGGTTTCATTTTGTGTTATGTTTGGTTGCTATCATTAATGTTTGAGGATTAGCATTATCTCCTCTTGATATAATAGATATATTCATAAATTCTAAAATTATTAAAAGAAAATATTATTAAGATGAAATAATATTTAAATAACATATTTATGTATTTTATACTATTAATTTATTTAGTTATCATTATAAATAATTTAATAATCTATATATCTTTATGTTAAAAAAGTTCCACATATGATTTCTTTTCCTTACATGAAAATGTTTTACTGTTTAAATTTGATTTTTAATTTTAACCTAATTTAGTTCTTATATTTTTATAATATTATTAGTTAATTCACAATTAATATCATTAATTTTTCGATTAAAATGTTACGTGATTATATATAATTTGGATGCTTTAAAGGTCTTAGAGACCGGTTTTTTTATTTGCCTTAGCATTATAAGACAATAGTTAAATTTCATTTTGGCCCCTATACTATGCTAAAACTTAGTTTTAATCATTATATTTTAATTTTAGCATAATTTAGTCCCTTTATTTTATAATATCATTAGTTAATCTAAATAATTAATATTGCTAACTATTTTAACTACAATGTTGATGACATTTTTTAAGAGCACTATTCCAACAAAAAAATATTTTATCATGACGAGTTTGAATGAGTGCTTTTAAGTCCATATTAGTATTTTCAACGTTTTTTTATTACATCACTATCAAGGGATATTTTTTAATTTTAAAATGTCACACTAGTAAACTTAATAAAAGAATTTTAACAATGATAACAACTGAACCTGAATTTTAAATTTAAAAGTAAAGGGATTAAATTATTAAAAATAAAAATAAAAGACTAAATTTCAAATACACGAGATATATAGAAACATAGAGCATATTTTAACCTTCAAAATTTTTGTTTTATAAATTAATACAAACAAATAATTAATCTAATATAAGAAAAAATACTAGTATAATTTTAAAGATAATATATTTCTAAATATTTCATTGTCTCACCACAATTTTTTCATCACAAACCATTTTAAAGGCACTTTTTTTCATTTTCAAAATGATGTTTGTCATCAACATCAATGCATGTGAGGTCATTTACACATAATAGAAGTTGTAAGAAATTTCCCTAGACAACTTGAGTGGGAAAAAAGGGCCCATCTTACATTAATTTTTGTGCTCTAAATTGATGTGATTATTATTGGATTAGCAGATGGCAAATATGCTTTCTAAAAGCTTCCAAATCCAAATACTAGACTTCACAATTTTATGCACAAAATACCCAACAATTCATTTAAAGATGTATTAGGTACCATGGTTTTCCATTTCCTTCGGCAACGTGTGACTTTATTTTTGTTTGCGAGAGATTTGACCATGGAAGTTGCCCTTGGTTCACACTGTGATGCTATTCTTTTTCATACTAATCACAATAAATTTAAGAGAAAAATTTATATATTTACATAAAGGGTTGAATGCTTAAATTAGGTTGAATTTTTTTAGAGTTGCTCGCATAAGAGTTAAATATTTCAAAATGATCCTATAAGGGTCTAATATTTATAAAAGTACTTAAATAAAGATTTTTCACGCGTTTTAACCCAATTTGTTAAAAAAAGTAGCTGAATGTTAACATGTTTAGCATAAAAGACATAATAGTTGAATCAAATATTTTTTAAAAGAAAAGAAAATAATAAAAACATAATTTAAAACTTGATATACGATGCTTGAGAAGCCCTTATTTGAGCACATTTAAAAAATTTGGCTTTTATTTGAGCATTTTCGAAAAGGCTTAGCCCTTATTTGACTATTTTGAAAGGTTAGCTGTCCAAGCCTTAAGACCCAATCAATTTTTGGGAGGGTTTAGACAAAAATATTAGACTCAAAAAATGGACTTAGGCAAAAAAATTAGGCCCATTTAAAATATAGACTAGGCTTGGGCTCAAACATTCAAGGCCTGAACTCAGCCCAAATTATTTTCTATGTTTATAATATATTATATTATGTTATTTATATATATATATAATAATTTATAAAACATAAAAATTAAATCTATAGTAATATATAATATTATAATGTAAACACTAAAAAATGTTAAAATGCCTATTTATATAATTTTAATAAATGCCAACAAGTGTTAGGTGCAATGTTAAGGCACATTGCACTTCCAAGGAAAAAACAATGTTCGAACCTTGGAGACAACATTGTTGGGAGGGGTAACCATGAACCCCAAACATGAACCGTAAAACGGATATGAAAAGTACCAAAAGAATAAAATTTTAATAAATGAAGAAATATATAAGATTATTAAATATTAAATTTAAAATAATATAAATATTGTTAAAAATATAAAAAAAGTGGACGAGTCTAAAAATAAGCTTGAGTTAGCCATTTACAAATATAGGTGGGTTTGGGCAAAATTTTAAACCCATATTTTGGGCGGAGCCAGGTTTGAGTAAATATAAAGTATGTTAATATCATACTTAAACTCAGCTCGACCCATAAACACCTCTAGTTATAACCATATGTTTCTCACTGGCATTATTTAGAGTCAAGGTAAATATAGGGTATTAATATATGGTTTAATATATAACTTCTATATATTTAAAACATTATATTTTTATGTTATATTAAAATAATATTATATATATGTAATACATATCATATATATGGGTTAGTATTTGGTACATTGGTAGTGTATTCTTTTTATTCCACAAACAGCATTAAAAATTGTCATGTATCTTTTTAAAGAAAATATTAATTTTTTAATATTTCACTATGCTCTTGTAGGGTACTTATCAATCCTTAACCATACTTGCAAACTCTAAAAGCTCCACTAGTATCAAATACTTCCTGCATATAGATATTCTAAAAAAAGAAAAAAAATCAAAACATGATGTTTCTGTTGCTAAAAGAGATATAGATACACAATTTCTAAGGGTGAGTTTGGATGGGCGGTGTGTTTGTCTGCGGTTATTGTAAAAACAGCGGTGGCAGTGAGATTAAATACTGTAGCGATACTGTAGCGTGAGACAAAAAGTAAGCTAAACGCACCGCACCGCACCTAATCACCTATCCAAACCTACCCTAAGTTTACTACTTTCCCTTGCATATAAATTGTTGAATTACTATAGCAATGCTTAACAATATTACCCAATCAAATTAACTTCACAAAAAAAAAATTTTAAGCAATTTTATTATAGATTTTGATCATATTTATTTTTTTTACACAATGTCTAGAACTACTAATAGCCCCTATCCAACCCATAAATATATAAGAGGATAACGTGCTTCAGCTCACTCGAATCTACATTCTCTTGCATTGACAATAATATTCATGCTAATTGTGTTAAGATTCAATTAACTTCTCAATTTTCGTAAAATACAAATATCGAATTTCAACAAATTAAAGTAAAATTACTATATCACAATTTTAATAAAGTAGAGTGATGAAATACATCATTAAAACTATTAAATATATACCATGTACATATTGTTATTATATATGACTTAAGAGTGAAATTTTACGAAGTAGATAGAGACATGGACATCGATCTTAGCAACATTGCCATGTCATGTACGGTTGTAGAAAAAATAGACACTTAAACTAACACTAACATGTTGTATGCCACGAATCATTTAGGTCCAAAACCAGGCATCCCTCCCTATAAATATCGACACCCCATACCTTCTTACAACTCACAACACATTCATACAAGCTACATTACTTGTCTAAATTCGGCATAGCTGCTGCTTCTATGATAAATTTCTCGGACACGACAATGCTGGAGTTCATCACTATGTTTAGGGTAATGGGTCTTGTCCTAATGGTGACCCAAGGTTGTTTAGCCGCCAACCAAAAACATGTTGATGAGCAATGCAGGTTTACTAGATACTCTACCCTTTGTGTTGACACAATGACAGGGTTGGGGTCTGAAAATCAAAAGCCTGACATTTTGTCAGCTCTTATAAACAAAACCATCTTAGAGACCCAGCTTCCTACTTCCTACTTCACCAAATTCACCACTGCTCTCCATGTCGATGAAGCCCAACATGTCAATTCCATCACAGGTTTGCCGACAAAACTCAACACTTTTTTGGCTAATGTGTATGATGTGGTAATTTAGTATTTATATAATTTGATTGTATTATATTATATTATGTGGTAATTTAGTTTTTACTATTACAAAATTTTTAGTGTGACTTAATCAGTGACATTAATTATATTAATTTAACTAGATTGTGATACATTAGGTAAAAATTATTATATAACAAATATAAATTCATAAATTCGAGTCGATAAATACAAAGAACTTTATATCACATGTTCAATTGACATTAATTAATTAGGATTCAATCCTTGAAGAATCCTTTCTGTTTTTCCTTTCTTTTCTAGCTAAAAAGCACAACGTTTCTCATGCAGGATATTGTGAAGAGCTATTGAGCATGTCTTTAAAGCGGCTCGATCAGTCATTATTAGCTCTTAAGAATTCTCCTAACAAAAACAAACACGATATCCAGACATGGATAAGTGCTGCCTTGACATACCAACAAGCTTGTAAAGACTCTGCGGACAGTCATAATTTCTCCAATGGTGACTTGATGGGACAAATATCTCAAAAAATGGATTACTTGTCTCAATTGGGCAGCAACACTTTAGCCCTTGCCAATAGGATACCTGGTGAGTTAACCCATTTCACCAAGTCCCGCCGGCTAGCCGAGGCTGATCGGGTTTTCCCCGAATGGTTATCCGCGAAAGATCGGAAACTACTTCAAGTGCTGACAGTAAAAGCCAATGCTGTAGTGGCAAAAGATGGATCGGGAAATTATAAAACAATCTCGGAAGCTATTAATGCTGCTTCTGGGGGACGATTTGTGATTTACGTGAAAACTGGAGTTTATAAAGAAAAAATTCGTACTAATAAAGATGGTATTACTATGGTTGGAGATGGTAAATATAGTACTATCATCGTCGGTAGTGACAGTGTAAATGGTGGCTCTTCCATGCCCGGTTCCGCCACATTTAGTAAGTGTTTTTTTTATCTCTTATAATCCTGTTCTATATTTTAAGGTCTAATTGTGAATTTAGTCCCTTTATTATGTTGAAATTTGATATTTAATCTTTATAATTTAATTTAACAAAATATGATTGCTCTATTTTTATAATGTTATTAATTAGCCCAAATCAATAACATATTTAATTGTAGTCATTAAAGAATGTCATCAATTCTAATTGTTTCCTTCAACTTTTCTTGTGATTCTTAGCTGTTACCGGTGATGGATTTATGGCTCGAGATATCGGATTTCAAAATACAGCCGGTCCTCAAGGAGAACAAGCCTTAGCTCTTTACGTTGCCTCCGATCATTCGGTTTTCTATAGGTGCAGCATTGCAGGGTACCAGGACACACTGTACGCACTTTCCCTGCGTCAATTCTATAGAGAATGCGATATTTACGGCACGGTCGATTTCATATTCGGTAACGCGGCCGCAGTTTTCCAAAGTTGCACATTGGCACTTCGTCGCCCTTCCGGCTACAATGTGATCCTTGCGAGTGGACGGTCGGATCCCGGACAAAACACCGGCTTCTCGGTTCAGAATTGTCGGATCGTGCCAAGCTCGGATTTTTCTCCCGTTAAACATAGCTTTGAATCATATCTTGGTAGGCCCTGGAAGCAATATTCGCGAGCAGTAGTGATGGAATCAACAATAGACAATGCCATCGCTTCAAGAGGTTGGGTCGAATGGCCCGGAGAAGGGGGTTACTCGAAATCGTTGTATTTTGCCGAGTATGCAAATGTCGGACCCGGAGCTGGTACTGCCGGGAGGGTAACCTGGCCAGGATTCCATGTTATCGGACGTGACGAAGCTGCCAAATTTACAGTTGATAGGTTCATTGCCGGAAATTTTTGGCTGCCTTCAACTGGAGTAACTTTCATCTCAGGCCTCCAGTAATTTATGTAGAAAAATAAATATAAGGGCATGGATTAATTAATATCCCCTACATACACAAATTACATAGTTATTATTGTACAAGGTGTAAATATAAGATAAAGATATATATATACATATAAAGTGTGAATTATTATTCGGTCAATCATTATTGAAATAAATAAAAAAATTGACTCATTTTAGACTCGTTTGTATTTGTTTTTATTTTAATGAACAAAATAATTCTTCATTAAATATTATGTTATTCCATATTATAATTAAAATTTTGAGTTATTTGATATTTATAAAATTATTGAAAAGATATTAATTTATAATTTCATTAATAAAATAATATGTACAATATTTTTATTATTTATGTAAAGGTCATTTGCTTATTTAAATAATACTATAATTTTTATTTTTACATATTTATTAAATTATTAAGGAAAATTATTTTATAATAAATCCCATTACTTGAATAATAATCCAAAAGAGTTATAAAATAAAAAAAACAACCCAAAAGGGTTATACTTATCAAAAAGAAAAACCCAAATGGGGTTACAAATGTTAGTTGTATATTTATTATATGATAAATTTAATTCTTTAACTAAATAATAATTCATTGTATATTTGGTATTATAATAAAAATTAAAATATATAGTTAATTTAAATGATATTAAATAATTTTAAATTATGATATACGAAATATAAATTTTAAATAATTAATTATACATAAAATATTACAAAAAATAAATATAATGTTAACTATATTTAAATAATTCAATATAATTATATTTTTAAATAATTTAATATAATAATACATTAAATAATTAATATATTAAATAATATTTTTATAATTTAAGTAAAAATCTTTTTGACTGATTTTGACTTAAAATAATGGTTTTGGATGGATGAAGAAAGAAAGGCCATATACAGTGCTTAATTAATGTGGTAACAGTTCCATCTTGATGGACTCAACTCACATGTGCCCAATACAAGCTGTCCACCTCTATTTATTACAATTCTTTTGGGTTATATATTCATTTCAATTTTGATGTTACTGTCGGATCGGATTAGGTGATCAGATTGATTAAATTAAAAATCGATTAACATATTGATTTGAATAAATAAATTAAATCAGTCTCGAAATGAATCGTTTAGAATTGGAATTCAGAATAAAAAGCGATAGTTAAATCGATTTTAATTACTTATTTAACTATTATTGAAATAGTGATCGAATTAGTTGAATCAAGGTTATATCTCATGCTTATATTCAAATATATTTTCTACATTTGAAACACAAATATTTCAATGTATTTATGGTGTATAAATTTACACATAATGATGAATTATGTGATGTCATTGTTATTAATTTTAATTCATTATTGAAATAATAAAATTTAATTATTTATATTTTTCGAAAAATTTAACAAGATTTCCACATATAATTTATTGTGGATCTTATGTTGTGATAATGTAAAAAAGTTAAATTAAATTGTGGGTGAAAACATTTTATATAAAAATTATAAAAGTAATTGATATAAAAAATAAAATTTAATTTGATTTTGATTGAAATGATAAAATTGAGATAATTAAGATTTTGATGTTTTGAATTCAAATTTTATAATTTATAATTATATGCATATTTTTAAATTTATCAAAATATAAAAAGCATAAATACCTAGGCTATGGAGGGCTTGGTTTGCAAGTTTGAACGGGTCATTGAGAAAGCTCCTATGGAGGATGATACATCATCTATTGAGGAGGTTATGGTCGTTGAAGATGCATGCAATGATGAGGTGAATGTTTAATTTTGTGTGTTCACTTACAGCTAAACATGCTGCAATAGGAAATCTCATGCTCCAGTTGTTTGAAGCTCCGTTGGATTCGATAAAAGTTGTGTTGATTGTTGATTGTGATGGTTCTAGTTCAGTTTAATATGAACGGATTGATATAATCGCTTTATGTTGTGTTTTTATCTATAAAAAGAAAAGCATAAATACCTCCAAATTGATATTTATTATTTTATAAAATAAAAGGATATTTAATAATTTTTGAACTGAACTGAGATTCGGTTGATGAATGACACTAATTTAATCAATTTTATTGTTTTTAAAATCAAACCAACCGATTGAATCTAAAACCAATAAAATTAATAAGAAGCTAGTCCAATTAAATTAAAAATTAAAAATTCAATCGATTTGACTACGAATCCGATTTCGATAACCTTAACAAAACCTATAAGTTAAACGAAGAAGTGGATTATGATGATGAGTTTTGTTATGATAAAAGGTTGCACCTTTTGCTTTTGTGGAATACCTTTTTGTGAGAATGGGGTCATGTATGCATTCAAAATGATTGTAGCTTTTAAACAAATTCCACCCTCTTATTAGACATTAATAAATGCATGTATATATCTTGGGTGGTTAGGGATATAGATCATAATTTGGGTTTTAAATAATATTTTATTTCACATATTATGTGTGGTGTCATTTCCACTGCTATATATCTATACTATTATTCAATTCTTTTATTGAGATAGTATTACGAGTCAATCGAATATCAATTTGATTGAGAAATTATTAAACTACCCTTAAATAGCTGAAATAAGTTGTACTTTTATAAGGATATTTTTTCGTTTTACATTTAGAAAAAGGGTATAAAATTTGCATAATTTGAGTTTAGAACGCATGGCACCAGCATTTATAAAAAAAATTAACAGTAACACTTTAACCAAATCTTAATTTGGTCAATTTTAGTTCCTGTATTTTTCAAATTTTGAAAATTTAATCTTGACCCAATGATAACAGTTAAATTTGTTGCGTTAAATTAAAATACAAGTACTAAATCCACAGCTTACACAGAGGATAGGATCTAATAACGAAATTTGACATTTTTTTATTTCTATAAGAGTCTTAATAAAAGTTTGTGCGAATAAAAATTATTTCGAAATAAGATGAAGTTGATTCAAATTATACAACCTTTTATCATCAAATCAAATTAAATTTAATTTGAATTTTTAATTTCGGATTAGACTTGAAAAATATCCATTGACCATTAGAGTCTTAATGCTTGAAATCCCGTAGGCCCTAAAGTGATTAACTAGTGCCCCCAAAAATAAAAGCTAAAAAGCAAGCTCTCCTTTGCCACACAAATCATCGAAAAGGTTTTGGAGGAAAATAAATGGTTGCATCTAATGTGGTTGGAACTGAATTAATTAGACTAGGAATTTATCGGTATATAAATTCAAAAGAAAATATTGAATCGTCAATTGAGTCTTAACTCGATTGATATAGATATTATGAATAATGTAAGAAGACGTGGGTTCGAGTGCACTGAAACATGCATTACTCTCCTATTTATAAATTGGAGAAAGGTTATAGGTAGGTCTAGGCATTGTGGTAAAAAGAGAAGATATGGTCAATATCTAACACCAATGTGATATCTAAATATATGCAATACACACCACAAATTTTTATACCAATACTAAATGAGCATAAACCAAAGAAGATGGGTGGTGATTTTATTCCTGCCTCAATAAAAGTATAAATCAATTATATTGGAAAAAAATAAATAAAAAAAAATTTTGGTCGACCTTATGCACTTCCGATAAATTTTGTGAATTTCTTTGGGCTCTCATCAGAATTGGGAGACAAAAATCCTTAGCTAAAATCGAGCATAGACATCTCGGGAACAATAGTTCCACTGTTAAGGGTGAGACCGACCTCCTCTCAAAAATACCATTTTCTTTTAAAAACTACCATTACCTTTTTAAAAAAATTATCATTAATTGAAAAAAAAATTACTTTTTACAATATTATTTGAATTTTGAAATTTTATCTTTTGGCATAATTTAATCTCTACCTTTATAATATTATTAGCAAGTCCAAATTGATAACACTATCAATTGCTATCATTAAAATAATGACATGAATTTCTTTAACTTTATCTCGGTCGCATCGATCAATATCGTGAAAATCCAATCAATCATGTTCAACCAATAATAAATATTTATATACTTGTCAACCGATACTTAAGATCGTTTAAAAAAAAATCCATTTCATCAATTTAACAGTAATAACTTGTAGTGTTATTATTTTGGTCCTATTAATAACATTACAAAAATAAAGAGATCATATTATGTCATGTTAAAAGAGATGGGATCAATTCTAACTTTCATCATAGTATTGGGACAAAACCACAGTTAGACCAAAATAAAAATAATGGGAATCAAATAATATGAAACAATATATATGGGTTAAAATATTTGGGAGATCCCTGTATTGTAGGGATTGTATTAAATTAGTCTCTATATTATTAATAGATCAATTTAGCCCCTATACTATTAAAAAGAATCAAGCTGTATAAAAATATCTTGAATTTTTTTTTCAATTCTACACAAAAGACTTCATTTACAAAACCATAAAAACTTTAAAAATATGAACTTTATTAAACAGTAAATGTTGGCTCTGTCAACTTGGCCCTATTTAATGTTTTTTAATAGTACAGGGATTAAATTGATCAATTTAATAATAAAGGGACTAATTTGATACGACTTGATCTCATAGGTAGTCTCACCATATGATACAGGGATCTCATAGGTACTCTCACTCTATAAATGTTTGGTTGTTTTTGTGGTTGGAAGTCACCTCCTTTTTTTCTTCTCAAAATTTCAATTTTGCTTTTTGCTTTTTGCTTTTTGCTTTTTGGTCCACCATGGAAACATAATTTTCCATCAAATGTACAATTGTAGACCTTTTTTCGAAGGCAATTAAGTTAAATTGGAATTTAGCAATAATGGTGAGATATGGATTGCTAAGAATTGAAGGAGATTAGTCTATTTCCGACTTGGAAAAAGTGTTTCTTGAGAGGAATGCTTACCCACATTTGTTTTAATTATTTCAAGTTATTTTAAAAACGAAACATATAATTAATTTTGATTTGATCTTAGCTTATTCAACAACTAAATCCTACTTTTCACTATCTAATCACACGAGAAAGCTCTCAAATGGGATAAGGACGGCGAGATTAGTCTTTAATATCATACCAAACGTTCCAAAATAATGACAGTGGACCACCATTAGGTTAGTCTCAAAGAGGTCGATTTTCTCTTTAAAATTTTCGAAACCAATTGCTTTCTGAAATTATGACTCATATTATAAAATTTACCTTTAAATTTTAAAACATTCTAATTACATCTCAAATTTTGGAGATTATATTAATCAAGTTTTTTTATTTTTAAAACTATTTTAAAAGAGATGTGGAAGGTTTTGTCATTTTGCCTTTTTCTTTTAATTTTTTTTGTTAAGGTTTAATTTTTAATTTTAAATTATCCACATAGGATCTTACGTGTCAACGATGAAATTAACGATCTAGTTCGAAAAGACTTGATTAATATGATCAGTAAAATTTAAGGATATAATTAGAATATTTTAAAATTTAAGGACCAATTTAAAATATGAAACATAGTTGAAAACGTTTGATATAATTTACTAGAATTTAAGGGTTAGCTTTATATACAGTTAGTGAAAACTCTAATCCCACAAGTAAATTCAAATACAAACAACTATCCCATTTCTAGTAAAGAACTTATTTTCCTTTATTTTATTTCATCCAAACTGTAAGGACTAAATTAGTAAATAGAAAACCTTATAACAATGCAAAAATAATTTATGTTACAAATAACCATTCCGCCTATCTTCTATAAATATTTTAACCATGCCAACAGAACTGTGTTTTTTAAGAATAATATCACAATACCTGTACTTTGAAAATCTCCGAAAATGTCCAATACCTAAACTATCAATGCTTGTTCTATTATAATACTTGCACTTTCATAAATTGTCAAATATGGTACTCGTACATTTAAAAAAAAAAAGTGGTACTACTTTAAAAAGTCCAATATGGTACCTGAATTGTAAAAGTATATATTGATAGTTCAAATACCTCATCGAAAATTTCCAAAATATAAACACCGCATTAGACATTTTAGAAAATAAAAGTACCAAATGTAATATTATCCAAAAGGAAAACCTTATTTTATAATATATATATATACACACATACATATAATCTGTAAAACTGTAAAACTTGTTAAACACGATTATAACAAGTGTTTATGGTAAACACGAGCGTAACATGAATATTTGGATTAACTTATTTGACTGGATATGTCTCACTTGAATTAAACATCCTGCTTATAACTAAAAAATAACAGATGCATACATTGATGATGATGATACAAAGTGGCAGCCATTTAGAAATTACAATTGGATGGAAGGAAAAAAAAAAAAGAAGAGGCAAAAAATATATTTTCTTTTAAAAAATAAAAGAAGGTGAAAAGAAAGGTATTGAACTTACATATCGAGTCTTGACACACAGGCAGAAGGATTGCACATCATTGTTGAAGGAGACCACTTTGTGTACTGTTATTATTTTCTTCACAAAGGTCTGTCTGTGATCCGCTTGGAACAATCGTTGGAGGAGACCACTGATCTGGCACCATGAGAAAATAAGCTGTCATGGCTTTTCTGAATCGTTTCTTGTATTGTTGGGGTGATATCACTGTCGGTGAGGTGTTTTGCCCTCCGAGGATGCCTGAGGTCTTCACCCATGTTTCAAGGTGTTTGTCCCATGTGTATTGCCTCATGAAATCGATAATTCCAAGAATAAGCTCGTGTTTTTCCTCATCCACACCAACAAGTAATGAGTAGTCCATTACGTCGATTAACTGTGAAATGTGAATATAATCGTTAGAAAAATAAGCATGCAACTCTAAATAGCAAATGTGACCATTGGATCAATTTAATTAGCTTGTATGCCACTGGCAATGCATTGAAACCCATAATGTGTAACATCCTATGCATGGAACGCAACTACAACTTGAACTCAAGCCCTAGCACTGAACCTCCAAAAAGGGAACTGGATGAATGGAAATGGCTATCCAAAGTAGGAGGGTCTCCTACCATCATACCTGCTATGCCTAACAATGAGAGCGAGTTCCAGAAATAGAAAAAATGTGAAGAGTTTCATCGATGTTTAATTGTAAATAAAAACAGCACAAGCGAGAAAACTCAAACCTACACTTTCAGACAGCCCGCTAAAATATATGCTACACCACCGGAACAAAAATTTTCCTTACCAGGAGCTTGAAAGAACTAAAATTTTAAAATAAAAGGAAATTCTTCAAAAAGGGATTGAAACTTACTGCAAGAAAGGAAGTGTCATTCCAGACAGCCCTCTCCAACAACCGTTTTGCCTTGCTTCCAACAAAAATTGGAGAAGTCGGCATTGCTTCAATCAAATTCTGATCCAGAAGAACTTTGTTGCTGCCACTTGTATCAGGATTATACCTAGACCGAGATGATCCTTTAAGGTCATAAAGCCTTGTAACATTACGCCTGAAGAGAAGATTTTCCATCACCAACATGTCCATTTTGGACTCCCTCCCTCCTTTAAGGTGCTTTGATGAAACCTTAAAAACAATGACCACAGAAGAAAATTTAAACTCAAAAATCAAGGTATCACAAAATAAGAAAAGTGTAATATTCAGTAAAAACTAAAACAGAACAAAGCATGCAAAATTGAAAATCTTCTCGTCCTGATGCACTCAAGCTACTCCTTTCCAAGATTTCAAGTGATAACATAGCATATTTTGACACAAAAAATTACAGCAGTAATACTAAAAAAAATAATACCTGGTATATGCCCAATATCTTGGCCAGGCAAGTTGGGCTTCTTGTATTGATTGACTCAGACAAATATTTGAAATAAGCTGGTCCAAACTTAACAAATGATTCTAATTCTGTCTTTGTAACTTGTTTGATGATAAACCGATCATCTAAAGTTTTTGCAAAGAAGACATTGCTCTTGCCACCTTGGGCACCCCACTTCTTACAACGACTGAGAGACCGTACAAAATCTAGCTCAGAAGGGCAGCAAGTCCTCCTCAAGCTCTCAAACCGCTTTGCATAATAACAAGTTACGGAATACTTCACCTTCCCAAGGGGACCATCATCTGTAAAAGAAACCCTAGCATGCAGATCTTTTGTATACAAGAGAGGGTCAGAAACCAGGGAGCCTGACCCAGACAAAGACAAGATACTATCATCAAAAGATCCAAAACTTCTGTAAGCCTCAGATGATACGTCACTAAAAGAATTAAGTGAGAGTAGATTTACTGAATCAAAAAGCGACGGTGAAACTGCAGAATCTGCAGCATCTTTTGGTCTCTCCACCTCAGACATCTGTGAATGATAATCTGATGAGACAAGTGCATACGCTATAATACTAGTGGGCTCATCATCATAAACAGGCACTACTGTATCATTAACACCAAGAGGAAGCAACAACCTGGCACCACTTTGCCTTTCCAACTCCATAAATGAAGATACATAAACTGGACTATGCTCGTTGATACTGAGCTTTCGAGGATTGAATGAAGAGTTCTTGTTAAATGAGCTGTAGAAATTTGGAAATGGCATGCTTGCCCAGCTCATTGACTTCTCCAGGCTTTCAAGTTTCTTAGCAGGCAAAGCAGGCTGAGGAGAACGAGTCACCTCCCCTTCACCACGATCACTAGCAAGAACTCCCAGATCCAAATTTACTGCACCTGACACATCCACTGCAACTGAATCAGGAGCAGAGTAACCATTCTCCTTAGCATTCATGCTAGCTGGGTGACTTTTACCAGTCCATGCTGCCTCAAGGGTGTCAGATAAATTTGCCATAATTGGCAATTCTCCTTCTGACTGGGCCCTTTGTACTACTCCTCCAGATTCAGGAGAATAAGATTTCTCACTGGTATTTATACTAGAAGAAACAGAAGGTTCAGCCTCCTTCCTGTTATTAAAATCCTTGCCGCCCTTTTCTGGGTGATCTCCACCTGATTTGTCAATTACACCAGCATTGCCTCCTTGATTCATTTTTATGTTAGGCTTGGTCTCAACTAGGGCAGATTCGCAACTATTGAAGGATTTACTTGGTTTGGGACTGACATTCATCTCAAGAAGCTTTTCCATAGAATTTACAGGCTTCAACCCAAGTTTAGGGATGGGGCTGCTCATAACTTCCTGGATATTATTGTTAATTGAACCGCATACATGTATCAGTCGTTGGTCCCAAACATAAGACAGAAAGAGTATTTGCCTCCGTAACTTATTTATCTCAAGAATGTCAATAACAGGTTGGCCAGCTTTAAGCTCCTTACAAACTGCTTCCTGTAAAGATTCCTAAGGGAACAGTAAACAGATTAAAAACCAGACAGCATGTCAGACCGATTTATGCATAAAAGAAAGAGGAAATAACACAGGATTAAACTTCTGAACAGGTAACTGGTAAAATCTGACAGCAACTGCTGCTCATAAGGGAAGGGGAGAGTGGGCAAATGGTGCATATAAAAGCAACTACCTGAAGTTCTTCTCCATCCTTTTGGAGCATTGCTTCCAATTCCTCGATACAGATGCTTCTTTCAGGTGCCTTAATGCCACAATCTTGGGACCCTGGGCCTGATAGTTTCTCTGAGATCTTTCGAAGAGCCTTGTACATTTCAGTAAATAGAAATTCTGCCCTGTTACTCACCTGCAAACCAAAATTAATGGTATTGTAGGTATTATCTTATTCAAAAAAAAATTTAAGAACTTGAACAGGGATTTATGATATTCAAACCTCATTTGCTTCACATTGTATCCACTCCTGATTATCATAATTAAATTCCAGTTTTGAAGGTGGAAGATATACGGAATGAACATCAATGGAGGCATATCGAAAACAAGCAACCATTCTCCCGAAACTGCACATGGTAAAACAGTACAATAAGAGGACACTTCACTTGATCATATCAAAACATCTTTTCCATTTTTTAATTTATATTCCATACCACTAATGAAACTACCCTTTGCATCCCCTTAATGGCCAAAAACTCTCCTTATCCAGAAGGTACTAGCTGATGCAGGGAGTTTACCTTAGGACATCAAACCATTAGGCTTATCTTGAGGCAAAAACCACTAGGCCAAGTTCAGGTCACACGTGTACAAAGGTACATGCCCTTACCAGTGCTCAAACTACATAATGAACTTGTTTTCCTGATCACTTTCTGACCAATAAACTATACTGTGTAAGAACAGCATTATAGCAACAAGGAGACTCAAGAACTAATACGGGCATAAGAATGTAGCCAGACTACCTGGATGAATCCACTGATGAGTAACAAATTTCAGAAACCAACTTATGCCAACAATCTATATTCCAAACTCCCAAACAGAGCACAATCATGCAATTCAGAGTATATATTTTTTGGGGAAATAAGTCAATGCATTTTCTGTTTTGCAAAAATAAAATACATGTAGATGAACACACATCTGGAGTTGGGTGACTTGTGTTGCACTATCCCTAGGACTTTTATACTAAACATAAACCACAAGAGAATCAAATAAATCAGCCACCTTCCCCTCTGATTAAAGCATAGCTCATGCTTTTTGACCATGTGCTTCAAAAATACATAGTTAACCCGGAACCACCAAAATGACACAAATAAATAACAGTCAATCAATGGTTCACAGAGAAAGCAAATTGATTGCTTATAGATTAGATAGAAATCATATGAACAGACTAAACAGAAGAAAAAGACCACTCTTCCAGAAGCACCATCTTTGCTAGTGATCACTCTATTCAAATCAGTAATATTTACTCTTTAATATACGCAATACTTCTTATTTCTTAAGTAAAAACTTACCCATAGAATCGAAGACAATCTCTGTGAAGGGAATGACCACAGCTTGCAACTCTGCTAGCAGCTGCATGGTTAGAAAAGCTCAGCTCCAAAAATTTCCCAAAGGATAAACCCCAAGCAGCATCAGACATTACAACTCTTCGAGTGGCTGGAGGGAACCCATTGGTCCGAGGGCATTTTAAGCACCTATGCCACATCCAAATCTTGCCTTCCCGCTCTCCGGGTAAGGGAGGCTCTGACAGCTTCTTAACAGATATTGTCAGGCTACCTTGCCGATGAGTATAACAATGAACATGTGCCTCAGACGGCATCTCACAAGAACGACAATGGAAGCTCTGATAAGAAGAATAATAAAGTTGTAGTAATGAAAAGAAAAGAGTAGGATAAGTTCTATACATGAAATAACAGCGATAACAATTACCTGATCAAACAGATTATCTCGTAAAAATCGCCCCAAAGGCTTATCAAAGCTCCCATAGTACTTGATTCGAAAGAGAAGGGATCGTTCACACACAGATCCCTTCCACACACAACGTGTTGATAAAGACACCAAAATGCTCTGGTGGTCTGAAGGTGAAAGAGGAAACTCTTCCTTTGAGGACCCCACCTCTTCAGATTTGTTGCTAATCTCTTGCTTTGAGGATTGCAACTCTGTGCTGCCCAGATGATTGGCAGCCATCACGCTGCTGCCATCAGCATGATTACTGCCACCAGGATCATCACATTGCTCTGCTGCTTCTGATAATCTTTGACAAAGAGAAATAAATGGGTCACTCATTATAGCTTCTCCATTGTTAGTTGTTTTAGTTCGAAGAGATTCTTTAGGATCCACTCCATTGTCCTTACAAAATGCATGACTTATGGAGGAAACACTGTTATAAGAGATAGCATCCCTCAAAGCAGAGAGTGAATTCAAGGAAGCAATAGCCTCATCAGAGTCCGAGGCAGATTCCTTGGACGTAGTGCGAGGACCTTTTGACAAGCTAGATGAACTGACCCCTACAGATTGGCAAGAGGGGTCAATGTTGGCAGATGATGAGCTATCTGAGATGACAACTTCGTTGGATTTCTGAAAATTATTTATAGGTTGAGAAGCCACAGGCTTCCCAGAGGATGGGACGGCAAAACCAGGTATGGTGGAAATAGACCTGTCAATACTTGATGGTTTATTGGGTAAGGCAACATTTATAGGAGACTTTAAAGGGAGCTCCGGAAGTGTAGCACCTTCATCAGCAAGAAATGATGTTTCGAGAGCCAAGTGATAAGCTGCAAAAACTCCATATTGGACCACATGTTTTACCTTTTTCAGTTCATCTCCATTGGCGCCCTTGAGCAAAATCTGAAACAAAAGTGAGAATTGGACCGACCTTAGCACCAAACATCTTTACCTTGGAAAATATATTACAAAGATCAAGAAATGTACTTGCCATATAAGCGGCATGACGTGACCCACTATAGCTTTATGCAGTCACACTATATGTATCTAAGCATCCTAAGTTGCAAACCAACCTGATTGTGAACAACAATAAATTTAATCCTGAAATTGTGCATCACAAAGAGCACCTAAGTGGGCTATTACATGGTGCTCTAATTGAGAGTTGCAAAAAATGGTCTGGAGGATGTGAATATTAAAAGGCATGTTGAGGTGGCAGAATTATGGAGAAATAGCAGATGGGTTCTCCCACCTGAAAGCTATAGGACAGACAAAAATGATTCCAGATGGCCAGAGCATCCCTTTTTCTTATTAACAGAGGAAGGTAATTAGTCATCTATGATAAAGGGAATTGCTCTATTGGAAGAGCTTGAGGGTGGTTAAAATAAGTAGTGAAGCCGTTTCTTGGTACAAAACTTTTAGATGAAAAGCAGGTTGTCCCCCAAGAAGTGTTGCTTGCTTTGAAGTGTGGAGTGCAAACTAAGATAATATAAAATAAACGCATCATAGGGAGAAGAAATGTAAGTTATCGATCAGATGAAGCTAACTGCATCAGCTCTTTCTCAGATTGCAGTTACTCCAGGTAGATTTGGCCAAGTATTCTACGAAAAAGACACAGTAGTAGGCAAGTCTAAAGCTAGAAAATGGTAGTTAATTAGAAGATTGAAATTCATAATATGATTGTAAAGCTCCATATACAGTAAGAACTACTTCGGCTACAGCTGTGTACAACATGGATGGAAAGGAACACCAGTGTTCATCAAAGTGCAAAATGAGTGCTCTGAAATGTTAACTAAAAGAATTGCAGGTATTCACATGCACTTAAAAGACGATAAAATAGTGGACTTGGGGGTTAGGTGGCAAATGAATGTCGAGTATATTTCCATGATTGCTCACTATTTTTACAAAACCTGGCCTCTTTACCCCTTTCTTAAGTTTAGCCTGAAGATTGTTTTAGAATTTTTTGAGTTTCGATTAAGGTGTTTGCGTTGCAGAGCATGTTGTGTCTTTAATGCATCTTCAATTACCAAGAACATCATAAATAAAATATAGCCTAGGTAAAATATATAAACAATAGCCCTACTTTCATGCAAAAGTCTAGATGACTAAAATGTTAGTATAATCACAAGTTATACAGGAAAGATTTTCCAAAACACAAACAGATTTCATATCTCAGCACTAGGGCAGATATTTGTGCCAGGTAAACTGAAAGGACTTACAGTATAACCTAGAGGCTTTGGGCAACCCTCAAAAAACATTAGAGTCTTTGTCAATTTCTTCCCACCTTGACCAGCACTTCCATGCTCCTCAAGAAGTTTCTCCACATGGAACACATCGCAGTACCCCAGCTTCGGTGATGTTAGATGATCAATGGATGGAACTATCTGAGCACCAGTGCAGCGGGCTATACGCTCTAAGAGTGGCCTCTTAATATTGAGAACAAGTGATATGTCGTTGGAAAGAAGGTACTCTTGAGCATACCGTGACACAGACTTTTCCACCAAGAGAACATTAGGATGATGTGCATCGATTTTAGCAACTGCCATCTTCAAATGGTCCATTTCCTGAAAAAGAGGGTAAGCTCGTAAACTGCTTCATGTTCTAGCAGGTGGGACCAAAGGAATATTTCCTGGCTTTGACCCTTATTAGGAACCTAGGGTTAATAAACAAACCAAAATTGAAGGAAAGAGCCAAAAATACAAACCTGCTGCAGCAATGTATCAAAACTTGACAAGTGGTTAGAAATACGCTGATATTCCAGAGCACCTCCAAGGATTAGAAAACGAGGTTTATCTTTTTTTGATGACATTCGACGATGGGCCACATTTTTCTTACAGACAACTCCTTTAACCACAGCACTAAAACAGTTGTTTAAAAAAATCAGAAACTCATCTGCATAACTAAATGGTAGATAGAAAGAAGAAAAGAAGAGCCACAGAACCTAGAAAAGCCTTCTTTTGGCAACATTTGCATTAATAATTAACTGTACTTTCTTTTCTATTAAGGCCAATATATATAACTACCACGCGAAAGAAATACACAACCACTCTAAGATCATTATCAATCAGTTGCCTCAGATAAACATTAAGAATAATTGCAAAAGCGTTCTGAATACTCGGCTACAGATGAGAGAAATTCACAAATGATGTCTGATCAGCTATGTGATGGATATGATTGCCAAAGAACTCTAGACTTGTGTGCCACAATAAAGTCAAAGAACTAGGATCAGTGCTCATCACAGGAGGAAAACCATATGAACCATGTAATATTTTGGAAAATAATCAAACTTTAACACATATATTATATAGATACTGGAAGTATATTCAAACAATATAATAAATATCTTCATGACCTAATGAGTCAGCTCATGCCATGAAGCACAGTTAACTCTCTGAAATCAATTTTGAATCTATTACTAACAAAAAACTTTCTAAAGGTGCTCAAACAGGTGAAGTTGCATCGTTTTCACAGAACAATTAACAAATTTTCAAATTGAGTTCAGTGATATTACCTTTCACAGCGACGCCCAGAAGCTATGCATTTAACTTTCACATATCCTCCTGGATCCATTCCTCCTCCCTTACTTGTATCTGGCTTCAGAAGTGTTGCGGCTTCCCATGACAAAGATGTGATTATATCCAACCAACTCTCTCCACCATCCTCGTCACCCACATGGACGTTTTCAACCTGCAAAAGCTGAGATACCAAAGCCCTAAAATGCCCTTCCACCACATTTTTCATGGCTTGTCTATGCTCCTCACCAGACTTAACCCTACTACGGTACTCCCCACTTCCAAAGCTATTTGAAGGGCGTAAATATCCCCACTCCCCTGTAGCACCCTCATCATCGTCTTCATCATCAAATAGAGCAGCTTCTCTCTCGTCCTCTTCATCTTCAGGTTCTGGAAGGAGCCACAGTAGCCCATTGTTCTCAAAATCAACAGGCTCAGCATCTGTACCATCCACATAATAAGCAAGAACTTCATCCTGATCAGTGTTTTCTTGCTCATTTACTTCTTCAAATTTCTTGATTCCGTCCACAATTTGTGTATCGAAATTCTCAGCTAATGGTGAACCACTCAAATGTTTTGAGTCAATGTCCTCGCCATCAGGATGCACTTTATCTGATTCATAAACACAGCCAATTTTGTCGATATTGATAGCACTAGAATACTCCTCAGCATGAGCATAACGCCTACATTCTGAATTTGAACGATATGCACCATAACCACCATCTTCGTCATCACTCCTGAAACCAGCAGTTAAGAAAGTAATAAGTATTGAGCAATAGCTCAAAATCATCATGAAATAAAAGCAAAAGAACTCAAGATTATGTATTCCAGTCAAGGCAGGCTGTGTTATTCGAACATGAATTGAAAAGGTAACACAAAAGCATGGAGCAAATAAGCAATGGTTCGTGTAGGCACAATCTAAATCGTGAAGAATGCATTGCTCAAACCCTCACCCCTCTCAACAAGCATTGGGTAAAAACATATGCAAAGGCATGTCAAATTAAAGGGTGAGATAGATAAAAAAACACTTTATGGTGACTCAAAAATATGTTAGCAGGGGGGAAGGTACCTGTAACTACAAAGACCAAAATGGTCTGAAGAATCCACCATGGCTGAACTTGGATTTGTGCTCATCCCAGATGTCTCATTGTTTTGTTCAGTGGGCGCATTCATCTGGGCAGATTCACAAGGACTAAGACCAGAATTATAGTTCACACGGTGGTATGGCCCAGTTGAATACAGAGTAGAACCAACAGTGCTGCTACCACTATTACAGGTGCAGCTGGACTTGGTACTGACCAAACTTGTTGCAGATGGTGATGGACTGAGACCAGGACTAGGTGCCTTGGTCTCGTTATCAACAGCTGCTATGCCCTGCTCCCATTGCTTGAAGCAATAATTGCATACTCTAATCCTTTCCCAATCTTCCCGACCAGTCCTTGGCTCAACAGATGGGGCAGGAACTGAGTTTGCTGTACACTTGGCACAAAAAACTCGGCCACAAATTCGACAATGATGCCTACGATTAAATACTGTAAATTGGGAATCACACTCGTAGCATACCCTACAACTATGATCAGGCATCCAAAAATCCTTTGACACATTCGGTGGCTCAGTCCTCCAAGGTATCCACGACTTAACTATATCAACCAGGTCAGATAGTTTGTTGTCAGGGGAGCCCATCGACAACTATTCCATCTGATCCCAGTCATCATACTCCATTCATTTTCCACACTCACAACCACAACCACAGGAGTTGACTACCCCCAATACCTGGCCATATTAAAACCTCAAACAAATTAGAAAGATTAAACAAGTTCTAAAGTTATAACCGTAACCACAACTCTGAAACTTATAAATCTAAACAAAAATGGGGGAACCACTTGATCAACTAATTTGCAATTACATCAAAAGCGTTACACTAATTATACGTTTTCAAAAGAAAATCAAATTACCTGAAATACTAGCACTTCAAAGTTCAAATTCCAACATCCGAAAGCCCTAACACAACCTCTTGCTCCTTTTTTCCCCCTTCGTCAGTTATACCGACAACTTCTCTTCACTGCTCGATCCAATAAACAAAGAAATCCAACAATCAATGAACTGGCACTTATAAACCCTAAAATACAAATTAATCAGCTACCTCTCAGTGAGACCGATTTAAAAAAGGGGAAAAAAAAGAACCATATAATCGGATTAAAACTCCAATTGGATCTTCTAGCACCGAAAAATCCCATCAATAAAACTAAATTGCTCGTTTAATTGTTCAAAGCTCAATTAACACGTCAAGTACTTGTATAACAAGGGAACTTACATTGGAACTGCAGAAAGAGAAGAATCGAAATAAAAAAATGGTTCGCCGCCAGACTTAAATTTCGCTGAAAAATATGACGGCGCTGATGAAATTAAACTGAAATATACACGATTTAATTTTCCAAAAATAAACAAAATAATATGAATTTTAAACAAAAAGATTCATAATATTTGAATATACCTTCTTATTTTCTTCTTCGATTAACGTTTTTTTTTCTTTTCTCCGAAAGTCTGCTTTTTGTTGTGTCCATCTCCTCGTTTATTTGATGTTTTTAAGTATTTTAGATTTTAACTTTTTCTTGATCAATTTTCATAAATACAAACTGTCCTTTTCTTTTTAGTTGAATGGTATTACATTTTATTATAATTTTTTTCTTACAAGATGTTTTAGATTTTTGTTCTTTTCTTATTATAATTCGTGTAATAAATTTTCGTCAAATTATTATAAATTAATTTAAATAATATTACCACGAAATCTGGAAAATGTAGAAAATGTTTTCAAATAATATTATATTAAATTTTATACTATTGTTTTATTATTAAAAATTATTTAATTTAGGTAAAAAAGCCCTTAAACTTTTTAAAAAGAACAACTAAGTCCCACTTTTTTTCACTTAGTTGAGTATTTTTGTCGAAATAAATCAAAAATATCCTTTAGCCGTTAACTTTAACAGTGAACTGTTAAAGTCACATTGTGTCACAACCACGGCGTGACATGTGATAAAAAATTATAAAAAATAGAAATTATAAAAATTATTATATTTTAATAAAAAAATATTTAAAAATTATAAAAATCGTAAAAATATAGAAAAAATGGTAATTTTTTATAAAAATTATAAAAAATATAAAATGTATCAAAAATGCCCTTTAACTATTAACTTTAACATCGTTGACTGTTAAAGTTAATAACCTCTTTTTTTTTAGTTAAAGCCATCACATATCACAACGCAGTGTGACATGTGGCGAAAAATGATAAAAATAAAAATCAATAAAAGTTTTAGAAAAATTATAAAATATTTTTTTGGTACGATAATTTTTTTACGAATTTATATTTTTTTACATTTTTTATAATTTTCTTACGACTTTATGAAATTTTATATTTTTTCTATGTTTCTATATATTTTGTTTGATTTTTATAAAATTTTACCATTTTTATATTTTTTACGATTTTTATAAAAAATAGTTTTTAATAAATTTTAAGTATTTTTATTTTTTAATAAATTTATTTTTTATTTTTTTTGCCACATGTGAAGCAGTAGTTGGGACAAGTGGTGGCTTTAATTAAAAAAATTATGGGTGGTTAACTTTAACGGTCAATTTTGTTAAAGTTAACGGTCGAAAGGCTTTTTTGATTTATTTTGGTAGTTCAAGTATCAGGGTTAATTGTTTTTTTTTTAAGTTTGAAAGTTTTTTTTAATGCATTTTAAAGGTTCAAGTACCAATTAAGTAAAAAAAATCAAAACTTGATTATTTTTTTAAAAATTTTAAAACTTTTTACACCCTAAAGCCTTTAATTTAATAATAAATGTGGCCTATTATTTTTAGCCGAGGGTGGTCTCTTTTTTTATATAACATGAATATAATTATGCTCTATGTTCTAATTTAATTTTAATTGTAATTATTTTAAAATGTATTATTGATTTTATATTTGTAATTATAATTGTGTATTTATTTAAATATTTAATTTAATGTAAATCCTTTCGCTGAATTAATTTTTAAAAAGATCTTCCGTGTTTAACCTGAATATATTTTAGTTTTGTTCACGTTGTAATCCACATATGTAGACTTCATTTTGAATTTTTAATTTTTATGAACTTTTATAATTTTTTACTTTTTATTTTTGAATATTTTTATATTTTTAAATTATTTGTTGATATAACATATAAATCAAATAGTATCATGTCAGTGTGAAATATAGGTGATTTGATTATTTTAAAAGATTAGCAGTTAAATTTAACTAAAAAAGAATAAAAGTCAAATTTAAAAAGTATAAACATTAAGGACTAAATTTGACATATACCTATATTTTATACTGGTTTAATTCCATTAATAATTATTCGCTTTTATTATTTTCGTACTTAAATTGTAATTGACATTTCTTTAATTCATTTTAAAATCTTTCACTATATCAAATCACATGTTTAGGTATAAATATATTACGATGTTTTGTGTTGGTTTAATTATCATTATAATTATTTAAATATATATTATTCGAGCTTGTACATATAAATACAATTGCACAATATAAAAAATTAAACTAATTTAATTTAAAATCTTTCACTAAATTAACATCTTTCACTGGGTATATTTGTGTGATGAAGAATAAAACTAATTTTTTATTATAATATAAATGAATTCATTCTGTAAAAATAAAATATATAGATTTTATATTTTTAGGAACTTTAATTTTAAATTAAAATAATATATTTGAATAATTCAACATTTAAAAAATTACAGTTTAATTGTAAAATATAAAATTATGTTTTTATTGTGGTGAGAGATGTTTGACGAAGGACGATAAGTAGGAGCTCATTATGAGACTTGTATTCGTGACGATTGCCTTTTTTAGGATATTTTTTGATATATTTTAAAATTTTTCTTTAATTCGTATTTCATTGAGCTTAATTTCTAATGTATTGGAATTGTGTTAAAATTTTATATATTCCAAAAAATATATATTTTCACTCTTACTTTAACTTTGAATATATATATATATATATATATATATATATTTTGAACTTGTTAAATTCTAATGGTCGTATTGAGGTTTTGAGATGAATACATAGTTCATTTGAATCGTAAATATAGTAAAATTATTTAGACAAAATTTTAATTTTGTTATTATTATGTTTTTATAATTAAATTTAATTAATATTATGAAATTATTTTTATGTTTTAATAAATTAAATATTAATTTGTTTTTATGAATTTTTTATTTGGGCGAAGACCAATCAATTTGAGCCCAATATAATCTTATTTTTGGCAAGTCAAATGAATATATCAAAAGATACTTAGTAAGGGTCGATTTATGGTGGGCATCTAAAATAACTCGCTTTAAAATTATTCTAGATTTGCTTGCCACATTAGTTAGGTAAAAAACACATAATTTTCATTTTCCATGGAAAAAAAACTGCTAGAAATCTAGAAGATGTACCTTTAATAATTAACCTTACAATCAATAGACTTAATAACTAAAAAGAGTTCGATTGACCTATTCAAGTTATGTTATTCCACATTTTGTGCTATATTATTGTCGATGTAACTGGCGAATAGCTAGATTGATATATTAAAGCTCGTATGTTACACTTGATAGGAGGAATACTATTTTCAGACAAAATTGGCAAAATTGATTTTGTTGATACATTCAACTAGGAGCAACGACTCCAACATTCATTTACACGACATTTTGCAAGGCATCTCGACGTAATATTAATGAAATAAACATTTATTGTCAGCTTTTGCAAGTATATGCATGGATACAAATGTCACAATTATGGTTCGTCCCTTCTAAATCATACAAGTTCTCACTTATTCGAAGGTAAAAAAAAATGTTTAATATCTCATTAGGTATTAAATTATGAATATTTACCATGTCTCTTGCATTTAATATTTGAACAGATTCAAAAGTCACTTAAATCATACTAGTTATCTAATAAACCTTACTTTGATCAGATGAAAATTAGTCGATAAACTAGTGAAGGTGGTATGTTGTTGACATGGTTGTGTGTAATTAATATAATTGTATTTACTTTTAAAATATTTGTAATTTGTGCGGAAGCCCTGTCTACATAACATTGTTGTTGTTGTTTCATCGATGAAAACATACCAACATGATTATGTGTAGAGGGCGTAGGTGCCTTCCACATCGTTTAGTGGCAACACTTTAACCAGGTGAACAAAAGTTCAAACTGGTGCAAGCTATTTCAATTGACTTGGAGAACATTGATAAACTTTGTAATGGTGATTTAAGATATCACAATAATAAGTATTGGCCCCAAGTGCATGAAGATTATATAGATATTTGGGAGCACCATGCTTAGTATGGCATTCGAGGGGATTAGATCCTACATAATGATTTTTTAGCGTCAGACGAGTATATATAGTGGTTTAGGCAAATGGGTCAAGTGTATTTACATGCGAAAAGGGATATCCTCGTATTAAAGCTTGGGCCGTCGAACTTGTGGAGCTTCTAGACTGCAGCCGCCTATCCAGCATGTGTTGGAGCCACCTATCCAAGCCATCATCTTGATTAGATTCATCTTGCATGCCTTTGCAGTGTACCATCCGAGCATGTCCTCATATCATTTTGCCGAGGGATTAAGTCAATTGAATGTCACTCATTCACCACTTAGGACATTGATGATGAATATTGCAAGTATCGAGCCAATTTTACCCAGCTCGTTCCTCTGACAAGCCTGCACACACCTTAACCCTTATATCTATTGCAACACTTTTACCGATATGCCACCTAAGGCTGTATTTGATTTTTTTTTTCCACTGACAACTAGAGGGAATGCAGCCCAAAATAAGGATAAAGCTTTGATCCAGGCTCTATTGCGAAATAATATTCTCATTATAAAATTATTAAGAAATGATTAAAATGCCTTTATATGGCAAATTTATCATTTTACTTCTTATTTCAATTCCTTTACAACAATAAGCTATTTATCAAATTCAAATTTAACTCTTAATAATAATAGTCACTGTATGGTAAAAACCTCTAGATTAAAATGAGAAAATTACAATTTAGTTTTTATACTTTCAAATCTTTCTCAATTTAGTCCAGGAGTGATTTTCATCGCACCAATACATATTCCAATTTATTCTCATGTCAATTAATTACTAATATCTCGTGTTTCTCTTTCTTTAGTCAATTTACATTTTAGACCTCCAACTTTTAAATTTTACAATTTGATCCTTTTTTTCTAAATTCTCACATCCACAATTCTACTCGTTAATTTTTCATCTACAATATCCATTTACTTCCATAAATATCTCTTTCTAACTCATTTTGTAATTTTTTTGGAATTCCATAGTATGTGGCATTATGCATAATTCTTTAGATGTACATTTTAAAGCGATGAAGTGTATGGATATTGCACTATCTTAAGTAGACCATTGATCATGGTATTCATTTAAAGCCAACTTCAAGGTTATTTATCATGGGAATTGTCTATGCAAACTGTGGTTTAGATTTGGATGGTCGAAGATCAATAATCGATTATTGTATTTTCTTGGGTGGTAATCCTATTTCCTGACACTCAAAGAAACAAAAAGTGGTTTCTCAATCCACTCCTAAAGTCGAGTATTAAAGTGTTGTATATGCAGTCGTTGATATTTTCTATATCGATTTTGTGGTGCAATAACTCGAATGATGTAGCTATTTATTCATTTTATCGGCTTATTTATGCCATTTAATAAGAAGAAACTTCACATTTATTATTAAAACTTAAAAATAGTTTTGCTTACTTATGAGGTATTGGTTCAATAGCAAAGTTGAGACTTAGAAAATTTTGAGATTCTATGTCCAAGTCTCACGTTGTGTAAATATTTAGATGCTCCTCAAATTAATTTTCGTAAGGTAGTTAATTTGAATTGAATTAGTTGTTTAATTATTTGTTCAATTTAGTGTTCTTAATGATTGATTCTATTATAATTATTACAAATTTAGTAAAATTTTTTTTTAAATCAAGTTAAAATTTTCACGAATAAAATGATCCGTTAAACCTTAAATACAAAAAAAATATAGTATTAAAAAACAAATACAAAAGAAATTATCCAATCAAACTCTCTTTCAATCTAACCATTTGCTTGAACATTTAATGCAACTCGAATTTAACTAAGAATAGTGACAAGGGGCTAGAGTAAAAGGTGTTCAATAAAAGGACTTTTTTCTTAAGTCCAACTTGGGATGGACTTGTGTTAATTTTATGGCCCATTTCACAAGAACAATAACACCACATGGTGTATGGAAGAAATTTCTCATTATAATAAAATCTTAAATCATGTATAAAGTATGAGTTGCTAATGTTGGTAACAAATGATGTATGCCACATCAACCAATCATTGATTAGCTAATAGGAACAGTAATTGTAGTTCTAAGTTCGGAGTTTTAGTTTAAGGTTTGAGGTAAAAAAATGATCTAAATTATGTGTTGATGATATGAAAAATTTATTAAAATATTATTAAATAATTGAAAATGGTCTATAAAATAATTTTTCAGATGATTAGAAGACTTGATTAATATGATATTAATACTATGATGATTTAATTATATTATTTAGTAATTTGGGGACTAAATTAAAATTTAAACCATGATTTTGAGACCTTTACGATATGTTAGTGAATTACTTAAATTAGACAGTGTTCATGACTTTCCTATTTCCATACTTTTTAAGTTATATGTTTTCTGGGAGGCAAGAAGGTCAAATCACCAGAATGAAGAAGATGATAAAAAAAAATCCTAAGGTTTGTTATGAAACAAAAAAGAATCAAAAGCGATTTTTAACCGGCAAAAACATAACACATGAACTAGGAAGACAAAGACCAATTGTTTTTAGCAGAAATTAAGATAAAGTGTGGAAGAAAAGAAAAGCAGCACTAGTCAAATCCTGGCAAATGGGTCCCAGTTCTTTATAAAGTGAGCAGCAGTGTTCTTCCATGAAACCAAACAAGAACATTTACTTAAAAACCCAACATCTATTAATGATCTTCTTTCTTTTTTCCTGTTTGGGTTTTTAAATTCTGTTAATAAGTTAATTAAATGATAAAACTTTTTAAAAAAATGGTCATTTAATAAAAAAAAACCCAACGCCCAAAATTGATGATGAGTTCATGAGCATGATCATATGGAAAAAGAAGAAGTAAAATACACTTTCTTATGGGAATCTTTTGTAGAACTAGTAAAATGGGATTTTTTAATATTATTAATTTTCTTTTTTAACGAAGAACACAGAAAAAGAAATGCAGAGAGCAGAGATGATAAAAGAAATTTCTTTTTATTTTTGGGGATTCTCAAAGTTTGTGAACAAGTAATAATGTAGTTGAAAAATAATATCTTTTCAATTACGGTAACATGATGTTAATTGTTAGGCTTTTACTATCAAACAAACGTGAAAGAAACAGATTAAAATATAAAAAGTCAATTAAGAAATTTAATTTAACAAATTGGTTTTCTTTTTCCCATTTTTGTGGGTGTTTTGGATTTGATTTTAGATATACAAGAATGTGATTGGGGAAAAAGGAAACTGTAGTTATTAAAATACATACTGACAACAAAGAGAAAAAAAAGGGGATTTTGAGGCTGTTTGATTTTTAATTAAACAATCCAAAATAAAAAGGTTTTAATTTTAGTTGCAATTATTTATTGCGTGACTTTGATTTTTATCGGATTTTGATTTTGGGTTTTTTTTTTTATTCCTTTTTTTTTATCAAAGGGGTGTGTGTGTGAGGGGGAATTTTTATTAGGTGAAAGCATAGATGTGTCCTTTCGGGGTTTTTTATTAGAGTTTTCTTTATTATTAGAGTGAGTCTTCATAAACTTAGGGTTCCTTTTTTTCTTCTTTACTTTTTCGATTGTTGTTTGCTTCCTTCTGTTTATAAGGAATTTTGCTCATTTGGGTCTTCGATTCTCTTACTAATCTCATTTGGGTGGGTGAGTTTTCTTCAATTTTTGAACTCTCTCAACTTTGGGTGTTTTAGGGATTTTGATTTCAAGTCCCTGCAAATACAAATGGAACTTCCTTTTAGTATCTTATTACCTCTCTGGTGGAATTTTGAAAAAATTCCGGAGGTTTTTGAGTTTTCAGATTCACTGTAGGCTTTTTAGGGTTTTGATTTGATTTCACAGTTAGTATTCTTTTTAAGTTTTTGGGAAGAAGAGGCATTGGTAACTTAGTGGCAAGCTTGAGTTTTGTTGGGTCTGGCATGTTTGCATGATGTTTAGTGCTCAAGGGTCTTCAAGGAACCATTGCAGTCTCCTTGCAGTTCTTTGTGGCGGTAAAGTTTCTGATAATAAGCAAAAGCAGCCTGTTTCTGATTATAAGCCCAGATACCCATTTCCAGAGCTTTCTTCTTCAGGGCGCCTTGAGGTATGTATATATATAAATATATAATGCCAATAGTTCTACATTTATTTTTAAGTATCATTTTAGTACAAGTTTTGTTATAATGTGATGACATTTTTATGCGTGTGAGTACAGGTTCAGCTTCTGAATAATCCTAGTATTGATGAGTTCCGGCGGGTTCTTGAATCATTTGAGCCTAATATTGTTTACTTACAAGGAGAGCAGATTGTTGATGGTGAAGAAATTGGCTCCCTGGTTTTGGGAGATGTTGACTTGTCTACTCCAGAAGCTTTATGTGGAGTCTTTGGTTCTACATTTCCTACCACTGTGAGTGATGATGCTCGACTCGGTTACGATTTAGATAGTTGTGATTTTTGGAATTATACGATAAAGGGATAAGGTGCTAGAGATATAGGATAGGATTGTTTTTTTTTTTTTTTCTTATTATTACTTTTTAAATCTTTCTCCTTTTAAGTTCCTTTTACATATGTTGTTTTGTTTTGTTCTATGATTTCCTTTTACAAGTTTTGCTAGGTTCATTGCTTATTTGAAATTGATTGTAAATGTCGAATGTTTATGTAGGTTTACTTAGAGATCCCCAATGGTGTCAAATTGGCAGAGGGACTTCACTCCAAGGTAAATTATTGATCATGATCATGAACAAACGATTCTAATTTTTTTTTATTTTATATTATGTTTAAATAGAAGTTGTTGACATTCATTTGTCATTACAGGGAGTACCTTATGTTATATATTGGAAAAATACATTCTCTCGTTATGCTGCTTGCCATTTTCGTCAAGCACTGTTATCAGTGATTCAAAGGTACAAATCTTCTGCTTGTGCTTGTTTTCAAGAGCAGTTGCTGATAGTGCTGTTAACTCTGATAACACAAATTTTTGTACTTCGCTTTAGATGACTTAACCTATTTTAAGACTTATTGAGATATTGTCTATAAACTGTAATAAATTTTACTGGGAGACCATTCTAAAGTTTTAGTTTTGGTCTATTGCAGTTCATGTAGCCATACATGGGATGCATTCCAATTTGCCCGTGCTTCTTTTAGACTGTACTGTGTGCGGAACAACAATATTTTCTCTTCTAATAGTCAAAAGCAAAGTATTAAGCCAGGACCGCATCTACTTGGGGAGCCTCCCAAGATTGATGTTTCTCAGCCAGAGGTAGATATGCAAGAGGAAGAAGGCTCTCCTGAAAATCTTCCTGCTGTTAAGATATATGATGATGATGTGACTATGAGGTTTCTTGTTTGTGGATCTCCATGTACATTGGTAGGTTTGAGTTTTAATTGTTCTGTTCTTGAAACAATAATCATGTACTAATACTTTTTTCATCCTGGTTTATATTGGTTACTAACTATATGTCTTGCAGGATGCTGTCCTTTTGGGATCTTTGGAGGATGGCCTTAATGCCCTCTTAAGCATTGAAGTAAGTTCGTATAAGGTTTTTTTTTTTTTTGAATTTCTATTAAATATTAGTTTGTTTTACCATCTTTTGAACACCATTATCTAAGAGATTATTTGTCATGTCTGTGTCTAATATAGTTACATGATCCGTGCATACATTCAATTGGCTTGATGTTCATACTTGGGAGAAGAGCATCATGTATTATTCCCATGATTATATATTTGTAGTGTGCCATTGTTGTGTGCATGTGTGAGAGCATAATCTGTTCTAGTACTTTGATTCTCTTTTATCCACTTATTAACTATATTCCATTGTCATTTGTTTCAGATACGAGGGAGCAAACTCCATAACCGAGCAAGGTACTTGACAAATTTGAGCTTAGTTATAGTTTCTTTTGGGATGGGGATTTTTGGCTTTGTATTGGTCTTGGATTTTTTTATTTTTGGGGGGGGGGAAAGAAAGAGCTTTCGGGTTTTGAGTTGAATGTTTGTGACTTTGATATTTTGTTGTATGGAGTTTCCGTTCCCCATACTAATGCATCCTCGAAGTTAATTTTGTGCATTATCATCAATATACTTATGGGGTTCCATTCTTATAGTGCTCCACCACCACCTCTTCAGGCGGGGACATTTTCTCGTGGTGTAGTCACCATGCGTTGCGACTTTTCAACTTGCAGTTCGGCTCACATATCACTTTTAGTGTCTGGTAGCGCACAAACTTGTTTTAATGATCAGGCAAGTAATTGTGATTGGGTTAATTGCAAGTGCTGTTTACTTTAAGTTCATGCCTGAAACTCTTTTGTTCTTTTGTGTTGTTTCCTCAGCTTTTGGAAAATCATATAAAAAATGAGCTTATTGAGAAGAGTCAACTAGTCCATGCACAATCAAGTTCTGAGGAGAGCAAATTGCCTTCATTCGAGCCTCGTAGATCAACCTCAATTGCCTGTGGAGCAAGTGTGTTTGAAGTGTGCATGAAGGTTCCCACATGGGCTTCGCAGGTCTGATTTACTCTTTAACCATATTTCTCTTTCCATGGGCTTCTCGAGAGCTTTTCCATCTCTCTGTGGATTAATTGTGTGTTCCATTCGTGAATTTTGCATGTGCGATGATTGGTCCTTGTCAACTTTTTATTTTTTTAACCATGAACTTCATTAGAGGTTAAAACATTTGAACCAAAAACTTTGAATTATGCTTTGAGGTATACTTATGAAGCCTTTTCCATAATGGTAATTTAATCATTTTCGAGTTAGCTTGATTTTTATTTTGAAATCATGATGTGTTTGTTGGGATGACTTTTGACAGGTTCTGCGGCAACTTGCACCAGATGTGTCATACCGCAGCCTAGTTATGCTGGGGATTGCTAGCATTCAAGGTTTGTCGGTTGCATCTTTTGAAAAAGATGATGCTGAACGTCTTCTTTTCTTTTGCAAAAAGCTGAGCAAAGATCCCCTCTTGGGTAGTTCTCTAATTGCCAGAACTCCCAGCTGGTTGGTGCCGCCGGCACCTAGTCGTAAAAGACCAGAGCCATATAAAGACACTAAATCTCTAAACTGTACCATCATGGAAGGTGTAAATGGTTTGACAAGACCAAAAATCAATGTTGCTGCTATGAGGCCAATTCCTCACACCCATCGTCATAAGATGCTTCCCTTTTCTGGATTTTCCGAGGCTGAGAGATATGATGGTGACCAAGGAAAGGTTAACTTGCCAGTAGCTCCTGTGAAGCAACCTGCTCCTGTTACACATCGGAAAGCATTGTCGAGTTCTTTTCAAGCCCAGCAGATTATTTCTTTAAATCCATTACCTCTTAAGAAACATGGTTGTGGTAGAGCCCCAATACAGGTTTGCTCAGAGGTTGGTCATCTTCTTTGAATTTCGAGTTAAGAATTTGAAAATATTATCCACATGTATTATGTGTTCTAGTTGTTGCAGAAGATTTAGGAAAATCATGCATTTCTTTGCATTATATTTAAACTTTTCCTTTATATTAGAGTAGTATATCTGTAATTTTCTCCTAATACATATACTCCTAATACATATACTTTTTTCTCCTGTTGGTTTATTTTCTGGCAGGAAGAATTTTTGAGAGATGTAATGCAGTTTCTGATTTTTCGAGGACATACTCGGCTTGTTCCTCAAGGTGGGTTAGCTGAGTTTCCTGATGCCATTCTGAATGCGAAGCGTCTTGACCTTTTTAACTTGTATAGAGAGGTAAGTTACTGCTTGTGCTAAATATGATTGAAGTCTGGCAAAAAAATCGTACTGAAAGATTGGACCTAACAGGTGGTGTCAAGAGGAGGCTTTAATGTCGGGAATGGCATAAATTGGAAAGGACAAGTATTTTCGAAGATGCGCAATCACACATTGACGAATAGAATGACTGTATGTTTTGAAATTGTTCGCCTTATTAGTTTTACTTTGTCATAGTACTTCCGTTCCATGTGAAACGCATAACAGTCGTTTCAAATTTTGTTTCTTTTTTATCCATAAGTTCTTCGAATTCTCGTACTTTTGTTGTATGGTTCATTCTATCAAGTTTTAACTTGTCGGCTTTATAGGCTTTCAAATTTTGGGACAATAACCGTTGCCTTTTCCTCTAATTTTACCTTAGGGAGTGGGCAACACTCTGAAAAGACATTACGAGACTTACCTTTTAGAGTATGAATTGGCTCACGACGATGTGGACGGAGAATGCTGCTTGTTATGTCACAGGTCTCTCTCTCTCTTGTTCGCTCACACATAAGCCAAATTGTTTGCAGTACTGACAGTGGTTAGTTTGTGTGTTAAAACAGTAGCGCAGCAGGTGACTGGGTAAACTGTGGAGTTTGTGACGAATGGGCTCACTTCGGCTGTGATAGGCGGCAGGGGCTTGGAGCCTTTAAGGTATATCATTCACCATCTTCAGGATCGAATACAATAACAGTTTCATTGTTTGCAATGTCAGGTTGATTTTGTTTCCCGACCTTAAACGACTGTGATTAACTTGACACTTGTGAACTACAGGATTATGCGAAAACAGACGGGCTGGAGTACGTTTGTCCGCACTGCAGCATCTCGAGTTTTAAGAAGAAAGCAGCGAAAACTATGAATGGTTATTGACAAAACTTTGACACACACTTTAGATCCCCCAACTTAGAAATTTGTCTCATTTTGTCCCCTTTTGTTTTGTCATTTTCATTTTTCTTTACTCACTATAACGCATGAGATAAGGCACGATATTAGGAAATGTAATTATTGTCTTGTAATCCCCCATTGTTGTTCTCATATATAGATCACGCCATTAACGAAGTTCCCCCTCAACCCTCAATTCCACCAATATTTTGTAATCTGGTAAACAGAGATGAGTAATTGTAGAAAAAATAACATTTCCCTATTTTACTCGATTAGATTTAATGAGGTAGCTTTTTGTTAAACAATTATTACACGTTTTTTTCATCAATTTAGTCATTAGTTTGGACTGCTTATTGTACGGATATATATTTTAAATTTTAATGATATTGTTCTTTTCTTTCAATATATTAGATCGGCTAAAATTTACAAATTTTAGTCTTTACTTGTTAATTTTGTTTAATGATAAATAATTTATGATGATGTATGTGGCATTCAATTGTTTTCGATTTTATCTTTTGTGTGTTGTGTTTAAATTTTGTAATTTGATTCGTTTTAGTCATTAAATCGTGCCATTCCATTTATTTTCAACATCAGTAAGCTTTTTAATTTGATATAATACCACATAAGTCATGCCATGGGGGATTAAAATGTCCTTTTAAGTAGAGGGATTAAAATGAACTCCATAATATGATCCAGGGACTTATATGGTAAACTTTAACCATAGTCTATATAACATGATTATATGTACATATATTAGCATACACTTTCCTGGAAGGAAAAAGCAAAACATAGAGAACAAAGAAGACAATGGAAGTCCAAT
Source organism: Gossypium raimondii (assembly GCF_025698545.1). Taxonomy (NCBI): domain Eukaryota; kingdom Viridiplantae; phylum Streptophyta; class Magnoliopsida; order Malvales; family Malvaceae; genus Gossypium; species Gossypium raimondii. The sequence continues at coordinate 51,849,384 of NC_068571.1, forward strand.
AACTACTTTGTTAAATGTAAGTCCAGCATCCATGGTTTGGGATTTTCAGTCATTTGGCAGTACACAAAGTGTTGACTTCTTGTTTAAAGGTACCATTGCAACCATTGATCTTTTCAATCATGAAATTACCATCAGAGGTTGATTGATGAATCCCAACACCAGACAAGTTGCCAGTGCCACTGCTGTTACTACTGTTGGAATTCCGAACACCACTGTCACTGCTGCTGCTGCAGGTGGTGGTGTTGTGAACTCTATCATCATTGCTTATAACACTGTTGGTGAAACCGAATTTCTTCCTTTCCTCGGAAACAGGACCTGATGATGACGAGGACGATGCCTTCCCGTTGGATATGGCAGCGGCAAGCGCGATCGGCATAATGCATAGACCTTTACTTTGCAGATATTGCATGGCTATTGTCACATTGGATTCCATGAGTTTCACCACTTCTTGTTCAAAAACAACTTGTTCGGGAGACGGTGAACAATCAACTCCATCACTTCCCATTGCCAAGGGTGTTAGTGTCAAGCCATTAGATCCCTGACAGAACAGACATAAGAAAATTTGTAGTTTAGCACTAAAATCTTAACGAAATCCTGGGAATTTCGATGTTAGATGAGAATTTGACACCTCAGCTTGGCCATCAGTTATGAGAGGAACTACTGCCCCTGCTGCTCCTAGCCTACTCATGCTTAGTACCTGCAAATAGTTTTCATAATCACCATGTTTACTTATGGTAACTAAAACGCCATTAAACATTTTTAACGGTTTCAGGTTATTTCTTTTGAAGCTTGGCTTGTATGCTGTGATATTAACAAGAGTTTAGTCTTACCTTGACTTGGAGTTGAAGGAACTTGACGTACTCGATGATTGAGTCAAGCATAGAGGCCTTGTCAGTCTGCAAAGTTCATCAACATTAATTCTTAAGTGAACAATTCAGTGTAATTTTTCTTTAAGTACTCATGTCCAATGAATATTTGGACATGAGTATGGGGGTATGACCCTTCTAGGACCCTCAAAAACATATAGAAATTTTGCATATATTCGTCAGATATATACCTGTATCTAACACACCCACCCAAGTCTAAGTAAAACAACAAATGTGCTCGAATTAGGCTTTAATGACCAAAGAAAAATACATAAAGAAGATGATACCTTATTGGAGTTCGGTACAAGTTCTTGCAGATTCTTCATCCTTTCAGCAATCTTCTCCCTTCGAAGCTGCAATTGATCGAATAATAGAACAAAGGCTGATCTCAAAAAACCAACTCAAGAGTATTAACTTTGATGACAGGAAGTATTACAATCGAGTGACTGACCCTCTCTGCGATGCTGTGTGGATCAGTAGCCTGACCTCGACGTGCTCTAACTTGAGGCTTCCCAGTTCCATTGCAGCCTTTGTTCGGTGCAGGTGATGAACTCTATATTAAAAGTACAAAACTAGTAAGCTTAGCCGAAATGCTAGACAAAACAATGAGAATTACTATTAGAAATACCTGCAGCAGAGATGGTAAGTCTATCATCATATCTGTCATCGGACGGTCGGCAGGAAAAGACGAGTAACAAGAATTTTGCATATCTTGTTTTTCCTGATACACATTATATAAGCAACAACCAAACTAAAACAATGCTGGTTGAGCAAGAGACAGTAATACCTTTGCATTGATCGATGCGGATAAGTTCTCGAGTTGCAGAAATTTATCGATTTCAACAAATCTGTTAATATTGCCATCATCAACATTTCCATTATCTCCTTGAAGACTAGAGCTTTGCATTTGGGTTTGTCCCATAGGAAGGGAAGAAATTAGACCATCATAGGGTTGTGGATGCCACAATTGCGGTATCGAACAAAGGGTTTCTAAGCCTGTAAGTGATCTCTGAAATTCAGAAGATTCACCTCCATTGCATAGTACATTCCCTCCCTCGTTAAATGATTGAGACAGGGTGGTCATATCACCGACAACTTGAAGACCCTTTAATGAACCAGAGGAATGAACACCTGCATTAAACTGCAGTCCCAAACTTTCGCCATTTGTTTGCGGTCCAACACCTAGAGGAGTACTCTGTGTAGCTAAGCACTCCATCCCGTGGTTCGAACCGATCATGCTTATAGGTGAACTAGGCAGCAGTGCATTTGGCTGATCAGGTTCACTAAGAACCCAAGGTGATCTTTCCTTAAAATTCACATCCGACCAAGACAAAGAAGCGAAATACTGATCGAGATAATCATCCATTGTTTTATATACAAAGCTCACAGTTCACAATCTCCAAATACTTCAGGATTTGACCTGCAGTAGACCATAATAAGAAACACCATTAATCCATGATGAAAGATCTATAGCATGAATTGCTGTTTAAGGAACCAGTAGAAAAATATAGACATGTACACATACATAGCACATGCCATAGAAATATATAAAATTATAGAAAGAATTCTCTGTTACAACCAAAGAATCATGACCTGACCATGTGATTAATTGACAATAAGCTATATATATATATATAACATGAAGCAAATCAAGTGGTGGGAATGGGATATATGTACCTTCTTAAAGAAGAAAGTTTAAGATGCTAAATCTGTGTTTTTCTTTATGGTGAATATATATAAAAATATTAAAAGTATAATAAAAAGTACTAAAGTTAAAAACTTTCCATCAATAAACATGAAAAAAAATGTCATTTTAAAACAAAAATACTGCAACAGTTTCATTATTATACCCTTTTTACAGCAAAAACACTCAAAACCATACCCAAAAACCCTTATACAAGATCAAAACAATTTTGCATCAGTTAATAATTTATATACCATATTGAGCACATTTTTTCAGACACCCAGTACAGCAACATGCAAACTGGGTTTCTAACAAAAACCCCCAAACCTGCAGGTAACAACCTTAAAACAGACAGAACATAAAAAAAGAAAAGAAAAGAAAAAAAAAAGACACAAAACATATGACCAAATACTAAGTTTTTATACTCAGAAGAAAAAATGAAGATTAAATTATAAAACTACTTACAAAGAGAGTGAATGAGTGTCAGCAGTAGGAAACTGTAGAAGACGATATTATTAATTTCTAATTTATTTTGTTAGAATCCAGAAAGAGAGAGTGTAGCAGCTGTACTACAACAAGTGAAAGAAAAAAAGATGTTTAGCTTTTGACGTAGAAAAAAACCGCTCCTTTTTTTATTAGCTCTAACTTTGCCCCACGCTCCTTTGACACAGCCCGGTCTGCTTTTATTTTACAACATATTTAAAAAATAATATAATTTTTGTTCCCTCAATTTTGCAATTAGGTCTACTTTTATATCTGTATTTTATTTATTCACAATGGTACTTTAATTTGTCAACTAAATTCATTTTGATTCTTAAATTTGGATTTTGTGATATGATTAATGTTCTTAAAACAGAAATAGATTGATAAGGCAGGCTGGTTGGATCGAGAACTGATCAGTATATTGGTCTAAATAAAATGGTTGAATCGATTGAATCGAAAATTGTTAAAATTTAATAAAAATCTAAAATTAAGACAAAAAGTAGTTGAACCAGTTTAAATTTTAAAATTATAAAATATTTATTTAATTATTGTTAATTTAATAATTGAACCGATCAAATCGATCAAGTCACACCCACTGAACTATTTTACTGTTTAAATATTGAAATAGTGTTAAAAATAAATTTTATATGAATATTTATATTTTATAATTAAGTTTAAAATTTTAAGAAATTTGTTTTTCTTTAAGTTATTTAAATCAAATTTAAGTCAAAACAAACTGGGACATGAAAATGCTTGTCCAATAAAATGGTAAATTTGCCTTATAACCCTTCAAAATTTAAAAAGAAAATATAAATTAGTATAATGGTAAGCCCCAAAGATTTATGATTCATCTTTGGTCTCCTGATCAATTTTCTGGTTTCGTTTCGCTTAGTAAGTCTAAAATTTTATTAACAATGTATCGAGATAATTATATATATATATATATATAGGATAACTCCTACTTATAGAGTTAAAAACTCTACCGACAATATATCAAATAATTATATATATGATAAGTATCGGATACATTGGTTGAGGACAAGGTTAAGATATTGCCATGTGTCCCTTACATTATATTTAAGAAATATAAAACTAAATAAATTGAACACATTGCGATTTCTTAATTCCGCATATGAAATTAAAAACTTCAACATCATCGATATATATATATATATATATATATAAACAATATTAAGAATCGTTAAAATAATAATAAACAACAAAAGTTATTGACAAGTGTACCAAATAATAATTTATATAAATAATTTTAAATTAATTTCTTTTGAAAGGTTCTATAAAATTAATTAAGTTTATCATTATAAGATAATATTACCATACGACTATATATTTATATTAAAGTTTATATAATACAAATTATTAATTTATTACATTTTATGTAAAATATAGAAAATAAGAATGAATGGTCATACTAAGGCATAAATGGAGGAACAACCAAAATGAATTTGCTGAATTTGGGATTTTAATTTTGTGTGTAATTCGGAATAATTTACATAAGTGAATTATAGCAAATCTTTATTTGAAATATTAAAACCTAAGGTATGATATCCATCATGACTTCATTTCAATCAAGTCCTTTGCTATTACAAATAGGGCGAATTCAAGGGTCAGGTAAGGGCTCTTCTCAAAATAAATTTTCTTTTCTTTTAATCCCTTCAAAAATTTTAAGGTTAGAAGTTAATATATGATAATTTTACACTTTGCTCCTCAAAATGAAAAAAAATTTAGTCCCTTAAAAAGAATGATGAAATCATAAATATATATATATATATATATGATGAAGTTACACTTTTTCCTTCTAAAAATTATAATTTTAAATCCGACCCCTAAAAGATTTTCTAGCTTTGCCCCTAATTATAAACAAGGACATGGTTGAGTAAATTTTTAAATCGAAAAAGCAAAAAAATAATTTCTAAAAATTTTAAATATTTAAGCTATTCTTTTATCAGAAAAAGAAAGCTTTGGGATTTTAAATTTTTAATAATCCAATGCTTAAAGAACAATAAATATTTGAGAATTGAGTCTTTAACTCGATTGGCATCGACATTGCTGCCAGTACAGGAGGATGTGGGTTCGAGTGTGCTGAAGCGTATTCTCCTCCTTTTTAAAGGTTGTGGAGGGGATATGGGTAGTTTTAGACTTTATATCAAAAAGAGTATAGATATAATAAGAACTTGAGATTAATGTTAAAAAAAAAAAAAAACCTAGATATTTTACATTTGAAGTTCTGGGGTTTGAGGGTAGAGGTGTTCATGAGCTGGGTCGAGGTCCGATTCCAAAATACTTTTCAAGTCTAGATTCATTTTTGGGCCAAGCTCAAAAAGATCGTTTTACTGTTCAAAAATTAATAAAATATTATAAATATGTTTTTAGTTGTTATTTTATATATTTTTATAATTAAATTTTAATTTTAAAATACTTTTTTTATTCTTTAAATTGAATTTGGACCAAACCGATTCAAAGTGTAAAAATCTTTATCCAAATCGGCTCAAATTGGGTCAAGTTTATCAAGCCAAGCAGACTACCCGACTCTTACGCAAGTCTAATAGAGGGTATCATGAACAGTTTTTTAAAGCATCTAAGTGATGGAATTGCATACTAATCCAACAATTTGTATAAAGCTAATTTTATTGAAAATGATATAATTTCAAAAGGGCGTAAGTTTCTTCATCAAAATTGACAATTTGTGTATTTATATCGTATCTTTTAGTCAGATAAAAAATGAAGTATTTTCTTCCCGAGAAAAGTAAGTTTTGTTAAGAAAATAAAGTCCTTAAAATATGACCATGTTAGAAAGCTAAATGTTTTTTTAAGTAAAGTCTCGAATTTTAAACAGGACATAAGTACGGAAACATGTCCTAAGATAAAACTGTGTAAGAATTCACAAGAATTTTACAATCTCAATCCCATCGTATCAAATTGGGTGTAGTAGATTCTACCATTCTTTTTCTCTTTGAAACTTGAAAAAAAGCTGACCCTCTTTTTTGATCTGTGCATAGAGAGAGTCTCAATCATCCTCACTTGATAAACACAGCTGAAAAGCATACTAAACATTATGCTTGACTAAATGGCCATTTCATTGACATATTCATTCTCTTATTCAACAACTTTCTGTCAAAAATTTGATGATATGTTAAAGTACACTATATTTTAATCGTGTTGATACAAAGAAGTGGTTTGAATGGTTGAAAACAATTCACACAATGAATGTGCGGAGAGTTGTAAGATTGATTGAGAAATTCTTTTAACATAAAAACAATATGGTATTTTGTGAGTGTTTGATGGAGGGTACTTGTAGGTTTTTCATGTGGGTCCCATGAAGCTAACAATCCCACTAAAATAAGAGATTTATTGAGTTATAGCGAGCTTTTGATGCGTGTGTTTGAAAGTTATGGAGAGTTTTGTCTTCACAGATTATCTTGAGTAGATTTTGATGTGACTGGATAAGATCCATAAGCATAAAAGAGACGGTTGTTGATAACATATAAAAAGAGATATTTTTAATAGATGAGTTTCTCTGGTCAAAATGATTGACTTGACGAGATCTTAAAGGCAAAGTGTATGTATAAAACAAATTGCCTATGCATTTTATGTCAAGAGTCAATGTACTTTTGTTTTTCATTTGCATGATTAATAACTAAGAGAATGCTATAACAAGGATACATGGATGCATGCAAATGCATCTACGGAAGGTTAACGTTTACAAGTACGGCAAAAATGGTGACCATCCACTCGGGTTGCTCCATGACTGACGAGATCCATCATAAGATGTATTGTGTTGAAAGACTAACAAGCTTAGGCAGATAGAAATGAGACAACTATATTCATAAACTATTCGGATGCAACTAAAAAAATTTCGAAATTAATTCCATCATTATGTTCAAGCTTAATTAATAAACATGTCAATTTAAGCTCAAGCACAAATAACCACTTAAAAACAAGTAATTGAGCTTGAGCTATGCCTTACACTGAAGTACTCTGCTTTTGAAATTCTATGTTAAATTGCCTTTATTAGTTGGTATAGACTCCTAGTCTATGTTCATGGCTTTAGCTCTCGAAAAATTTAGTATCGTCTTTAGTTAGAATTTGACCTCTTAATTTTGTCGAGAGTTTCAAAAGATTCAAAATATAAAAACGTATTGAAATGCATAAATGAGTGAAACCATGGCAAAGTGAAGAGTTTACACATGATTTAACTCTACCCCATGACCTATGGCATATGTTATCACTTGAACTAGCTTTATTGAGAGTCCTACAAGTTCATAGATGGAGAGGTCATACTAAGCTAGTCAAGAAATTCTTCATTGCTCAACAAGTCAAGTCATAGTTAACAAAAAAAAAAAAAAAAACAAGGAATGATGTTGAACAATCATGCATAGTGGGATTCAAGAGGCACCAAAGAACAGATTCTTTAGTTGAAAAATGGCAAAGCAATGCAGAATCACAAACAAAAAACGTATGAAACTCAAAATCAAACACATACATAACATATGCCAGCCAGCAGCAAAGTAAACCAAATATATACCACAAAAAATTCATAGATTAATCCATTTGGAAAAAAAAAAAAAAACTGAAAAAGTAAACCCAACTCACATTTCTTTGGTACTTCTTGTCCTTAGCAACCTTTCATCAAACATCATATCTTCCCTTTCATCTTTAAATTCCCCACATTGAAAAAAAAAAAAAATCCCAGTAAACAGTTTCCTACAAGTTGGACATTCCGATTCTTTTTACAACCTGTTCTCCATCACCAATCAAAAAAAGCAATGGAACAATCTTTAAAAACGACAATAAAATCATTGCCTCACATAAAAGCATCTTCCCCCCCCCCCCCACCTATCAAAACCTTCGATTTGAAGTATGTTGCGAGAGTGCAGTGGTCGTAAATATACCTTACTCAGTGTTCCTTGAAGTTTAGAAAGCTACATATTTGACCATGGGAATGCAGTGAGTACAGTGACCGTGAGAGCAACCTTTGATGTTGAACGACCTGTTTTTGTTGCTTCGGTTCGACGCAGATTCTGGAGATAAAATGATGGGTCTTTGTTGGTTTTGGTGTTTGATGATTCTCTAAGCTCAGTTATGGAGTTATCAGTGAAGGGTTTCTTTGCTTTTTCCATAAAAAAGTCTTTGAGGGCTTGAAATTAAGCTAACGCGAATAATGGTAAGGTTTGTGAACTGGAGTATGATATTTTATTGAAGGTTAATAAACATTTATCATTTAATAATATTTTAAAATTAATCCGTTAAATTTATTAATTTAATATTTCAAATAAAAAAATTCATTTTACAAGTATGTAATATAAAAAAGAAAATTGTAATAGATTTAACTTTAAAATAAAATTTAAATAGCGTTAACAAATATACTAAATCCAAACATATGCTCCGGATAATTATGATTTTATAATTAAATTAGATGTTAAATCGATTAAATTATTGATTTTAGTTTAAATGATTCACACATTTGATCGGTTTAGTATAAAATAAACTAAAATTTTGAAAAGAAAAGAAAATAAAATAAATCAGAAAAAATATTTTAAAACATTATCAACATAATTAAATAACAATAATGTTTCTATTAAATTTTTTGAGTTTGAGTTGGATTTGAGCTAATTGATTAATGGGCTTGGGGTTGAGTTTTTATTCATTTAGCCCTTTTTATTTTATTTTTAATTATTTTTAGACTTGGGCTAGGTTGGGGTTTTTTCTTTAATTTAGGTAAAAAAATTTGACTCCAAAACATTTTTTATCAACTTAGTTTAAAACAGTTTACAATTTAACTGATCTAATCTTTCTTCTCGAATCGATATCTTGATCAATTTTTAACTTCAACGACGGATTTGATCTGATTTAAACAAGAGAACAACATCAAAGATAGCTAAGGACTTCAACACTTGGTTGAAGACATATGGTCCAACCAATCGCATGCTGATCCCCACATGTCCTCGTGGACAACAACCTTAAAAGATAACTAAGGACTCAAGCATAAAACTCCGATATACTCATTTTAGAGAATATACTCACTCATATTATCATTACTCTACTAAAAGATTTCTCAAGTTCCCAACACAGATAAGCATCGAAGAGCACAAACTCTAAAATTCTCGTCTTCTCATAGTTTTCCCACTTTCTTGCAGGCCCAAAAAACTCATCAACCCAACTACCAGACAGACATAAACAAATTTACTTTTACAAAAAAAAAAAAAAATGGGACAGGAAATCAAAGGGAAATTTGAGAAATAACTAGCTTAAGGTTGCCTTGAATTAGAGCTTGAATATTTGGGATTTTGCTTTTCTTTGAGAAATATGGTTCAAAATGGAGTTGTAACAAAAATTTAGAAAACTTGTTTCATAATCTCTCATATCGTAAAATAAGGTTCAAATTAACAAATTTGGATAAAATAAAGTTGCAATAAGAAACATGTAAAAACGTAGATATATATATTGACATATCAACTCAAAATAGAAATAGAATGCGATAAAAGTATCATAGAGGCCCTTGTGTTAGGGGTCGAAAAATGAACAAATTAAACTCCGTACATTAGGTCAAAGAGCAAATTGGTTCTTTTACTAAATATTTCACCCGCTTCTATTGTTAAAATTTGGTTCCTGTATGTCAATGTGTGGTACACACAACACACCATGTATCTCTGTTTAATTATTTTGTCAAACACGTAAGTTTTTTTAAAATATTTTTCATGATTATCGAACATAAAAATATTTATTTAAAAAAAAAAAGCTTTTACCTCTTTTTCTATTCTTTTCTCTCAAGTGAAAGTATTTTTTTTCAGGCTATCTTCAACGTGAGAAAATTGTAGTAAAGTTCGTTGACAATAATGCTCTATAGGAAACATTTAGGAACCCTAATTCCAAACTTTTAGGAACAACATTTTGGGACACAAATCAAAACTGTATTCATTTTAATCCCCCTTTTTTAGGTCCCTTAAACTACGTTGCCGACACTCAAATCCTTGGCGTTTAGCCCTTTGTTTGATTTGAGTTTCAATGAGGCCACTACGTCAATAATTGAGCACATGGCACCATATTATGATATTACCAAGTTTTCAAGCAGCAGTTGAAAAGTATTTATAATAGAAATGTCAAATTTTGGTTTTGGTCCCTATACAATATTTAAAATTCAAATTTTAGTCTATGTACTTTAATTTAGTATAGCTTGATTCTCTAATTTTATAATGTAATTTGTTAGTTTAAATAGCTTGGTTAAAATAATTATGTGGAAATTTTTTTAAAAGCCCTGTTTTAGTTCATCATGTTGATATGAAATTTTTTCTTTGTTAGAGGATTTTAAAAAATCACATATTTGGACTGATCCATGATACTATATAAATAAAGAGGTAAAATAATATTACATTAAAATATAATGACTAAATTCTAAATTTAAAAATAACATAAGGACCAAAACAGGAATTTGGCCTACCAGAAACTGAGTACATTCATGATTCAACAGCGACAGTTCGCATTGCTTTGAACCCAAGCATGTCCTTATGCGACGATATAACATTGATAGAAAAAGGTTTTAGCCTTTTAGCCTTATAAGATAAAGGGTTTCTTTCGACTAATAAAATTATGTTACATATAAAATATTTTATAATTAATTTTATGCGCTATTATAATACATTATCGTTAAATAAATATTAAAATCTAAACTCTAATCCTAAACTTTAAACTTGAGAATTATGAATATTTATTTATAATAGTTATAATTAATTAATGTTTAAATAAAGTTATTAACATTTATTTATAATATATTTTGTATTTTTTATTTAATGATGAGGTATTATGTTATTATTCACTGATAATGTAATGGCGCATCAAATATTATTCCTATATATAAAACAAAAACTTGACCCATGTATCACACTGAAATTTTGTGGAAATAATTATTTTATTCACGACCAATAAATTAAAATAATTTCACATATGAACCTACGATATTGACATTTTTTTATTAATTTAGTATACTCTAAAATATATGATACCATCTCTATAAAAGCCTAATTATGTTACTAAGAGGAAAGGTTATTATTAATACCAGCCAAAAGACATCATTGTTTTATGTGACAAATGAACCTAATTCTTTGTACGACACTGAATTTCATGTCTAATCTAAGATTGTTTGTAGGTTTACTATTACATTATGAAGCAAAATTTAACAATAATTTTGACACATTGCTTGGATTTCACAAACTGCAAAAATAATTAGACACATCTACTAATTCATGGGAAAACACCATTTAAAGAAGCTAATGTCACCCTCAACTTGATTTTGTTCATTGTTTTAGGTTAATCTCGATGATGTTAGGATATTGGGTTAATTTCACCAAATGCCCATAAATCTGAGCTAAATTTTAAATTAGATTGAAATAAAACGTTGAATCAAATCTTCAAATTAAAGTATCGGCTTGAATTGTGTTAATTGAAAAAAAGTAAGCATTTTCTTTAAGAATTTCTAATTATATCCGTCGTATCTTTTGCTCATGTCTAATTTCAGACCTCCAAAAATGTCCTTTCAAAAATGACATTGTCTTGTAATTGTCTCTTTCTAATGAAGACGTTCTAAAAAAGAGAAATTAGATCTTTCAAGATTGATTAACTTGTTTACTAAGATTTGAGTAAAAATCTTATACATGGTAGAGCAAAGACTAATAGATGTAAAATCATTAGACATTTCCGAATAATCTTTCTTTGGTATGAGGATAATAAAGGAACTGTTCACATCCTTAACCATTTTCTCTCTATCAAAGAACTCCCGTGTAACATTATCAACATTTGTTTTAATTAGATCCCAAACATTCCTAAAAAAAAAAAATGGAAATACATCTGGTCCTGGGGACTTTAAGGCCTAAGCGTGATTATGAGTTGGGCTGGGGTTGAGCCGAACTTAAGTATAATATTAATGCATTTTATGTTTGTCCAAATTCAGTCCGCCTTAATATATGAGCTTAAACTTTTGCGTGAACTCACCCATATTTGTAAATGACTAATTCAAGTCCACATGTATTATTTTTTAAAAAATATTTATATTATTTTTAATTTAATATTTTTATTTATCAAAATATTATATATAAGCAACTTACATTTTTTAAAAAATATGTTTACACATTAGTATTATATATCACTATATATTTATTTTTTGTGTGTTATAAATTACATAATATAATATACTACAAACTTAGAAAATAGGTTGAACCAAGTTGGTTCTGACATTGAATGCTTGAGCCTGAGTCTAACTCATATTTTAAACGAGCCTTATTTTTATTGCCTAAACCCATTTTTTAAGTCTAATACTTTTTCCAAACCCTCTTAAACATTGAGTAGGCCTTTTGAGCTTGGGAGCATAACCTGTCCCTTTAGGGGCAAAGCTAAAATTCTTTTAGAGGGACCGAATTTGAATTATATATTTTCGAGAGAACAAAAAATGTAAATTTGTCATTGTATTAATGTAAGATTTTACAATTTTCAAAGGATTAAACAATAAACTTTTTGTTTTTGGAGAGAGCATAATTAAATTTTAAATTTTAATAGGGGCTGTAATACAATTTTACTATTAAATTAACTTTAAACTTTGGAAATACTCAAGGAACTAAAAAATCAATTTTTCAATTTTGGGTGCCAGGGCTCTAGCTTACCACCCCTCGTCCCTTAAATAGCTCTATAATGGCACCCCAATGATAGCAATTCATAGCCTAACAGAATGACTTGATTCATTCTGTATAATAAAAATGATATTTAATGCCAAACCTAACGACTAGCCTAACAGAATGACTTGATTGCAATAATATTTTAATCAGTTTAAGAATTTAATTAAACTGTTTTAAAATTTAAGGATGAATTTTCAATTTGATCATACTTCAAGGATGTTTGATGAAATTAACCCTAAGATATGTAAGAAAAAAAAAAGTTATATATATATACGTATGGTATATATTGTTGCTTTAATCATCAAAGCTAAGGCTACATTTTCGATCTCGTGCTGTGTAGGCTACATGGTCCTCTGAATCTCGTGCGGTAACTTAATCAAGTGATGCTGAAACGTGGGCTACGTGCAATTTGCACAACTCTCTCCTCCCACTATATTAAATTCACAGTTATATGAGACTAAAGAACCTCTTGGATATTATTAAATCATTCTTGACCATACATATCAACATTAAAATAAAATGTTATAAGTGACAATCACATCATGTTATTGTTGGTTAAAATCGAGATTTCCAGTTTTTGAATATCTAAGTCCGGGTTTTATTATGTACAATTGTAATGGGTGGGTCACCAATCAATCGTGTATGTGTTTTGTTTAGATTTTCTATGATTCTTCATTGTTTGTGCTTTGTATCGGTATAATTTTATGTTGTAATTGCTTGAAACATATAATTTTAACTGTTGTGATCCGGTTGTCCTATCTATTTGATATAAATGTGGTGAAATTTTTTTACTCCACAAACGAGGTTGAGATTTTGCCATATGTTCTATTTATTTATTTTTGAAAAATTTTAAATATAACTTAAGGACATATAACAAAATCTCAACTCTGTTTATAAAATTAAAAAGTGTACTAAATAATTATCCTATAACTAACTACTTTAGTTAACAAAACATAATTAATATACAAAAAATAAAGGCATAATGATTTATTTAGCTTTTTCAACTTTATAAAAAAAGTCATTTTAGTCTTTGTATTTTTTTAAACAATCTCATTATAGATTCTGATCATATCTGCTCTTTTTAACATAATATCTAAAACTACCCATTGCCCTCCCCAACCCATAAATAGGAGGATAATGCGCTTTAGCGCGCTCGAACTTACGTCTTCTTGCATTGGCAACAATACCAATGTCAAATGGATGAAAAAATTACCCAAAATAAATGAAAAGATTAATAAACATTAATTTTGCAAACATTGAGTTGTGCATATTTATTAACAATTATATACAATTTATTCTTATAGAGGTTTTTAGAATCGGATTGGTGGTTAAATAAGTCAAATCATTAATTTTTTATTCGATTGATTTAAAGTAAATAAATTATTAAAAAATTTAAAACTAATAATTATTTAAAAAATATAAATTTTTTTTACCTGCTAGTTCAATCAATTTTTTAATATGGTTCAATTGATCCATACTGGTTTGTAAGTAAACTGATTTTTACCTCCCACTGGACCAATACCTTGACCGATTTCCGATCCAACTGGTTCGGTTCAAACAACATTGTTGTTAACCTATTTTCCGTTGTTATGTAAATAGAAAGGTTTAACGCATAAATTGGTTCTTGAATTTGATTTTTTTTCTAACGTGGTACTTGTGTTATTTTTTGGTCTGATATAGTACATATATTTGACAAAAGTTATACATTATGGTACCCGGAGATAACGATGTTAACTTTTTAGTGTTTAATTCGGGTTTTAGATTTGATGAAATTCATTTTTAGCTAATAATATTAGCAATTAACTTACATCAAATTAACCCAAATTATATCACATCCATCGATTGTATTTGACAAATTAAACATAAAATTAAACAAATTCACAATTGACACTAAAATTATTATATTTACAAAATCATGAAAAATTAAAATATAATAATATTAACAATTAACTTTCATCAAATCAATAAACACGAATTAAATACTAAAATTTATTATAATTACCTTTGGGTACTAAAATATATAAAATTTATTAAATATAAATATCAGATTAGATAAAAAAACTGACATAAGTACCACATTAAAAAGAAATGTCGAACTTGGGTACTAACTTATATATTAAGCCAAATAAAAATCTTAATGAATTAATTAAGGTCAACGGAGAAAAATCAACTCAAATCTCAATCTTATGATTTTCCAACATATAATAATCATAATTTAAGAAATAATAATAATCGTAAAACATAAGTTAATTAAGTTTAATAAATTTAATGTTATTACGTGGATGTACGGTCAACTAGGGCAAAGTTGTGGTTTTCATTTTGTAATACTTTTGGATCTGAAGAAAGAAAAGGTTAATTAATTACTCTAGGTCAAAATCTATTTGTTAGTCCCTCTATTTTAGTAAAATTTTGAGATTTAGTATTTATATTTGAAAAATTCAAAATTAAATCCTTCTATACTTTTTTATTAAATGTTTTCCATCAATTTTGTCAGTTTGGTATGGTTATTAATATCTCACTAAATTTCAAAGGTTTAATTTTGGTTTTAGTCCTTCTAAAATTCTAAAATTTAGGGCTTAATTGCATTCGGTTGGAATGTAAATTTATTATTTTAATAATAGTTTATAAAATTTTCACGCGATCCTAACTATATGACTTATTAATAAATAAAAAGAAGCAACTATTGATATTATCAATTTGGGCCTACTAATAACACCATAAAATAAAAGTACAAGAATCAAATTATACTAAATTAATGGGATTAAATATCTAAATTTCAACATAACAAAGTGAGTTAAACCATAATTGAACCAAATCTAAAAATTTCTAAGTTGAAATATATACGAAGAGTTTGAACCATTGGACTAAGATTTTAAATAAACAAAATAAGAGGATTTAATCTTCAATTTTTCAACTAAAGGGATTAAATCACAAAATTTTTGAAGTATAGGGACTAAAGACATATTTTATCCGTTACTATATAAAATATTAATTTTAAGTTTGTTTTCATATCTTGAATACACATCATCATCATCAATCAAAACATTTCACATTTCACCAACGACAGCAACAAAAACAAACAAAAATAGGCTAAAAACAACAATAACAGTAATATTATCATCACTAATATTAGCCTAGCAGCTTACTTTTTTATTTATTTATTTTTTGAAAATTTCTCGAATCTGCGAAAAATCTATTTTATTATTATTATTACTATTATAAAATATTTTTTTCTCTTCCCAGCTCGATATTATCTTCCATTTTTGCGAAGATTTACTTACCGTGATTGAAGTATTATCATAAAATTTTTGACGAATTTTGAGAGATTTTTCCGGTAAGTTGTTAACGGAGAAAGAGAGAGTTGGCGGAGCCGGAATACGGTGTTTTGAGTTTTCATTTCATTGCTCTGTTTTTTTTTTTAGAAGATGATGTATTTGAAGCAGCCGAGTTCAATTATATGCAAAGGTGGATCAATGTTTAGGCAAGAATAAGGTGTCTTGTGTCATTTGAAGCTAAAAAAATAGAAATTAAGAAACGTATTTCTGCTTTAGTGCATGGTTTTTTGTTGAATTCCCTGAGCCTGAGGCTCGGGGGGAAGATCTGAAAGCTGGAAATTTGAAATACGGAGGAAAAAAGAAAAGAAAAGGAAGCTTATCATGGAATCTTCCGTAGCAGAATATTATAATAATGTTAACAATAATGGAAGCTCGTCTTCGCAATCTCAAACTTCTACCTGTATGCAGAAATTCAGACTCTACGAAACTCAATCGGTAATTTTTTTCTTTGATTTATATGTCTTTTCATTTTTATTAAATTTGTTTTTGGTTCGCTTTGATCCCTTTTTATGATCTGTTTAATTTTATTTGTTAATAACTTGATATTTAATTTTAGTTAAAATAGCATTGATTTAAGTTTGAAACGTTAAATCAAGTGGTTGAATTTTATTTTTGATTAATTTGCATTGTTAATGTTTTGTGTCTCAGAATTTTTATATGATTGGAAGGAATAAGAATAGAATTTATTGGAGAGTATTAAAGATTGATCGGCTTGATCCTTTTGAGCTAAATATTCGTGAAGATTCTACCACGTATACAGAGTTTGAATGCTCTGAGTTGTTGAGGCGAATACATGAAGGAAATAAATCCACCGGTGGATTGAAATTTGTTACTGCTTGTTATGGCATTGTTGGTATGGATGTTGAAATTTGTAATCTGACTTTAGGGACTGTTAATGTTATGCAAATTATTATCCAATACTTTTTTTTGGGTAATGTTTTAGGGTTTATTAAATTCCTGGGGCCTTACTATATGCTGCTTATTACAAAACGAAGACGGATTGGAGCAATTTTCGGACACAATGTATATGCAATTTCGAAAAGTGAGATGATTCCCCTCCCAAATTCATCTGTTAACCCAAGCATTGCGGACTTTAGGAAAGAGAACAGGTCTTCTTCTATTCTGTTAAAGAACTTTGTCTACTGCTAGAGAGTCATTGTTTTGCAGAAAGATGTTCTATTCTATTATGTTCTGTTGTGTGAAAAGTAGAAAATTGTCTGTATGTGATAGAGTCTCGTTTGTGTTTGTTTTTAACCCAAGTGCTTTTATTCTGCTATGCATTTTACAGATATGGTTTGTAATTTGATATTTGTTGTTTCATTTTTGTTTAGGTACAAGAAGCTCCTAAGCTCAGTGGATCTTACAAAGGACTTCTTCTTCAGCTATTCATACAATGTCATGTGTAGTCTTCAAAAGAACTTGTATAATAATGAACCAGGTGAGGTTCTTTATGAGACCATGTTTGTTTGGAATGAGTTCCTGACCCGAGGAATCCGCAATCACCTCAAGAATACTCTATGGACAGTTGCCTTGGTGTATGGCTTCTTTAAGCAGGTTAAGGATGGATACTTGGCTAATTTTTTTATTCATTTTTGCTGTGCTCAATGGATGGATGGTTATAATTTCTTTCTAAGCTTAATAGTTTGACATTAGGGTCTGTGAATGTAGGCATCCTTTTCTGTATCTGGAAGGAGTTTCAAACTTATGCTCATTGCAAGACGATCCCGTCACTATGCAGGTACCAGGTAAGAAAGTTGTCCAACATTGGCGGTAAAAAGCTTAGTTTATTGTTCTTGAACTTCCTGTGAAATGGAATCAAGCTTACGTTAAGGGCTTAAACTCTTTGTCATCATGTGCATCTGATTTTGCGTTTAGGTATTTGAAACGAGGAGTAAATGAAAAAGGCAGTGTAGCTAATGATGTTGAGACAGAGCAAATTGTCTTTGAGGATGTATCTGACGGGTTTCCCACACAAATAACTTCCATAGTCCAGAACCGAGGCTCAATCCCACTCTTTTGGTCTCAAGAAACCTCGCGATTGAATCTAAAACCAGATATCATACGTATGTGCTTGTAATGTATGAGAGTACTCTAGGTGTTGCTGCAACCGTTTTTTTATGTTCAGAAAAAAGGAAAGCCTTATCCTTTTTCATTTTTTCCAGTGTCTAAGAAGGACCAAAGTTATGAAGCAACCAGACTTCATTTTGAAAATCTTGTCGAGAGATATGGCAACCCTATAATTATTTTGAATTTGATTAAGGTAAGAAGATTATTCTGCTTATGCTTTCATCATTCTCTTTATAATTATTCGATCTTTTTATTACTTATGAACCTGCTATATCCCATAAAGATATTACATGTGGTAGAAAATTTTCATATAGTACCATTTCTATGGGGTCAAAGAGGGTAGCGGACTTGGGGAGTTTATATATGTAGCTTAAGTATATGACTTATTTGATAATCGGATTCTGAGCACAATTGCTTTTGTGTGATGAGCAGACGCAAGAGAAGAAGCCTCGAGAATCAATTCTCCGTCAAGAGTTTGCAAATGCTATTGATTTTATTAATAAAGATTTGTCAGAAGAGAACCGTTTGAGATTCCTTCACTGGGATCTACACAAACATTCTCGGAGGTATACTTTCTAAGCTTGTTATTTTTTCTCCTAACTGACACTTGTTTTCCTTTCTCCCCATTCTATCCTTCCTCTTTGCTAGAGTTTGATTCCTAACCAACAGAAAAACTCCATTTTTTCCCTTCCAGCAAATCGACAAATGTTTTGCTACTTTTGGGTAAAGTGGCCAATTATGCATTAACGCTAACAGGTTTCTTTTATTGTCGGGTGACATCAGCCTTGAGACCTGAGGAGTGTATGACATGGCCTTCTTCTGAGTAAGTTTATCATATTTCATTAACTTTAAGTTTCATGTGTGAAATGTTTGCAAAGATGTTTGCAGTTAGCTTTTCTAGAGTGAGCCCCCTTTCTCCCTCAGTTCTCTTTTGTAACCCTTTCATAAATTAGGTTTTCAAATTTGCAGTGTGCTAGATTCTTGCATTAGATAAATACTTTACTTTTTATTTAATTATGGTGGGATACTGGGAATTTATAATGCCATAAAAAATATTGAACAATGATCATTTCTGCTGTGCTATCTACTATGAGTTGAAAATGGCATTTTGGTTCTGAAATTTTGGTGCAGGAATATTGATGATGGTGACATGTTGCCCCTGAAATATTCCAATGATACTGAGGATATTTACAGATCAGAGAGAAATTATTCTGGAGAAAATAATGTTGCTAATGGAAATCATTCTGTCAAGCCTCCCACATTCCAAAGAGGTGTGCTTAGGACCAATTGTATAGATTGCTTGGATCGTACGAATGTTGCACAGTATGCATATGGATTGGCTGCTCTTGGAAGCCAGCTTCATGCTTTAGGGATTAAAGATTCCCCAAAAATAGACCTCGATGATCCTTTGGCAGATGAATTAATGAGTCTCTATGAGAGAATGGGCGACACACTTGCGCATCAATATGGTGGCTCTGCAGCTCACAATAAGGTAATCCAACTTTTCTGATCTTACTTGTAACCATATTTGATTTGCAAAGCTTGAATAGAATTTGCTTCTCTAAATTCTCTCTCTTTTAGTTGTTGTTTTTTTCCTTGAAGCTGCCAATGCCAAATATATGGTTAATATTAAGTAGCAGTGAATTTGGAAATTTATGTTATTTATGTCTACAGTTGGGTTTTTCTCTAAAGTTTGGTCAAAAACCATATTGTTGACAAATTTTGATAGAAATATGTTGTCCCTTTTTGAAAAGGTTAATGCTCCCGATCTTTTGGAAAGTTAATCTATCTTAAATGCATTCTATGCTTCATGATTTTTCTCTTTTTGATTTGAGAGTGAGAATTTTGCTTGTCAGTAGTCATTATCTGAGTTAACATAATTTAAACAAGAAATAAAAAGAATCAAATAACCTTTTTGTGTATTTTTATGTGATTGTAATATTTGTAGTTTGAGAAGCAATGGTCAATGGATTAGAAGGGCAACACAGTAACTGAATTGTTACTTAAGACACACATTCTTATACTAGTGTTGTGTTGCCTGTCAAAATTTAGTCCTAAATGCAATCTGCAGCTGTTAACTTTCTGTTCCTTCATATCTTTTATATCTATGCAGATATTTTCTCAGAGAAGGGGTCAATGGAGAGCAGCGACCCAGTCCCAAGAATTTTTTAGGACTCTTCAACGTTATTATAGCAATGCATACATAGATGCGGAGAAACAAAATGCAATTAATATGTAGGTTTCAGTCTTTTATTTGTATTACTCTTTAGGGTGAAAATTGATGGCTGCCTCTCTACCAGTTTGAAGTATATATAAATTTGGTCTTTTGGGGGGTAATAAAAGGCTGGCCTTATCTCCTTAGGAGTTAGTTTTACCTTTCTTTTGTAAGCTTCTTGATTTCATTTATTAAATATTGTTGATTCTTTTTAATATTTCTCTATGCAGATTCCTCGGGCATTTCCAGCCTCAGCCTGGTAAACCTGCACTTTGGGAGTTGGGTTCCTACCAGCATTATAGGGGAAGAAATGGGGAAACAATAATGGACGAAGATGGAAGGTAGCTTTTTCTTGATCAAATCTTATCAGAATTGATTTGTTAGACGTACTGTTGTGTTTAATTGGTTTTACATGGCTACTAATCTATGTCATTGAAGTTTTAATTTATCAAAACAATAGTCTTGGTAGCACTGGGATGGGTTGATGCTGCTGCGTCCACTGTATGCAATCTGTCACTTGTGTTTTCAATTCAAAAAATAAGTCTGTGACTGGTGTTCACAGTTGACTTTCACTCTCTTATTATGACATAATGGGATAATAGGTTGTAACTTGTATGTGGATATGATGCTTTTCATTAGCATTTTATTTTCGTCCGCTGGCTTTTGATTTAATTGTTAGTCATCTGATTATTTTGCTTACAATTTTATCTTGTCGATTGAGAGGAAAATCTCACAGCTGCTTGTCTCTTTACTTTGTAACGCTTGATTTTCAGGTCACTTTTCAAAAGATCCTTTTCTGATGGAAACATTCTTTGGCAAAGTGAGTCACCTGTGATGGCCAAAAACGGCAAGCAAGAGAAATCATTGAATTCAACTTTGCCTGGCCTTTCAGAGTCATCACCTGAGATATCAACTTGTGAAAGTGATATAACATATTCAAGGTTCTTTGCTTTCCATTCTCATTATTGCTTGTCCTAAGCTAGGGCTATCGTGTTGGCCAATGAGATGGAATTTGCATCTTCATTTGCATGGATCATATAATGTCTATAATCTACATGTTTGGCCAAACCATTGTTTTGTATCAACGGTATCATATTTAATTTTTGTTTATACATTGCTTCGTGAATCAGCCGTTGGAATCACATGTTTCATAGTTTACCAAATTAATGGATTTTGCGCAGCATATTATAGTAGTCTCATTAAGTCTTATAATTGATAAGGCTATTTTCCATTTTTTTGTGTAGGTATACTCCCTCAATGCCTCGAAGACAGCTCTTCGGGGACATGCAAAGAGACCGCTGTCTTGAAACCGGTCAAATTTTCTTCTTTGAACGTGGGGATGGCTTCAATTACTCTAACTTTGTCGACCTGGACTGTATTTCATCGTCCGGAAATTCTTGCGAGGATGAACCATTTGATAGGTACTTCCTTTTCTGTAGTTCATGGATGTTTTTAAAGCTCAAACTTTAAACTGCATGACACATAATATAATATATTTTTAATTTCTATTGTTTGTATACATTTTATATACATGGTACCTCTGTAAGAAATGCTTGTTGCCTGTACTGTCGTTTAAACTTTAAAGGAGCCGCTAACCCAAAAATGGATGTTATTTATGTTATTCTTTAGAATGGATTCAATCAAACTTTTTCTTCCCAATACCTCAGCATAGTAGTTATTATCAAAACGAGTTACAATGTAATAGTCCATAATTAGCATGCATGCAATTTTAGGCTCAGTCTTCTCGATTTCTTATAATTACTATAAAATAAAATCTTGGAATAAATGCTGCGTACGAATTGTGTGAGCAAAATATGGTTCAGTCATTTTCTTGAATATCTGCAGGTCATTAGTTCTTACAAGCTCTTCGATCGCTGGTCTTTCATTGGAGAATGTTGTTAACGGTGTAATCGGGGAAGCAACTCCATCCAGTAGCGAATGTGGATCGAGTATGAAGGTCTGTATTCATACTGTTGGTAGAAAGTTCTCGATTTCTGTTTACTATTTGTAACATAGATGATTACTAACTAGAAATCACTCGATGGTCAAAAATAAACGAAAAACACGTCAAGACATTGAATTTTATTGGAAAATAGTTTACTCCAGATATGTAACTCTTTGAAAACTAGAAAGTCGAGCTCTGAGTTTATTTTATGCAAAATATAAATAGCTAACCCTTTGTTACATATCATGCAGGGAAGGCAGCAAACCGGAACTGAGCTATCTTTTGGTAATTCACAACAGTCCAACGTTCTCGAGGAATTCTCAGATAGTTTTGTGCAGTGGGTGAACTCCGGAGAGATGCTTTGCTATTAAACTTTTGGTCTCATTCTCCTCAAGTCAGTCGTCAACGACCCCACGGATTCAAGCTGCGGCACCGTTACAAACTATCCAAGGAAACCAATAACAAAAACCGAGAAGCGGAAGCAGTTCTACCGGTACTCTCTTTTATGTAAAGATTATCCCGAACGAGTAAATAGTCAACAGTTTAAAAAAGAAAAAAAAAATTCTTTTCGGAGTTCATTTAGTTATTTGTAATTCCTTTGGTTAAAAATGAACGTAATAGGGCATCAGTGTTTGTAAATATATATATTTTTATGAACCATCTGTGTTTGGAATGAGCTCCAACTTTCTAGGATTTCATGTCATTGATTATTTATTGGTTTCAAGTTTTATCCATAGGCAGACATGAAACTGACATTGTAAGTTAAATGAAACTAATTTATTTGGATGAAAGATCATTTATAAGACCAATATTTGCTTTTTGCCTTTAGGCTTCAGTCAAAGTTATAGAGACTCAATTTGGGTTATTTTAGGTCATTACGACTTGCTTGTTCAAGTTGTTTCGGCTTGGAAGTTGAATTGGTTATTTTCAATTTTTTTATGATAAAATTGGAACCGATTGGATTTTTGACAGGTATAAAAACAATTAATATATTTGACAGTTCTCGGAAAGAAAATAGGAAAATATTTGATGCACTGTCGGTACATAAGTTTCATGTATCATCAGTAAATAATAACATCACTCTAGAATAACGGAGTTAGGGGTGAGATACTTTTTAGTGACAACTTTGGCTTGCTAGTTCGATGTAGTATTGTGAGCTGAAAAAGGTATTACGAGTGGTATCATGTTTCATATATTTATATATATATATATATGAACAACATATTTTTATCACACACATATGCACATACTATATTTAAATAAAACTGCTCAAATAAAGTTTGTTATTTACTTTCTTGAACTCAAATTTAAATAAATTTTATAGATAAACAACCTTTAATCTCCGGATCAAATATGAGAATCCATTGTGAGGGGGTTTTAGCACTCAAAAACATCTTACTATATATATAAGCAGACAGTCCAGTGATTCAATTTTTATGACTACTTTTTTATTTTGTCCATTTGTCTGCTCATAATAAATAATTATACTAATAATAATATGAAGACAAAAAGAAAATGAGGACGAGCAAAACAAATAGGACAAGCAAAAGTCTCATAACTTTCAGTCTTTCAACTCTATTTGCTAAAAACAAACAAGAATTCGGAAGTGACTGAAAAAGGGGCGTTCCGAGAATCGAACTCGGGACCTCTCGCACCCAAAGCGAGAATCATACCACTAGACCAAACGCCCACTTTGAATAATTTGTAATTATAAAATTTAAGACCATATCATAGTTTGAGAGCTACCAGCTGATACCCAACTATTTTTTTTATTTGGCAAGACAATTTAATAATTTTAAAATGTTTTGGTAAAAACAAAATTACAAAGGCACCCTGTTTTAGCCAGATTCACAAGTCTAGTTAATATTTAAGATGAACTGTCTTCATTTAATTTATTGATAATACATACAATTATACATAACATCAATGTATCAACTATAAATTTATTATATATGTAGTTGGAAAATCCGAATCCAACTATTATCATAATCTAAGACCAAAAACAAAGATATGGTAGTAAGTATGCCAGCGTCATTAAAACATAGGTAGATACCTTCAAAAATGGTCCTAATCCTATATGAATGAGGAAAATTCGGGTGATATGCGCTAACGGAATACTACGAGCAGCAGTTTTTTTCAGCCTGGGTTAATCAAATAAGACGAAGACGGCAGTAGGGATGCACGGTTTATATTGTTTACTACAAAGTGAAGAGCTGTGGATCAAGGAGTTGGAAGAGGGGAGATAATGGGAGAGGATATGAGAGAGAGGGAGAAAGAGGCTCCAAGCTTTGGGTCTCATATACCCTTAGCTTCAGTCTTGAGGTGTCACATGAGTTTTCATAGGAAGGTCAGAGATAAGTGGTTAAATAATCTGTCATTATAGATCTAAGTAAGGTGGCGATAAAAGGTACTTTTGGTTAGGGATATAGTGGTTGGAGCTAATAAGTGAGGCCTATTGAGTGCTGAGTTGAAAGATATCTTCGAAGGACTTGTTTGGATTACTTGTAAGTTCATTATCGATCCCAACGACTAAGATGTAATAAACATAAGCTTTGAACCTTAAAACTTATATCTTAAACTTGCAATGTCTTCCTTACATGATGGTTTATGTTATTCCAAGGTTGCTGTTCTTATTTTGACCTTCTGGTAGCCTGTTATTTTGGAATTCTTTGTTTTCAAATTTTCAATCTTGGAGAAACAAATCTTTCCAGTCAAAAACCCTGTTTTCATGGGGTTTTCCTGCTCAAATTTCTGTAGGAAAACAGTGCCACATATGATGTATATTATATATACACATGCATACACACATCATTAAACGTTTTTAGGTACAAACATGGATTGGTTCAGCTGATAGAGTACTTACAAGTACTTTGATAAACACCAACAATTTCATTTAACAAATGATGATCACTTTTAAAAGAAGGTTGGTTTTATTTTCATTAATGGGGATTAAATTAAATATTTAATTTGAATATAAAGGACCTGATGCCGCCAAAGCTTGGTTGAACAAGAAAATAGACTTTGCTTAACGTTGAAAAGTTTTCAATTGAATTGGAGACTTTAAGGTGGTAGGATAGGAAAATTCTTTTAGCCTTCTAGAAGAGTATGAATGATGTATGTCTGTTTGAACAGTTTGGTTCGTATCCATCTCCTATATATATGATAGTTTTGGATAATGTCTCCTTCCCCTCTACATCTTATTACACTTCAAACATCTGTTTTGAGTTGGAAGAAATGGCTGAGCGTTTCGATGAGACCCTCACTCCCCACAGGAACGAGATTTTGCCCTTTCTTTTAAGGTAATTTGAATTACATCTTTCAAACCCAAAAGATTGCTCTTAAAATTCGCATTAAAAGTTGTAATGCCTTTGGTTTTTATTGTAGGATTGAGGGCAAAGGAAAAGGAATACTGCAACACCATCAAATTGCCCTCCTCATTGAAGATTATAGAAAGAAGCTTGCTGATGGGGCATTTTATGAAATTTTGAGGGCTATTCAGGTAATAATAATAATAATAAGGTCAAATTCTGCTTTTGGTCTCTCAAGTTTCAAATATGCTCAAATTTGGTATTTACCCTCTAACTGTATAAAATTATTAGTTAGTAATAGTAATAGTAAAATTGTACTTTGTTCCCGAAAAATAATAAGTTTTTATTTACTCCTCAAAATTGTAAAGATATTAGCTAATACAATGGTAAAATTGCATTTTAAATCATATTAAAAATATAACTTAAATCCGCCCTAAAAATTTTACTCAATATTAAAGGCAACGTAAGAATTTTTTTTTTTTTGGAGATGCGAAATTGAATTAGAAATTCTTGTAAGAGTCTAAGTACAATTTTACCTTGTATTAGCTTATTATAACTTTAAATTTTTAAAAGAACTCAATCATAATGTTATCATTTTAGGGAGCCAAACTACAATTTTACCACTGTAATAGCTTATAACTTTACAATTAGAAGGACTAGATCATAATTTATCATTTTGGGAGAGCAAAAATGCAATTTTATCATGTATTAACTTCTAAATTTACAAATTTTAAAAGGACAAAAGCACAATTTTTTTTCATTTTTAAGGGGCAGAGTCAGTGCGTCCCCCTTGGCAAAATTAAAGCATAAGGACTAAATCCTAAATTTTAGTATGGTAAAGGGACCAAAACCGTAATTTTCATTTTGTTGATTTTGGTCATATTTGTGTTGTAGGAAGCAATAGTGTTACCTCCATGGGTTGCATTAGCTATTAGGCCAAGGCCTGGGGTTTGGCAATACAGTAAAGTGAATGTCCACACTTTTGTTGTTGAGGACCTCACTGTTTCTAAATATCTTCATTTCAAAGAACAGCTTGTTGATGGAAGGTAACTTGTTTTATTTTAATCTTGCTTTCTTTACCGTTAATCTTTGTCTTAATTTCTTTTTCTTTGCAGTGCAAATGGTAACTTTGTTTTGGAATTGGATTTTGAGCCCTTCAATGCCTCTTTCCCTCGCCCGACTCTTTCCAACTCAATCGGTAACGGCGCCGAGTTCCTCAACCGTCACTTTTCAGCAACATTGTTCCATGACGACAACGAGAACATGCACCCTTTGCTCGAATTCCTCAAACTCCATTGCCTACCGAGACACCGAATGCCGAATCTGAACATGATGATGTTGAATGATAAAATCCAAAACTTGAATGCACTCCGACATGCTTTGAGAAAGGCCGAGGAGTATCTTGACACGTTGCCTTCCGAGACACTATATGCCGAATTCGAACATGAGTTTCGGGAAATCGGTTTGGAGCCAGGTTGGGGTGATACAGCCGAGCATGTGCTTGAGATGATCCGAATCCTTTCGGACCTTCTCGAGGCACCTAACGCTTACAACCTAGAGAAGTTCCTTGGGAGAGTGCCTATGGTATTCAATGTTGTCATACTTTCCCCACATGGATACTTTGCTCAAGACAATGTTTTGGGGTACCCCGACACAGGTGGCCAAGTCGTTTACATCTTGGATCAAGTTCGAGCCTTGGAGAACGAGATGATCCAGCGTATCAAACAACAAGGACTTGACATTACACCTCGTATCCTAATCGTACGTGTTATTGATTACTAGTGTTGTTTATGAACTTTTTTAACCATGCTTTGTTTTATCAGATCACTAGGCTTCTCCCAGATGCTGTCGGAACAACGTGCAGTGAACGAGTTGAGAAAGTACACGGAACAGAGTATTCGGATATTCTTCGAGTACCCTTTAGAACAGAAAACGGAATCGTACGTCAATGGATCTCTAGATTCGAAGTTTGGCCCTACTTAGAAACCTACACTGAGGTGAACCATATACGTAACGTTGATTTCACTTTGTCTCCTTCGGATATTTTTCTTACATGTCATTACATTATGTTTGTTTTAAGGATGTTGCTAATGAAATCACGAAAGAGATGCGATGCAAACCTGATTTAATCATCGGAAACTATAGTGACGGCAACATCGTTGCCTCATTGCTGGCGCATAAGTTGGGAGTTACACAGGTTCGTGATAAACGATCTTTTGTCGGCTCATCTTCGGTCGTATTTCAGATTGATTGACTCATTTTTCTAATCTCCTATATAGTGTACGATCGCCCACGCTTTGGAGAAGACGAAGTATCCGAATTCGGATTTATACTGGAAGGAGCTTGAGGATAAATACCATTTCTCTTGCCAATTTACAGCTGATCTCATTGCAATGAACCATACTGATTTCATCATCACAAGTACTTTCCAAGAAATTGCAGGAAGGTATACATACATACATACATACATACATACATACATACATACATGTATATATATGATGTATTTATGTACGTATATATATATACGATGTGCTTCGTAAGTACACGATTTGATATGTTTTTCAATATATGTGTATGATTTCAGCAAGGACAGTGTTGGACAATATGAGAGTCACGCGGCTTTCACTCTTCCTGGTCTTTACCGTGTCGTACACGGCATCAATGTTTTCGATCCCAAATTCAATATCGTCTCCCCCGGGGCTGACATGAGCACATTCTTCCCTTACACCGACGAGAAACGGCGGTTGAAACATTTCCATCCTGAAATCGAAGACCTTCTTTATGGCAAAGTCGAGAATGAAGAATACATGTAAGTGTTCGTCATATCTTAGCAAAAACCCTAATTCAAAAATGACTTTACTTACATATCTAGCTATCATTTTTCCAACAGATGTGTGCTAAACGATCGTAATAAACCGGTCCTGTTCACGATGGCAAGGCTGGACCGTGTCAAGAACTTAACTGGCCTTGTTGAGTGGTATGGGAAGAACCCGAAGTTACGCGAGCTGGTTAACCTTGTCGTTGTAGCCGGCGACCGGAGAAAAGAATCAAAGGATTTGGAAGAGAAAGCTGAAATGAAGAAGATGTTTGAACTCATAGAAAAATACAAATTAAACGGTCAATTTCGATGGATATCGTCCCAAATGAACCGTATTCGGAATGGTGAACTTTACCGTTACGTTTGCGACACAAAAGGAGCCTTCGTACAACCAGCATTATACGAAGCCTTTGGATTGACAGTCATTGAGGCAATGACTTGTGGTTTGCCTACATTCGCCACCTGCAACGGCGGACCTGCCGAGATTATCGTCCATGGGAAATCCGGGTTCAACATTGATCCATACCAGGGCGACAAAGCCGCCAAGATCATCGTCAGTTTCTTCGAGAAATGTAAGAAAGACCCGTCTCATTGGAATGAAATCTCCGATGGTGGATTGAAACGTATCCAAGAGAAGTAAGCTCTTTTTTGTTGTTACTTGTTACCTACGTTAACTATATAGTCTTTGTGGTAATTCTTTTTCCTTCTTTTTTTTTTATTTACATTTTTTAAAATTTAGATACACATGGAAGATTTACTCCGAGAGATTATTGACCCTGACCGGAGTTTATCGCTTTTGGAAGCACCTTTCCAAGCTTGACCGCCACAAGAGCCGTCGTTATCTGGAGATGTTTTACGCACTAGAGTACCGGAAGCTGGTATTTCTCACGTCCATTTCCTTTTTTTTTTTTTTTCAAGAGTCAAATTCTAGTTTAAGTCCTTCTACTATACTCAATTTCAAAATTTAATCCTTATACTTTTAATTTCACATAATTTAATATTATTATTTAGTCTTAAATCACTAACACTTGGAAAAGATTTTGTTAGTAAGCTGATGTGGCTTTTTCTAAAGAGAATATTTAAATTTGAAAATAGATTTTTATGCCATTTAAAAGGCTAAAATTATGGTTATAAAAATACTTATTTATTAAAAAAATTTAGCCGACTGAAGGAATTCTTTTAATAGTTTTAGTGATTTCAACAAGATATAATATTAATAGGGTAAACTACGTTAATAGTAGTGGGCATTTTCTTTTCAATCACTCAATTATGAAAAGTTATAAAATAGTCACTAAATTATTTAATTTTATCTTTTTAAGTCACCCAACTACCTTGGATTTTGGGGAGTGGTAAAAAAGACAAAATTAAATAGTTGGATGATCATTTTATAACTTTTATGGTTGAATGGCCAAAAAGAAAAAATCCTAATTGTGTGACCTTTATTGTAGTTTACCCAGATTAATAATAGGAGAAGAATCAAATTATGTCAAATAAAATTGACTTGGAATTAAAAAATTCAAAATCTGAATTTTTTATATAATTTAAGAGTTGAAATTATGGTTTTAAAATACTTATTGTCTATTAATTTGTCATTAGAGAAATCACATTAGCTGACTAACAAAATTTCTTCTTGATGTTAGTGATTTGGACTAAATCATAACAACAATAATAATGGTAGGATCAAATTGTGCTAATTTAAATTATATAAAAACTAAATCTCCAAATTAAATATAGTATAAGGACGAAAATTATAATTTGTCATTTTATATGGTTTCTATATGAAAAGCTATTGTTAATGGGTGTTTTTGTAATTTATTTCAGGTTGAATCAGTTCCTCTAACAGGTGAGGAGTGAAATATTAAATGAGAAGTCATTGTCTGAGAATAATAATAAAATATTGCTGTTTTCTGGAATTTCCATTTGGCTTTTAATATTATTTAAATACACATAGCAATTCCTTTGCCTCCAATCAAATAATTTTTATCTATGATTTTATATTCTATATTAAAAATGTATAATTTTATAGATCATTTGTGAATTAATGATGTCATATTTTATAAAATAATGTAACCATAATATTAATGTAATTTTATGGGTAAACTCCCTAGTTGATCATTTAACTTTTACAACGCTTTCATTTTGGTCACTCAAAATGAAATCCTTGCAATTTCATCACTCAACTCTAAGGGGTGCTTTTATTTTAGTCACTCAACCGTTAAATCTCTAACGCAGTTGATTGCACACGTCATATCATGTTTACACTTTCATTTTGGTCATTAAAAAAACTTTTTTAAGTACTGGTTGGGGGTAAAAAAACATTTATGATTAAAGTGAAAAAGTGGTAGAAACTAGAATAATGCTTTAAAAAATTACCAAATTGTACTTGTTTATACCCTTGCTAAAAGTTCAATTTTTTTAACATTAAAATCAATTAAATAAATTATTGAAAGTATTTTATCCCTTGATAATGTTGATCAATCTGCTACTATAATATTGAAATTAATTAATTTAATCTTCTTTTAAATTTTAAAATTTTACTTTATGTTACCAAATTAAAATCAACTAAAATAACTCATATTTAATAATTGTCTATGAAAGGTATTTAGACTAATTTTCTAAGCCCGGGCTCGGCTCAGCCCAAAAAATGAGCTTACTTTTTTTCCTAAGCCTGACCCAATTTAAGAAAGTTAAATCCAAGTCCGCCCATATATAATTTTTTAGATTAATTTTTATTTAAAAATATATCTTTTAAAAGCCATAATACAATAAATGTGCTAAAAAAAAGGCTAAAATAAAAAGTTTTCTAACACATTAAAAAATATTTATATTAAAAATACCATAAATAAAATAAATGCTTTATTATATTAAAAACAAATAAATATAATAAATGTTTTATTGTATTAAATATAATTTTATATTTTATATTTTGGGTTGGGTTATTTAGTTGGGTAAGTTTTTTTTTAATTATGGGTAATGAGTTTAATTGTTATTGGGTTAGTGATTTAATATAAATATATATAACTATTATTTAACATATATAATTAATATAATTATTTTTTATTACATAATATATTCAATTCGGGCTTGGGCCAAGAAATATTGCCCAAGGCCCATAGAAAGCAGATCTTAATTTTTACCCAAATCTATTTTTTGAATCTCATATTTTTTTTTCTAAACTTTCTCATTTTTCAAATGGACCTTCAAGTTTGAACAAGTGACCCGACTCATGAGCAGATCTAACAATAAGATAATATAATATATATTTTATTTCATAAACTTTTTTCTCCAAAATTACAATGTACTTTACCACTTACCCAGCACTTATACAATAAAATTGTGACTTATAAAATTAAAATAGTACGATGTAGCAAATAGTAACTTTTAAAGTTGTTACTAATAGATAGAGTAATTGAATCCACATGGGAGGGTAATTTAATATGTTGATGGTTCACATTTTTGGGACATTAATTTGATACCATGTGTTGTTCACATGCCATTGCTCATTGACCGCCGAAATTGTTACATTCACCACATAAATATTGTTCCCATATGATATCATCTGACATCGACTTACATGACTAAGGTATAAACTTTAAAGTCTTTCATTAATTGACACCTATATAAGTTTAATAATAATAAAACAAAATTTCCTACATTGAATTTTAGTTTACCTAACATCCTTATTACGGTAACAATTAAGAGTATGTAGAGTATTTAAATATGTTTTTTTTAATTAAAAGTTGAAGAAGAGTTGAATCTCGTGTGTTGGTCTGATAGTCAGGGTTTTATCGTCTCAGGTGTAATTTGGGTTCGAGTCATACTAGTTACGTTGTTGTTAAAACTTTGCCCTTTTCTTGTAATTCATTAAGAAAATTGAAGAAGAATTACGAATAGAAATAAAATAAATTATATGAACAAAGACAGAATGTGATGGTCTGAAGATTAAAAATTTTTTAGTTTAAAAGTTAAAAAAATTATATTAAAACCACTTAAATTGAATTTAAGAGAGGTCAAAAATAAAATATTTTATTAAAAAAACTAAAAAATCAAATTGAATTATTAATATTTGAGAGTAATTAAATTGGAATTGTTAAAAAAGAAGGGCAAACTACATTAGTAGTCACTTAACTCTTTTTTCTTTTTGGTCACACAATTGTGAAAAATTACAAAATGATCATCCAATTATTAGTAAATTTCATTTTTGGTCACCCAACTATGAAAAATTACAAAATAATAACTCAACTGCTCAATTATGTCCATTTTGTCACTCAACTCTATTAGATTTTTGGGTGTTTCTATTTTTACGTTCGACCGCTGGTGACCAAAAAAGACAAAATTAATAGTTTGGTGACCATTTTGTAACTTACATTAAATATAAATTTTATTCCTAATTGTATTTATTTAGTTGTTAAGCAAATATTTTAGGGCCAATACATACAAAACACCCTCACTAATCAATAGCTTCTCTTTAAGCAATTTGTCCTTCTATTAAACTTTGGTTAAAATATGCTAATGGTGCCAATATAAGTGATTGAAGTATATGTATATATATAATCAAAAGTTGACCCTTTATGTGTGTGTGTTTTTTTTTGGGTACATGACCTTTTATGTTGTATGCATGGATTTCATTATTTAAAGAGTTGAATTTGAATCTTCCACTTAATTTTTTTATATCACTACTTACATTAATAATATATTGTATTAAAATTTGCTTTGCCAACTTCTATGTTGAAAAATATTGTTCACGAAGATAATATTATTAAAAGGGACAGTCATGAATTCGAAATATGAATCGTAAAACGGATATAGAGAATAAGAGATTCAGATATCTAAATCCTAATCTGTTGTGTACAAAAATAAAGCATATTCAATTGTCTCAAACCCATTATGAATAGTAATTAGAATATTTGCAAATATCTAAATCCGCACTGTCCATTGTGGTACTTACACTAAACAAGAGACAAAGGGCATTATATGTCAAAATTACAAAAGTCTAAATTCATAGTCCACAGCCCGACCCGGAAATCACAGGTCCATCGTTTCACAATACCCGAATCCATTGCGTAACTATTTGAACCGAAATTTCAATTTCACCCTTTCCTAACTCCTTTATAAACGAACCTTCCTGCCCATTTCATAAATCAAAATCACTCTCTTTAGTCATTTACTTTTCAAGAATTCCTTCAAACCTCAACAATGGCTAAAGGCGGCAATAAGCTGACGAAGCTGAAGTCCGTTTTGAAGAAGCTAAACTCATTCAACAACAACAAGCATCAAAGCCGGCCGACAACGTCGAGCTCCGCCGTGGCGGCTTCCGACATGGACGAATTCTCATCGGCCAATCTCCATACCGTCTACGTCGGAAAATCACGTCGGAGGTACCTTATCAGCTCAGACATTGTCGAGAACCCGTTGTTTCGTGAACTGGCGGAACGATCCGGAGATCAAAACGACGCCGTCATCAACGTGCCGTGCGAGGTTGTGTTGTTCGAACACTTGCTTTGGATGCTCGAAAACGCCGATCCTCAACCTGAGTCATTGGAGGAGCTCGTCGAGTTTTACGCTTGTTGATTTTTTTTTCTTTTTTTATTTTTGAAAATCAGAAGAAATGCTCCCGTGTGGTCGTTCGCATGGTACCAAAGTTGTACATTATGTGATAATGTTGAGAACGGCGATGAAAATTTGGAGGATGATCAGATAGTTAACGAGAGAAAGTCGATTTCAATGGCGAGGATTTAACCGAGTTCATGCCCCGGTGAAGAGATTTATATTTGTGTATGTCGTTGTTCTTTGTCATTTTTCTTAAAAAAATTTAAGAGATTAATGAATGTTCATTAATTTTTCAAATGTGCTGGATTCCACTGATAGAAAAACTTTCAAAGTAAAATCTCGATCTTAAATTTTATGAATTACGTACCATTTAATGCAGGGGAGGTTTTATTTTGATCGATTCGAGATAAAATTATAAAATTTTAAGTATTTTTAAAGATTTTAAAATAGTAATTATATTATTTGGTTGAGGGGATACCCGATTTTAAATTTGATCGAAATTTAATATAATTATCGAAAACTAGAGGATAAGAAACGGAGAAGATATGGGTGTGATGTTGAAATCATGGACATCATTCAATCTTTATCTCGAACATGACCAAAAAGAAGAGAGGAAAATCTTTATCTCAAACATTCATAATGCTTGAAGAAAAGTACAGTACAGCAAGTTTTTGGGCTCCAACTTTTATGTTTTGTCTTCCTTTTACATAGGCAATATTATTTTTATTTTTATTTATTAATTAAAATATGTTTTAAGTTTTTTTTATATATATTTAGAATTTAATTTCTTATTTTAT
The DNA here is from genome assembly GCF_025698545.1 of Gossypium raimondii. Lineage (NCBI taxonomy): Eukaryota > Viridiplantae > Streptophyta > Magnoliopsida > Malvales > Malvaceae > Gossypium > Gossypium raimondii. The sequence continues at coordinate 51,884,135 of NC_068571.1, forward strand.
TTTTAAAATTTTAATTTATGTATAATATTTGAAAATTAAAACATTCATTCGAAAGTCATGTAATAAAAAATAGCATTATAATAAACCTAAATTTAATAAAATAATATTAACGATGCTACACATAAATCAAATTATGAGAGCATATGAATTTACTGCATTGACAACTTAGATTGACTGTTTCTTTTTCTTAACCGTTGTATATACACGTATGCTTACAGATTGATCTGTATGTTTTCAATATGTTCAAAATCAAATTTCTCTAATGCTTCCGGTATTAAGAGATAGGTTGCATTTTACCTCTCTACTAAAAAATGAACAAATTAATTCATGTACGTTAGATTAAAGAGCTATATAATGATAGTATTTAAAGAAACTTAATTAAAACATTCTGAAATCTAGAGTCCTTATGATGCAATTAATCATTTATTAAATTTAGTGTGTTAGTGAAGTAAACTTGCTGGCACATGCCCCTCTGCCTTGCTGGAAAATTGCCCCAAATAAGCAAATCAAATCCCTAAAATGTCACCTTTTCCCATTACATGAAAAAAAATATGCACCACCAAATTTATTATTTAAGCAGCTAAAAACAGAGTGTATTTAACTCCTTTTTTTTTTTTTTTTAAATTACCAAACAACAAGCCGGCGGCTCAGGGCAAGCAAGTACGACAATTTTGTGGATTAAGAACATCAACACCAAACAAAACTCTTTGGTAAAATTACCATGAAGGTCCTTTCATTAAAAATTAGATTATATTTTACTTTTTTCTCATAAAATAAATTAATTAATATTTGCACGTTAGATCAAAAAGCAAACAGGTTAGTTCAGTTAACTTTTCATTCATTTCCAATACCAAAAAACCAATAGTTATAATGACTAATTCGACTCCTAGTAAAAGGATCTCTACAGAAATATTACCATTTGCTTTTGCTTAATGTCTTAAACTATAAATAATATAAAGAAAAAATAATTTAATTTAATAATATTCTCAATCTGTATTAAGAAATGTATGCTAATGATTGGGTTGTTGTTATTTATTTGTTTGAGATGCTTTATTTGTTTATTTATTTATTTTAGATATACCCACACGCTCTGCTAGCTTTGTTGCCTTTTGTTGGTTACACCCCCCCCTTTTTTAATTGACACCATACTAAAAATGTCTAATTATGTGCCTAGTCCTTGGATTCTTCAAGCTTGTTTATTTCTAACAATTGAATCCTTTTATATGCTTGATCTAAAAAGACTTTTGTTAAATTAAAATGTCACATGTTTAAATATTCATCGAGCCACATGATGTCGTTTGGTATAAGTACCAAATTGGGATAAAATTAAATTAAGTACGAAATTAAATATTGAACCCAAACTCAGGCACCAAATGATATATTAAACTATTAAAAACAATTTTTTATGTGAAAAAAAAATGAAGGAGACACGTTGATGCATTAAAGTCTATGAAGTTAGGAGATTGGATAGTTTAAAATAATGTTTAAATAAATTGGCGGTGGTGACTTTAGATTGATTAAACTTTGAGATTATTTTATTAAAAGTTAGAAATTAAATAATGATTCTTAAAAATAATCTCAAAGTTTAATTATTTTTAAAATATAATAAAGAGAATAATTGAAGCATAAAAAAATGAACAAAAGTCAAACTGAAAGCATAAAAATTTTGAAAATTAAAATTAGAGTCATGACAGCTAATTAAAGTGATCATTGTTTTGACATTCTTTTTTCTTTTTCGTGGACGAGATAATAAACAATTTTAATTACTTATATAAAATAATATTTCAACTAGACGGTAGCAATTTATATTATTTATTATATTTTTATATTGGCTTTAAAATAATATTTTAGTTTTATTCTTGAATTTTGAATATTAAAACTATTTTATTAAATTTGAAAATTATACCTTCTATTTTATTATATTGCAATTTTGTTATAATTTAAATTATTTAGTTTCTGAGTTACGCTTTTATTAGTATTTTATTAATATAAAACTAAGACACTGTACGGATAAATTATTTTATGGACTCGTCTCACCAAATTATTTATGGTCATTTTTTAATTATTTTATGGCATTTCAACATTTTTTTTTTACCTTGAACCCCGAACTCAAACTCGAACGCGAGTTTAGGTTTCAAGGTTTAGGGGTTAGGTTCAAGTTCATAGTTCAAGGTAGAAAAATTACCAAAATTACGTGTCAATGATAAGGATGTCATTAAATAATTGGAAAGGGGACCATAAATGATGTGGTGAGAAGAGTTCACAAAATAATTTATCCATTATACGTATTAATATTCAACATTTAGTTTTTCTTTTCAATAAAACATAAAAAAAAGTTTGAATTTCCTTTTTATTTTCTTTCTAACTTACAATATTTTACTAATCAAAACAACTAATATATTTTAATAGTTTAATCATTTTCAATAATTTGAATAATATTTTATATTAATTAAATAAATACATAAAATCACATATTCTAAACTATATTTTTACGACAAAATTCTTTTTATATCTTTTGCTGTAAGTTGGAAAAATATTTTTAAAAATAATTTAATAAGCTATCACATCTTTTATTTATTAATTTATATTTTAAATATATTTATTTTGATTTCTAATTTCATTTGTAAAAAACACCAAAACAATAAATGATAATAATAAATTTAATTTGTTGGTGAATGTATAATGGTAAATTGGTAATTAAAATTTAGGAATTGAAAAAAAAAAAGAAACTGAAATTAAGGGATGGAGTGACAGCAAATAGATGAAGACAAAGCTAGGGGAGCTACCTTCCATAAATAAAATGTAATTAAAATGATTAAAAAAAAAAAAGACAAGCGGCATTTGCGGCTTTTTAGGGCAAGATGCTGTCCATCTCTCTGCTTGTCCTTTTCTGTAAATAACAGCTGCTATGTCTATGTGAGGAATATTTGTCTTTTCATTCTCAGCCACTCCCTCCCTCACTCACTCCTCTCCTAATCTTTCCAACTCTTTTTTTTCTTTTTAAAATTAGGGTATCCATTATCGGCAATGGTCTCTCTATATGATTAGTCATAAAAGTGCTCTATTTAAAATTGTATGAGCAGATATCAAATACTCGAGTACATAATTAAGAGTCTCGATGCTTAAGTATAGTAAAATATTAAAAATTATGAGAAATTATTTAGTGCATTACGAGTGAAGTTTCTAAATTCTACAAACGGAATTAAGAGTTTGTGGATTAATAAAAAAAGTACACTAGCAGTGTATTATATGCTCACCCTTATACTTATAAGATTTTTAACGAAAACCGCAATATAAAGTTTTAGAGCCCAATGTAGTATAATTAATTAGTAAAAAGTAATTTTAAGTAATCTTATTTTTCGTTAACTAAATGAATCCAACATAGTATTATAACATAGTAAAAATTATACATGAATTTCGATTCGATACGTAATTTGATGCAAGAATTTTAATTTGGTGCAATTATACAAATGAATCTTTTATTGTAGTTCAAATATGTACATGAAATTTTGATTTTAGTTCAATTATATATATTTAAAGAAATAAATACATCGGTTTGTTTTATATCGAATAAATATAATTATTTGTATATGTGTCATGTTAGTGATTTGTAAAATTTGAATCAAATCAACATTTACCACTATTCCCAACACTTGTTAATAATATCACATGTTTTTAAGTAATATTATGTTATACAATATCTGCGATGATATCATATCAAATTAGCAAACATCTATGTTATAATTTAAGCCTAACCCGGTTGCCCAAAGCCGATATTATTGTTTAAAAATAATAAATATTAAAAATATATTATTTTATATTAATATTTACATATTTATAATTAACTTCAAATACAAATTATTTACACATATATATTAAAAAATATGTGAGTGAAAATAAAATTATATAATACATATATTTATAAAAAGTTCACTAAAAATGAGGTCATATTTTATAGATTTTATATAAAAATAAAATGACAAAAATACCCTCAAAACATATTTATTATTTTGTAAAACATTTAGATATTTGGTATTTTTTTAATTGAAATGGGACTTGGTTGATGAGTGAAATCAATTCAACCGACCATTTAATATATACTAGATTTTGACACACATTCTTGTTAGATGCTCGTTTAGCACAAATTCAAACAGTATTACCTCCATCTCCACCTCCAATATTGTATAGAAAAATTAACGAAAATTACAATAATGCAGGTTCAAATATTATTATTTTCATTATATGCATTTATTTTTTAAAACTTATAAAAATACATAAAGACATAAATAACTTTTTTTTTTTTACTTTGTAAATTTTTTTAATAATTTATTAATTGAATTGAAGTTGTACAAACTGGAAAATTACTTAATATAAGTATAATAAAGGAGATAAGAACAAAGATGCATTCATGATATTAATTTAAATCTTATATATAAATGGAAAAGAATGAGAGAGCCCACGTGGGATTGTGTGGTGGAAATGGGATTTTGGGGTGAAGCATGAGGAACTTTTTTTTATTAATTTTACATAATTATTGTTATTAAATTTTTTAAAAATATAGTAACATGATTTTTAAGAAATTACTATAATTATGATTAACTTTCCGCCATAAGATTCTTTTTGTATTTTTCATGTTCACTTTATAGTTTATGTTTTAAGTTTGTAGCTGTTCTTTCTAACAATGTTCGGGGTTTATAGAATAGATGATGTAATTTTCTACCATTGAACTTGGCAATTAAGTCCACTTTAGTACTTGTGGTTTTTCTTGGTTCACTTTGGTATATGGGCTTGAAAAGTAGATCCATTTTGGTCACTGAACTTAATTCGGTCAAGATTTAATTATGTGATTAGTGTTCTTGGAATATGATTGGATTGGTCAGTCAGACTGAATATTGGACTAAGAATTGACTAGTACGTTGGTCTAGTAGCTGAACCGATAATTGAATCGAGAACCAGTAGTCTGATTGGTTCAACCACCAGTTCAGTTATTAGAACACTATACATGACACTCTAAAATTATATCACAGACATCACTTAAAAGTTTATATAATTTTTTTTAATTTTCAAGTGATAATATAACACAATCTCAGAACTCGAGAATCAAAATAAAAATCTTTACCCTCACACATACAGCAAAGATTTGGATGAAAATATTTGGGTAAATTCTCAACAATGATTTACATGAAAAGATAGGATTGTTTGATAAATTAGGTATTTGTGGGAACCCTTAAAATCTCATTTTCACAAACATTATATTATGTACAATGCACCTTATTATGATTCCTACACATCCTCTTTGATATTGATATCATCTAATAAGATTTTTCACTTTAAGAAGATATGACATGACTTGATCTGCTCAACACCAAACCTACAAATCCATGTTACAGATCATTTCCAAAATCATGCTCCATGCCTCACATGATTTACTTTTAAAGTTTCAACTAATTATTACTATTAATAATTAACTAAATTTATGAATATGATTTGGGTTTAAAATATTTTTTTTATATATTTAAGTTTGAATTCGATTCGATTTGAGCTGAACGAGAATGCGATGTGAGAGTAATAAAAATAGTATATATTATGATTGGAATATAAGATTTATTAAATGTCGATTTTAAAGATATTTTAAATATTAACTCATATGGTTAAACCATGGGTCATGAACCAAGTTCAACTTTTAATTATTATATTAGAATTGTGTAAATATAATATATTTTTAAGTTTAGAAATACAAATAAATAATATCAAAATCAATTATAATCAAAATCAAGTATAGTGAAGTACAGTCAAATTAATATCCGAAACGAAATTAGAATAGTTTTGGAGACAACCCATGCACGGTGAAATTTAAGTATAGTGAGAGTCGAACTTAAGGCATTACCATCTCAATATCTCAACCTTTGCTGACATGGACAAAACTTGAACAACAAACACGACTTGAACCCAGATTACACCTGAGACGATGAACACATTTAACCATCAATCCATCACTTGAGATTCTTAGTAATAGATTATTAATATAATGATGTAATTAATATGTCCAACGTATATATATTATAGATATAGACATGCGTAGGAGAGCATGAGGGCCCAAGAAGCTGCCATTGATGAGTCTCCTTCAAGCCTCTTTTTGCAATAAAAAACTCGAATATATATATTTATATAAACTTTATTCACGATCCTTAAACTATGGTTGTTTTTTTTTTTATTTTGGTATTTTTTTTCTTCTCATTTTAATACTTAAGTTATCTTTTGGTTATAGATTTTAGTTCAAAATTGTAACGTGTTAAAGAAAAACTTTGTCCAATAAAATCATACCATCTGTCTTAATTTTCCCATGTGGTTTCCATGAAAAGAAAGAGCTTTTCTTTATAATTAAATGACATGGAAAAATTCTGACAATAGCATAGTTTTATTGGACTAAAGTTTTTTCAACGAAAATAAAATTTAAATATCAAAATGCAATAAAAGAAAAGTTTAAGTACTAAAGTAATAAAATAGGCATTTCTTAAGGGTCAAATAGTGAATAAAGCCTAAAAGGAGAAATCGTGAAAACATGAAATCTATGGTATAGAGGGGGTGGGGGCCATTCAATTCAACGCAAACTCATGAGTTGTATACCAATTTGCATGTTAAAGGCATGCATATATATATATATATATCCTAATCACACACCTGAGAATTTTGATCCTAATTACAAATTTTCAATACATGAAGATAGCTCATAAAATTATTAATAAAAAAAGTTAGAATAGTACAATCCCTCTCTCACCCCAGAATAAAAAGGGTGCTCCATTTTTATATTTCACATTGAGGCCAAAATTATAGAGGCCTCTCAAATACCACGAGTGAATAAAAAGTTATGAATCACCTCATTTACTTTTTTAAAGAGAAATTTAATTTCAAACCCTGGTTCGAAGAAAAGAAGTATTCCTTGCTAATATGCCTCAAATGATCCATATTTTACGGTTAAACATCGATGAACACATTAAACTATCCATGTGGTCAAAGCCCTCATAGCCTAGGCACAACAACTAATTATTAGGAGTGCACTCTACCATTGAGTTAATAGCTTGTTGTCTAGGGTTTTGCTATGCCAAAAGCGAAAGAGGTCTCATCCTTCCCTTTCCTTTTCACATCCCTAAGTTGCGACAGGGAAGGACTTAGGGCATACATATGGAGATTTTATCAACTTATTTTGACATATAGATATTTATGATTTTTTTTGTATTTTTTAAGGGTTAAATCATTTTTTGGGGCCTTAAACTTTTCCTAAAATAGGGCTTGAACTTTATTTGGTCTAAGTTACGCCCTAAGCTTGGAATTATTCTTACATTGGGGGCTTAAACTTTTTTTTGTTCAAGTTAGAACTTGAACTTGATAATTGTTCTCATATTGAGGCTTAAACTTTTTTTTTGTCCAAATTAGTCCTTAAAAACCCTAAAGTTCAAGTCCCAATATAGGAACAATTGCCTAAACTTTTTTTATCCAAGTTAATCCTGATAATTTGAATATATCTATAGACCTAGTTAGAAACAAATTTGAACCAACCCAAACATGAGTGGACTTACAAGATTAAAATCTAAAGAAAACCCACACATATTTTATACAGGGCAAAATTAAAACTTAAAATATCGAAATTTTTAAGACTTCAATCCTATCCATAAACCTAAGCTTGGTTGACATAACTTTTTTTGTACTCTTCTTGCATTTGAGTAATAAAATACACCATGTTCAATGGAAACATTGTCGCTTTTTTCATATATATATATATATATATATATATATTGCTATCATTTTCATGCGTGGCTCAAGAAATAAATTTGTTTGGAAGGGGGGGAGGGGCTAAAGCATTGCATTCAACTATTACAAGCATAGGTATCTTTCAGACATTACTGTATTTTTACTCTCAATAGTATCGTTGTTATCACTACAATCCAAATATTCAAAACCATATTTAAACGACATCACATGTGATGTTCTCAAAGTCTAAAGTCCCACGTTCCCACCAAGCTATAACTATGGGTTCTACTCATCCTCTCAAAAAAAACAAAAAACCATATCTAGACTTGAGTAAAGGGACTAAAATGCAATTTGTGATAAAGTATAAGGACTTTTTTACTGTACTGTTGCCTTATATTTTTGCTCCTTTTTATAATGCATTTTTGCTCATTTTTTTGTTTCAATTAAAAGGACTGAAATGAAATTCGAAGTATAATACAGGGGCTTCTATGGTGAACAAAATTTCAGGTCAAAAAGAAAAGAACAGCACGCAAGTAGCCATGCATGTGCAACAAGGAAAAAGAGGACCACCTCAACGTGGATAATGATAATGAACATATTGAATGCTCATGTTCTACATGTGTAGGACTAGAATAGAAGAAAATCAAAATATGGCCAAAAAGATCTCTGTCAAAAGCAAGGGCGGAACCTTGTTGGAGTTAGAGGGGACCTTGACTCTTCAAATATTTGGAAAATATTCATTATGATGTTTAAAATTTTTAAAAATTTTAATTAAATCTCATGAAATTTTTAAAAAATTTAAGTAGGTCCTCCCAAACTTAGCATCTTTCATGGGTAGTCAAAAGCTTAACATGAAATTTTGAAAATGTGCATGAGGGGGGAAAAAAGAGGAATAATGAGATTATTTTCCTTTTGATTCAATAATGAGTTAGTAGGATCCCAAGTTCAATTTATTTTAATTTAGTTTATTTATGCAATTATTTTTAAAGATAATCCATCAAATAAGTTTGAAATTTGAATCCTTCTTTTTTCAATCTTAGAGAAGTAATGATAATTTATTTTTTTTTACAATTTTAAGAGACAGGAAGGTCTAATTGCGGTTTTAACCCTTTGACTATACTACAACTTGAGATTCTATCTTTCTATTTTAATTGACATAATTTGGTGTAGTTATTTTTGGAAAGTTATTCATAGACCTAAATTGATAATGGTGTTAATTTCAACTTGGGTGTGGTTTGTGAATTTTTCTTCTTTTCTGAAAGCAAGCTTAAGCATTCAATTGACATTTAAATGTATTATTGGTTAAAAATGCTTGATTGAATTTTTATATGATACTGATTGTGTAGTCAAATAACAATAAAATAAATTTCACATCATATCAGTTTAGACCTAAAAAGATAAACTTATGTTATTTGTCAAATCACTCCAAAATAGATGGAAAAGTTAACATGTATTCATTCTACTGACATAGCATGCACGTGGATGCTACATTAGTAATTAATTAATTTTTTTAAATATAAAAAATTAAAAAAAAACATAAAATATTTTTAATTTTTTAAAAATTAATTGCTGAGGTGGCATACACATGGACTTTCACGTGGATGCCATATCAACAAAATTAACAAATATTAACTTCTCTATCTGTTTTGGGGTGATTTGATAATCAATATAAATTCAAAAGCTGAAAGAGGTGAAATTTTAAATGAAGGGCTAAAATGAATTTTTTTTATGAAATTAAAGGATTAAAAAAGTCATTTTCCTTTTATTGTTTCGTATGAATTTTGGTATAATCATTGGTTTGAAACAGATTGAATTATTGGAGCCCAAAAGAGTTGGAAATTTAGTCTTGGGGGATTAATGAAGCCTCCCATTAAATTGCTAATTTTTGAAAATTTCAAAAGAAAATGATTGCTTCAAGTTTTGAAAATGCTTTCAATTGCGTGGAGGATTAAATTGCTAATTTTTTATGGTAAATGAATTAATTTAGTTTTTCTTTTTAAGTTACAAGTATGAATTACGAAGTTACACATTATTTATATAAGATAAAACTCGAATCACATAATGAAAAGTTCTCAAAACCTTCTCTTGTCACTAAGTTAAAAATCATTGGCTAAACTAATTTACTCTTCAACTTATAATATAGTTTAATGAAAAAATGGTATAACTTAGGGTTTATTAGCAAATTAACCTCTAAATTATACCCAATTTCCAGTTTGACACTTAAATTCTTTTGGGTTAAATTTGATACTTAAACTATCAATTTTGTCTTAATTTACCCAAAAACAATGCTAAGCGATACTAAGATAATATGTGTCACGATTTTATTGGACACCATACGCTCATACTAAAATGATAGTTTTGTGAATTTTCAAGTAAAAAACTTGAAATTTAATTAAAGTTCATCTTAGCAAAAGAAATAAAGAAAAAAAGCCCATCACACCCTTCAATACCAAATATAGCCCATGGACAAGGATTTAACAAATCTACATATCATTGGCCCAAGCCCATGGTTCCAAAGAGCCTAGTCACTGCTATTTGCCAACCATGGCAAGTTGTCATATGAACAGACCACAAACTTCGGCCTAATTATGATTTTCTTCATTGTATTATACTCAATTTAAAAATTTTGTTGGATTGAGTTTTAGTTTGGTTGGCATGGGTATTGTTGTCAATGCAAGACGACATGGGTTCGAGTGCATTATTCTCTTATTATGGGTTGTGGAGGGGCTATAGATAGTTCTAAGTATAAAAAAGAACAAATATGATCAGAACCTATAATGAGATTATTCAAAAATAAAAAAAAATTGTTTTATACTTTAATTCAGTATAATTTAGTTAGTCCACATATATAAATTTTTAAAAAACATAAAACCGAAATCCCAGATTTTCATATTTCAATTATAATTATTAAAATAGATATATGAGTTGAAAAGAAATTCCAAACTCAATTTTATAATATAGGATGAAAACCATAACTTAATAATAAATTCATTCTTCATTTAGTGATTAGAACTAAAGAATAAGTATTAATAATAGTAGGAGAAGAAGACGTATGCCAATTAAAGTATAAAGATTAAATTTCTAATAAGTATAGTATATGGACAAAGATTTTGACCATTAATTCGTACCTTTTAATGATGTTAGTAATTTAGCCTAAGACATAACTTTAATTGTAATAAAAATACCCATGTCAAATTAAAGTATAGGGACTAAATGCCCGAATTTATTATAATACAAGTGCATACCATAATTTGACCATGAACTCATTTTGGACTATGACATAGCACTAATAATAATAGGACCTATGCCAAATTAAAGTACATGAAATAAATCTCAAATTTGCGTGGAGTACAGAGACAATGACCATAAACTCGTACCTATCAACGGGGTTAATGATTTGGATCAAGGCATAACATTAATAATAGTAAAGAGAACTTGTACTAAGTTATAGGGACTATATCCCCAAATTATGTATAGTAGGGGGGCAAAAACCTGAATTTTGACCATAAATTGTTACCTAATATCATTGCTCTCACCGACATGTTGGTGAATAAACAAATTGAGAAGTGTGGGTGTTGTTCTAGTACCAAATTGTTTTAGGGTTTAATGATTAGGCAGAAATGGGACAACTCATTCATAAGATTTGGTTGGAGCATACTTTCCAAAAGCACATGACAGTACAAATAATATATAATCACTTGCATTGCACCTCCCAACCAAAATAAAAATTGAGGGTTAAAATATGCTTTTAGTCCCTGTACTTTAAACGTTGAAGTCCTCCTACGTTATTTGATTGAAAAATCTTAGTCCAATCATTAAAATCACAAGTATTTTCTGTCATTTTTGCTAACTTGGAATTTTGATTAGACTGTACAGAAACTACCAATGATGATACTTTTAACTTTTAAAAGTACAAAGGACTGAACCTCAAATTCTATACAAGTACAGGAACTAACAGCATATTTTAACCAAAACTGAGTATTTTTCATCCAACTACACTATAATACCATGTGCTAAAGGTTCCTAATATTCAATTCAACTGAACAGCAAACCAACAAAACGACGATCGGAATGTGGTTTATCTCATTCGAGACAAGACTCGAAACTGATGAACGAAGGGAGGTGATCTAACAGGGTAATTGACTCGACTATGCGAATTACAAGCCTAAAACCGGGTACTAAATCCGTAAAAGCTTAACCATCTTGCGATTCGACATTGGATTTCCTACTCGGGGACTGATTCGTTATGGTTTTATGAACAATAAAAGTGTTCCATTACCAATCAAACATTATATGGCAATCACATTCGAGTAAAGGACACAAAGGTTTCACCATTTGCCCCCCTCTCATTACATTCATTCCATAAAACCTGAATTTTTCTGTCTAAAAAGCTTCCTACTGATTGCAAATTAACAAGAACAGAAGAAGAAAAGGAAAAGTTTTGCATACAAAAGAGATCTTGCTTTAACCTCGAAGTTCTTGGCACGATTACTCGTTCGGCCTGATGTTCAATGAATCTCCACCTGCAAATGAAAACATATAGGAACTTCATATTGGGGCACAGTTTATGAACAATAAATCATTTGAGGCAGGCATTACCTCTTCGGAAATTGAGTTATCAACTATAGGGTAACCTTTAGGATGGTTCTCTATACACTGCAAGAGATACTTGAAGATCTCGATCTCACACGGGAGAGTAAGGCCGCCATTATGATCGTACCCGAATTCATCCTTCGCTTTTTCCAACAAAACCTTAAAGACGGGATGAGTCAGGTACGTCGTGGGGATGATAAACCTCCGAAGCTCTGGCCCAACATAAACTGCCAAGTACCCTTTTGGAACATCAGGAGGCGGTTCAGGACTAGGGCAGCTTTCCTCATCGGAATCGCATGCCATAACATTCGTTAACCTTCGGTTAATCACTAGCCGGTTTTCTTCCGGATGCAGGGCGTTTGGCCTCGAGCCTAATGTCACAGTTTGCCACTTATGAAGGATTTCTTTTAGTTTAACAATTTGCCGGATTTTGGTCAACTTGCTACCACCATGATCATTCATCATTAAAACTTGACACCACAGCAGTGAAAAATGAAATCCAGGATTGGAATTTTGTAGCGTTTTTTGGGTATTGCACTACATCATGTTCATACATTAATAAACATCCGAATTAGTACATTACAAAACATAAACCGAACCAATCTAAACCAGAATAACAAAACAGACGTTAGATCTGCAGAAGAACTAAGGCTAGCCTAATTTTCAATAACCTAATCATGATCATCCTCCAACAATGAAAAATCAATGTAAATTGAACCCTTTTTAAAAAGTGTAATCCAAATTCTGATATTTCTGACCAACAATTCAATTGAAACCTTAAACCATGCTAAGAAAAAAAAACCATTATCGACAAAACAACAAGACAAAACTGTCCCTTTCAATAAATTCTTCTTCTTTTTCCTTGTCATATCAACCTGACCCAGATTTTATTACTCAAAAAAAGTCAAATAGGAAGCAAAAAATACAAACTTTATTAATACCTGAATACGGGGGAGGAATTAGCAAAGAACCCAATGAAGAAAAGCCATTGCAGAGGAGGAAAAGAAGAGGCTTTATGAGAATGGTTAAGCAAAAACTCTCCAATTAGAGAAATTGAAAGAATAAAAAGGAAAATTTAAAAAAAGATTAGAACATAAATATTGGGTTTTTTAAAATTGAAAATAAATAATGGTTAGGAAAATCAAAGTTGGGGTTGTTTTAAATTTGGAGGATTATTAATAAAAGTTGATGACTCAATGGCTAAAGCGAGTGTATCGGAGATTGGAGTTATCCGGCTTTTGTGCTTACTTTTTCGGTTCTTATACAGATTTGTGCTAACAAAGGCTAAGATGGATACTCAATTTGAGTTAGATCAAAATTCTATTTTTAAGTTTGAGCTCGGTTAGAGACATGATTGAGTTGTTCAAGTTCGAGCTTAAGTTCAATTAAGTTTACTTATCAATTTTCATACTCAAACTCAAGAGTGAATCCAAATTTTTTTTAGTAGAAGTTGAATTTTAATTATAATTTTGTCATGGAGCAAAATATAAATTTGTTATGTATTAATTTATAATTTTATCATTTTTGAAGAGATTAAATAGATTTTTTTTTCCATTTTTAGAGGGCTAAAGTGTAATTTTTATTATATATTAATTTATAATTTACATATAAGAGGATTGAATTGAATATTTTTCATTTTGGAGCTAAAGTGCAATGTCCCTATATATTAAATTATAGTTTCGGGATTGAATTGAAATTTTTTTATTTTTTTGGGGGGTGGGGCAAGGCCCTGCCCGCCTCCCTTAGATTAACCTCTGCTCAAGCTTGCATTTGAGCTCAATTAAGCTCATACGTATTCAAGTTCAAACCCGACTCGATAATTAAGCTTAAGGTTTATAACATATATTAAAGGAAATAATGTAATGTAATAATATAAAACTATTTAAAATAAAAAATTTGATAAGGCTCGCAAGCCGATAAAACGAGTATTACTAAGTTTGAATTCGGCTTGACTGATAGCACAAACTTTAACTATATTCAATAGTTACCAAATTAAATTTGAGTTATTTTTAGTTGAACTCGAACAACTTATCAATACCAATATCGTATTTGCACCCCTAATCTTTTAGGTTTGATTCCCACTTTAGCATCATGATTGATTTACTCTCAAGTTTATCGCCGCTTAAATCACATTATGTGATACTTCATATATATATATATATTATGTTATTAGTTTATATTATATTTAATTCTCATATATATATATATATATATATAGGGTTTGAAAAGGATCGGATTCGTTAATCATATATTTAATTATGGACTTCATCTTTTTATTTTACGAAAAATTAAAATATTAATTTATTTATTATAATTTATCATCTAAATAAATATAAAATATTTTAGTTATTATGAAATTAAATTATAAATTTCAATATAATGTAATTTTCAATTAATATATACAATTCTTTTTGAAGTTTTAAGTATAAATACATTGCAAATATAAAAAACAATACATACAAATAACTATAAACAGTTATATCAGGTGCGATAAGGTCTATAGCCAGAACATATTTAGACCTAGACCAGAATAAAACTACTCAGGACTTAAATATGGTGGGACATAAATCACAATAAATATGGGATAACTCATACATGGTTATCAATAATGGTAATATTATATTATTTGATGATATATTATTATTAGAGAAATTTAGTTCTCTCAATTTCAAAAGTGAACAACAAAAAACAATGGTAATAGTTTTCGTCAATGGTAAAGTAACAAATTTAGCCCTTAAAGTTTACATATTCTGTCAATCAACATTTATACATTCTGTCAAATTGATCTTGATTTAACAAATTTAGGTCACAACATTTATACATTCTGTCGATATTTACACGTAATATATAAATATCAAGATCTAAACTTGTTATTATACGAATCAAAATTATGTACAATTGAAAGAGAACAGTCGTTGTGATTGATTACGGTTAGTTGCTCACTTTTGAAATTGCCGTAGATTAAATTGCTCCACTTTTTAAAGAGAACAATTTACCCGACATCAAAATTAAAAAAGACTGGAGATGTGTTTTTACCGTAAATACAAACCTTATAAATTTTATTTTGATTAATGTAACAAAAGGGGACCACCTTAATAACTCTTGCTTTGTTGTAGTTTTTTCTCTTTATATACCAACCGATACTAATTAGGACTTATGATGGTTCGGTTCATAATATACTTATAATGATAAAAATAAAAATAATAAATTTATTCAAAATATTCAATGAATAATACATTCGAGATTTAGCTAGCTACTTTCATTAGTAACATGTTTTGTCTGTAGACAGATGACCATAAAGGGGATGTAGCTCAAATGGTAGAGCGCTCGCTTTGCATGCGAGAGGCACGGGGTTCGATCCCCCGCATCTCCATGTCATCTTATATTTTGATTCTACTTTAAATTTTGGTCAAATTTTTTTATTAGACCCTATACTTTGCCCAAATTATGGATTTGGCACCTATACTTTAATTTGACCAATTTTAATCATTTTACTTTTTTGAATTGGTCAATTTTAGTCCTGACTAAACGGTAGTAGCTAAATCCATGATTTTAGTAGCGTTTTCAAATTTTGAATTTTTATCTTAATAAAAGCGATAGTTGTTAAATCTATTAACTAGATTTTTGTAGTAATATGTAAAAATAGTAAGTTAATATATGTCATTACACATTTGATAATATGGTCAAGACTAAAATTTTAAAATTCTGAAAGCACATGGACTGAAAATCACCAAATTTAAAATATAAGGATTAATCCACAATTTTACATAGTGCATGTACTAAAAATAGAATTTAACCATAAATTTTGGTTGTTACTTTTTTTGGGCTTTCTAGTGGGATTTTGGATTGCCAAAGAACTACCAAGAGGTCTGCTTCTTATTTGCAATATGGGTTCATTTCCTATGCTTTGATTCTATGGAAATTGTTATTTATTAAGAAAAATGACATCTTTTTAATTCATCACACTTCACCATTATTTTTAATTTCATCAGAACCAATTTCACTATCCATCTAAACGAACCTTCAAGAAAATATCAATAAATGAATATCTTTGCACACACCTTACCGTTATAGTAATTAATATTTCTTCATATTCCTACTTTTATTTTTAATTTCTTATGAATCAATCTTACTATTCATCCAAATAAACCCTTAGAAGAAACCAATTTTTCATCTATAACATCACTACAGATTTAATACCACCTTACAGTTATTTTTAATTTCAAGGTGGATTCAAATAAATTGCTAGAATATATTTTTCATCTACTACAATGTATTGACCACAAAGGGCTTGTGGGCAATTTATGTAAGTACTCTCTTAGCCATATCCCAATAAAAGAAAGGTTTAGTTATTTTGACATGCATTATCTGTGTCTGTCTACATGAAGTCATTGAAAGAAAGCAGCCTAGGACATGACCCATGGTTAACCCTAAGAATTAGTGGTTGTTGTTGTTGACAACTTTCCAAGTTAAATCTATCACTTATGACATGCATGACCCTCTAAGGAATTATTGAATTAATGGTGGTGAAAATAATTATATATAGTAGGTTGGAAATTTATGAAATTATAAGTTAATATCAGCGATAGAGATGAGTATTTAAAAATGGTAAATTTGTTATAGACTCCTTTAAAGTAATATTTTAACTTCGCTTTTGAGTAAGGAGCTAATTGTTTTTTAAGTAAAAGTTCGGGTTTAAATATTGTAGATGAAAAAAACAATGTTTGAAGAATTTTTGCCTTTTGTTTAAGAATTTGATCTGATTGGGTTTTAAATTTAATTAAGATCTAATTTGATTACCGATTATCGAAGGCATAACAACATGGAATCTATTTAATCTCTTGCCCCAAATTGATGTTTAGGTTGGTAGAGATTTAGGGGATTAGGCCTCTAGAAGGTTTAAGCTTGTGGTGATGAATAAATGGTAGCTAATTATATATTGCTTAATTCTATGGTAAGTTTGAGAACGAAACATAGAAGCAAATGAAGCACACTGTGAGTCAAATGCATGAACCACTCAGCCAAATTAACTTCATAGTGAAGAATTTGTGAATCGGAGGTGTGAGACAAAAGCATAGTCTCCAAATGCTGGACAGATTCTGTGTTGCTGTCAATGTGATTGCCTGCTTTGGATCCTTTGTTGGGCCCCATTTGTGAATGGGTTAATTCAACCAAACATCTTAAACTATCGTTTAGTTTTTAAATTAGTCTCTAAACTTTAAAATATTTTAATAGAATCCTCGAGGTATCAAGATTGTATCAATCAAGTCCTAGCAGTCAATTTAGGCATTAATTCTAGTTTGAATTGAGTTGAAGCATATTTTTTTAAAAAATGGGTCAAATTTTAAACAGAGTGTACATGAGCGCATCTAGGGGTAGGTATTGGCCTTGCCCCAAAGCTAAGAGGTATAATATCAATTTCAGCTCCTTTCTAAACAAGTTTTTTTTTTAACTTTTAGCCCCTCAAACTTCTAAAATTTTATTCCGCCGTCCTCTCTCAATAACAAAATTGTTAGCTGCACCCCTGATTGTGTACCTAATATAAAGAAGTGTTGATCCTTTTTTTTGGAGAGTAAAGTAGGCACCAAAAGCCTAGAAATTACAATGTTTCAAATTCTAATGCTCATGACATCATTCATATGCAAATTCCATGCACCAAGGATTGGCTCCTTGAGCAGCTCTAATTCATTTCAATAAAACCCAAGCTGGCCATACGGCAAATACACGTATACGTGTTTTACATATGTTCTAAATTAAATTTGAGTTGGCATTTAATATTTAAGCTAGTGATTAGATTAATGGAAATATCTGATTAACACGATACCGATAATTTAAAGACTCGAGAACGTTATAAAATTTAAAACCACGATACTAATACTTGAATTCAAAGGATCACAACTCCGTACTCATATCATATGAATTACTGATGGACTGAGAGGGTGATAGACATATTGATTGATAGGTTCCACCTAAATGAGGTCTGATTGCACCTAAAGAAATCCTATATAGCTTTTGTTATTTAGTAGCAGCTGGTACGAAACAGTACAAAAACAAAAGGGACGTAATTGTAAATACTTGTTTCCCCTCGTTACCTAAACAAAATCTTTTACTCTTCTCACTGTTGATTACATCTCAGATTAGCCTGCATATTTAAGACCAAAAAGGGTTTTAAGAACACGGTTTATTAGCATTTTAAGGCGAATTTAGGGACACGGGCAAGAGTTTTTTTGATCCCTCAAAATAGAAGAATTGTAATTCAATCTTCTTTTAAATGATTAAATTAAAAATTAATAAATGATAAAATTACACTTTAATCCTTAATAAAAAAGATGTTCTAGCTCGTGGAGAAGCTAGAATTATCTCTAGACAACTACTTAGTTTTATTTACTTTCTTAATATATATATATATAGAGAGAGAGAGAGAGGATGGTGAACAAAGTCAATGGGAGTTGGTTGAGTTTTACCTTTCAGTATGGAACTTGCTAGGCTCTTTCTCCCCCATATTAAACGACAAAGTACATGTGTGCTATGCATGGTAGTTGGTATTGGTACCGATGTCGTTTCGATTCTAAATTCTTTCTAAGCAAATTAAATTTAGTTCCTATTAAAATTTTAGCACCTCTTAAGTGTGTTTTAGCTCATTTAAACCAGTATTGACTTTTCTCGGACTGTATTGATTAATACAAGATTTTGATATTTTAAGCCACCTTTTAATTTTTTGTATCTTAATCATTCTCTTTTTCCTTAAACCTATTTTTATCTATAATTACATTTAAAATTAAAATATAGTTTTTAAATTTATATTTACATAAAAATATATTTATCTGGATGTATATTTAATATACAATTTATTAAGAAACTAAACGTGAGAAAAATATTTATAAATATCGATTTAATCTACATGGAAGGGATTAAGGTTACTGACTAAGTGGCTATAATATAATAAATCAATAATGTTAATGAAAATATAATAATTTTTAAAATTCGATGATCAATTTACGTTTTTTAATTATTAGTAACCGTATCAATTAAATTAAAACTAAAATTGAAGCGATAATCTATTGGGGATTTATTCATATAATGTATATCACCTTTACGTAATAAAGGGAATGCTATAATGATAAGATAATCAACTTGTTGCTTATATTGACTTGGCTGTAATTTTCAATTCAAAACAGGGATGTGACAAGCAATTATTCCTTATAACGATGAGGAGCAATATTAACATTTAAGTTAAAATGCTTAAAACATATCTCCAATTATTCTTTTAACTAAGTTCTTGTATTTTCTATCTTTGATTTGTAACTAAATAAATTTGGGTAAATTATATTGCTAAACTATTAGTAAGTTTTTGTTTTGGTTACTGAACTTCAGAAAATTATGAAATGATTGTCGGATTATTCAAAAATTTTCATTTAAGTCGTTGTGTTGTTAAAATTGATATATATTGTATAACCTTCTCTTTCACAACGCCAGCATCAATCGAAAACTCTCTTTCCACTTCTCTTCTACAGTTCATTTTTTTCACGAAACAACTTTGAACGTCATGAATTTACGAACTAAAATACAAACAACTTTTTTTTATCTCTAACACTGATGATCAAATCGACTTGGGTCTAAGGTATTTTCTTTTACTCGTTGATAGGTATTGATCCACCGTACCAATTGCCAAATCGCATTTTAGAGCTTGCTAGCCGGGCAATTAAAAGAAAAGCTTAATAGCCCAGTGACATAAATAAAAACTTTCGAATCATTCACATTTTGTAATGTTTTGAAATTGAGTGACCAAACCATAAACTTAATAGTAGTTTAGTGACCTTAAGTATAGTTTACCCATAAACTTTTACTCTAAGTTTCTGATTGAATTTGATGTCACCCACACTTCCTTTACAATTTTCTCCACCAACCCATTGTGCATAATTTTTATCATGTATATTTTATCAATAACTTTCTAATTTTTTATTACTTTATTATTAATTTCTTATTGTTTTTCAAAAATATATTAGTTAAAATTTTATTTTTAATATTATTCTTACTTTTTTTTGCCGACTAATATAAAGGGCAAACTTAACCCAAGTCACTAAACTGTTAGTAGATTTATGTTCTAGTCATTCAACTTTAAAAGGTTACAAAATGGTCACTAAGTTATTCTAAAATTCTCATTTAAGTCACTAAATTATTCGAAAGTTTTTATTTAAGTTATTAGATTGTTAAGTTTTTTTTTTTTAAGTTTGGCTAGTAAGCTCCAAGCGACGATTGGACTATCGGTACAATGAATCAGTATTCATTGATAAATAGAAGAACATACCTTAGATCCAAGTTGATCTGACGGTCAGTGTCAGAGATTGGAGAAGAAAGCTATTTAGAATTTGGTTCGCAGATTTGTGGCATTCAAAGTTGTTGCACGAAAAAATTGAACTATAGAAGAGAACAAGAATGAGAGCTTTCAAATGCAGGTTATATAAACAGAGAATGTCACACACAACGATTTTAACAGTCCAGTGAGTTAAATGAAAAATTTTAAATACTTCAGTGATTATTTTATAACTTTTAAAGTTAAATAACCAAAACATAAACTTACTAATAATTTAATGACCTTAAATGTAATTTGAGTTTAAAACTTAACATCCATATATGTCCCACCCTCAAATCATTAAATGTACAAAGAAAATAAATAAGTAAACAAAAGCTATGTTAATTAAAGTTTAAATGCTCATTTCATCGTCTCAAGTGTGGCTTGAGTTCGAATTGCGCTAGTCACGTTTGTTGTTTGGGTTTTTCCCTATTATTGTAATTTTTAAAAAAAAATGTTGATCCATGCAAATACTGCAATAATGTAAATGATTGCTCCTCTTAAACCAACACAAATTATCAATACTTAGGCTAGTATATTTGCATAATATTAATTACTAATTAATGCATTAAAATTCACAATTAATGCATGTTGTGTCTCTGTCACACCCCCAAAAATATAGGGACTTCCCCCCTTCAAATAGTAGCAGTATTTTTGTATTTAATTTATAAAGTTTTCTTAGGGTTTGGAGGAGAGAAAACATGAATTTTACATCTCAACTAATGTATGATAAAAGCAAATTAAATTGCATGAAAACCCTTTTGTACTAGATTGAAATTAAACTTAACTTACATTTTAAGTTTTTGGACCTTTTTTTTTCCTTAAATTTAACTATACATAAATTGGAACGTGGACAACATCTAATTTCCCTTTCACTTAACTCCTTTAGAACAAAAAAAAAAAAATCCACTTAACTCCCTATTTATTTATTCTATATATGGGAGTTATAGATGCTAAAAAAACCTTGTTTTTGTGTGTTTGTGTATCAAAGAGGTTGATTTTTCTATTTATCTGATACGGTCCCTTCGACGTGACGTTCTAGGTAGGCCCCTATGCATACCAACACGCACTCTATTCTAAGATTAACACGTATTTCTAGAAATGAGTTCGTTTGCATGATGATGCGAACAACCCATGTGCGAACCCTCCACACGTAGACCCACGTAAGTGAACTATACAGACTGTCACTGTTTGAGTAAAGAGGATCGAGTCGGTCTTAGTCGGGTAGTTGGATAACGGTCTGTAAAAGTGAACACCATAACAATTCTAAATGAAATATAAAAAAAGTGAATAAATAAATATTTTAATTGAGTCTTTGAAGTATTAATATTATATCAATTAGATCCTTTTGTGAATTTAATCATCAGTTTGGGTGTTAAATGTTGGCTTAGATATGTTGTTGAGCATATTTAAAAATATGTAGACCAAACTTTAAATATATATATTGTATGTATTACATGGACAACTTGAATCTAACGTGTGAAATAAAATAGAACATCTTTAACATGTCGGATCCGAGTTATACGTGTTTAAAATTCTATCCATGTGTTTTAGATATACAAAATGTTAAATCTAATGACTGATACAATACTTATACTTTAAAGAATCAATTAAAACGTCTTGAAGCTTAAGACCAGATTAAAATTTAACCATGATCTAAGAATGCATGCTACAATTAACCCTATTTTTATATTATTCAATTACTATGTCTTATACTTACAACAACAGATCATTTAAATGAATGTGTATATATATTTTTATATTCACGTAAATGTCACGTCGAGAAAATTATTTTAGGGAATCATAAATAAATAATAAAATTTTGAGAGATTAAATTACAATTTTATCATTATACGAGACTTGCGATTTCATAAACATAGATAATTTCTCATTTCGAAAGGCCAAGACCACATCCAACTCCTAAATCCGTGTATAATATATGTTCAAATCCGATACTATCAAGTTCCAATATATATATATATATATATATATATGCAACAACTACATGTTAGAAGGTTGATTGAATGCTCATAATACAACAACCCATTAATTCAAGAAAAAAGATTACAAATTTGAAAAAGAAAGAATGATGCTTTAGTGAAAGCAAAGTTGGTGTAATATATGAATTGTGGGTGCAGCAAGCAAATTGTGTTGTAGCCATTAAAAAGTACACGAATCATACATGCCTATACTTTCAATATGTACTACAAAATGTTTGCATGATCCCTGCCTTCTAGAAATGGCTTACAAAAGTTGACAGCTCTTTGCCAACTTCCAATCCAATAATTTTTATTTTAAAGAAGGAAAAACCATATTATTACATCATCTTCATCCAAACTTTTTAAATCTATATAGTTAGTAGAATGATGGCTGCCATCGTTTTTAATGAGGATGAAATTAACAATTTCTTAATAAATAAAAATGGATAAATTAGCATTTAGTCCCTGAATTTGATAACTTTTTTCATTTTGGTCATTGAACTTTTTTGGGTCTACATTAGTTTCGGGATTTGTCAAATTTTTTTTTATCAATTTGGTCCTTGAATTTGGGTTCTGTTAATAAATGATGACTTGGCACTCTAAGATTATGCTACGTCATCAACTAAAATATTGTTTTTAAAAAATTATAATTTTTATGTGCTTTTTAAATTTTCAAGTGATGATACGGCACAATCTCAGTGTGCCAAGTCATCACGCCATCAAGAAAATGTTGTCAAATATCAGGATTAATATGGACAAAAAATTAGGGACAAAATTGAAAAAAATTAGCAATTTCATAGATTAATTGTTGTTTTATCCCTTAAAAATAGGATAATTGAAAAATTGAAATGAAAAAAATTAGACCATTTGAAAATAAATATATTTTTAAAAAAGTTACCAATATAATTTTGAAATGCATATTATTCATTATATATTTTTATTTTTATTTTTATTTGTTACACCAAATTTAGACAAAGACATCAATATGGTATATATAGATGTATAAATCTAAGCTGATGCTAATTTTTTTATTTACAAATTTCTGACAAAACTTGTTAATATTTTTTCCCAATACTTCATGCCCTTCATGACAAAATCCAATGCTATTTACAAATATTATATAGATTTGAATGTAATATTGTTGTGAGGTTGAGGGGAAGTCAACTTCTTTTAGGATATCATAATTGAATTATAAAATTTATGAAATATTAAAATGTAATTTTATTATTTTTAAAGGGTTTAAATTAATTTTTTCACACAGGATTAAGTACAATTTTATCATAGATTAATTTATAATTTTATTATTTTTAAAGGGACTAAATTAAAATTTCTTTAAGGGTTAAGGCTCTTGCCAGTTCCTCGTTATCGGTTAACAAATAAAACTATTGGTGATACTTAAAGTTTGGTACTTATAAAGGTGTTAATGAATACTCAACCAACTAATCTAAGCCATGTTAGAAACTTCAGAAAGGATTAAATTGAATTTTTTTATATTAGAAGAGTTAAAATGTAAATTTATCATAAATTATTTTGTATTTTATATTCTTTTAGATGATGTGTTTTTGGTGAGCCTAACTCAATACGAAAAATATAAGAAATTTGGTGAAAAAGTCAAACATATGTACAATGGAGTGTCAAAATGAAACAAGTAAAATTACCTTTTGTCTTTTAACAGAGATGTTGAGCAGAATTCTATCAACTTTATTCTTTCTAAATTATGAATTAGACGAAGAACAAAAAGGAAAAAAAGTTGACAATGGAATTACCTTGGAGTAAACCAAAACCTACTTATAGCCAATGCCGTGTATTCTTTTATGTTTTTCAAGCTTGTGGGGAATTTAAATTTCTAATTTTGTTACCGATTGAGTCTTAGTTCGATCGGTATACCAATACAGGAGGACGCGGGTTTGAGACATTGTAATCTCTACTAACTTTAAACCCTGATTGAACTAGTATTGATATTGATATTATCGTTAGTTTCCGATCGTATATTTTATTATTTATTATTAAATGGATGATAAAATAAGGAGAAATTAAAGACTAAAAAGCAGTTGTTTTTTTTCTTTCTAGATTGATGTAGTTGAGAAAGTGGGAAACACGAACATGACAACTATTGTATCGATTATGATTATTTTATATTTATTAAAATCTTATTTGTTTCCTTTATATCAACAGCTGTAATTATATAGTTTATATGGTTTGGTTTTTCATCATGCAGACCCAAAAAGCAGTATGCTCTCACTTTAGGTTTACAGAAATTCTTTTAGTTTTTTTCCTTAAGATCTGATAATTGGTATTTATATATTTTTTAAAATGATATAGATTTAACATATTATTCTTTTTAATAATCTTATTATATTTTTTTGACATAATACCTAGAACTACCTATAGCCCCTTTCCTTAACCCATAGATAGGAGGATAATGTGCTTTAGAGTACTCAAACTCACGTCCTTCTGTATTGACGACAATATTCATATCAATCGAGCTAAGATTCAACCAGATATTAAAATATATATAAGGAGTTATTTGATTAATTAGTATGGGATAATGTTAATGATTGCAATATTACTATGATTATGGATTAAGATAAGTTGAACCATCTAATAATTTATAATGTTATTATAATATGTTAATAATTAACATTGACTTATGCATTAATAATAATAATAATAATAATAATAATACCAGTTTGCATGATTTCTCTACAAAGAGCATCTAAATTAGAACAACTAAAAGATATTCACATGATTTTTCACTTTTCTAAAATTCTCTACCATTATTATATTTATATTAATAGTAGCTGATGTTTTAAAAGAAATTAATGTCATCCTCTAATTCACTTGCCAAAGGTTACGTCGAGAGGCCAGAATGAGTTTTTTTTTTACGGTAAATTTGTATTTTAATCCTCTGAAATATGAAAAAAACTCTATTTAGTCCCTTAGAAATTATGAATTATAAAGTAGTATATGATAAAATTACATTTTAACCTTTTAAAAATTTATAACTCAATCCTGAACATCTAAAAGATTTTCTGACTTCACCCACGTCATTGACATTATTCAAAATTATATATTACTTTGTTTATCAATTTACTCCCCATGAAAAAAATCATTTCACCAATAACCAAATGGTGATCTAAACCATAACATTCAAAAATGTTTTTGTTTTTAAACTCATAAAACTTTTTTCTTCCTTAATAAATAAAATAAAGACAACTAACATTTATTGGATTGAATGGTATGATTTCGATTTTTCTAGGTAAGATCTCGGATTCAGATCTTATAAATGAAAAAAAATTACATTAGGAGTAAGATTTTCAAAACCGAACTGGTGGTTAAATTTGTTTAATTAAATAAAGTATTAAAATTCATAGAACTTTAAAAAATCAGTTTCAAGCAATTTACAAATCAATCAATTTAATCCTTCTATTTAAAATAGTATTTTAATCCAACTGACTAATCTAATCCGATTTAAACAATAATAATTTAAAAAACTCTACGAATTGTTATATGTCCGACTCCATTTAAATTTAATCCAATATAATTAAGCGATACCAAAATCGCAAACCCATAAAGTAAAATAATAGTAACCAGAAAAACATTTAAAAAACCCAGACCGCCGCTTCCTAAAAACAGGGTAGAATTGGATCATAAAATAATCGCCAAATATATTCCAAACTCTCACCTTCCACATTGACCTCTCATCACCTTAAAAGAAAAGAAAATTAAAATTAAATATAAAAAATAGAACTCATTTTTATTTGTTTACGTTTCGCTTTGTTATTATATACCCAAGTCTCTTTTCTTCTCCTTCCTCACTACCCGACTAGTAAATATAATTAAATTTTTTTTAATTATTTGTCATATTAATGAGGGAATAACTTTTTGTTCAAAAAATTTGTTTGGCAAAACCTCAACTACTCTGCAATAAGCACACGATTAATCTCCCCAGAAGCGTTGAAATCGTGTTAACTGATCGGTTGAGAAGTGTTTCTCTTGTTGTTGTTGTTGTTGTTTTGTATTAATAATCCCACCCCATTGTTTTTTTTTCTCCATAAAAGGAAATCAGAAGAAAAAAAATAAAGCAATTTTAATTTAATTCAGAAGAAAGAGAACGTACCTTTGATTAATGAAGTCGCCGGCGTCGTTTCATTCGTTCGGAGGGAGTAGTTCCAAGCTTTCTAATTATAGCCGTTCATTTGAATTGCCGGAAGACTTTGATGATCTTGCAGGAGATGAATATGGAGTTGGTGGAGCAATGTTGCCTATTTTTCTCAGCGGTTTACAGAGGAATAACCAGCAAGACTTAGTTGAAGTTACGCTTGAGCTCGAGAATGATTCCATTGTGTTTTGCAGCGTAACGCCGAGTACGACTCCACAACAGGTTGGTGCAGAAGAAAAGGAAGGTGGTTCCGTTAACGGTTCGTCGGGGATTTTAGCGAGAAGCTTATCGGCGACGTCGAGGATCCGGAGGAAGTTCGCGTGGTTGAAATCGGGATCGTCATCGAGAGCTTCATCTTCGGCGGCGGAGGTTGATCAGATTCAAGACCGTCGGATTACGGCTCGCGATGAGAGGAGAATCAAAGCCAAGCTTCAACGAACGAAATCCAGCGCCGAACGAGCTTTGAAAGGGCTGAGGTTCATCAGTAAAAACACCGGCGAAAATGACGCGGTGGAGATGTGGAAACGAGTTGAGTCGAGGTTCGAGTCGTTAGCCAAAGACGGTTTGCTTGCTAGAGAAGATTTCGGAGAATGTATAGGTCCGTACTATCAAGTCCCCGATACTCTGTTTGGCAACTAAGAAAATCTTCATTTTCTTCTGTCATCCAATACTCTGTTTGGCAACGAAGAAAATAATTCTTTTTCTTTTTTCATAGGTATGGTGGATTCAAAGGAATTCGCAGTAGGCATATTCGATGCATTAGCAAGACGAAGACGACAAAGAATCGAGAAAATAACAAAAGAGGAGCTTCATGATTTCTGGTTACAGATTTCAGATCAGAGTTTCGACGCGCGTCTTCAGATTTTCTTCGACATGTTAGTTTTTTTTTCTCTCTTTATTTTATCTTTTTTTTAAACGATCTTTTGCCGCTAAAAACAACGCTGACGATCGAAAGTTTTGATCGGCAAAAAACGATTTTGATCTTTGAATTGATTGGTTGAGAGCAGTAATTTTAAGTTGTTCCGTGAAGCACCTGATTTCTTGCCCACTGAATAAAAAAGCTGACGGCTTATGGCCCAGTTGGACGAGGTTGCTTTATGGTCTATGTTTTGTGGGAACTCGACAAGAGTTAAAATGCTGCGTTTATTTTAATTTATTTATTTTTACTTTGCTCTTTCATAATTATATTTTGATGAAAATAAATTTGCAGGGCTGATAGCAATGAAGATGGAAGAGTCACAAGGGAAGAAGTACAAGAGGTAATAAAATGATTATTAATTATAGATGATTGTCTGCTCATTTAATTATAGATGATTATTAATTAGGAATTGTGTAAAAATGCCCAAAATGCAATTACTTTCAAGTTTGGCTTAAATATTGCAATGTCATTTATCTTTTTTGTTGTTGCTGATTTTTTTAAATTATATATATATATATATTTAAAATGCAGCTTATAATGCTTAGTGCTTCAGCCAACAAGCTTTCCAAGCTAAAAGAACAAGCTGAAGAGTATGCATCACTAATCATGGAAGAATTGGATCCTGAGAATTTTGGGTACATTGAGGTAAATTGCTTTGCTTGTTTTAAAAAAAAAAGTCAAATTATGATTTTGGTCCTTCTAATATGCTCAAATTTAGAATTTAATCCCTATATTTTAATTTGACATTATTTTATATAATATTATTAGTTAGTCCAAACAGTTAAGCATCATTAACTATTCCGGTTAAAATAGTGATATAGATTTTTTTTTATGAGTTGAAAGAGATGTTTTTGTGAAAAAGTTCATACCAGCATTGTAGCTGGAATAGTTGCAGTCTAAACTACCTGGATTAACTAATTATATTATATAATTAGAGAGATTAAATTATGATAAATCAAAATATAAGAATTAAATCTTAAATTTAAGAATAGTAAAGGGACCAAAATCAAATTTTAACCCAAAAATTATTTGGGGGAATTAAATAGGATGTTGTATGTCAATTTGGGTTGATTTCAGTTATGGCAATTGGAAACGTTACTCCTGCAAAGGGATACATACATGAACTACAGTAGACCACTTAGCACAGCAAGTGTTGGTTGGAGTCAAAACTTAAGTTCCGTTAGACCCAAAAGCATGTTCCGAAGAATGTGCTTTAAACTCCGGTGCTTGCTACTAGAAAACTGGCGAAGGGGATGGGTTTTGTTGCTTTGGATTATGGCAATGGCTACCCTTTTTGTTTGGAAATTCATTCAATACAAAAACATGGCAGCATTTCAAGTTATGGGGTATTGCTTATGTACTGCCAAAGGGTCTGCCGAGACACTCAAGCTCAACATGGCTTTGATTCTTTTACCGGTTTGTCGCAACACATTGACTTGGCTTCGTTCCACAAAAGCAAGATCCTTTGTACCTTTTGATGACAGCATTAATTTTCACAAGGTAAGAACAAAAAACAAAGGGCTTTTATTTAAATGGAGTTTGCAAAAATGTAAACCTCAATGATTTTACTCCCTTAATTTACAGACAATTGCATGTGCAATAGCTATTGGAGTGTTGGTTCATGGTGGAAGTCATTTGGCATGTGATTTCATCCGTTTAACTAATGCTCCACCTGAGAAATTTGCTCTCATAGCATCTGATTTTAGTCACGGCAAACGACCGACATATCTGGAACTTTTGATCGGTATTCTAGGCATTACGGGGATAGCTATGGTGGTTTTCATGGCCATTGCGTTTATATTAGCAACAAGTCACTTCCGAAGAAACATCTTGAGATTCCCTGCACCCTTCAATAGATTGACAGGCTTCAATGCTTTCTGGTATTCTCATCATCTTCTTGGCCTTGTCTACATTTTGCTGGTTATCCATGGAACATTCTTGTATTTGTCTCACCAGTGGTACCAGAGATCGGTAAGAACTTCAAAATTTCAGACAATGACAAAGAGTAACATACCAACTTGCTACGTACTAATTATGTTTGTGTTTGCAGACATGGATGTACATAGCTGTTCCATTGCTGCTGTACATGGGAGAACGTACTGTAAGAGCATGTAGAGCAGAACATTATTCAGTAAAAATATTCAAGGTAATTTTATCAAATTCTTCTCTTTACTCTTCTATTGTTTAGCTAAACTCTTAATCATTTGAGCTCAATGCACAGGTCTCTGTACTACCAGGAGATGTCTTCAGCATGGTTATGTCGAAACCGCAAGGATTCAAGTACAAAAGTGGGCAGTACATATTTCTTCAGTGCCCATCAATCTCCCCATTTGAATGGTAAGTATGATTTTGGGGTTTAGGGTTTACGATTTAGGGTGTCTTGTGTTTTGGAACATCATTTGTTCTTTTTTTTTAAAAATTTTTGCAGGCACCCATTTTCTATAACTTCAGCACCAGGAGATGAGTATCTTAGTGTTCATATCAGAACAGTTGGAGACTGGACTAAGGAACTTAAACGAGTTTTCACCGAAGTTAACGACTCACCGTTCGTTATAGGCCGAGCGAGATTCGGTGGCCCTGGATACATTGATAATAACTGGTAAGAATATATACTTCTTATATTCAAATTACACTACGGAACCGGCAAGTATTTAACGCAATATGCTTCATCGGTGCAGCCAACCTAAGTTACTCGTCGACGGTCCATATGGGGCTCCAGCACAAGACTACAGGAACTATGATGTTCTACTCCTTGTGGGACTAGGAATTGGAGCTACCCCTTTCATAAGCATCCTTAGAGATCTATTAAACAATTCAAGACCAGAAGATCAAATGGTATATACATTCAAGCCACTTGCTACAAGACGATTTTCAGCATAAATTTTATAATCATTTACTTTTCATTTCATAATGGGAATTTGATGGTATAGGATTTAGCCACAGAAATGAGTAGATCAGATGATAGTTGGAACAGTCTTGCATCTTCGAATTACACCGCGAATTCAAGTTTGACTATCGGCGGAAAAAAGAAGTCACCGCCGAGGACTCGAAATGCTTACTTCTATTGGGTCACAAGGGAATCAGGTTCCTTTGAATGGTTTAAAGGAGTAATGGATGAAGTTGCAGAAATGGATCACAAAGTAAATAATCTGCCATTATTTGAATAAGCTTCCAATAGTAAATAAATGACCTAATCCTTGTTATTTTTAATCTTTGAAAAACAGGGTCAAATTGAGCTGCACAACTACCTTACAAGTGTTTATGAAGAAGGAGATGCAAGATCAACCTTGATAACAATGGTCCAAGCTTTAAATCATGCTAAACATGGTGTTGACATCTTATCAGGAACCAGAGTAAGATTTTTCTGTTCTCATTACCTAGATAACTTAAAAAAATGATAAACATCATAAACATACTCCCAAAAAAGTCATTTTCCATTACCATTTATTTAATGTTATCAGTTGTTAGATCATGTGAAATCTTCATATAATATGGATTTTAGTAATTAAGAGAGTAGATGACTGAAAATGTGCAGAGCATGTCATTCTCTTCATTGTCAACATCTATATAAA
This sequence comes from Gossypium raimondii, assembly GCF_025698545.1. NCBI lineage: Eukaryota > Viridiplantae > Streptophyta > Magnoliopsida > Malvales > Malvaceae > Gossypium > Gossypium raimondii. Next base: position 51,915,462 of record NC_068571.1, read on the forward strand.
AAATTTTCGTAGCATATCCTTTTCTCACCTACCAAACAGCCATTTAAAAATCCCATTAGTATTGTTTTTTTCTAACCCTTTTGGATATTTAATGATTTGCTTCACAGGTAAGGACTCATTTTGCAAGGCCCAACTGGAAAGAAGTCTTCAGAAAAATAGCTTCAAAACATCCTCATGCCACAGTAGGTAAATACATTTCTAACCAAATAAAAAAAAAGTATTAAATTATTAATCAAAGAGGCATATATATATTTTAAAAAGGATCTGAAAGTGAGAAATGAGATTTAGATTCTGCCAACGAGACTGCTCATAATTGGCTCCCATTCATTTCAACCTACTACGTGAACATTAAAAAATAAAGCCATCAAAAGGCTGTACGCAACCAATTTATGAAGAATATATATACATATATGCTTACGACTTTTCAGCTTAACTCACAGCTGTCATGTTTAATCGAATTAATAGCTTAGAATCAAAAGAAAGAAAGAAAAGAAGATTGAAGACTTTTGATTTCAATCAAGAACATGCTTATATGACTAGCTTTTGATATGGATTAATTTGGGTTGGAGTAATTTTAAGTTTATGTCATTCAAGCTTGAGATAGGGGTAAAGTTAAAAAAAAAAATTTAATGAGTTCAACCTAATCTATATGTTTGTAAGAGAGTTAAAAAGCAACTTCACTTTTGTATTGGCTCATATTGATTTTAAAAAGGATTAAATCGAAATTTTAACACTTTAGGGACCTAATAATAATTATACAATATATTAATTTAAAATTTTATGAATTTTGGGTCTAAAGCAACAATTTCTCATTTTAGTGGCCAAGGCTCTCATCTACTCATTCCTTCCGTCCTGGGTGAGAGTTAGTCTTTTAGGTTAGATCATTTCGAATTCTAATCACTTCGAGTTCTAATCACTTCGAGTTAGGACGTAGACAAGGGCAAATAGTGGTCTTAGCACTTGGCCACAAAAATGATAAATTTTCCTTTTGACCCCTTCAAAATTTATGAAATTACAAGTTAGTATAATAATAAAATTACTCTTTAACCTACCGGAATTTATGATTCATCTTTAGCCCTTAAAATAATTTTCTAGCTTCACCCTGATTTCAAGTATAAGTAATTTCAATTTACTTATAGTCCTTTCGAGTTAGAGTTGAACATGTTAGAAAACTATTTACTATTTATGATTAAAATTTGATTTTGAATTGATCGGAATAGATTTTCGAGAAATGGGGTGATTAACAAAAATTGTAATGGTTAAAAACTACAGGTGTGTTCTACTGTGGAATGCCAGTGTTGGCAAAAGAATTGAAGAAACTCTCAGTGGAATTGAGTCACCTGACGTCAACGAGATTTGAATTCCACAAGGAATATTTTTGAGGCGTTATCTAATTCCATTAATGGAGTAAATAGATGCCAGTCAACCTATTATTCGTTTTTTTGTAACTATATATATTCAAAGAAATATAGCTGATATATATAAATAAATATATACACACATACATGGTATTCATAACTATACTCTATGTTAATAGGATAATTCGTTTTTTCTAAAATATTTGTGTCCTTAGATATAATATATATTTGAATATAAATATATTATATGTACTTAGAGACTCAAATTGAGTTCTGAGTAACTGTAAATATAAAATCTAATAGCATTGAGATATAAACATTTTCTATTAATTTTTTTTCATTTTTGTTGAGAAACAATGTTGATGATAAAAGTTCAGTTATCGTTGCAGTTTTCTGAGAAAATAATAGCATACTTTGACGATGATCATGATAATAATCCCACCATGTTGGAGATTTATCTTCTTTATTTATTTATTTATTTTGTTTTATAGTTCATATTTAAGGCTCGTAATTATCCCTTTTAATAATATTATTTTCAAAATTTTAATCTTTATTTTTTAAGAATTAGTATTGCTAAATGTGTTTTGATAGTTTGAGAAAATAAAATATATTTTTAAATCCTAAAGTAGAACTGAGGCCTAAAATCAAATTTTAAAATTCAGAAATGAATTTAATTTAAATTAAAATCTAGAAAATAAGTTATTTTACAATGAAATAACATTTGGGGTACAATATTGGTGGGTTTAGATTTTATAAGTAAAGTTGAGAGTGTGGCATACGTTAAGTGAGTAAAAGTCGATTAAAATCGATTTAATTGAAAATTTTGATTTATTCGATATTGGTTAGATCAATTATACTAGTTTAACTAGATAAAAGTAGGGTTAAATGATTAAGTTGGCTGATTATCAAGTCTATTATATTTTAAATATGATATATATTATTTTAGTTTATTTCAAATAAAAGGGAAATTCGATTAACCAATTTAATTAGTCAAATTTAAGTTGATTTGGTTAGGTCAATTAAATTAAAATCGAACGATTGGTTGTTATTATAAGTTAGTCAATTAAGTTGGTTATGTATGCAAGGGTAGATCTTTAGGTTTGGTGGGGAAAACAAAGGCTTAAGGAAGAAGATGATAATTTGTGGCGGATCAAAAAATGGTAAAAAAAAAAATTATTTGATGATGTGGCATATACAATGAACAATTGTTATATATTTAATGTTTAGGTGATTAAAATGATAAATTCCTCCGGCGGCGATGAAATTGTAAGGATTTTTCTTTTATTAAAATGATAAATTTCTCTACCAACGAAATTACAATAAATTTTTTATGACCAAAATGAAAACGCCGTAAATGTTGGATGAGCAACTGGATAGTTTATTCAGAAATTAAAAAAATAAAATTAAATAAATTAATATGCGACCCTCTTGGGAAATTTTAAAACTCAAATATCATGTAACAAATACTAATCCATTTGACGGAATGAATGTAAGTCATTGTATTTTCAACTTTCAACCATTATGCCAACGAGATCTCACCGTGTTGAGTTGAATTATTTAATTAAGTGCTTGTAATAATTGGTTCTGATTAGAATCGTTTATATAATTAATTGATTATATAATTTTCATAAAACAAATGAAATTGGACCGGATGGGCTAGTTTGTACGGTACACTAGTCTTGAGCAAGGGAGAGAACTTGTTAACTCACGAATTGATATGAATCAGTTGGATCTGAATTGGTTGAACCAAATTTTATGATTTTTATTTATATTTCTTAGAAACTTTTGAATAATGTATTTAATTGAAATCTAATTGAAAATCGATAACCTAACTAGTTCAACCACTGATTCAATTCTAAAAACCATGCTTGGAATCATATGGAACTCATTTTGCTTATCTTTTTTTTTTCAACTTATATGCACCTACTGAATCGAGCAATAAAGCGTTTGACGCTTATTAAGCAAGATTTCAAATTCGAACTTTGTCGATAGAGAAAATATATTTGAGAGAATTTTGTCATTCATTTAAGAATTCGATCGAAATCAATTTTAAATTTAATTGAGAATAATGCAATTAAAAATAAAATTAATTCTTCTTTTTTTTTTTTTTACCTATCCTTCATTTCTTTTTTCAGCAATAATAACATGAAAACTTAAAGACATGAAATGCTTCTAGAAACCCAAAAATATAAATATAAACTATTAAACAAAATAGTTAGTTACCCACGAAATTCAGCTAATCTCCCAATCCTACAATTAAGCACGCAAGGTAAGCGTAACGCAGTGAATTCTTTAACAGACCATTTATCTATTGCCACGTCTCTTACCGTCACCCCACAGCCACGTCCCCCCTCTCTCACCCTCACCCATGTCGTATGACATATATTAGTTAAAATTTGTTGTTAGTCCATATACTTTTAAAAAACATGGGATTTAATCCCTATACCATCGTATCAACAGTAGAATCATCGCTTCAAGCTCACTAGTTGGATTTTAAAAAAATCTCAATATCTCAGTTACTTAAATAAAAACTTTCGAATAGTTCAATGACTATTCTATAACTTTTTGAAGTTGAGTGATCAAATCGTAAACTTATGAATAATTTAGTGACAATTGAGTGTAGTTTATCTCTTTTATTTAAAATCCTATCCATTAATTAAATTCATAAGGATTTTCCGTCAAAATTTATGAATTTAGTATATTGACGAAAAATAAATATATCAGAAACTACAAAAGTGAGGTATAATTTTAAATTTAAAAAAGTAGAAGGATTTAATATGAAAATTTTAAAATCTCAATTTTTATACAAGTACTAACGGCATATTCTAACCACGTATATATACACACACACTATATATGTATAGACCCGACATTGATTTTCCATTACAATCCACAACCAAAAACAGGACCGAACCAAGAAAGATGGAACAGCTGTTGGATTCTGGGTTCGAAGCTTTAGCATTCAACTGTATAAGTTTCGGGATTTTCACCATTGTTAACAATGTATGGACGTGGGTCGCCGCTATCACCGCTGCCATTACTTTTTGGAGGATCAGAGCCGCCGGCGTCGCCTCCTCGTCACGTTCCTTTACCAAACCCAACCTGAAACCGTGGTCTACGTCCATAATCGATCGTGCCGGAGATGACCCAAAGCCGACCCTTTTTCCATCAGCTCTGGTTTCGGCTCCAGCCGTAGTTACGGGAACGATCAGTGGTTCGCCGTCAGTTTGCGATGATATTAGAGTGTCGACAACTAAAGGAGAGAAGTTCAAGTTGAGCGTTTACTGTGACGGAGAGAGTAACGACGTCGACGGCGAAATGACGGTGAGGGGACGGAGTTGCGGCGGGGAGTGGTGGGAGAGTTGGGAAAGAGTCTTCAGAGTGAGAAAAGGGGAAAGGGGTTGGTACCGTTATCAGGATTTAACGGCGATTAACGGCAACGTTGTTAGGTTATGGGATGATAAATTGATAATGAAGAATCTACGGCAATAAACAGATCAAGCTTTGCTGTATGGTAGTTTGGTATTTATTGGAATTAGTCCCTCTATCATTAAATTTATTAATTTAATCTTTATATTATTAAAAAATAAAAAAATATTATTAAATTGTAATAGAATTAACATTTACAAATAAAAAGCATAAAAATATTATTTTATTTACTGTTTAACTCCAAATAATTCTTTTGTAAAACCATAAAAGCTTTCAAATATTAATTATGTTAACAGTAAATAACATTTTTGAACAGTAAATATTAACTTCATTGAAATTTGGACAGATAAGGACTAAATTTGATCCATGTAAAGATAGAGAGGCTAATTTGATTCAATTCTTATAATAGAGGACTTGCCAAGTCAGTTCACTTATAAATATATACAAGAATAAGGGATAAATATCAAAATTATACATAAACAATTATATTTATGTAACTCTGATTATTGTTTAAATATATACATAAAATTTTAATTTTATCGTACTCATTTAAAAATATTAAATACAACCTTCACCTATTTTTTTTACCTTATTAATTGTATGTTTCTGTCTTTTGCATATATATTGTTGAAGGAAACATAATGTCCCCTTTTGACAATGACCTAGCAAAATGGAAATATGCCCTAAATCTTTTATGGTTAGATAATAAAACCAATGAGGGATCATAATTCCATGCTAATAATATATATTTTTAAAATCTATAGGTCAAATTTAGAGGTGATCATGGGTCGAATCAGGCCGTAACAAAAAATTCAGGCTTGTTTTGTAGGTTTGGATTTAGCCCGGTTCAAAATGGGTCTAAAATTTTACTCAGATCCAACCCAAATAAAAAAGCTAAAATTTGAGCTTGGTCCGACCCTCTTGTATTAATTTTTTGTATTGTTTTTTTTATATAAAAATAAATTTAAAAAATATAATACATTAAATACACCAAAAATATTAAAGTAAATGTTTCTCAACAAATTGAAAATAAAATTTTAAAATACTTTATACTTAAATAACACTAAGATATGTGCAACTTAACAAGAAAATGCCTCTAAAATAGTAGCAAAATTAACAATAAAACAAGAGTTATATAATATCCAAACAATAACAACAAAATAGTAGAAATATAATAGTGAAATAACAGCAAAACCTCAACAATTTTTTTTTTCAAATTCAGGCCGGGTCGAGCCAAAAAAGCTTACCTGAGGCATTTGCTAAATGGCCTTATTTTTTTTGTCCAAGCTCATTTTTCGAATCTATATTTTTATCTAAACCCTCTTACTTTTTAGGCAAACATTCGAGTTGGGCCATCAGGACAATCAATCAAATGACAATATTATTTTTAATGAGATTATATAAAATATTTTATTAAAACATATATAATATGAATATATTCAATATATACCAAAAAGTATGCATATAATTATTTCTTTATATTTTTAAAACTAATAAAATTATTATGATTGAAATTGCATCCTTACCAACAATCAAGCAAATTATTGGTAGTGTATAAATAGGAAAATATTACCCCAACTATAATAGGATGAAAATACAAAAATACATCTTTTTTAAAAAAATACAAAGGAATTCTGCAAAAAATAGTTGGGACATGAACATATTCATGACATGCATGTATGATCACTTCTATTAATGGACCTAAAATTTTATATTCTCTTTTCTATGTTTGTTTTTGGACTTATTGGATCTAAAATTTAAATTTATTTTTTATTTAATATAAAAAATTAAAATATATTTATGTTGATATTATATATTTTTATAATTAAATTTAAGTTTTTTTTTTATATAGGATGAAGGGATAGGGTTGCATGGTTTGAATCTGTGTCAAACGAGTATTTAACAAGAGTTTTAACTATTGTTCCATACAAGTTAGGACCAACATGCATTTAAATGCACCTTGTGTAAACTTAAACTATGGTGAATCGAATCTACTGAACTAGATAAATAATTTAACCATTGAATAGGTCTATTCACCGATATCATTTTCATTTTTATCACAATTAACTCTTTTTTTTTCCATGTGAAGGAATCAAATCTGGAATGGATTATGGTTAAGGTTTCGTACAATATTTGTTTGCTTTTTATTGCGAATCCCCCTTCCATATGAAGGAATGAAATTTGTCGATATAAATGGGAGACGGGGAGAAGAAGGTGGTGGTGTGATGAAGGTCATTTCATCGAAATAGGCTGAGATATGAAGAGAAAAGAAAAGTAAGGAAGAGGACAAGGTAGCAAAGGAGACAGCGTTGTAAAGTGCTTAGGGTTGCTAAAAGGCCAAGAGACCCCTTTCTCATTGTCTTGGAGGGTATTTATAGAGGGGAGGTCTAATATTCAGTGATGCTGCATCGTTGACAAATCTAAGTATTGGTGATCGTGCTATTGGGTAGGTGGCAAGGTCGTCGTACGTGGGTTGTTCTCATGCATGGTATTATTATGAAATTCCCTTGGCTGAGCGAGGTTGTTACGCCTAGTGGTCCATTGGTGGTCTCCTCTCGGAATGGAGTGTGTTCCCGCTAAAAGCGAGTGACCTGATAAATGCGGTGCCTAGGTGACTGGTCATCGGGTGTTGTAAGGTGGTAGGCCATCCGGGTAATCTTTAACTAAGGAGTTAAGTGTTGTGAAGCGAAGGACCTTTCTTAGACATTTTTATGGCGCCTTCTCGTGATGTCACGTGTCCAAACTGAATAGAAATATAATAGAACTATAAAATTCAATACTAGAACATAATAAAAATTTGATCGGAATGAAATTTAAATTATTTAATATCAATATGGAGTTGGGACAATATGTGTCAGCTGATACAACCCGTATCTGCCACCATGGGAATGAACTCTTTTTATGCCTTCAACAAAGTGGCATCTTCAATTGTGAATCTAGTGGCAAAGGTCCCATTTTGTGCTGTGATCCAAACTCCAATCCCCACACTCCAGTCTGGTGTATATACATAGATATTTACAAAAGCAAACTTCAATTCAAAGAAAACAGTAAGTCTAAGATTATGATGTGAATATCGAATCCGACTGATTAAATTAAAAATTAGAGTTAAATTAATTGAATCAAGAGCCAAGGTTCAACTACTTCAACCTTTAATTCAATTCTTACAATCATTGGTTAAATCGAGACACCAAAGTTAATGGTACGCACCCATGGACGCATTGATTACGAGGCTTCAAGCAACTCCAAAATAGAGTATAAATACTCTTTCTTCTTCCTTTATACTATCACACCTTTGCTAATTTAAGCATAGGAAAGATTCCAGGCGCTCGTTATCTCGACTAATTAAGCTCATACCACCAACCAAAAAAGCATCAACATGGTTCACTTATAATTGACCTTGCAACTCGGCATTAACAATGTCCCATCCAAAACAGCACGGTAATTTGTACACACCAGACATTGCCCAACTCTCATGTTTTGGCTGGAACATGATGCATTATACAAGTGCTTGGCCATATCAAGCACAAGCATTGTTGCCGTTGGATGGAATCAACTAATATGTATGTATATATTTATACATACTTGTGAATATATATTTTATGTTGTTTTTTTAATGAAAGCCTCGTTTCGTGTCCTTGATTAATATTTAGAAATAAATACATATTAAGTCTAAAAACAACTAAAGAATTATATTATTAAAGTATTAAATAATACTAACAAATAGTTAGAAGTAGGAGGAACGTCCTTCTTTCCCTAGCACTTGGATCACGTTTAAATCTTGAACTCAATATTATTATAAAAACTTTTCTAAACAGAACTATACTTAGATCGTTAAATTAACTACAACACTTGTAATTACTAAAAAATATTTCAAATAATAGTGTGTATATATATATATATATGGCACATGATCTTGTTTCAGCATGGAAAACGTCATATGCTTGGGTGTTGGTACCAAGTAGCCCGACGGCCCGCCCGAAATATGGGAGGGTTTGGGTAAAAATATAGGCCCGAAATATGGGCTTGGGCAAAAAAATGAGGCCCGATTAAAAAACGGGCCGGGCCTCGGGCACCACTTTTTTGGTCCGGGCCCGGCCCGAATATAATAATTTTTTTTTATTTTTTTAATTTTAAAATACTTTTTTTAAAATTTTTTTAATTTTAAAATATTTTTAAAATACATTTTTAAAATTTTTTTATTTTAAAATATTTTTAAAATAGTTTTTTTAATTTTTAAAATAAATTTTTGGTATTTATTTAAAAAAAGGGCCGGGCCGGGCCCGGGCTTATGAATTTTTTCCCGGGCCGGGCCTAGGCAAAATTCTAGGCCCATATTTCAGGTCGGGCTTAGGACCCGGGCCGAAATTTTTTTCTGGCCCCGGCCCGGCCCGACCCATGAGCAGCTCTAGTACCAAGGGCTTTATTAATTTTCTTTTCGATTATATTAAGAATATTTGAAATCTTTATTTTTACTTACGTATAAGTTTTAGGTTTAGTTCATATTTATTAATTTAATCATTTTAGTTTTATATTTATCGAATTTTAAAATTTTAATTACGACTTAAACAGTAATTATTAAATTCATTAATTAAATCTACAACTTACACGCCGTACATGAATTAAAAGCAAAATTTAACTTTTATTTTATTTTATGAAATCCTTTCACATTAATTAAATAGTCTCGTTATACCTTAATTAAATCTAAATTCAAGCTAAATCAAACTTCTAAGTAAAAGACAAAACTCTCCCTATACTATATTTTTCATTTACAAAAACTTAAAACTCCAAACATTACTTCAAAACATCAAACTTCTTACAAAGATTGTTGAAACAGAAATCATTAAAATCATCAAAACTTGGTGTGTTGTTTCTAGAATAAACAATGTCCAAAGTGTGTAACTATTTGTCCCTCGATGTTCATTGGGGAATATGATATAACAGAGAGATCCAAAGCCAATAAATAGAAATGTTGGGACGGTGAGATCTCTAATTAATTATTTGTTGTTATCATTGGTCTGCTGCCTGTCACTGCGGTGCATTAACTCTCCAATTCCCACCACTACCCTTCATTCTCCACATTATTACAATTATTATACACTCTAGGTAAAAAAAAATCAATTGAGTTTTAATTTGATTGGTATGGGTATTATTGTTAATACAAGAGGACGTGAATTCGAATATGAATAATTCTAAATATTGTGTCAAGAAAAAAAATTGATCAAAATTTATAATAAAATTATTCAAAAAATAAAAATAATAACATTAAGAACACATAATAATGTTATTAATATGTCAATCGTTATATATAATAACTAAAGGTGTCTATGTGTGGAGTTTGGACTGGATTTAAATCCAATCATGTATTTTATATCAACATTCTACATGCTTATTTAGACCTGATCATGCGTCGGGTCACTTGTCCAAATCCGAAGATTCGTCCGAAAAGTGAGAGGGTTTGGACAAAAATATAAATCCAAGAAATGGGTTTGGATAAAAAATAATGCCCATTTTCTAAATGGACCAGGCTTCGGGTAAGATTCTTTTGGCTCGGGCCCAAACCAACCCGAATCTACCTAAAAAAAGTTTGTTGCTATTTGCTACTATTTTGTTATTATTGTTTGGATATTGTATAACTCTTATTTTATTGTTAATTTTGCTACTATTTTAGAGGCATTTATTTGCCAAGTTGCAACTTTTTTAGTTCTATTTAAGCATAAATTTTTTTAATGTATTTTTAATTTGTTAAAAAATATTTATTTTAATGTTTTTAGTGTATTTGATGTATTATATTTTTTAAAAATTTGTTTTTATATAAAAAAGTAATACAAGCGGGTTGGGTCAAGCTTGGGTTTAGTATTTTTATCTGAGTCGAGTTTAGGTAAAATTTTAAATCATTTTTTGAGTAAAGCCAGACCCAAACTTAAAAAACGAGCCTAATATTTGACATTGACCCGACATATAATCAGGTCTATGCTCATCCAAACTTAATTAATTTAAAATAGAAACCTTCAAGTTATTTATAAATAATTAATCTAAACTCCTATATTATTTTTATTTATAAATTGATATAGTTTATTTAGTATTTAATAATTTTATATAATAAATTACAGTTGAGGATAATTTAGTCATTTAACGAACTATAATTATATGCCACTATGCCAACGTTCACTCTCCCATTATAATAGTCTTTCTTCTCCAACAAAAAACTCACCAAAAATGAAACTCTAAAACACTCATTTAACTGTTAACAGCACTCAACAATGGCCACCACCCTTTTCTTCCTCCTATTTTTCACCCCCTTCCTCTACTCCGCCGCCGCACCAAATCATAATGCACCGCAAGATCTGGTCCGTTCATCATGCATCAACGCCAGCTACCCCTCACTCTGCCTCCGCACACTATCATCCTACTCTGGCCCCACCGGCACCCCACGCGACTTAGCCCAAGCCGCCGTTAAGGTCGGCCTCGCCCGCGCCCGCAAAGCTTCGACCTACTTAAAAACCAGCGTCACGGGGAAAAGCGAAAGGGAACGAGCGGCTCTAAGCGACTGCGTGGAACAAATGGCTGAGTCGGTGGATGAGTTAAGCAAAACGTTGAGTGAGTTGAAGCATTTGAGAGGCGAAACGTTCGAGTTCCAGATGAGTAATGCACGGACGTGGGTGAGTGCGGCGCTGACGTATGAGGACACGTGTGTTGATGGGTTCGAAGGGGTTGATCGGAAGGTGAAAGGTGATGTGAAGAAGAAGATCACAAATGTGGCTATGGTTACAAGTAATGCTTTGTATATGATTCGTAGGCTTGACGAAAGTGGTGGTCTGAACCGTTGATCATGATGAATTGGACGGTTGTGATTTTATCTGGCTCATTGATGTTTATCGTGTTCTTTTTTTTTGTTTTATCTTATTTTCGGAGAAGTTGTATGTAACTGTAATATTATTTTCGTGGTAAATTCACTCAATACTATTTCTGACTAAAACGTAACATTTCAAACTTAAGTGACTAAAATATAACTTGAAACAAACAAAATTGACTATTTTAATAATTTACCCTTAATTTTATTAATCTATTAAACAACTTTTAATATAAATTCAATACTTATAAAATTCATTATTAATTATTCAACACTTAATTTTTAGTTTATCAAACAATACATTAGTTTTCATATAAATTCTTTTATAAATTTATTACATACATTTTTCACCCGTGTATCATAATCTAGTGGAATAATGTTGATGAATCATAGATCGAATCCGAATCCATGAATCATGTTTGTGAAACTTATATTATTCAAACTCTTTGTTTTTTAAAGTATTCGTGTTTGACATATGAATACGTAATTATGACATTTAAAGATGATTCAAATAAAAATATATATTTATGTTCTGAATTTTAAAATTTTTAAAATAAACATTTCTTTTAAATTTTCTCAAAATTACGGGGTAAAAATATAAAGTAAACTAAACCTCAGATAAATTAATAATCGTAAAAGGATATATATTATACATATGGAATTTAATTTGAGAAACATGAAGGGCCTAAAAGAAAAGCCCTAGACTGTATATTTTATGAAATTCTTTTAGAAAAATTAGAAATTATTTTATAGATATTTTTCTACCATATTATTTATGGTCTATTTTAATTACTTAATTATATTTTAATATATTTTTATCATAATTAACACATAATTTTAATAATTTTATCACTTTAAACCCTAAATCATTAAACTCTAAATTTCAAACACTAAACTAGAATTAGAACCTTGTGCCCAACCCCAAACCCTAGACAAGAAAAAAAAGTTATTTCTAAAATTATTCTTTTCCACACCCTTATATTTTAAAACCCTACTTTCTATCTTTTAAACCCTAATTTATTCTTTGTGGCAAACGGCGCCGGTACTGCGATATGGAAGCCTTGGACTTCTTCCCGGACTCGCCCACCGGTGATTTCTGCGACTCAGTACTCCGCCACTTCTCGAAATCCGACCAAGAAGACAGCCAACGCCTCTGCGCCACCGTTGGCGCAATGACTCAAGAACTGAAGGAACAAAATCTGCCTCTCTCACCGATCGCCTACTTCGGCGCCACGTGTTCTTCTCTCGACCGCCTAGGCTCCGAACCGGACTCCCCTCCTCATGTCGTCCAGTCTCTCGCCACCGTCCTCTCTCTTCTTCTCCCCCGTATCCCCGTCGCCATTTTGAAAAAGAAAGGAGATTTCGTTTCGAGAATGGTCGTGACGGTATTGAGATTGAATTCCGTTACGGAGGTCACGCTGACGTCAGGTTTGAAATGTTTAGCTCAGTTATTGATTGCTGGAGATAAAGTTAATTGGTCTGATTTATCGCAAAATTACGGGGTTCTAATCGGATACTTAACCGATTCCCGCTCTAAGGTAATATCTTTTATTTTTCCTTTCGTTGAATCCAAAAAAAAAATAGAGTTGAATTTCAACCAAATTATGATTATTTTTAATTATTTGCGAATTAATTTTTGAAATAGGTGAGAAGGCAATCGCATTTGTGTATCCGTGATGTTTTACAAAGCTTGAGAGGGACACCGGTGCTGGCACCTGCGAGTGAAGCTATATCAAACTTATTCGAGAGGTTTCTTCTGCTCGCCGGCGGTTCAAATGCGAATTCGAGTGAAGGGGTTAAAGGAGCTCAGGAAGTTCTCTATGTTTTGGATGCTCTTAAGGACTCTCTTCCACTTATGTCGATGAAATACATGACTACAATTCTTAAATATTATAAAACTTTATTGGAACTTCGGCAACCTCTTGTTACTAGGCGTGTAACTGATAGTTTGAATGTGGTTTGTACTTATCCGAACATAGAGGTTTCGGCTGAGGCATTGCTGGATTTGTTATCGTTTTTGGCTGTATCCGTCTCTGCAAGTGAAGCTTCTCCAGTTAGCCTGACGTTTAATGCTCGTTTGTTGAGTTCTGGAATGATGAAAGTGCAGTCTCTTAACAGGCAACTTTGTGTGATTAAACTCCCCATTGTGTTCAGTGCACTCAAAGGTCTGGTATTTTAGTTTTTAGTTAGCAATTACTTTTAGTGAGGAATTGAGAAGATCTTCCATTATGATTGTTGGGTTTTTATTGTGATAGATATTCTGGGGTCGGAACATGAAGAGGCTATTTTTTCTGCTACGGAGGCTTTCAAGACGCTGATAGATGGCTGCATTGATGAGGGTTTGATCAAACAGGGAGTGGATCAGATTATTCATGCACAATCTGATGATAGAAAGTCAGGGCCAACTATAATTGAGAAAGTTTGTGCAATCATTGAGAGCTTACTTGATTATCATTATAGTGTGGCGTGGGATATGGCATTTCAAGTTGTTTCAACCATGTTCGATAAACTAGGTATTGGCAGTGCCTCTTGTTGCTTCTTTTCTATTCCTATTTTATTGAGCGTGTGTTCTTTTAGATGAAGTAAAATTTCAACTTGTTTCTATTCTATAGGGTATTACTCTTCATATTTTATGAAGGGAACTATTAAGAACTTGGCTGACATGCAAAGCTTGCCAGATGAAGATTTTCCTTACAGAAAACAGGTATTCTTTGAGCCTGAGAATCTTTATTTGGACTTAGCTTTTGTCATATGATGTATAAAATGGTAGTCAATGTTGACCACTGTGCTTACTATAAATATTCAAAGACCAATAAGAGTTGGAAATTAAAATACATGTGGTATATATTTCTCCTACATCAGTTATCTTGTCATACTCAATTTTGCTTTGTTTCATGATTGATATGTGTTTCCATTTCGGTTTTTTCATTTCTGATCTGTTTCAATTTTGGTTTTTTTATAAGTTGCAATCTTGGAATTAACCTGTGGATATATTGACTGATTGTTCTTCTGCAGTTACATGAATGTGTTGGATCTGCTCTAGGTGCAATGGGGCCTGAGACATTTTTAGGAATTTTGCCGCTGAATTTTCAGGCTAATGACCTTTCAGAAGTAAATGTGTGGCTGTTCCCAATTCTGAAGCAGCATATTGTAGGTGCACGTTTGGGCTTCTTTTGTGAGACACTTTTGGGTCTGGTTGAAGAAATGAAGCAGAGATCTCGGAGGGTAAAATTCCTGTTGTTGGTATGTTCATCTTTTCTTTTTCTACACCGTTCTTAATTACTCCTTACCTTTGGCAGCTTGGACTAGAAGGAAAGGTTTTCTCATCAAGAAGTGCAGATGCTCTTGTATACTCAGTGTGGTCCTTGTTGCCGTCTTTTTGTAATTATCCTTTGGATACTGCCAAAAGCTTCAAGGATCTTCTAAAGCCAATATGCAGTGCCCTTGATGAAGAACATGATATTCGTGGAATAATATGCTCTAGTTTGCAGATTCTGATTCAACAAAATAAGAGAATTAAGGAAGGAAAAGATGATGCAGACAGTGCTGAAATATGTCCTGCCAAACAGCGAGCAATATCTCATTATACCCCAGAGATCGCTGGGGAAAATTTGAATGTGCTAACTGCATCTGCTCCACAGTTATTGAAACTTTTGTCAGGAATCTTCATGAAATCTACCGTAGATGAGGGTGGTTCTTTGCAGGTACTTGTACTATCTTATTAAGGAAGTGCACAATCCCGTTTTGCCAGTCATCTTTTGTCCTTAAGTATTTGCCTAGTTGGGAGGATAGGATGTAGGAAGGTAGGAAAGGTTTTCATCCAGTGGTTAAGCTATAAAGTAGGAAAGTGAATATAAACCTAACCATTAGGTAAAAATTTCTTATCGTTACTACCAAGTGAAGCCTTAGATACTTGCATGTTAGTGTTCCCAATTTCATACTGATTTTTTTCTCCATTTACAGTCCACGATTGGGGAGTTTGCTTCCATAGCACATAAGAACGTTGTCAGAACCTTATTTAAAAACACGATGGAAAGGCTTTTAGAAGTCACGCAACAGGCTGGGGTAGCTGAGGCATCAAATATGCAGGTCGATAATTCATCATCTAAAAGCTCATTATTTCTCAAAAGGTAACTTGCAGTGCTTAATATTTGTACATTTTGCAGGCACGGCAGTTCTATGGTCTTAATGATTGTATTCTTTCCTGTTGATATAACCTGCAGGGCACGGTTAATTGACCTGGCAGTGTCACTTTTGCCTGGTTTAGATGAGCCAGCATTAAATCTCTTATTCATTGCAATAAAACCTGCATTGCAGGTTGGTTTTATAATTCCATGCTATCTAGTGTTATTAATTATGACTCTTGTTTGGTTAAGTCTTATATTTTTGTTGAAGAGTTTGTTATTATGATAACAATTTTATTATTAATCTGCAGGATGTGGATGGCTTGATTCAGAAGAAAGCTTACAAAGTTCTTTCAATAATTCTCAGGGTATCTCCTCATGCTAATGCTTCTGAGTTATATTCTTCTTTTGTCTCTGCATTTAGATGTATATTTTATAATTCATATCCAATTTCCAGTATATCTCACTCTGTCAATTTACACTTGATAAATATGTTTTTTGTTTTCTGGTCAGAACCAAAAAGGATTTCTATCTGCCAAACTGGAGGAATTGCTTAAACTTATGATTGAAGTATTGCCATCATTGCACTTTTCTGCCAAACGTCACAGACTCGACTGTTTGTATGAGCTGATAACCCATGCCTCAAAGGTCACAACAAACTGATTTGAATCTTTCATCTAGGCGGCGTACTATGTTTGCATGATTAAATCAATCATTCTAACAATCTTTTTTTTGAAGATTAACTTATGTTTCTTTGTACAGGTGGATCCGAACCTGAGGAGACATGAGATTCTTAGTTCTTTCCTGACTGAGATAATCCTTGCTTTGAAAGAGGTATTTTGTCAATAGCTATTTGTTATGTATGTCTAATTTTAATATCTTATGGAAGTAAAAATTACAGTATCTCATGTTATTTTCTGTTTGGGGCACTCTCATATCGTTCTGGAATTTCTTCCTACATATTCTCTCTGATTTCTTTTGTATGATACTACTTTTATGCAGGCTAATAAGAAAACTAGAAATAGAGCTTATGAGGTCCTTGTCCAAATTGGCCATGAATATGGAGATCAAGATGACGGTGGGCAGAGAGAACATCTGTTTAATATGGTTGCTAGAGGTTTGGCTGGAGAAACTCCTCATATGATTAGTGCTGCTGTGAAAGGCTTGGCTCGGTTGGCTTATGAGTTCTCTGATCTTGTTTCTTCTGCTTACAAGTTGCTTCCTTCCACATATCTTCTCCTTCAAAGAAAGAACAGAGAAATTATTAAAGTTTGTTCTCTCTCACACACATGTATTTTTGCTAATGATTCTGTTCCTTATTTTGCACTTTTGTATTGCATTACCTATGTCTATGATTGCTTATGATGCAGGCTAATTTAGGTTTGTTGAAAGTGTTGGTGGCCAAATCACAAGCTGAAGGCTTGCAAGCACACCTGGCCAGCTTGGTGGAAGGCTTGTTGAAGTGGCAAGATGATACCAAAAATCATTTTAAAGCTAAGGTTTGTTTGTGTTCGTCTTCATATACCATTGGTTTTGGTCATTGTTACAGGAGATGTTTTTATACAATTTAACTGTTCATAATGACAATATTATTAGCCTTTTTGCATGTTCATATATTTTTTTGGCTTATGGATGTGTTTTCTTATTTCAGGTTAAGCTTCTTCTGGAAATGCTAGTTAGGAAATGTGGTATCGATGCTGTGAAGGCTGTGATGCCTGAAGAGCACATGAAGCTCCTTACTAACATACGAAAGGTCTGTTGATGAGTGTCATTTTGTTCAGATATATTTACATAAATGTGGATATGTGAAGATTTCATTTTGAAGGATGTCACTCATCATTCTTAAAACACAGATCAAAGAGAGGAAAGAGAAGAAACAGGCTGTTAGCTCTGTGGAAAGTAAATCTCATCTGTCAAAGGCAACAACTTCCAGGTTTCTCACCTTGCTTCACTGCATCCATACAATCATTCATATAGCCATAATATGTACAATCTCATCTGTTTTCCGAGTCTTATTCATCGGTACGCCTTTGATTTTCCATACTTGTTTGAATGTGCAGGCTTAGCAGATGGAATCATACGAAAATATTCTCTGATTTTGGTGATGACGATACAGATGATAGTGATGTGGAGATGGCTTCTGGCCAAAAGAGCAAAGCTTCCTCGAAGTTGAAATCAAAAGCATCTACACTTCGGTCAGTAAACCATATTACAGTTTTTTTGGGTACAAATGTGAGTTGAACCTAGGCTATCCTTAAAGAAGGTGAACACCTAACCAATAGGCCACAATTGCGATCAAATCATATAACTTTTTAGCTCCATGGTGTGGAGTAGACTTGATGTGATCCCATCCCATACATCCTTGTTTTTCTATCATGTTGGGTTGTTGACTCATTCAAATGGTATTGAAACTTCAAAGAGATGCAATGTCTCATGATCTATAAACGGTACCTTTTTGAGTGTATCGAGAATATCATCTGATGTATATAGCATATGCTCACTCTCTAGGTTACTGTTTTTTTGCTTTCTAAGCTGATAAATTAGAACTTCCGATTTAGGTCCAAGAAAACCCGGAGAGCAGAGAAGAGCTTGCCTGAGGACTTGCTTGACCAGTTAGAAGACGAGCCACTAGACTTGCTTGATCGGCATAAAACAAGATCTGCACTTCGATCGTCTTCAAATCTCAAGCGGAAGCAAGATTCCGACGATGAACCAGAGTTTGACCCTGAGGGACGCTTGATAATTAACGAGGGAAGGAAGCCAAAGAAGGTTGCAGCATCAGACGCGGATTCAGATAGAAGAAGTGAAGCGCCAAGTCATTTCTCGGTTGGCTCTTCAAGAAACAACCAGAAGAGAAGGAAAACATCAGAGTCTGGATGGGCATACACGGGAAGTGAGTATGCTAGCAAGAAGGCTGGTGGGGATGTAAAGAGGAAGGATAAACTTGAACCATACGCATATTGGCCCCTTGATCGTAAGATGATGAGCCGTAGGCCGGAACATCGGGCAGCTGCTAGGAAAGGCATGGCAAGTGTGGTGAAAATGACAAAAAAGCTTGAAGGTAAGAGTACCTCAACTGCACTCTCTTCTAAATTCATAAAGTCAAGGAAGATCCAAAAGAAAGGTGGCAAGCGAAAAAGGTGAAAAATGAAAATGGTGTAGGTTCACTTTTTTTGCCTGTTGCATTAAAACCTACTTACAGGCGAGAATTTTGAGGGTTTTTTTTTTTAATTTAATTTAATCTTATGTTATTGTGTTTGTGTATATGATTGAAAATGTGGGTCATTGGTGTTTGTTTTATAACTTCATTATATTGAATTCTAAAGCAACTTAAATCCTTTCAATATGTTTTAAGAGGCTTTAATGTAGTTGTAATATTGTAAACTGTTAAAGCTTTGAGTCTTAATTGGTGCATTGGCCTTTTATCCTTATACTATAAATTGGTCTGGTCCTGATATTGAATCATCTCACGTGTTTATAAAAATGGAACTAATGCCAATTTTGCCGCCTTTGAACATGGCTCATTGGGGGATAGGTTTGTTCAGCGAAAAGAAAAAGATTTTCATATTGTAAAAATGGGATTTTTTTTGTATGTTGGTTTTATGGTTTATATTTAGGGTTTAAAGGTTATTCCTCTCAATGATGTCGTCTTTAATGTTTGGATTTGCATTTTTTTAAAAGTGCAATGTGTTTTACTATTTTTAAGTGAGAGGTTGATGCATTGAGAATTTTAAGATTTCAGCTTTGAGTTTTCTCTATTCTTCGTGGAGTTTTGAGTTAAACTGAATCAAAGCTCAGAAAACTAATTCTTCGTTTAAACAACACCAAATTCTTTGCCATTAACTCTAAAACGATCTACTGTTATTTCTATTATTATTTGAAAATCATAGCATTTTAAGATTTCGTCTTCTAGTCTCATGGGCTGTATATAGTTTTTTCTTTTATATATATATATATATATTTGTTTATGCTTGATGGAGGTTAAATTTAGAGTCAAATCGAATCAAATTTAATAAATATTTTCAACATTCTCCTATCTACAAAATTCAAAATCCAAATATTGTATCAAGGCTTTAAACCTTTTGCTATTAACCCTAACAAAACCAATTATGAATTCTTTGTCGTTAACCCTAAGCAACATCAATTATTATTTGATGAAATTAGCAATCCATCCATTCCAAAATCTATATAGCCAAATGAGAAAAGAAATTAAATTAA
This sequence comes from Gossypium raimondii, assembly GCF_025698545.1. Lineage (NCBI taxonomy): Eukaryota > Viridiplantae > Streptophyta > Magnoliopsida > Malvales > Malvaceae > Gossypium > Gossypium raimondii. The sequence continues at coordinate 51,935,441 of NC_068571.1, forward strand.
ATTAAATGATTGTTAAATTATCACTTTTATTACGGAAATAATAAAAGGGGTATGAATTTAAATATAATTAAACATGTTTTTCTTCGGATTTAAAATTTTAAAGTGCGATTCCCACCGAATAATCTATGCCCATACAAGTTTCTCGACTCATCCCAATCAAAATAATGGATCCTCATATGTTGTCTCATGGCACGACCAATTTTCTCAATTATTTCATCCCAATTTCTTAAATATCACATATTTTAGCCATCCCTAAAATTGTTATGGTTGGGATTAATTATTCTGTTTTTCCTTGTCCCACATCCTTTTGTAACATTTTTCTTGTTGGATTACATTTATTCTTGTCCACATGGTAAATTATCAGTTTCTTTCTGTGTCAAAGTTGTATAAATCTATGTATCATGGCATAAACTATATTTTATTGTTTAAGTTTTTAATTAAGTTAGTGTCACAAGTCAATCTGCATCAACTCGATTATAGAATTTAAATTTTATTTTAATTTATTTTATGCATACTTTATTACCTCTATCAATTGTATATATTAATAAAGTTGTTGATTGAGTTGATGTCATAAATTAACTCGACACCAACTAAAGATTGATTATAGCACCGGATAACTGATTGTTGTACATTTAGTATTCTTAATATGGTGTATTTACATGCTTAAATTTCGTTTTACTTGCAATTTAATCTAATTATTTTCATTTTAATGTCTTATATATTTCATATGTTATTATTAATTAATTCCAAACCATACCTTTCGTTATTTATTACATGTTATTTTAAAACATCCCTATGTTTTAAATATGTTTAAAATTTTAGTTTTAATTTACGTGTTTTAAGAAAAAAATGGTCTCTTCCTTTTTCGGTTGAAAAAATATTAATTGTATGAGATGAAATTAATTAAATGATGTGTCATTAATTTAAAATACAATATTTTCAAAGGTTACAAAAATTACCACTTTATTCTTTTAATAGTATATAAAAATATTTTACTTGTAATTTTTCGATCATTTAAAGGAAAATGATCTAACAAGATTTATACTTTTTTTTCTATTATATATATTGAACAATTTTATTATAAGTTCCAATCATATCTGTTTTTTTTTGACACAATGTCTAGAACTACTCATAGCCCTTCCCCAACCCATAAATAAGAGGATAATGCACTTTAATGCACTCGAATTCACGTTTTTTTTATTATATATTTAAATAGCTTGAATGTATGGTTTTTATTTGTGAAATAAGAATGTAAATAATTTGTTGAGAATTTAAACATACTTGAACAATTAAATTTTATTTAATTACTTTCGTAAAATGACAAATATAGTGGAAATGTATGAAACACTTTTTTATCTTCTTAATTAAAAAAAAATTGATTATTATTTATAGAATAAATTCAATGTGCATTTAATTCTACATATACTATATGCCATTATTGCAGTTCACGTGGGGGGGGGGAGAGGAGGACGATGATTATTATTATTTGGAAGAAATAATATATATTGAGTTTCAGCTCGATTGATATGGACATTGTTGCTAATATAGGACGACGTAGGTTCGAGTGTGTTTATTTATAGGTCGGGGAGAGAGTAATATATGTATATAGTTATATATGCAGTTTGTTGTAGTATTAATGTAAGGCTGTCATATATGGTCTGGAATCTGACATGAACAAAAACATTATTTATTTATGTATTAATGCATTAATTCCATTATTGCAAAGTCGGGCAAAGATCCATGCATGTGCATGGTGGTGGAAAAATCTTTATTTAATTTTCCTTTTCTTTTTAAAATAAATAGAGCAAATAATGATATAAGCAAGTCGTATATACATTTATTATAGGGATTCATTATTAAAGTGATATTTATAAATATATTAATTGAAAATTTTAAATATTATAAATGAGCTCATATAGCAATCCCTATTTTATGTATTGATATAAATTAATGTGCAATATTTTATATGGTTAAATTTGTTTGATAAAACTCTTAAATTTTATTAATATTGTATTATATATATATATATATATATATTGCATGTATAGTCCATAGATATGGTGTTACAAACTGCCAAAAAATAAGAGAAGCCAAATATAGGTGGCAAAGCAATGATAATGGCTAATAAAATGCAAGGTCTAGGGTGTTTTTTTTAATTAATTTGCTAGGGGAAAACCCAATTAAATAATTTTAAAAATAAGTAAAATAAACACAGCTATGAAGGAAAAGGCTTTCATTTAATTACTTCAAATAATTGCTAAGTTTTTAATAATTGAATCATATAATATAAATGAAAGAAGCATATATACACCTAATTTGCCGGTGAAATTTTAAATATAAAACATTGGAAATGATAGATATATAGAGAGAGAGAGAAGTCGGACTTAATTGGTATGAGGTTTTTCTCTCTATTGGAACAATAGGGTCGTTATGCTCATTATTAAACTTGTTAAAGAGATGAAATATTCAAGGTATATCTTGTTTATCAGAGGTTGAATCAATCATCATCAGAAGAATTAGACCAAAAATTAGGATACATTCTAGAAACATAAAACTTCCATCGAAGAGAAGCAAATGAAAGGCTTTCATAAAAAATACTCCTAGAATCGAGAATGAAGTTTTCAATCTGTACATGCCAGATTATGAATTAGTAAGTGCACCTAATATTGTTGTCAATGTAAGAGGATGTGAGTTCAAGTGCGCTGAAATGCATTATCCTCCTATTTAAGGGTTAGGGAAGATGTAGGCATTGTGTCGAAAAGAACAAATATGAACCGAGATTGTTAGTGAGACTTTTAATTAAAACCCAAATTTTATTTACCAATGTCTTAAGAGTATCCTTATATACAACAATACGATTTTTTTGGTCAAATGCATGGAAAGTGAGTATATCAATCTCTATGCATTGAATCTAAAATTACCAAATTCGATAATTATTTTATAAGAAAATTATAAACATTAAGATTCAATCCCTATTCGTAAATGAAGAATATTTAAGGAACCAAATAAATTAAATTTGATTTCATTTTCATTAATATTTAAATTAAATTATTCTAGTTTTAGATATTGGATGCAAAACTTAAACCAATGAAATTCCATTGGAGCAAACAAGAAACTCGTTAATGGAAAAAAAAAAAACCTAACAATTAATTTTAGTTGTTTGTGGGGTCGGAATAACATAATTGGGGATGAGCAAAAATCGATCTAAATTGATTTAATGTTGATTTTTAGTAAAAATTAATTTGATAAAGCGATGGTTAAAAATGGGAAAGGAAAGTGAAATTGTCTAGTTTTTTAAAGAAATAAATATCAAATGCAATTGTACACGTGAAACTTGAATCGTGGTTCATATGTATACATGAAACCTTGGTTTTAATTCAATTGTACACATTTAAAGAAATGAATATATATATATATATATATATACACATTTATTTTCATATTGGATTAATAGAATTGCTTGTGTATGCACCGTATCAATGTAAAACGGTGCTAATTCGATAATGCTGTTAGCGATTCGTGAAAATTTAATCAAATTAAATTTTCATTTATAGAACCGTAAAAAATCAAAGTTCGTGTACGACATACACATTGCATCAATATTTATACATAACTTCCATAATCAAAAGTAATTCAATTATTGGTGATCTTGAAATGCCAAAATAGGGTTAAGAAAAGAGAGGGAAATTGACATTTCTTCCTTGAACCCTAATTATAAAATCTTTATCATCTCCATTATCAGATTTGTAAGGAAGCTAAAGGAAGGTTGATTGATAGAAACCCACCTTTCAACATATAGAGAGAGCATTAAAAATGGGTCCAATAATGTGAAAAATAATATATTTTAGCTATTTTTTAAATATTTTTTTTCTAAGTTGATAATTCAAAGGGACATTGAGACTCCTCTTTAGGGATATAGTTGAATCACCTGGATAGTGACCTTAGTGACACTCCATTATCATCTCTTACTTTTCTTTTTATTTATAAACAAAAAATATATATATTTTATGTAGGTAAAGTTAGAATATTTATATAAAATGATTTCTTATAAAATTTTGGAGTTAAAATATATTTTTAGGTATAAATAAAAGTTTATTTTTTAAGGTAGAGGAGGGTTGGGGTCTTGGCTAGTCCTCTAGCTATGCCTCTATTTTATGTCATATCTTAATAATAGTTGTGTGAATTAATTGTATATTTTATTTCTTTTTGGCCTTTTGTTTGCTTCTTTCAATTAATTAAGAGAATGCATAATTAAGTGTTATTTAGTACTCTTTTGTTATGATAAAAATGTTAGAGGTTAATATTTTTATTATGCTAGCTCGATTAGTATTAGTATTATTGTCCGTGTAAGAGGACGTCGGTTCGAGTGCTTTGAAGTGTATTATCCTCCTATTTAATTAATTAAAATTTAAAATACATAATTAAAAGCTACTTCATTACAAGATTCTTTAAATATTCTTTTCAATTTTTATATGTAAATGTAGGTAAAATCGGATTTTTTATTGGGAGATTTATATAAAAAGAGATATATAAATTTTAAAATTACACACAAACTTTGATTTATTTGTGCAATTTGATACATGAACTTTGATTTGGTGTAATCATACACATAGAACTTTGATTGCGGTTCAAATGTATACGTGAAACTTTAATTTTAATTCAATTGTATACGTTCAAAGAAATAAATACATCATTTATTTTTATATTAGATATATATAATTATTTTATTGAAATATGTACACTTAAAATAGTGCTATATCAATAATCGTGTTAGTAATTTGTGAAAACGAGTTAAATTAATATTTTATGTATAAAATTGTACAAAATCAAAGTTCATATACAGTATTGCACAATAAACAAAAGTTTATATATAATTTTGAAATATATCGTTATAAAAAATGGTAATTTATAAAACTTTGGAGTTAAAAGAATTCTTTTTATTTTTTAGGTATAAAAAAAGAGTTTATATCTTAACAATCGTACGTTGCGTGAATTGTTGATGTCTTAGTTTGATTGGCATATGTATTGTTGTCGATGTAGAAAGACGTGGGTTTGAGTGTATTAAAATAGAGATCGACACAAAATTTTGGTTACATAGTTTGAAAATTTTCCGTGTTTATACATTAAAAATCAGTTCCTCGATGAACAAATTAAAATGCTCTCTCATATTCCTAGTTAAACATAAATACAATCAATATTAATCTCTCATTTTTCAAAATTAGCCTTCGAATATATCTTTAATGAAGAATATATCGACAAAGATCTTCTCGAAATCAAACCCCTTGAAGATCGAGTATCTTATTTAAAGAACTTCAATCGTACTAAAAGTCTTGATACAATCATTACTTGACTTGATTCTTACATAATATATCTCGGATAATAAATTGCTAAAAATTTTCAAAAGTCAACAACTAAAAACCCGAACGGTATCAAATACTCGTTTAAATTACAATTCACGTTGCGTCTGACCCGACTAACAAACTATATATAAATAAATATAAACTTGGTTGCGTGAAGTAGCTAGCTAGTAGCAATAATAAATCCAATTTGGATGCAATGGTGAATATATACATACATATATGAACCCCAGCATTAGTGTACTGTCATAGTATTAATTAAGGGGGGGGGAGGGGGCAACAATACAAAAATCATAAAGTAGTGTGTATCCCCACCATTTCTGTAGGACATTATTTTACATATTGATCAATATATATATGTATGTATATCGGTAATACTTTTTGGATGCTGAATTTGAGCAGTGTAGGGACCATGACCACGACACATGTTTAATGGTGGGTGAGGATCCATCCAAGAGATGTATGTACATGTCATGTCATTGTCTTTAGATATACTAACATCTTCATGCATATATATAATAAATTACCATTCCAATCATAATATATAAGTAAACTTCTCTATTAGTTCATTAAGTTAAATCTGTTATTTCCGAAATCTGATGTGGCAAACATATTATTACGTGTGTAATATTGTACCAGTTTATTTTCATATATTACACACAAAAAATTCAGTTAATGGATTAATAACGGTTATTTGTATTAAGACTGAAGTTTCAAAAATTTTACAGTACAAGACAAGTGATTGAATTTAACCAAATGGATTTAACTGCTACTATTTGGGCTAGAACTAAAATTGACCGGTTCGAAAAATACAAGGGCAAAGTATTGATCAAACTAAATGCATAATTTTAACAAAGTACAAGGATTAATAGCAGAATTTAACCTAATATATATTGTTACAAAACATCATTCATTTTCATTGCCGGGGAATATTAGTGTTAATCCCATGATTAGTCTTCTAATAAAAAAGACAAACCCTAAACGAGATTATTAATTGCTTCTTTCTCTCTCTTTTATTAGGGACATATTACCTAAATTCACTCTTGTATATAATTTATTTTATTAAAATTAAAAGTTATATTGTGTGGAAATTATTTTTAAAATATAGGGCATATTTAAAATAATATATAATAAATAATTAAATGTATGATTTGAAATTAATTAATAATAACATATATAATATGTAAAAATTAAAATAAAAATTAGATTAAATTGTCATTAAAACGAAATTTATACGCATAAATACATCGAATTAATAATATTAAACGCATTACTAATTATGGCGATGTCATCAATCTTGAGTGATGTTGAGTTAACTTATGACACTAACTTAGTCAATAACTTTTCAATACGTAGAATTGACGGAAGTAATAATAAAGTGTGTATAATAAAATTAAAATATATAAAACATTTTGAATAAAGTTTTGATTGAGTGGTAAAATTAAAATTATATCGATGCGTATGTCATGGGTTAATCCCACCAATATGCATTTTTTTAAAACAAAAGACTAAATTACCTGTAATATAATTCATTTTAAATCTGAAAAGATATTTTGTAATTTTTCTCAATTTCTTTATTAATTAATCTTATTTTGGTATTATATCATTAATTACTTCATGATCACAACATGGACCATCCAAATCATTTTGTTTGCTTAGATCATAGTATGTTGCTTGTACTATTGGATCCAAACTAATTTAGTTATTAATTATCAAAATAAGAGGAATAATTTAATCATTGTAATATTTGAAAATAGAGAAAAGAAAAGTTAATTATTTTTATTAATCAACTATACAGTAAGTAAGAATTTAGTCCCTAAGAGAATTTAATATTTTCAAATTATTGTAAAATTATAAAATTCCAAATTTTTGAAAAAGAAATACAAGTTTAATTTCTAAAAAATCAATATTTGGGAAATATTAATTAATTATTATTTTATTTTTTAGAATATTAGATATATATATTGATATTTTTCACAACTGTATTTATCTTTATTTACTCGTTTGTAAATAATATACAAATTAACTTATTTCATATAATTTTTTAACGAAAATATTTACTTCATTTATTCTTGAATATTTTTTCCAAATAATGGTATGGTACGGAATCTTGGTTTCATAATTTTCCTACCTAATTTTCATGCTTAATGATGATCATCCATGAATATTGTAATAAAAAAATCTTGTACTTTTGTCATCAATGAACCTCATCTGGTAATCACTTGGAAAATTAATGGCAGACACTTCATCACTTGTGTGTGCATCCACCAATATTTTTCTATACATTTTTAGTTCTAAGAAACAAAAACATCTCTTGTCCCAAAATAACAATTTCGAATATATCGCAGGTTTAATGTTGTTACACAAGAAATTAACATAGGTTAAATTATGAATTGGTTCCTGTAATTTGATGAAATTTGAGATTTAGTCCCTGTAGTACTTAAAAAGTTTAAAAATTAAGTCTTCCTACTTCTTCTAGTTCAAAATTCTCAATCCAATCATTAACTTTATTAATTTGTTTTGGGTCAAACTTATCGGCTTGGCATCTTAATTAGGTTGTCCTCATATGATGTTGATAGAAAACAAATGTGCTAAGTTGACAAATTCTGACAAAAATGACTATGATTTTCAAATTGAAAAAGTAAGAAAATTGGATTTTTTTTTAACTTTTAAAGTACAAAGACTAAATCTCAAATTCTATAGAAATACAGGGACTGATGGCAGATTTTTAACCCAAAGAATATTGTATGACTATGGCATATAGTTGTGTCTTGTCTCCTTTACTTGGTCCCCTTAGTGTTGCAATTCTGTTTGAAATATTACTTCCGTGCTCAAATTCTCAATTGAAAAAAAAAACTATTGGTCTAATTTGATTCTTTGTCCCCCTATAAAATCTTCTTTTTTTATCTGAGTTTATCGAAATTTTTTTTATTTGAATTGTCTCATTACAAGTTTTTTATCATATTTGTTTTTTTCGACACAATGTTTAGAACTATGTACGGCCCTTCCCCAACCTATAAATAAGAGAATAATGCGCTTTAGCACAGTCAACCCACGTCCTCTTACATTGGCAGCAATGTCCATACCAATCGAACTAAGACTCAATCGACAGTTTATCGAAATATTTAGATATTGAAAGTATTACTATTCAACACTAACCTAAATTTTAGGTAACATAAAAAAGATCTAAAGGTGATTAAACATATAATAATTAATGAGGCTTCTAATTTGAATGATAAAAAAAGGTAATCTCATAAACACCGATGGTGAAAGTTCATAATAGATAGTGTCCGAGAAATGCATGCCATGGTCTCCATTTTAGGGAGCCAACAATGGTGGCTATTGGGGCCTCACTCATTTAAGAGTGCCACACTATTTTGACACTTTTAGTTAGATTAATAATCCGTTTGATGAACGGTTCGAGTTTTATTTGTTTTAAATTAAATTAAAATAAATAAATTTGTGAAGTTTGTTCATTAAATGACTCAAATATAAATAAAATATGTTCAATTCGATTATGTTTACAATTAAGAAACGTTTAAAGTTGACTTAATTTGTTCAATTATTATTAATTTGTCATCCCCACATCGTGGAGCTTTAAAAATATATTTATAAAAATCTTATATTAAAATTAAACGAGGCTTTGATTGAAACGGTTAAGTTAAAAGTTTAAAATTTATGTGTCTCATGTTTAAATCTTATTAAAGTATTATTTGACTGAAAACATAAAGGAAAAAATATCATAATTATATTAATATTTGTTACTTTGTAAAATCAATGGTATTTTAATAATTTTCGAGCTAAGTTGATATTTGGTTGATTTGTAACACCAAAGTAATTTTATTACGGTAATATTTTACCAAAAAAATGTAAAGAAAAGAATACCCTTGTATTAATATATGTTTCCTTGTAAAAGTGAGGGTATTTTAATCATTTTCAAACTGATAACACTAACTCAATCGGAAGCTAATTTACAAACCAAACATCCACTTGAAGTTGAGATAATTTACAAACCCTAAACTCTAATGCTAAGTAACTATATGAGCTTTAATGACGAGCAACAATAGCTAGCTCGATCCTCCATGCAAGTAAGTAAACTTGACAGGTCCAGGACCTGTGGAGGTGCATGGCTAAGAAAGCGAAATAACAGATGATATGTTGACCTCATAACCAACATGTCTGTGTAATAATAATTACAATTATATGTATTTTTTGGCTTAGATTTGTCAGTTCATGATTCAATATGAGGCTATAATATCTCACTTATATATATACAGATATATAGGTGCCGTACATGGAGAGGTGAAGGGGGTGTGCAGTGGGCAACCGGAGAATCCATAGCCACTCATTTAGGGATTCTGATGTGTTGAAAAACGGGGAAAAAAATAGAAACCAGACCAGACCAGAACCCCACGGTTTGGTCGGATATTTGGAGCTGGTTGGTCCGACAAAAGCTGCATCCACTTCACATGGCTTTGGGGGGGTTACATGTGTGCCACATTGATTCCATGGTTAATTTCCATGTGCATCATATTACCAACATACATAATATATATATAATTGGTCTTGATCTTTCTAGTTTCTACTTTGTATTCAATTTAATCAAATAAATATGTGGATTTATTTTTCCCGTGTATTGAGAGTTAATTTTTAACAATAGAAATAAATATTTTTTAATAAAAAGATCAATTTATTCTTTAATATAACATAGAGGGACCAATTTACCCATTTTTTGAATAGAGGAAGCAAAATGCAATTGATTCTTAATATAGGAGCCTCCATGATACTTTTATCCGACTTTCGCCAATTTATGTTATTTTAAATAAAAGTGAATATTTTTTTAAACAATCTTATTATAGGTCCTGATCATATTTTTTTTTTATACAATATCTAGAACTATCCATAGCCCCTCCCCAACCCATAAGTAGGGGATAATACGCTTCAGCACATTCGAACTCACGCCCTCCTGTATTGACAATAATACTCATGCCAATCGATTTAAGACTCAATCGACAATTAAAGTGAATATTAAAGCAACAATTTCTCTATTTATAAAATACTTTTTTTTTCTATTTAAAATCTTTTGATATTTGATAATCACGTTAGGTCCCAACTAAATTTAAGGTTAAATCGAGTTATATTTTTAAACCGCATTACTCGAATCTATAATCCTACTTAAAAGATGATAGAGATATTTGTTGGATGCATATATATAGATATACATAAACATAGAAAGCACATTTAGGTTAAAAGCCAAGTTGAATATGATTCTACCCTTTAACTTTAAGCAAGAGCTGTGAAAGGAATCCTAGTGAAGGTGATGTCCCCAATGTTCCCCTAGAATTCAAGTCTTACAAGGATTAATCTACTATCATAGAATTATATGATTATATATATATATATATATATATATATATATATATATATAAGTTGATAAACTAATAATTTTAAAGAAATTTGTGGTTGGAGTTCATGATTTTTTAATATTAAATTTTTATTCATAGAATAAATGAATTAATCTAATATATCTATTATATTAATTTTAAAAAGTGTATAAATTAATATTTATTTAATAATAGAATTTTTATGTAAAATAAATAATTAAATTTTACTTTATATCAAATTTCACATTCACGATATATATGAATGAAATATGAAATATGATGATTGAATGGTTAAAATGTTAATTATATAAAAATATACGAAAAAAAGTACCTACATAAAACTTATGAAATAAAAGAAGTCATAGTTGTTGATAGGAAAGACCAAGTAATAATGAAAATCATTATGGTGATGAGTTAGGGCAATTTGATGCATCCAATTAACGAAGTGGCTAAAATGTGAACAAATATTATAATAACATGTGATTCATTTCCATGAATCGCCAATTTTTCATTGTTCACACTTTCTTGCATGGCAAATTGACACATATTTAGTAAAATTGGTAGTGATAATACGTGATCGAATTTGTCTTATTCTCAAATTTGAAGCATAAATTGTAGTCGTTAAATTTATTAAGAGTGTCTCGGGATGTAATTATTAAGATAGTAAGTACACCTTCTTGTAATTACAATGAATTCTATTCGTGTTTCCACTAAGTGTTCGACTTTCATAGTGTGATTACATTATAACTTTTTATGCCTATAGTATAAATTGTAATCACACAACTACGTAATTTTAAATTCGAAAAACATTATTTATCATAAAAGTTATTTAAAAAAATACTTGAGAAAATGCTTTAAACAAGTTACAAAACTTAAAATTGAATCATTATAAGTAATATGTTAGGACAAGAACATATTCGACAATACAATTACTAATAAAACTAACAAAAAAATATCCGATGCAAATTTATTTTATTTACTCTAGTAGTGCATATTTGTTGGACTACTCTCCCTCTAATATTAGACATATACCCCTTGTTATTATCAGTTGGTCCTTTGGTAAGTATATGAACTTAATAATAAATACTATAAAATTTAGTTAAATTTTGTATAAATAACTTACAACAAATATTATGTAATTTAGTCAAACATTTAGTAGGTCAAAATGTACGCTAAATTATCTCTCATAAAGTTAGTAAAATAACATATAATTGTATTTTTAAAATAATATATATATATATCCTACAATTATATACGAGTGTGTTGTAAAAATATTGGGTAATTAGAGTTAAGTGTAATTGTTTGTAGTTACTCACACAATTATCCTAGTTCTCACCCCTTAAAAAGTGGGTAATTGAATTTAATCGATATGCTCGAATTACGCTGAATTTGGGGAAACTAATGAATTACAATGACTACCCAAATAAGCCACACATGTATAATTACAAGCAATTACACAAAATCTAATTATCCCTGACTAAAATGGTGTGGCTTTTGCGAGTGTTTTCACTATTCTGTGGAAATATTCAATTGATATAACATTACACATATAATAATATGTTTACCCTACGAGATTTTGTAAATAGAAAATTTTAAAGGTTGCCATCTGGATCAAGATTGAAATTTCAAAATTTAAAAATCATGTCTAAAAATTGTTAAATTAAAGTATATGAACTAAATCTGTAACGTGCATATAGTATAAGGATTAATAGAAAAATTTTACCAACAAGTTTGATGTCTAGATTAAATGTAAAAGCACCTCGGTTGTTGCGTTGAAAATTAAACAAGTCCTCCAACTTCATCAATTATTTATTATTATAATTTCGACTACAAACACTTAATTATGCAAAAAGCTTAACTTTAAATTGATGTATTTATAATGATATAATGATGTCCCTAGAAAGAATCATCAAGGCTGTGACATGTGAAAACCTCCTCTTTTTGCGGGCCCTTCCACTATATGCAAGAAAAAATTATTATAATATATATCCCACCATTTAAGGATAATTACATTACGGCACACCTACTAATTAAATCTTAACTCCCTTGATATCGTTATTATTGTAACAATCACAAGATTGTAAGATCGAATGCGCTTGAATGTATATTATCTTTCGATTTAAGAGTTTGAGGTATTGTTAGTACTAAAATTGTATGAGAAAGATTAAAACCGAGTATCTTTATATAAATATATAAAAACAAATACACTCTCATAACAACATAATTTAATTACTTCGTAAAAATGACATTTTTAATTGCTTTTTTAATTAAATTGATGTCCAATTGACTATTGAGATCAATTCAATCAGGGTTTTAAATGTAGTATAGATATACGATGCATCATATATTGTGGATGAACCAAATGACACTATGTATATTGCATAATCTGATTATAAGTCATGATCATATATGTTCTTTTTGATACGATGCCTAGAACTATCCATAACCCCCTAAACCCATAAATAGGAGGATAATGCACTTCAGCGCACTTGAACCCACGTCCTCTTATATTAATAACAATACACATGTCTATCGAATTAAGACTCAATCAACTATATATAAAATTTTAAATGAATATGCATTTAATTTCATTTTGGATTTGAATTTTATAAATTGATGAGTTATTTCAAAGTTAGTTGGTTCTCCAATTTTTTCAACTTTACTCTTCAATTTCTTCCAATTTTGGTATTTTTTAAGTGAATAAAAATTCTATTTTCTATAACTTTACTTCTCAAATTTATTGACCAAACTTATCTAATTAGTTAAGCAATACTATTAGTTTAACAATAATCACTTATAATTTGAAAGGAAATGTTAGCTATTGTTCATAAATACTGGTCAAAGTTTATATATCTTAATAAAATACAATTAATATTTTTTCCACTAAAAATAATGCTAAAGTTGTCCATGGGGCGAAAAATGAGTTTGGAAAATAATAAAATCCGTTTAGAAAATGGGTTGGGTCTCGGGTAAGTTCGTTTGTCTGGGCTTGACCCGACCCAAATTTGTAATAAAAAAAAGCTTGTCGTTTTCCCATGTTTTGCTATATAAAGACTTTTTTAAATTTATTTCCAATTTTTTAGGAAACATTTATTTTAATATTTTTAGTGTATTTGGTGTATTATATTTTATTAATTTTTTATATAAAAAATAAAAATTAATACAAGCAGGCCAGACCCGGATTTTAGCATTTCATCTGGACCGAGCTTGGGCAAAAAGGTAGGCTCATTTTTAAGCCTAGGCCTATCAATTAGCCCTAAAATTTTGTTAGGGCCTGACCCGACCTATCGACAACTCTAAAACATGTATGCAATATATGTTAGAACCAAGGGCGAAACCAGAAAATTTGTTTAGGGGGCTAAAATTAAATTATAATTTTTACAATAACAAAAATGCAATTTCACCATATTAATAGCCTATATCTTTATATATTCTTAAAGGATTAAATCAAATTTTTATATTTTTAGGGGGGCAAAGTACAATTTTACCTTTATTAATTTAAAATTTTAAAATTTTTAAAGGACCTAAATGAAAAATTTCCCCGACCCTAGTTTCGCCCTGGTTATAATTAATATTGTTTACAAATACATGTATTACATCTTATATAATTAATATTGTTTATAGATAATTACTTAACATACACATGCATATATGATTAGTGAAAGCATAATAGTAATTAATGTATTATCCATAGCAAGATAAGTTAATTTATTAGATGTATATGATGTGTTAATCAGGCATTAAACATGTAACATGAAGGTCAGTTTGCAATTTGACCAACATAATTAAATGAAGCTAATATATTCGGAGTAAGTTATAATAGATTGTATAATGATGTTTTGGGTATACATTTATGGAAATTATTAATGGAGGAGAGTGCCTTTAAATCTAAAATATTACTCAATTAGTCCCATGATTTCATAAAAATTGCAAAATATATTATTATTTTTATAAGGGACAAAAGATGAAGGATGTTCAAATATCGAACTTGAAGCTGATGTTAGTTAAGAATTTGTCGATTGAGTTTTAACTCGATTGATACTGACATTGTTGTCAATGCAATAGAACATGGGTTCAAGCACGCTCAAACACACTTCATTTTCCTATTAATAATTAAATTACTAACTGTACATAAAATTATTTTCATACATGACACGCACCAGAGCATAAATCCTAATTAATTTATTGTTGTAGTTTTTTTTTTGTTAGTTTTTAAAATTGAATTGGTGGTTGAATCGATTTAATTATTGGTTCATAGGTTTGATCAATTCAATTAAATAAAATATTATAAAATTTATAAATAAAAATACAAAAAATCGAGTCAATCGGTCCATATTGATTCGTGGGTCAATAGGTTTGATGTCTTTTCTCTAAATTAGATTTTATTGATTCAATCGGTTTATTCAGTCCTGTTCAAACAACCATGAAATTTGTAATAATTTATTCAATTTCAACCATAAATCGGTAGCTTCAACAATTCGAATTTCCACCATCAATTTCCGAAAACATAAAACATTAATTTTATTTTTCTAGAAAATTCGAATTTAGTATTTTAACAAAAATCCAACTTTTACCTAATGTTAATTACTCCTTTTTAAAAAAAAAATAGAACGACAACGCCTTACGCAGTTTCCAGAATGCCGCACGCGCGCATATCCCAATTCGGTGCCAATTTTAACTTTCCGCCAATTGCATTACACCAATCGTGAAGTCTCACGCGCGCATCTCCCGAATTTTGGTGCCAATATTATCTTTCCTCTAATTGCATTATGCCACGCGTGAAGTAGCACGCGCAATGGTTAAATCAATTTCAGAAGGTTAAATTTCAATTTTCATCCCTCTATTTTACTCAAATTTAGGATATAGTCTCCATTCTTTAATTTAAATAGTTTGATAATTTATAATGTTATTAGTTAGTGCAAATTAATTAACGCCATTAATTCGATAAAAATAATTAACACCATTAATTATTTCAGTTAAAATATTAATATTTATTTAGAAAAATTATTACACCTAAAAATTTAGCATGAAGTGTTAGAAAAATCTTTTTGAGAAAATTTTATGTCAACATTTTAATCAAAATAATTACCATGTTAATTATCTTGTATTAATTAATAGGAAGATCTAAAGGAGGCCGCTTTTGATTCATATGGTAAAATTGTGTTTGAGTCCTTGGAAAATAATAATTTAATTTATACCCATTTTGTAAGGCTGAGAAAAAATTTAAGAAATCGAAAATTGATCCAAAGGATGGTGTTTAATTTTTTATACATAAATTAAAAATCACAATTCTCATCTATTTATTTAATTTATAATTAATTTTAATTTTATAATGTAAAATAAATATTTTATATTTAAAATTGTGAAAAATATTATATATATTTAATAAAGATATTGTTGATTATAATTTTATTTACTTAAAACTTAAATTTTTAAAAATATTTATAAAAAGGACATTGAAGTTTTACTAAATAATGTTCAAAACCCATAAAACAAAACTATTTTATCAAAATAAAAATAAAAATTAATATGAAAAATTAAGAACCAAATTAAATGATTCGAATTATCACATTCGGTTCAAAAAATGAACTCTATCAAACTGAACCGAACTTAGCTTTATCTCTTAATACAAAACTTTTATTTACTCACGTAAAAATTATAATTTTATCTCAACCCTTAAAATAAAGTTCAAAACTTTGCATTTCTGATTAATAACAAAGTACACCAAAGTTAAACATAATTAAAGGACCAAAATCAAAATTTAACCAATTCAAAAAAGTAAATAAAAAAAAATCCAATTTCTTTTCTTTCTTGCTTTATTTACCAGGCCTGATCCCCTCGCTCCATTATAATGTCGGCTTGTTCCATAAAAATTTAATATTAAAAAAAAAACAGAGAAAAAGAGTAAAGCAAAAAAAAAAAAAAAAGGCGCTGCTTTCTTTTTGCTCTGCTTTTGTTTTGTTTTTCTTTTGGCTTTGTCTCTCAGATTTCACGGCGACAAGTCTGTTTCATTCTTCTTGATCCCATAAAGTTCCTTTTTTTTTTCTTTTTCTTTTTCTTTCATCGGATTCTAAACCAAAAACGGTGAGTTTTTTCGAGCAAGTTGGAGCAGCTCAGTTACCGGTTTATCAACACTCCGTCCGGTTACTTCCCCTTCGATTCGGTTTCTTTGGAACCCATTGAAGGAAAAATGTTGGGTATATGATTTGAAATACACCCAAAACGAATCAAAAGCTTGTTACCAAAGTTAAATAAAGAGGAAAAATTTAGCTTTGAAATGAACAAAATTTTGGGTCTTCACAATTTGGGCCTTTTTAGTTTTGAAAGTGAATGAAAACACCGGCGGCGGCAGCGGCAGCGGCGGATTGTCCTTTCTATAGGGGATGATGCAATACAAGTGATTTTGAAGCTTTTGGGTTTCATTTCATAGCGTTGAAGTGAAGTTTATGGTCAACAAAGTTGATCTCCTTTCACTTATTGGAGCAAAGTTTTATTAACAGTTTTAGTTTATTCAAATTTGTAAGCATGAAGGCTCCACCCAATGGATTTTTGGCAAATCCCGCAGAAGGTTTGATTTTTTTCTTTTAATTTTTCTTAATCAAAATTTTTTACTCTCTTTTCTCCTCTGGGTCAAAAATAGACTTCGGGATTTGAGTATTGCAGCATTTTCTTTAATTATCAGTATATATTTAGCTGTTTCATGGATTTGTTTTTGGCCCTTCCATCATCCAGATCCTCTTTAAATTGTTGTTGGTTTTATGAGGTTATTATCTTGTTTATATATATATATTCCATAAAAATGGAAAGAAGCAAGGTAATGAGACTAGAAGTGAAAGTTATTGTAACTGAACTAGGAGTCAACTTTCCTCATTTTAGAGTCAAAGATTTGGGTTTAGGATCATTCATCATTTTGCAAATTGGAGGTGAAACAAGGGATGCAAAAAATGAAGTCTTTAATTATATAAGAATATTCATGATGACCTTGTTTTATGAATTGTGGCAATATAGGAAAAGTAGAATCAATAATTCATACAAGGAAATTTGGGGGTACCTTGGTTTAAGACAATAAAGTTTTAACTCTTTTGCCCTGTCTATCTTTCAAAGTTTTGAAGAGAAATGGATATGGTGAATCTTTTAGTAGTTGATGCCTTTTAATTATTGTTCTGACTTTTTCGCTTGTGTGGTTTTCGGGTATGTTCTGATAACAACACAGGAGAAAGGAAGAGTATCAATTCAGAATTATGGCATGCTTGTGCTGGACCACTTGTTTCTTTACCACCAGTTGGAAGTTTGGTGGTTTACTTTCCTCAAGGCCATAGTGAACAAGTGAGTCGTTTTCCTTATTCGATCATGCAGAATAATTGTTTCTAAATCCTGTCTTTTATGGATTTTTTTTTTCTGTTCAGGTTGCAGCATCGATGCAGAAGGAGACTGATTTCGTACCAAGCTACCCTAATCTTCCTTCCAAGTTAATTTGCATGCTCCATAATGTCACATTGCATGTAAGCAAAAAGCTAGCCAACCATTATCCCGAGTTCCTAAATGAATTTTTTGCATTTATCTAAATGAATTTGCATGCTTCATAATGTCACATTGCATGTAAGCAAAAAGCTAGCTCATACGGATGGTTTTCTTAACTTGTGTATGTGAGAACAGCTTGGAAAGCATATGCATGAACTTAACATTGTAACAGTGAGAAATGATCTTAAAAATGCAAGTTAAAAGGTTATTTTGAAGCTGCTAATTTATTCAATTTATTTAAAATTTTGAATCAGGCTGACCTGGAAACCGACGAGGTCTATGCTCAGATGACTCTTCAACCTGTAAACAAAGTAGGTCAACTCTTCTGTTTGAGAATTACTATATTAATATTGTCTGAACTGCCTCCGTTTTTTCTGTTCATTCCTGAAATTTGGGAAGAATTTTGAAGTAGTTTTCTACAGTATGACAGAGAAGCATTACTAGCATCTGATATGGGCCTCAAGCAAAGCAGACAACCTGCTGAGTTCTTTTGCAAGACTCTTACAGCTAGTGACACTAGCACTCATGGTGGCTTTTCAGTGCCTCGTCGAGCAGCTGAGAAGATCTTCCCTCCTTTGGTGTGTAAAATTTTTTAATTTTGATTTCTACTTTAAGATTTGAGAGGTATGATATAAGCATTTTTGTACCTATTTTTACTAAGTCTTAAATGATAATATTTGGTAGGATTTTTCGATGCAACCGCCCGCTCAAGAGCTAGCAGCTAGAGATTTACATGAGAATACATGGACATTTAGACATATCTATCGAGGTATGATTCTCTTCTAGACATTGCTCTTCCGTTTCACGAGCTAGTAGCTAGTACCTCAATGCATAAGGCTTCTTTTCAGGTCAACCAAAGAGGCATCTTCTAACTACTGGTTGGAGTGTCTTTGTTAGCAACAAAAGACTTTTTGCTGGTGATTCCGTTCTTTTCATAAGGTATGGTTCATATATATACATAGAGACACACATACATATATATGTATCTTTTTATGTTGCTTAACTTGAATTCTTTGCTTAAATATAGAGACGAGAAGTCACAGTTTCTCTTAGGTATAAGGCGGGCCAATAGACAGCAGCCAGCTCTCTCTTCATCAGTAATTTCTAGTGATAGCATGCATATAGGGATCCTTGCTGCTGCAGCTCATGCTGCTGCAAATAACAGCCCATTTACTATATTCTACAATCCAAGGTATTGCCATAACATATTTTGATTGTCCTTCAGCTCATTGTTATCGCATAACCATACATTTCTTTTTTTTTTCATTTTCAGAAAATAAGATATTGATATGCCTGAATAGATATTATTAATTTTGATAGGGCAAGCCCTTCCGAGTTTGTGGTACCCTTGGCGAAGTATAACAAAGCCATGTATACCCAAGTTTCTCTTGGAATGCGGTTTAGAATGATGTTTGAAACCGAGGAGTGCGGAGTACGTAGATACATGGGTACAATTACTGGTATCAGTGACCTGGATCCTGTACGATGGAAGAATTCACAGTGGCGCAATCTTCAGGTATTCTTTGGACATAACGATAGTATGGATACAATATTGCTGCAAAAGGAGAGAAGACCATGTAATTTTTTATTTTGGCAATTTGCTTTTATTTCTTGACAGGTAGGATGGGATGAATCTACTGCTGGTGAGCGACCAACCCGAGTTTCAATTTGGGACATTGAGCCTGTTGTAACTCCTTTCTACATATGCCCACCACCGTTTTTCAGGCCTAGATTCCCCAAGCAACCGGGAATGCCGGGTAAACCATATTACCGGATATATCTTCTGATAAACAATGATAAATAACAGGAAAATTGTAGAAGTTAGTTCTAATTTTTGATGATGCTGTTGCAGATAATGATAATGATGTTGAGAATGCTTTTAAGAGAGCTATGCCTTGGCTTGGAGATGACTTTGGCATGAAAGATTCCCCCAATTCAATCTTCCCTGGTTTGAGTTTAGTTCAGTGGATGAACATGCAACAAAATAATCAGTTGGCAGCTGCTCAATCTGGACTCTTTCCTTCAATGGTTTCTTCGAATCCGTTGCACAATAGCCTTGGCACTGATGATCCATCCAAGTTATTGAATTTTCAAGCTCCGGTGTTACCTGCGTCAAATATGCAATTTAACAAAGCAAATCCAAACCAGGTCAACCAGTTGTCTCACGCACCTATGACCTGGCCCCAGCAACAGCAACTCCAGCAGTTGTTGCAGACTCCTCTGAATCAAAATCCACTACAGCAACAATCCCAACAGCAGTTACAGCAAAGACAGTCACAGCTGCAGCCACAGTCACATCTTCAACAGCAGCCTCAGCCACCTCTACAGCAGCAGCAGCAGCAGCAGCAACAACAAAGACAACAGGCACAGCCACAACCACAGCAGCAGCAGCCACCTCTACAGCAACTGCAACAACAACAAAGACAACAGGCACAACCGCAGCTGCTGCAACAACAATTTCTACCAGCTCAAGTAAATAATGGCATCATTGCCTCAAACCAGATGCCAAATCGAAATTTGCATCAGCCTGGTGTTTATTCTCAGGTTCAGCAACAGCAGCAACAACAACAAATATTGACAAGCAATGGCCAGTCAACTCAAACCACCCTTCCTGCTAATAAAGCTTCATATCCTTTGACGTCGTTAGCTCAAGATACACAGATTCAACAACAGGTGGAACAGCAACCTAACCTCGTACAGAGCCAACAGCAACAGACACAGTTGCAGCAAAATCTGTCCCAGAGGTCACAACAGCAGCCGCAAATTCAACAACTGGCACAGCAGGGCCTCCCAGAGCAACAATTCCAATTATTACAGAAATTGCAGCAACAGCAGCAGCAGCAGCAGTCATCTCAACAATTACTCTCGCCTACTGGATCACTGTTGCAGTCTCCAGTGGTGCAACAACAGCCAATGCATCAACAAAACCAACCAATGCAGCAGGTGCCTCTTTCTCAGAGTCAACAGACACTTGGCAGCAATGGTTTCTCAACATCAATGCTAATGCAACCACAACAGCTAGTGGTGAGCCAATCCCAAAATCAGAACAAGCCACTTATGGCAATGAGAACCCATTCTGGTCTTACTGATGGAGATGCTCCATCATGTTCAACCTCACCTTCTACCAATAATTGTCAGGTTTCACCATCAAGCTTCCTAAGCAGAAGTCAGCAAGTACCATCCATGGTGGTGACAGATCCAGTTGTTGAGCCTGCAAGTACACTGGTTCAGGAGCTTCAGAGCAAGCCTGATATCCGAATCAAACATGAGTTGCTTGCCTCTAAAGGTCCAGATCAATCAAAGTACAAAAGTACTGTGACAGACCAGTTAGAAGCATCCTCTTCTGGAACATCATACTGCTTGGATGCAGGCACCATCCAGCATAATTTCTCTCTCCCCACTTTTTTGGAAGGTGATGTCCAATCACATCCTCGGAACAATCTTCCATTTTCAGCTAATATTGATGGACTGGCACCCGACACCTTGTTATCAAGGGGATATGACTCTCAAAAGGATCTTCAAAACCTGCTTTCTAATTATGGTAGCAATCCAAGAGATATTGACACAGAGTTGTCTACTGCTGCAATAAGTCCCCAGTCATTTGGTGTGCCAAACATACCTTTCAAAACTGGGTGTTCAAATGATGTTGCCATAAACGATGCAGGAGTTTTAAATGGTGGATTGTGGGCCAACCAAACTCAACGGATGCGAACATATACAAAGGTATGTGACCTCACTAATTATGGTTTTACGCTTGTTACCTCATTTGTTCTCTTTGTTTTAGACCTTGCAATTTGGAACTATCTAGTTTTTGAAGCTCTGAAGTAGGAACATCACATGTTCAGCATAATCAGATTTTTCATCTTTAAAGAGTTCTGAGCAGTTCAAGCATCAATCTGATGTTGTACTATTAGCTCTAAATGTTTGATGCTGGTTTGAACTTGTGAAGGTACAAAAGCGTGGCTCTGTGGGAAGATCAATCGATGTGACCCGCTACAAAGGGTATGATGAACTCAGGCATGATCTAGCCCGCATGTTTGGTATCGAAGGACAGATGGAAGATCCACAAAGTTCTGACTGGAAATTAGTATATGTTGACCATGAAAATGACATATTACTTGTTGGTGATGATCCTTGGGAGTAAGTGAAGAACCCCAACTTGAACTATATAACTTTATCAGCTTTTTTTTCTCTCTTTATTTATCCTTTTGTAATTTCTAATTTTTTGCAGAGAATTTGTAAGTTGTGTTCAGAGCATTAAAATACTGTCATCCCTTGAAGTACAACAAATGAGCTTGGATGGTGACCTTGGAAATGTGCCAGTTCCCAATCAAGCTTGTAGTGAGATCGACAGTGGAAATGCATGGAGAGGACATTATGATGATACTTCAGCTGCCTCCTTTAACAGATAAAAAAGTCAAAAACAAATTGATTGGACTTTACATAGGCTCATTGGTGGATGCCTTTCCATTAAGAAAGATCAATTTAATGAAGTTCTTCCAAATTCAGAGGTGTTAAAACCACTGCCATGGAATTGGCAGAAGGATGGATCTTGTTCTAACTTTAGCATCCACTTTTTTTGACTTTGCCCTTTAATCACTAGTTTTACTACGAGGTAAGGTGCAAAAGGGAGCGTTGGGGCAAGTTTATCATTGATGTATAATATAACCATATTTTAAAAGCTGATCTGACATTATCAGCAAGATTTGTAGTGTTTGTAGCTATTGCTCAGGCAAAGATACAATTAGCATCAATTTTTGTTCATGTTGCGCCAAGGTACAATTTAAAAACTTATCTCAAAGAGATGAATATAATATCCATTGAAGAACATCCTTTTATACTTTTATCATATCAGTACTGGACCAAAAGAGTGAAAATTACCAGGGCAAACAACAAAGCTAGCACCATTTATATCGAAGATTAAAAGACAAATGCAAAATCCTTGTGCCTTATGGAAAACTCATCCACAAATTTCAGTTGTGAACCTAGCAGCATATGTTTTATCAGACAACTAAGAAAGCACAGCCATTACATCAGATGCTCTAAGAGCAATATAACTAGTTCCATCATTCCCTTTGAAGTCATTCCCTGCATACTTGGAATATAAAACTGTATTCCCTGGTGCAACAGATAGTGGCTTTCTATTACCTTCCTCATCCAAAGTACCAGGTCCAACAGCTATCACCTGTGTCATTTAATTCAGAGCATTTTAAGTATACACACATATGCCAGGCATGGACGACAACAAATATAAAAATATTAACCGATCCTCACCGTGCCAATGGAAGGTTTTTCTTTGCTTGACTCAGTCAGCAACAAACCTCCAGAAGTCTTCTCCTCGGCTTCTGCAACCTGCAACAATGTCGTTAAACACAACAATGAGTGCCCTATGCAATGCAATGTATTATCAAAACCGAATTAACGAATTTCAGAAAGGGTAAAAACCTTAATGAAAACCCTGTCATTTAAAGGCTTGAGATCTTTGATATCATCCGTTTCAAGAATTCCCACAATGTCATCTTCCTTCAAGATAAGATGATTTGAACCATTGAACTCCAGCTCGGTTCCGGCATACTTGGAATATATAACCTGAGCACCAGTCTATAAAAACACAGTATTGTGTAAGTAAACAATTATGCAGCAAATAAGGGGAAGAATGTTAATTCCTTGAAATCCACCTTAACAGAACATTCCAATTTGGTCTTCCCAATTGTCTTCCCCTCGCCGATGGCAACCACTTCACCCCCTTGAGGCTTTGATTGAGCTGTTGTTGGTAGCAAAATTCCACCCTCAGTCTTCTCTTCTGTTTCTTTGATCTTCACCAACACTCTATCACCCAAGGGCTTAATCGAGGTGTACTGATATAAACCGATAAAATTGAATCGTGTAAGCAAGATATATATGGCAACAATTCAAGTCACATCTAATTATTTAGTTATGTTCTATATAGAAAATGCATACAATGCTCCTAATCACTCCAACAATGCATTAACATTTGAGAAAATACCCATCAAACAATGGCCATATTTATAAAGCAAAGTACATCTTAACATGGTCCAAAAACTACATCTGAAGAAACTAGTTTCAGAAAAGCTTAAAACTTTACCCATTAATAACATTAGAACAGCACTGCTCTCATCAGTTATGCTCCTAATCCAAAAACTTAACTTGAAGAAACCAAAACCAAAATGATCCAAATTCATAATGACCCAAATGCAAAAACATCAAAATTAAAGGAACCCCCCCACCCCCAAATTAACCCGATTCAGAACTAATTCACTCCCATCTTACAGGTCTAAATGGTACAAATGAAACTAAAAAAAGAACTACCTTGGGAGCAACAACGGTAGCCGCTTTTACAACCAAACCCTTAAAGGACCTTTGAGTCAAAGACCCAGGCTTTAAAGATCCAAAGGAAGAGAATTTCACAATGGATGATGGCCTTAATCCTTCAAATGAAGCCAAATTCCTTACTGATACTGTCATTGATGATGCTGTTAACTGAGATGTAGCCATTCCTGTAATGAAAATTTTCCCAGAAAACAAACAACTTTCAATTCTAGCAACCAATTTTTCTTAAAAAAGAAAAAGTTATATGCTTTAATAAAAGAAAAGATTATACCTTTGAGTGGAAAAAAAATGATGTTTTGGTGTAAGATATTGAAAGTGATAAGAGTTGGCTTCAAACCGTAGGAAGTATAAGATAAAAACCCTAGATTGTTCTAGTAATGGGTTTTATGCGTTGAATAGAGACTTCTAGAATATTGGCGTTTACAGGAACATTGTTGCTGGGTTCCTAGAATATTATCGAGTGAACTCCTAATATTTTTTATTAAATTAATTTGAATTTTAATTCAATTTAATTTATTAATAATAGGTTAAATATTTGAATTTATCGATGCTTTTAACAGAAAATTATTGGAATCTAAAAGGTTGATAACTTGTATAAAATTATAAATATTAAAAATAATTTGGATCCGAATAACTTGAATAAATAATCTAAAATTAACTTAAATTCGAGTGACAAAGTTGGCTTTATCAAAGTAGTTAGTATTGTATTGATAGGTATATCATTTTGTCTTAGTATTAATATCGATATGTTTCAGTATATCATTTCCAGATTTATTGATGTTTTTAAATTTTTAACATATATATAATCCAATTTTTAGTTTTTCGATCAATTATATATTATATACATGCAAATATAAGTTTTAAATTTATTAATTATGGTAAACTATATACAAAGCCGTTAAATTATTAGAAAGTTTACGTTTTGCTCATTTTACTTCAAAAGTTATAAAATGATCACTGAACTATTCGAAAGTTTTCATTTAAGGCACTGGTGGTCTGTTAAAATCACTGTTGTATGCCTGTATGGCCTTTTATATTCACGTCGTCTGCACCAATCGGAAACTCTCCTTTCAATTGTTTTCTACAGTTCAATTTTTTTTATGAAACAACTTTAAATGTCAAGAATCTGCGAACCAAAATTCAAACAACTTTCTTCTCCAATTTTCGACATTGATTGTCAGATCAACTTTGATTTAAGGTATGTTCTTCTACTAGTCAATGAATACTAATCCTGCATTCCGATCATCGAATTGTCACTTGGAACTTGTTACTGGACTCTTTTTTTTAAACAAAAACTTTAACAATCCAATACCTTAAATAAAAACTTTCAAATAGTTCAATAACTTAAATAAAAACTTTCAAATAGTTTAATAACTTAAGTGAAAACTTTCGAATAATTCAATGATCATTTTATAACTGTTTGAAATTGAGTGACTAAAACGTAAACTTACTAGTAGTTTAATGATAGTTTACCAAAAATGAGCATCCTCTACAGGTTTCAATTTTGAATATCACGTGAGAAAAAATGAGCAAAATTTTCGAAATGGACTTAATTAAATAATGTGACATTGTTTTAAAATACAACATGATATGTTCGCTAGATTCATTGGAACTTAAACTAGTCGAGCTATTGCTTTTAATCTATAAAAATAAATAAATAAAGTTAAATGTACCTGTTTGAGTTTTTTAAATTACAATGAATCAAATAAAAATACCAAATGTCACGTAAGAAGGGATCATAGATGAATCATAAAATATTGATGATTAAAGTACAATTTTACTATTATATTAACACGTAGTTTCATAAAAAAATAAAGGACTAAATGATAAATCTACCATTTTAAAAGACACCCTTTTCTAAATTAAATTTATCTCATAAAATTTTATATATTTTAAAATGCTAAAATTTATTTGAAATGTGCTTCCAATCAAAGTAACAAATCAAGTGTCCAAAGTTGAAGCCATAGTAGAAAAAGGAAGTTTATATTAGAAATCAATGATTTTATAAATATACTTTCAAAGCTCGAAGAAAACAAGAACAACTAGGAGCTTCCTCCATGCTAAGTGTTAGCAAAGGAATATACGTTGAATGAAAATACACTAAAATTATACAAAGTGTTAGGGTAATAAAATGAGGGTGGTCAACATATGAGATGTGGTAAGTCGTAAAAATGAGAGTAGTTTCAATTGTGGCTTAAGAGAACTTTAGGGTGGAGACTATGTATCCTCCCTTCTCCTTTTATCGTAATATTAAGGAAGCACTTATAGAGAGAAGAATATTGGGCATGGGTCTTAATCGTTGAGTTTTCTATTCAATGTGTATTATAACATGGTGGTGGATGTCAATCCAACATATTCTTGGAGTTAACCTGAAAGGATTAGACAAGGCACTTATTGGATGTGATAGATGGATATATGACACTAAAAATCTTATCGCACATGTATGTGTGTAAAAATCATGTATTTAAAATACAAATGTGTGTTTAAAAATAAGAAGCAGATGGCAGTTTATACGAAGGAGTAGCTATGTGTCTTGAGGCTACTTGACATGGAAGTTTGATTTGATACTCCTAATAATGTAATACCCCCTACCCGTATACGTCGCCAGAATAGGGTATGAGGCATTACCAGATTTTATTGAATTAATTTTCCATTATTACGAGTTAAATACTATTCATTTATCGAAACATGTCATGACGTCCCTTGGTTGGGCCTCCGAAGCCCAAAACATACATCGGGACCAAATCAGGATTTTATCGAAACCATAAGAAATTTTTCGAAAAATCCCAAAGTTTTTTTTTTTGAACTCAATATAACCCCTTTATAAATTTCTAACCTTCCCTGCGATTTTAAACCGAGACTAATCCAACACAACCAATCCATTTCAACATATTTTCAAGATAGATTTAACATATTCATAAGATAACCTCATCACATACCAAAACCAAAATTTGTTAGCCATACCAATGGCTAACCATACATTCATTTCACATTAACATTTACTTTACTAGCTTATACATGCCATTGATTTCCAAAATAAAGTTTCTTTATATACCGAGATCTTGAGGTTGATAGTGTGATGCGTCTCCGACCAAATCCGACCTCCGAGCTCTTAACACTACAAAACAGGGGAAAAGGAAACAGGGTAAGCACTTTCAATACAATGCAATAAACATTCATATACCCATTCAATACATTATTCCCCTATCATTCACAAACTCAACATTCAAATTAGTCCAATAATTTTCATGTATCAATAATATATACCATGATTGATGAGCTCATCAATACCATGATTTCCATTCCCTTGTTATTTTTCTATATTTATCCCGTTAAATTTCTCGAAATTTTGATGGATTTTCAGAGGTACACTTTAGTGTAAAAATCCGGGTCCGTCAATTCATATTCATGTGCGCACATTTCCATTTCAGAGAGCACACTCATGAACTTCATCCTTATAAAGGATTACGGTCCAAAGCTAAATCTCGTAATATAAACTCATAGAGTATTGTCGGGATTACCAGTCCAAGCTAAATCCCCTGCAACGACAATTACTCTAATGAGCTTGGATCTGAATTACCAATCCAGGCTAAATTTAGACCCTAATTCGGATTACCCGTCCGGGCTAAATCCATTTCCCACATATTCTTCGGGAGGGCTATATCAGGATAGGATCACTTGTCCGGGCTATATCCTTTTTACTGTCAATTTCTTTTCAGAGATCCATCGAATTTTCCTTTCATTCAATCGGGATTGCTTCCCCTTTTTATAATATATATCACTGTTTCATCAATTTTCATATAATGAACATTCAAATCATATTCACATCAATAACAAACATTTCAAGCATTTAAGAATTTAATTCAAGTTACACGAACTTACCTCGATACTTGTTCGTAAACAAAAATCTACTAATCCCGAACTTTTTCTTTTCCTTGATCTAGCTTCGTATTTGAATTTTCTGGATCTAAATAAATAAATTTAATCATTAATCTACTACATTTCGTGTTCATATGTAACATTCTCTATAATTCCATTATTATTTACAATGCATTCAAAGCTATCTCACTGAGTCATAGTCACTAAATTATTTATATCTTGAGCTACGAAACTCCAAATTAAGATTTACTAATTTTTCCCAAAACTAGACTCACATATCTTCTAACCATAAAATTTTCAGAATTTTTTGTTTAGCCAATAAGTACAGTTTATCCTTTGAAGTTTCCCATGTTTCACTGTTTGATAGTTCCGACCCCTCTTCACTAAAAATTAATTATCTCATTGTACAGAATTCGTATGATGTTCTCGTTTGTTTCTTTTGAAAATAGACTCATTAAGATTTTAAAAATATAAATTTAAGCCCCTAAATATTTTTCACCAATTTTTGATGATTTTCCAAAGTCAGAACAGGGGAACCCGAATTCATTCTGACCTTATCTCACAAAATCTATTATATCTCATGATTTACAATTTCATTGCTTACGTAATTTCTTTTATAAGAAACTAGACTCAATAAGCTTTAATTTCATACTTTTTTCATCCTCTAATTCGACCTCTAAAATTTTTGGTGATTTTTCAAAGTTAGACTACCGCTGCTGTCCAAAACTGTTTTAGGGCATGATGTTAATTACCATTTTTCCCTAAGCTTTCAATAAATGATAATTTCATCCCTACTCAATTAACCTCTCGATTAAGGTGATTTTTCTCAATTAACACTTTATCCCTTCACTTTAAACTACTTTATAACCTTTGGAAATCAGAATTTTAACACTAGACTTTAATTCCAAACCTTTTCACAATTAGGTCCTACAAATAAATTTCTATTGAAATTGCCTAATAAAATCATCTCATAAACAAATTAAAACTTCAAGTTCATGCTATTTCATCATAAACTTCCAACACATATTCATAGCAACTTTCAATTTCATTCATAAAATCAAAAAGTAATGAATTTAGTAATATGACCTAGTTGTAAAAGTCTTAGAAACACAAAAATTACAAGAAAAATGCAAGTATTAACTCACTTGGTGCAAAAATTATGAAAATCCAGCTTGAATAAACCCTTAGGAAGTTTTTGGCTGATGAGAATGCAGAAAAATAAAGAGAATTCTAGATATTCCAATTTGGTCCCATTTTTATGTTAGTAAAATTTGTTAGTTTCCCATTTTACCCTGATTTCACTAATTCTCCTATTTTTCTCACCGCCAAAAATATCTCCTTTTGGGCTTATTTTCAATTTATGTCCCTCTCCATTTAACAATTGAGCTATTTAATCATTCTAGTAACTTTTACATCTTTTTCAATTTAGTCCTTTTCACTTTATTGACTACCCAAACATTAAAATTTTCTAACGAAATTTTAATACCATATTACTAACATTTCATAAATATTTATAAAAATATTTTTGACTCGGTTTTATGAGATCGAGATCTCGATACCTTATTTTTACCCAATTTCTTCAATAATTTCTTTTTCTAACTAACCACTAAATCGGTAAAATTTTTCTATCGATATTTTCATATGATTTTCCTATCATATCAATATTCATGCAAAAATATTAAAATAAATTTCTCTTTAAATCAGATTTGTGGTTACAAAACCACTGTTCCGATAACCTTGAATTTAGGTCATTACAAATAATGATGGTGATGCTATGTCCTAGGGTAAAACGTTTTAGGATGATTGGTAATCAATGATCCCGTGTTCCTACGTAGACCTCATATATTTTTAGTAGAGACGTGAAGTCTTCACAATTCGTTTAACTAAGGTTCGTAGGTTAGTTCAAGGTCTACCGATTGGTAAGTCAAGTATGCATGGTCCGCGAGGATATTAGTTTCGATGGAAGACACGTGTCCGACTCTGGTGAGGTCTACCATTTAGAGTATAACAATTGCCCCCTAAGTGAGGAAGATTATACAAAAACATACAATAAATATTGAAAAGGTGCGATATAAAACTAATTAATAATAACACATGCAATATGTACGATATCAAAATAAAAAAATAGATTAAATTATGAGTAAAACAAAATTTAAACACAAAAAACATATTAGATTTAGAATACTAAATGAATATAATCGTTTATAATTATTTTGTCATCAATCTTAAGTTGATGTCGTGTTCATTTGTGACACTAACTCAGTCAACATTATTCAAATACGCAAATATATAAAATTTTAGAGCACATATATAAGTACTAAAGTTTCAAATAAAAACTATATATTGTTTAGTTGAACTAATAATTTTTTTATTGACTTATAAAAATATATCTTTTGTGTACCATGTGAGCCTAATGAGTGCCACATGGTGCTTGGGCGAAGCCATGGAGGCAAGTTCTCCTAGCATAGCCATGATAAGATTGTGCGTCATCATATCTTCACAGTGGATAAATGTTCTTCCAAAGGGAACTAACGCGAGGGTATATAAAATACACTTAATCACTTTAAAATAAAATTTGTCCTATTTTAATTACTCCAAATATTTTTTCTTAATTGAGTTAATTTAAATAAAATAATTGTACGAATTGGTCATTGTTATTAATTTTTCCATTTTGAATGTAAATAGTTAAGGACAATTATTATGACGTTAATATCTTTCTCAATTGTGCATAATTTTGATTTGTAAATAATAAATTTAGCCCTCAATATTTACATATTTTGTTAATTTGATCTCAATTCTAAAATTTTAGCAAATTTAGCCTAAGCATTTACACATTTACAAAAATATGGCGAGCTAAATTTGTTAAACTATGACCAAATTGATAGAGTGTATAAATTATGAGAGCTAAATTCGTTATTATACCAATTAAATTTATGTAAAATTGACGAAAAACATTAATATTGTAATTAATTGTCTTTAATTACTTTCGAAATTACAGGGATCAAATTGTTTCAAATTTTTTTAGATGAACCAATTTGCTCAGTATTGAAATTAAGAGGAACTAAAGAGATCTTTTTACCAATATTCATCATCACTGGAGAGGTGTTTATGACTTTAAATCGAATTTGGTCTATGTACAAAAACTGGTCCTTAAATTTTATCTAAATCCATCAATATTTATAAATTATTAATCTAAATTCATTTCAATCTCGCCCATATTACCATTTTATAATAATAACTAATAACATTATTTTGTTTAATCATCTTTAACTTTCCATAAAATAACTATTTAAAATATATTTAACGTTGACACTAAAAAAATCAATTATTACAAAAAATTACCCAAAAAGTCTACAATGCTTTACTTTACATTCTTCTCTACAAATTAATTAATAGTTGATTTTTATTTTGTTTTGTTTTCTTTAATAAAAAAAAAAAGAATGAGCCGTGAAAAAAATTTGACCCATCCAAATATCCGGGTCCAAATCCGGATACTAAAAATCCCCGGATTTAAGTTGATCCGTTCTAAAAATTCCAAAGAAATGATCCCGGAATCAAAATCCCATCAAAATTTTCATCTTCACCACCAATGTTAAGCATCGATGATCCCAAAACATCACTTGAAAAATCATCAAATCCAGGGAAAATCCCATAATCCGAAACACCATTACCCGAACCCATCGTCAATAGATCCATAGCCGACCCGTCGAATTGTACCGTCGCGTCCGAAACTGACGGCGACGGTGACTCCATTTGGAACGCAGAATCAGTTTGCTCCGAATGGATCGTCGAAGGCTCCGAGTTCGCGAACCTCGCTGCGGCGGCTTGGATTTCATGGGGAGATAAAGACGTACCGCCGGCTATCTCGGGTGGGTTATCAGGGAAATTGAATTTAGCAGAACGGCCGCGTAAGCAAAAAAGAGCGGCGTCGAATGCACGCGCCGCTTTCTCGGCGGTGTCATAAGAACCTAACCAAATCCTTTCTCTACAGTTTGGTAGCCTGATTTCAGATACCCATTTCCCCCATTTTCGCTTACGTACACCTTTGAACCTTGAATCGCTCGTTTCAACCGCAGATTTCTCGCTAAGGTGTTTCACCATTGTTGTTTGCTAAGCTTTTTTTTCCTGGGTTTTTTAAAGTAATAATGATTTTAAGGTTTTTGATTTTGATTCACTATGAAAATGAATCGATAAATTGGATTTTTTTTTTTTGAGGTTTTTAAGTTTGGATGATAATGGAATTTGCGGCTCTGCTTTTATATTACCATGAAACGACGAGTGGGAGTGATCTTCAGTCAAAGAAATACAGGCGTGTTGAGTTGGAGCTTCTAGAAACTGTACCCTTAAGCCAAAAGGGATAATCTAATATTTAGTCCTTGAATTTGGTAACTTTTTCAATTTAATCCTAGTCCACCTTAGATTTCGCTGAATTGACATGTCATTCTCCCATAATGTCACATTTATCACCTGTTTTTTTTTTCTAAAAATTCAAAATCTTTTAAAATATAAAATTTAATATCTTAATAAAAAATTCAAGTGAGGATATCATCACCCTTAAAAACATTAAAAGAGGGATGAGGATAAAGGGCCTAAAAATTGTCGATTTAACATTTTATTTTAATGATAAAATTATACTTTAACCCTTAATTTATAGACTGTGGGTAAAAGAAGAAATTCATGGGCTAAATTTAAAAAAACAAATTTAAAGATTAAATGTTGTTCTACCCTTTAGTTAAAATGATAAGAACTAAGTTTCGGTTTTAAATTTTGTAAAATAAAAAAAATATTGACATCCGATTAAAAATTAAATCCGATTTATTCTTAATATGATTATCGAATATCAGGAGGGTTTTAAAAAAATATTAGACACGTGTCCAATGTTTAAAAACCTTGCTTTATTACATTCTTTTTACGCGGGGAGGGTTCGAGTGGAATATTCCACCACGTGGGCCTTTTATATTACTCGTGCTTTAATTCTCTCGCCAGTCGCCACCAACTCGTATTTTGTTTTTTGTTTTTTATTATTATTACGTTTATTAATGTTGTATTATTGTTTTAACAATACCGAAAACATTTTGCTGCCTCGCATCACATCACATCACATTTCTATAGTAATATCCTCCTCATTAGGAAAATAAAAAAATGAATTAAAATATAAATTAATATAGAAAAAAACTAAAATTGATTTAAGTCTATATATATTATGGTTACCCCAACCATCGTGTTTTATAATAATTAATTCCAGTTATAATTATTTGGATGTATTATTTAATAGAAAAATACAATATGTTTAATATACGATTATGTTAGAATATAATATAATTTATAATTTAATAATGTTAAAAATATTTTTATAAGTAATTAATTTTTATTATTTCTAACTGAAAATTATTAAATTTAAAATTTAAACATAACATAGATAAATAGATTAATTAATTAATGATAAAATTATCATGTAGTGAGCAAGTTTTGACCTAAAAGAATAACAGGTCAATTATTGGATCATAATTTTAAATTTAAAAAGTAAAACATTTTAAATTTTAAACTTTTTAATTACATTTACTAAATTTAAAGTTTTGTCAAAATATATATATTTATAAAATTCTAAAGTAATGAATTTTTTCATTAATAGCATAAAAAGATCACATTGAAGGCAAATTTATTTGAAAAAAGAAGATAATTTAGAATATTGTTTAGATTTATTCGGATTTAAATTTAGATGTATTTGAGTTTTAATTTATTAAATATATTATTTTTATTTGCCTTGTTTATACAATTATAACTGTAATTGTGGTTATAAACTTGGGAAAACAAAAAATTTATATAAGGTTAAAAGAATATTTATACAATTAAATTAAAACAAATTATTATTAATGAAAAATAAAATAAAATCAGATTTAGTCACACTTATAAAATCTTTGTCAAAATTCTATGAATATGGATGGAACTTGGAAGAGTTAATTGGATAGTCCGACCCATTTTCATTTCATTTTTCTGCCTAATCGCCCACCTACCTACGACTACCTTCTTCATCTCACGCGCATGCATATAGATAGCGTGATGCATGATTTACATATAATCCTCGTTTCGGGGAATTTGTTGTACTAAAAATCCGTTAAAGTATTTATTCAAAGAAAAGTTTAAGATTAATTGAGTTAAGAGTGGGTATGGATTAAAAACCGGTTGAACCGTGCTTTAATGTTTTTATTTTTATTAATTTTTTTAATAATTTAATTAATCAAATAGTCTCACCAATCGAATCAGTTAGATCGATGAATTGATGGTCTAATCCCATTAGTCGTATTTAGATCTATGTCGTCATATCTCGTGTAAATAAAATAGCGAATAACTTAAATTCATTAATTTTTTAAAACAAAATATTATTATACATTCGTCTATATATAATATTCTCTTAAATTTAATTTAAATTTAATTAAATCATTAAAATAAATAATTAAAATTTTGAAAACCAAAACACAAAAACATTGAAATCTTTTTCTAGCATTTATTGAAAAATAAAATCACAAGCAACAAAATTTAGATTTTTGGTTTCGATGTTCTCTCTTTCGTGATGCTTTTCCTTCCATTTTTTCACCATCATAATTTTTAATGAAATATTAACTAAAATTTAATACCAAAAACTTTGTATTATCGTGCATATGATTAGATTTGGACCCGATTTTTATTTTTTTTCGTAAAATTATTTCCATTGTTGTTGAACCCAATTTTCTGATGGGTAATCATTTGCCAACCTTGCATCCATACGTGTAGCTTCCATGGTAGATGGTATTTAAAGACCATGGATATTGAATGTTAATAATGAATATTTCATTGAAATTAACGACCGTGAAAGAAATGGAAGGAAAGACATCACCAAACAGAAAATTCAAAGAGTGGAAAGCCGAAATCAAGGCGGCGAACAAAAGTTTTTAGAGGTCGAAATTAAATTATAATTTTTATAATAATAAAAATATAATTTTATCATTTTAATGGCTTATATCTTATAATTTTTAAAAGATTAAATCAAACATTTATCATTTTTAAAAGGGTCCAAGTGTAATTTTACTTTTACTAATTTAAACTTTTTAAAATTTTGAAGAGTCTAAATGAAAAAATTTTTATTTTAAGGGGTTCGGTTCCCCTGCCAACCTCCCTCGCTTTGCCCCGCTAAAACCTATTTGAATGATGCTGCTTGTAATACTTTTTGAGAGGTAGATTTAATTATTTTTTCTTTCTTTTTAAATTTTAAATTAATTGTTTTTAAATAATTATGTTAAAATTAAATAAAATTAGAGAGGATATTATTAAATATGTATGAGTGCATAATAATATTTGTATGTCTTTAAAAATTGATGATGATGTGACACTATTTTATTGGCTCTTAAAAATAGAAGTTTTTAGAATTATTCTAATAAAAGTTATTATCAATAAAATAAGGGTATATTTTTTATCAACATTATTGGGAGTGATAGTCATAAACACCAAACATAGACTGTAAAATAGACGTGAATGATACTCAAAAATAGAGGGTCTTAATAGCAGATGTTTAATTGATCAATTTTTCGATTTGGTTAATTTTTTTAATTGATTATTTTATACTTTAATCAATGGTTAATATGAACTTGGTTACTTGTAACTAATTGATACCTAAACCTTTTTTGGACCTAATTGGTACGTAAATTTGGAATTCATCACATGCTTTGGTACCTATATTATAGTTTTATTAGCGTAACATCCTCAAATATTTGATATTAATAGTAATACGACCTACCTAAGTGTAAAAAATAAGTGAATAATCATGGGGTGTAGTGTGGTGATTTCTCACCTCATCTTTTATTCAAGAGGTTAGGGGTTCAATCTTCACCTATGAGAATAGAACATATTTTATAAATAGTCATTTATTTTTTTGAAAAATACCGTAGTGAGAAGATTAGTCACTATTGTCGGTGAATAAGTGGCAAAGAAAGCTGAGTTTCAGTAAGCTAAGTTTAAAGCTCCGTGGGTTGAACTTTCTTTGGGTTGTGCTCTACTTTATTATTGGGCTATAGCTTTTCCTTATACGTTGGCATAACAAGCCTTATGTAACTATATCAGGGTAAATTGCACCCAAGGTCATTAAACTGTTAGTAAGCTTACAATTTAGTTATTTAACTTTAAAAAGTTACAAAATGGTCACTAAATTATTCGAAAGTTTTCATTTAAGTCATTGAACTATTTAAAAGTTTTTATTTAAGTAACTAGGCTGTTAAGTTTTTTTTTTTAAAGTCCAACTAGCGAGCTTCAAGCGATGATTCAACGATCATACAGTGATTCAATACCCATTGACGAGTAGAAGAACATACTTTAGATCCAACTGAGTCTGACGATCGGTGTTGGAGTTGATACC
This sequence comes from Gossypium raimondii, assembly GCF_025698545.1. Lineage (NCBI taxonomy): Eukaryota > Viridiplantae > Streptophyta > Magnoliopsida > Malvales > Malvaceae > Gossypium > Gossypium raimondii. The sequence goes on from NC_068571.1 coordinate 51,972,319, forward strand.
AACAGAGCTAAGACTCAATCAATAAATTTATATTCAATTTAAAATCAGAGTAATAATGCCTAACTTTCATTGTGAGCAAACATTTATGCAACTTCATTTTTTTAAAAATTACTTAATTGATATAAAATTGAGATAAACTAGAGTAAGTACATCCTTCTTTTAACTACTATGTCTCTTAAAATGAAGCATTTGTCACTTATTATCAAATAAATAATCCTAACCTAAAACTAATTAAAAATAAATAAAATTAAAATTCAAGAACAAAAAGCTTCCACGGCTAGCCTTCTTTGAGTACATGGAGGCTTTCCAAATCTATCTTTAGAAACTTCGAAACAACACGGTTCTTTACCAACACATTTCTGTTTAATTATTGAGATCACATCTTCATTCGATTCGTATTCGCTTTTGTTAAAAGATCCACACTCGCCTTGCGGAGTACCAAAACTTGCAAACTCGATTTTCGAAATTGACTGATCTTTACACGACAATTCAACTTTATGTCCTTCGTAAGCATTTACACAAGCCTTTCCAATTTCAATTGTCTAGAATTGGACTTTCGAAGGATTCCCACCGAATTCTTCAAACAAAACGAGCGTGTTTTCACCGTCTTTGAAAAATGAACTAGGTATATGATACCTAATAAAAAAACAACATCAATATAGACGGATACATCAAAATTAAGGTATCGAAATTTATATAATAAAAAACATTATTTACTACCATTGTATCGGCCACGATAATCACAAGTACCAGGCTCACACATGTCTTCATCAGCTACAGCGCTAGGCCAATACCTACCAGTATAATGAACATTGACCCAAGCAATACCCTTTCCTAAACCAATTAAATCCACCACAATTGGATTATTTCCCAATGGGGCTTTGAAGGGTGTCTGAAAAAAGGAAAACCCATTTTAAAACTATAGTTTAGTAAAAAAGATTAAATTATAAATTTTGTAAGGTATAGGGACTAAAATTAAATTAAACCATTTATAAGATACCGAAAAAATTACCTTATACCAAGTGAAATTCCTATAAACAGGAATAGAATCTGATGCCCATTTCAAAGTTGAATTACAGTCCATCTCAAAAAACTTGTTTGCAATTCCATCCATTCCAATTTTATAACTCCATTTATTTGAGGTTAAGCTTTTAACAATGGTTTGGTTTCCATTTTTGATAACCAATTCAATGGGATCCATATATTAAGAAAATTAATTACCTGTAATCCAACAGTGACACTGAGAATTGTTATCAAATTCTTTCCAATGGATAGCTACTGAGAACCTATATTTTTAAATAAATATAATAAATTTGTATTTTATTAAGTGAATTCCATATATTAAATAAATAAAAATATATTTATTTATTTATCTTACCAATGTATGCTCCATTGAGAAATACATGAGAAACTTGACCACTATTGTTAAACCTGAAGCTAACAGGTACTTTCACCATCGGATCATCTTTTGCAAGCTCAAAACTAGCAAAAATATTAAATAAATAAATAAACAGTTTAAAATGGTTAATTTATGGTTTTGATCCTTGTACTGTTTGACCTTTTTTTTTAAAAATACCTTGCCAATAACCACAAATAATCACTGGCATCATTTGCCATCTTGTTAATCAACAATCTTATTAATTGAAAAAAATGTAAAGAAATAGTTTTAAAATGGTTAAATTATGGGTTTGGTCCTTGAACTAGTTCGATTAAAATCTTGGTGTAAAAGGACCGAAGCAATAATTTGACTTTTTTTAAAAATCTTAAAGTTTTTTTTTTTTTACCTTGTCATTAACCACAAATAATCAATGGCATCATTTGCCATATCTTTTTTTTATCAACAATTTTATTGATTGAAAAATAATGTAAAGAAATAGTTTAGAAATGGTTAAGGACTGAAACCATAATTTGACCTTTAAAAGTATTAAAAAATTTTACCTTGCCATTAACCAAAAATAATCACTGTCATCATCTGCCATTCTTTTTATGAACAAATTTTTTTGAAGGTTATCAACAATTCTATTAATTGAAAAGATGTAAAGAAATAGTTTTAAAACGATTAAATTATGGTTTTGGTCCTTGTACTATTACAACTAAAATGTTGTAGTACAAGGACCAAAACAATAATTTGACCTTTAAAAAAAGGAATTTACCTTGTCATTAACCACAAATAATCACTAGCATCATTTGCCATATCTTTTTGATCGACAATTTTATTAATTGAAAAATCTCCTTTACCTTGAACCATAGTTGATTCAATGGATTCAGGCCTCCATTCCCATTTCATACAAGTTGGTTCATCCTCAGCTTTATTGGGTTTTTTTCACATACACCGAAGTTTGAGCAGAAACCTAAAAAAAAATTTAAAATATAATTTTTAAAAAAAACCCCATAATTTTAATTAAGTTAATTTGTATTAAAATTAATTAATTTTTAAAAAAATTGAAATATATATATATATACACCTTTGCAGTGTTATATGCTTCATTTTTGCAATGAGGAAGGATACTAACAGACCATGCTGGAAGGAAATAATCAAATCCTCCAAATTTGACTGTGAAATCTGATCCTTTATTTGGATTACTCAAAAAAACAACTTGAATTCTCCTTTGTTACATAAGCAGTACCCTAATATATATATATATAAATAATAAATTAGAACAAATATTATATATATATATATATATATATATATATATGAAAAGATTGTTAAGAGTATTGTGCAAATAACACCAAAAGTATTGTTTTCTTTGAGTGTCGTGAGCAACCCACCATTAAGGTTTTGTCTCCTACCTCCAGACAATACAGTGGTGGTTCGTGACATTAAGTTCTGAGGTAGTTTATTTAAAATTTTTAAAAATTTTAAAGAGTTTATTAAAATTTTCAAAAATTTAGGATCTTAATAAGAATTTTAAAATTTTAGGGTCCACAAGTTTTGGAGGGTCTTATTAAAATTTATAAAATTTTGAAAGGCTCAATTAGAATTTTAAAAATTTCAAAGGCATAATAAAAAAATTCCAAAATTTAAGGTCTTGATAAGAATTTACAAAAATTTTAGGATTTAATTAACATTTTTAAAAATATCGAAAGGATTAATGAAATTTTTAAAAATTTCAAGGGAGCTAATTGAAATTTTTAAAATTTTTAAAGGTATAATAAAAATTTTCCAAAAATTTGGCTGAGACGAAAACCTTTTTTTTTTTTTTAGCTTTAAGAAGGTTCTGCTGCCCAAACAAAACCATCAAATTATCAACACCATACTCTTAACAAAAACAAAATAACGTGTTCAAAGAAGGTAATTACCAAAACACCATTGCCAAGATTTGTATTCACTATTTCACCATGAGTCATGGTGTATTCCATGGCATGTAAAAGATAATGAAGCTTCTAATGAAATTGAAACCCCAATATTAATTTCAAAAAATATATTTATATGTAAAAAATTGTGAAATAAAAATTAAAAAAAAATGCAATTACCATATTCATCAGAGGTGCATTATAATCATACGAAGTAGTGATATATGGACCACCTGCATCTCTACGAAAATTGGTACCACCATCGTACTAATAAAGTAAAAAAAATATCATTAAAAGTTGTAAAAAGTAAATAAATTAAAATTTTGGGTGAATTTATATATTTAATTAAAAATTACTAATCATATAATAATTTTGTAATGTACCACTTTTTGGTAGAAACGTGCAACAGAATAAACAAGATCTTCTGCAATTTTATGTGGGTTTGCATCATGCCAATTCTTAAACCTTAAAAAAATTAATATATAATAAAAATAAATAAAACTGAAAACGAAAATAATGTAAAATAATCTCTCAAACTTTAAAAAAAATCTATTTTAGCTTAATTGAGCTTAAAAGAGACTTAAAGAAACTTACCATCCAGTCCAATTTTCAGTTCAAAATTTTGGATTCCTTTTGTTTTTGGTTGATAATCATCACAATAAAAATCAGTGGATGTCTCAATCTATATAATTTTAAAAAATAAAAATAAAAATAAAAATAAAAATAAAATAAAAATAAAAATAAACATAAACATAAACATAAACATAAACATAAACATAAATTTAAATTTAAATTTAAATTTAATAAAAATTTGATAAATTACTAAGAATAAAAAATACCATTGACTTTAAAGAATTGGGTTGTTGACACATAATCCATGGAACTCTAATATTAAGTGAATCAGCCATATTAGCACACCAATTTATATAAGCAATACCGTCATTTCCATATGTCATTTTCAATCTATATAAAATTATTAAAAAACTAATTTTGTTATATTTATTTATTTAAAATATCATAAAAATAAAATTATAAATTAAAATGTTATATTTTATATATACCTGAGCAAGAATAACAGGCTAAAGTTGTAAAATTTTGCATTTGACTCTGTTAAAATATATATAAAAAATCATATTATTCATAAATAGTAAAAAAAAAGAAAAGGAAAATTTTAATTAATTACCATAAAAACATCGTTATTCGTTCGAAGAGCAGCTCTAGGCAAATTATGCAACCAAATAGGAAGACCTCTAATAAAGCGATAATCCATAAAAATAAATTAATTTTATAAAAAAATAAAATTCAAAAAATTTAATAAATTTATTTATTTTTACCTGTAATTCCATTCGGCACATGTATACGGTCCAATTCGAAGAATAGAATATAATCCTTCATCTTGAATAGTTTTAATAAATCGAACCAGATCGAGATTTTCATCGAAATTATATTGACAACGAACCGGTTCATGTGCATTCTAAAATACATAAGTTTCAATAGTATTTAATCCACCTTCTTTAGCCTTCCTAATAAGATTAGGCCACATCTAATACAATCCAAAAAAAAAAATCATAATAAAAATAAAATAATTAATATTATATTAGTTTTCATAAGTAGGGGATTGTATACGATTTTTTCGGTTAATTTGGTTAGACCTTTTTTATTAAACCAACTTAACAGATAATAATCTACAAAAATTGACTTGATCAAGTTAAAGCTCAAGAATTAACATACTAACTTGATTTTGGATCAGTTGGTTCAGTCGGTTAACTGACTTTGAAAAAAATTAAATTAAGTTAATTTTTAGATCGAATTGATTTGAAAAAAAATTGATAACCAATCAAAATAATCACCCAAATCAAAATTGACTAAATCAATTAAACCAGTTTAATCAATTTTCTTGATTTTAACCGAAAATTACTTCACCCTATATCATATTTAATTTGATCCAGAAATTATAAGCCTATGATTTCCATCAATAATTAGTGATTTTGAATCATAAGTGAAATATTAAAATAATAAAAATATTAAAGATTTGAAGAATAAAAAAAAAAACTTGAATATGAAGATTATGAAGTAAAGTGTTGAATTTATAGTGCCAAAAATATTAAATCTATAGAGATTTTTAGTTACGAAAGATTATAGAAAATCAAAATTTGGAGATTGCAATTTCCTTTTTATCATATATAACACTTTTAATTAGGTCTAATTATGGTTTTAGTCCCTTTATATGTTAAAATTTGGAAATTTAATCTTTCTATTTTTATAACGTTATCAGTAGGTCCAAATTTATAATGCGGTTAGTTATTGCAATTAAAGTGTTGATGTGTAAATTTTATTTTAGTATTATTTGATCACACAGTTAAGGGTACTTGAAAATTCAAGAATCAATATTCAACCAACAATATATATTATCACTTTAATGATAACAATTAATCATTTTTTAATTTAAACTTACGAATAATATTATAAAAATGATGAAAAGAATTATGTCATTTTAATTAAAACCAAAATTAAACTTTTTAAAATTAAGGTAAAATTTTCATCAACTTATCACAATCAATTTATTGCCAAATAAAACCCATTGAAATTTTAAACCAAACGATATAATTAGTCAATTATCCTTCTAGATAATGTATATATCTATATTTTCATTGTTGTATTGTAATATTTATTTATTATTATATCCTTTTCATTCAATATATCTTTGAGATTTGGTTGTTTTAGTTTAATGTGTTTTAGAAAAGACTTTTCTTACCTATTATTAACTTATAATAATATCAAATAAAATTTATTATTATACATACTCGATGTTTAATATAAAAATTTCAAGATTTTCTTCGTATATAATAAAACTTAAAATGATATATATAGAGACTTAAATATAAAATATGAAAGATTCATGATATAATTTTTCCAATTTTTTCGAAGTTACAAACAAGCACCAAACTTGATAACTTAACTCGAACTAATTAATTAAACTCGACTAAAATTATTTAGTTCACATAATTTCAAATGAAGAAGACCTAAACTTGAACACTTAAAACCTCAAAATCTCTATCCGAGTGAAGTTAAAATTACGATATATATCTTTTAATGAGAGTTAACATACAAATTTATTTCAAGAGAAGACTTTTAAACTTGATTAGTATTGATAGCATCGACCAAAATAATTTTATTATTATAATAATTATTATAAAATTAATTAAGAATTAAGAAATGTCACCAAAAAAAGTATGGGTTCACTTTCAAGCTGTGAAATAGTCGGCCCCACATCTCAATATTTTTAATTTTTTCCATAACAATAATCTATAAAAAAATTAATAATTAATAATTAATAATTGAATATATATATATGGGTGTCAACATCCTTGACCCTCTATAATTTAATTTTCCCTACACCAAATGACTCGGAACTCGGGAGTCATTTTCACTGGACTCAGGGTGGACTCGTCAGACGAGTTAACTCACTTCACGTGGCGTTATTGAGGAGGAACCCATAACAGGTCGACACGTGCTACGAGACACGCTCGTTTGGGACCCGCCTTTCCCTTTCTTTTAATCATGGTCTTACTCTAATGACATCAGTACCCCTACTTAATATTCTTAATCACATTACTACCCTCATTATTAATATGGTTTACCCGAAAAAGTAAATAATTCTTGGAATATATGGTTTCCGGTCCAAACAATTATGATAATAGGGGTAATTCAGTAATTTAACAGGGAAACAAGCACTTTTTTAGTGGGTCCCAGATAATAACCCTTTCACTGCCAAAAAAACAGTGGGCCCTAAAATTCAATGGGCTCAATGAAGGGAAAAAAGAACTTGGTGGTATTCAGCAATTATTGCAATGAACCATCTCCCGTAGATTTACGCCACGTAACCAAACATCAACGGTCATGATGGACAAGGAATCTTTAGTGTGTTGCCCCAAGTGTGGGGTCCATCACCCTTCAGGTCAGGTCTCAATCATTACACTAAAGACACATGATTTTGGGCCCACTTTAAAATGACGCTTTTAGATAAAAATCATTTATTTGGTAATTTTTTATTTCGGAAAAAAATATTTTTTATATAAAAAATATTATATAAACATTTTAAATTATGTAGGTACCATATAATATTTTATTATTTAATAATTTTTATATTGTTGAGTTTGTCACACTTGACTTGTGATATTAAACTTTAAATAAAATATTATTGAAGTATTATTGTTATAATATTTTAATAATAAAAATCAAAGTTATACATCAATCTTGATTTTGTATAATTTTATATGTAAATTTTGGTTTGATTTAATTTTCAAAATTATTAATAATATTATCGAATTAATAATATTTTACCTATAAAATAAATTTATGTATATATGAATGATAATATAAATTCCATATGTATAATTACACTAAATAATAATTTATGTATCAAATTGTACTTTAAGAAAAATTCATGTATAAATTTAATATTATCACAATTTTAATAATAAATTTATCAATTTTTAGCATTAATCAGTATTTGATTATAAATATTTCTAAAACAATTGTTTTTATTATCTACATTTAAGGATTAACCAATATTTATAGAAATAATACTATAAATATTATATTAACTAATCTTACATATTGTGTAAAGCTTGGATTACTAAAATGTTAATACCTCTATTAACATCAATAAATCATACCCTTAAGCATACATTATTTTGTAAATAACATGATTAAAATATGTTACGAGTTTTTATATTTTGATAAATTTTAAGATTTAGTTTATTTAAGTCATATTTTTATCTTTTTTATTAAAATTATCAAATTGACATGTTGATTAGGTTACCATCATATAATGTCGCATATGAATGGCGAAAAATAAACATATTAGACAAATCCTAATAAAAACTATTGAACTAAAATTTTTAAATTAAAATAAGTACGAGTTTTAAATTTTAGGGACTAAATATTAAATTTTATAAAAATACAAACGCTAACAATTGTAACAATTAAAGAATTAAGAATAGATAATATAACCGGTTTATCGGATTGAGTGGTAACAAGCTTAATACTTTTAAAGTTAGGTTTTAACCTTGGGAGTAAAACAACAACAATATTGAAAGAGCATTACTCGGGTTCAGAGGTTTAATTCGACTCGATTACAAATTTAATCAAAACCCAATGTCATCGTCACAGCAGTTTATGTAAAATAAATGAAAATTATTATTTTTATAATAAGCCGAAATAGCAATTATCAACCATGTACGTCCAAACTAAACCATGGGCTGTTTGCTAAAACCATATAGAACTCTCTTTCTATTATTTATAAACCCAACTCTCAAATCATTTCTCCACCTCCTTTAACAAAAATATTGATTTCCATCTCCCAAAGTTCAATTTCTTTTTCTTCTGATTTTCCATGTTAGGGAAGACAGGTCGACCCATGATCGGAAACTTATCTGAACTACTAGTTCCAACACACAAATCCGGGTTATTGGATCCTTCAAGGAGCCCCAAAAGTCCACTAGACTTATTCAAGACCCCATCATCATCATCAAGAAGAGGGTCGATGAAGAGATGCTATGATGTTTTTGGTGATGGAGTAGGGCTTGGAATCATTGCTTTAATGGAGAAATCCACTGTTGATCATCATCCTTCTTGTAAGCTACAACACACCATTTGTAGATTCAAAGGAAGATTTCAAGAAAATTCAGAAGAGGATTACACTTTTGTTACAAGACATGGAGAATCATCTACAAAAGTTTATTTTAATGGAGGTGAAGAAGAAGAAGAACAGAGACTCGTTGGAAAAATTAAGGAAATTACATCTTTAAAACCCAGATTTGTGCAAGATTTCAATTACCCAACATCAGATTTCCTCAGTTCTTGTCATCTTTGTAAGAAAAAATTGCATGGCAAAGACATTTACATGTATAGGTAAGTTTTTAAAATATATACATATATATAAACAGGGTGTTACTTTTTTTAATTTTCATTTTTTTTATCTTCTTACTTAACTAATTTCAAATTTTTAATTTTTTTTGCAGAGGGGAAAAGGCTTTTTGTAGTGCAGAGTGTAGATCAAGTCAAATAATGATGGATGAGAGGAAAGAACAATGTAAATCAAAAGCTTCAAAATCTGGGAAAAATCAAAGCTTGGGTTATGATAAAACAGAGCAAATTTTCTCAACTGGGATTCTTGCAATTTAGTCCTTTTTTCCTTTTTTGCTCTGTAAATAAATATTTATAGAAAAATACTATACAATTTTATGAGGGTTAATAATTGAATTTTCCCCCAATCTTCAAAAAAAAAAAAGGAAATTTTGGTCGGATTGGAAGAGTTAGTGCATATATGCTGTAATGAGAATTATGAAATTTGATAAGAAATGAATTTGCTCTTTTTGTACTTTTTATGCTTTTTTTCTTTTAAGCAAAAGATTCTATGATTTGTTAGAAAGTTTGTGAATAGTTTGAATTTTTTATTTATTATTAAAATTAAATTATTAAATAAATTAAATATGAATCTAAATTGTGATCAATTGCTCAGGTGTTTATTTTATAAATTATGGTTATACTAAAATAAATAAATTAAGCAGTGATCTTTTAAAACAAATGTATGAAATTATAAATTAATATAATAAAATTATATTTCGATACTCAAAATTTAATGATTAATTTTTGATCCTTTGAAGCAAACTTCTTTAAATAAAAGTCAAATAAATATATTTTATTTTATTTTATTTATATACATAATATAATGAGTGCAAAAAAATTAATATATCAACTAAATTCTTTAAAAAAAGCAACAGATCAACGGCTGTCATATCCAACGGTCTCAAATATCATCTCAAAAACCAAAACAAAACTATTCATAAAATACAAGCAGAAAACCAGAAAAACTACAAAAATCTGTCTTAAGACAAAGCAAAAGAAAACCAAAAATGGAAACATCAGAAACTAGCAATGGCAATGGCAATAGAAGAGCACTACATTCAATTCTCCAAACACTTATTCTTCCCCATGAAGAAAATATCCCATCATTTTTACTTACTGGTAATACATAAGCTGCTGCTGGGATGTCGCAACGTTTTGGTATCCGCCATTGTACATCGCCTGACTAGCTTCACCACCACTCATTCCCATGGCTGCCTGTGCCTTAACGGCATACTGACCTTGTGGATGCATCATGTTCATTACTTGAGCACCACCAGCCATATGTGCAGCTGTTGGTGGAGGATGAGGACCAGAGCTTGTTCCCAGTGCGGTTGGTTTGCTACCCCATGAGCACTGCCAACATTAAAAACATTCAGGTCATGCCATTGCCACCATAACATAATATTTGCAAATTGCAATATGGGCTAAAAATGGTAAAAATACCATGGAGGCCCCTGCACTAAGAGTCAAATTACAAATAAGCCATTGTACGTTAGATCAAAGAGCAAATTAATTAAAAATTTCATTCATTCTTACTGTTAAATTTTGATCCCTGTACATCAGTATGAGATACTATCTAGTTATTCCGTCAATCATGCCAGTTTTTAACAATACAAATTGATAAAATTTTTAACAAAAAGGACCACTTTGTTTTTTGATTTAATGTGCAAGGATTAATTTGCCCTTTTGTTAGTAGAGGGGACAAAATGCAACCATTCTCCTAATACAAGAGCCTCCATAGTACTTTTACTGCTAAAAGTCCAAACATTAGATGAGTTGGCATTTCTCAACTATAAATACCTTGATTGGTTTACTGCAAAGAATTCGAGCATTTCCCATCTGAATGGCGAGAGCAGCTTCATCGTGTGAACTGTACCTCACAAAACCGAAACCTTTGTCTCGTTGGACACGGACATCTTCGATAGTTCCTGCTCCGAGGGCATGGAAATGACTGTGGAGATCAGCTGATGTAACCTGAAAATTGTTTTATCTATCAGAACCACCACCAAAGCTGGCAAGAAACTGATGTGCAAGGGAAATTCGATATTGCTGGTAAAATATAATTAGGAAGTCGCATTTCATCTCACGGTTTGCATGTCATAACAGAAAGAGCCACAGTTTACAGAAAATTTGTCTTCATTAAGTTAGGCAGGGGCAAATTGACCATGGCACATGAACCTTTAATTGATTAGGACGGCTAGTAGCATTAACCTTGTTATCTTACAAGTTTTGATTAAGGGAGGAACCAAAATACTTGCCTCTGGAGCGAGGTTGCCCACATAAACAGTGGTATACATAGGATTGTTCTCCGGAGAATCATCATTAGATTTTTCTTGACCTTCTTCTGCAAGAATATAATACCATGACCGAGAGCTAAACCAGAATTGAAAAGTAGTAAATACCCTTCTCGAAGTAATCATAAAACATGTAGGCTCAAAAACGAGAAGAAGCATGCTAGGTTTATATATCAACTATCCATACTGGCAATGATGACTCCAACAAAGACAGTAAAACCAAAAAGGTCGATACCAAAGTAAATTTTCTTTGAATTATAGTTGTAATGTGTTCAAGATTCCGGGAAAAAAAACTGAAGTTAGAGGGTAATCTTACCAGAAGGTCCATTCGAGTCTACGATACTTTTGGCATTGTCATCATTGGAAGTAGCACCTTTTGCAGCCCAGTTACATCGGATCTGTCTACTTCCGAGCCACTTCCCTGTAATTAGCCCAAAATAAAATTACCAGAAACTTAATATTTATCAGAATGCAAACAACCGTATCTATAAAAGCAATGATTTGATTACCATTTAAGTCATTTATTGCACTTTGGGCATCCTGAAAAGGAAAAGAAGAAAGATTAACTGATCATTTATGGATAATGAAAGAGACGAGACAGAAAGATGACCAAAGTGACCCGAGTACCTGCTGGTTCCTAAAAGAAACAAAACCAAAACCTCTTGAGCGCCCGGTTTTTTGATCCCACATGACCCTTGCATCCCTGCAACCACAAAAAAGGAAACATAAATATTCGTCCTTCATTCAACTGGTTCAAGGATGATTACCCCAAAAGCATAATTAAACACATATTGGCAGCAGTTTAAGGTCGATAAATACAATCTTAGGGTAAAAAGAGGAGTATTAGTACTCACGAACAACTGGAATACACAGAAAAGCATGCAAATAATGTAGCATCTGTAACTTCGGGGCTGAGATCACCGACAAAAATGTTGTGATGAGCTGAATGCCGAAATAGAAATAGCATTAGCTGTTGATGAAATACGCAAGTATATAATATAAATAAATAGAATTCAAAGAAACATTTATTAACTCGACGTGTCCTCCCTCTGACTGCTAGCATATGCCCAATTAACTTTAATAGGTTGCCCAAATCTGCAAAATAGACCATGCATTAATATATATATATATATATAGGACAAGGGAAAAATGTTGGTGCAACAAGGGTTTGTAACTTCATATCATTACTTACAGATGCCTTCCGTTAAGAGTCACAATAGCAAGTGCAGCTGATCCGCGATCAAAGTAGTGCACGAAACCATAGGATGACTGCTTTAAAAGAAAACACAAACCCACCATTAGGCACAAAACCAAGAATCCGAATGCAGTAACCAGCAAAACGATGGCATGAAAAGGATTACCTTATCCTTTTTAATAAGTTTGCAACCTTCAATAGGACCAGTACTCAAGAAAACTTCTTGTAGAAGCGGTTCCGATACCTGTGGATGAATATTTCCGACGTACCTGCAATTCAAAATCCGATAAGGCAAACGTAACAATGCCGTTGTTGTTTACTACATACACAATGCAAAAAAGCTTTGACCAAACGGTACTATAATAAATATAACTCAAAAAGGGAGGGACTAAAAGTGAAAACTTTACGCAACACTCACACACTGCGGCAAGTAGCTGAATCAAAGTTAGGAGGAAGATTTCCACTCAAGATAGGCTCTATCTGCAAAAATTAAAAAAAATAAAAATAAAATAAAAATATCCTAAATTGGACATGGGCACTCCTCACATTAGATCATATTTTTACAAAATTTAAGACCTAAAGAAGACAATGCTATTGATACAAAAAAAAAAAACTATTTTTTAATCCAAAAATACAAATTTTTTCGTATACTGACTAAAGTATATCAATCAAATTTTCTAGTTTGTTCTGCTAATTTCAACAAAAAAAAATATTTCCCTTTTGAGAAAATTAAACATACGAAGAAACCCAGTTCGATTAAGGAATAAACAATCTTCATAATAGAAATTAAAAAAAAAAAACAAATCAAATATAAAGATTAAGCAAAAGAAAAAAAGAACCTGAGGACCAGCGAAGAGACTGGGATGATGGTATAAAGCTTGTTGCATCATAGCTTGCTGTTGGGGATTTAGCCCTTGCTGCTGCATCTTTTTTTTTCTTGCCGGAAAAAGAAGGGGGTCTAGGGTTCGGAGACTCGACGATGATGAAGAGGAAAAATTGGGATTTTTTTTATAAGGAAAAGAAAAAAGAAAAGAAAAAAAAAAACAGGAAAAGAAGGGCGAGATTGTGAGTTAAAAAAGATGAACCGAAAAAAAATATATTAGAGAAAACAAAACTGAAGCGAAAAAATCCATTGATTTATAATTGGCTTTTGGTTTAATTTCTCTTTGTGTCTAAAGTATTTGCATGTTTAAAATTTAGTCCTTTTATAATGATATTATCAAATGAACTTCAATTATTAAATTAAAATAGTAGAGGACTCAATTTATAGATTTAAAAATAGAGAAATTAAGTTTAAAATGCACAAAGAGTATAGGGATTGAAAACATAATTAGACAGTTTCTTTTCTTATGTATATCTATATTAGTTTGATTGAGTTTTGAAAATTTTAAAAATATATATATTTAAAAAAATTCATTATAAGAGTATTAATCTCTTGTAATAATTTTATAATTGGGTCATGTAATCTTGTATATTCCTTTTAGATTATTTCAGTCATTTTACGATTTCATCATTCAAGCATAGGCGAACCCTAAAGTTTTTAAAAATTTAGTTATTTCTTTAACTTTTTGAAAATTTTAATTAGATTCTCCAAAATTTGAGAAGCACTACTAAAATTTTTCAATTAAACTCTTCAATTCTTTTTTTATATTTTCATAGAACCTCAAAGTTCTTACTAAAACCCTCTAAGTTCTTAAAATTTTTAATTCGATCCTCAAAACTTAATTGCGAAAATTCAGACACTGCATTCAAGTTTATCAGACATATTTTCAAGTCGAACCATCTTGGTTCAGGTCATTTCTAACTTGCCATAGCAATAAACCCAGTGGTCCATTCTGCTCCGAAAATTCCGAGTTTGGACCCCCGGTTTAGTCACAAAAATGCAGGGGAAACAACATATCATGAATATGAATTTCAGCAAGATGATGAAAAATGTATAAAACTACTTTAAAATCTTCCCCTGCGTAACTCCATGAATCAAACAAGTAATAGCGAGCCGAGAAAGGGAACAAAGAAAAATAAACAGGCCCCATTTCTCCGAGACATACAGTTCTAAGCCTTTGAGATTTTGATCCTACAAAAGAATGGCTAACTGCTGGTGAAACGATGTCTTCTCATATGTCATAATCTATATCGGTTATGTTCTGGGCCGTGGAGCGTTTCACAAGTTGTCCTTCTTCATTATATCTATCAAGGTTTTCACATGGAGCTGGGAAGATGGTACCGATTACGCGGCCTTGAATGAAGGCACACTGGAATATGTGTTTCTTCTTGTACGTTAACCCCACGGACATATCCCTAAACGTCACGTTTCTGATAGGAATATCTTCACTACCATGTATACGAACGGGAACACGGACTCCTTGACCATGTATCCCCGTGAAGCTTATGTCCTTAACTATTGGGAGGGCTTTTGGGTCGAAATCATCATCAGGGTGCTCATTATAATCTGTCTTGATAACAATTCCGACTCGGACATTATCAAATGTTATGTTTCGGTATGTTATATGTCTAACATATCCACCTCTTCCAGTGGCAGTCTTGATTCGAACTGCACGTCGGGAACTCCAGACAAGGAGGTTTTCGATGGTGACATCAGATACCCCACCGGACATCTCACTGCCGATTGAAATGCCAGCACTGTCGTATAGTTCAGTCAAGACAGAATTCAGTTTGTAAGATTATAACAGACACGATACGTAACAGCACAGGAAGGAAACATGAACTGGAAGATCTAGATTAATATGTAATGCATGCATGAATTTGTTAAGCTGGCACTGTCACATGGTTCATGAAATACAAGGTTTATAAAGTTCGAGAAACTTCACCTGACCATAGAGCGTACGATGAGGTTTCGAATAAGAATGTTTCTCGAAGGTCGAGCGTAAGCTATGCCATACTGATCCCATCCACTCTTTATCGCAATTGCATCATCTCCGACACTTATGTAACAATCCTCAATTACTACATCCTCACATGAATCTGTTCATAGCATGGAAAAGAATTGTGTCGGAATTTAGCTACTGTAAGTTCTCATAGAGAAAAATCGAACCTGTTTTGTTCCTACTTACCAGGATCGATTCCATCAGTATTTGGGGCTTCACGTACAGGAGCCAGGATGGTAACGTTCCTGACTGTTACATTCTTGCAGTCATACGGATGAAAAGTCCAAAAGGGAGAATCACGTAATGTTATATTAGCGATTACGATGTCACTAGACCACATAATTTGCATGAGTGGACCTCTTGTGTGGTTGAGTAGCTTTTGCCGAAACTTTTTCCACCATGATTGACCCTGCCCATTTATGGTACCATTATCCCCTGTTGAATTGTCGAAACAAGTAAAACATAAGACTCGGTCAGCAATGAATAACCATAGCAGAAGAAAGTTCTCGATGTTCGATTATCAGAATCACGCATACACAAGAAACTCACCCGATTTCTAAGAGCTTAAGAGTCAAAAGGTTAAGCAAATCAAATCTACATCACACGTACTATTCGCCACTCGGATTAAGGTTCTTAACAGACCGATAAATCTTACTTTAATAGAATGATTCCGGTAACATAGATTCTACCATAAGTTCAGTGTAATTCTTTTACCAAATACCACACCAAGTAGTAAGTTCGAAATTATAGAATGCTGTGTTCAGCAAGGATGAATATACCAATTGAAAAGGGTCTATTTTACAAGCCTCATCCACGCTTTAACACAAATGACTTGAGGAGAAAACATTAGAGGAATGACTTCAAAACAGAAACTAGAGCTCACACGTATTGGGCGAAGAAACTAACCAGTTATAACGACATCTTTGAGGTTTTGACCATGGATTAAACTTCCATACCGAGGTCCATGATGCTCTCTTCCATACCCGTATGAAGGCAACGGAGGCATTAACGGCCATTGCTTCTCATCCTGTATAACATACATAAATGAAAACACATCCAAAATTAGCAATACATATTGTAATTCTCATACGACAGCCACAAGATGAAGCCACCGGTTTCCAGAGTCTTAATCAAAATGGTCACATAAATAACTTCAAACAATGACAAATTACAAATGACTAAAACATAAACTAACATCATAATCATCATACTAGCACAATGTGGAAGTTTAGGAATTGGTAAAATGATTATGAATTCCCTTGATAATATGATCATCATACATGTTTATACTAATTTATAAGACCCCTCCATCACCATTCACAGCCTATAACAACTAAAAATGTCAAATTATTAGCTTGAAAATTCAATCATTGGCTTGTTTTAGTGAGATTCACATTCAAGTGGTAGCATTCTCTCACATAAATGACATCATGGGTTCAAGTCTAACTGCACGGAAACTCTTTAGTTTCACATGGTTTCACCTGTTACTACAAGACACTCAACTCTGTCAACCTGATAGGATTCTCGGTAGAGTTAGGAGACAGAACCTTGACCGGGGACACGGTTCACCTGTTAGTATAAAACACTCAACTCTGTCAACCTAATATGAGTCTCGGTAAAGTAGGGAAACAAAACCCTGACAGGAGACATGGTTTCACTTGTTACTACAAGAAACTCAACTCTAACACCCTAATAAGAGTCTCGGTAGAGTTAGGAGATAAAACTTCGACTGGGAACATGGTTTCACCTGTTACTACATCACAATGCTGTCAACCTACAATAGTCTCAGTAGAGTCAGGAGACCAAACCTCAACCTAGGACACGGTTTCACCTGTTACTACAGGACACTCAACTATGTCAACCTAATAGGAGTCTCAATAGAGTCGGGAGACAAAAGCTCAAAAGGGACACAGTTTCACTTGTTACTGCAAAACACTCAACTTTGTCCACCTAACAGGAGTCTCTGTAGAGCCGGGGGACAAAACCTCAACCGGGGATATAGTTTCACCTGCTACTACATGACACACAACTCTGTTATCCTATCAGGAGTCTCCGTAGAGTCGGGAGACAAAACCTAGACAGCGACATGGTTTCACCTGTTACTACAAGACACTCGACTCTATCAACCTGACAGTATTCTCGGCAGAATCGGGAGACAAAACCTCCACCAAGGATATAGATTCAACTGTTACTACAAGACACTCAACTCTAGCATCCTGACAGGATTCTCGACAGAGGCGGGAGACAAAACCTCGACCGAAGACATAGATTCACCTGTTACTACAAGATGCTCAACTGTGTCACCCTATCGGAGTCTAGGCAGAGTCGAAACAAAACCCCGACCAGAGACAGTACTAGATTTGTAACCCTCAACAATACTTATCAGTTAATGAATTCAACAAAAAGATCGATTCAAAGGGTGAATAAAAACACCAACCTGGATTCCAAGAATCTCAGCATCCTCAGCTAAGAACAGAGTCATATGACTAGTGAGGTTAAACGGCGCCGTAAGCCACTTCCCAGGCGGCACATTGAGTTGCCCACCACCGCCTCTCTTCCCAAGCTTTGAGATCGCCAATACAGCCCTTTCAAACGCCGCCGTATTCAACGTCTTACCATCCCCAACACCGCCGAAATCAGTCAAATTAAACGCAAAAGGCCGCATCTTTGGCATAGGCCGACTCAACCCGGTTTTTACCGAAACCGAAATCCCCGCCCCAATAATTTTCCGCTGCCATATAAAAACCGAACCGAAAGCAACGATCCATAAGAGAATAAAGAGAGTTCGATATGAAGAAAGGAACGCCGCAACCAATCTCTTAAACTGAAACCGCCCCACCGGCAACGTCTCCATCATTTTCGGGGTTTTTTATGGGCTCAAGAAGCGGATTTGGATTTGGAACATGGAAAAGAAGGATAATTTCGTATGATTTGAGCTTAAAACGCAAAAGGGTGTATGTTTTTTGGGTGAAATGTTAATAATTATCATTGTTGCTGGTGAATTTCGTTGTTGAATTTCGTTAATAATATATTAAATTACTATGGGAAATAGAAAAGATAAGAGGGGACCTATGAAAAGGCCTTTGTACCCCAAAGGAAAAGGCATCTATGTAAGGATTTGTTTCACTCTGCCATTAACATGTTCGCTTAAAAGATTAAATTTTTCTTTATGGATTGAAAAAGGGGTGAAAAAAATGGTGAATTACTGCATAAAATGTTGGTTTTTGGTTTTGGGATTGTTCAACCAATTGAAGAACTGAAATTTGAGGTCTTTTTAAGGCAATCAGAAGCAAATGTAAATAATTTTATTTAGTTGGTGAATAGTTTATAGTTAAAGATTTATAATTTGTCCAGTTAATGAAGGGAATTTTTAAAAAAATTAAATCGGGTGAATTTTTTAAAATATATTTATGAAAAATTTCAAACCATAAAAATTGATCAATTATTTTTTGAAATAGTAAAATCGAGTTTTTATAAACTGTGGTGTTAAGCACAAGTTTCACTAAATGTGCTATTTTAAAAAAATATTATTCTGGGTTTGAATTTAATTTTATAAAAATATATAAAATTTATAATAATATTTTCATTTTACAAAATATTAAAATTTTATTAATTTTCAACTGAATTTTTGTTAAATAAAAAATCCGAAAACATAAATCTTGAGCCAGAAAACAAAAACAAGATTTAACCGTTTAAATTAGAGAGTTCAATCATTTATAAGATTTTAAAAAATAAACTAATAATAATTTAAAAAGTGAAATATTAAAATAAAAATTGTTATATATAGGAAAATGAACTAAAACATAGAAAAGAACATTTTTTATTGTTTAAAAAACAAAAATTTAAAATATAAATTTAAGAAATTTTATTTTTCCCACTCCAACTAATTTCTATTTAATAATTATTTTTATTTTTATTTTTACCAAAGCTTAGTTTAGCATTACTTTTATAAAATATTTTTTGTCCTAAAATCATTTTTGAAAAATTCAAAAGTTTCTTATTTAACATTATATTTATCTTAAAAGTAAATTTTATCTCCAAAGTATTTCTTAGAAAGAATGCTAAACTGAGCTTGGATTTAATAGGCTCATTGTCCTTACCCAAAACCATTAACCAAAGGGTAAATTACACCATTATTTACTAAACTATGAATAAATTTTCATTTTGGTCACTTAACTAAAAAAAGTTACAATTCAGTCATTGAACTATCTGGAAGTTTTTATTTAAGTCATTGAACTATGCAAAAGCTTTTATTTAAGTTACTGGGATGCTAAGTGTTTTTTTTTAAAGTTCTACAATGAGCTCCAAATGACAATTCAGCAATTGGTATGGTGGATTAGTACTCATTGGCGAGTAAAAGAACATACCTTAGATTCAATTTGATCCGATGGTCAGTGTTGGAGATCAAATAAAAAAATTGTTTAAATTTTGGTTCGTAGATTCGCGACGTCCAAATTTGTTTCATGAAAAAAAAACTAAATTATATAAGAGGAGGGGCAAGAGAGCTTTCAATTTGTGCAAGCAGTGTGAATAGAGAAAGCCGGATAACATCAATTTTAACAATTTAGTGACTTAAATGAAAACTTTATAATGAAGTGACCAAAATGAAAACTTACCTATAATTTAGTGATGAATGGTATAATTTGCCCTTAACCAAAACAAAGTCACACAAACTTCCTATCTTTTTACACGTGTAAATCTACCATTGGCTGTCTTGTTGCCTTTTGTTCCACCTCTGACAATCTATCGTGAGTGTTTTTTCCCCCATATTTTCCTAACCAGATAAAGTAGCTCACTACTCATCTCTGTAAGAAACGCTTTTGCCCAAAAAAAAAAAAAAACCTCCATTGAATATGGCTTTATCCATGGCTTCCACTTCATTGTCAAGCTTCTCAATAATCAGGTAAACTCGAATCTTAATCCTTTTCAAGGTGTTAATGAATACCGACTTATTTTTCTAATAATTAGCTGGGTTTTTAAATAGGATTCAACCCGACAAATTATTTTCGAGAAAAGTTACGACATTGTTACGAGGGGAAACTCGTACAAAAGCAACGAAAGGCGGAGTATCGAGTGTTTGTGAACCACTGCCTCCTGATAGACCTTTGTGGTTCCCTGGTAGTACACCTCCTGAATGGCTTGATGGCAGGTCATAATTATATATATATATATATATATTTGTTTCATCTCATTGTTCATATAGTAATTTCAATTCTAATTTTTTTTTTCATTGTTGTAGCCTTCCTGGAGATTTTGGTTTCGATCCCCTTGGATTAGGTAAGCATTTTACTTTGTTGATTTGAGTATGGAAAATCTGAACTTCCGGTTTTCTTGATTTATAATCGGGAAGTTTATTTGAATTAAATCAGGTTGGTCGGTTAGATTGATTGAACTGGAAATTGAGTAGTGTATTGATCCAAAGAAAGATATTGACTCAGTTAATTTGGGGAACGAAACAAACCGGTTGAACAGGGCAAAAAAAAGACAGTTGAATCGAATTTTTAATATTTTTATAATTTTTTAATGATTTATTTAATCAAACTGGCTCTACTGGTTGGATTGGTTAGATTGATGAATCGGTGGCTTAACACCACTAATTCAGTTATAAAAACCTTGATAATTAGTAAAAGTCTAAACATCCTATCGAGAGAAGTTTAAGGGTGTTCAAACGGTCAATTTAATTATTATCTTAATTGAATTAACCAAAATTCTATAAACGTTTAATCATCAATCAAATCAAAGTATACACAATCCTTAGATAGAAATTCTAAAACTCTTAATTATTAAGTGAACCAAAATAGTTCGATTTAATCAGTTAATTCGATTTTAACCGATGCATATACACCCCTCGAAAAGTTTAGAAATTTCGTTTTGCGAAAGGTCAAATTAAAATTATAAAATAATTTAGAGGT
This sequence comes from Gossypium raimondii, assembly GCF_025698545.1. NCBI lineage: Eukaryota > Viridiplantae > Streptophyta > Magnoliopsida > Malvales > Malvaceae > Gossypium > Gossypium raimondii. Next base: position 51,993,815 of record NC_068571.1, read on the forward strand.
TAAAGATATAATTTCTATGTCAGAATTATTAATTTAAATTGAATTATATATTAACTCTTAAGAAAGGGCAAGATACAAATATTCTATTTAACTAAGGGTTAAAATAAATTGAAATTGAATTATTAATTATGGGGAGAATACTAAAATTAATTCTAAAATTAAACTAGATTTTTTATATTATAGTATTTTAATAATTTTTTGAATTTTTAATTATATTTATTTAAATCAATCAGATAAACTAGTGATATGGTTCTAAAAACATTGGGGCAACACTAGGGCCTAAAATGGAAAACTTTCCTTTTAAGCCTTTCAAAATTTATAAATTTTAAATAAATATAATGTAAAATTGCACATTCAACCCAAGAATAATAAATTTATGATTTACCAGATACACTAAAATGGTATGTATTTCTGCTTAGAATATACTCTCATGGTGAAAACTGCTTTATCTCTAACAAAAATGATTACCAGGTTCCGATCCAGAAACCCTAAAATGGTTCGCACAAGCCGAACTAATGCACGCAAGGTGGGCAATGTTGGCCGTGGCGGGAATCCTCATACCCGAACTACTCGAATCCTTGGGCTTCATCGACAACTTCTCATGGTACGACGCCGGCTCTAAACAATACTTCGCCGACCCCACGACCTTGTTCGTGGTTCAAATGGCATTGATGGGATGGGTCGAAGGCCGAAGGTGGGCTGACATAATTAAGCCTGGGAGTGTCGACATTGAACCCAACCTTCCCAACAAGAAGAAACCCACTCCCGACGTTGGGTACCCTGGTGGGTTATGGTTTGATCCTTTGATGTGGGGAAGAGGGTCACCGGAACCGGTGATGGTGTTGAGGACTAAAGAGATAAAAAATGGCCGCCTTGCTATGTTGGCGTTTGTTGGATTTTGCTTCCAAGCTATATATACCGGCGAAGGTCCGATTGAGAACTTGATGGCTCATATTGCTGACCCTGGTCACTGCAACGTTTTCTCGGTATTGCTCTTCTACATAACCTATTCAATTGAGTTAAACTCTAATGCAGTATATATATATATACACACAAATTTAATTTGCATTCATTCAAATTAGTTGAGCGGTGTAGGAACGATATATGACATTGCATGTTTGTGTTTGCAGGCTTTTACAACACATTGATGTTCAAGTGGTATTGCAGGGACTCGATCCAAAACTTTGGTAAATATTGTTCGGTCAAATTGCAGTTAAATTATCTGTGGCTAAAAAGAATTTTTTATTCGTACTGTTCTATTTTCGTAGTTACGAAGCTTGAAACAGAGATGTTTGTTTGCGACAATCCCATCCGAAATAGAAGTTAATTTCATGGTTTAATTTTGACCATAGTGTGTATACTTTTCAAACTTTCAAAATTAATCCTTTTAATTTTAATTTAAGAAAATGTAGTCATCTACTTGTTTTGTATAAGAATAATAATAAAATTGATAATACTATTGATAAATTTTTGTAAATTTTAAATACGTGACATTTTAATATTAATTGTTGATGGGCGTCAAACCACCAAATATTAATTCCTAAAATAAATATAACAATAAATTGAAATATAAAGTAGTAGGGTCAAATCCATAGGGACTGAGTATCTAATTTCGCTTTTTCTTGTAACCAGATTCGTTGTCGTGGTCACAGTCTTTCCCACGACTTGTGCGTAGTAGTGCTAAAAAAAATAGGAGTTTTAAATTGATTAAGATAATAAAATAAGGAAATACAAAAAATAAATAAAATAAAATTATATTCGAAAATACAAAAACAAATTTTAAAAAATAAAACAAATGAATAAATAAAATATTTTTTAAGCTTAGCCTTAGCCTTGGTGTACTCCAATCTTGAATCGGTCCTTGAAATAGATTTTTCCTTCCAAGCGATAAGCTGGTTATAGCAATTGAGGATCCCTCAAACCGCCAACTCTTCCTCTCGTAGTCGATCCCGGTATCACCTGCAAATCGACCCTTGCCAAATTTCCAATCACGTGGCACGTGCCTGTAATTTAAGATTTCGATAGCCTTGGAATCTGAAAAGCCCAACTCGAATTAACAGTCTCAACCGTGTGGGTCGTTTAAATCCGATCAATATCTCCCTTGACAAAATCCAACTAGCTTTTTCCAATTAAAACCAATTTGTTCGCAGGATTTTGAATACAGCACTGTCGACTCAACTTCCCAACTGTACGCCAAACAATTCCAACCCAACGTGCACTTTTTGAATTGACATCGAATCAACTTTTAAAGGACGAATTTGTACTATCTCATATACCGGAGAGATAGTGAATACCGAATTGCAAAGTATTTAGTGCAGGTTCTTATCTCACAATTTCTTTGTCAAGGTGATAACCGGGCTAAGGCTAAAAAGAGTTTAGTTAATCATGAAAAAAATCATGTTTTGAGAGTAGTTTTATGGAATTGTGAAAGGTGGAAAGGGAAAGGGCCTTGGAAGGAAATTAAACCAAAAAGTTAAAGAAAAAAATTTGAAAGAACAAAATATGTGTGACACAGGAAGGAAGAAAAAAAGAAAAAAAAAAGAATTTATTAAATGTGAAATGAAAAGTGTGTTCAATTGGTTGCAGCCACTAGGTAGTTATACATATTTTTAGTGCTAAAATTTAGTTAGATTTTTCCTAAATATTATCATTAAATAATTCTAAATATTATTTGTAACACCCCTTACCCGTATTCCTTAACAGAACAGAGTATGAGGCATTACTAAATTTTAAAAAAATTCGACAGCATTTCTGCTTATTTTTACTTAAACCTCCTGCAAATTTTCAAACACAATTCAATATTTCAACCAAGATCAGTTGTATAATCATACACAATTTAACCATTAGTAACACCACAATTTAAACCAAACCATAATATATATATATATACATAGTTTCGCCATAATACATAAAGTCGTCTATACATGCCATATTTCCGGAATACTAGTTGCAAAATACCCAAACGATGATGATAGTGTGGATGATTGTCTGACTCCGTCCACGTTCCGGATTGATAGATATCACTATAATCAAAGGGAAAATGAAAACAAATAAGCATATAGCTTAGTAAGTAAACATATGACAATTAAATAAATTTCTCACATAATTCCACCATAAAACAATTTTAATCACAATTAAATCTATTGTTGTTCAATTTCCAGCAAACTGTTTTTCTGCGTCATGGTCACTAATTTATTTTTATTTGGAGCTACAGGGCTCCAAATTGAATTTCGTGAATTTTCCCCAAAACTAGATTCATATACCTTTCCACCATAAAATTTTTAGAATTTTTGATTAGGCCAATTAGTACAATTTATTCTTTAAATCTTCCCCTGTTTCACTGCCCGACAGTCCTGACCTCCCCTTACAAAAATTCACATAACTCTCTGTAAAAGTTTCAAACAATGTTCTCGTTTGTTTCTATTAAAAATAGACTAAAAAAGGAATCCAGGCATATAGATTTCAAGCCATAATTTTTTTTGTAGAATGTTTGGTGATTTTCCAAAGTTGGAACAGGGGATTTCGAAATCAATCCAGCCCTGTCTCAGTAAAATTCAAATATCTCCAAAAATACAACTCTTTTGCTTGCTCTATTTCTTTCATATGAAAATAGACTCATTCAGCTTCAATTTCATATATTATTTAACCTCTAATTCATTTTCCACCATTTATGGTGATTTTTCATAGTTGCCCAACTGCTGCCATTCAAAACAGTTTTGCATTCAAATTGTCTCTTTTTGTATTTTTGATTTTCCTCCCATCTTATACATGGCTTGATTAAGTATCAAACCCACTATTCCTCCCATAAACTTGTCCACCACATATATGAATATTTACCTTCCCAATTTACTCGTTGAACACTCGGAATGTTAACCGTTATCGGTGGATTTCGCAGTTAGCAACCACCAATGAATCGGGGAATCAGCACACAGCAACCCCTTGGGGGAATCAGCACTTAGCAACCCCCTTCACATTTCAGATGCGGTGGAATCAGCACTTAGTAACCACCAATGAATAGGGGGATCAGCACTTAGCAACCCCTCGGGGGAATCAGCACTTAGCAACCCCCTTTCACATTTAAAATACGGTGGAATCAGCACTTAGCAACCACCAATGAATCGGGGAATCAGCACACAGCAACCCCTTGGGGGAATCAGCACTTAGCAACCCCTTTATATGCAATATGCTTCGGCCTATTCCGAGTGTTCAACCAAAAACCGTGTTTTGCAACCCCTTACCACCTTTCCCAATTTAACAACATTTTTAGAATCTTGCCAAACATTTATTTTATATTCAAATAAATCTCAACACAAATCAAATAATATCAAAATAATACATTAAGTCACATGTTTACTTACCTCGGTGCAAAATATCGTAATTTTGCAATTCACTCCACTATCTTTTCTTTTCCTCATTTGAGATAATCTTCCCGTCTTTCTTGATTATTGAGCTTGGAAGCTTAAAAACCCTAACTATGGCTTCCCCCTTGCTGATTTCGTTCACCATGAAGAAGATGAGCACATTTTGCCATCTTTTTCCCTTTTTAATTCTTTTTATTACTAAATGATTAAAATGCCACATTTAAAAAAAAATCTATTTCACCCATTTCTTATGTCTATTTTTGTCCATCAATTAACTAATGGTCTAATTACCATATAAGGACCCCCAATTTATAATTTCATAACAATTAGACACTTCTAACATGTAGAACTCAACTTTTTCACTTTTTACAATTTAGTCCTTTTGACTAAATTGAGTGCCCAAACGTCGAAATTTTCGAACGAAATTTTTTTACGAAATTTTTCCATAAAATTGTAGACCATGAAAATATAATAATAATCATATTTTCTCTTGTCGGATTTGTGGTCCCGAAACCACTATTCCGACTAGACCCAGAATTGGGCTGTTACATTATTACTAAATAATTCAAAATTTTAAAATCAAATTTAAACTAGAATTTAAAAGAGTTGTAACATTATAAAAAAATCATTCAATCTTTATCCAGCCACTTAAAAAAAATCCTCAACCCTTCAATCTTTATCCAATCGTCTTTGAATCTTCAATCTTTCAATCAAGCCCTCTTCTTTGTTTTTTTTGTTCCAATTTAGCCCCTTTTTTTTTGTAAAAGTTTCAATTCAGCACACCAATTTCATTCCTGATAAAAAATCTAAATTTAATAGCATTTTATTTAATAATTAGCAAAAAACAAATATATTAAAAATACGAATTTACCTTGCTACCAATTGTTTATTAAAAAATTAAAATATAATTGATAACATAGACTTGAGTTTAACAAAATTAATTAATAATGCTACCAATAGGATTTTAAATTTTTAAAGTAGATACAATCACAATTACGAAAGAAATCATCTAATTAGCTAGAAAGAAAACCAACTCAATATAAACCATAATAGGTTAAAAATCGAAATATATTCAAACTTATACCATAATAAATCTATACAGTACCCACATATAGTAAAACTTAAGCCTAAATTAATTTAGAGTTTAGGGAAAAACTCACACATAATAATTAGATATAATAAGACTCGAACTTGGACACTCGAAGTCCGAGAACATTAGCTTTTAGTAATAGTATGAATGCTTCATTGACATACAATTTTAAATATTATAAATTTCACTTAAAATAACCTGAAAATAACTCATATATAGCAGTTGGACATAATAAAATACTCCAGAAGCTTTTATTTTAGCATCACTACCAAGGCCTCGTGGGTATTGGATTTTAATTTTTAGATTAAAATCCTGAAATTTTTTGAGAAGGACTAAATTTCAAGAATCCAAAAAGTACAAGGATTATGGGAAGAATTAGACCTAATTTCAGTAACAGTGTATACGCCGTCACCTCCATTAATAGCTAAAAGCAGGCCACTGTTTCACCTATCATCGACCACCCTCGTCGTTGAAAACCGCCATGGAAATTCCCCTATGGTTAGAATTAAACCCAACTTACGAAACTGCATCATTTCAATCCCTCCACTCAATGCCATACCAAACTGTTACTATCCCCAAATTAAGCTAATGAGTACCAAACTACCCAAACAAAAATCACTTGCAGAAAACCACACCACCAGGAGACAGCTCTCTTCAATCACAGAGGCCAAGCACAGGCATTCCCCACCAATTCAGTAATGGCCACCACCGTCCCAGTTTTTGCTTTGTTTCTATCTCTTCTCATTCTCCCAACCCTCCCAACCCTTTGTTCTTCACAATCCGATGCTGATTCCCTTTCGAAGTTCAAGAAATCATTGAAAAATGGCGATTCCAAGTTGAAAAATTGGGTTCCAGGTTCATCACCTTGTAGGAAAAAATGGATTGGTGTTATGTGTGATGGGGAAACCATAATTGGTCTTCATTTAACGAGTTTGGGTCTTTCTGGTTCGGTTGATGTTGAATCTTTGCTTAAACTTCGTAGTTTAAGGACCATTAGTTTGGTGAAGAACATGTTTGAAGGATCGATCCCAGAGTTGAATAAACTCGGTGCTTTAAGAGCTATTTATTTATCGAACAATCAATTCACCGGTGAGATACCAAATGACTATTTTGAATCAATGGGATCGTTGAAAAAAGTATGGTTGAATCAAAACAAATTCAGTGGTAAAATTCCAGATTCGTTGATGCAATTACAGAATCTCGTGGAATTACATTTAGAAGGGAATCGATTTTCCGGGAAAATCCCGTCGTTAAAATACCCAAATGTTATGAAATCACTTGATTTAAAAGGTAATAAACTCGATGGCAAAATCCCAGAAAGTTTTTCGAAATTTAATGCTTCTGTATTTGAAGGTAACAATGAACTTTGTGGGAAACCATTAGAGAAACATTGTGATACAGCTGATTCAAGAAAAGTTCAACAAGAAAATGAAAAACAAGAAGAACCAGATTCACCACCACCATCATCATCACAATCAAATGCCACGGTGGTTATCTCCGCCGTGACACTGGTGGTGGTGGTGTTTTTCGTGGTGGTCGCCATTATTTCAACGAATCGTGAAGATGAGTTAACGAACCACCATAGTTCTAGTAGGGAACCATTAAGGCAAGGTAACAACTTACCTGAGTCAACTAGGCAAAAGCCATTGGAATCGAGCCGAAAGAGTGGTCCTGAAGGGAAAATCAAACGTGGGTCGTCACAAAAAGGGAATAAAAATGGGATGGCTGATTTGGTAGTGGTGAATGAAGAAAAGGGTAGTTTTGGGTTACAAGATTTGATGAAAGCGGCGGCGGAAGTGTTGGGGAGCGGTGGATTGGGGTCGGCTTATAAGGCGGTGATGGGGAATGGAGTGGCGGTGGTGGTGAAAAGGATGAGGGAGATGAATAGGTTAGGGAAAGATGGATTTGAAACTGAAATGCAAAGATTTGGGGCTCTTAAACATCCTAATGTGTTGACGCCATTAGCGTACCATTTTAGAAGAGAAGAGAAGCTTATTGTTTCACAGTACATGCCTTCTGGTAGCTTGTTATACGCTTTGCATGGTATGTGAATATCATCTTCATCTTTGATTATTTTTCATTTTCATAATTACATCATACGTCCCAAAATTATAGCTTGGATTCTAATTTGGTCCCCAAAACTATCAATATCATGTTAATCAGGTCTTTCAACATAGCCATTACCTTGGGTGTTAAATACTAACTTAGACCTAATTCGAAGAATATTTGAAACATATAGATTGAATTTTAAATATACGTGTTTGTACCATATGGATAGCTTGAATCTGACATGTTAAAAAACAGTTAATATCATTAAAATTTATGAAGATTTTTTTTTTAAGACTTCAGCTCCAAACTGTCTATATAGTAAATGCACGTGTTTAAAATTCGATTCACATGCATAAGATTCAAACTGGCATTTTATGCAAGGGGATGGATTGAAAACTTTTTGTTAGGGTAGTAGAGATAAAATTATTAATTTTGGGAAGTTAAAGTGAAAAAAAATTGTATTGAAAGTGTTCAATTTTGGATTATTAATTTTTTAGAGGGTCAAAATGCAATTTTGACCATGAGAATCTAAGATCGTGTGCACTCTGGAGTGTAGATAGGAGGAGGAAGTGGCATTGGTGTATGATAAATTTATATTTTAGTACTTTTAAAAATTATAAATTTATAAGTTAATATAATGGTAAAATTCAATTTAGCTCCCTTAAATTCATTATTCATTTCTAGTGCCTAAATAAATTTTCTAGCTTCACCCCTAGATCCATCCTTGCTTTAATGCATAAGTTAATATAATAGTAAAATTACACTTTGGACTCCTAAAATTTATTATTCATTTCTAACCACCTAAAATAATTTTCTAACTTCACCCCTAGATCCGTCCCTACTTTAATGTCTAAGTTGATAGCTAAGCTCACATAAGAACTTGATTGATACAATACTAATATTTTAAGGACTCAATCAGAATGTTTCAAAATTTAAGATTAAATTCAAAATCCGACCAATTTTTAAGGACATCCGATACAATTAACTCTTTTATATTTCTACCAAAATTCAAAAACTAATGTGTTGTTTTTATTATTTGAAGGTGATCGAGGGGTGTTTCATGCAAAATTAAACTGGTCCAATCGTTTGAAAATCATAAAGGGAATAGCTCAAGGACTTGGTTACATTCACACACAATTAAAAATCTACGACGTCCCCCATGGTAACCTTAAAGCCAGTAATGTCCTTTTAACCGAAACCTACGAACCCATGCTAAGTGATTATGGTTTCTACTCTTTGATTGATTCCGACAAAGTCACCCAAGTGTTATTTGCTTATAAGTCCCCCGAATATCTTCAATCCCAAAAAATTTCCCCCAAATCCGACATCTATTGTCTCGGCATCGTCCTCCTCGAAATCGTCACGGGCAAGTTCCCTTCACAATACTTAAACACTTGTAATGGCGGGATCGATATTGTGCAATGGGCGCAATCATCAATATCTGAGGACCGTGTTGAAGAACTGGTCGATCCTGAGATATTGTCCACTTCTTCGGATTCAATTAATCAAGTGGTGAGTATCATTCGAATTGGAGTTGCTTGTGTTGAAAGCAATCCCGATCAACGGTTAACCATGAACGAAGTTATTTGTAAGATACTAGAAGTTAATTGAATCTTCGTTTGGTGTACATAAAAAAAAAAAGAATTGTTGAGATTTCCGGCAACAATGGACGTCGGAGATTAATCCAAGGAATTAGATATATTAGAGTTTTTAATACGATATTCTTATTTAGTTCTATCCATGAACTCAAATTAATATATATACTACTAATAATATTTAACAATGTAAATACTTCTAATCTTTTCTCTTCAATGCTCAAATATGCTTTTTTTTTGTAATATTTTTCGATGCTGTCTCTACACATTTTATATCATTCATTTTTGTTGTTCGTTTAAGTTGACGAATTTTATTTTTATCGACTAAAGGACTTGAGATAACGGTAGAAAATTATGTTGAAATCAAATGATAAAAACAAATTAAAAATGTTCTCATAAAATAAAAGGCTTAAGTTACGATTTGGCTCTTGAAGTATACTCATTTTTCCATTTTGATATCTAAACTTTTTTTTAGCTCAATTTGGTACCTAAAGTGCACTCGCTTCTCAATTTGGTACTTAAAGTATGCCTTCATTATATTTTTAATTCATTTTCAACAGAGGCTAAAAAAAAAGATGGTGACCAATCACATAACAACACGTTGTGACTTTTTGTAAAAAAATAAGTTTTTCTTTTATCAAATGTATATAAACATTAAAAAATATAAAAATATATATTAAGAATAAGTTTTTTTTTAACGTCTATTAAAGATGGACTAAAAGATATAATGGAGACATGCTTTACACACCAAATTCAAAGAGAGTGTGCTTTAACTTTAGGTATCAAATTGAGCAAAAAAAAGTTTAGGTACCAAAGTAGAAAAATTAGTATACTTTAAGAGCCAAATCATGAATTAAGTTAAAATAAAATAAACCTTTCTTTAAAGGGGAACCGATTCTTGCCCAGTTGTTAAAAAGAGGGAATATAGGATTGAATTGTGGTTTTAGCCCTTCTACTATGCTAAAATTTGATATTTGATCCTTCTTCTTTAATTTGAAATAATTTAACCCTTTTACTTTTATAATATTATTAATAAGTCAAAATCGATAATACTATTAGCTGCAAACGGCCTATTAAGTATTAAACAGACGTGTAAATTTATCATTGGCTTAAACATAGTAATCGGATTTCATGTCATCACTTTAATATAGATAGACCAAATTACGCCAAATAAAGTAAAAGAAATAAACCCCAAATTTAAACATAATAGAAGGACTAAAACTGTAATTAGACCAGGAATATAGATGTCCTTTTAAATCAACTTCCCAACAAGCTAGGACATTCTCTAAAAGCAACCCAAAGTTTTGGACATTCTAAAATTCATTTCAAAACTAAAGACATCAACAGTTGTGTATTAAATAATCTTCCCTTCCATTTCATTTCTTCAACAAAGTTCAAAGTTTCCTTAACATCTGCTAATTTTCTCGACAATTCAATTAAGTCCCAATTTTTTGGGGGCATGGATTTCAATGAAAATCGGCCAATTGTTTGTGATAATGGAACAGGTTATGTCAAGGTTAGTGTCTCTCACCAACACTGTCTTTCATGATTATGCACTTTTTGATTTTTTTTGGGGGGGCTAGTTTTGGTGTTGATGATGCTCCGTGCGTGGTTTTTCCAAGCATTGTAGGTCATCTGCGAAACAGACATGTTATGTTCGGGATTGGACAGAAAGATGTGTACTTAGGATACGAAGCGCAAACGAGGCGAGGGATGCTCGGATTGAGTTATCCGATCGAGCATGGGATAGTGAGAGATTGGGAAGCAATGGAGAGATTTTGGGAGCATGCATTTGATAATGAGCTTAGAGTTAACATTGATGAACATCCGGTTCTCTTAACAGAGGCTCCAATAATAGAGAAAAAATAGAGAAAAATGTTCGAAGCTTTCAATATCCCGGCAACATATATAACTATTCAAGCGGTCTTATCACTCTACACCAGCAGCTGAACCACCAGTTCGAATCTTAAAACACTTGAACCTTATAAACAACAACTAATGAATGGTATCGTGATTGATGCAAGAGTTGTGATGGACTCAGGTGAAGGAGTCACCCATGTAGTCCCTATCTATGAAGGTTATGCACTCCATCACGCTATCCATCAGCTCGACCTAGCAGAAAAGGACCTAACTGCCTACCTTACCAAGATCTTGGCCCAAGAAGGTTACATTTTCACAACATTGGCAGAACAAGAAATTTTTCGGGACATAAAAGAACAGCTTTCATACGTGGCAATGGACATCAAGAAGGAACCTGATGTATCAAGGGAAACTTCAGAGCTCGATAGGCAATACAAGTTGCCAGATGGCCAAAGTCCTAACTATCGGAGCTAGCAGGTTTACATGCTCCAAAATCCTATTAGACCCAAGCAGGGCAGGAATGGAATCAGGCGGTCTCCATGAGATTTTAGTGAGGTCGATAAGGGGTGACATGGATGTTAGAAGAGAGATGTTTGGAAATGTGGTGCTTAGTGGTGGCACCACTTCGATGCCAGTCTTGGCTAATAGGTTAGCTCATCAGCTCCCCAAGGGCGAGAGTCAAGGTGATTGCATCACCGGATAGGAAGTATAGTGTTTGGATTGGTGGCTCCATTTTGGATTCTCTAAGCACCTTTGAACAGGTAGTGTAGATCTACCATGACCTGAACCCTGAACTGACCCAAAGTCGAAATTGACCTGCCGATTCATGATTCATGCTCAAAACAACCAAGGCGAAATTGACACATACCTGAAATGATATGAACATAAAACTAGACCGACCGAACCTAAACCCAGAATTGACCCGATCCAAATTGACTTGGCCTAAAATCAAGCCTCGGGTATTTTGATGAGTACTTATCTAATAAGAGATTAATTTCCTAGCAGATGTGGATTACAAAGGAAGAGTACATGGAATCCGGCTCATCTATTGTTCACATGAAATGCTTTTGAGCAACAACTAATACCTAGCATATACACAAATAGGTTCACACATTAACCAAAATTCTATAGTTCTAATGTATCCTCAGTACTCTTCACAATGTAAAGGAAATAACAAATGTACATATTTTCATAGAAATTGCTTTGAGAAAAATAGGTTCTAAGGTTTACCTACTTTTTATGGCGTAAATTTTGCTAATAATCAGCAAAACTGAAAAAGGATAATGAAACATAACTAAACACATTAAAAATTATAATCGAAAAGTTATCGTACCATAACAAAATACGGCACCAAAGCAAACAACAACAGTAATTTCGAACAATTTTCTACTTGAATGAAATGTAATAAGAGCAAAGACAATTTCGGGTGTAAATAGAAAACTTAATAAAAACACTAAAACTTGTATTGCACATATAGGAAATTATCATACTTGCCTCTTCAGAGACCAAAAAAATAATTAACTTTCCTCTCTCCCAAGCTTTTAGCTGATACGATGTTTAGAACGGTTGAGAACCCCTTTTCACCCCTCTTCTAGCTTCTTCCTCGACCAATAACAGAGATAATGTAAGAATCTTTCATGCTATCCCACCCTCGTTTCGAATTTTGGGTCACAATCGCACTAATATTTGCGAACATAGCATGAAAAATCTCTAACAAAATGGCGGGATCTATTAGTCGAAATCGAGAAACTCCATTCGTTTTCTCATGGAGCCCTTCAGATCTGTTGCTTCCCTTTCGGCTTTCTGTGCCTGGAAAAGGGTAAACAGACAAGCTTTTAGTATTGTGTAAGTAAATATTAACGAAACCAATTAAGCTTAGTTAATGCTATGGGGAGCTACGTGTATCTTGCTCGAATTCTTTTATTAATCATCTCGGAATAGCAAATTAGTAAAGCTTTCTTTGCCAGATATAAATAAAAAGTTAAAATATTCTTCAAAAATTTAGAATATAATCCTTATACTTCTATTTCTAGGAATTTAGTCCCTCTACTTTTCAGATTTCAAAATTCAAGTCCAATTGTTAACACCATTAAATTTGTTGATGTGACATTTTGAAATTTAAAAAAAAATCTCACTTAGTTGGCATGTAACTATGAATTTTGAAATATAAAAAGTAAAGGAACTAAATTCCAATTTTATGAAGAGTATAGGGACTAAGGCATATTTTAACCTAAATGAAAAAGTAGGCGTATATTGTAAGTGGAAATATCCATATAGCTTCTCATAAGATAGGTTCCATCATATAGATACGGAAACACATGCACGAAAACATGAAAAAGAAACCAGAATTACAAGAAGACCCCTACCCTTTTAATCTCAGCAGCCGACACAGCAGTCATATGAGATGGAAGCTCTTCCTTTTCCAAGTCCTATATAGTGAGTACCATTTCATAAACATAAAATAACAACGTAAGACAAACCGATTCCACATTCAAATAAAAGCATGAAAAAAAGGATTGCATTTAAACAGCATACCAGCTCTCCTATTAAGACAACATTCTCCCCACGGATTACATATAGACCCAAGGGGATATCACAGTACAAATTGCCAACAATAACTCGCTCACAAGCTCCTTCTAGAACAACATTAGCTGAGAAACCGGGAAGATATAGCATCAATGATCATAACTCAAGATGCAAATAAAGCAGTAAGCAAGGAATAAAATCAGGATGAGTTACCAAATTGATCAAATGAACGTAGTAATCCCAAAAGCTTCCGGCCATCTCTAAGCAAGACAAGGAGTTTCTCTGCAAAATATATAAAAGCCCTTATGCATGTTCTATGATATTTATTTTCAAGTGCTAGCACACATAGGACTAGATGCATGATGGCCTATGCCAGTAAACTCCATGTCGGGGGGGCCTCAGTCCTCACTTGGTTAAATGGTACAATTGCAACTTTAGTTCCTCCCGAACATTAATAATTCAATTTTATTCTCTTTTAGCCTCTTTGTTAAATAGATAAATTGCATTTTCGGCCCCTCTCAAACAGTAAAAGTTCAATTTGACATTTTAATACAAAAACTTTAGCTTTGCCCCCCCTTCCCAAATATTTTTTTTCACTTTTATCTCACCCCGGTTTTGCTTCTACACCACGTGTAAGAGGTTATCATGATTAGGTTACACAAATGTATTCAAAACAAATGTCAAATTGTCACATGGCATTGTGAGATTTCAGCCAAAGGACCAAGATGGAACTTTCATTCAATGTTTCGATCGGTCGAAACAATGCCCAAAGCTTGTAAATTTATACCCAAAGTGAACCTCTGATCATCTTCAAAGTCTTTCTAACAAAACCAATCCATAAGCCTATGGGAAAAAGAAGAAGAAGAAGCCTCTTTTACCTAAACAAACCCATTTCATCTAATTTTGCCCTATCTTCCAATCTAAAAAGTAATAAGTTTTACATGCAATACAATACCAATTGCTCCCAATTCTTAAAAAAAAAAAATCCTAAATTCCCAAAAAAATAGAACAATCCAAGAACATAACTTCACAAAGAAAAAGAACCCCAAACTGTAAAAAAGAAGTACACAAACATGAATAAACTGAATCAAACAGTGTCATTCAACAAATCGAACACCAAATCAAAGCCAAAAAACCCCCCAAAAAAACAAGATAATTTAAAGATAACAAACATAAAAAAAAACATTTCTAATTGCATTTTCTTATTTACTACATATAAATCAGAGAAAAAAAAGAGAGAGATTACTGTCTAGATAAGTAGCAAGAGAAGTGGAGAGAAAGATATCATCAGGGCCAGCCCAAGACATTGAAAATCAATCTTCTTTGATACTTTTTTAAATCCCCAATTCTAAACAAATGGCATTGGATTTGGCCTCCACAATCGACACCCACCCAGTCACCAAAGTTTAAAGCTTTAAACCACTCTTCACCCACCCAAAAAAAATGGAAACAAAATCAATTCGTTCCCCCCCCCCCCCAAATTATCTTCCTAATTAAGAATAGACCCAGAATAGATCATCACCTAAAGCAGTAAAACCCTAGATTTATTGACTAAATTATAGGAAGCGTTTATGAAGATGAAAAACAGAGAGAAAAGAGAGTTATGTTTGTTTAGGTTTAAAGCATAAAGCTTTGGTGGATCAATCATTCACATTCCTTTTTTTTTTTAAATATAATAACATTTTTAATTAATTAATTTTTATGAATTATCTTAATTGGGACAGAGTAAAAACAAAGTTAAAAACTCAGCTCAACGGCCATTTTGACTCTGGGAAACCTAAATAAAACAATTGATTAATGATTCTTTAATTTTGGGTTAATCTCATTTTGGGCTCGAATTTGGCAACTCCTTTCACATTTAAGCCTAAACTTTCTTTTATCCAAGTTAATTTTCGAAAGCTTTAAAGTTCAACCCCAATGTGAGAACAATTGCCAAGTTTAAGGTCTAACTTAGACAAAAAAATTTTAAGCTTCGATGTGGGAAAAGTTGTCAAGTTCAAACCTCAATATGAGAACAGTTATCAAGTTTAGGACTTAACTTGAACTAAAAAAAAGTTCAAACTCTAATATGAGAAAAGTTGCCAAGTTTAGGTCCTAAATAATTATTTAACCCTTTATTTTTATTTAGGTCAAAATATGATCCAAACATTAAACTTTTCGTAAATTTTTTATTTAAATCATTCAATTTAAGCCTTTTAGCATTTGATTACATAGAAAACTTATATTTTATCCTCCAAAGATTAATGCCTTTTTCACGTAATTTTTTTAATTTTGACTCTCCAAAATTTATAATTTTATTTCGACCTCCTTAAACAAAATTTTTAGTTTTTTCCTGTACCTTAACTGTGTCACTTAGTACTAGTAAAAAGATCTATTTCATCACTTTAACAACAATAACTAATGGTGTTATTAATTTGGACCTATTAACAACATGAAAGGATTAAATCTTAAATTTTTACATGCTAGAGGATTAAAACTAAAATTAGACCAAATAATGAAATTGGGTTTTATTAATTATGATAATTTATTGCTTCAATTATTGGCTTAGGACTATTTGGAGTAATTTAATTATTGGTTTTTCTATGATAATTGAAGCTGTTTTGCCGGTCCGGTCCAATCTTGGGCCACTTTATTTTCTGGTACATAACTTTAGCCCAAACAATCACAGAATCTATCAATGGACTGCTAAAAAAAGGTTTAATTCTTTTTTAGTCTCTCTACTATGATGAAATTTAGAATTTAATCTCCTCTACTTTAACTCGACATAATTTGGCCTCTCTACATTTTATGATGCTAGCAGTATGTCCCAATTGATAACACCGTTGTCTTTGTTAAAATGACGATGCAAGATTTTTTTTACTATCGTTATTCGGTCACACGGTTAGGGCTATATAAAAATTCAATCAATTATATTCAACTGATAATAAATTTACATATCAACTGAACAATCAATTGGTTTGGTTAGAAAACTGACTTGATCAACATTATTTTCTATTTCCAATTTTTTTAGGAAAAAATGTCATGTTCAAGTAACAAAAAGTCCAAGTACTAAATTAGGAAAAAATGTGAAATTTAAGTATCAAATGTTATATTAAGCTTTTTTTTGTATTTCTATAATATCAGAAAAAATATAATTTCATTTTTTAGATGAAAAACGAATTTTTTATATTGTTTTAATTTTCTTTTGGGACAAATTTCAAAACTATACATGTTTTTTGGTATAATGTGCAATTTTATACATGATCTTTGATTTTATGCAATTTTACACATTAAATTTTGATTTGATTCAATACTTACAAATTATTAATACAATTATTGATATAGAGGTTTATATATTGTACGCACATAAAATTATATTTATCCAATATAAAAATAAATTGATGTATTTATTTCTTTATATATGTATAATTGAATCAAACTTAAAGTTTCAAGTATACATTTGAACTACAATCAAAGCTATATATGTATAATTACACCAAATCAAATTTTATATATAATTTTGATATTTATCTGGGTTTTCATTTTGCACACATCACATTTTTACTTTTTTTTTACTTTCTTTATGGTTTTAATTGTAAGTTGTTTTACACTAAAAAGAGTGTCCTATTTAAATTTTCTTTTACCTTAATTTTTTCTCATCATATTTTATTTTATTTATTGCTTTAAATGAAAAAATATATAATAAAAGAAAATTCATAATGTATTAAATACTCATTTTTTTGGTGAATTACAAGAAGAGAACAAAGCCCTAACAATAATAATGCGACTAGCATGACTCAAACTCATATTACATATGGGGTGATGAACACCTTTATCATTAGACTATCACATAAGTTTCGTATAACAATGCGTGTGGTACAACCAAATAAATATAAATATATTTGTATACACTATAAACACCAATATACAACAACAACAAATTTATAACACAGCAGGGACTTCATTTTATTGCCCATCTTGTCCACAACACAATGTGCAACATTCAATGCAACCAATGAATGCCAATGCAGTGAAAATCTGTGTTAATACAATGGCACATTGATCATTCATCTTTGAACAACATTGTATGCAGCACATGCAACAGCATCGATTACACATCCGACCACAACAATCCGATGTTGCCTTCAAGAAAACCTCGGCCGCGTCAGGTAATTTCTGTTGTTCGAATCCTGGACGGATGTTTTCGGCAGTTGCAGTTAGGTCACCAAAGCCAACTGAAAGGCTTTGAAGCAGTGTCTTTCGAGGCGCTAAAGGATCCTTGATTTTGTGGGGATCGGTTTTCTTTACCTGTATCGAAAACCCCAACTTTTGTGAGTTGAGGTTGACAGTGATAATGGAATTGCGTATGAGGGAAAGGCATACCTTTTGAGCTCCGGAAGATTCTATGGCCTTGTCTATTTTATTTTTCTCGAGCAGGACCATTCGGGTATACTCAGAGATATTGCAAGTCACTTTGCTCAATTGTGCAACCTGACATTAACAAAAACCGGTAACATCAGCAATGGCTTTTACTGCTACGATCTATGATTCCACCGAAAAACAAACCTTTTGCTCGAGCTGTTTATTTTCCGAGAGCCATGCCTGAGCCGTGAGTAGATCGATCTCCTGTCTTGATAATACCTGTAGAAACGAGGGAAATTACGAACTTTTAAGAGACCGTATACAAATAACATCTCTCCGGCGCCCTTCTTGGAGGGGAAAAAGAAAAAATAGCCGAGTAGTAGGTGCCCTACTCTGTCGAGAGGTATGTCTTTAGCCCTTACTATCTTCAAGTCCATCACAAAGCTACTCAAATCTCCTAAGATACCTTTAGCTTTAAGGGTGTCGGGAAAACTGCCTTCGTACCTCCCGCATATTGTCAACGGACTTTCAAATGAAAGATCGGGAATGCATGAAGAGTACACCTATCGGTAGAAGGAATCCGAAGAACATACAAGGTAAGCACGGATGGGATATATGTAAGAACACTCAAAATAAGCATCACGGTAAGGTGTTTGTTGTGATATAGACAAATGAAATCGACAAGAACTTTACAAAGATACCTCAATTTGTTCATGATCATTGAATGCATCAACGGTTATATCGGCAAGAACGGTAGAGAAAGCATTGCTAAATAATTTTTGTATCCGATTGTCGATTAGATCTGACAAAAAACGAGGGAACAAGATGGTAAGTAATGATATAGGACTTGTAAAGATGGATATGAAGTAAAAGCACATACAGACCTAGATCACAAACGGCATCGAATTCTCCCCTACCGATCATGGCAAGCATGCGGAGGAAATAATGATTACAAAATGAACCTGCAATATTTCCGCAAAAAAAGGTAATTAAAACTTATCCGTTTTCAGCATATAGGAGGTCCAAATACCGAAAAGATTACCTATCCCGAAAGTATGTATGCGTGGACAGAGTGATCCACTGTTTTTCAAACGCTTTTTCATCTGGTCACATATGTTTCTCTCATCTTCAACAGCCCCATCAGTAATAAGAAAAATCATCGGAAGTGAACCACTTGTGTTTGATAGCATCTCATATGCCTGGCAGATAAGTAAAAAGTTAATAACACGGAATAGATCGTTGGAAAATAATACAAGAAGTTTCAGACACACACATGTTCTAGTGGAATTGATATACATGTACTGCCCTCAACAGTTGATTTCGTGCTAAGCCATGTCGTGGCCCTTTCGATTGCTTCCTTGGAAGCCAACTCCATGGATGTTGAAAATAGAGAAGTCTCACTACTGAATGTTATAATGTTGAATGAATCTTCAGGACCGAGTTTAGACATGGCAGAAGATATTGCATTCTTAGTAGCCTCAAGTGGTCTCCCTTGCATGCTGTCAGTTATATCAATGACAAATACAACCTCCTTTTTGAACACCTATCATTAAATTCAATGAAATGAGGATAGATACAAAAAGAGGAAGCAAACTGAATCGAATAGATACCAACCTCCGTACTCTTTTGACTTCCCGGTAAAAGATACACACAGAACATATCCCTTTGGTCATGATCATATAAAGGTGGAGACTGTAAAAGGACGCCTCCGAACATGTTACTCGAAGAGACCTATAAAAACATGCGAACATTATGCAAATAAGTATCCCAATCATGGAGAAACGATAACTTGACAGCTAAGTTAAGTTATACTCTTACACTATAAGAGAAACTAAAGTCCGTTTTAGACCAAGTCAGAACTTCAGATTCATACAAAAACGAAAACTTCTCGGCATGCCGTTTTGTTTCCTGCAAAATATGGGGATTTAGAACAAACAATATCATTCATCAATAATGAATCTTAATCAAAATATGCACCTTCAAAGGATGGCTCGTAGCCTTGCACAAGATGCCGGTTACGATACCGGAGTTCACATTCAACTGTATCTTTTCTTTCTTCGATATTTTCCTTACAGCCGGAGTAACATATTCGGGAAAACTAAAGGGCACAGTTAAAGTAAACTGACCGTCGTTATACAATAATTTTTGAGACCAACGAAGCTTAATCGAGATATTAGTACCCCCATCAACCTGGAAATGTAAAACAAAAACATTCAGCTTAAACTGCATCGATTTGAATCATTATAACTTCGAAAAAACCCGGTTATACCTGCGGTATCGTTAACATGAATATATGCGGCTTCATAAAACCACCATCTTGCGGTCTCGCTATCTTTTCGATACACTTACTTTCTTCTAGTCCTACTAGTTCAGTAGAATAGGATTTCTTAGGAAGATCAACCTCAACACCTAGAATTGAACCCTGTTAGAGCCAAATGATATATATATTATTGCTTTGAAACCATTAAATAGGCACAATTTCAACTAGTTGAACACATAATCAAGTTAAAACAAAAGAAATTAACAATTTGGTTTTTTTTTTCTCTTATACAAAAAGCACATCCCTTTTTGGTACCATCAAGACCATATCTTTTTCTTCAAAATGGCTGCAAAGAACCCATTTTAGAGGGTATTTTTTAGGTTTTCTAATCTTCCCATGTTGGTTTTATAATCCATAGAAATTAATCTTTTCAGGTTTTGTGACTAACACTCCTAAATGGAGGTTTCTTATCCATAGATACCAATCCTTTCAGAGTTCATGACCACCCCTTCTAAACGATTTCTTATCTATAAAAACTAATCCTTTAAAGGTTCGTGGCTACTCCTCCTAAATGGATGTTTCTCATCATAAAAACCAGTCATTTCAAGGTTTGTGGCTACCCTTTAGAAGCTTCTTATCCATAGAAACTAATCCTTTGCGGGTTCGTGACCACTCCTCCAAAATGATTTGTCATCTACAAAAACTAAGGACTAGTTTAAGAATGTTTTTCAAAAGTGCTTTTAGGAAAAAAAAAGAAAAGAAAGTTTTGAGGAAAAGTTAATTTTCAGCTTTCTGGAAAAAAAAAAGCTTTTCGGCCAATTTTTTGGCTGGAGAGTAACACATTTTCTCTCAAAAAGGAGCTTATTTAGAAATATTTTTTTTCTCAAAATTGCTTCTTCTTTTTTTACCAAAAAGACTTTGTGACAAGCATTCCTAAACTGACTCTAATTCTTTCAGAGATCGTGGCTACCCCTCCTAAATGGAATTCACAGAAACTAATTCTTTACGGGTTCGTGACAATCTCTATTAAATTCTAAACATTTCCGGGATCGAGGTTACCCCTATTAAAAATGGAGGTTTCTCTCTATAAGATCTAATCCTTTCAGGATTTGTAGCTACCCCTCCCCTCCAGGTTTCTCGATGATGTAGATTGGTGATAGTGAATCCTATAGTTCAGACATGTTGGACCGCAATAAGCTCGATACTTTAAGCAAAATCCGGTTACAATACCAAATTTGACTTGGATCGACTCGAAATATAGTCCCACCCAAAAAAAAATCAGAATCAAATAGCAAAAGTAACCTATTGAGCTGAAAAAGGGAACTTGAAGCTAAGATGAAGACAAAAAAAATAGTGAAAAAACAACCCCTTTTTATGAAAAAATATCAAAAATTCCCAATTTTCCATTAATGAACAAACAATTTGTAAGACAAACCTGGTTTCCCATAGGGACAGCAATACGACAATCACAAGAATGACTACCCATAACACAATGGACCCTCCATTTCCCAGAAATTTGAACAAAAGCAGTATCCCCATAACAATTAACTTCAAGATCAACCCCACTCATCTGTAATGGAATCAAAGCCGGTGGATCACACCTGCCGTACACGTGAGGCTGATAACTAGGGAAATCTGGGTTATCAACAAACCCCGGGTCGGATATAACCGCGTAAACCATCGGCGCAGATGGTAAGTAATAATCGGCTAAACCTTGAACAGGTGGAGACGGCGGTTTCGGCGCCGTCATAACTGCTTTGTCTTTACCTAAATATATCCGTTTCGCTAGCTTTAAACCATCTTCCACTGCCTTTGCAAAGTCTTCCGCCATTGACAAGACCAAAATAAAAACACAAATCCCACCTTTTTGCAGAAAAAAAAAGATTGGATTTTTTGCAGAATAACACAAAAAAGAGAAGAATTTGAATTTAGAGGCAATGGGTTTACTTCAAAGTTTGGATTTTTTGGCTTTTTGGGAGCAATTGATGTTAGTATCTGATTCGTTTGCGTGTATTGTTCTTCGAATAATAAAGCTAAAGTGATGGACTTTGTTGACAACGGTGAATGATCGTTTACTTAACATGATCATGCTATTATTATACATTGCGCGTTAGAAACGAAGGAGATGGGTATACGTGGCGAAATTTGATTGGATGGGAAGTGGAGAAATGATTGTGTGCGGGGTGATGTTTTTGGGTTCGTTTCTTGGTGTGATTGGCTAAGCGACGGATTTTACTAGGAATAATTTTTCTTCTAGTCCTTGTATTCTTATCATGTTTGTAATTTAGTCCTTGAACTTTTAATTTTGGATTTAATAATAGTTTAATGGTGTATCATTAGCTTTGAACTGTTTTGAAAAAAATTAGTTGAGTTCCTGTAAATATTTCACACGAGTCATTGAACTTATAAAATTGACTAATTAACTCTTTGATTAACGTTGATCATTATTTTAAAATAAAAAATTCACTCACACAATTAATATTACATTCTTCGAAGATTAAAAATAAAAATAAAAATATCAAATCTGAGGCTGTATTTTTTTTTTTTGAATATGATGTTGTAAGGTAAAACATCATTTCAAATTAACGAAGTGAAAGTCGATTTTTTCTTTTACTTATACATGATGACTTCCATTCATTTTAAATTAATTACGTGAGCAAAATTTCATTTTAATTTAAAAATACCATATAATTTTATTTAATAAAAAATTTTTGACACTGTTATTAATTAGACTTCAATATCAAAAAGAGTAAAAATTCGAAAATAAAGTTAATTTCAAATATGTGAAAATTACAGGGACTGGAAACATGATTAAACCATTTTATGATACTGACGCGAAGCAGAGGATAGTAAAGTCTACGTAGACTCCAACTCTAACGGTTAGTTTAGTTCCTTACTTTTTTATTATATTTACTACCAACGTCTCTCCGTAGGCCGGTCCAGTTGCTTTGCCGGCTCATTCATGCCACCTGTATTTATACCCTTTACAACGGATAAGTCGGCAGATTTTATGGGTGAAAAGATATTCTCGGTCCCTCTCAATTATGATATTAAGCAAATTAGTCCCTCTCAAAAAATCAGGACAATTTAATCTCTGTCAATTTTGAAAGTGAATAAATCAAGACAATTAATCACAACATTAATATTTTCTATCAATTTTACATAATTTTGGTTGTATAATAATAAATTTAGCTCTCAAAATATACACATTGAGATCTTATTTTGTTATTATATTAATCAAAATACGGTACACTTGATAAAAATATTAATTGCCATAATTAATTATTTTAATTACTCACTCTTGAAATTAACAAGGATTAACTATTTTACTTTTTTTTGAGAAAAAACTAATTTACTCAATATTAAAATTAGGAGGACTAAAGAAGTGTTTTTACCAATTTGGCATGCAAGACAGATTTGTGAGAGAGGAATCTTAGCCATCCTACATGCAATAATAATATAATTGATATACACTACATGACTGTCTACCTGTATCGTTCTACCATAATCAATGGAAAAGCGAATGAACTGTTGACAATCTAGATCATTATTTTTATTTGAAATTAAAGAATCAAATCTATACTCCCAAAACGGACCATTAAATTTATCAGTTTAAAACTCAAAAAAATACAAAATTTGTTGATCAAGTCATTCTCGGCACCACCAAATAAAAAAATAATTTGAGTTTAAAAAAATCTAACACAATAAAAGTGGTGACACCAGGCTTCACTACTATTCTACCATTGATCACACCAAATAGATTGGCACCTCCCCAAAATTTATTTTTTGGCCCACGAATTACACGAAAATACTGATATCGGAGATGGTATTTATACAAGTGACAACAAATAGATTGGTAGCATCCAAAAAATTAATTTTTTTAATTCTAGCAGTCAATGATTAGCTGACATGGTAAGTGGGTGACGCCAGTCTATTTAGCTTCACCCATTTTCACTATTCATTTTAAGTTATTTACGTACATAATAAAAAATAGATGTTTTTATAATTAATAAAAAATTTCAAGTTATTTTTATAGAAAGAAGCCATTAAAATACCTTTCTAAAATTACCAAACCAAGAGAGATTTCTTGAGTATCTTAAATTTGGTATAAATAGACATTAGTTGAGTTAATGTTCAATCAAAGTCTACTTATAACATGAGAGTGACTATTTGGTGATCCACTACCAACCTTATCCACTACATTTGTGGTAATAATTGATGAAGTTGGAACCCCAAATGCATGGACCATATTAAAAGATTTGAGGATTTGAAGATAAAATCCACTACTTGCCCACTAATTTTATTTTCTAATCCCATTTAGTATGCTCAAATTTAATAGAGATTGAGTTTAATCCAAAAAATATTAAATTAGTGCCCCACTAAACATGTATGAAGTTATCAATTGAGTCATTGATATGCAAGTCTTCATTGATATTCAATATTGGGTTCAAAATTTGAATAATTTTTTCGAGAGAATCTGAGCTTATTTAATATTGTTGTTATTGTAACTAGTGGTGAAATGTGATATTAAATTTTGGAGGTTTTGATTAAAATTTTCAAAAAGAAATTGTGTCTAATTAATTTTTAAATTTTTTTGATGAAATGAATAAATTTTTGGAATTCTAAAGGGTTTAATTAAAAGTTTCAAAATATTTGGAGGGCTTAATTAAAAATTTCAAAAAATTGTGATCGTAAGTAAAATTTTTAAAATTTTTGAATGGCTTAATGATAATCTTTCATATTTTTATGAGCCCTAGGTCTCCATTGACTTCTCTTTCGCTATTCTCCTAATTGTAACAATCTAGAGATTGTGGGTTTGAATGAAGGTTTTCGGAATCGGGTTGAAGATGAAATTGATCAAATTATTAGTTTTTGATTCAATTGGTTCGACTGATTTAATTAAAAATTATAAAAATAAAAAATATTTTAAAATAGAAAAAATTAGTTCAATAATTGTTTCAACTGATTTTAAGCGATTCTCAGGTAAACCAACCTAACTCTTTTAGAACCAATATCACAGTCAATTCACGGTTCAACTAACCGACTCAATTTAAACAGTGTTGGTTTAAATGTACTTAAAAGCACAATATCTTCCACTTTGAAATTTTATATCAATCTACAATAATCTTAGAACTATCCAATTTTTCATCCTTCCTAACTAGGGATTAATCCAAAAATTTATTTAAGGAGGTCGAAACTAAATTATAAAATTTTAAGTAATTAAAATATAATTTTATTTATGATTTCATTATTTTTAAAAGAATTTAATAGAATTTTTTCACTTTTTAATTTATAATTTAAACATTTTAAGAGATTTACATAATAATTCCTTTTCATTTTAGAGGACGAAACCCTACTTGCACCTTCAAATTCTCCCGTGCTCATAAATGTATATATCAAATCAATTTAAGATTTTTTGTGAATGTAAAATATAATTATATTAATAAATTTAAATATATTAATTGCAACAAGAAGAAAAAGATATGAAAATATATAAATTTCCTTTTTAAAATATAAAATATATAAAATTTCTTCCGACATCAGGTTGATGTAACAGGATGTATACTCTTTGTCAAAGATGGGTATCAAGTTGCACAACTTACGGAGAAAAGTAAAGCAAAAGTGGAACACAATTAAATATGCAATTAATTAGATTAATTTGGAATTGTGTTCTACTTTTCTATTAAAAATAATAAATCATATTAAATTAAACAATAAATTAATTTTTGATAAAATTTTATTTATTTTTACTGTTAAAAATTAATATGATTGACAAAATAATCAGATACATTTAAATTTGAATTTATTTATTGTAAATGTAGCATAATCTAATTTAACCAACAACAATAACACCAAATTATATCAAATTAAATTATATAACAATCCTTAAATTGTATATAATACAAAGGCAACATCATTCGACCTAGAAAAACAATGTTTGGAGTTTCATATATTCTCCAAATTCCAATATTGTGTTTTCCAGAATTTTCCCCTTGTAAGAAATTTTTTTCCTTCATCGGTAGCTGCAAATTGTACTCATTTTCAGGCCAACTTTCTTATTCAGCAGCTTCCTCCAGCAATGTTCACAAAGTGTAAAAATATAAAACGTAATGGCACACTAAGCTAAATGATCTATAGAGACGGTCATCTACTTCTAAGTATACTAACCACCAAATTTATGTGGGTTCTATAACACAAAGAATGAGCCGAAGATCCGACATCGAGATGCTGTTAAAACGATGCCGTTGAAAGTATAATACAATTGTCTCGCAGAGCATACTACAAGAATTCTTCGTTCGGCAACAAAACAATTCGGAACTAAATTAGCGCAAAGAGGATCTCGTTCCATGTGTCGGGTACACCGGGCAAACACCAATGTAAGCAATCTTGGACACCGGGTGATGCCGTAATACTGAACCGAGATATGTGACCCTCGTCTCTTACCTGAGACAATGCTGTTATGTCGAGAAGTGCAATCCTTGTCCCCTTCACAGCACTGGCAGCACTTTGATCAGTAGACTCTTCTTGTAATACTTCTTTACCGATGGACATTGGACTAGTGTTGTTACAGCTCCCTCCACTGTTCCAGTCCCCATTTACGAAGTGCCGAGGGGAGATGCTCCGATAAAAGGCTTTTAGATGAGGATGTTTCGGGAGTTGAGAGTTTAACCATTTAAGAGTGCTGTGGATTGTGAAGTTCTTGGCACTTCCCATATCGGCTATCCTCCTGTTGGTGTTGGGTTTGCCCCCGACGTACATGATCCACTTGTTAGCCTTAAGTTTCCCTCGATTCCAGTGATGCCCCGAATTTAGAACCAAGACATCAATTCTGTCGAGAAAGTCACATAAAAATGCAGGAGGTCGATCAAGATGCATTGCGTATTCTGTTTGTGGGTTCAGGATATCGAGAGGTTCCAAATCACAGAGGGTGGAAGACCAATAGTAAAGGACAGTAGTGTTAGTGCTGGGAAATCGATAAGCCCAACCGTTAGGACGTTTACCACCAGGTGGTATGACAAGTCCATAATCCTTGCCGACATCGAGGACATCTGGGCTATTCTTACCGGCTGTGATCATGCACATTAGAGACTGAAACTGCTGCCTACCTAATGAATCTCCAACAAAAGCTAGGGTTTTGTCTTTCATCCTGTAATGATGTTGAATAGATATCGGTTATATTCAAATACGGAATAAAGCCCACTGACCACTTGTAAACAAGTAATAGACCAAAAACTTCAGGAAAGAGAAGATAGTGCATCTATGTAGGTGAAAGCTAAATGCTAACTTTATGAAACCCAAGCTTTAGAACATCAGAACAGATGAATTGTCTTCTGACGAAGTTCGAGCCGGAATACTTGACTGAAGAGTTATAACCATGTAAAAATAAAATAAAAAGGGAAAAAATCCAAATCCAAAGATATTATTACCTTTTTAAGAACTTCGACCCTTCAAATTCTTCCATTTCACAGTCTTTTGGTTGCCATCTTAGCTTCTCAAAGGCAAAATCTTGACGCTGCATCATACGACAAGCCCACATCGATGCTAGCCACTGTTTACAACCATGCCCGGAATACAAAGGTCGCCTATCATCTATAACCCATTTCCCTTTTCTGTAATCACAGGCTAGAAAACGAAATGAGGTAATTATTTACTGATCAGTAATATCATCACAACAACAGATTCAAAATCTAAAGATTCAAACGGAGAGAGACAAGCAAGAGAGACTACTGACAACATAATCAAAGGTAACTTGCACCTCATCGACTAAACTACTAGGAATATGACTATATGATGAAGAGCACAATACAAATTGTTGCGAGGAATGGTTGATATTATCAAAACATGTAATAGAATGCAAAACCTATGTGTGAGGTTTGGAAGAGGTGGCAGAAACAAAGTAAATAACTCTTTGCTGAGATATCCATCATTTGCTTACAAGATATCGATCAACAAAGATTGATCAGACGTGGTCTTATCAAATCATGTTGATAAATGCATTTCCTCCCGAAGCATAATGTATATAACAACAAAACACTATAAGCAGAGTTTCTTCTCTGCAATTTCCAAATGTAAACTCATATCATGTATAGGAAATATTTTACCTTGATGGTCCACACTTTTTTCTTCTTGTTCTGAAGTGTTTCCTCTTAAAATTACATTGTTTGTTTCTGCTATCAGTTTTGAGTCTGATCCGCTTTCAATAACATTAGTTTCTTCTCTTTTGGGACTGTGTTTGTGTTTTGCTGCTGCTTCTGCACCACCATAACAAATTACAATGGGAACCCCCAAAATACCATGACTAATAAAGTATAAAATGAAGAAATTGGCTGCAGCTCATTTTAAAACAAGGAAAAGTGTGCTGGAGAGCACAAAACCATTTCTGTAAACATTAGACCACAAGAAAATAGAATAGGAAATCTCGCTCCAATCATTAATGAATTCACAACCAGACAGATATGAAGCAGGAAATCGTTAGATCATCTATAACAATGAAAATGTTTCATCTAACCATACAAATGCTCGTCAAAATAAGAGAGCTCTATAAAAATATGTACCATTGACATTGGTAATTATAAGCCTCAAACATCAGCTTGCGCGCAATACTTATGACCATGTCGATGAAAGTATTGGAATACCAACCAAAAACAAGATTTAGCATAACAAATTATTCTAAAAGATTAGTCACGGAAACATTCGAAAACTGTCTTTATTCTTGAGACAGATAGAACAGCAGATCACCTTTCTTCTGAATAGTAACTTCTTCAAAGTCTGAAGAACTTTTGTCAGTATTGGTAGAATGTGTCTTATCAACATGTTGTCCCTCTTTGTTATTTACTGCTTCACCCCGTGTCAATGTAGAAATATCTTCTTTCACATGTGTTTTGGGATCTACTGGTACAGTTTTAATATCTGCACCAGATATTATGAGAGGAAGGAAACCTATTGTGAGTAATAGTACTTCTATCCGGAAAACACTTTTATCCCTATATTCTAGAAGGAGCAAAAATCAAAAGAAAATAAAATTTCATCAACTTGGCATTAATGTATGCTGTTAAAAATATTGTCTTACAATGCAGAATGCCAAACCATGTTGCAATCCCTATGCTGAAAGTTACTAGGCTTTGACAATGCACTTTTTATTACAAAAAAAAATTGACTCCTTTGACAGTAAAAAATATACATATATCATATATGGCATCAACCAGGAATATTAACAGAATGCAGAATGACAAATAACTTCGTATTGGGCTTAGTTGGGCAAGCCAGTGAAGCAAGGGAGGACTGAACAATTAGTTGGAAAAGATGCTTGGGTTATCCTGATTAACAAAGTGAGAAACTAATAAATAGCACAGTGGTGAAATAAGGTAGGTTCAAACTAACCTGGAGAGAGCTGCAACTGATTTTTTGATGGCAGGGTTGAAGTAAGTGTTGGACTTCTGTCCCATGTCAAAATAAAAATAGTTGTACATACAAGAATAATGAGAGCCAGAGAGAGTTCTTTAGCCCTCCACCTCATTTTGTAAGGGGTTCCCTTCATCCTATAAAGACATGAAAGTAAGACATGTTGAAATGTCACTAACAGCAGAAAGCAATTCCTATGAGGAGAAAGCAATGATGGCTGTCACCTCAAGGAAAAACAAAAAAAGAAACAAAACTGCAGGTCAATCTACAGAAGTGTAAGTTATGAATACAAAGAATTAAGGCTGAACGCAAAAAATAAAAATGTGCTTCATACTTCCAAAACAACTACCAACCATCCAATCTTAAAGAAGCTATTACAGAAACTCTCTAGCTTATCTTATACTGATTCTATTGCTGCAAACATAATGCAGCCAGGATCCATGGAATGAGTCATAACAATTCACAGAAAGGGTAAGCCGAAATAAGTTTCTGAGCATAAATAATTGACTTCAAAGCACCGGAAACATTCTAAACCATTCTTAGGGGATAGCAACATTATCTGAAGGATTCAATACAAACATTACTAAAACAAACAATCGAACTTACAAGAAACAAATATTTGTTTAAGCACAGTTAGAACAATCTCCAGGGTTTTTATCTTTTAGTTTTAGCAATAATTGACAATTAAATTATCATAACCTAATTATCCACCGAATTCCTTATTTCCTAATAAGAAGTTTTAAACATCAAAAACAATTTACCTCATAAAAACTCAAAGCGAAGTTAACAATCTTCAAGCACATTAGATCAAATCAATGACAATGAAAGACAATTTAAAGAACACATTTATTGAAGTCAAAATCATAATATAAATTAAAACATGAAAAAAACAAAATTAAACTTAAAAGAAATAGATATTTCAACTCCATTTGTGCAGAAACTCAACATAGCTAAGCTAAAAAAAGCTTTGATTCTATAGAACGAATAGAAGCCAACAGATCCCATTCTAACTCACAACCGACATTACTAAACACAGCCAGGGTTTTTATTACTTGGTTTATAATTTAAACCTAATTATCCAGTAAATTTCCTTATTTTCTAATCATAATTTTAAAATCTAAAAACAATCTATTTCGTAAAAAACTCAAAACCGAAATTGACAATCAACATGCATATTAGATCAAATCAATGACGATGAAAATAACAATTTAAAAAAAAAAAGCAAACAACAACCGTTGAAGTCACAATCATCAGCTAAATCAAAACACGAGAAAACGAAATTAAACTCGCAAAAAAAAAAAAACCTGCAATACACGATTTATTGCCACACGATTCAGATCCAAACACAAAATCCAACGGCTCTGATCTATTGAATTTACAAAAAATAAAAATAAGAAGCTTAGATTAAACACAACTTGAGGAGATAAAAAGTACCTGAGGCGCATCAAAAAGCCAAAAATCTGAATTTTTTTTTTCCTTTTTTATTGATTTTTAATTGAAGAATGAAGGAGGGGGAATAAGAATAAGGGAAAGAGAAAACAAAATAAAATAAAAAATAAATTACCGTGTCGTTGATCAAGGGAATATATGGACATGTCGGTATAACAGCGTTGACGGTAAAGGAAAACGGTGGTTTGTAATTACCAAATTTTGCGGAATTTTAGATTTTTTTAATTTTACTTTTTTTTTAAAAAAAATTATCTGTAAGAAACTGTGAGGTCACGGAAAAGTTCCAAAAGTAAAAATTTTTTAACCACCAAGTTGATTTATTTTAAAAGAAATAAACTATTAAGGGTATGAATGTTATAGGAATATATATTTTTAATACGAATTTATATTATTTTGATATAAGATTTATTCAATGGTAAATTATAACAAAAGTAACTATAGGGTCTGGTTTTGATTTTTTATTTTGTTATATTTTAATTTAATATAAACTGCTTTCTCTATTTTTATAGGGTAAATCATTTATGAGGTCTCAGTATTATAAGTACTTGATCAAATCGATCTATCTATTATTAAATGAATCAATTTAATCCTAATACTATTAAAAGAATCAAATAAGCTCATATTTGGCTTGAAAATTAATTTTTTAATTGCAGTTCAATGTGGCTTTATTTGATTCTTTTTAATAGTAAAGGACTAAATTAATCTATTTAATAACAAAGAGATTAATTGGATCGAGTTACTATAATATAGAGACCTTTTAAATGCATTCACAATTTTATAATTTTGTCGATATTTTAACCCGAGGAATTGTTAACAAGGTTAATTATTAAATTAGTTAATGACATTATAAAAATACTAAAGTGTATAGGATTATATTTAAACTCTTATTATTCATAAGTATAATAAAATGTTAGTGTAATTATAAAATGATTAGTATGTTTTAAATAAAGTAGTATGTATATATTTAATAAATACATCACGAGCAATTTGTTTTTTGTTCGTTGATTAAGTTAAATGAATAAACATAAATAAGATTTGAGGCTTATTTATTAAATGAATCGAACACAAATAAAGTTAGTTCAATTCATTTATGTTCATGAACAAGTTTGTTTATATTTGTTTAAGTTTGTTTATTGTTCCATTAGTATATATTAATACAATTATTTTGGTTTATATTTTTATTTATAATATAATTATTAATATTTATATTTAACTATTTTATATCTAAAAACAATATATATATATATATACACAATTGTTTATTATTCATGAATATTGTTTGTGAATATGTTTGTTTAATGTTAGTGAACATGTCCGTTGTTCACGGACATCATGAATATTAAACAAATAAATATAAACATATATAATTTTAAATAAACGAACATAAACGAAAAAAATTTAAAATTCTTAATTAATATGATGAAACTTAAAAATAAATAAACAAACATTCGATGATTCATTTACAGCACTCCATACAAACAAACACCTATTGAGAAATTTGATCTCTTTCACTCGCAAATTTTTCTCGTCACTTTGTCTCCTACCACCACAGTTTCCTCAGTCACCATGCTTGACCAATTGGTATTTTCAAGAATGTCATATTTGATAGAAAAGAACTATATAGAAGATGCATCCAAAAATGGAACAAGGCCCATAAAATCGTCGAATTATTTAAATCAATTTTAGTATGATATAGTTATTTTTGTAGCAATTGGATAATTTTTGAAGTGTTCACGGTCAGCTTAAAGTATGATATTAATATATGTTTGTTCAAATTTAGCCCGAAATATGAGCTTAAAATTTTATCTAAATGCACCCATGTATACAAAAGACTAATCCAAGCTCATTTTAAGCCCACCCATATTATTTTTAAAATTTAATTATTTATTTATTTTAATATTTAGTAATTTTATATATTTTTTATTTATCGAAAATTTTTATATAGTCATATTAATATTATTTTAATGTTTATATTAGGGTAGTATTATATATTTAATATAGGTTTGTTTTTTTTAATGTGTTCTAAATGACATAATATATAAAAATAACATAATATAAAATATTATAAACTTTAAAACATGCCAAGTTGGGCTGAAGCCTTTAATATTCAAGCCCGAACTTGACCCATATTTTAAACGAACTTAATTTTTTTACCCAATCTCACTTTTTGGGCCTAAATATTTTTACCCAAATATTCTAAAATTTCAAGCAGGACTTTTGACCTGGACGGTAACGCTCCCAAATTATTTTTCTCTTGACTTTCTTTATGGTTTCGTCAATCATCATATTTATCGGTTAATCAATTTCAAAAAAATTCTCTTTGTATTTTTTAAATAATTAATTGTGTTATAAATCACTATCGGGATTGGAGAGAAACCATCTGAAGTAAAAGAAATGTGGATATTGATATTCCATCGGTTTAGGAGGTGATTTAAGAAGTTTATAAAATATTAATAATTTCATTGGTTTTTGGAATCGAAATAATGATTGAATTGATTAGGTCATTGGTTCTTAGTTCGACCAATTTGATTAATTTAAGTATCGGTGTAATCTCAATTAAAAAATATATAAAATCCAATTCTATCTTTAATTCAGCTAATTTTTTTTTGACTCAATCATTTTAGAGTGATTTACAATGTAAACCGATGTCCAATCTAATTGATTCGACCGACTAATCTAACCCGATTCAAACATCACTAGATATGGGAAAATTCGAAACAATAACCAAACCATAAAAGCATTTTAGTAAAGTTTTATCGGCATTTTATTTTTCGAGCCTTCCATTCTTACTTAACTTCACAATTTAAATAAAAAGGACCTTATTGTGAAAAGAATATCTAATGGAGGGACCAAAACCCAATTATACAAGATTCATAGTGGCGGCTCGTGCCTTGTCTCACTCTCGCGGCGCAACCACAACGAAAAAGAACATTCAATAGCAGCAAAAAAAGCTCGAAAAGCCAAAACACCTCTGATAAATCATATTATTTATTTGCTTTATCAAAAAGAACCCCAATCAATGGCGCCCGATTCCAAGTCGAGCAACGATCTTTGAATTCACAATTCTCTCCAGTCTATCTGTTACAAACGTGGATCCCTTCAGCTACTCGACCAGGTCTAGTTTTTTCTTTCTTTCTTCTTTCCCATCCATTTTCTGTATAAAACTGACGATCTTTGAACTTGGAATCTATCTTTTTCTGAACAGAGAAAACTCCCTTTGGAAACAGTGTACTTAGATATTCAAGATGCTACAGATGGATGGTAATGAGTAGTTTCTTCCTGTCGGTCTTTTGCTTTGTTTCTTTTTGAATTGGATTTGAAATAATGTAAGTGAATTTGGGTGTTTTTACTTTTATTTGACGGGTTTTTAAGGAATGCAATCCGGGATATGGTGGTTCGTGGGGCGCCTGCTATCGCCATTGCAGCAGCTCTTTCCCTTGCTGTAGAAGTGGCCAACTTTAAGGACTTTAATGGGACATCTGAGGAAGCTGCTTCTTTCATTGAATTGAAATTGGAATATCTTGTCTCAAGGTTTTCTTTATTTCATTGAACTGAAATTCGGGTTTTTTAGGATTGAATCATTACAGTTTCAATTCATTTTGGGTTTTAGTTACTTCGAGCTCGAGTCATTTTGAGTTTGCTTGTTTGCATCATTTTGAATTTGGGTTGTTTCGGATTCATTTTGTTGACTAACTGGGTTTAGTTTGTTTCGGGTTCAAATTGTTTCGAGTCTGGGTTTGAGGCTTGGGTTTTTAGGATTGAATCATTACGGTTTCAGTTCATTTTGGGTTTAAGTTACTTTGAGCTCGGATATTTTGAGTTGCTTGTTCGCATCATTTTGAATTCAGGTTGTTTCGGGTTCGGGTTAGAATTCACAGGTCTACTTGTATTGTATCTCCTTTTTCAGTCGACCAACAGCTGTGAATCTTTCTGATGCTGCTAAAAAGCTTATAGAAATTACATCAAATGCTGCTTCTACTACTATAATGCCTGAGAGTGTTTTCCAGGTGGGGTATTCATTGTTATGCTTTTGAGCAATTCCAGCTATTTGCTATCCACTTGTTGTATGAATTTGGTTCCTTAGAGTTTCTTTTGAGATACATGGGTCTATAAAAGTATCATGGATGGCCTATAGTACAAGTCAGACTGCATTTTACCTTTCCTACTAAAAAATGAGCAAAATAGTGTCTATACGTTAATTCAAATAGCAAACTGGTATTTCTGTTAAAAATTTATCCATTTTTATTATTAAAAACTGGTCAGAATAATCAGATAGTTACACGTGTAACTGTCTGGTTATTGTTACAGTAGAAATGCATGGAATTTAAGGACCTGTTTGCTCTAGAGGTGCTCATGGGCCGGGTGGCCCGGCTCGACGGCCCGCCCGAAATATGGGAGAGTTTGGGTAAAAATATAGGCCCGAAATATGGGCTTGAGTAAAAAAATGAGGCCCGTTTAGAAAACGGGCCGGGCATCGGGCACCACTTTTTTAGCCCAGCCCGGCCCGGCCCGGCCCGAATATAATAAATATATATTTTATTTTTAAAAATATTTTAAAAGACTTTTTAAAAATATTTTAAAATATTTTTTTAAAATTTTCTAAATTTTTTTTGTTTATTTAAAAAATGGGCCGGGCCGGCGAAGGATACGGGCTGAATTTTTATGGGCTCGGCCCGGCCCATGAGCACCTCTAGTTTGCTCTTTGATCTGACATATAGAGACTAATTTACCCATTTTTTGAGTAGAGGGGGAAAAATGCAATTTGACTCCTAGTACAATAGCCTCCATGGTACTTTTACGCTTTCGGGTATTATTTTCAATATTTACAGGCTTATATAGAGGCTGCTGAAATAATGCTTGATGATGATGTTGCTTCAAATAAAGCAATTGGGTCTTATGGGTCAAGATTTCTCCAGGACCAACGGAAAATCGTGCCGAGATTTTCCGTTTTGACGCACTGCAACACTGGAAGGTTTGATTGTCTTTTCTCCTGTTGTTTCTCTTGTAATGTTGGCAAAAAGGCATTAGAATTCATACAATAACCGAATAGGCATATGATCATGTTTCTCTTTCTTTACAGTCTTGCAACAGCTGGATACGGTACTGCCCTCGGTGTCATCCGTGCACTTCATGCTGAGGGAGTTCTGGAAAGAGCATATTGTACGGAAACCCGACCCTTCAATCAGGTAACCCTCTCGTTGAAGTTATTTGCATGATGAAATGGTTCATCATGCCTATTGTTCATTTGATTTTGATGACAGGGATCCTGGCTTACGGCTTTCGAGCTGGTACATGACAAAATACCCGCTACTCTGATAGCAGATTCCGCTGCAGCTGCATTAATGAAAGAAAGTCGTCTGAGTGCTGTTATTGTTGGAGCAGATCCTGTAGCAGCAAACGGTATTCTACAGATATTAACGATGCATTTCCCTTTAATATCTTGACGAAGTAATTTAACCGATTTCATTCGTTGAATTGCAGGTGATACTGCTAACAAAATTCGAACCTATAGCCTTGCCGTATGTGCAATGCATCATCACATCCCGTTTTACATTGCTGCATCACTTTCTTCCATCGACTTATCTCTTTCCTCCGGAGAAGAAATTGTCATCGAGGAAAGATCCTCAAAGGAGTTATTGCATTCACGGGGAGGACTTGGTGAGCAAGTTGCTGCATCCGGGATCTTGGTTTGGAACCCTGCTTTTGATGTAACCCCTGCCTATCTAATAACTGGTATCGTAACAGAAAAGGTCTCACATCGCACCCGGAATTTCGATTCTTTTACTCAGTTCTGTTAGTCTCTGATGAATAAACTACTATATGAACAGGGTGTCATTACTAAGAACAATGATGCTTTCAACATTAAAGATTTTGTGGAGAAGGCAGCCGGCAAGTCTACCGCGTGAAGTCGAAAAACTCTGCTCGATATGTAAGTTAAAACCGCGACCTGACCGTTGCTCTATGTTATAAGGACTTGTTGGAATCAGTCTTCTGTATTGATTGCCTCATTGTTGTACTACTGCCTTTTAGACCTGTCCATGGGCCGGGCGGCCCGGCCCGGCCCGACGGCCCGCCCGAAATATGGGAGGGTTCGGGTAAAAATATAGGCCCAAAATATGGGCTTGGGCAAAAAAACGAGGCCCGTTTAAAAATGGACCGGGCTCGGGCTCAACTTTTTTGGCCGGGCCCGGCCCAGACCGGCCCGAATATAATAAATATATATTTTTTATTTTTATTTTTTAATTTTAAAATACTTTAAAAATATTTTTTTTATTTTTTTATTTTTAAAATATTTTTTTGTGTTTATTAAAAATCGGGCCGGGCCGGGCCCGGGCCTAAGAGTCGGGCCGAAAATTTTTTCCGGACCCGGCCCGGCCCATGGACAGCTCTACTGCCTTTCCCATGGTTGTAAATGCATAACATGAATGAGTAAGGCGTTGGCTTGGGTTACTGACATTTCGGTTCGTTCGGGTTTGGCTAATTATACATAATTGGATAATGTTCTTACATCATACTTTTTACGGTAAAAGTATCATGGAGGTCCCTATACTAGGAGTCAAATTTCATTTTGCACCTTTTACTCAAAAAATGGGCAAATTAGTCTTTGTACGTTAGATCAAAAATCAAGCTGGTTTTTTCTATTAAATTTTTCATTCATTTCTACTATTAAAATATGGCATGGCTGCAAAATAACTAGACAATGACATGTGACGTATATCTTATGCTGACGTATAAGAATCAGTTTTTAACAGTAAAAATAGATGGAAATTTTAATAGAATGACCGGTTTGCTACTTAATCTAATGCACGTGGACTAATTTGCCATTTTTTGAATAGAAAGGATAAATTGCAATCCAACTCTTCGTACAAAAGCTTCTATGGTACTTTCACGTACTTTGTACTAGTTAGGCAAGTTTCGTGAAATTTGCTACAACGTGATTCAATTTTTTTTTGGAGATGTGTAGGAAGGAACTCCATTCACTCAGAAGTCAAGGCAAATCAACAAATCATTTAGTTTCAGCCGAGGTTAGGTCTAATTATCGTAACTCACTGAAATTTGAGATTTAATCTCTCTACTTTCATATGATTTGATCTTTTCTACTTTTATAATCTTAGTAGGTCCAGATTCATAGCACCATCAGTTGATTGGTAACCCTGTCTATATGATTAAATAACAGTGAAAAAGAATACCATGTCATGTAAATTAACTCGAGTTCGAACTTTATTTAACTTCATTTTACCTAGAAAGTCAAATATCTAAAAAAACAATCCAATATGAACTCAAAAAACTAAAAGTAATAAAAAACCCAATATTAAGTATGAAATCTTAAACCATGAAACTTTTAAAAAATTGAATGGCAAACCCAAATATTCCCATTTTTGATCTATTATGATCTTATAATAAAACATGGGGAAGAAAGAAGCAGGACAAGCCCTTGGGGTCTATAGAACAATATTAGAAAATATCTTTTAAAAATTTAAATATATTATAAGTTGATCTACTTTTTATAAATTTAGAATTTCGTCATTATACTTTTATTTTTATTTCTAGGAATTTAGTTTATCTATTTTCAGATTTTAAAACCAGTTCCAACTATTTAACGTTGATTAAATTATTTTATTAAATTCAAGTTCATTACAATATTTTTATTTTAGTTCAATTGCTACTAATGGAGTATTTTATTTTATTTCAAAATATTACACTAATAAATTTACGAAGAGAAACAAAAATGTTATCTGAATTTTGAAAATAAAAATATAGGAACTAAAATTTAAATTAGTGAAGAGTGCAGGGACTTATAAAATATTGTAACCAAAAACAAAACACAGTGGTAATAGGAAAGGGGAGAATGACTTCTTGTTTTAGTTTCATAAACCATCTCTGTCACTTCACAAATCAACCATACCTTCGAATGCTTTCATTTCTGACAATCTTTTGCCTTTTTTATGGTTTTTTTTTTTCTAAACGTGTGAAAAACTTATTAAAGCTCTATAACATTAAAATACTTTTTTGTTGCATTAAGGTCTTATTTGCAAACTTTTTAATTTTTTTAGTGATCAACATAAAAATTTATGAAAGTTAGAGTGATGGGATGTGCAATTTATCCAAAACATAACTATATAGTTGAAAACGTGAATGGATCCAGACACCTTACCTCGAGTTTTGTGCTCTGTCTCACATCATCCCACATGCCCTTCTCAAGTTAAAATCTTATTTGGATTAAAAAATATGTGTTTGTTTATTAAAAAATTGTAAATATTTGATATTATGGTGTAGATGTGATTAAAGTATTCTTTTTTTTTTTTGCTGGATTTCATAATATAAAAATATATTAAAACTCATAATTTACTAATATTATTTTAGCAATTAACTCTAAATTCGAATCAAACACAATTATTTTTAGTATTAAAATATATAATTTTATAAATATTGAATATCACATTAAAAATAAAAATTCATAATCTACTTCAGAATAATGTCTTTATATTTAGAGTGTAATAAATAATAAAATAATTGGAAAGAACACTTAATATCATCTTAAATTCGGGGTTTGAGTTTTCATATTATTTTTAGCTTTGAGATTTTGGACTTTGTTTAAATAAAATTGTCTTTGTTTTGTGTTTATTAAATTTTCAAATACACATAAGGTCTCAATTAATCTATTTATCTAAAAATAATTTGTAAAATCTATGATTATAAATGTTTATTAAAAATCTAATTAAACCTGATTTAATCACTTTCAATTTTAACTGACGTAATCAAATGTTAAATTATTTATATTTTGTAACTCTTAATGTGTAACAGCAATAAAAAAGTATCCAACTTGAAAATGTTAATAATGATAACTAAAATTTTAGAAGTTTTAACAACAACAATAAATAAGTAATGAATTAAGTGAGAGACTAGCGCTGAAATTAGATTTAGGTTTTCTTTTTCATTTACTTATAAAATATGTAAAAGCATAATAAATGCTATATTTAGAATTTATAAGCAATGGGTTTTGTTTTAAGTTTTAAATGGATTTATATATTGGGCTTCTATGTTCAAAAAATAATAAAATTTTAAAATTTTTTAAACGTATTTTTGTAACTTTTCAATGTTCAATGAAATAAACTGAAATCGAACCAATTTGATGCAATTCATTGACATCATTAAATCGAACCAAACCATAAAAAATTTCGAACTGAACCGAATTATCGATTTGGCTTGATTTCTCATTTGGTCAATTTTTTTCTCAACCCTAAAAAACATTATGCCCTCAACAAAAAGTGCTATGAATTAAAAAGGAAAAGCTAGGATATAGTTGGTCCCCCAACCACAAGTTTTTAGGATTTGGTGGAAAGTTTTAATTGTTTAAATTTAATTATAAAAGTATATAAAATATGAATTAAAATATAATTTTTAATATTTTATTATTTTTAAATAGTGAAAATCGCTTTTAGACGGGCCTCACCTGAAAACAGGTCTAGACTTGAATTTTTTTGAAACTGGGTCTTGACATGACCCAACCTATAACACCTCTGCTTTGCATAAAAGCATAAAGTTTCTATTAAAAAAAGTTTAATATAATGAAAATTTATTGTAAAATAATTCAATAATTAATTGAGCCCCTAATCAAATATAAGCAATCAATTAAGCCTTCAAATAACTAACTTCTAGGTAAGCCCCAAATGATTATTAAGTTTATGTTGACGTGGCAGGTGACTTGGTAGATGACATGGCTAAGACTCAGTAAGATGATAATACGCGTTTAAGTGCGCCTGATCTCACATCCTCTTGATTGTTGTAACAATAACGATGGCAATTAAATTAAGATTCAATCAGCAGCATCATAATTATATTTTTAAAGGTTAATACAACATAAGACTTCGAAATATAATTTAAATTGTAAGTTGGTCATGTCTTCAAAATATTCTATTTTAGTAATCGAAGTTTTATCATACTATCGTTCAAGTTCTTACATCAACTTAATTATACTCCACATTATATTCAAGATAACATTCTTAATGATACTAATACTTTGAAAACTCAATTCAATTAAAACATAATAAAAATTGAGATAAATTTAGAATTTGAATCATAATCCAAGGTGTATGGTGCAATTAATCCCTTTTTGTTTTAGACAAAAAAAATGGTGTCTCTCTCCCATTCCTAGGCAAATGTCACGTGCGATCTGAGATACTGAGCTCTGCATCCCCACTCACAAGTGTCCCTCGTCGCCACCCCAAAACAACACTCCCTTCTTCTTGTGTTAAAAACACTGTTCTTCTTTGTTTATAAATATGTATCTTGTAGTCGGTCAATTTTAGTCCTTATATTTTTAAAATTTTGAAAATTTAGTCCTAATTTAAATAGTAGTAAATAAATATGTTTGGTTAAATACGATTAGTAGTCCTGTACTATTGGTACAATTATAGATTTGGTCTATATTCTCCAATTAGATCATTCTGAATACTGTACTTTTCGGATTTGAAAATTTTAGTCTTGACGTGAATAACACTCGTTAATTTATTAATTAGATTTTTAGTGAGTAATAAATGAAAATAACAAGCTAACGTTGCATTACACGTATGATAATATATTTGGCAAACCATATTTTGAAAATAGTAAAACTTAATGAATTTAACACTATCTTTTGATGAAGATTAAAATTTTAAAATTTAAAAATGTATGAACTAAAAATATTAAATTAAAATACAATGATTAAATCTAGAACTTTCACAAAATACATGGACTAATAATAGAATTTCACCTTTCTT
The DNA here is from genome assembly GCF_025698545.1 of Gossypium raimondii. Classification (NCBI taxonomy): domain Eukaryota; kingdom Viridiplantae; phylum Streptophyta; class Magnoliopsida; order Malvales; family Malvaceae; genus Gossypium; species Gossypium raimondii. The sequence continues at coordinate 52,035,508 of NC_068571.1, forward strand.
TTAACTCTATAAATAACCACTTCTTGTTTTTTAGTAACTTTTTGTACATTACTAACACATGGAACTCTCTCTTTGTATATTTAAACCCAACCCTTTTTAATTCCAAAACTTACACTCTCCTATTTTTATTTAATAATTAGATTCCAATTAATAAAATTGGTTAAATTAGATCATGTGACATTTTTAAAATTAAAAAAAATTGCTCATATGGTCAAGGAAAAGTATTGACTTCATTTCTAATAAGAATATGGTAGTCTCTTAAATTTTATTGATAGACCTCGGGGCATATATATATTTTATATAGTAATAGTTGCGTAGAAATTAAATTGCTAAAAAGTAATAGTTAATAATAATATCCTAACACGCTCTTTAAAAACTTTATAATCCCATATTTAATATTTTTATTCGCTTATTTAACTTTTCACGGCGATGTAATATTAACAACGAGAGTACGTTTTTATTTTATTTTAAATACATCACATAATTCGATTTAATATAATTTATTTCACGGTGTTATCAATTGAAACTTCAATTATTAAATTAAAAGGCTCACTACGGGATTTAAAGTAGATAAACAAAATTTCAAACACACAAAAAAATACAAGGACTGAAAGAAAAATTAAACCAATGAAAACCTAGATCATAAAAAGAAGAAAAAAGAACCCTACATATCTATCTCTTCTGGGAAAAGATTGAAACTTTAACTTAAATGGGATTCGTACACACAGTTGCAGGCTTTTTTCATTACCGCCATTCCATTATTACTTTTATCATTATTATTACAAGTCTAAAATATATCATAAGCCCTTGTATTTTTCACATATTTTCTATACTTTTATTTTCAAAAATTAAATCTCTCTACTTGCCTGTAGAGGTGCTCATGGGCCGGGCCGGATTCAGGCTGGGCCCATAAAAAATTTTCGGCCCTGGCCCGACCCGGCCCGAAATATGGGCCTAAGATTTTGCCCAGGCCCGGCCCGGGAAAAAAATCATAAGCCCGTGCCCGGCCCGGCTCGGCCTATTTTTATTTTAAAAATTTTAAAAAATTAAAAAAAGTATTTTAAAAATATTTTTAAAATATTTTAAAATTAAAAAAATTAAAAAAAGTATTTTAAAAATATTTTAAAATTTAAAAAAAATTAAAAAAGTATGTAAAAAATATTTTAAAATTAAAAAAAATAAATATATTTATTATATCGGGCCGGGCCAGGCCGGGCCGAAAAAGTGGTGCCTGAGGCCCGGCCCGTTTTCTAAACGGGTCTCGTTTTTTTCCCAAGCCCATATTTCGGGCCTATATTTTTACCCAAACCCTCCCATATTTCGGGCGGGCCATCGGGCCGGGCCGGGCCGCCCAGCCCATGAGCACCTCTACTTGCCGGATTTCAAAATTCAGGTCCAGTTGTTGACTTTTTATAATTATTTTGTTAAATTCAAGTTCATTAGAACGTCATTTTTTAGTTACATGACTACCAAATGATTTTTTTTAATTTTAAAATGTTACACCAATAAATTTAATAAAAATTAACAATGTTAATAATTGGACTGAATTTTGAAATCGCAAGTAGAAAAACTAAATTATTGGAAATAAAAGTACATGGACTAATTTGTAAATTTAAATAATACAAAGACTTAAGGTTAAATGTTGGGTTAAATTCTACAATTAGTTATTGTACTTTGCAAAAGTTATGGATTTAGACCTTGTACTTTAATTTGATCAATTCTAGTCCTTGTACTTTAGAAATGTTGAAATTTTAGTCCTAACCCAAACACTAATTGTTAAATTCATTTGGTTAAATTCAATTATTGGCCCCATCTTGTGTGTACAATTGTAGATTTAGTCCATATTTTTCAATTGGATCATTCTAAGTCTCTATACTTTTTCAAATTTTGAAATTTCAGTCTTGAGGTAAATGATAGCCATTAATCCATTAATTGGATTTTAGTGAGTAATATATGAAAATAATAAGCTAACATGCCATTACACATATGATAATATGTCTCTTGCATTAGATTTTGAAAATAGTAAAATTTAATAAGTTTATCAGTTATCAATCATTTGGGAAGGACTAAAATTTTAAATTTTAAAGAGTGCAAAAACTAAGAATGCCAAATTAAAGCATAAGGACTAAATCCATAAGTTTTATAAACTACAAGGACTAATACAAATGCATCAAAGGTTATATCAATGTTGTGTCCAAAAAGAATCACTTCTTTGTTTGTTCTCTCTCCACGCCCTCTTTGAGAACTTCCATGTTGTAATAATGGCGCCCTTTTTAATCTCATTATTATTAAAGCAAAAATAATTTATAAAAAATATATAAAATTAAGATATTAAAGAACTTGACGTCATAACTTCAAGTTGTTTCATTTGTAATTTAAATTATTTTTTTTATAAATTTTATATTTTCAATATTTTTATAATAATATTTAATATTTTTAAATACGAAACCATAAAAACCATAATTACAGTCTGTTAGGTGAAGTCGAAATTCTTTTGAGATGATGCTAGAATTAAATTGTATATTTTTACGATATCAAAAGTAAAATTTCATCATTTTAACAGGATATATTTTATAATTTTAAAAGATTAAATCAATTTTTTTCTCATTTTAGGTGGATATGTAATTTTACTATATACTAATTAAATTCTTTAAAATTATAAAATAACTAAATATAAAATTTTTCATTTTAGGGAGGACCGAATCCCTTGACTACACCTCTGAATCTTAAATTAAATAGAACAGTAATTAAAACTCTTATCAAACACCCGTTTAAAGAGTATTATTCCTATCCCTGCCCTTAATACTGTGCATATATTATTATATTATCTTTCTTTGTCCTTCCTTTAAAATCCCACCATTTAATAATCTCTTCTGTCTGCAACTTGTCAACTACAGCAATGGCTTTACCTTTACCTTTAATCCACCACCATTTACTGTTTTACTTTCATTTTCCTTTGGTGTAATTCTCATTATAGTCCCTCTTAAAATTTAATCATTTAACTTTAATTCTTTACGTTTATGATACCATTTGAATTGATAGCACAATTAGCTCTTCCTATTAAAGTTATAATGTATAATATATTTTTACAATTATTTGTAGGGCTGAAGCTAAAATTTGGTATTGGAGAGTCAAAATAAAATTTTAAAATTTGTGGAGACCAAAGGTAAAAAATTATTTTAAAATATTTTAAATATTGAATACTTAATAATTGTGAGGGACTAAAATTGGTATTATTTTATTTAACCTTAGGAACCATATGGAAATCTAGTCAATCCTTTCCAGCAAATAATAAATTTATATCACAATCCAATCCTTAAAATTAATTTCAAAATCACACGTAATTTAGATTCATTAATAACATTATCAAATCGGAAAAAAAGTAAATTACACGGGTAGTTATTCAATTATTGATAAATTTTATTTAGTCAATTAATTATGAAAAGTTAAAAATAGTCATCAACTATTCAATTTTTTTCTTTTTGGTCACCGATTGTTAAATTACTAATGGAAAGATGACTTGAAAGCTTATAAAATTGACATAATAATAACTTTAACCTTTAATATTTATGTCAAATTAGTCTTGATTCCAAAAATAAGTGTAATTTGGTTTTTTTTCAGTTTTACTTTTATTTGATATTAAGGGTTTGTTTTAAAGAATGAGAAAAGATGAAAATTATATCTTGGATTTTGGGTGTTCCACTTTTCGTATATTCGATCAAATTTAGTTGATAGATTTAATATTTTTAGCTTTTAGGTGAAAAGTTAAAAAGAAAAGACCAAATTACACAATTTGTAAACATTGAGGATTAATTTTTTAGAATCAAGATTAAATTGACACAAAGTTATAAGTGTTGAGGATTAAAATTTCTATTATGTCAATTTTAAAAGTTGTTACATTATCTTTTCATTAACCATTTAACGGTTGGTGACCAAACAAAACAAAAATCGAATAGTTGAGTAATTACTTTGTAACTATTCATAGTTAAGTGACCAAAAAAGAAACTTACCAATAGTTGGGTGACTAAAAGTTTAGTTTTCCCCAAAAAATTCAAATTACGAGAAATTACAATAGAAAGATTAAATATCAAAGTTTTAATATAATAGAGGGACTAAAAAAAAATTAGCCCCTTTAATCTTTTCTTCTGCAACTTCACAAACTACAGCAAAATCTTTAACTTTTAACTGTAACCCACCGCCATTTTACCGCTGAGTCTTTTTATTTCTGGGTCGTAATTATCCTTGTCAGAATACCTTAATTTCTGCCTCTGCCACTCTCAAAATGCCATTTTTTTTTCTGGGTTTCCAACTTTTCGTATTAGTCTTCACGCCTAATGTCATTTGCACCTCTTTGTTTGTTTCTCATTATTAGTTATTAACCTTTTTGCTTTTGGAAGGGGTGGCCGGAAAATCATCAATGGCGGCCGGGTCCGGTGGTTCTTTGTCTCTGCCGCCACCATGTCCGAAATCGCCGCCGGAGTATCCGGATTTGTATGGGAAACGAAGGGAAACAGCGAAGGTTCAAATGCTTGAAAGAGAAATTAGCTTTCTTGAGGTGTGTGTGTGTTTTTTTAAATGTTTGGGTTTGCTTTATATATATATATATATATATATATATTTGTGTATGCATAAATTGCTTAATGTTATGTGTTTTTTTAATGGATTATGATAATAAAAATTGGAACTTGAAAAAATTGTAACTTTGATAGTGCAAATTTGTAAGATTTTTAGGTTCACTGTTTTATATTATTGTCTTTAATGTCATGTTTGATTCAAAATCTTACAACTTTGGAACTGTTACTGATAACGCGATGGTAGAGCTTTAGGCATGATGGGGTTCGAACCCCATGACCTCTAGCATACCATAAGCAAAGTGTTTCTTCTATTCAAGAATCCAAGTATAAGCGCCTTTACGATACTTTTATCCACTGAAAGAGGGTTATTGTTTTGTTGTTCATATATTTAGGTTACTCTTTGAAATATACCTATTTGAAATTCTGTTACGGATAGAACATAATCCGATGAAGGACTTCCGTTGCCGATGTATGCCGACTTGTAGAAAGCGTTCATCGTTTTTAAGTTAATCATTCTCGTATGAAATCTTTTGATTGCATACTAAAATGTTTGTTTTACATTCTTGTTTTCGAGCAGGTCGAGTTAAAATCGGTCGAAGGTCTCCAACATGCTTCGAGCTGCTGCAAAGAGTATGCATAATTTTTCGTAATTTCCTCGAAATAGTTCATCCTTTCATTTGAATATTTTGGTTTATGCATTGCTAATTCCATAACAGGGTTACGGACTTTGTGACAACAAATTCAGATCCTCTTATACCTACGTAAGAACACAACTCGCCGTTATTTTGCTCGAATTTTTTGTTTAATGTTTAGAAGAGGATGTAAGAAGCTTTATACTTTTGCTTGCTGTCCCTTCAAAGCAGAAATCGGAAGAATCGGAAATCATGTCGCCTTTGGAAGTGGCTTTGGTATCGATTCCTTATTCCTTTGTTGGTTAAAGTACCATAGAAGTCCCTGTACTAGGATATAAGTTGCATTTTATCCCTTTACTCAGAAAATGAATAAATTAGTCTCTATATGTTATAGTTTTTACTATTAAAAATTGATTATGAGGTACACATGGCATGCCATGTATCATTATCGGTTATTCCGTCAATCACACTAGTTTTTAACTGTACAAATAGATGAAAATTTTAACAGAAAAGATCAATTTGCTCTTTTATCTGAGACTAATTTGCCCATTTTTTTAGTGTAGAGGACAAAATGCAATCTTGACTCCTAGTAAAAGTGCTTCCATAGTACTTTATTATTCCTTGTTTAGAGTTTAGGGTTTTATGTCATGACTTCCATTCTTTTGCAGCGGAATACCCTGTTTTAACTTGTCGATGATTTGCTGTTGCTGTTATTCCAAGTGCTCTTGCCATTTGACATGCCGGCCGTGCTATAACTGTATTGATATGTGCGACTGTAGTTTATGTAAATGTAACTCATGTAACTGCAATTCATGTTTAAACTGTTGCACGAATCCGCGATGGCGGTGTTGCTCTTGTCCTAAATCACAATGCTGCGGGAACATCTCGTGCGGCAAAAACTGTTGCATTTTTCGGTTTCCTTCGTGCATGGACCGATGTTGCAGATGGAAATGTTGTCCTAAATGTCCGAAGATACGTCTTTGTTGTTGTACAAAAAACTGTTGTAACCCATGCTGTTTTTTGTTTTAATAATACTAAATGCAAGTTTCGGGCTTAATTTTTGATCCTGTTAATCACAATTAAGTCACAAAGTGGTCCAGTATTTCCTTATGCGTTTAATAATTACATATAATTGGACAAATTGGCGGGGGCTTGGATCATTTTAGGTCGGTGTTATTTTGCATTCTCAAGTTGAATTTTTATGAATTGAAGCCAAATGGTATTGGTTAAATTTTGTTATTTATCCATGTATTATACGTAAAATCACGATATGCTTTTAGAATTTTAAATTCAAAATTTAATAGAGCAAACATATTATCACATCTGTAATACCATATTAATTTATTATTTTCACTAATACAAAACTAATAGCAAAATTTAATTGCTGCTGTTCGATCAAAATTAAAAATTTAAAATTTTAAAAATACAAAGATTAAATTACAATTACGTAAGATACAATATCTAATAGCATAATTTGACCTTTTGTATTTTGTCATTCAAATGACGCCGTAGTTGACTCATTTCTGAGTTTAAACAATTTCTAATTTTATCATTTTCGGATTTCGGATTCGAAGCTTGGTTCAGGTCAGAATTAACATACTTAGTTGCATGGATTTAGGTATTGATGATTCAAGCTTTGAATAATTCACATAAAATTTTAGCAGATTACAGTCAGTGCAAAGCAAATTCCAAATACCTAATTCATAAATCCAAATGTTTTCCAAAAAAAGTTTAAAGCAGCTGCAGTAGAATCAACAGAAACCTGAAGAAAATATGTAAATCTTCTTGCACACCGTACTTGGAAAGGTAAGTGGATTCAACTGATAAAACAGTCCAAAAGATTTAGTGACCATACTTTTGGAACTCCCACTCACTATTATCTGCAAAATCGAAGCAACAACAATATCATTGTTATGCGGTTAACAAAAATGTGAATGGAGCGAAAATAAGACACCGGGAGGCAAAAAAAGTGTACCCAATGGACACACTTGACGAGTCTTCAACCATCGGCTGATACAGTGAAAGTGAAATGCATGGTTGCAGACCCCTACAAACAAAAAACAATAACAATATTCAATCAAACATGAGTTCCGGTGTTTGTTTATATGCAATATATCAATGCTGTTAAAACAAGGCTGTACTGTTCTTCATGTTTTCTTTAAAACATCATATGAATCTTGCAAAGAATTTGACAAACAAGTGAAATTGCAATGTGACAAGTAATTTCTTTGGTAATCTAATTAGTTTAGTCATGGAAATTTATATGCATTTGAAGCAAATAAAGTGTAGGGATCGACTGCTTAGGTGAATAAACCACCAAAGGAAGAGCAACCAATTAACCTGTCAATTCTTGACCTAAACTTGAAAACTTGTCCCAATTAATCTGATCCGAGCCAGAGTCAACCTAAACCCGAAAATGACCCAAACAATAAATGAACTTGGAATGACCAAAACCTGAAATGAGCTGAGCCCAAAATGACATAAACTCAAGAACACAAGACCCAAACCTAACTGGCGAACCCGAATAACCCGAACCCAAAATTGATTGAAAGTTTTAAAACTCAGATGACCCGATCTGAAACCAATAAGACCAGTCCAACTGTCAGGTCTACAACCAATACAGTTCATACCACTTGGTCCATACCAAAAGAAAATATTCATATAGCTTTTGGATGCAAAATAATCTGAGATTTTGCTTAAATGCGTACAAGCACCAAATACAATTCAGCAAAGCAACAGAACCTCCAAAATAACGCATACAATGCCCCTAGGAGTAAACAACAGGCAAAGCATTACGAAGCAAAACTGGATGTCTTCTTATTAACTTAATTGATTCATCATATGCTATTCTAATAAAACATAAAAAGTGTAATTTCTTCAACATTTACTACATGAAATCACCGTAGTTTATTCAAGTTTTATTACTAATTTAGTTTTCTTCTACACCAAGACAAGAACACTCCACTGCTTAAAAAAATCAGCAACTAAATGTTCAAAATTGAGTTCTAAAATCACAATCCTTGTGTTCGGTATAAAATATATTCCAATCAAACACCGGTAGCACTAATCCTCAAGTAAATAATGCAAAAACAGTCCAGAATAAACACTTGCTAAATGATCCCTGAATCAAACGCTAGATATGCAAATATATACATACATATATATGATAAAATTGCATAATCCCCAACAATGGAACATGTCCAAAATCCCAATATATTATAATGCGATGTAATTAAGCCAAACAATGACTATAGGGATTTGAAATAGAGAGAAAAAGAAATACCCCAAGCAACAGTGCATTCCTCACTGGTGGCGCTGGCTTGGTTTGCTTGGCATTCGATACCTAAAAGACCAAATTAACGTAATTTAATCGAATTTATCAAATCCCCAAAAAAATAAAAAAAATCGAACGAGAAAAAAAAATCAAAGATAGAACGACTCACAGAGATCCATGATGTGATTCCTACAAATTGCACAATTATCCACAACAATATCTGTTCATCCATCAACAAAATAAACATTAAAAACATTAATTATTAGAAAAAAAAAAGTAAATTAGGTTAGGATTTAGGGATTGGTTACCCCAAGCCCAAAGGGCAACGGCGCTCCACTTTTTGATCTCGAAACGCTTGGGTTTCTTAGTGGAAGAGGAAGCGGCGGAGCTGTTGGAAGACTCGCCGACGGGTACCATGGGGACATCGGAGTCTAGAGTAGCCATGGCGGGGTTGAAAAACCGTGAAGGAGAGGGTGTTGCTTTTCTTGGTGCTTTAGTTTTTGGGGGAAATGGTAGAGAAGAAACCACGCGCCAATTAGAACGAGCGTGTTTTTAGGTATAAATTGAAAAAAATTATGACGACATCCTGTCTGCATTGGTTTAGTCTATTGAAATCAAATAAGTTGCTAAAAAAAATTAAAAATTATAAAATTCGGTTGAATCAATTTTTAGTTCAGTTCAAGGCTAAATAAGTAATATATATTGAATTTTTTTTTAATTGGTGAAATAGGTTTTTTTTTTAAGATTTAAAGAAATAGGCTGATTTTTCGAGAGAGAGAGAAAAAAAGGCTTCTAATTGGGCGCACTTTCTACATAGTTGGCGATGAATGAGCTTTTTGCTGATATATTAGGGAAAATTCGCCCATCTAGACGCGTTTTCTTTAAAATTTTCAAAAAACGCTTCTAATTAGATGTGCATTCTTGACATGTCAGCAGAATTTTACCAAGCTAGATATGCTTTCACAATCTCTCTTCAAAATCAATTTATTTCTCTAAATCTCGAAAAAAAACGACCTATTTGACCGATTAACAAAAAAAGAGAGACATATATTGCTTATTTAGCTTCAATTCAATCAATATATACCAATTTGTAAGTTTCATCTCTTTTTAGATTGATATTGAGTCGATTTCCAACTCTATTGATTGATTTAATTCTGCAAAATTTAATTTTTTTAAACATATACGAGAAAGTGAATCAATAATTTTAGATTATTTAAAAGAATTAATGTATATTTTAATCCTTAAATTTGATAATTTATCTTTAGTTGATATTTAAATTATTTTGGACTTAGATGCAAACATGGAAATTGTTAAATAAGTTAGCAAATTTATTGGTACATTGCTAATTTCGTACAGTCTATAAAATTGTGCTATGTGTCTTAAAATTTACAAACTATCTAAATTTCATTTAAATTTGGATTAAAGTAACATTTAGTTTATGAATTTATCTACTTTTTGATCTTGTCTTTGAGTTTCGTTGGTTCAGTATCGAAATTTGGCTTCTTCTTTTTTTAATTTTGTTCTTGAATTTAGAATTTGTTAAGGTATGATGACATATCATTCTAAAATTATGTCATGTCATCACTTGAAATTTTAAATAAAATCTAAATTTTAGATTAAATTAAAATATTGCTTTATTTTTATTTTTTATTTTTATTTTTGCTTTTTAATAATTATTGGAAAACAAAATAACTTTTTATTAAATAAAATCACAATGAAAAACAAAATTATAACCAATCAATAAAAGAAAAACCTAGAAATTCAACCGTGGTTAATAGGCTAATAGCCATGCTTAGAAAAAAGTTTTATTTTTGGGATTTATATTTTAATTAAAGAATAAAAAGAAAGGGTTAATATAATTTTTATCTTTTGGTATTTATATTGCTTTCTTATTTATTTATTTTGGAATTTGTCAATTAGGTTATTTTAGGAGAAATTATTTTGTAGACTCTTCCACCACATTATTTATGGTTCATTTCTAATTATTTAATGGCATTTCAACAATTTTTTTCATGTCATTGATACATAATTTTGGTAAATTTTTTACCCCGAACTCGAACTCTAAACCCGATTTAAAGTTCGAGATTCGAGATTTGAATTTTGGGTAAAAATTTTATTAAAATGTTATTAAATAATTAGAAAGAGACCATAAATTTCTACTATTTTAGTCTCCAAAATTAAAAAATTATAAAAATTTTATCGCTTAAAAATTTAGTTTTAGCAAGGTTCCCCTTCAGTTCCGCCGTAGAAACATTGGGCCTCCCAGGATGCAAAACATCAATGATGAATTGTTTCCTGGAAAGGAGCCTGTTCGTCATGAACTTCCTTCTCCGCCATGGCTAAGCAAAAATCTTCCTCCTGGGCCCTGGTTCCTTTCTTGGTTTCGACACAGCGGCAGCAGCTCACCTTTCTCCACTTCTAATCACCAGAAACTAGCAAAAATGAAAACTCACTCGGTTCCATAGCTTATGGGGTTAAGCTTAACAACAAGAGATGCCACTAATGATACGAGTCCGAATGGCAATGGCCTTCATCACAAAAAAATAGCCACTAGGCTAAGGCGGCGATGATGGAAGAAACTAACGAAGATAATGTGAATCAGATGAAGATGGGATACTGAGGATAAAATCTGAATGGAATGATTTCAAGATGGGCTGACGTGCAAAAACGTTGCTTCTGTGGCATAATTTTGATTAATTTTAGTTTATACAATTTTCAAATTAAACGATATTAATAAAACCTGTTTGGTTAAATTCTGTTATTAGTCTTGTATTATACATTAAGTTGTAGATTTAGTTCACTCTCCAATTGGATCATTCTTAATTACTATATTTCTCGGATTTCAAAATTTCAGTCCTATTACAAACGATAATCGTAAAATCTATTAATTAAACTTTTGTGAGTAATATATAAAAATAACAGGCTAATATAACATTACACGTGTGATGATATGGTTGTCACATCAAATCTTGAAAATAGTAAAACTTAATGAATTTAATAGTTACCATTTAGTTATGTGTAATTCTAAAATTCTAAAGTACCGTGATAGAAAATAACTACATTAAATTACAATGACTAAATCTACAATTTATGCACATTACAAGTGCTAATAGCATAATTTAATTTTTGATAAACGACATTTCATTGCAAGTATTTGGTTAATTAGACTAGGCATATATAGACATAAAAGTTAATTTTTTATTAAAATATCAACCGGGTGCAATGATAAGGCACATTGTATTCTTAATGGGAGACGTAAGTTCGAACATTGGGGACAACATTGTTGAGAGAGACAACCCCAAACATGAACCATAAAATGAACATGAAAAATACTACATATTTAAAACACTTCAAGTCCATTTCGAGCTAGCATTTTCAATTTACATTTTAGCTCTCATAAAATTATACAAAATAATTTCACTCCCTAGAAAAATTTTTTGATTTCGCCCCTAAACATCACATAACATATTTAAAATAAGTAGATCAAAATTTAAATATATTTCATGTCAAATTCAAGCTAACATTTTTAAGTTAAGAAAAGAGGTTGCAAATGACGAGATTCAAATCTCTTAAACACGTTGGATGTCGTCTTTTTTAAAGCCATAGTTGTTTGAATCAATTGGACTAAATCTTGAGTTCGATTATTTTTTTATCATTATAATATCAAGAAGCGGATTACAGAATTTAAACCCGTATCATCTAAATTTCAAATAAAAACTTTAACTTTAACCCAAAGATGTTAATGTTATGATAATAAAAAATATTGAAGGTTGAATTTTAGTGGTTGAGAAAATGCCAGACCTTGAATTACCAAAGAAACTTTCAACACCCATAATAAAAATAATTAATAAACAGGACACATTATGAATTTTATTTTATTTGTAAACTACTTTTTAAATAATTTTATTATAAATTCGATCATATTTATTTTTTAACATAATGTTTAAAACTACTCATAACCTTACCCTAACCTATAAATAAGAAGATAATGCATTTCAAAGACACTTAAATCTACGTATTCTGTATTGACAATAAAGCCTATGCCAATCAACTTAAAACTCAATCGATATATATGAAGTAAAATTTTATACTCATTATATTAAATAATATTATTAAATGCATTAGAGTTAAAAATTTCTTTATGTTTTTTAAATTTAATTTAAATTTTAAATAATTTAAAATAGTTGATAATGTGAAAATTTAAATTGTCCTATAACACAATTTATAACAGTTTCTTAAGTAAAATTAAAATTTTACTATCAAATAAATATTTGAATTTTAAATTCACAGATACAGTGATTTCAAGCCGGTAAAAGTTACCGCGTTAAAAAGATTATCTTGAGGATAAAATCGTAATTTGCGAATGATATCTAAAGTTGAACTAATTTTTGTTTTCATCATAAAATATAATAATTATAATATTTTATTAAAATAAAATACTAAATATTAAATGTTATTATTTGATAGTCTATAATGTACTTTTTTTTATTCCACAAGCAATGTTAAAAATTGTCACGTGTTTTTTCTAATATTTTATTATAATATTTAATTGCAAGCAACATGTGAAATATTTTTTAATATAACATGAAATATTTAAAACTATAAATTTAATGGTGAGAAACTTTTAAAATGAGAGTCATGAGAATCGAATGATATTAGTCATTAGATCAAAATAAATAATTTTAAGCCTTAAATTTTATATTTATCTTACCTTATTATAATAATACCAACAACACCCAATAAACTGGAATGAAAAGCGAGGGTGGTATTAAGATTAATCAATTTGGGGATTAGGTACTTGTTTTTCTTGATTGAAATGGTTGACCAATTTTTTCAATCAAGAAAAATAAGTATCTAATATTCAATTTGATTAATCTTAATAACCCTACTTACGATGCCAATTTTTTCTCCTAAGACTTCAACTGCACGGTATAAAAAGAGAGAAAAATCGGTGTTGTTAGTTTTTTTAATAAAGTAATATAAATACAAAATCCAATGTTTAAAACCATTTATTTTAATGTAATAGTTAAGATAATTTTAATTCTTACTATTGTCATTATAAAAATTCTCATTATAATTTTTTTTAACAATCTTATTATAGGTTCTGATCATATATATATTTTTTATACAATATCTAGAACTATTCATAGTCCCTCCCAACCTATAAATAGGAGGATAATACACTTCAACGTCCTCGAATCTACATCCTCCTGTATTAACAAAAATATCCATGCCAATCGAGTTATTATTACATAAAATTTACAAAATAAAAAATGCAATTATTGATTTTTTTTTCTTCAAAATATTAAAATTTATTGGATTTTATCAAATTTTAGGAAGAAGAAAAAAAAATCAATCATAGCCGTCCACGTTAGACAAAAAAGTCTGACCACAACCTAGGACAACAAAGTTTGGTCACTTGCCCCTAGTTTTCTTTATTCCTATAAGCCAGAAATACCTTTATCCAGATCATCCTCTATATTCTTTTATTTCTTTTTTTGTTTTGGTCTAATATTATTTTAATCCCTCTACTATGTTAACATTTATAATTTCTTCTTTTAGGCCTAATTTTTTGTTTTAATCCTTTTACTGTGCTAAAATTTGAAAATTTTTACACCATTTGATTCTTCTACTTTTATAATATTGTTATTAAAGTTAAGATATGCTAGTAGTCTTTGTACATGTATAGAATTTGAGATTTAATCCATGTACTTTAAAAGTTAAAATTTCAATCCTCCTACTTTTCAATTTAAAACCCAATTCCAATTATTATCATTATCCGTAGTTTCTATCAAAATTTGTTATTCATCATGTTTATTTTCTATCAATTATATTTAGTAGCATATGAAAATAGCCTAATCAAAATTCCAAGTTGATAAATTTTGATGAAAATACTTACGAGTTTAATAGTTGGATTGAGATCTTTAAATAAAAAAGTAGGAAAAAAGCAATGACATGAAATTTTTTATTACTAGTTAGTCGCAAAGTCAAGCCACGTGAAAATCCAATTAATCAATAATAAATTTACATATCAATTGTATACTTAAAAGCTATTTTGAAAAGAAAAAAAATCTAAATCGGCACTTTGATTTACAATGATTAATAGTATTATCAATTTGGACCTACTAATAACATTATTAAAGTAGATGATTAAATTAGGTCAAAATTTGTTATTAGTTCCTATACCATGCATAAGTTGCGAATTTGGCATCGATACTCTTATTTCATCATTTTTAGTTGTTGTACTTTTTGAAATTTAAAATTTCAGTTCTAAACCAAATAGTAACTATCATATGCATTAAGTCAAAATTTGCAATTAATAAAATTTTACGTGACAAATATATTATCATATGTGTAATGCCATGTTAGCTTGTTGTTTTCACATTACTTACAAAAAATGCCAAGCCATTGTAGTTAATGTATTCATCTGCTACCATTTGAGTTAGAAATTAGAATTTCAAATTGAAAAGTATAGGATTAAAAAGATCAAATTGGAGAGTAAAGACTAAATACATAACTTATGCATAGTAAGAGTCTAATAGCAAAATTTGACATAACAAATTTAATTGCTATCGTTTGGGTCGGACTAGCATTTCAAAATCCAAAAAATTATATAACGACTAAAATTGACCAAATTAGAGTATATAGGATAAATCTGCAACGTACGTACAATACAATGACTAGTAACAAAATTTGACCATTGAATCATAGTAGATTAAAGTAGAGGATTAAATCGTAAATTGTAGTATAATATATGGACTAAGATAAAAATTAGACCATTTTCCCAAGGTTTCCAACAAAAGGAATTTTCCATCAAGATAATGCTTCCCCATCTTCAAAATTAGAGTCGGTTGAGTATTAAATTATTCAAAACTTTAGTATAAAATTGTCTTTGGGGTTTATTTATTTTTTCAATATTTATTTTATTTTCTCTCTCTGTTATCAACAATGGGTGAAATATGGCTTCTCCATGTGCACTTTACTAGATTTTAATAAGTACCCGATTGCTTTTTACACTCCCCTTAGCTTAGCTTTCTTTGTGATCTTTTCATTTTTTCTCCAAAAACGATGTCGCTTTTCTTCGAAAGGAACGGTGATGGTAATTCAATCAGACGGTCAGTGTTTGTCCACGATATGCAGTGTATTCAAGATTCGCCGGAGCTAAAAAACGATGATCAGAGAGAGTCGGTGCTGGCGGAAGATAGGGAAGAAGAGGATGATTTGGAGTATTGTAGTTCGTCGTCGATCGGAGGGAACAGTGATGTTTCTGGCGAATCATCATCGGACGGTGAAGATTCAAGGGAGACTGAAGTTCAAAGCAAGCTTAAAGGACCCTTGGATACCATGGATGCTCTACAAGAGGTTTTACCTACGAGGTAAAATATTGATAAAAGAAACCCTTCAAATTTTTTTTAACTTTTCCCCTCTCTTGCTCTTGATCTCATCGGGGTTTTTAAAAATTATGATGATATGCTGATCCATACTTACTTTCATTTGCCTCAAGTGATGATCTAAAATATCTGCACTTCAAGTCAATAAACTCTTTAGTCTAATGGCAAAGTTGAGCTACTGGTTAGGGTTTAAGTTCATTTTATGTGATTCTTGTCCAAATTTATAATAAACCCTTAAAATTTGTGTTTTTTTATATAATTTTCCCCTTTCTTGCTTTTGATCCAATCTGGGTTTTTTAAGTTATGAGGATATGCTGATCTATGCTTATTGATTTGCTTCAAGTGATTATCTGCTTTCAAGTTTGACTTCCATGATACAAGAGAGGCCTTGTATTAAGAGTAATACAAGTCAGATTGTATTTTTCCGTTTTTACTCAAAAAAATAACTAAATTAATCTTTGAACATTAATTCAAAAGGTAAACTTGTCCTTTAGTTGAAAATTTCATCCATTTCCCCTATCAAACTGGCGTGGTTGACAAAATAACCAAACAATTTCACATGGTTACTCACTATGTACAGGAATCAGTTTTTAGTCGTAGAAATGTATAGAACTTTTAATGGAATAACCTGTTTGATTTTTTATTTAACATATAGGGACTAATTTGCTATTTTTTAATAGGGTTAAAATGTAATCCCACTTCCCTTGTCTAGACTATGTTTGAGTTTTTGGTTCAAGTTTTATAGGCCATATTTATTTTGGTCTAGGTGGTCTAGGTCCGGACTGGATATAGATTTGATGGTACTTTCCGGTAATAGTTATTTATGTGTATTATTTATACTTGTAACTTAAAAACCTTAAATTACTTCTTGAATTTGAATATTTTATTAATTTAATGCCATCAATTACCGTAAACTAAACTCCATTCACTCCCATCTTTTGCTATAAAGCATTGCTTGAATAACATAAAGTGTGTTGTTCTTAAAAGGGTGGTTGTGATTTTTACACATGTTTTGAGGGTTTTTCAATTTCTTATTATTGTGTGTGTGTGTGTGTGTTTTTTGCTTATTTCAGAAAAGGTATATCCAAGTTTTATAATGGCAAATCAAAGTCCTTCACTAGTCTTGTTGATGCTGTCACTGCTTCCTCTGTTAAAGAATTTGCAAAACCGGACAATCCTTATAATAGAAAACGCAAGAACTTATTAACTCGTGGTTCAAAGCGATTAGGCAACTCATATGGAAGTGCAATGGCTTTCGGAACTACTATGAGTAGCTCTGACTTGAACTTGATGTCATCATCACCGTCTAGTTGTCTTCCACCTCTACATCCACAGTATAAAAAATCAACTATGATTAGTTCGTCATCGATAGCTGCTCAACCGAATTTGAACCCTCCATGCCGGTCTTTCTCCTTGTCTGATCTACAATTTGTTGTTGCCGCTGCCGCTGCAACTCCTAACATGGCTGGTTTGGCTGTTCGTAGTTGCAACAAGGATAAAAAAATGCATTGAGTTCAATGGGAAGTTGCCAAAATGTTTACCGTGATTGGTATGGGAGACTGTCACTTTTATCCCTTCATGCATTTGATTCATCATATCCCTCTGTACTTGTAGTGTTAGGTATACAATGGCCATGCATTCTGATATGTGTAATTCCTGTTTGTACTGTTCTCATCTCTTGTTAGATTTGAGATAATGATGAGAATGCTTTATTGTATAATACAAAACGTTGGCCTTTACATGTTACTGAAAAACTTTTGCCTTTTCCTTCCCCTATTTATTCACCATTCCTTGTGTTATTTTTTTTGCTGTATAGAGAGTGTGATGGTTTTATAGTACTATGAATAATGGTCCAGAGTGGCTTGGTGATTGATTTATAAGGGCCACTTGAACTAAGGTTCCTAGGTAATCAGTCACCCTTTATAGAGTTCCTGTTGTGAATCAGACCGGTCAGATCACTGCTTCAACTAGTTCACCATTGAACAGAGGATTCGACAATAGCTAAATAAAAGTGTTTTGACAGTAAAAGTATCATGGAGGTCTTTGTACTAAGAGTTGGATTGTATTTTAACCTCTCTACTCAAAACATGGATAAATCAGTCCCTATACATTAGATTAAAGAGTAAGTCCTCTGTTAAAAAATTAATCTATTTTTATTGTTAAAAATTGGTCCCTGCATTTCAGCATAAAGTACATGTGGCACATCACATGTCAGTATTTAGTCTGTAAGCCATGCTAGTTTTTAACTGTAGAAATGAATGAAATTTTTAATAGAATGGACTAATTTGCTCATTTTTTTAAGTAGGGGGCGACTGACACCTCATACAAGTGCCTCCATGGTATTACCGTGTTTTGACATATGAAATATAAACAGTTTCTCTATGCAACAGTTTTCAGGTTTAGCAACTATTTTTTTTTCTTAGAGATTTGATTGTCAGATATATCAGCTTAGCAAAAGACAATGGAACTTGAAGAAGGAATACAAAGAAGGACATGGAACTTAACCAGTTCCACCAAGAACACCCTTCAGTTTCTTAACCTGAGCATCATCTAGGAAGGTAGTCTCCTCTATAATGTTGGAGGGCAAATCATTTCCAAACAAGGCGAAGTCTAGGATTTGAACACCAGGGCTTGGACTACCGAAAGATACATATGCCAATACTGGTGTTGTACCTGCATTGATTTGAAAGTACAATAAACCTTGGGGGAAAACCATGATATCCCCAGTTTTAAGAGTTTTGAAGTAAACTTTGTTGGCAGATGATACGAATCCGGCATCAATTATGCCTTGAATAACAACAATGATTTCCGAACTGTCGGGGTGTGTATGCATAGGCACTACTCCGCCAACAGCCAAATCCAGACGAGCTATGGAAATGCCGAGTCCGTTAACACCAGGAAACTGAGCAGTGAATGCTGGTGTTACAGCAGCTTTTATGAGGTTTGAAGTGTTGCCCGCGTGTAGTCCAGAGAAAACGAAATCGTCTACAGTGACTAGTTCAAGCTTCTTGCAAGAGTAACCTGCAAGCCCTTGAGGAGTCTTTAGGTCTGCAACACAAAAGTCTAATGCATTGCAGGATGATGATGATAATAAGAAAGAAAACATCAAAAAGATTGGGAGAATCATCTTTGCTACTATGTTTTGAGGCTTGAATGGTATGCGTTTCCCTTTTATATAGATGAGGAAAGTGTGGATATTTTGATGCATATTGCAGTTGGAATTTGGAGATATTCTCATGCACACTATTCTCGTGGTGATGATATGATGAGACTGATTCTATATGATTGTGAATTACAGGTCACTATTTCATCATAGAACAACAAGAATACTCTTTTAGTTAGGAAAAGAATGAAACAGTTGCAATGAGCAACATTGGCATTGGTTCTCTCATCTAGATAGTTGGAGAGACTCAATGGACTTCATCTGCTCTATTTTTTTATGCAATCACATATTTTGCAAACAATAACCCGAGTTTTTTCGATATATTAGATGATAACATATAAATGCAGCCTGTTATGAAGTCTTAATTAGGAGATGCAAAGGAAAAAGATCATTATGGAGAGATTTCAGAAGGTGGTCCTTTGTGCCAATGGTATGTTGGAAGGGAGGAAAGTTATGGCAATAGAAGACATTTTTTTGGGCAAAATATTAAGGAGGCCCTTGTATTAGGAGTTGGATTGTATTTTGACCCTATACTAAAAAAATGAGTAAATTAGTCTCTTACATTAGATCAAAGAGCAAATTAATATTTTTGTTAAAAATTTATTTCTACCGTTAAAAATTAATTTTTGTATGCTAGTATGAAATATATATGACACGTCTTTCAATCATGATAATTTTCAATATAGAGAATTATGCTTTTTGATATGATATATAGGGATTAATTTGTCTATTTTTTACTAAATGAGATAAAATATAATTAGATTCTTATTGAAGGAATTCTATAATACCAATTTTGTTGAGAGCTAAATTGAGTTTATCTAAGCAAAGTGGGTTTGCTTTTTTGCATCAACAAAAGCTAACAAGAATCTTCTAGCTGAGGTAAATAATATCTTTTTATCTATAAGTGAAGCTAAAGAAGGTCCATAATGCATGAATGTGAAATATGAAATCTTCAGTTGTCCCTTCCTTTAAAGGTGGCAGTAGAGATACGGTTTTGACAAAGGCTGAAATGTCAGAGGCAGGCCAGTAGCCATCCTTTTTTAACTAGAAATTAGGGCCAGCGGAGTATTCTCTGGTCCTTGCTCAATGAAAACAAGCTATATTTGTGGTATGATTTTTAACCAAAGAATAGGAGGTATACAATGAAGGGGTGTCACGGTTGGAACCATTTAAGATGGTAGATGAAGTTTTCAATATGAAAACAGCACATACGTGATCTAAGGGAACCAACTTTTTGAAGTTCTTCCTCCCTCCTATCTAAAAATTTAGAAGCAAAGAGAAAAACCCCAGTGTCTTGCATCTACTGTTGGTCCAATATTCTATGGACACGAGTATTTATGTATATAAATATAAAGGGTAACTGTAGGTGTTGCCCGAGGATTGAATTTAAGATTAATGTCAATTAAAAACTTGAATATAATTTTTTTGTCACTTTAATAGCTGTTCAATCGATGGAAATGAGCTTTTATTTTAGTCTTCAAACGATACTTGTTTGGTGAAGTTATGATTTTTGATCTCTCCATTATGTTTAAAATCATGATTGACTTTTTAATTTAATATAATTTATTCCTTTTACCTTTAGAATGTCACTAGTTAATTTAAATAATTAATTATTTTCTAAGATTTTTTTAAACAATGTACCTTTCAAACTATTGTGATGTTATAGATTTTTTGTTAAACTGGGTAACTTTCAAGATAAGTAGGAGAGTGGTAGTTCACATGGCACTATAGTGTAGAGAATCGCTTGTGGTGGCGTTTAGGTAGAGTTTTTGCATAAGATTTTTTAATGATGTAGGAAGGGATATGCATATATATATATATATCTGCAATCAAGTTTCGACACCTCTTGCTCTCAAGTCTTGACACATGTTCGTGTATGTCTTGTTTTCGTTTGTTCTTTTGTGGACTCAATAATTTTTTTCTAGTTAAGTGGCAATAAGGATGATAACTTGCAATCAAGTGATGATCGGACTTGTGTGAATTTAATGAAGCTTCTAAGACAATTCATGCAGGGGAGGTCTCAACACCTGTTTTTGGTAAGGTGGACTAAAGGTGTTCAATGTCTCGAGCACATTATGTGCTTGCAAGGACTACAATTGGCGAGGTATTGATGGTGAATTGATGTATTAACTATTTAAATTAATTAAAGATATTATAATCAGAATTAAAGTATGGTGAAGGGTAATGCTATGCTTTGGCCAAGAAATTAGTCCAGTATCAGTTCTTTGGAGAATGGCCACCAACACACAGATTCATGCCTTGGTTTGTGCAACACGTTGTGGGTTTCTACACTTTGTTTAGCCATCTTTTCAGTAATATATTTGATTTTCTTATGGCTTCTTTTTGGGTCTACTGAAAATTTTGATGAAATTGATTTGTGTGTTTTTAATGGAGGAGGATATATCTAAATTGTTCATTGCAGAAATTTTATAGCTCGTAAGTGTAAGATTGGATTTGATGGTTGCTAGCATGGGGTGATGTTTTTACTTTTAATATTTTCAATGAAAAATTAAAAATTAGTTTGAATAATTTATGGAATATAAGTTAAAAACTGTTAGTATCAAAATTAAATTAATTTTACTTTTTATTTTTTTTTCATAAAATTTTCTTTTGAAAATTATTAATGAAAAGGACTGAAATTCTGCCAACAGTTCGTTTTATCAAAGTCTAAAATTCAAAAAAAAAAGATAATATGAAAAACAAAAGGGAAATCAAATTATGATAAATAATTTGAAAAATTCAAAAAAATCTAATCAACCGTTACTTATAATGTAGTGGTTGTTGAGGTAGGGACCCTTTATTTTCCATAGTTTAGCAAATCAAAGCTATAAGCGGTCCAGTGAATCCAATGATGATATAATCTTTTATTCTTACACTAAGTTTATGCCTTTCGTTGTGGAGCAAAATAGTGCTTTCCAAATGATTTTTTTTAGGATAACCCATCCTCCGTAGAAATTTTTTGTTATTAATATTTTTCGAAGAAATAAATGATTGATTGGTTATTAAACGTATTCCATTTTTATAAGCAAAAATTAAATTTTATATCACATAATCAAAGTACGAAATTAGCAACCACCACGTTATAAAACCCCCCATTGTTCAAATAACTCTTATCTGCTTTACTTTTCTCTCTTCATTGTTTTTTTTTTTTTTTGAAGGTTTTTCAAAGAACAGTATTATTCATCATTACCAAAGCATAATGCAAATCTAACTAGAAAAATAACACCCAAAGGCGTCTCCCTCCATGAAATAAACCCTCTATGCAGATAAAAATTTCGGATTCTAAGCTGCTTCTTTGTTAATTTTATAATAGTACTCAAAATATAATCCAATTCTAAAAGAAAGAATTTACAAAATTGCAAATTATCAATGAGCCAACTTTCTAAAAAGTTGTAAGTTAAACACGAACTACTACAATTCTCGTGATTACACACACGACTCAATTATTTCAACTTTTGTAATGCTTTGTATTATAATTACACAAAGCATCACCTAATTATAGATTACACAAAACATTAATCACATTTTTTTCCATTGCCCGAATTGTCACCGTACTTGACATTCAGAAACAAGTGCAAGGCTTTGATTAGAACAATTGTGTTAACAATTGCACTAACTGCAACAGTGATTAAACATCAATTAGAGGTTCTAACATTGAGATTGAATCTTTTTTAAAATAAAATAACACTAGGGATACAGATGCAATCATCTATAAACAATATCTCATATCCACAAATACAATTAAAATGAACTTTCAATTCATGTTTTTGCTTGATGTCAATCTTCATCGTCGTCAAGCGCATCACCTCCGTTTGCTTTACGATTATCTTCTCTAATTTCTCCATCGCTCTCTTGTAGCTCGGCTGAATTCCCTCTAACAGGACTTGACTCTGGTCTCCTTTGTACCGGTTCATCATCATCAGATTCTGACCATGCCCTTCTACGTCTTCCTGCACCTGATGAAGGTGCAGCGGCCTTCACAAATAAAAGTAAACGGTTACAACTCAGGCAACAAAGAATGAAAAAGAACCACAGTATCGTCCATATCTATATATACAAAATATGTGCGCTCTTCCTTTGTATGTTAATAGTTTGGCTGAAATAATAACATACTAACTGGAAACAAGCCAACAAAGTCTTGTCAATTGGGTAGGTTGGTTAGGTTGAATTTTAATTGAGTCAATCTAAATTGGATCAAGTTTGGACTTCAAAACTTTCGGATCATTTCAGGCTTAGATAAGTTTTGGGTTTGAGTCATTTCAGGTTATTTCCGAGTTTAGGTCATTGTTTTTACAGGTCGGGTCATTTCAGAGTGTTTGTTTAGGGTTATTTCTGGTTTAAGTTGGAAGGGTTTAGATTGTTGACTTTTTATGGTTGTATTGGATTCAGGCCAATCGGGTTGAGTTTTTGGGTTCGTGTTAGAATTGATGAGCCTACTCTAACACAATGGGCATGCTAAAAGAATCATCTCTTCGAAATTTCGTTTAACAACCTAAGGAAGCTAAAGCAATTCATCTAAAAACTACAGCAATGCGCAAGAATATTTTAAATTCTAATCTAATAATTCAATTAAATGAAGGCACAAGCATTGAAAAAATGGGATTAGATTCTAAAATATGACGTTAGATGCCAATAAGCGAAAAAAGTGATAAAAAGGTTACCGTCTCATCCTCCATATCGGAATCTTCTAATCCGGCTGCAGCAAGAAGATCTTGAGCATTTTCACCATTGTCGTCATCCTGATCATTCATTCGAGTTGTGGATTCTCGATAGTTCCTGTTGGCATCTTCATCCTCCATTTCTTCCCGATCATCCATCATGTCAGGTTCCTCATCATCTCTCTCGTAACGTGATTTGTTTTTATCCTTCTTTCTCCTCTTTCCACCTTTTCTTCTCCTCTTCTCACTATGGCCACCCTCTTCATCATCAATTTCAGACCTTTCCCTTCGCCTCGACCCAGGGTTGCTACTCTTCCATTGCTCCTGAAGATGGTAGCAGACAAACAAATCAAACAAAGCTCTTTGAAATCAAATAGCCCTTTTCTTCATATCAAGGCAAGCAAAATATGTTGTAAGATTTCCGCACATAACACGCATGGCTCAAGTTTTAGTGTCTCCATAGCCAAAAAAAAAAAAAAAACGAAACTCCTCGGGCAAGAACTTTATTTCTGGCAACAAAATATATGTTGTGGACAACTTTTTATTGCAAATAACTGATCAATCAGTAAAAGCAAAACAAGGAGAGAAGGAGTAAGTTCTGAAATCTGATAAACTTGTTTTTAGTTTTACCTTATACTAGCTTCAGGAAGAAATAAAATCATATTGCTAAATCAAATATCTGCAATAGTTCAAAATCTAAAACTAATTGATAGACCGTAGATAAAATCTTGCCTGTACACGCTTAAAATGTTCCTCTGCCTGCTGGAGCCTTTTCTGCTCATCTTCCTGTTTTCTTCTCTCCAACTGTTTTGCAGCAAAAAGTAGTAAGCAAAAATAAGCGGAAAAATATTCACATCATGATAATCATAGATGTACAAAAGGATAAATCAAGTTTACACATGCTGACCAGATATTTTCTTTGCTCTTCGGCCTTACGACGGGCTTCCTCGGCCAATGCAAGCTGACGAGCTGCTTCTTGTTTCTGCCTGTTCTGCTGCTCTTCACGTTCAGCGGCTTCCCGGTGAACTTTTGCAGCTTCAAGCAAGTGCTTGCAATATTCAACATGGGTGTTAATCTTCTTCTCATCAAACCCATGAAGATGAAGGTTTGATGCAGCAGATAATTGACTAAAAATGCGAACAGCATTCTCTAGCTCTGCAACTGTTGAACGAACCTGTAATAATGTGAAAAGGGAATATGTTTAGACAGTGTATTGATCTCTTTTTGTCCACTGCAGCCAGTTGTAAACAACAATATCATTCCAATAGATCTCAATTAATGAATGATGATATGGATCACAAACTAGCCACATTTCAACTACACTAGGACAAGATAAAAAAATTGCACTACACAATTTAGAACCATTTGTTCTGCATTTTATAAAACACCCAAATTCCCAGTAGTATCAAAAATGCAGATCGTAGGCAGAATCAAATTGAAAATATCTTACTGTCTTTTATCAACATATGTTTAACTTCTACAAAGAATATCTGTGTATATACTTTCTTACAAGGTTTTCGCCAGTCACAACACTCCAAGCTCATCTCTCCGCCATAGGAACACCTGGTTTTTTTACCTAAAGGATGCATTTCCGCATGATTGGAACTTGTACTGTTAATGGGAGAGGACCGCTTCAAACTACCTATTAGCCATTTATATTACCATTCCTTACTACTAATTCTAAATAATGATACGCACACACAACTGTTGTTTAAAGATACAAGGCAGTATAACAGTATCTCTCATGACCTGCACAGCCATTTCATAAAGAAACTTCCCCCAAGGGATGAGTATTGGCGAAAGAAAAAAGAAATTGATATGATTTTGATGAAACAACCTCATCTGCAGTCCTCTTTTCCTTCTGTAGTGTTGATGTTGAGAATTTCTGCATTGCTACTCCTGCATCAAACCGTAATGTGTAGTTTGAAGGAGCTAAGTGGATGGCTCTCAATAAAGTTTTCTTGCATTCTTGCCATTGTTCAGCTTCATAATGCGTCCTAGCTAAGTATAGAAGAATTTGGGAGTCCGTATTATAATAGAACTTCCGCAGGCAATTTTGATACTGCAAGATAGCAAGAATTATCACTTACAGTGGTGCAAAAGATCAATGTATAAAAAAAAGGGGGGGACAGCATTTTAAACCGGTAACTCACCATTTTTACAGCCAAAGCAAAATTTCCTTGAGCGAAGAAAATATGAGCCAAGTTTATCCATACATCTGGCATTTGGACAAAAACGCTCCCACTTGCACCTTCTTGGACCTAGAATAACTGTAGCTATATTACAAAATTCTTAATTTATGATACATGCATAATGACGAGACAAATTACAAGCCCAGACCTGAGTAAAAATATCTTTTGAAACATCAAACTGGCCTTTTTCTGCCAATACTACTGCAGCACCATTAGCAGCATATAAATTATCTGTATGCTGAACAAGGACCTGTACGGTATGTGGATACATCAGTTGCAGCCAAATTTATTCATAGCATGTTGTCAAAATAAAAACAATTAGCAAAAAAAAAAAGGAATTTAAAGATGAATCCAGGTCAGCACAAGGATATCAGAAGTTTAGATCCATTGGCAAAATGATTTAGTTTAAAGAAGAAAACCGGTATTTCAGAGGAACTCTATCATTCAGAAGAAATTACAATCCTCATCAATTCTGCATCTTCTAGTAGAATTGTACATATTCTTTTTGTTCCCGTCTAAGAGGTGTTTCTAAAGTTGTATAATGACAGACATCTCCCAGAAAGAAAGAAAAAAAAAAAAAGGAACGGATTGAAATTATATGTAAATGGAGAGGTCTCTCCAATATGGTAATTGAATGTTTGAGCTTTCAACTTAGGGTTAACCTGTAGTCAGAAAGGTCACAAACTTCTCTTACATGAGATAGTTTAATAGTGCACAATTGTTACTACTCTCCAATATGGTAATTGAATGTTTGAGCTTTCAACTTAGGGTTAACCTGTAGTCAGAAAGGTCACAAATTTCTCTTACATGAGATAGTTTAATAGTGCACAATTGTTACTACCTTATCCATTAATATTCTGCTGCCTTAAAAGTCAAACTGAACAAAGCAATTGTAACCCGTAAAATTACATTCCAAAAAAAATATATTCACCACTATATTAATTAACAAATCTATTCTGGTCCTATAATTGGAATATATGCATACATGAAACAAAATTTCTTCAGAAATTTGAAGATATCAAGAATCGTTACTATTGAGATATTTTATACTGCACAATTATTACTATCTGATCCATTAACACTGTTCAGGTAATTATTAATACTTATATGCTACCTTAAAAGTCAAACTGAACAAAGCAAGTTGTCACTGGTAAAATTACATTCTAAACAAACAATATTCCATTATATTAATTGACAAATCTATTCTGATCCTATAATTGGAAATTTGGAATATGTGCATACATACAACAAAATTCTTCAGAAAATTGAAGATTTCAGAATCTTTAGTAGAATCATATATTAAAAGAAAGTACATCAAAATGGCACCTAACAGAGAAAAGATGGTAAAAAACACGTACTCTTGTATATAGTTCCTTGGCTTTTTCCAAATGGGTAGCTTCCAACTTGGGATTTCTTTTCTCATTGCGAATTGCTGCAAAGTAGTTCCAGTTCCCCTATAAAATATCAAATAAGCATATCAGATTTAGATATTGTTTTGAAAACATCTGACCGTGAAAAGAGAACAGAAAAAAAAATGCCTTCTCATAATGATAATGAGATGCAAACTAATCAATTTAAACCTTGGAAAAGCATTGCCTGTAGTTAGTTATTAATGGAATACATAACTGTTGAGAACTGGGTAAAATGATGGCAAGTTAACAGAAGAGGAATTCAGTAATTCAGAAGTGAATGCTTACACACCAGAGAAAGAATAGCATAAGAATCCTTCCCATCGGTTGCATCACTAGCAGAACGCAATGTTTCCTTTGCTTTAACCCAGTCATCATTCTTAAGCTCCAAATCACCAAGCATGGATAATGCATTGGGGCATTTGTCATTCACCTTCAGTGCCTCATTAACCTACACTTATAAAAGTTTTAATTATTATCAAACAAACATGTATATAATAAGAAAAGAAAATAGAAGCTGAGATTTTTCAGTTAATAACAACCAGTTCAATGCTTAATTGAAGATTATTTCGAGCTTTTGCAATGGCAGCAAGCCTCAGATAAGCATCAATGTAGTCTGGATACTGTCAAGAAGCAAAGGAACAAGCTTGTTAAAAAAATAGAGAGTGCATGCAAAGTGCAAACCAATAAAGCAAAGGAAAAACAAGGAAAAGATGATATGTGATCATGTTATCAGTTTATAACAAAAAAAATGGCATTTGTTCAACCACAAGATAATTTAAATAATCAAAAATGCAAAAAATCTATAGAAGTCTTGGAGATATCCTGAAGAAGAAGGGTAATCAGGGATATTTTCTTAATGGGAGATATTTTGAGTCTGCAAACATATTATAGCTTTAGATCATGCCAGAAGCAATGGGTAATTTGA
Organism: Gossypium raimondii; assembly: GCF_025698545.1. Taxonomy (NCBI): domain Eukaryota; kingdom Viridiplantae; phylum Streptophyta; class Magnoliopsida; order Malvales; family Malvaceae; genus Gossypium; species Gossypium raimondii. The sequence continues at coordinate 52,063,729 of NC_068571.1, forward strand.
ACTGTGTTAAAGTTTCTAACCTAAAACCAATTGGTAATATCAGGTTCAGGGGCCCCCTTTAATATTAGGCCATAGGAAACTCAGTACTTAATAGATGTGGGACAATACCACCTAACAAACTGCAACAAATCAGCTGTCTTTAAGCCAACTATCAAACATAACCAAAAATGAGATTTCCCTCTAATTCAAACGGTCCCTTATAATTAACTACAACTAGTCAAATAAATGCTTTTGCCCAATAACCTTTTCCAACTGCAACTTAACCCCTATCGTGGACGGGAGTTTGAGTAGAAAAGACAAGTGGCGAATTTGCAGATGATACCTTGAATAATATCAAGCGATATAATATGTTTGCAATTCCTGTGTTATGCAGCTGCTCATGTAATCTGGCAAGGTTAAATACAACTGTTACTTTATTCCAGGGTAGTTCCACAGCAAGACCATCTTCCTCAAGTCGATGGAATACTTGCATATCCTTGTAGTCCAAGATGGACGCACTGGCTTCAATAACATAGGGTTTTGGCTTATTTCCAGTTAAAGCAAGCCACACACCATCTCCCAGAGCCTTGTTGAAACTTTCCAGAGCAAGCTGTAAAATACAAAACATCAATTGCCATAAGTAAAGAAAGGGAAGGCAAGTTGAAGATTGTGAAAATGTTACTAACTGTGTAGCAGTATGTTAATTTGCAAGACAATAGATAAAAGTTTAATAGCAATATCAGCAAATATGTACACAGTAAAACTGAATAATATCGGTTGAGCCATAAGAAATCTGCACAGACCTCAAGTTCTTCCCTCTCAAAATGTAGAACGCCAATGTTGTTGAGCACTTCTACTGGCACAGCTTGACCTCCCTTTTCCAGAAGATTACGTGCCTTAACAAATATTTTGAGTTTTTTAAAGAAAATAAATATTAGATAGATAAGATAGCAATAGCAGAGAACATGAAGAATTAGGTCAATTCAAAAGGAGGAAGCCCCTACTGTCTTGAAGGCATCAAGAGCAGCTCCTGTGTCGGATGAAATTAACAACTCCGCTAGATCAAGAAATGCCTGTGTGTAAGTTACAATTAGAAACTCTTTAGTACAATGGCAAGAAAAAAGGATGCCAAAATGGCAAATGCCAATGTCCACCAGCTTAACTCTGAACATTGAGGTTAATCTTTCAAGAAAGTTTCAAATTGAAGTATTTATACACAATAGTACACAACAAAGTCTGAAACATAGTCCATTGACATAAAACTTTCTTAAAGCATATAAAGTACCTGTGCATCACGGGGATCAATTTTTGTGGCCTTTCTCATAAATTCTTGGGCCTTATCAACCTGACCAAGCTGAACATATATGTGCCCAAGTGCCTACAGGAAAGAATATAATTCAATAAAGTACAAAAGCAAAAAAACTCAAACCGCAAAACTCAAAAACAACAATGCCATTTTTACTCACCTTTAATGTCTCACAATTGTCAGGGTAAACCTCTAAAACTTTTTCAAAGTTCGAAAGTGCAGTCCTAAAATCTCCTGATTTAAGTTTCACTTGTCCCAAACCTGTTGCAACAAAATCAAATTAATGGCAAATGACATTTCAGGAATAACTTTGATATAATCATCATGCTTGGAAATTTCATATCAATCATTTTCAACAAATCGTCCTATCTCATTCATTATTAAATGTTTGAAATTACACTACCCATCTGATTGATTTTGTCATTTCCACACTTAAAAATTGTCACATTAAAAATGACACAGGTAAATTCAAGCCTGAGCTAATTGAGTTCAAACTAAAACTAAACAATCCGGCAACATAATGCACAAAATTAGTAGAGTGTTTGAACTCAAAAGTATATTAAATGGGTATCTTACCATAGTAAGGAAACACAAATTCTTGGGGCTTATTGATTTCCTTGATAGATGCCATGTAATAGAACCCAGCTTTTTCAAAGTCCCCCTACACTAAGAAGAAAAAATAATCCTCTGATCAGTAAAGAATCAAAATCATCATAGTTTGCGAAGCATGACTAATTCAGTAGCTTTAGATTGTTTTATTTATCAGATAAGCCCACCTATTTCATTCTAAGGCAAAATCAGATCAAAAGCGGAAAAGAGGATCAGCTAATGCATTTTCTGTTTTGCTATCAACAAAGAACAAGCCAGGATATCCTCGCATTTCCACGTCTTTCATCTCAAAGTAGTAATAATATTAAGGGTTGATTAAAAACAGAGAAATAAAGGAATAGTATTTGGACCTTGCTATGATAAGAGCGTGCTAGATTATAGAAAGAATGTGATTTTGTTGGTCCATGATTCGTGACAGCAAGAGCAGTTTCAGTCAGTTGCTCAACTAAAAAGTGTTGTCCAGTGAAGAAAAAGTGATTTGCCAGATAATTTAGTGCCATTGCACAATAGGGGTATATCTCAAAAGCTCTTCGCATTTTGTCCATGCCTTTCTGGATCCCAGCAGCTGTAAAGACACATTAAAGCATCATCACTGCACCAAAATCAGGAAACAGAACAAAAACCAAACCACAGAGAACATTGAACATAAGCAGAATAATCGTATCTCCCAGCCTACCATCATTTGCTTGCAAATCCATGATTGCCAAAGCAACCAGAGCTTCAACATTTTCCAAGTCTAACTGCAAATATTAATTTTTGGAGACAAAGAGAAGAATCACCATGCCATATATTATTGCAATTTGAAACATAAACAGCTGCAACACATTCATAAAGAAAAGAAATGTAATTGATTGAACCAATTACCTCTAAAACCCGCTGAAATGCCTGTCTAGCCTTTTGAAATTGACCCAATTTATATCGACAGAGACCAATCCCAAGTCTGACTGCCCCAGGACAATTAGGATACACTTGCAAGGCCCTCTTATAAAAGCAATGTGCTATGTGAGTTAACAAACTTGTCCTGATTTTAAATCCTCAAGTTAAAAAAGCATGAACTGCCGAATAAGATTAATGTAACAGACCTTATATAACTCCAATGAATCAGCATAACGACCACGATTGAACTCAACACATGCCTGAAGATATCAGAAAGAGTTACTTACAGGGAAAAAAAATGCAAAATATTAATTCATGCCCTAAACTGGATTGCCAGGCCATTCCAGCCAGAGCTTTACTTCTTTACAGAAACGAATGAGCTTACATAAAATTTATCATGCACAATTTCTCAATTGTATAATGTACCAGAACTATGGTCACTTGCACAACAATATCATAGAAATTAACAGCTTATATCATTCTCTCCTCCTTTAGTAAAACCTTCAATGCAATCAACAAATCTAACACTACTATAATATCACACTAGATAGAAAGAAAGAATAATTAAGTACACCTGACCAAGAAGAGCAGGAACATTATCTCGATCTCCTTCCAATACAATCTTAAACGCAGAAAATGCCTGTTCTACTTCACCTTTTGCCAGGAGAAGCTGACCTGTAAGTAGTAGACATTGATTGAATTCAAAGGCATATCAACAATATAGAACAGTTTCTGACCTAACAGAAAAAGCCAAAAATGATAGTAATACGACAGGTTATCAGCAAAAGAATCATATGTTCATCACAAACTATACTAGGTACCAAGCATAACCTAGTATCAATAGGAAAAGTAGAAAAAATATTCTTCAACTTAAAACCCAGTTCAAGGATGATGACACTAATCAGTATCTGCACATATGCAACAGCATAACAGAGTCCAAAAATGTTCACCTTTGCCAACCCAAGTCGAAGGCTCATGCATATCAATTCTCGATGCTTTATTGTAATATTGTGTAGCCAAAATAAAATGTTCTTCTTTTTCTCTTTGTCTTGTCTCAATTTTTCCAAGGTAGCTGTAATAAGCCCCTAAAGCATTTAGGATAGCAATCCTCTCGTATCTAACATCAGCATAATATTCATCAATTTCTACAAAAAGGAGAAAATTCCAATCAGAACAAGCAGAAAAACAATTAATCAGTCACCACAAATTCAATAAAATCAGTAGTAAGCAAAAAACAGTAAGAATAACAAAACGCAGAGTACCAGGACTGGATCCTTCTTCCAGAATTTGTCGAAATTGTTCAACCTTCCCTTGTTTAAAGTACTCCCTCTACAGAATCAAGACCAGAAATTAATAAATATAAAGCATATTCTAATTCTAAAAAAATAAAAATTCAGATTCAAGTTAAACTAATTTCAACTCAACTTTTGCAATGAAGAATATCGAATTTGGGGAGATACGATAAAAAAACAAGAAAAAAAAAAGGAAAATCCTAAAACATAAGCGTAACATAACGGAGACAATTCCACAAGCCATAATACGAAAGATTTATCAAAATTAAAATAAGAAAAAATAGCGAACCGCAATGATGAGCCAAAGATCGAGAGGAGCTTGCTCGGCTTTAAGGATATCAAGAATATCAGAAGCATCTCGGGGAAGTTGATCCAGAGCCACCCGTACTTCTTCCTCTGAGTTTTGAACCGGTATATACACGCACGCCATTGATTGCTAGATAGAGATTGAAAATTTCTCGAACAAAAAATTTAAGAGTTAATTCGAGATAAACCCTAGATATATACCTCTACCTATTTTGAATTTTTTTTTTTTTGGGATGTATTTCTAATTAGAGCTAATAAGGAATACCTGAGCGGAGACGGGATCTTCAGTTTACTTTTATATATGTGGGTTAATATATTATTTGTTACCTGAATTTGGATTTAATATTCAATTTGGTACATAAAATTTTTAATTTGGTACTTAAGTTTTTCCTTGTTCCAATTAAGTACTTATATTTTTTACTAGATCACATATGTCAAATATTCATTGGTCCGAGTAAGTTTAATTTTAATCACTCAATTTCAAAAATTACAAAACGATCATTAAACTATTCAAAAAGTTTATTTAAGTCATTTGATTGTTAAGCTCCAAGTAATAATTCAACGATTGGTACAACAGATTAGTACCCATCAACGAGTTTAAGAATATATCTTAGATTTAAGTTGATTTGACGGCTAGTGTTAAAGATTGTAGAAGAAAGTTGTTTGGATTTTAATTCATAAATTCGTGATATTTAAAATTGTTTGGTAAAAGAAAAAGAACCGTAGAAGAAAAGGAGAATGAAAGCTTTCGATTGGTGTAGAAGGTATAAATAAAGATGACCGTACAATAATAATTTTAACAACTTAGTAACTTAAATGGAAACTTTCAAATAATTCAATAATCATTTTGTAACTTTCGAAATTGAATGATTAAATATAAATATACTAATAATTTAATGACCTTAAATATAATTTACCTGAATTTTATTATCCAAACATTGAAATTAAATAATTGTGCCCAATTTGTAACTCATATATTAAAACCAATTAATCCAAATTTAATTAATCTTCATAGGCCCGAAATTCAAAAAGCAAATATCTTAATCTAAATTAATAGTAGACTTGTTCAAAAATCGGGATACCGTTCAAGCATGAAGGTTCATTCGAAAAATAGGAAAATTGAATAAAAATATAAGGTCCAAAAAATGAGTTTAGGTAAAAAAAAAATTTTAAACCCATTTTCTATTAAGTTTGGCATCGAAAATATTTTTAACTCGAGCTCAACCCAACCCGGTTTGATATATATCATTTATATTTTAATTATAATAACTACATTTATAAATTATAAATAAATAAAACCCAATTCTCATATTCAACATGAACCCATTAACTTAACCCAAACATACTCAAAGTCTTCAATCTTAATTTCTACAGCCCATGCCTAATCTCACATCTCATTCTCAGCCATTAAACCTAATTTCTAATCTCAACAAAGAAAGCCTGCTTGCGACAGTTGAATTTTCAGTCAAGTCAGTAACTAACTAACTCAGTATGTATTTTTACTTTAATTTTTTTTTAATTTGGGTTAATTTATTTGGGTTTAAGAGAAATTTTAATTTGGGTTTAACATTGGGGTTTGTAATAAGTAATGTGTATGTATTTTAAAATCGATCGATTTGATCGGTTTAGTCACTTAACTTTTGCACATCCATAGAAGTAGATTTTATAAGACCAAGGCAAAAGGCTAAATAGAAATTTTCAAATTTGACCCGCAAACCTGAATTCAAATAAATTTAATCATTAGAAAGTTACTTAAATAACTCGAACTTCTAAACTTGAAATAGTTCATATATAAAAATATTTTAAATTAAAATGTCTTGGACCCAAAGTAAAATGAAATCGAAATGACATAAATATAAAATGAAACTCAAAATAATGTTAACATCAAATGATCATCAAAACTTTGACAAGGGATGAACAATCAATCGATTCGATTCAAAAAACTTAAAAATTAAAAAATGTAATTTTTATTTTTGTAAAAACCAAAACTAAACCCGCATTTTGATAAAACCGACCAAATCGACTCAACATTTTTTCAATCGGATCGGTTTCCAAAATTTTGTACGCTTTCACTGTTTTTTTTTTCTATCAATTGCTGGGTTCATTTGCTTGGTAAATTTGGAGAGTTTAATTTGGGTTTAAATTTTCTTTAATATAGTTGGGTAATTTTATTACGGGTTTAATATTTGGTTTAAGTAAAATTTATTTGGGTTTAATATTGGGTTTGTTTTTAGGTTGGGTAATGGGTTTATATATTTCAAAAATTATAAATATATTTAATAAATCGATATATAATTCAGAGTCGGTTAATTTGATTTTGGATTTTCAAAATCAAAATTGACTCGGCTTAAAATAATTAAGTTTTCAAAGTAACTCTAAATTGGACTTGAAATAATCGAAATCGATTAGTTCGATTGGTTTAGTCGGTCTAGTCAATGTAACAGTCCAATTTTTGGTGGTGTCAGAAATAGTGGTTCGAGACCACTAAATCCGATGAGTGAGTTCAAAATTTTTATTATTTATGATTTATGATTTAAATGTGAATTTAGGAAGGTTTATGAATTAGTGAATTATGCTTTAGAAATATTTGTTAGATTAATTGGTTTTGAAAATGAGGTATCGAGACCTCAATTTTATAAACCGAGCTGTAAATGTTTTTACAAATATTTAAGGAGTGTCATTAAGGTAGTATTAAAGTTTCGTTAGAAAATTTTAACGTTTTTATAGTTAATTAACTAAAAATGACTAAATTAAAAAAGGTGCAAAACTTGCTAATTAAAGAAATAGTGATTAAATGACTTAATTAATGAACAAAGGAGGACTTAAGGAGAAATTATGCCTAAAATAAAGGCATGAGGCGGCATAAGCAGAAAAGAAAACAAAAATCATGTGATTAAAGGGCAAAATTGTAAATTTTGTGAAATTAACTTAGATAAATTGAATTCTAAACTTTTCTAGGCTATTCTTTTTCTAATTTTCAGTCAAAAAACGCCATTGAAGGTCCTCTAAGATGGTTTTTCATATTTTTGCATCATGTGAGTTCAATTCTTGCTCTTTTCTTGTAATTTTTGTATTTTTAAGACTTTTATAATTAGGTCCAACTATTTAATTCATTAGTTTTTGATTCTATGGATAATTTTGAAAGTTATCATTGATTATTTTTGGATTTTTATGATGAATTAACATGAATTTGAAGTTTTAATTTTGTTATATGAAGATTTTATCAAGTAATTTCAATAGAAATTGATTTTAAAACCAAATTGTGAAAAGATTAAATCTTAGGGTTTGGTATTAAAGTCTATTTTATTAAAGACTGTGTAATAGCTTATAATATTTAGATAAAGTTTTAATTGAGAAAATTTATCTCATTTGATGAGTTAATTGGTGAGGACTAAATTGTAAAAACTATAAAAGTTGGGGTAATTGTGTAATTTTGAATTTTGAGGGGTATAAATTGTGAAGTGGACTAAAATTGAAATATATGCTAATGAATGAAAAATTTTACATTCTAGATCAAGAGCTCGTAGATCAACGAGAAAAAGGGAAATTAGTCGAGTAGTCTCTGAACTACTACCAATTTTACAATCAACCCAGGTAAGTTCATATGGTTAAAATTTCATGATTATTTGTTAATTTAGGAATGATATAATATATTTATTTATATTTTGTTGTTGAAATTAAGATTATTGTAAACGTATGAAAATTAAATTGAATGTTTAAAACGAGTAGAATGCAGGATTGAGTACGATTGTTCCGTGACAAAGAATGAATTGACGGATAAGACCATGGTTGGACCATGGCAATATTTAAATGTAAGACCGTAGCTGGGCTATGGCATTTTAATGAAAATACCATAACTGGGTTATAGCACCTTGAACGTAAGACCATGGTTGGACCATGGCAGTATAGATACATGTGTAAGACCATAGCTGGGCTATGGCATTCTGATGATAAGACCATAACTGAGTTATGACACTACAAATGCAAGACCATGGCAAGGCCATGACAACGCATGTGTAAAACCATAGTTGGACTATGGCACAAAAAGAACGATGTACTCATATCCGTAAGCCGTTCTTCAATTCAGTAAGAAATGATAAGAGACTTAGGTGATTGAATTGAAAGATTTATAGATTATTATTGATATTGATATTAAGAGAGTGTGTTTATTGATTATATTGTATTTGATAGGGAAAAATGTATGATTTATTTACAATTTAATTTATTATATTATATTAAGTTCGGTAAGATCAATGTTTAACCTATTGAACTTACTAAGCTTTATTAAGCTTACTCGTGCTGTTTAATGTTCTTGTAGATTAACGTGTAGTCAAAAGATCGGATCAGCACATCAAGCTACACTATTTAGTTTATTCCGGTAGTTTTTGCAATGTAAATTTTGGTTTATATGGCATGTATAGGGTTGGTTTGGCAATGAAATAGTTTGAATTTTGGTTGCGAATCTTAAATGTTTGTATGTATGTAATTCGTAGTAGAATTTGATAAATCAATGAAATGAGTTAAATATGTAGGTATAAGTAAAAGAAATATTTGTGATGTTATGTCATGTTGAGAACATGTTTTGGCTTGTATTGATTGTTTGATTGGGATATATTGGTGTATGTGAATGTTGAGTATAGGTTAATGTCAAAATGGGTGAGAAAAGTGGCTTTAAAATGGCCTTAAATTCTCTCATTGGTAAATTCTTGTAACTGTGATTAACGATTTATAGTCTTCTTGTAGGGTAGATATTTATTGAAGGAAGAGAATTGATGACCAAGGCATAAAAGTTCTACGGGCAAATTTGACCTTTACAGAATCTCTAACCTTAACTTTCGTTCCCATTGCTATAATATTGCAGTATTCTGATTTTATCAGAATAACATGCCCCTCTCATGGAAAGTCGCTGGAGGGATCGGCGCTGCTGTCGGGGACCCAGTCAACGTGGCGATGGTTCCTATGCAAGTTGACTCTTCTATGGATAGAAAAAAATTGGTTAAAATATACCATATGTCCATGTACTCTTTATAAATTTAGAATTTAATCCTTATACTTTTATTTCCAGGTATTTAGTCTCCCCATTTTTCTGGTTTCAAAATGAAAGTCTAATTGTTAACATTACTAACTTCTTTTTTGTTAAATTTGTCGGGTATGATATTTTAAAATAAAATAAACATTCACTTGGTAGCTTTGTAATTAAAAAATAACATTGTAATGAACTTAAATTTAACAAAAGTTTAACAACATTAATAATTGAACTTAAATTTTAATTTCAAGAGTAAAGAAAATAAAAATACATGTACTAAATTTCAAATTTATTGAAAATATAGAGATGTACACCATATTTTAACCCAAAAAAAGGTTTAATGACAAATTTGGCCACTAACAATTACATGTTTTGTCAAAATGGCTCTAATTGTATTTTGGAGTCTTTTTGGCCATAAACTTTTATTCTTTTTTCAAATTGCTTTTTTTTAAACAGATTTGATGAAAATACCGTTAAAAAGTTAACGGATGATGTAGAATTTCATATGTGGAATATTTTTAACGAGATGTAATCTATCTTGAAAATATTGAATGTGTGCATTCATTTTGAAACCTTTTCTTAGATAATTACGTTTATTTTCTTTAAATTAAGAGTTATTTTTAATTTCATGAATTATTTATTTTATTATTTTTACATATAATTATTTTATTGGGTTGCCTAAATATTATACATATAAAATTCCACATCATCCCGTTAAAATTTTTAACGGTACTTTCAACAAATCTATTAAAAAAATAATTTAAAAAAAGGAATAATGGTTGATGGCCAAAAAAAGACTTAAAAATACAACGATGGTCGTTTTGACAAAACATGTAAATGTTAGTGGCTAAATTTATCATTAAGCCAAAAAAAAACTTTATCCCGATTTTACCCGACATCATGTTTATCTACTTTTGTACCGTAAAAAAGTGATTATTTTAAAAATTTTCTCTAATTAAACTTCAATATTAAATACGAATACTAAAATAAGAAAAATCCAATAACATGGCCATGGATGTAATAAAGTACACGCCTCTTGCAAAAAGGAATAATTTAAGTACAAATCCCTATTGCTTTCTTTTGAGAAAGGAATTAAATGAAATTAGTACAATCATTATTTTTCTTTGTAATATTAAAGGAAATTTAGTGCACTTCTCTTTTTTACTATAAATTGCCAAAGGATGCATGCATGTGAAGGACCAGTTGGATTAATTAGATGATTGTTGATTAGATTCGATCACAGTTGGGTTTGGGTTGTAATTTAAATCTTTTGTATTTTCTTTTCCCTTCTAGATTTAGTTTGGTTTGTCCCAACTGATTGACTCCAATTTATTGTTTAATTGATTGATTTGGATTAAAAGGTAAAATATCAAATTTAGTCCTCGATATTTATATTTTAATCAATTAAATTTAGTCATTAGTATTTGAAACAGAGTCAATTTTTAATGAAAATTCTGGTTAAAACATTAGTTTTTTTAAAGATGTTGGCATGGTAATTCATATATACTCCATGCTGATATAACATTATTTTTTATATGTCATATCAACAAATAATTTGAAAATTATAAAATATTAAAATAAATATAAAAATATTTAAAATTAACATAAATACGCGTGAGTTGTCATATTTAAAATTTTAATGTTTTAGTCAATATTTTCGTTAAAAGAAAATACCAATTCGGCTCTTTTTGAAAGGCTGATGATCATAAAAATTCTTCTCACTAATAAATATTTGTTTCATCAAAAAACCCTAAAAACTTTTCTTTTTATTTCTCCAAGTTGTTTGTTTCTTATCCTTTGTTTTGCCCAGCAACAGTGCCAGCCTTTTTCTCCCTCTCACCAACCATTTATTTTTTTCTCCCTCTCATTCACTTCACGTATCTTCTCTCTTTTCAATTTGTAAATCTATTTTGTGGGTATCTTTGTTGTCTTCATAAGTTGTGATGGACAGATAACAGTGCCAATCATTCCCTAAAACTGTAACACCCCTTACCCGTATTCAATGCTGGAATAGGGTACGAGGTATTACCAGAACACATACACTTTTAACCATATTAAACCGAGTTGTAAAATTTCATCTAAACTAAAACTTTCAAATTGTTATTTTTGAGTCGCTAATTAGGGTTTATGTGGCCCAATATACTCACAATCTTTCACTTCCTCATCGTATGAATTTATAAATTTCCCCTTACTTGTTGAATTCATCACGAGTACCTGAATTGATCTGTATCATTACATATTCTTATGTCGTCACATTTTCCTATTTAACTATTGTAATATATCAATTACTCAATATCTCATAAGCTAAGTGTCACATATACATTATCCATTCATCTCCCATACAACTATCAATATTAGCCACAAAAATAGTACAAATTTTCTTTATTCGATGTTAAACCAAAACCCGTTATTTCATTACCAACTAACTTTACTAAATATACATCTTATACTAGCCCAAGTGTTTAACCATTCACCCATGACATAAATATATTTTATCTATTATTGCATAATATAGATGTGCTACCCAAATCATAATTCACCTCACATAGTAACCGAGGTAATTTTTATCATTTGTCAAATAAATTATAAAACAAGTTATATAACAAAATATAGATACATTTTAAACCCCACCAATAAACAAATTCTCATGGCATTACATAATCATCACGCATCAAAGACAAACGTACTTGACATTTCCATCACATAAACCGAATTAATCAATGTAACCTCAATGATGTAATCATCCTTTTAACTTAATTAACCAAGCCAAATTATACCATCATCTCCCACATAGAATGACCCATCTATCATACTTCTCAATTATGTCACTTAATAGACCAAATATACCTAACCTCTATCATCATGATCAATCCACAACCAAAATACATCCATATATACCATGACTAAATTTCTTAAACATTTGATCAATTGCTTTTCAATACAACAATAATTCTTTCAATACCAGTACGTATTTACCATTCAATTTAATATTTACCGATTATAATCGGGCATATAAACATTTATACACAATTCATTCATATATTTTATTATCATCCTCCTCCTCTCCATTCCACATCCTTAATGTATATAACACGCTTAATAACATTATACATAATTTCATTACTCACTTATATGTAAATTTAAAACTGCCCATTTGAGTCAGAGTCACTAAATCATTTTATTCCGGAGCTACGAAGCTCCAAATTAAAATCCGTTAATTTTCCCTAAAATTAGATTCATATATCTTCTTACCGTAAAAATTTCAAAATTTTTGACTTAGCCAATAAGTACATTTTATTGTTTAAAGTTTCCCTTGTTGCACTGCTCGACAGTTCTAACCTCTCTTCACTAAAAATTGATTATCTCATTGTACAAAATGCGGATGGTATTCTCATTTATTTCTCATGAAAATAGACTCGTTCAGGATTCTAAAAATATAAAGTTTAACCCATAATTACTTTTTTACAATTTTTAATGATTTTTCAAATTTAGAACAGGGGTTTCCGAAATTATTCTGATTTTGTCTCACAAAATTTATTATATCTCATGGTTTACAATTTCATTGCTTACACCGTTTCTTCTATGAGAAACTATACTCAATAAGATTTAATTTCATATTTTACTCATCTTCTAATTCGATTCCCACGATTTTTGGTGATTTTTCAAAATTGGCACACTGCAGCTGCCCAAAACTGTTTTAGTGCAATTTATTGATTACCATTTTGACCATAAACTTTTAACACATGACAATTTCATCCCTAGGCTTGAAAATGAAATTATTTCAATTTAACCCTTGATCCAAGCCTAATCATTCTCATACATATGAATAACTTCCCATGGATTTCTTAAAATTTCAGAATTTTTCCACAAAGTCAATACTTTTCAATTTAATCCCTAAAACATATTTTCATCCAAAATTCTTTAATAAAACACCTTTAAACATCCATTAACATCTCAATTTCATCACCAAATAATAAAAATCATACGAACTGGTATGCCGCCGAAAGTTCAAGAAGAAATGGTCTTGAAATCCTTAAAATAAAATTTGGCCACATAAACTTTATTGTAATTCCAATTTTGTCCTTAAATACATAAAAATCTTTGATTTTTAAACAGTATGCAGCCTCGGCCACTTAAATTGGTCCATTTTATCTTTTAGTCCTTCCTTATTTATTTGTTAGGCTATTTAATCACTTTAGCAAGTTTTGCATCTTTTCAATTTAGTCATTTTTAATTAATTGACGGCCAAAATGTTAAAATTTTCTGATGAAACTTTAATACTAACTCAATGGCACTCCATAAGTATTTATAAAAATATTTATGGGTTGGCTTATGGATTCGAGGTCTCGATACCTCATTTTAGACCCGATTTACTTATTAAACTATTTTTAAATCACAAAATTCACTAATTCAAATTTTTTTCTAAATTCGCACTTGACCCATAATTATTAATTTATTAAATTTTTAAGCTTACTTGTTGGATTTAGTGATCCAAAATCATTGTTTCCGATACCACTAAAAATTGGGCTGTTACAAAAATCCATCGGTAGCCAGTAGTTTTTTCTTGAAAGTAGGTGGCTTTTCTAGGTTTCTATTTTGAGAGTATTTCAGAAAAATAAGTGTTAAATTTTGGACCTATGTTGTCTTAAATTTTATATATATTGTTTGATTTTCAATTGTTTAATAAGTCTTTAGTTTTAGAAGTTATTGTCTGCTATTGTAGTACGTTTTTAAGTATTGCTTATGCATGTAATCGTGATTTTGTTGTCATCCTCTCTAGGTTGGTGAATGCTTGATTCTTTTGCCGATTTTTGCTCGCCACTTCGAAACATCTAGGGCTAATTTTTTATCTATTAAGTGCTTGCAATCACTCAAAAAATATAGTACTTAAATTTTGACAAAGCCAATTGCAACGTGTCAAAATATCGTATTAAATACTAAATTTAACATTGTTCTGAATTATAAAAATTTTTATTTAAAATTTAAATTCAAATGATTAACTCAATCCCTTCAATAATTCCATTTAATATTGAATAACCTTCAAATACCCTTATTTATGGCTAATTAGTTGTTAATTTTCTCTAAAAAAAGTAATTATTTATTCTCTCTATGGTTTAAAATTTTTTTATGACAAACCCTAACCACTTCCATCTAGAGGTGATCATGGGTCAGGCCGAGCCCACACAAAATTTTAGGCCTGTTTTTTAAGTTCGGGCCCGGCCCGACTCGAAATATAGGCCTAAAAATTTGTTCAAGCCAGGTCCGAAAGAAAATTGCTAAGCTCAGGCCTGACCCGGCCCGACCCATATTTGATTAAAAATAAAATTATATATATTTAATATATAATTCGGATTAAAAGTCCAAAAAAATATATTTAATAAAAAGAATATTTGATTAAAAATAAAAATAAAAATTTTTAATATATAATTCGAGCCGAGCCCAGGCCCAAAAAGTCTTACCTAAGGCCGGGCCTGTTTTCTAAACGGGTCTCATTTTTTTGCCTAAACCCATATTTCGAGCTTATATTTTTACCCGAACCCTCCTATTTTTCGGGCCGAACCGAGCCGAATAACCCAACCCATAATCATCTCTAACTTCCATCCCATCCGATTACGATTACAAAATGCCCAATAAGACAAATGACCAATTGAAAAGTACCCATTAAATGGTAACATCACAATTGTTTGAGTGTTAATTTAATTAGTATTAATGTCATTGTATATTTTTTAAAAATATATATGGAAAATTTTGTACGTATAATATCTTCCTGTATATTAAAACAATAGTAATGTCACTAACATTATATATATATATATATATATATATATATATATATATATATATATATATATATATATATAGATTCTTGCTTTATTTGTGAATCAATGTGGCCCTCACAAACAATATGACTCACACCTCATAGAATCATTGATTTAGAACTTTAAAGGCATTATTCAAAATTTTAATATAAAGAACATGCCTCCTAATAAATTCACTCATCAAAGTCCATCTAGTAGACTCTAATGACATGTTTAACCCTTATTTATAGCTCAATATATTTTTATATAATATTTATATAATGATATTATTTTAATATTTAAAATATACTTTATATATTCAAATTAAAATTTACAAACAACTAACATTATTTGCTTAAAAATATTTTAAATTTCTATTTTATATATCAAAATATTAATAAATTATTTTAATTAAAATATGATAATATTAACAAATTTAAACATCATTTAATTGTTTTTTTATTTTATTTCTCAAAATATCTTTTAGCAACAATACCAAACTTTTAAATCTAACTATTTTTACAATATTTTTCATTGCACTTTTCAAAAATAGCAAAAAACTCGCATTTAATATCTAAATCAAGTGTCTTACACTAGATGCTATGTGATCGCTACTTGAAAGAAACCTAATAACAATCAATTTCAACCTCTACCTTTAGAATCCATAGTTTTTCAATCATTGCACGTTCCACTAATGATCATATTTTAATATTTATAACATAGTTTATATATTGAAATTAAATTTTACAAACAACTAACATTATTTTCTTAAAAAATATTTTAAATTTATATTTTATATATCAAAATATTAATAACGAGTTACAATAAATTATTTTTATTATAATATTAACAAATTTAAGCATCATTTAAATGTTTTTTTACAACATCATGTCTAAAATGGAACATTTTATTTCTCAATAATATTTTTAGCAAAATACTAAAACACTTAAAGTTTAAACTCAATTTTTTGAAATAACTATTTTTACAGCATTTTTAAAAATATTATTCACTGCACTTTTCAAAAATAACGATAAACTCACACTTAATATCTAAATCAAATGTCTTACGCTAGATGCTATATGATCACTATTTGAAAGAAACTTGACAATACTTAGGGTGGGTTTGGATGGGCGATTGGGTGCGGTGCGCTTAACTTACTTTTTGTCTTACGCTACAGTATCGCTACAGTATCTAATCTCACCGCCACCGCTGTTTTTACACTAACCGCAGGTAAACGCACCGCCCATCCAAACTCACCCTTAAACAATCAATTTCAACCTCTACCTTTGGAACCCGTAAATTTCTCAACCATTGCGCATCCTCCCTTTCGAATTTACAACCGACTCTAAGAAAATATTAAAAGAAGCAACTGATTTTAAAATCTTATATACATACTCATATCCAATATGAATCCAAGCAGGGGTGAAGCCAGGAAATTTATTGGGAGACGAAACTAAATTATATATTTTTATAATAGTAAAAATATAATTTCACCGTTTTAATAACCTATATTTCATAATTTTTAAAGAATTAAATCAAATTTTTATCATATTGAGAGCCAAAATACAATTTTATTGTTACTAACTTTTCATTTCAGAAGAGATCGGGAACGTGTAAACTCCTACGAATCCAAGCAAGTCAAATGTGAAAAATTATATTGAGAAATAATATTCGTTATTCATATAAAGAAAAGCATCAAATAATTGAGAATTTATTTTGAAACAATTAGTTATTGAAATTATAAAATATACAATATTATTTTAAAAATCACATATAAACTAAAATTTGACAAACCAATATCTTGATTTTTGGTGATTTTATTACTTCTATTAAGTTTTTTGAAGACTTGTTGACGTGACTCATCATTTGACAAGTCAACAAAATGTAACAACTCACGTACGGGTTTAAACAATTATTTCTTTTTGTCAATAATATCTTAATTGGGTGAAAAGTTACGATGATATATCTTTTTTATTTTTTTTACGAGAGCAGATGTAAAGGTTTAAATAAAAATTTAAAATTTAAAATTAATAAAGATAAATTTATATTTTAACCCCTAAAATTATAAAAATTTAATTTAATCCTTTAAAATTTATAAAGATATAGACTATTAAAATAAAAAAATTTTCTGACCTCACCCCCGCTCATAATCTCTAATTTTTAAAATAAATAATATTACATGAATTCACAAATTTAGAACAACAATTTACACTTAATCAACTCAATTAGTCTAGAGTTCAGGTATTACTATTGACTTGGGTTCAATTATTATATGCACTGAAATGACATGTAATTAAGTTTGGGGAGGTTGGCTGACTACCAAATCCATCCCTACATATTTTCTAAAGCTTTAAATGAGTTTTTCTTTTTCCCACCTATATCTTTTAATTCCGAAAATTACTTATAGTTCCTTCCCAACTCATAAACAGGAGTGCAATACGTTTTAACACATTCAAACTCACGTATTCTTGTATTAATAGTGCTCGTGTCAATTAAACTAAGACTCAATCTGCCCGAATTATCTAAATTTGTTCACTTAATTTATATAATTATTTTAAACAAAAAACATAAAAATTTAAAATAGTCAAGTTTTATTTCAATTCACATGATTCATACGCACTTATTTTTAACAAAAAAATTCAATATGACTTCGGATTTCAGCATCTTCAATATTTTATGTTATCTTTTTATTTAGAAAAGACAGTGTAGAACAAAAATAAGGTAAACTTGGTCCACCCAAAATGGTAGATTTCTCATTTAGGACTTTAAATTTTTATGAAATTAGTATAATTCCATCTCGATTCTCAATAATTAAAAGGGCCTTGCGCCCTACCCTTAAAAATGGAAAATTTTATATTTTAGTTCTTCTCAAAGTTGTAATGTTATAAGTTAATACATGATAAACATTTATTTTATCTCTTCAAAATTAATAAAATTATAATTTAATCCTTTTAAAAGTTTAAAATTTATAAAATTTTATAATTCAATTTCCACCTCTATTATTTATTATTATTATTGTTATTATTATTTTACTTCGCCTCTGAAGGCATTCATGTGAGTTTGAAGAACACTAACAACAGGAAGAGAGCGGCGAATATAGTGGGAGGCAAGGCCCTGACCCCCACAAATGGAACAATTGTCATTCAATGATTTCATAAATAATAAATATGAATGTATATATATAGTAAAATTATACTTTAATAAATATGCATGTATATATATAGTAAAATTATATTTCGACCCTCAAAATGAAAAAAAAAGTTTAATCCTTTAAAAATTCACAAATTAATACATAATAAAAATATATTTTAACCTCTCGAAAATTCGTAATTCAATTCTACCCCTTAAAAATTTTATGAATTTGTCCATACAAGTAGAGTGATATTATATACAGACCGTTGAGAGGAGGGCAAGTGCTCCATTTAAGAAAAGTCTTCGAAATATTGTTTGTTTAGAGCTGATGGATCCCTCAACGAATCAGTATCATTCTAGAATCGAGTTAATTTTGTATCTCGACTTCGACAAAAGCCTTTTAAGTTAATATGATTTAAAAAAAAAAACAATCCAACTATTCTACGCCACTAAATGCCAAGAGAAAAGAGTAGTGGGGGTAGCATAGGTGACTAAACATGATATTTGAGGCAGAATGATACTATTCATTCATGCGTAGGTTTTGGGACAGGTTTATTCTACATTATTAGTAAACCCTAGTTTGGCATCATGTTCAAATGATTCAATTTTTTCAAAAAGTTTAGGGTTAGAAAAACCATAATTAATGGATTTGATATTCTAATTTTGGACAGACTGATATTTTCTATTTCTTTTTTGAATTATATTAAGAGTATTTTGGTTGAATTTCTAATTTTAATTTAATGATTCAATTTTTAATGCGATAATTTATTTATAAAAAATAATTTGAATTGATGTTAAGAGTCGCATTTTGTTGAATTTTTAATTTCTTTATTTAATCGATTCAATTTATTGATGTGATTATTTATAATGAAAATGATAATAATTAATTTTTAAAAATATTAAAAATTAGAAGATTTAAGAAAAATAGATATTAAAAAACATAAAAATCCTTTTTTGGGCAGTTTTCAATAATTTATTTTAATTTTGATTTATATGCCTACGACCTCTAATTTTAAATCAATCAGTTTAACAGGCTAATTCGATCCAGAATATCTAGTCGATAAAAGATGCAATTAAACGATGATACATACTGTTAAGAAAAAGTTAACAGAATGACTGGTGGAAGAACCTATTTAAAATGATATTGTTAGTTTGAAGGTTAGTTAAAACTTTTGAAATTTAGAGACAAATTTAGAATTTAACCTATAATTTTATATAAATTTTTAAAATATAATACACCAAATATACTAAAAATATTAAAATAAATGTTTCCCAACAAATTAATTTTTTACTTACATAATACTAAAATAAGTGTAACTTAACAAACAAATACTTCTAAAATAATAGCAAAGTTAACAATAAAATAAGTGTTATACAATATCCAAACATTAACAACAAAATAGTAACAACATAATATATAGTTAAATGATAGCAAAATAGTGGTAAAAAGTGGGAAAACAACAGCAAAACAACAAAACTTTTTTATAGCAAATCCGGGTCGGGCACCCGAGACCTAACCCATTCTTTAAACGGGTCTTATCATGTTTTCAACCGGATATAAGATTTGATACTTATATTTTGGTAAAATTTGAGATTTAATTTCTTGACTAAATCCAATCATTAGTATTTTTCCGTAAAAATAATCTAACTTAGCTTTAATTATTAAGTTTTAAATATAAAGTGAAATTACAAAAATGGACCCATATTTTATTGCTATTTCTCATGGATATTTATAGGATACAATATGATTCAAACACTAACAAACCTAACAGTCAAATCTTATCACAACAAATTACGAACTTTGGATTACTAATTAGTTGATCCATTCATCTTCAAGATTCAAATAAGATTCTAGACCTCGAAGATCCAAGTGTTCACATGCCTGACAAAACTCGGTACCATGACTGTACTCCCCGTTGTCCGCCACATTATTGCCCATTTTGTCACCGCGGTTTTGAGTTCGATACAACTCCGGGATCGGGTTGTATTCGAATGCGAGAAGTTCATCGATATCGAAATCGACTAAGAAATCCATGGAATTGTTGTTAGCATTATCCTCATTGATGGCTGAAGAAGAAGGGGTCTCACTAGGACTGTTGACTAGAGTTTCGGATTTGGGGTCTAAAGTATCAACATTGACGGCCTTGGTGCACTTCACTGCTTTGGTCCAAATCACATTGTGAGAAGAAACTTGGGGGGTATTTGGAGAAATATTCCTTTTTTGGCCTTCCATCCTTTTGCTCAAATTTGTGTTCCAATAGTTCTTTATTTCATTGTCTGTTCGCCCCGGTAATCTTCCAGCAATCAGAGACCACCTAAAAAGAAAACACAAATATTTTTAGCTTTTTGGCTTTATTTGTTGAATGGGTTAGTTCACCAGAAGTCCCTGAATTATTGGTTGAATTTTTAATTAATCCTTAAAGTTCACGTTTTGAAGTCTAGAAAAGAGTTAACTATTACTATCACTGTCATTCTAATAGAAAAAGTTCACGGAATAGCTGTCAAAAGGATTTTTGGAAAGATACTCATGGGTTAATTTCACTAGAAGTCCCTAAACTATGAGTCAAATTTTAAACTAATTCTAATTAAGTATTTAATCAGGATTCCAATCTGTAGCAAATTAACGTGGTTCAAAGTCACAAGATGGGGTTTTTGGTGGGTCAGGCTTTCCCTTTGTTTTTTCTTCATTTTAACCACAGCTAGTCTTGGTTATGATGTAGAAAATTGTGGTTTAGCCATTAAAACAACAATAATTGAGAAATTTGACATCAAAGGCTCATGAAAAGGATCTTTATAAGGTTTCTTAAATGTACTAATTAGCCAACAATAATTACAGATCATCAATATCTTCGTACACTTTAACAATATGTTAATGTTGATTTCATTAATCTTAAAAGCAATAGATGAAAGGTTGAATTATAATTTTAATCACTCAAATTATTTTAACATATTTTTCCTTAAAACATGCTTCCCAAAACACAAAAATCTAAGTAGCATGATGAGGTGAAAGGTGTGTTTTTAAGAAGAGAGTTAGAACGTTGGAAACGGCCTCGAATATTGACAGTAAAACAAAGTGAAAGATATGCCTAAAAAATTCAAGTAGCATAATTAATTGAAAAAGAAGTTTTTAAGAAAAATTCACATAAACTTTTTAGCCATATTATACCAAATTAAAGTACTAAGATTAAATCAACCGCATTATACTAAATTGAGGTACAAAGATTAAATCTCAAGTTAGAGCATAGTAGAGGCACTGAAACCCAAATTTGACCAAAAGAGAAAAGATTAGTGAAGTTTACCTGTTACCAAGGAGCTTGTGTAGTCTAATAATGAGCTCTTCTTCTTCAATAGAGATGTTCCCTCTCTTAATGTCCGGCCTCAAATAATTCAGCCACCGGAGCCGGCAACTCTTCCCACATCTCTTCAACCCTATATATATATCAAGTTACAAATTAAACTCAAAAATCATACAAAAGCTTGGGTCAATGCTATTCTATCGAAGTTTCGAGTTGGTATATTATAGACAGAAAAACAATACTAGACGAGCTTTGTCCAGTTTAGGATCTTACTCAGCTCAAACAGAATAATCAGTATATTTTGAGTGAAATTTAGCAGGACTATACCAGCTTTTTGAGGAAGGTCTCTCCATTTGCCTTCACCATGGATGGTGATGTAGTTTTTGAGGATTTGGTCTTCATTTGCAGTCCATGCTCCTTTGTTAAGCCCTTCTTTGGCACAGCAAGGCCTCCTCCCCATATTTTTACACAGACACACAGTCGCTCTCTCTTTGAGTACTGGGTTTCTTCTTATTATTATAATTGGGGGTGGACGTCATTTTCTGGTGATATATGGGGTATTTATATAGGGAAGCTGTTTAAACTATTTATACGTAACACCGTATATTGGGGGTTGATGTTTGCATGTATGAAGGAACCCCAAGTACTCTGAATTATTAAGTAAAAAAAAGGGTAAATTGCGCTTGAGGTTATTAAACTATTAGTAAATCTATGTTTTAGTTATTTAACTTTAAAAGGTTACAAAATAGTCACCGAACCATTCAATCCCTAGACTGTTAAAATCATTGTTGATGAAATAGCTTTAAACGTCATGAATTTGCGAATCAAAATCCAAATAACTTTCTTTTTCGATATCCGACACTGATCATTAAATTGACTTGGATCTAAAGTATATTCTTCTACTCGTCGATGGGTATTGATCTGTTGTACCGTCAAATAATTGCTTGGAGCTCACCAGCTAAACTTTTTTTTTAAAAAAAACTTAACAATCAAATGACTTAAATAAAAACTTTTGAATAATTCGATGACTTAAATGAAAACTTTCGAATAGTTTAATGGCCATTTTGTAACTTTTTTAAATTGAGTGTCTCATCTCCAAAAAATTCATGTTCAAATTCAAATTTGATTCAATCCAATTGATTCTGTTTACACTAAATAAATAAATAAATAAATATTTCAATTTAAATTTGAGTTGGGTTAGTTCAAAGTCAAAATACCTAGTCCAAAGCTCAGCCCGCATATATGTATCAAACCTATGCTCACTTGATCCATGTACATGTCTAATTCTAATGCTATATCAGTCTCCTATGTATATATACGAGTGTTTCTTAACCTATATATGTATGAGTTTGGAGAAACTTTTGAACTGATGAAAATACCCTTTATTATTAATTATATTAATAAATAGAAATTAGAATAGTAATTTATTAGTATTATTATATGATAATAATAAAAGAAATATTAATTAATATGTAGTATATTAATGTGAAATTAACTAATTTGATATTTTAAAAAATATACTTAGAAAAAATAATATACTATTAATTATTTGGTATTTGAGATTTTAGTCATAGGTTTACAATTATTTGGTTTTAATAATATTTACATTTAATTAATGGGTTTTATTATAAATTAGACTAATTCTCATTTAATTAATAAATATATTTTTTTAAAATGATAAAATATATTACTTAATAAATTTAAAAATAAGCACGTAAAATCAATGCAATGCATGTGATCTGGGAACTGGTATGATTTAAATGTCTAATATTCTCATCAAAATAAATTTAATTAAGGGTTCGACAATTTCACACTTTTAAAAAAAGTAATAATAATAGTTCGGTAAACTACATCCAAAGTCACTAAACTAATAATAAGTTTACGTTTTGGTCATTAAACTTAAAAAAGTTACAAAATAGTCTCTGGACTATTCAAAAGTTTTTATTGAAGTCACTGGGTTGTTATTTTTTTTTAAAAAGAGGTTTGGCTAGCGGGCTTTAAGTGATAATTCGACAATCGATACGATAGATCAATATCAATTGACAAGTAGAATAATATATATATCTTAGATCCAAGTCAATTTGATAGTTAGTGTCAGAGATAAAAGAAGAAAGTTTTTTAGATTTTGATTTGTAAATTCATGGCGTTCAATGTTGTTTCATAAAAAAAATTTGAACTGTAGAAGAAAAGGGGAATGAGAGCTTTTGATTGGTGTAGACGGTGTGCAGAGAAGGCCATACATCAGTGATTTTAGCAACTCAATGACTTAAATGAAAACTTCTGAATAATTCAATGATCATTTTGTAACTTTTTGAAATTGAGTAACCAAAATTTAAACTTATTTATAGTATTTATAAAGCCCTTTACTAAGTTGGTGTCACCCATCAATCGAGTCCCAACTCAGTTAGGAAAATTCTTTTGATGCCCCTTTCACATTTAAAAAAAAAAAGTTATTTGAGGGTACTTTATTCTTTTATTAAAAAAAACCAATAATATGTGCATAGGATGAGATTTGGACTCATGCCAATTAAGTTAGCAAAACTTCAAATTTACCAGTCAATCAAAGTATTATTTTAATATTTTTATACATTTTAATTTTAATATGCACATTTTATTACCTTCATCAATTATGCGTATTAATAATGTTGTTGATTGAAATGAAGTTACAAATTAACTCAACACAAACTTAGGATTGATGACAACACCATAATAAATAATTATATCTATTTCGTAATCTTAATTTAACATATTCATGTGTTTATATTTCACTTTCCTTACAACTTATTCTAGTTTTATTATTATTTTAATATCGTATATATTTCATGTGTTATTAATTAGTTTCAAATCATACATTTCATTGTTTACCATATGTTATTTTTAAACACAAATCGTGCAAAAAACTTTCGAATTATTATTTAATTGTGTTGATTGATGTTTACTTGGGTAATGGTTATTCAATCTGAAAGAGGAAAACAAGTCCCCCCTCCCCATGTGCAAAAGAAATCTGCTTTTCTTTGTTTCCCACAATTACTGTACGACTGCTTTTCGAGGCTTATTAGTTGAGGGATTCACGTTTTGAAGTTACAAGTTTGAGACCACAAATTCAAATTCTTTTTAATAATATATTCTGCGTGCAAACAAAAAGAAAGAAAGGCAAACACCGTATAGTCATCACAAATCATCACCATCACATTGAAAAGTCAATGCTTGAGCGAAATTACTACTGAAAACCTTAATTTCTTTGTCTCTTTCAATTACTACAATAATTACACTGGTAATTAACACTTTCTTGTTGAATGCATGAGATTCATGTGTGTATATATATACATGGTTAGAGTTGTGTGACTCGAATTCTGATAAATTATTTGTACGTTAAGTTAAATAAAATATATTTTTTTCTAGAAGATTTAGTATTTATTAGTATAATATATTTAACACTTATTAGCATAGTTTATTTGACTTGCTAATTTAGCCTATAAATAGGTTTTTACAACCTTAGAAAACACATCCATTAGAGATTAGAACTCATAACACATTTAGAGAATTTTGTGTTTACGTTTTGAGGGTTCTTTGTTTTTGGATTTTCGGGGTTTAATTTTTATCTCTATATTTTGTACTCTTCGCTCTTTTGCCATTATAGTAAAATTATTTTTGCCCGTGATTTTTTTATCCTATTTGGAAGGGTTTTTCCACGTTAAATTTGTGTATTCAATTTCTCAATTTATTCCGCTATTTTTTTATTTGTTGCTTAATCGGGTTGATCCTAACAAGTAGTATCAGAGCTAGTTCAATTTTCATAGATCAGCCCGTTCAGAGATAGCAGTAACAATGTTTGAAATTGAGAAGTTTGATGGTGAGACAAATTTCAATCTGTGGCAAGTTCGGATGATAGCAATTCTAGTTCAAAACAGTTTGAAAAAGGTTATTACTGGAAAGAAGCCTGAGAATCTAAATCAAACAGAATGGGAACAGCTTGATGAAAAGGCCTTGTCTGCAATCTAGTTGTGTCTCGCGAATACAATATTGCAGGAGGTATTGATGGAGAAAACCTCATTTACCAATATTTCAATCAATAATTTAATACTTTAAAACGCTACTAATCATACTTAATAAATTGATTCACTTTTTTATTTATCATTCAAAAGATTATAACCATTTACTCACAACCAAGATCATTTAGCATATATATATATATTTATATATACAACTCGTGTTCAATCACCTAGTACATGCCACTTAAACAAAAGGAAGAAATACATCACCAAAATTTTCTTGATGGAGTCGGGATCTTTCTAGATCTTTGAATCGGACCTTGAACTCTAATGACTGCATGACGGAAACAATCAGTCATTGAGTATTTCATACTCAGTGGTATTACTATAATGTAAATTATTTAAGTAAAATAACAAATAAACATGTCAAATTATATAACAATTAATTCATAAATAAACTAATTTATTCTTAACTTTCATTTCTCAACAATAACAACTCAATTTGGCTATTCATCAATTTAATATCATATAACATTTCATTTGAACATAAATCTCTTCATGAATCTTTGATTCATTCTTTTCATTCTCATTTCTCAATTTCAATTCACTTTTCATTTCATGAATAAAGTTGATCATTTTTATTCGATTTTTTCTATTCCATTTATTTGCCCCTATTAACAAGACTCGAACTTTGGCAGATACACGGATCCAACCAAACACACCAGAAGGGCACCTAGTGCCTCATCTGATAGTTCGAAGCAAAGCTGACACCCTGTGTCTCATCGGCCAAGCAGAAGTAAGTCGGTACCCAGTACCTCATCGAATCTATTCGAAGAAATATAGTGACACCCAGTGTCTCATCAACTCAAGGTCAAAGTATCCCTGAACTCTTCCAATCCTATGGCATGCCAACTATATCCGACTCAGCCCGACTAGTTAATAGGGTATTCAAACCATTTTTCTATTTCAAATTCACTTTCGATTCAATCATAATTCAATTCAATTTCACTTTCCACTTTTTAATCAATACACAGTTCAGATAATTTCACTTCAATTTAATTCATTTCGATTCACTTTTCCAATCAATATGCAATTCATATATTCACACATATTCATACTTTCATTCACTTTTATTCAATGCAATATTTTACTACTCACCTCAATTTCACTTACCAAGTGCTTTAATTGAAATTTAACAATTGAAAATAAATAAATTCAAATTATAGTAATACAAACCATAAATCTCCCGTTTTAGTCCTCGATAGCTTTCTCCTTTCCTTTTGATGCCGATGCCTCGGGTTCTTTCCTAGCTACGAAAATAATAATAATTTTCGCTATTAATTACAACATTAAATTAAAAATAAATAATTGAATTTCTAATCAATTCTTACCTTATTCCCAATTTAATCTTAACTAAGTTTACTTACTTTCCTAATTCAATTCACACTCTATTTCTATTCAAATTTCATCCAAACTCAAATTTAACTATTAAAATTTCAGCATATTTTCCTAATTTCGAATTTCCCTCAATTTAGTCCCTAAAACATAAAACTTATAATTTCTTTTACAATTTAATCCTTTTATCAATTCTAACTTAAAATTTATTCAATTAAATCCCTAATTCAACAATTTATTCAACATGAACCATGCTTAACAACTTATAAACTTCCAAAACCTCAACTTAATTTCATCAAAACTCTACTCTAAAACTTCTAAAACATCAAAATTAAAAGAAAAGGGCTTAATTGGCTTACCAAATTAAACTCCAAGCTTTAAAAACCCTATTTTCCCTTTTTCTTTCTTTTTCTTCTTCCTTTCTTTCCTTTCCCCTGTTTCGAAATAGCTTCTGTTCTTTTTCTTCTCTGTTTCTTTCTTTTACTTTATTTTATTTGCTTTATTTTTTAATTACTAAATAATTAATATAATATTAATATAAAATATCGTATGCTTAAATATTAAGTAAACCAATTGTTTAATTACATTTGTACATATTTATTTTATTACATTTGTATAAATTTTATACCATTTATTTGTCAATCATTTTATTTATTTAATAAAATCTATTTAACAACAATTGATAATATTACAAATGTACATATATATTTTATTTATAAAAGTACAATATCATCTATACCATACACTTGTCATCATTTATTTTATTTATCACACAAAAATCTTATAATTTAATTATTTATCTAATAAATATCTATTTAATAATTTAATATAATTATTACAAATGTATATACTTCTATTAATACATTTGTATTAAATCACTTCTATGCATTTGTCTTTGTTTAACTTATTTCATAATATAATAATAATAATAATAATAATAATAATAATAATAATAATAATAATAAATATAATTTATTATTTAATATTAAACCTTAATGATTATTAATGAAATTAAAAAATATATCACATAAAATCTTCAATCTTACCCACTTATGCCTCTTCATACTTGTGAATTGGCTTAATTGCCATTTTGGTCCTTTATACTTTCTTTTAATCTTAAGTAAACTTTTACCCTTTACTCTATTTAATCCTTTTCCTAATTATTCTTAATTAGACTAAATTCACCTATCTAAAACCTAATTAAACACACAAATAGTCTCGTAAATATTTCTAATAATTATTTTCGAACTCAATTTACTAAGACGGAGGCCCGATATCATACTTTTCTGATGCCCGTGAATTTTGGGTCATTACATAATGTGAAGTTACATGGTACTAGCAAAAGTCTTTGGTTGATAGCAATAGCGGCATCATGTTGGTCTATTTGGCTCGCAACGAACAAAATGGTGTTTGAAAGAAAGGTGTTGTCTATGGATACGCTGAAATTTCATTCCAAGATGAGAGCATTGTTGCGGGTAAGAGTTGCTTTCGATGAGTGTATGGTACAAGAAAGATTATGGTGGTTACGTCCGTCTAAGTGCAGGTTCGATTCCAAACCTGTTACACTGGGTTGGCGTTATCCTCCTCATGGGTGGCTGAAGTTTAACATAAGTGGAATGGCAACTGAGGAAGCTATGGGCTGTGGAGGTGTTCTTAGAGACGAGGAAGGAAATGTAAGAGCTTTATTCTCGGGACAATGTGATGCCATTGATGCGAGATTCAGCTAAATTAGGAGCAATAAGTACTGCGTTGGATGTAATAATTGAGATAGGGTGGAGGGGAACTGATTTGATTATTGTTGAAATTGGGTCACGGGTGGCATATAATTGGTTATTGAATAAAGACAGGAGACCTTGGTTGCAACAAACTACATTCGCAGATATGGAAAGGAGACTAGCCTGTGTGGGTGATGTAGCATTTTCAAAAGCAAAGCAACATGGCAATGAAATAGCAGAAACATTAGCGTCAGCAGGTATTAATCATAGGGTTATGTTCAAGGCGTGGTGGTGAATGTTAGATTGGTGATTAGAATGTCTGGTTTTCATGTTATATTAGCTTTTGTGACAATTGTATTGTTTAACTGGAACTACTGTTTTGTTGCTTTTAAACAGAATAGTTTGACTGAAGCCAAAAAAAAAAAAGGATGAACATTAGCTACAAGTGATGCAGGAAGAGTTGAACTAATTTGAAAGGAATGATGTATAACAGTTAGTACTCAGAACAAAAAACAACATTGTTATAAGAATAAAATGGATTTTTAAGAACAAAACAAATAAGCAATTCGTTAATTAACTATATGGTTCTTTTGGTATTGTTAATAAATCATATGATGATACATCGTAAAAAAATTAATAATAAATTCAAGTGGCTTTATTTATATTGACGTATTAAAATTTGGTTCATTGACCGTGTATATATAAAATTGTTAAACCATCTACACATCATATAAAAGTTCTTGAAGTTTGAGTTTAGTACATTATAGCAATGTATGAAATTATTGTCAATGAATTAAATGATGATACATCATAAAAAAAACTTTTAAAATAAATACAAATGACTTCATTTATAATGATATGTAAACTGAATTTACTAATCGTATATAAAATTATAAATTATCGGTGCACCAAATATAAATCTTTAAATTTTAAATCTGATATTTCAAAATCTAACATTTAATTTTTCTTCTTATTTACAAATTGTTTTTTATATATAATTTTATTTTAGAAATTTGTATATGCCCATGGTAGAGGGAGTAGGTAAACTACATCATTTGGAACAATGAACCACCTGTATTCCCCATGTATTTAAAAGGTTACATTTGAATCGATTGAGTATTAATTCGATTGGCATGCGTATTGTTGTCAATGTAGAAAGACGTCGATTCAAGTATGCTAAAACACATTATTCTCCTATTTATGGGTTGAGGGTTGGGAGGAGCTTTAATTATCTTCCAATTTAAGGTAACCCATGTACAATAATGTGCAATTTGGCACATTTGGTTCTTTATTTTCTACCCATAATTTATTAAGTTACATATACACATCTCAATACATAACAAGTATATAATTGGTTGACCTTAAAGTATATATATATATATATAAATGGTTTGAAAATTAAGGGTAAATTATCTTGGTAGTCACTTAATTATTAGTATATTTTATTGGTCATCCAATTATTCAAAATTTTGTCACCAATTGTTAAATTATTAACAGAAAAATAACTTGACAGCTTTTAAAATTGTCATAATAGCAACTTTAACCTCAACATTTATACATTGTGTAATTTGATCTTTTTGTAGTTTTAATTTTATTGACATTGAGAGTAAATTGACACAAATGTATAAATATCGAGTGTTAAAGTTACTATTATGACAAATCTAAAATCCACCACGTCATATTAACATTGGTTATTTAACTAATGGTGACTCAAAAAGACAAATTTGTATGGTTGGATGACTATTTTGTAGCTTTTTATAAGTGGGCGACAAAAAAAGATTCTTACCTATGTTTGGGTGACTAATAATGTAGTTTACCCAAAAATTAATTAATTTTTTTTTAGTACAAATGGCTGTGCTTGAACTAAAATTGAAGATAACTCTTTTATCCCAACTCATAAGCTCGAGTCTTTGCTCTTTTTCCTAGATATTCGAAAATGGAAATATTTTTTAAAATTACAAAATATAAACTGTGTCTTTCCCCGAAATTAAATTGGCATGTGAATGTGAAGATGAAATGTGTGTGGATATCAAAGAAAAAAAAAAAAAAACTAGAAATTGTGGCACGTGGGTGAAATTTTTTTAAAAAAAAAATTAAAAAATTAAAGTTGTATTTTATGACTAACAACATATTTTAAAATCGGGTACAGTTATTGTCCGAGCCCTAGTTTTGTGAAAATAAAGGAGACAATTGTTGTTTGATCCGATAAATAAACCTTGTTTAAGTCAACAAGTTCATAACTTGATCCCAAGTGTTTAAAATAAAATAAAATAAAATAAAATCTTACAACTTAACTACAAAATCACAGTCTGTAATACAAAGTAACGTTTAATCTACGTACCTCACCAACTTGTCAATAAGAACATTATTAGTTCATCAGTGGTCAATAATTGTTGAATCTCTAGATTCAATTGTTGCTTCCATTTTTTTCTCAGAAAATTATTTAATAAATTCATTTTTTTATTTGATATTTTATTAATATTTTTTTGAGTGTTCTTTGTGCTCGTTTTGTTATTCATGTTTAGGGTTTGTGGTTACCTCTCTCAACAATGTCGTATTCAAAATTTAAACTTGCATTGATACATATAAAAAAATACTTAAAATTTCTATCGAGGTTTAAAATCAAAGCGAGCTAAATAAAAATAGAATTTTTTTTAAATTAAATTAAAGTAAAGTAAAGTAAAATATATAAATATGCTTATAATTTGGGTATTATTGATTTTTTTATCTACATGAGTTGATGTTCGATTAAGTCGTGATTAGGGATGATGACAACCAGCATAGACCTTCCCCCAGAAAAGGTAAATTTTCATTTTTAATCTCTTTGAGAAATTCTAAAACCATAATTCATTTAAAATTTTCAGAAAGAATAAGTTAATGCAATAATAAAATTGTACTTTAGTCCCTTAAAAATTTATATTTCAAATTTGACCCTCAAATTAAATTTTTGACTTCATCATTGTGGATGCATAATTTTAAAAATCACTACCACCTCCATAACTGTTGGATGCATCTATCTCCGCCCTGCCCTCCTCCGCTTCAATTTAATTTTTGCTACTTACCCTTAATATTTTCAATATTAAAATATAATTTTTCAAAAAAAGCTTTAAACATAAAAATTATATGATTACGTTATTACATTTTTTCCTTGTTAATATTTTATATATACAATAATAAAAGATCACCCATCTCATCCTACATCCACTTAAAAGAAAATTGTTTCATTCAAAACGAATCAGTTCAAAATTTAGGGGGCAATTTTAAATTTACCATCCTTAAGTTATAAAAAAAAAAAAAGGGAAAGCAATGGGAATTAGCTTTAGTTTTGGCAATAAATAGTTAAAATTTAAAAATTGAAATCCTATTTAAATATTAATATTAATATTTAAGTAAAAAGAAATTGGAGGATCCAATGATGATTGAGAGAGAGAGGCAAAATCCTCAAAGCCTGGAACCAAAATGTTCCCAATTTCAATAATACATTACGTATGTAAACACCATTGGCAAATAAATAAATAAAATCATAGCGTTTGCTGTTTTACGTTAAGGTTTCCTTTTCCCAAAAAGAAATTTATTGCCCTAAAATTGAATTGACTTTGAAGCCAGTTACAATGAGACATTTAGTTTTAGTCAACTAATTTACATCCTATAAGTTAGCTCAAGACTTATAAATTACGGGTAAAAACAAAATTTATATAAAAAATAAGACTTATAAATAAATACTAATAACATAATCAATATTCATTATAATTATTATATTTCGTCTTCGTAATCATTTATACAATTAATATTTTAACAATTCAACTGGATTGGCCCAACTGAATTCAATTTAAATAATGAAAAATTTTTAAAATTTAAAATTAATGACAAAATATCGATTAAAATATATTTTAATATTTTATTAAATTTTGAACGATGAAATGAGCTTTTTGAGTTGACTGGCCGAAAACAACCTTGAGCTTGAAATATTTTTGACACAAGCCTCGGCTCAGCTTGCCGCATGGACACCTTTAATATCAAGTTTGATATAAATTAGTTTTTTTTTTAAACTTACTTGTTTTGTGCAAAAAAAAAAAAACTTTTAACCATTAAATTTTATTAATATATATAAATAATATTTTAAATCGATATGATATAAATATCAAATCGGTTAAAAATTTACATGTATTATAAGTACATATATATATCTTGGTAAATTCAATGGTTGGACTGTTAACATATTAATCGTAAAGCCTCTTTAATTTTACATTGGTGCAAGTAGATCCATTCGTCAAAGTTTATATTGAGTTTCTGATTTAGGGTTTAAGATGTCGAGTTTTAAATTTCAAGTTTATGTTTAAATACAACTACTAATTAACATTTATTTATGTCTTCCACTATTTGTTATCAACTAACAGTACATGAGAGTCAAAATGTGTCCAACATTCACCCTATAATATATATCTGTTGGTATGTATGTAAAACAAAATATATATACGTCTGTATACATGTGATATTGCAACCTGGCCATGAAACATAGGGCCAACCTTTGTGGACTAACAAGACGAGGTCGTCTGTCTATTTTGGAAATAATTCATATTAGGCTCTAGGCATAATCAAATAAAGTTTATTGACGTATCGGTAAAAGTATTATGGAAGCTATTATATTAGGAGTTCGATTCTATTTTGTTACTTTTACTTAAAAAAATAAGTAATTTTACTTTATGTATATTGGATCAAAAAGTAAATTGGTTCTCTTATAAAAAATTTCATCCATTTCTATTGTTAAAAACCAGTCCATGTATGTAAGATAGAATGAGATACACATGACACGCCATGTATAACGGTTTGGTTATTCATTAATCACGTCAATTTTAATAGTAGAAATAGATGAAATTTTAATAGAAAGAACCAGATTGTTTTTACTATAATATACAAGGACTAATTTACTTGTTTTTAAGTAAAGTAAAATGCAATCTAATTCCTAATACAAGAACCTCTATACTACTTTTATCTTGATTGGTCTAATAATTCATTCAGTATTATATCCCTATGCTTGGGGGTTTAGAATTTTCATTTTATTAATACTAAAAATAATTTTAAAATAAATTTGCTTAAATTATGATTATTTTAGTTTTTTATTAGGAAAATGAAAATATATTATAATTATTTTTTAGATTTGAAAGGATTTCAAATTGGGTAAATTAATATCTAGATCCATCATTTTAAATATATTATTTGAAAATAAATAAATTTATATTTTTGCAGGATATAAATATTCAACATTCTCTATCGACCTACAATTAACTTAAAACTAAGTATTTAAATGCATTATATCATAAACAAAAATGGGTAGTAAATTGTTACAATTTATAAATCCTAAATTGATTTGCAAATGTCTAAATATATAATTTTAAAATAAACTATTCGAATTATTTTATATTATATTTTTTAATAATTGGGTCGAGGAAAATTTTATTAACTCTTAGTTCACGTATGTTGTATGTGATTTTATTTGTTTAAGTTTTATCATTTATTAAACAAAACAATTCTATTTTAGGTAATTGATCGGAAATAACATTATTCAAAATTAAAATTTATAAATTATTTTATTAATTCAAATATTATAATAATAAAAGAATTCCTAATTGCATATATATATAATGCTTAAAACTACTAATAATCATTTCTCAACCTTTAACTAGAAGGATAAATGAGCTCAAGTGCACTCAAACTCACATTTTCTTATATCGGTAACAATAACGATACTAACAGATAAATATAATGTAATATAAATTTAATATAATATAATAATACTCCAAATGCAAGAATGTTGTCTTATTTTGAAAATGAATTTTCATCGATGATTAAATATTTTAATAATATGAACCAATACAAACATGATAAAATGACATCACAATTGAAATAAGAATGAAAGAGAATTAAGCAAAATTTATTTATGGGATACATAAGATTTAAATTTTAAAATCCAACATCCATATGTCATAAAGCGAAAATGGTGAAACTTAAAATCTAGATATTTAAAGATTTAAGATTTTTGCCTTAATCAATAATATCGAAGTTTTATTGATCGAGGCGGTCGAATTAAATTATATATTTTTACGATAATAAAAATATAATTTCATCATTTTAATATTTTTAGAATTTTGAAAGGATTAAATGAAACATATATCATTTTAAGGGTCAAAATACAATTTTATTATTATTAATTTAAAATTTTATAAAAAAGAGAATTTTTTTTTTGATTTTTGGGAGGTTGAGACCGCTCCCGTAGGCATCCAAATGTTTGCATGGAATACTCGTGTCCTCAATCATACACTAAAAAGAACGGTCTTCATAAAATGAATAACTTGATGTGAACTCTTGTTAGGCTATGACGTCGTGCAAGACAAAGATGTAGGCAAGAAATCAACATGTCTTCTATCAAAATTTTTCATTTTCATTAGATTTTGATTTTTTTTAAATGTATATTTTAAAATTCTTATTAATTTATAGGTTAAATTATTTCATAAATATTTGTCTTCTTTGTAAATTCAGAATTTATTCATTATACTTTTATTTCTAAGAATTTAATCGTTTTACTTTTCAAATTTAAAAGTCGATTCAATCGTTAACACTGTTAAAATTATTTTGTTAAATTCAATTTTATTACATCATTACTTTTTAGTTACATTGCTACTAAGCGAGTGTCTTTTTCCATTTCAAAATGTCAAACCAACAAATTTAACATAAAAATAGTGTTAACAATTATACTTAAATTTGAAATTCAAAAATAGAAAAACTAAATTACTATAAATAAAAGTACATGAACTAAATTTTAAATTGGTAAAAATATAAATACCTATGATATATTTCAACCTAATCTACAATTTTAAAAATTCTATATAGTTTAACTGAGAGTCCAAATTTCAACCAATCCAATTTTTTTAACCATGTCAAAGATTCTGCCAATGTCACATTGTCATCGCCCAAATTAAATTTAGATATTTTTTCGTTCACTTAAATTTTTGTAGCCAAAATTTTAAATAATTTAAAGTTCTGAAGCTATTTCAAGTTATTTATTTAAATTATTTTAAGTTTATTTCAATTTGAATTCTAACGGTTACGTTTCACAATCAAATCGGATTATAATAATTGATGGAGTTTGGTTTTAAATTGATTAAAATATGCTATTAATCTTTGTATTTAATCTACGTACTTTAAAAGTAAATTAAACCTTTTACTTCTTTAAGTTAAAAATTTAGTCTAATCAATATCATTGTTGGCAAATTTTAATAAAATTTGCCAACTTAACATATTTATTTTCCATCAACCATATGGCATACACATAAGTATAGCTTGTGACGCATAAAAGAAGTTAATACGTAAAACAATTTCAAAGACAAACAAGAAATCGATTATTAGCACACATGAGAAACAACCAAAAAGGCAAAAATTTGATACCATATGATAAGAAGCAGCAGACCAAGATCAAATTCAAATTGTTTGATGCAAAGGAACTTGAAAATTGTGTTTGAATGTTAGAACAATTTAAGAAAACAAACTAAGAAGAATAAGTAGTCAAGAACTAAAATTAAATGGATGAATAGAAAGATCGAATCGAATAGGAGATGAATAGTAGATAGTTGTACAATTAAACCCTCTAAGATATAAACCTCAACAAATTCAATTAAATGCTCTAATTAACCCTCTAAGAAATAATCATTGGCAAATTGAAGAATGAAGAATGGATTCTCACAACTCGTTGAAGAAAATCGAGAAGAAGAGCTACTTTAAAAAATTATAAGAAAATAGTCTTGCATGAAAGAAATTAACTCCAAGAGTTGAAAATTTTATTAATAAATGAATGTCTTTAATGAATAATAAAGAAGTCTTTATATAGGTTAGCTAATTACATCGAAATCAAACTCTCAAGTATAATTAAACTCTAATTAATCTAAATAAAAGGTATTTTACTATAACTGAACTTTCTTATATCAAACTACTAAACAACTTAAAATACTTAAAAACATCCTAAAATTCAAAATAAATAAATAATAAAAATATAAAACCTAATAGATATAATATTGGGCTCGTATATAATAAAAGTTAAGCCTAAATATCAAATCGAATATGAATTAAACTTGAATTAAAACCCAAAACCCGTAATTTCCCATAATAATCTCGTCCAGAAATTCTGCTCTCGCAATCTTCACTAAAACGATCATAACTTGATATCTCAAACTCAAAATCGAGTGATTTAAAGTGCATTGCATAGCTAAGAGACAAATCTTCGATCCATATGAAGGCGTATTGACCCAAAAATGCCT
Source organism: Gossypium raimondii (assembly GCF_025698545.1). NCBI lineage: Eukaryota > Viridiplantae > Streptophyta > Magnoliopsida > Malvales > Malvaceae > Gossypium > Gossypium raimondii. Next base: position 52,100,760 of record NC_068571.1, read on the forward strand.
AGATCCCTTCTAAAAATGCACAACAAGTCAATTGATTATAACATAGGCTAAGGTGTGTGGGATTAATTGGGCTCCTTGAAGTGTAACGCTTAAGCTTGTTAACATCTTCCATATTGGCTTGTCATCATGAACTGAGATTTTAAGTCCACGAACAAACTTGGACCTTCTAATTCATCCATCCTCGCTCCGTATTCTTCTTGAAATTTCTTCGGAAACTAAACTCATCTCATCATGGGCTTTGAACTGGGTCAGGCTGCTCGTATCATGACAAGGAAAAATAAATATGTTAAGTTTTCAAATTGATAAATTACTTAATTTCTAACATTTTAAGTATAGAGATTGAATTTTAAATTTTATCAAAATATATTAACTAACAACATATTTAAATCGGGGAGCGAAGCTAGAAAAATTTTTTTAGGGGAGTTAAAATAAAATTCAAAATTCGACGGAGGGGAGAAAATGAATATAGTATTAGAAAAACCTTAAATTGAATGATAAAACTTTCAAGACTCAAAAGGGAGGTGAGGTCGAGACCCTGCCTGCCCTTTGAATTCACCCTTGATTCATAACCTTTTAAATTCGAGACAAAATCGTAAGGTTTTCAAAATGACAGGTTTGGTAAATTCTTAGCATGCAATGGTTCAATACACAAAGGTTGATTCAAGGTACACAATGGCCTTGACTCCCAAAAAATGAGAAAATTGCTAAACTACCTTTTTCAATTTTGTAATATTATAAATTAATATAATGAAAAATTCAAGATTTACTTTGATGATGATGATGGCACCATATAATCAACAACAATGAAACCATCCAAATAAAATGCAAAATCTTGCATTTAAAATCCAATCAGTCCCAAAATCATTCAAAGTTAAATATTGTTCCAAAAGCAACCATTAATTAAGCAAGTAACAAGGTTTTCTTTGTAGTTAACAACATATCAAAGATTTGATGATGATGATGATGATGATGATGATGATGATGGCACCACATAATCAACAACTATGACACCATCCAAATAATCCCTAACCTTCTGTTTCTGTAGGTTCACATATTCTTCGTTTTCCTCACTCCCTTCCATTTCATTGACTCCATTAAAAACCGCAACCGAGGCAATCGAAAAGCCCCTAGCTCTTGCAGGTGAGAAATTCTCCCCACAAGTGATCTGTTGAATACCAGAGACATTGTCCTTAATCCCTTTAATTACCCCTAAAATCTCACCTTGCACTTCATCGGTAACGTTCTCTTTAAGTTTCAAGAAGGTCACTTTGATGGCAGAGTTACAGGGTAAGGACAACGGCAAAGGATCGTTATCGGCAACCCAATCAACGGCCATGATATCATCACAAATGGGGAGGACATTTTCCTTGACGACACGAAGGTGATCGGGGTGTGCGGAATATGAGTTCAAATCCTCTTTGGACTTGTACCGGCTATGGAGCATGTGCGTGAAATTGGAGATCGGAGACCTTGTGCGAAAGACGGGACCTGCAGTGAGGTGGACAACAGGGTCGAGAGACACCAAGCCATTGAGGCCATTGAGCATCATATTGACCTTTGCCTGGTCAGTGTCATCTTTGACCTTGAAAAGTACAACATGCTCAATGATGGACATGGTGATCGAGGTTTTCGAGGATTTCGTGGATAAAGTGAAGGGTCTTTTGGAGTGTTTGGGAGATGAGAAAGTGACAGAAAATGGCGGGGAAAAGAGAGGGCGAGGTTTTACAGACAGCATCAAAATAAACTACAAGTAGCCTAATAATTGGAGTAAAATTAACAAAACTTCAACACTACCTGCAAAATTTGAGATCAAATAGAGATGAATTTCCATATAAATGTAGCTCAGAACTTGCAATCAACCAAAACTTCAACAACTACAAAATTGAAAACCCTTCAACATTAACATTACTCTAGCCATTAAAATGTCACAATGTAAGTACCGATCGGGGGCAAAAGTACCATAGAGACTCTTATACTAGGAGTCGGGTTGCATTTTGCCCCTTCTATTAAAAAATGAGCAAATTAGTCTCTGTACGTTAGATCAAAGGACAAATTAGTCCTTTTGCCAAAAATTTCATCCATTTTTACTGTTAAAAATGGGTCATTGTATATCAGCATAAGGTACACGTCACACGTTGCATGTAACTATCTGTTTTTTTCTTTTTGTCAACCAAGCCGATTTTTTACAGAAGAAATGGATGAAATTTGCTCTATGATCTATTAATTTGCCGTTTTTTTTTACTAAGGGGGCAAAATGCAATATGATTTGTTACTGTTACCACACCGATCAAGAACTACCAATGCCATAGCATAATCTCTAAAAACAAACATAAAATTCAATAAAAAATTCCAAACCCATTTTTTGTAAATGAGAATCTGAGACTAATAGCCAAGTCCCGAAACATTCAACCAAATGAATCATTATAATAAGTACCTTTTTTACATTAATGCAAAGAGAACAACCGAATAAAGAACAAAAAGATATATGAAGCATAAATCAAGTAGAAACAATAAGAACAGAAGAAATGCACTAGTAGATAAAGTGAAGGGTCTTTTAAGGTGTTTGGGAGACGAGAAAGTGGGGGGAAATGGAGAGAAAAAAAAGAGAGGGCGAGATTTCATACAGCATCAAAATAAACAAGAAGTAGACTAATAGTTGGAGCAAAACTAACAAAACTTCAACACTGCCTAAAAAATTATAAGAACTTAGAATCGAACAAAAACTTCAAAAACCCCAAAATCAAAACCGTTTCAAAATTATAAGAATCTAAAAGCAACATTAACTACAGACTAGCAATTCAAATGTTACAAGGATTAAGTACGACCCCATAGCATAATCTCTAAAAAGAACACAAACCCAAATTGGGAAATGAGATTCTAAGACTAAAAATCAAAATCCCAAACAATGCAACCAAATGAATCGTTATAATTAAGTGCCCCTTTTCTTCCCTCCATTCAAAGAGAAAAAAAAAAAACCAAAGTGCTAAAAGAAATATGTGAGATTAGCTGAAGGTAAAAATCAACTAAAGATTATATAAACAGATTACAAAGAGAAGTAAATGAGCTGAGTGAGTGGACTGACACTAACCTTGGAGAAATTGCGGCGTCTTTTGCCTATTTTTGTGGTTGAATTGAAAGAAATGCGGATTTGGTTTTATGGGTGCTTGGTTTTGTTGACTAAAGAAGGTCAAGAGCATGTGCGTGGTTGGATATACGTCATGTGAAAAAAAAGTTATTTTGGCCGGCCCAAATCATATTGGGCCTAAGTAACATTTGGTTGGGCCTTATAATTATATATATTTTAAATGAGATTATATAATTTTTGGCCCCTGAACTTAATAAGTAAGTTCACTTTGATGCCTACACCTTTTTGGATTCACTTTGTACATGAACTTGGCAACTAGATTCATTTTGATTCTTGAACTTGAAAAATATAAAAGTTTGATGACATGGCATTTAGAAATTGTGTCACATCATCACTTGAAAATTAAAAATTTTATATAAATTTTCAGGCGATGACTTGTAGGGGTGAGTGTTCGATCAAATTGAATCGAAAAAATTCAAGTTAGTGAAGTTGACAAGTCCTATTTTATCATCCTAACTTGATTTCAAATTTTTTAGAATTGGCTCGAGTCGAATTTAGTGAATTTGTTAGAGTTAATTTTTTAAAATAAACACGTGAAATTAAAATCTTGTTACAATATAACTAATTTCATATTAAAGCACATAAATCTCAAAACTCTTTCAAAGCAAAATAAGAGGAAAAAAAGATATTTTAGTATGATAAACTTGAATTGATGATTTACTTATTTAGGTTCTCGAATTATTATTTTGGAAAATTTTAAAATATTTTTCGAAATATTGGAAATTTTTATAAATATTTTTTTGTTGAGAGAGTTCAATTTGTTTATTTTCAAAATTGACGGAGACCAAAAGGGTATTTACACTAATATGTTGTTTGAATTATTCGAGTTATTCAAATTGTAAAATTCAACTTGACTTGAACTTGAAAACCAAATTACTTGCTCAAGTTAACTCGAAAAATTTGAATAATTTGAATAACTCGATTCGATTAGTTCAAAATTTTAAAAAAATGATTTTTTAGTCGAATCAAGTTTTGCTTACCCCTAATGAGGTGGTTCAATATTAAAGTGTCACATACAGTGTTCTAATAATCGAACCTATGGTTAAACCGACTAGACCACTGATTCCCATTTCAACCGGTTTGATTAATTCAATTGCTAGACCAACAATAATTGAAAATTCATAAAAATTCAAAAAATAATTTTTTTATTAAATTGGTTCAACCTGTTCAATTACTGATTTTTGTTCCAGTTTTTTATTTTTACCGATTTCGTGTAATTTCAAATTCATTTGATTCAACTTTTTTGTTTGGACCAGTATACCTGTTAGTTCTTAGTCTTATTGGTCCAATCAACTAATCCAGTCATGTTTCAAGAACACTGGTCATATCATCAAATCTTGACGGAATCCAAGTTCAGGAATAAGATGGATCTAATTATAAAGTTCAAGTACAAAAGTAAACAAAAAAAGTGTAAGTACTAAAGTGGGCCTAGTTGTCAGAACTAAAATTTATATTATTCCTATTAAATTTATAATAAAGTAAAACTTTGTTGATATAAAGTTTGAGTTTTGTTTAGACCGTCGAAAGTCGTTTAGAAAGATTTAGGGTAAAAATAATAGTATAAAATGTTATTGATATAAGATTTGTGTTTGATAGTTTAGTTTCGTTTACACCGTAATACCGAAAGTCGTTTGGAAGGAGCTACCACGTAGTAGTTGAAGCGGGAAAGAGAGTTGCCTTCTGGTGATGAGCAGGGTCTTACATAGGCCATGGGCTTAGTGATGAGTTGTTTGTGGGTGTTAGCGGATAGTTGCCTTATTATGAAGTGCTAATGGAGGAGCTATGTGGCGCCTTGCTAGGACGTAACGACACTTTCCTAGCGATGGCAAGGTTTCTGCGATGCCTACCAAGATGGTGTGAATTGCTTCTAGCACCAACACAGCATCAATTAAGTCTTCTCGTTAATTTTATCGTCTATCGTCTAAATTTAGAATTAATCAGTACACTTTAACATTTTTAAATGATTTCTTAAAGTGCATCAATTTAAGTATCAGATATCAGTTTGTATCTAATATCAATTATTTTTAAAACATCGAGTCAAATTATAAAAATATGTGTATCTACCGCATAAACAATTTGAGTCTATTATGTTTAGAAAACACCATATGAAACATAAACCAAAAGTAATAGTAAATACGAAGCTTTTCAAATCAAATCATATTTTTAAATTGAGATTTTATATTTAACTTTTATAAATGCTTTTGGCTGACACTATTCTTTAACCTCATTAGAGTATATATAGCCTTATTTCAATATATAGCAGAATATATTTTAATTTGTAAATTGTAATACATATTGTTGTTTGCTGATCTTTTATATGCAAAATTGGCAGCGGGCTAATTGTAGATTCGAAGTTGTGCAATCCGTGATGGTGCCATCTCCTGTGGATAGTACTGTTGATGCACTTGCTAATCAGCATGGTTTAAATAAATGGATGATTTTTGGGAAAAAAATGTAAGATTATGGTAATAAATTCAATTCTTAAATCGTGAAATATTTAATTCTTCAAATGAATTTGATTAGTTCTGCTAATGATTTCAATTAAAATCCGGTTTTGGGGCTTGTCAATAATTTGTATTGCTGCTGTTTTAAGGGATTCTAATGGTATGGTGGTGAAGTGTTTTACTGGTTTTGTTCATTCCTTGCATGGCTGAAACATTCGCAATTCGTGAGGCTCTTTCTTGGTTGCGTTTGCATGTCGACCAGGTTTTGCTGGAATCGGATTCTCTAGTAACCATTTCTGCTTTAAATCACCCAAGAGTTGATGTGTCAAACTTCGGTTTGTTGATTTATGATTGCTTGCACCTTCAATTGCAGTTTCAACAGTAGTCTTTTTCTCTTTTCTTTTTTTTATCATTAGAGTATAATTCACATATCCATACGCTCACAAAATTTTGGTTTGATCCGTGTTTTAGGGATGGGTGAACACCCCTTAATCATTAGGCCCAATACCAGATTCCTAAATATATATTTTTATAATATGTATGTTTTGTACCATGATGAGAATGAAATTTCCAATTTGTATCCATATATAATAATTTATAAATGCCGATTGGGTTTTATTCTAATTGACATTACGTATTGCTGTCAATGTAGAAGGACATGGGTTCGAGTGCATTAAAACACATTATCATTATATTTATGGGTTGGAGAGTGACCATAGGTACGTAGTTCTAAGCATTATGTCAAAAAGAATAAATATGGTCAGAACCTATAATAAAATTGTTCAAAAAATAATTTATATCCGTATAACCGTTACATAAAATGACTCATTGCTCTAATTAAATGAATGTATTTATTTTAACCTTGTTTTGATGTTACAAATCACACAACCCCAAATTTGGTAATCTACTTATTTACAATTAATAATTTTACAACTATAATACTCAATTTAGAATTAAACATTTATTATACACCTCATGGGAGGTTTTCTTAATTAATCTATTCTTTTTAGGAAAGAGGTAGAAAGGAAAGTTTTTAATCGTTATTATTTTATTAATCAATTTTTCTGTCACTTTAGCTGGGAATTTAAGTATTAAATGTAAATTTAGATATGATGAATATATATTTAAAGCATGTGAATTAAATTATAAATACATATGTATTTATCGTATAAATAATTTAAATTTAATATGTTAAAAAGGAAAGACAGTCATCAAAATTTTAAAAATATATATTTCCTTTTTTTCTTTAAACACATCGAGTTCAGACTACCTATACAATAATTACACACATTTACAATTTGGTTTATACTGGATTTAAAATTATCAGGTTATCGCACAATACTTAAGCTACTAACCAAATCCTAAAAGGATATGATTGAAATCATAATGATAGTTTAAAAAGTTTAATCAACAAGTAATTAAGTGTAATGATAAGACATATTGTACTTAAAAAAGATCATATGCTCAACTTTAAAAATAACATTATTAAAAGAAATAACTATAAATCCTAAATATAAACCATAAAACTGACAAGAAAAATATAGAAGAAAAAATCTGAGGTGACTCATAAAAGAACAAAGATGGTACAAACACCTATAAAAGAAAACAAGTCACGGCGGCGTTTCTAAGTTCTTCAGCTAACTTACAGATATTAGAAAGTAACTGATGTTGTTGGGTTCAGTGCCTTTCCTGTCCCTTCTTATCGTAAAACGTCACTGCCTTCAAAGGTTTTCAAATCCCTTCTTTCAGTGTTCAAAAAGGCCATTGCACTTTGCCTCCACTATCCCATTTTTCGCTTTGGTGAAATGAAAGCCTACGTTTAGTTCTACAGATACTGTTCTTCATGCTCTGCAAGGAAGTGGTAAATGTCTTTTTGTTGAATCTCTTTTGCTTTATTTTTAACTTTGAAAACTTGGTTTTTTTGGGGGGGGGGGGGTTGAAATGAATGATTTTGCAATGTTAAACATTGTTAATCAAGTAATGGGTTTATTGGTTTTTAGTTTATTTTAATCAGTCACCCCTTTTTACATGCATTGCATGTTAAAACATTGTTAATCAGGAAACAGGATTTTACATGCATGTATGTTTGAAATTCATGGTTTAGCACCGTCAATGGACTTCCGATCTCAAATCATGATGTTTAGGGCTTTTATAGTATTCAATTTTTGAGTCGGGTCGATTCGAGTTTTAAAATTTTCGAATTATATTTATATTGAAGTTATTTTGGATTTTTTTAATTTGTGGCTAAATTTTTTGGGATTAAGTTATTTTGAGTTTAGACTTCGATTTTTTATGTTTAAGATTTATTAAATTAAATTAAGGTTTGAATTAATTATTTGCGTTCTCAAGTTTGAATTAAAATTCACACATTTATTTAGTTGTGATCCTTTAAACAAAAATTAAGGAACTTTGTGCAAAATGTCGGATTTTTTTTTTCTTTTTGATTGAAATTAAAGCATTTTGCAATGTTTTGTTGCATGTTAAACATTGTTAATCAAGCAATAGGCTTATACATGTGTATGTTTGAACTTCATTGTTTAGCTTTGTACTATGGATTCATATTTCCTATCCAAATTAACCAAATGTTTATCTTTAGCACCATGATAAATGTTCTTTATTGTCTTCTGTTGCAATTGTTAATTCGAGTTCTAATATCTTCACCTTATTTTATATTCAAGTTGTTTTGGATTTGCGTTGGTCAAGTTTAAGGCTTAAGTTTTGAGTGGGTCGGATCTTTTTTTTTTTAACAATTTCATTGTAGGTTCTGATCATATTTGTTTTTTTTATAGGTTGAGTCTTTTTTAATTAAAATGAAGGCATTTTGCAATGTTTTGTTGCATAGCATTATTTGTTTAGCTTGGCTGAAATTGTTGTAAATACATCACCATCATGTTAAGCATTGTTAATCAAGAAATGGTTTTATTGATTTCCTGTTAATTTAGTCTCTTAAATTTTTAGATTTCAAAATTCAAGTCCAATTGTTAATAACGTGAAATTTTTATATTAAATTTAGGTCTATTACAATGTCAATTTTTGTATTACATGTTTAATAGAAGAATTTTAACAATGTTTCACAACTAGACTTGTATGATTAAATCTGAAAAGTAAATGGACTAAATTCCATGAAATAAAAGTAGGAGGACCAAATTACAAGTGTACTAAGAGTACAAAGACTTGAAGCATATTTTAACCGGTCAACTTTTTTCATGCATTTCATTTTTTTTATGTTCATACATTGCATGTTAAACATTGTGCAATGGGCGCAGACATGTGCATGCTTGAACTTCTTGGTTTATCTTTGTACTATGAATCCATATATTTGCTATCCAAATTAGCCAATTGTTTATCTTTAGCACAACCAATGGACTTCCAATTTCAAATCATGATGTTTAGGGTTTCTTTATTGGCTTCAGTTGCAATTCGATAGTTCAAGTTGGTTCTGGGTCGGGCCAATTTGAATTTAAAATTTTTTGAGTTCTATTTTATTTAAATTGGTTTGAATTTGGGTTGCTCGAGTTTTAGATTTAGATTTTTGGGGTCAAATTATTTTAAATACAAGTTGTTAATTTTTTATATTCAAAATATGTTTTCGAGTTCAAATCAGAAATCACCTGTCTATTTAGTTGTGATTCTTTAAATAATATAACATCTCACATCAGTTTTAGTGCTTGTTTTGTATTTCTTTCAATGCAGGAAACTACTGATACTTTTGATGAATTAAAAGGATCAAGGCCAGGAGACAAAAACTTAGCAAATATTACAAGTGAGACATTATTCTATAAGGACATACTATCATGTCGAATGATTACATAAATGTTCAAAGGAGGCCACTTATGGAGTTCTTAACATGTCCCCTTTGTTCAAACATTTATAGGGAAGCAACTACCATATGTGTTTGCCTTCATACATGTAAGTATTTTTCACCACAAATTTGCTTCCCTTCATAGGCTTTTCATTGCATGCTCTCACTATTTCAGTTCAACAATTAGAAATTTGTCGAGTTATAAGTAAAGTCTAAAGTCCCAATCTTGTTAGTAGTAAACAGGGGCGAAGCTAACATTTTTTAAGGGAGATCGAGATTAAATTATATATTTTTATGAGAGCTAAAATACATTTTTATTATTGTATTGGTTTATATCTTTATGATTTTCAAAAGGATTAAAGCACCAATTTTCATTTTGCACCAAAACTCCTGCCAACCCTCCCCTTCGCCCTTGGTAGAGAATACAACCTTAGGAAAGCTTTGCATTCTATTTAAGGGTCTGAACTGGTTGGATTTTGAATTTTGGACCATTGTGACTATTGTATAGAAAAGACATTTTTAGAGTTGCTTAATGCTAAACATTCTCTTACTGTCCAAAAACAACAAGAAAACATTGCTGGTATATGTTTCTAAATTGCTTGACGTTGAAATTACATTGTGTGTGCGTCCTACAGTTTGCAAACAATGCATCTATGAGAAAGTAGACAAGGAAAAAACACATTACTGTCCAGTGTGCGATGCCTATCTGGGTTCCATTCCTCAACACATGTTAAGGTAAATTTTAAATTTGAACCAATTTGATTTTATTATAAAAGGTGAATTATATGAATTTGTTTAATCTAAATTGGAATTGATATGAATTTGAAACGATTCAAACCCTAAATAATATGAACCTGAAATGATTTGAACTCATAATGACCCAACTCAAGAAATTTGAACATTAAACCCAAAACAACCTAAAGTTGATATGGCTTCAATTGAAATTGATTTGAATCTGAAATGATTACAACTCAAAATAACCCAAATCCAAAACAATCTGATTCTAAAATGACTCGAACAATTAACTAAAAATGACCCAACCTGAAAAATCATAATCCCAAAACAACTTGAATTTGAAACAATTTAAATCCAAAATTTATGCAAACTTGAAATTGATCCAAATTAGAGTTGTTCATAGATCAGCTTAAAATACAAAATTTTATCCAAGTCCAGCCTAAGTTAAACCATGCTAAACGGATTACCCGACCTTTAGATAAGTTTAACCAAAAGTTAACATATTTGGAATTTGAAACTAACCCAAATTAAAATGACCAAAAAATTTAAAACCCGAATATGCCCGATCCAATCCCACCTAAAATCAATGGCATCACGTTTACAGATTTTACATCGGTTATTTATGTACCCAATTGCAATTTCATATTATCATTTTATAGTCTCCATTTATTTACTTTTTTCTTTTACAGAAATGACCATAAATTGGAGAAACTTGTAAAGCAAATTTTTCCCCTGGAAAAGCCAAATGAAGACAACACAGAAAATAGATTCTCAAATCATTCCATGAATCCTATCATGAAACAGGTATCATTTTTCACTAACACATTGTCTCTTGATGCTAAAATAGCTTTTATGCATATCATAGTACATTGCATTACACTCCCCCTTTTTTTTTATGTATTAGAATGAACTAGACAATTCCGAACCTACGGTACGCGAGTTTTCTCTTGAAAGATCAAGGAAAGGACTGTGCTGGGAACATCTAGGAGGTCGTAAAGATGGCGAAACTTATGGGACTGAAGTGCAAGTGAAGAGGAGGAGGAGGATGCAGAGGAAGCCATATTGCAAATCTTTGATTGGCCAAAGAGAGGAGGGTTTGAAGATCGGGACCGCAAACGAGATGTCAAAAACCAATACGAGTGGTCTTGAGAAGCCAACTGATTCATTGAACCGATGCGGAGAAATTGTGTATCTAAACCAATATAGTGGTTGTTCCCCACGCCCTGTGTGGTTTTGCTTGCTTGCAAGTCAAGAAACGTAAGAAACGTTAATTATTAAAAAAATTTATCCTAAATTTTGAATCTTAAATTTTTTTTATTGGTTCTGTTGTTTCAGGAACGACATGGCATTGCCTCAGATACCAAAACCTTTTATTAGTACCAAGTAAGTTAAACCCTTTATTAATTTGTGGATCCATTGTAGATTTACTTTTAATGTATTTGAGCAATTGATTCAGGAATGGAGATTTAGCCATATCCATTGTGAACAAGTACCTTGCAATGAAGCTAAACCTCAAACATGAATCTGAGGTAATGCTGTTTATGCTTCCATATGTGTCCAAAGTACCATGGAAGAAGTTGTATTAAACCTCCAATTGCAATTTCCCTTTTTGTTTAAAAATAAATTAATTAGTCATTGTACGTTAGATTTAAGAGCAAATTAGTTATTCAGTTAAAAATTTCATCCATTTCTATTGTCAAAAACCGATCCTTGTACCTCAGAATGAGGTACATGTGGCACACCAGGTGTAACCATCTAGTTATTTTTCCAATCACGACAATTTTTTATAGTAGAAATGAATGAAACTTTTAACAGAAAAGACCATTTTATTCTTTGATCTAACATACAAGAACTAATGTACTTATTTTTTGAGTAAAGGGGATAAAATGCAATTTGACTCCTAACATAGAGGACTCCATGGTATTTTCATCGTATATGCTCTCACTTGCTGATTCATATTAATGATACATTCATAGCCTACAAGTAGTACAGTTGTTTGGTCGTGTCAGATTCAGGTTGCATCAATGAATGGCATTGACAACTAGTATAGTTGTTCAAGCTCCACTTGACTAGAATATAGACCTTAAATTTGTTCAAATCCATCCATACTTGTAAACAATTAAACTCAAGACAGTTAGGCCCATCCCCTATATCATAAAAGGAAATTTTATTGAAACTCATTTTTCAAAGTCTAATATTTATGCCTAAATCTTTTTTATATTTTTTGGTTCCAGACTTTGAAAGATATGATTTATGAAACATGCTTTGAATGCAGGTTGAAGTCATGTGTTTGGGTCATCCATTGATGCCAACCTTAACCCTAAACAACCTGATAGACACATGGCTAGAGGCCGTATCGGATATCGAACCGGTGCCGGCCGAGGAAGGCGACGGCAGGAACTTTTTGATGGAATTAACGTATAGAAGGTCCATGAAGCAGTGCACTTTGCAGTAAAATTCAAATGGGCTGGAGCCTATGATATCTTCCCAATTGATAAACTCTCCAAATTAATACACAATAGTTTCAATTAATTATACATTTTTTGTTTTTCTTCTGTTGTTTTTGGTTCATAAATTGGTGTTGGTTCCATTAGTTTTGGTCTCTAATCAATCTTAAAACTTGAATTAAATAATATTTATTGGACTATATTTGACAAATTAAATAAATTCACAATTTTAACACTAAATTTATTCTATTAACAAAATCATGAAAAATTCAAACTTAATAATATTAGTTATTAATTTTCATCAAATCAACCCTAAAATTCAAATTAAATATTAAAAGTTAACGCTGTTATTATTAGATACCAAAATATAAAAATTTTATCAAATACAAGCACCAAAATACACCCAAAAATAACACAAGTACCATGTTAAAAAAAAGTGCCTTGGCACATTCAATAATTTAGTAAACACCCATTTATGAACATAAAGCATGCAATCTAAAAGAAAATGAAGAAAGATTAAAAATTGCTTAAGTTATATTGTTGGTTATTTTAGTTTATTTATTTTTTGAATTAGAATTAAAATTTTAAAATTCGAAAATATAGAGACTTAAATATGATCAAAATGGAGAGTTAACGACTAAATCCATATCTTAATTGAATCCGCAACTTACGCAAATTACAAAAATTGAAAAATAAAATTTAACCAAAAATCAATTAAATTACACGCTACACGAACATCAAAAGTAGGGGAAAAAACGAATTTTTCAGCATTATTGATTAATATTTATGATAAAGCAAAAGAAAAAATTGAACCTACTCCAACATCAAATGCAGGAAGAAAACTCACTCATTTAGCAGATTGTCCCAGAAATTCCTTCACCTTTGCAATATATTCAGTCATTGCTTGTTCTTTGGTCTTCCCTATGTTTTTTAAATTAAGATACAAAGCACATCATTCTTTTCAGGTTAATTGCATAAGACACACTTAAACTAAAGTATTATTCCAATTAGATCCTATCATCAGTCTAGCAGATAACATTGATTTTAAAAATGCTTATTAAATCCATATGTTTTTTAAAACGTAACCATGTCAGATCCGGGGATGCATTTAACAAAAAACTAGGAGCGGGGGCAGGAAATTCTTTATATATATATCCCTTTTTAACTTTAAGAAGATAGTATAATGGTAAAATTGTACTTTGACCCTCCAAACAATTTTTTGGTTTCGCACTTTGACTAAAACAATTTCTGGCTAGATTGATAGGGAAAAGAAAACCCTTGATTGGCACAATACGTTAGTTTAAGGATCCAATGTTTTGAAGTATATTACTAATTTAAAATTTATTTCATAATTTGAGATGTCTAGTGCAATTAATCCTTTAATTTTTTTATTTTTTTTCATTTTTATACCTTCAACAGCTTTCCAAGCATCCCATTTAGCTCTGTCTGTGGGGCTTAACATTCCAGGACGATCTGCAAGATGTATAATCATATATTATCTATTAAATATAACTATTACATTAAATTATTAAACTCAGTTAAAAATGATAAAATTTATATTTGTATATATAAATATATTTATACTTAGATAATTGAAGTATATTTGAATATATAATAAAAATTTTTAAATTATCGATAAATCTAAAATGGTACAATAAAATACAACAAAGCCAGTAAAAAAGGTCGACTGTATGAAAAGGCAAACAGAAGAATAATAAAATTATACTTTAACCCTTTAAAAATTTATAATTCTCACCAAAAAAAATACCTTCTCCTACCAATAGAGGTATCAATAGCAAAACAAAAAATGATAAACTTATCGATATTGCACCAATAAGAAAATTATTTGGTCCACTCCAGTAGAGCTTAAGTAAAATAAAACACCACCATATGCTCTATTCTATTTCATTCATTTAACCCTACTTGTGGAAAACGGAATGATCCATAACTGTGATTTGCGTACCCGTATTAACATTTCCAACCATTGCTTGTTTATATAAGCCGTATAATATCAGCTTATCTGCATCTTTTGTTGATGGAGGCAAGGTTTTGGCCTTGTTAGCATACTCTTGGAAATCCTCCTATGCACACAACATAAACGTTTACAAAAAGAAGAATAAAAATTTTTTAATCTTAAAAATGATATTATTAAAACGAGAAATTACGGATTTTAAAAACATAAAAACATACCACTAAACCCATGTTTTGGTTTTTGAGTTTTGTATGTAACGATAGCTGATTGTTGTGAATCAAACATGAAAGCTTAGCTGATATAAATGGCGAAAATAATTTTTGTAGAAATGTTCGTATGACAGATTGGTCATTTGTGTTTCTATGTAGATGAACATGAATTTTAAAAGTAAATGTTTTTTAAAAAAAGTGGTCCTACCATTCGGATTTTTCCACGTGGAACCTGAATTCATGGACCATTTGTGGATGTGACTGAGTCTTGTTTGAATTGTTAGTAGAAACTAGTTACTGTTATTGTGAACAATAAATTGTCGTGGTCCTAAACAAAGGGACTCCTATCTTAATTCTTGTCTACTGAATTATCAACCTACCTTAATTATTAGGGTTAAAAATAATAATTTCTCGTATGGGTTAACTTTTAAATTGATTCTTTTAAATTACGAGATTAAAATATCATTTCAATCAAGTCGTTTCATTAGTGTATTGTTAATTTTGGTATTAAATCTCTTTGGATTTGATATAAATTCTTTTTAAACACCGTTATAACCATATTTTCTGAATCCACCTCACGAGCCCATGCATCGTGAGTCAACATTTGTCACTAATGAGGACGACCTTGCAAGCTGGGACACCTACGAGTCCAAGACCTAGATCATCGAGATCACTTACTTGATATGGATGAGACGTTTGTCACTCACATATATTCATTTTCTTGGATATGGCAGCCCATACCAAAGACATGCCAGGACAACCTACAATGACAAGACACCAATAGACCAGCTAATTCCTATGGAGTCCAAGACCAATATGTGGGCGACACGTTACTCCTTGAGAACTACCAGAGAGAACTCAATAACTTAAAGGCACCTGGAAAAGAGGAAAAGCCTTCTAGATTCTAATCTCTCTCCTCCTCTCGTCTCCTCTCAAATTCTCTCTCGAATAACCATGCTCCAACCATCCTAATCCTCTTATGGCTTTTCGATCCCCAAGATGAATCATTCCAAACTACCACAACCTCATCATTATATCAACAAACACAAATTAATTAATTTAAACACATCAAATTCAAGTTGATATTTAGAATCAAGTAGCGACTAAGTTGATCGAAGGATCTAATTAGTATGATAATGATGCTTTAAGAACTCAATTAGAACATTTTTAAAGTTTGGGACTAATTTAGAATGACATTTGGTACAATCAACAAAAACTAAAATTTTTAAGATTGCCTAAAGAACAAGATGGCATTAAAAAAAGAGTAAACTACATTCAATGTCACTACACTATTAGTAAGTTTATGTTTGGTCACTCAACTTTAAAAAGTTTCGTAATGGTCACTGAATTGTTTGAAAGTTTTCATTTAAGTTATTGAACCATTCAAAAGTTTTTATTTAAATCATTGGGCTATTAAGGTTTTTTTAAAGTTCGATTAACAAGCTTCAAGCAACGATTTGACAATCAGTAATGTGGATCAGCACCCATCAACGAGTAAAAGAACATACCTTAGATCCAAGTCGATCTAATGATCAATTCCAGAGATCAAAGAAGAAGTTATTTAAATTTTGATTCGCAAATTTATAACGTTCAAAGTTGTTTCATGAAAAAAAATTAAATTGTAGAAGAGAATCATAATACGAGCTTTCAATTGGTGCAAATATAGAAAGTCATACAACAATAATTTTAATAGTCCAGCGACATAAATGAAAAATTTCGAATAATTCAATTATTTTATAATTTTTTAAAAATTAAATAATCAAAATATAAAGTTACTAATAATTTAATGTACTTAATTGTAATTTACTAAAAAAATTACAAGGTCTTATCGACAGATTGATAATCTAAATGGATTTAATTAAAATTCAATGAGAGGAAGTGGGAATTCCTAAATTTTCATTTGATGAAATAGACCCAACACAAAGAGCATTGGTGGGTGGGGGCAAAGTGAAAGCAAAGTGGACAAAATCTAATCCAAATACTGTCTGATGGAGGGACCGACCGTAATTGGTAATAAATGTGGCGTCACATTTTTTGTGGTCGATGCTAATGAAGCTGCCCCCATATGGGGTGGCTCATCGTGGTGGACAGATTCCCCCACGTGGGAACCCATGTTGCTGCATTCATATGCTCCGTCCTTTTTGTACTACTATAAAATTATTATTCAATTAATGGATGACTTAAAACTAAATTACTTTTTTAAACAAAAGTCTTTGAATTATTATTTTTTATTTTTGTTAAATCTTTACACCTTCTTTTACATTTAAATGGGTTTTTTTTATATAAGATATTATTTTTGTGGATTAAGTTTTAATTCAATTGACATCGGTATTATTGTTAGTGTAGGAGGACGTAAGTTCGAGTGTGTTAAAACCTGTTATCTTCCTATTTTAGAGGAAGTAGTTCTAGGCATCAGTTTTTAAATTATTAATAAGTTTACATTTTGGTTACTCAACTTCAGAATGTTATAAAATGATCACTGAACTATTTGAAAATTTTTATTCAAGTCACTAGGTTGTTAAAATCGTTGTTGTATGATATTTTCCATTCACATTGCTTGCATCAATCGAAAATTTTTCTTCCCCTTCTATTTTATAGTTCAATTTTTTTTCAAGAAATAACTTTGAACGTTACAAATCTACGAACCAAAGTCCAAATAGTTTTCTTCTCAGATCTTTGACACTGACCATCAAATCAAGTTGGATCTAAGGTATCTTGTTTAACTCGTTGATAGGTACCGGTCCACTATACCGATCGTTAAACCATTGCTTGAAGCTTGCTAGCCACCCTTTTTCTTTCAAAAAAACTTAACAACCTTATGACTTAAATAAAAACTTTTAAATAGCCCGGTGACTATTTTGTAACTTTTAAAATTTAAGTGACTAAAACATACATTGACTAATAATTTTTATTTGTCAAATTCTACTTCAAACATGATAAATCACAAAAACTAATTGAGTATATTTTTAATAAGAAAACTAGTCTCCCAGTCTGCAAAGTGTAAATGGGGATTCAACCTTTTGATCTTTTCTTCATGTTTTGTCTTTTCAAGCATCTAAGAAAGAAAATGTTTTGATAGAGTACAAAGAAATAATAAAATTACGATAAAATTTTACTTTGGTCCCTAAATATGAAAAAATCAATTTAATTTATTTAAAAATAGTAAAATTATAAATTAATACATGATAAATTTATATTTTGATCTCTAAAAATTTTATAATTCAATTTTGGTCGTTCTTAAAAAATTGATTTCGCCATTGTTTATACCCTTCGTCTCTTTTTATTTCAAAATAAAGGAAAGGTTTTTTCTATAATTTTTCAATTCAATTAGTGTTTCATTAATATGTGAAGACTAAATTATATTTATCAAAATGAAAGATAAAAGCAATTTACATGCGCAATCACTAAATTATCCAAAAAAATTGCATATTAAAAAGTATTTGTCAAATTTATTAAATATTAGCTCTTTAAATGAATAAAAAATAATTCAATCATATAAAATAATATAAATGCGGTCATTATTGATAACCGTCCAAATCATTGAGGTTCTAAATAGTAATTAAACCAACTTTTGGATAAGAGAGATTTTAGTAATATAAAATTACAATTCGGGAAAGTAATACAATGTGACATAGTTTAGAAGTTACCATTTGTCACACTAATAAGTTACCACGTGTACATATTATTCAAAGTTGAAAATTGATTTGTATTTTAATTTTGCATTTAAATGCTTAAAATTAGCTTAATCTAGCATTGAATTTCCGTTTGAATCAGAACATGGATATACATATACATATACATATATGTCAGTATTCCCTATGATTATGCTTTGTAGTAGAAATATTACTAAGTATTACATTAATTAAATAAATACTCCAAAAATTAATATTTATATTTTCTCAACAATTTTATTATAGGTTCTGATCATATTTATTATTTTTATATCAATGTCTAAAATTATCAAAAATCCCTCCCTGACAAGATCTGCTCATGGGTCGGGCCACCCGGTCTAGACCGATAGTCTACCCAATAAGTGAGAGGGTTTGGGCAAAAATATAAGCCCGAAAAATGGGTTTGGACAAAAAAAATAAGGCCCGTTTAAAAAACGGGTCGAGCCTCGGGTAAGTCATTTTTGGCCTGGCCCGAATTCACAAAAGGACAAAAAAATTCTGTTATTTTCTTGTTATTTTCTCCCTAACTTGTTATCATTTCACTATTATGTTACTACCATTTTGTTGTTATTGTATAACACTTGTTTTATTGTTAATTTTGTTATTATTTTAGAGGCGTTTGTTTGTTAAGTTGCATGTATCTTACTGTTTTTTACATATAAATGTTTTTAAAAATTTATTTTCAATTTGTTGGGAAATATTTATTTTAATATTTTTAGTATTTTTGATGTGTTATATATATTTAAAATTATATGAAAAATTAATACAATGTGACATAGTTTAGAAGTTACCATTTGTCACACTAATAAGTTACCACGTGTACATATTATTCAAAGTTGAAAATTGATTTGTATTTTAATTTTGCATTTAAATGCTTAAAATTAGCTTAATCTAGCATTGAATTTCCGTTTGAATCAGAACATGGATATACATATACATATACATATATGTCAGTATTCCCTATGATTATGCTTTGTAGTAGAAATATTACTAAGTATTACATTAATTAAATAAATACTCCAAAAATTAATATTTATATTTTCTCAACAATTTTATTATAGGTTCTGATCATATTTATTATTTTTATATCAATGTTTAAAATTATCAAAAATCCCTCCCTGACAAGATCTGCTCATGGGTCGGGCCACCCGGTCTAGACCGATAGTCTACCCAATAAGTGAGAGGGTTTGGGCAAAAATATAAGCCCGAAAAATGGGTTTGGACAAAAAAATAAGGCCCGTTTAAAAACGGGTCGAGCCTCGAGTAAGTCATTTTGGCCTGCCCGAATTCACAAAAGGACAAAAAATTCTGTTATTTTCTTGTTATTTTCTCCTAACTTGTTATCATTTCACTATTATGTTACTACCATTTTGTTGTTATTGTATAACACTTGTTTTATTATTAATTTTGTTATTATTTTAGAGGCGTTTGTTTGTTAAGTTGCATGTATCTTACTGTTTTTTACATATAAATGTTTTTAAAAATTTATTTTCAATTTGTTGGGAAATATTTATTTTAATATTTTTAGTATTTTTGATGTGTTATATATATTTAAAAATTATATGAAAAATTAATACAGTCAAGCCAAGCTTGGGCAAAAATTTTAGGCCCATTTTTCAGACACGGGCCTGGCAAACATGCCTAAATTTTTTATTAGGCCTAGCCCATGAGCACCTCTATCCCCAACCTACAAATAAGAAGATAATGCACTTAAGCGCACTCGAATCTACGTCCTTTTGTATCAGCAACAATATCCATATCAATTAAACTAACACTCAATCAGCTTAATTGGGGTAATACTTTCTCCACAAGTTGCTAAAAAAAAAATTTTAAACACCCCCACTGATTATGTTTGTTGTTTATACGTGCCATGTTTAA
The DNA here is from genome assembly GCF_025698545.1 of Gossypium raimondii. Classification (NCBI taxonomy): domain Eukaryota; kingdom Viridiplantae; phylum Streptophyta; class Magnoliopsida; order Malvales; family Malvaceae; genus Gossypium; species Gossypium raimondii. Next base: position 52,121,063 of record NC_068571.1, read on the forward strand.
CAATTGTTGACTTTTGAGTAAATATTTTTTAATAATAATATTTATAAAATTTTGTAACATTTTTAAATAATTTAATATACTATATTTTAATTAACACATAAATAACCCATACGTGGCACGAAGAAAATAATAATTAAATATATATTTTATTAATAATAGGATTGGCCCAAAAAAGCTTTGCATAATAAATTTATTATGTTAATAAAGATTATTAGTGGGAATCTTACTTTCTATAGTCGCATAATTATATTGGGATTCAAAATGTTAACTCAAGCCAAATATGATATTATTAATGGTAAACTATAAAATTAATCACTCAATTATGTTTTTAGTTTTATTTTAGTTATTTATTTTTTTTAATTTAGTCACTCAACTTTTCAGAATTAAATATTTTAGTCACTCTCCTATTAATTACCGTTAGATGAGTGATGGAAAGCTGGCGTAGGCTTATTTTTATTGGCCTAATAACAAATTTAGCCCTCAACGTTTATAAAATTTGTCATTTTAATTCAATTCTAAAACAATTCAATAAATTTAGTCCTCAACGTTTACAAAAATTGTCCATTTATTTCTACTTCTAAACTTTTCAAAAAAATTAAAATTAAAATTGGCCCCTTTTTTAAAGCTAAATTTTGCCCTCAAGCTTTTGAAAAGAGTCAAATTTGACTATCAACCATTTGAAAAATAGTCGAAATGATTTTTTAATGAGAATACTAATTAAAATGTTAAATTTTTAAACACAACAATTCATGTGTACTCCATGCTTTTTTTAAAAATTTTTATGAACTTTTTATATTTTTAATTTAAAATTTGATTATTTTTGTTTTTTTTATCTTTATAATTTTTGAATTATTTGTTGACGTGACACATAAGACAAATGATGTTATATTAGAATAATATGCACATGGACTTCTATACGAGTTGTCACGCTAACAACGCTAAAAACTAACGTTTTAATCATCATTTTCATTAAAAAAAATTGACTATTTTTTTAAAGGTCAATGGTCAAATTTATCTCAAAAAAAGAATAAGTGTCAAATTGATAGAAAATGTAAACGTTGAGGGTTAAATTTATCATTATGCATTTTAAAACTATTACAAAACATTTTTTTTGAATTTTTTTCTTGTTTTAAAAATATACAAATATCTAATCTTCAAGTAGTGAAAATAATGCAATTAAATTTTTTTTTTCAACTTGGACATGTCATCAATGCTTTTCAAACTCCGGTAGTCCAAGTACATCAATTTTTTCAACTTGGACATGTCATCAATGTTTTTCAAACTCCGATAGTCCAAGTACATCTATCAAACAAACAAAGTCCCAAAAAACTTAACCCATAAATTAAAAATACGAGTTGAACTGAACCAAGGGAGATAACTTTATCTATTCCATGCCCCTAGAGATGCCACACACTAACAACTTCACCTTTATCTAATACCTATAAATCTATTTCATGTTCATTTCTTTACGAACAATTTGATATATTTTTCTTTTTTTTCTTTATAATTTATTTGTACTTTTTAGATTTTTAAATATTTTTATCCAAATTTTTTAATATTTTTTGAATATTTTAGAATTAGAACTAAAATAAAAATTTTATAGACGTCGAGGGCTTAATTTGTTAATTTTCTTTTAGCTAATTATCTTTCTAAAGGAGGAAAAAAAGAAAAGTTGAAAATGAAACGTTCCTTCACAAACTTGAAAATCAGATGGTGGGACCCTTAATCATAGATGACAAATTTCCCATCATTTTTTAAACGCCACGTGGAAATAATCAATATCAGACCCGGATAGCTATTTTTCCAAATAGAAAGGGTAGATTTTTTTATAGAAGGATTAATTTTAAATTGCTTTTAAATTGATTTTATATAAAAAAATCTTATGATAATATTTGTTATTTTTCTAAAAATTAATATTTAAATGTTTTTATAATTGAGTTGGTATATCGTTAATTCGTGACATCAATTCAAACTCAGGTTTTTATAATAGTAGAGATATTTAAAAGCCTCACCAGTGGCGGAGCTAGAAAAATTTTAGGAGGCGGAATTAAATTGTATATTTTTACGATGGTAAAAATATAATTTTACCATTTTAATAATCAATATCTTTATAATTTTTACATGATTAAACCAATTTTTTATTATTTTCGTGAGGCCAAAATGTAATTTTATTATTACTAATTTAAAATTTTATAAACTATAAATGGCCTAAATAAAAAAATTTCCATTTTAGGGGAGCTCAGGCCCCTACCTGCCCCTGGCTCTACCACTAAGCCTCATAGATACCGAATCAAATTGGTCTATTCATCCTTACACTATTATAAAGAATCAAATAAGGCTAAATTTTAACCAAGTTATTAGTTGTTGTTTAAGAGAGTTAATACTTTTAAAGCTTATATGGTTCTTCAAATGAAATATATATTTCATGTCATTTTAAACATTAAATGTTAATATTTGGCCTTATTTGATTATTTCTAATAGTACGTACATACACTAAATTGATCCATTTCTTATAATAAAGGGATATGAAAGGTAATTTGTAAATAATTTATTTATTTTTGTGATATATATGAATTTATATATAATACTTATTATTATATATGATATAAGGATAAAGAACAAAATTTGTTTAAGGATGGAATTGAGATTAGTGTCAACTAAAAATTTTATTTCGATTCATTTATTATTTTATTTATGATTCACGTGTAATTTAAACCCATAACAATTATATATTTTGGATATTTAAATTCACTTTATATTTTTGCTAATGATGGATTTAAAATTTTACTTTTACTTTTTAAAGCTTTTATTTAAAAAATAACTTCAAATTAAATATTTAGTGAATAATGTATTGTTAATAATTTGAAAAACCAAGTGCTAAAAAATATATTTTAATATTTTAATATTGAATTTTATAACTATAGAATTTATATTAAAGATTTGTTCGGTAAATTAGTAAAAATTAAGTATTGAATGTAATTTTATTGTTTGGTCAAAATAAATCTTAATTTTGAAAATTATTTATTTATTAAATTTAATCTTTATTTTGTACTATTTTGAATAGTTTTGGATAAAAGTTGAACATATAATCATTTTTCTTGAAAAGAGATAATTTATTTCAAATATACATATTTAAAATTGTTAACATTTTTAATAATGAGTTTATTATTCATTGAAAATTTTATATAAAATAAAAATTAAAATTTATTAAACACGTTATAATATTTAAATTTAATTAATGGAATAAAATGTAAATGTTGGATCTGAAAAAATAAATTTTATTTTTATTTTATATAATTTTTAATTAAACTAGATAGTATAATCAGTTCAATCACGGATACAATTCTAAAAATATTGGTTAATAATATTAAAAAATAAATCATTATTAAATAATTTAATCAAATATTTAGACACACAAAGAGAGGGGGGTTTGAGCGTGACTGTCAAAATCTACATGTTGTCTCTCTCTCTCTCTTTCTCTCTCTCTATCTAAAAACTCTCTCAAAATTCAGAAAGCTATTTCTTTTTTCTTTGGTGGGTGCCTGAGATTTTAACCGGCAATATTTTTCCACTATTCCTCGGGAATCCCTCGTCTTCTTCTTCCTCACAATCAGTATCTCCTCCTTCGCAGGATATAATGGTCCAGGTTTTCAAGGTAGTTATATAAAAATTAATTATAAAATAATAATTTATATTTCTATCTTTAAGAAACCATCTCTTTCCCTATCTTTGTTTCCTTTTCTTTTGTACTTAAATGAATGTGCTTTTAATTTTTTTTTTCCTGGGAAGTTCTGAAGAGTTCATCTTCTTTGAATTTAAAGCAAGAAAATTTGTTTTCTTTTTCTGTGTTTGATTTAATTTGATAGAAGCTATGTACATTTTTGTTGTTTTTTTATTGACATTTTTATTTATGTTATGTAAAGATTAATAATGGTGGCCTCTTTATTTGACAATTTTTGTTTTTATTTTTGGGGATTTTTCATTGAAACACTGTGCTTTAGGTTAGGTTTTTTTCTGAGTACATTAAAGAAGGTTACCTTTTATGGAAATGGGATCTGCTTTTGTCTCATCTCATCATAAATACTAATAATAACAACAACAATAATAGTAAAAATAATAAAATACACAATAATTTTAAGTACTCATAGTTACTAATAACATTATAACAATAGAAAAACACAGAAGGATTAAATCCCAATTTTTACTTAGTGGAGGGACTAAAAGTGGAATTAACCCTTTATTAAACAAAAACTAGTGGCTTTTTTACATTTTAACTTTTTTTTTTTTTTGGGTTCAGGACTGGTTTTTGATCTGATAGAACTCTGAGTCTAAAAAGTGAAAATAATAATAATAATAATGGAGGATGAGACATATTCAGGGCTAGGGAATGGTGGTGAAATAGATACCAAAGTGGTGCAGACATTTCAGAAGAACTTTGTGCAGGTCCAGAATATATTGGACCAGAACAGGTTGCTGATCAATGAGATAAACCAGAACCATGAGACCAAGATCCCTGACAACTTGACCAGAAATGTTGGTCTAATTAGGGAGCTCAACAACAACATAAGGAGGGTGGTTGATTTATATGCTGATCTTTCAACTTCTTACAACAAATCCATGGATGCTTCTTCCTCTGATGGGGATTCTAATGGTGCCATGAAATCAGGTGGTAACAAAAGAAATAGGCCTGCTTGAGTTTTAAAAATCATGGATAAATGATGGGTTTTGGTTGTTATCGTTGTTATTAATCTCCTCGGGTTAGTTCGAGTTCGTGATTGTCTGTCGCAACAATATTTTCTCCCACCTACTACACCCTTGTTATCATTGTTGTTATTAGTAGTAGTAATTCTTTTGCATGGTGAGAAATGAAGAAAGTTTCTCAGAAATGGTTAGATTATGTAATTGGTTAAAATATGTTTGAACTCGTTTTAATTTTTATACTTGAAATTTAGTCTCTTTATTTTTTATAATTTTAAAATTTTGGTTCAATTGTTAACTCCATTGAAGTTTTGGTTAAACTCTTCTATTAAATTCATTGGTGCGATGTTTTAATAAAATAAATTCACTCGGTAGTCATGTAACAAAAAATCATATTTTATGAATCTAAATTTAACAAATACTCGACTTTTTATTTTATTTTTATTAGATCCTATGTTTTGACGTCTCTTGATTTTTTTTTTCCAACTCAAAAGTCGAACAACAATGTATGCAATAAGGGAAAGTAGCTTTAAATAATCTGTTTGGATCCCAATCACACATCACCATATGAACATAATTTCAAATGAGAGATGATGAGCTTTTGACTATTATATATTTTTTCTTTAAAAAAAAGAATTTTGTTGTTGTTGTATTTATTTATATAATTAAAATTTTCCTTATTTTTATGTTAATGATTCGTTAAATTATGGATTAAATTTTAAATTAGTTTCTAAATTAAGTGTTTAAATTATTATATTGTTTTAATAAAACCCTTTCGTTAACTTTTTCATTAGTAATATGTGTCCCCGTATAAATTTATGATTATATCTATTTCTTTTAACACAATACGTAGATCCATTCTTCAATCAATCATTTTATCTAATATTATTCTTTTGTCTCTTATTATCTTATCTATAATTTAAGCCCATGTTTATAGATGTTCTTTTCACTTATTTCGTCTAATCAACAATATCATTAGAATTAATTATTATAAGAATTAAATCGAATAATTAATTTAATAAAATTTACAATTATATTAATATTTACCATCAAATTTAATTATAACAAGTAGGAATTATGTGATGGGGTCAAGATAAAATTAAAAACTTTGGGAGATCAAAGTTATTTTTTTTATTAAAATGGTTTAAACTGAATTTCTTAATAAGAGGAGAAAAATTAAATATTTTATACTTAAGAAAAATTAAATTGAACTATCTACTTCGAGGCACTAAAAGTGCAATTATACCATTCAGTTAGGGTGCTATTACCCTTACTTATCTCAGCTATGCTCCTAATTAAAACACTTAACTGAATAATTAACTTAGATTAATTTATCTATGATCTACAAAATTCCAAAATTTTAACTTTATTATTTCAATCAATATTTAGTTCACAAGTAATGACTTTTTTTCACCCATGCTAATGATAATCAAACTTTTACATATTTAAACTTACCCTAAATTGTTAAACAAACTTGTGTATTAATTGCTTTCCATGGACTTCCAAAAATAATAATAATAAATTTGCTTTCTCTATAAACTGTTTAATAATAATAATAGAGCCCTAGGCTAAATCAATTTCTTTTAGGGTCGAAATTAAATTGTAATTTTACGATAATAAAAATACAATTTTATTGTTTTAGTAGTCTATATCTTTAAAATTTTTAAAGGATTGAATCAGATTTTTATTATTTTTAGCGGGCCCAAAGTACAATTTTATCTTTACTAAAACCTAAATAAAAAAGAAATTCATTTTAGAATGATCAGAATCCGTGACAGCGCCCCCAGCAAAACCTGCCCCATTCTTAATTTAATGGTGCACAATGTTGACCTCAAAATTCATTTTGTAAATTTTAATCATAGTATAAATCTAATGAAATAGAAATAATTTAGTTTTATTAATATATGAGAGTTAAATGTAAATGTACTAAACAATACTTTTTTCTTACATTCTGATTTTAATTAGTTTGTTTTGTATACAAAGGTACATGTATGATTATGATTTATGATTTATGACTGTGAAATAATATATATTATCAAGACATCTATCTCAAAAGAAAGAAAGAACCTATCCAAATGGTTAATTAAGTTTTAGTTTGATTGGCATGAGTATTATTGCTAATCTTGAAGTGCATTATCTTTTGTGGGAGTAGACTTTAGATAAAATATTTCTTTATTTTGGATGGATTTGGATTAGTCTAAATTTAAATGCAATTTAGTATGATTCTCATGCTTTTGTCTGGATTGATTATCTATTTGTGTTTAAATTATGGAGTAAAAATTCAAAGTTAAAATATACTCTAATCATACTTTTTTAATACATTTAGGCTCTCCTTTTTTATTTAGAAATTGCGGTTCAATTATTGTCATTATTAAAATTCATCTATTAATTTCATTGGTGTGACATTTTAAAATTAAAAAATTCACTTGATAGTCGGCTAATAATAAAATAATATTGAAATTTTTGTTCTTTAAAAATATCGATTCGAACTCGTTATGATAAAATATTTTTTATATGTAAAGGTTAATTTAATAATTTATTTATTTAGTTATGTATGTAAAGATTAATTTAATTCAAAAAGTAAAAGGTATATTCTAAACTTGTCATGTCTCTCAAACCTTAACCTAGATAAAAATAAGGTGAATGTGATTTTAAATGCCAAATCTAAGTTTTCAAATCTTATCCTTAAAATAAACAAGTAGATTCATGAATTGGGTTAGTTTAGCAAACATGATAGTTGGACCACATTAAAGGACCATCCAATCAAAAATAATCCTCATTTTCCTTAAAAGGGACTACATTTATGTACTAATTACATTTCAATTATAATATTCTTTTTATTAGAAAATGATGGACATTGATTAATTAATAAAATTTTATGGTAACATGCTCATTTAGTCTTCCAAAAGAGGCATAAAAATGGGTTTTGGTCCTATTTTAGAAAAGTTCATTGGACAATTGAATAGGAAGTTAGTCCTAAGAATTTAGGACTTAAGAGAAGTCAATGTAGCGGCACATATATTGGCGGGGATGATGAGAGTTCTCCCTTATGGCCTTAAAGCTTTTCAGGAGATTCCGGCTGTAGTAGTTGAGTAAATTCGGATGAATGATTAGCTCGTGTGTAGTGACACTGAAATAAATTTGTAATTAATTTCCGTTTTTCTCTAAAAAATAAGATTTTCTTTATTTTTTTTTCTAAATAAACCTTTTGTTAGGTCACTTGAAGAAAAAGCAGTTGTCTTTTTTTAACATTTCAAATGGAAATTGTTTATTCAATAAGATAATATATTTATCTAATAATAATTAAATAATTTTGTAATTAGTGCTAATAAGTAACTTTGATGGGACAAAATCTTAATCAAAATGGATATAAGTGACACTTTCTGTGCCTAGCACTAAAGAAAGGCTTTGTTTATTTTTTCCCTTTTTGTTGTGTGTTTGAAAAGGATAGGATTAGAGTCATCTTGTTCCTTTGAAAAAAAAAAAAAGTCAACTCCCTTTTGATAATAATAAAAGAGTTTGATTTGTATAGTCTTACATTTCTAATGCAAGATTTTGGAATGTGATTGTGACATTTAAATTTCATACTTCTTCTTTTTTAATAATAATTTTGTATTCTCAATAACATTAAAAGCTAAGAATCGAATGGGGCATTATACGATTTACGAAGAGATACTTCAGTTGGTGAAGACACGACTTTGCAAGAGTTCAACGAAGAAGCATCAGTATCGTGCACATAAAAGCTACATATTTATTGATTGGTGGTTTGAATCCTAGGCGCACATTATCCATGACTATTACTGTGTACAAAACTAATGCTTCTTCCCCCTCTTTCTTGAAGTATACAACAACTCTCTCAGAGGATGAGGACAAAACCTCGACACGAGGATAATATCTTCAATTATTGAGGCTAGTGTCGGTTGCTTGGCGGACGATATTTTGAAGACTTCTCTTGTAGGAGTCAATCTCCCTCAACAATAAAAGACTAGCCCTAGTGGTGGTTGCAAGGTAAAGGCCCATATGCATTGGTTGGTGGTTTCTCCAAAATTATTATTGTGCACACTTCAAATACTTCTCCAAGGTGCTAACCCGGCCCCCCTTAACAAGTAGTATCTATTAATATTGTTAAAATTGTTGGTGTCAAGTGTTTTTTTTTTTTTTAAATTCATTTGATAGCCATATGATAAAAAAGGACATTGTAGTGAATTTGAGTTTAATAGAGAATTTTAAGGAAAATAATAATTTTTAAAATTCATGTCAACATTTTAATTAAAATTAAATATTTAAATTAATGATAATATAAACATTGATATACCAAATTATGTAAAAAAAGTAAAGTATAACGATTAAATGTTAAATTTAAGCGCATGATAAGGACCAAAATTAAAATTTGAGCTTTTCAATATAATCTAAAAGATAGTATAAGGACCAAAATTAAAATTTGATAATTTTATATAATCTAAAATTAAAATTAAAATTAACCATAGATTAATAATATATATATAAAAAAAGCCATGACTACAGATTATAGATTTTGAATTTTTTTCTTTACGTTTTCGTTCATTTTACCTTTGATTTTTAAATATATATATATTATCAATTTCTTAATTATTATTATTTTATTTTGATACTTAAAGCAATTAATTTGGGATTCGAAAATTTAACTATTCAACCATTTATTCGGTGCTAACTACGTTACCCTTTTAATAGAAATTGAATCATTTTGTTGCCGAATTTATAATACAGTCGAACTTGTTCAAAGGTTGGGTAGCTCACTCAATCTTCTATTTCCATCCAATTCATATCCGACTTAATTACTATTTATTAGTTAGCACTTTTATTTAAATTTAATTATTAAAATAAAAATATTTCCATCCAATTTGTATCCGGCTTAATTACTATTTATTAGTTAACATTTTTATTTAAAGTTAATTATTAAAATAAAAATATGTTAACAAAATAAAAAATTAATTACTAATTAAGCCATTTTAATTACTAATTAAGCCCACACTTAGTATAAAAAGTGGTGGATCCAAAGAGTGTAATTGGGCCTTAAAAACTGAATTTGGGTCGGATCTTATGAACAAACCATTTTAAACCCTCAAAACAAATCCATAACAATCAAACCCTAACCCTAAAAAAAGCCCATTTAGTATAAAAACCCTAATCAGCAACCCACTATATCTTACTCCATCTTAGTCACTTTCGATCCTCTCATCTTTAGGGTTTGCGGAGCGTCAGCCGTTTCACACATCTCACTTCTCTGCAATTTCACTCCCTTAGAGAGAAAAAACCATGGCGGCCGCAGCTCAAATCAGCAAAAAGCGAAAGGTATTTCCTTTCCACCTTCCATTTCTTCTTCCATTTCTTTAATCTTTCTTTAACTGATTACTTTTTTTTTTTTTAATTTCAGTTCGTCGCTGACGGAGTCTTCTTCGCTGAACTCAATGAGGTCTTGACTAGGGAACTGGCCGAAGATGGATACTCTGGTGTCGAAGTCAGAGTTACTCCCATGCGTACTGAGATCATTATCAGAGCCACTCGTACCCAAAATGTTCTGGGTATTTTTTCATAAAAAAAATTGCTTTTTGATGATGGGTATTGATTTATAAATTTTAGGTCTTTTTTTTTAATTTGTGATTGATTGTGGATTATAGGTGAGAAAGGGAGGAGGATTAGGGAACTGACCTCTGTTGTTCAAAAGCGATTCAAGTTCCCTGAAAACAGCGTGGAGCTTTACGCTGAGAAGGTCAATAACAGGGGCCTGTGTGCCATTGCTCAGGCTGAGTCCCTTCGCTATAAGCTCCTCGGAGGTCTCGCCGTCCGTAGGTATATACTCGAAATCGATTTGTTTTTTTTTTTGCAGATTTGAATCCTGTTATGCAAATCTTATTTGTTTGATGTGTGATATATGAAATTAGATCATATTTTCTCTGTTCAATTAATGCCTGCTCAAATGCATTCTATTTTTTTATGTTTAATCTATTATTTTTAATTTTCCATTGTGATATGTGTTTTATTTCGTATGTGAATGTGATGATCTCCGAGATGTTAAATGGACTGATGTATGCGTGTTTTGAAAATAAATGTTTGCGTTTGTTTGTGTTTTGGCTATAGGTTTTGTCATCTATAAAGCAAATAGGTTATTCTTATACCGATTTTGTGTCGGAAGATGACAAGATCGATCCAATCCTCCGTTAACATCATCCTGTTTGAAATCCAAAGGTTTTCATACAGTAACATTTGGAGGTTACACTTTAACTGTTCTCAATTTCGTTATTCATTTTACTGAAATGTCTGTTTATGCAAAACTTATTTGTTCATTAACGTCATCTACAAAGCAGGTTGGTGTTTCACTACCAATTTTTTGTGTCGGAAGGTGACAAAAGTAATTAGATATTATATTTCCTTTGTTTTATTAACCTGCTGAAATGCATTTCATCTTCATGCAGTAATATTATTAGAGGGAACAATGGTGAAAATTTTCTTATTTTTTACTCCCCTTTGTGATATTGATTTGATTTTGTTTTTGCTTGCTAAAATGATGTGTTCTTGGATGTTTGATGGACTGATACAGCGTGTGTGTTTTTGATTTACTTGGTTCTATTTTGACATTTTTGGCTTTAGATTTTGTCATCTATAAAGCAAATAGGTTATTCTTGTGCCGATTTTGTGTCGGAAGATGATGAGATCAATCCAATTCTCCTTTACCATCATCCTGTTTGAAATCCAAGCGTTTTCAGACTGTAACATTTAGGAGGATTCATTAATATGGTTCTCATTTTCCTTGTTCATTTTTGGTGCAGCTATTTAATCTATTCGTGTGTGTACATTACGGATTTGATTTTGAATTTGCTGACTTGTTGATGTTATATATTGTACAAGTTTGTCAATTCTTGTTGGTATGCTCAAGTTAAATGTTGTAATGGTTTTTACAGGGCCTGCTATGGTGTGCTTAGATTTGTCATGGAGAGCGGAGCCAAGGGTTGCGAGGTTTGTATACCAACCGATTTCATTCATCATATGATTCTGGATTCTTTATCTTGATTCATTTTTGAACTTGTATTTCCGCATCCTTTATGCTACAGGTTATTGTTAGTGGAAAGCTAAGGGCACAACGTGCCAAATCCATGAAGTTCAAAGACGGATACATGATTTCTTCTGGTCACCCAGTGAACGAGTACATTGACTCTGCTGTTCGACATGTTCTTCTGAGACAGGTTCGCTATCCATTTATCCACTCTTAGTGCTATGCCCTGTTTGATTTCTGTTTCTGATTGAATTCATTGGGGTTAACGCAGGGAGTACTGGGCATCAAGGTGAAGATCATGCTTGACTGGGATCCAAAGGGTAAGCAAGGCCCAACAACTCCACTCCCGGATCTTGTCACCATCCACCCTCCCAAGGAGGATGAAGTTATCAAGGTGGAAGCACCTGTGCCGACCGAGATTGAACTTCCGCCAGTGGCTTAAAGCCAATGATAACTGTTATGATAGTCATCTATTTGATAATTGGAGCATGTTAAGTGTCTTAGATTTTGTAGTTTTTAAGTTTGGCACCTAAAATGAACTTATGCTGGATGCTTTTTTCTGAATTTTCCTTTTGTGTTTCTCAAATTTTGTTATACTTAAAACTTATTACTTGATAATTTTATTCAAGGATTTTTATTCCTTTTAAGATTTTTGACTTCCATTTGGCTTCTGCATGTGATTATATGGTTCGTATGTGTTCATATATTATACATGTATATGTAAGTGTAACCATGGAGTAGCTATTAAAGGTTTTTTTTGCGATGATATGAGTATAAATGTTGTTATAAATCTTTTCTTAGGTCAAAGTATTTAGTATTTGTCATTATGTTCTAGTTTTGTTGATGTTTTTATTTTTTTATCAACTGAAACGTCATTCAACATAAAAGCCGGTACAAAGGAGGTGGGCCGAAGTCCAAACAAGAACATAACAAAATTTAAGGTTTAGCCCTCAAAGTCACCCAGAAACCTTAGGGACCTAAACAACCATGGGTGGCGTTAGCGCACTTGGAATGGGTGGGAGGACCAAGGTTGGGTGAAATGGACAGTGCAGTCAGCCAGAGAAACAACATCTCTAGAAGAGGCCAGCAATTGAAAGCCCACAAATACTCGCCGGAGTTGTTGCGGCACTAGGGAAATCATCAAACGGCGGAGGAGCAAAGGCTGAGTCATACCCTCAATGGACCAACCATAATGGCCACCAGGCAAGGCCTGATGCGATTACACCAATCACCATCAAACATCACCACCGACGAATCTCCGACATTAACGTCGAGGTTCCAACACAATGAGCAAGAGCTTCGATAACGAGGGGGACGAACAAAGAAGAGGCAAAAAAAACCATAACCAAATGGTAGAACAAAGTCGGCCCGATCGAGAAAAGAAGGGAGAATACCCCTTGGGAAAACGCGACACCGCCTCGCACTGGACGGAGGGGCGACTTGAGTTATTTAGCCAAAAGAAAAGGCAATGGGAAATGAAAGGTCTTCAAAAGAGAAGGGAGATGAACAGAGGATCAGGGAGAAAGGTCGAAGGAATGGCCGGCCCAAAGGCCACCACTGGCGACTGAAACCAATGAACAAAGGCTCCTCAAATGAAAGAGAAAGCTTTGGGAAAAAAAGTTGGAAAAGCCTGTTGATAATTATCATTGTACTGATTTTTTTTTTTTAAATTTACCACTCTACTTTAACCTATAATGAATTTTGTCACTTCACTTTTATTTAATTGAATTTTTAAACTAAATTTGATTTTTTTATGAAATTCTACTATTCAATTTTAATTTAAATATGCTATAATTGTATTTTTTTTTTGTAAGTTTGAAATTTAGTCTTATTTTTTATATTAAAAAATTTCAGATTTAGTTATTAATACCGTCAAAATTCTCCTGTATTTTAAAATTAAAAAAAATCTACTATTATTCTCCTATTATGTGTTAATGCCCAACCTGGAAGGTCATGATGTTCCATGCTCCATGGGGGTTTAGTTTTTTAACTGCCGCAATCCTTGAAACTAATTCCTCAGGGACTAAATGCTGAAATTTACCAATCTACATTGCTTGTAACCATGCAACGTAGCTTTCCATGCATGTTCTCTAAAGGTTCAGTGGCTTACCAACGGCCCACATTCTGACACCCATTGGTGTCACCAGAAGTCAACGGATCCGTTGCCAATTTAGATATATCTGTGACATTCCTTTTATATATATAGTTGTATAGTTTATATAAATTAATGAAATAATATACTAATTATTTTACCCTAAAAAACAAGTACTTATTTTTATTTAAAATCCTAGTTTGAGTTGAATAACGAAAACCCTAATTCTACTATTATTCGAACTAGAAGCTACTGTCCCTGCAAGAAACAAAATCTTCCAATTACTATATATATAAACACCCTAATTGAGAATCTTCACTGTGATTAACTGCATATTTCTTTGTTTCCTTCTTTCTTTTTCCCAATAGATTGATGGCGTCTTATGATTTTAGCAACGATGTTTTATTTGAAATTTTCTCAAGGGCTGATTTGAAAACAATGAAAAAGTGTAGGGTTCTTTCGAAAGAATGCAAGGATCTCACTTACGAATCTACCTTTATGCGGCTACATTCTCAAAGGATATCAACAATGGTGGGATATTTACTTCAATGTTCAAAAAACTTTGGATACGGTTGGAGACATCGATTGAGTTCCAACTTTGTGTCAATAGCCAATTCAGGGCTCGAGCCAAAACTAACTCCGAAATTTCTTAGTTTTTCACCCGAACCTGTTCAGATTGTAGCGACGGTCAATGAAGGTTTGGTTTTATGTAGCACGAGACTACATGGAGAAAACCGGTTTTATATTTGTAAACCAAGTACTCAACAGTGGGAATTCATTCCGGCTCCAAATCCTCGATTTTATAGGTCAAAGATAAGCATGTTGGTGCTCGGATCGAACCCTTTACGGTTCAAAATCGTCGGACTCTCCGACAGCATAGATGATAAACACTCTGAATCAGACTCCGAATCGGACCTCGATTCGGAGTATTCCGACAAAGAAGTTAATCACCGTGTAGTTTCCGATGAAAACTTATGGCACTGCGAGATATTCGATTCCAAGAGTTGGGAATGGAAACAATCAGAGGATTTAAAGTTGACATACCGCGACTTTTTCCGGAAAAGGCAAGGCGTTTCTGCGTGCGGCGGCCTCCATTGGCTTATTTTCAACAGAGAACAAGACAAGGACATTGTATTATCTTTGGACGGTAACAAAGAGGAATGGACAATGGCTTCGTTGCCGAACTCACTTCGTCGAAAAGAATATTGGGATCAGATAGCACTTGTGTCGTGCGAAGGGAACCTCGGGTTGGTCAACATTGATTTTAAAACTAAGATGGTGGATGTTTGGGTTTTAAACTACGAACACATATGGATTAGAAAACACACCATGAATTTGATCAAAGAGCGTTATCTTACTCGTTTTCATTCGTTTTACGGTGCTGACACACTGGTTATGAAGGATATGTGGAGTGTGTATTTTTATAATTCCAAGACTCAAAAATTCGATCGGGTTACAGCTGATAATCAAGATATAGATGCCGCATATTTTATTCAAACGGATTTTGAGTCCGTTCAGCTGAAGCCCGAGTAACATATAAATATATATTGATTTATAAATGTTTTAGTTCTAAAAGTTTAATTTAGATATAAAAATATGTTTTATATTTTATTAATTTCTAAATAGTTAAACGAGTCTATGAGTGAAGCTGTCTCAAAAACAAGCCTAGACTTGGAAATTTACTGTGGTGTTGTGTCAAATTTATATTACGTCTCTGTGTTCGTGTCTGTATTGTATGTATCTGTGATTCATATGTATCAAAGTTAAGATTATGTTCATTTTTCTGTACGCAGCATCTGAAAAATCGAATTCAATGCAGTTATCGAATAAAAAATGTTAACGATACATAACTTTTTAGTGTATATGTTGAATAATTATGTGAAGAAAACAAGAAAATTTGAGAAATTGCAGGGACTTAAAAAAGCCAAATTTATAACTGGAAACATAAAAAAATAGATGAATAAACTAAGGAGGTAAGTAAATATCACAGCATGTAAACAATTTAAATGGCCTCAGCTTCGCTTAACAGGGTCAAAGTTAGAGACACCAATGACAGCTCCAATAATGGCGACAAGCACAACACCGCCAGCAGCAATGCTAAGCAAGAAGTTCTTGAGAGAAGGGGTAACCCCATCAGCTGCTTGAGCTATTTCAGGGACCATCATTGATGTTGTCATTGCAGCTGCTGTCAACATAGTCACTGCCTTCTCCTTGTTTGAAGAAGAAGAAGAAGAAGAAGCCTTGATTTCAAGTTTTGTTGCATTGGGTCTTGTAGTTGGGGTGGCAGCCATTGATGAATGCTTGAGTGGAGGTGGGTTGAGGAAAGGGTTGGGGATGGAGACTTTGGTCTGGGTGGTGGGTGATAGTGGCAGTGCCATTGAAACAGCTGAAGTGGAAGCCATTGGTGCTGTTTGTGGAACAAAGATGAGGGGGATTTGTTGCAGATGTTGGGGGTTTTGAGAGATTGGTGAGGAATATTTGAGAGGTGGGAATTTGGGTTACGTGGTGGATTTTGAAGTTGGGATTTGGAGGATAAGGCTATCTTATTGGTCCAATCCTACATCAAAGTTTGAAATTTGGTTGGGAATTTTAGATAGAAAATATAATTTTTCCCAATAAATAAAAATTCATTAATAATAAAGTTAGATACTGTTAAATGGGCCGAACAAGAAAGCCCAAGAATGAGTCCAAACCCAACCCCCCCGCCCAAAAAGAAACCTTAAGGCTGTTCTTTTGTCACCTCCAAGCAAGGAGGGATAACACTTGGACCCTGCGAGAGCATTGCACCTGGGTATGCATGCGCCATGCCATCGTGAAGCCCGCTGAGGTACCACTATCACTATCTCGGAATCCAACAGAGGAGGAGCCAAAGCTGAAACAACATCAGAAACTCAGCAGATAGCCACCATGCATAAGGAAGTGTGATAGCACAAATTTCATCGGAGGGTTTGGACAAAAGTACGGGATTCAAAAAATAGGCTTGAGTAAAATTTAGGGTTTATTTTCTATATTGGTTGGCTTTGGGCAAGATTATTTTTATTAGGCTTGACCCAAATATATTATGTTATAAAAATTAATTATATTAAGTATATATATTAAATAACAAGTACATACATTTATATTAAATTAATAACCCAATAACAATTAAACCCATTATCTAAATCTTAAAAAAAACATATCCAACTAAATAACCCAACCCAAAATATAAATTTATTTTTTTGGTAAAATAAAACAACATTAACCGAAACTAATGAATGGGCTCATTTGCCCTTGTAAATCTAAAATAATCTGCTTGAACTAAGTCCCGCGCGGAAATGGGTGGGACCTCAAAAACTTGGATCTCAGTGAATCTTGTTGCCAGAACTTTTGCCATATGAGCAGGGACAATATTGTGAGTTTTTGGAACATGGCAAAAGCAAACCTTCCACCCTTGACACACCATTTGATGAATCTCGCGTAGTTTCATTATCTGACTATCAGTTGCACCTCCCTTTGCAATCGTCTCTATCAAAAGATCATTATCACTTTCAACTTCTAACTGACGAAGCCCCTCCAAAATAGCTCTCGCTTCAATCTTAAAAATTACTTCCTTACCTAACAACCTTGAGAATACTTAGAGCCAATTAGCATCAGCATCTCTAAACACTCCCCCAATCCCGACATAAGATCCATTTGGCCAAATTGCCCCATCTGTGTTAAGTTTAATCCAACCTTTAAACGGCTCTGGCCAATGTACAACAGTAACCATAGGACTATATTGAAACACAGGATAAGATATCCTTGCATAATTCCTTGCCCAACTAATGCCCTTATCAATTATTTCCTGAGAGCTACTGTGGCAATTTGAAAACACAAACGTATTCTGGTTCTTCCATAACAATCAACATATTATAGGAAAAAAGCTACACCAATCAACAACTCGACTACCACAATCCCCAACATTCTCTAAATTCCATAACATCCAATCATTCATAGGCATAGCAAAAAAAAATTACCCATGCATGAGTTGGCACAACTGATCGCCAAACAAACTTAAGAAAAAAGCAATCACAAACGGCATGGATCTTCGATTCATAGACATTGCCACAGCTCGAGCATTGGCTTTCATTCGACATATGCCTCGTTGTACGCTCCACATTAGTTAAAAGTCTATTCTTCCACTTGATCTACATGAAAACTCTAACATTTGATTCACAATAAAACATTTACTATATTTATGATAATGTTTTTTTTAATATAATTACTTTTTAACACATTTTTAATGTGTTTGAAAACTTTTATTTAAACATTTCTAGTGTATTTAGTGTTTTATATATTTTTTTAAAAATCATTTTCAAACAAAAAAAACTAATATAAAAAATCTAACATGCGCGAGTTGAGTCGAGCCCGAGTTTACTTTTCTTAAATTGGACCAGACTTTGACAAAAAGTAAGTTCATTTTTCGGGTAGGATTAGTCCCGAACTTGAAAAATTGATCTTGACACCTTGTATGGACCCCTCCCATGAACACCTCTAGAAATAACCATATATTTAATTAATAAATATTAAATGATTCATACTAGTTCGTGAGTTAACCGATCTAGCCCTTTAATCAAACTTGTATCCAACCTATTCCTAATTTAATCTATCTGATCTGGTTCAAGCAACATTAGAAAATTGATGGAATAGAATCGAAAAAAGTTAGATTTGATTTATCGATTTTGCCATATAATAAGCATTATGGGCTGGTTAAGCCCATTTTTTTACGATAGGGCTTTTTTATGCATTCTAGATTTAATTTTAAATTTTCTATAATAGGCTTATTTTTATTATTATGTCTTCCAATTTTAATTTTAGGCTTATTAACTTGAGTGATGGCCCATTTATGTTTTATTTGGATCTTGGGCTATAATTGGGCTTGTTGGCCCATCCTTTTTCTTTATTATATTTTTTGAACGGAACCTCTTTTTTATTATTAAATATTTACTTGTAAACATATTTATGTTATATTACCAAAGAGAAGGAAGACAACAAAAATAATATTTAAAGAAATACAAAATTGAAGTTCAAGGATTAGTAGTATATTTAGATTTTGGATCAAATAAAATTGGATTCTAAAATTTTCATTCGTAATTTGATTTGAAATTTTTGGTCGGATTGAATCATTTCAAGTTATTTGTTATTGTCATTTAAGGTTCAAGTGATTTTGGGTTCAAATTACTTCAAGTTCAAGTCATTTTATATTCGGATTAGATAAATTTAATTATTTATTGAAAAAATTAAGTTCTAATTTGGATTAATAGCGAGAGGATAAAAGTGACCTGTTTAAAATTTAAATAAGGGAACAAAAGGGCAATGACGCCACAAAAGACCGAGCCTAGACAAAGCTTGACACGACCAGAATAAAACAGAAGGAGAAAATGAACGAAATAGGAGGGTAAACCAATCTCGAAGCACATTAAACTTCAAGGCTAAAAGGATTATCGCCTAAAAGAATTATCACGTGAGAGGTAAAATGCTTTTAAGGATACTTTTTAGACGCATCCAACATTTCGTCATATCCTACCTTTATTCATTCTCTCTGAACAAAAGCACTAGCTTTAGTATTGGAGTGCTATCTCCGACGCCCACACAGCTCATCTATCTTTCCTTTTTGCAGGCTCTCTCAATTTCACGGCTCAACTACTGGCCTAAATCCTGCCCGACCCAAGTTGACATTAAGGCAAGTACGTACATATATACATATATAAAGGAAGAGAGGAAGAAAATAGGAGAAATTTCTTATCAACAAAATCCAAACATTTTCACAGCTAATTCTTTTAATTCACTGTCTAATGATTGTACGTTTGTTTTGTCTTCATTCTTTTTTGGCCAATGAAGATTTAATACAAATACATTTTTTTCTTCACCACTACATAACAACCACGGCTTTTAGATTAACTACCAATTATATTTCGTTTGTATTATACACAATTTGCCCATTTGCGCTTCTCTCTTTCTCTCTTATAAACTTCATTGCTTGTGTAAAAATCCTTACTCATCTGTAAAACCCCTTTTTTCAACATGGGAGACTTAAACACTGAAGGCCCTTCTTCTTCTTCTCTTCCCCTTTCTTCAAGGTCTAATTTGCCTATGCTTTACTATGGTCTCGTTGTAGTCGGAACAGCTGCCGTTGTATTGGCTGTATACAACCTTATCGTCATCCGGTGGTGTACACAGCGCCCTGATTATTCTAGGCAAAGACAAACCCGACTTGCCGAAATGGCTGCTGGGCGGAGTTACGAGAGCCAGAGTAGGATCATATTGTCGTCGAGCTTCAAGTACAAGAAGGGAAGCATCGACACGGGGTCTGAAGAAGCCGGAGAACATGAATGCGCAGTTTGTTTATCGGTTTTCGAAGATGGAGATGAAGTGAGGCAACTTCCAAGGTGCAAGCATTCTTTCCATGCTCCTTGTATAGATATGTGGCTCTATTCTCATTTCGATTGTCCACTATGCCGTACCTTAGTGGATCCCGAGCCTTCTCTGATTCGTCGGAGACAAACAGAGGAAGCTCCACCGCAGAATCCCAGAGAAGATATTCTAGGCGTCCCAGATTTAGTTTGATGATTTTTGGGGGGAGGGGTCACGTTGTTGATTGATTAGAGGTAAGGTAGGGAGAGTCTGAAAAAATATATATGTGGTGGGCCTCATACGAGAAGCGTGACCATGTTAACAAATGACTAAAAATTGACAAAGCCAGCTGCCCATGTGGATACAGTGCAGCTCATTTTTGAGCGTTCAAATGGGGCCAGGGTATTTTGTTATTTAGCATATACCTTACTCGGGTTCAGATGTGAGTGTGATCTATATAGTTATTTTTTTTCTTTTTTTTTTTTTCACATATGTGAAGATCCTTGACGCTCATATCCCGATATCCAAGTGTGAAATATAAAGTATTCCAAGAAAAATAAAGAGTCTGAGTAACCACCACCAAACCAGCTATCTCCGGTTTTGCGCCTGCTATGGTGGGTGCTATAATGTGACTACAAACACTGCAATGCATGTTAGGCATGAGCAAAGCTCGGAGTGCAGTTTAAGTCAAAAACCGAACCAAAACGAGGTAAATAGTACAAGACAAGCTGACAAGCACAAGAATCCAGCAAAACAGATTCATCGATGATGTTCCAAACACAAACACATAAACTCGACGATATATACAGCAAGGTATCAAACAGAAATGAGGCAATGGTATGTGTCCAAATAGAATGAATTCATAACCTATTTACCACCAAAGCATGTAGAAATTTACAAAAGAAGTAAATTTATTATAGTTACTGTGTATTTCCATACCTTGACACTCGATAAACTCTGGCACAAGTTTTCCCAAATGTTACAATCCAAATGTATTTTCGCCTTCCACAACGGAGGGAATTTTTATATTGTATACAAGAGTAATTAAGCATACTTACTACATCCTTCTCAAATTGTCTAGCCTTGCTTGTAAGTCACTATCTATCCCACCGTCGTCATTCCCGGTTGCTTCTGCCTGTGCAACCTTACCCTTTGCAGCTGGTGCAGAAACAGCAGCTGATGGTGCATTGACAAGCTGCGAGTTAGATCGAATAAGCAGAGTTAGTATTAGGGCAAGAAATGCGAGCTATTAATGTTATGTACAAGAAATGGTGAAAATAGCACCTCTTGATTGATATCGATTCCGATTTCATCGAGAACTTGGCTCACAAGTTCTTCTGTTTCTTCCTCTTCTTCATCACCTTCCAGAGCATCATCAATAGCGTCACCCATTACCTCACTAACCATCTCCATCTTCTCGTTCTGCATCTCGAATTCTTGCATAATTTTCTGCAACGACGGCAAGTTCATCTGCCTGTTCATCCGGCCCATTGCCTTTGTCACGCCTTTCATTGCTTCTCCCATTGCTTGTGTTGATTTCAATGTCTGGAAGTTGTATAGAAAATTAGTCGAGCTGTAAGGGTTGAGCAGAACATATTTCAAAATTTTCTATAATTGCCCTCTCAAGAGTTGTACTTACCAACTTTCATCTACTTACCACGCACAACAAGAGACCATAATTTTTAATGTGAACAATTAACACTTCAAGTAATTGACACAGAGATAAATGTATAGATAAAAAAACATACTTGAATTCGAAGAGATACGCCTTGGAGCTGTGATTTCAGCTTATAGAACTTTTCAATTTGATGTCGAGTTCGGATAAGGTCTTTCGCCATCACCTTTACAGCTCCCTGAAAAAAGTTTCCATCAATCAGAACATTTTGAGGTTGTAGGCTACATAGGCGTAAAGCTGATTCATGTTTTGCAAAGATCATGTATAATAGGTTCTAAAAGTAAACCTAGCTCCCGAATACGAGAGAGGACAGTACAATCTTGAAGCCGAATGAGAAAATAAATGACCACATCAACCCACTAATGTAAAACAAAATAGACATACACACAATCAAGCAGCCAAAGTGAAAAAAAAAATCAAAGAATGCAAACTCTTGACACATATACTCGATGCATTTTGTTTACAGATCGGGAAGAAGAACATGGGACATCAACTTTTCATACAAATTGTAAAATGATCTGATAAAACATGCCGTAATACATAAGACAGTCATCTAGTGCAGAAATACATCAGATTTACACAAAATCAATGAAAAAGCAAGCTCGCATATGCCAAAAAGCAGAAATTTCTTTTCCCATGATTGCCTTAAAAGAAATTTGTCGAGCAGATAAGCACTTGACTCCAATACATGCTACTTCTAAGACGAATATAATAAGACATGCATCATAAAAAAGTCAGCAAAAATGAAAAAAAGGAAAAATATTGATGTAGGAAAAAAATAATTTACCATCTGCCCTTGCTTTGCAGTTTTCTTTATCTCTGCAATCAGTTTCTTCTCTTGGTTCTGAAGACCTTGCCTCTCCCTCTCTATCTCTCTAATAGATTTGTCCAGCATCCTCTTATTCTCCCGCAGAAGCTCTGAAACCAAAAAAAAACATCAATATTTTCAGATATTACACAAACTCTCAATACGAAATCAATGACATCATTTTATATACACCGTCCAAATTCACAGCCTAACTACCTCCAAAACCCGGAAACAACAGGAACCATCAACACCATTTAACCCACACCATAAAATGCGTGACTTACCGATTCTTTTCGTTTGCATCTTTCATGAAAAAACAACATGGATTCAAACATTTCCCATTCAATAATTTGTAAAAGCCTATTGAAATTTGAAACAAATATGAACAAACAACCACACAAGTGATCAATCTCATTATCTAAAAACGAATAAACAAATAGCATAGAAAAATTGCATTTCTTATCATAATTCACAAACATTTCTAAAATTAATATATGTTTAGCATTCCGTATCAAAATTCTGAATTATAATAATAATAAAAAAAGTCAATTTCCACAAATCATCGCCAGAAAAATACACTCAACTGCTACTTTAATCATTAATATCATCCAATTACTAAGACCCTTATCTGGGATCGCTTCAATAATTTGAAACTAATATGAACAAACAACCATTTAACCATTCAATAATTTGCAATACACCATAAAAATGCATGACCCGCCCATTTTTTCAGCTTGCATCTTTCACAAAATTCAAGAATTCATAAAACCCTATCAAAATCTGAAACAAATATGAACAAACAACCATGCAAACAATCGATCTTATAATCTAAAACTAAACCAAATAAAAACAAATAGCAACCCTCCCCCAACAAAAAAAATGCATTTATTACCATAATTCAGAAACATTTCTAAAACAAACACAAACTTTGTCATTCCACATCAAAATTCTGAATTACAGCAAAAAGCAATCAATTGATTCCCACATATAAACTCCACCTGCTATTTTGATCAGGTATATTATCCAATTACTAAAATCCTTATCTGGGATAACTCCACAAAATCCAAACCGCAACTACCAAAGCGAAAATCATAGACCCTTTTTTCGACATTAATGAAAATCCGAAACTAATATGAAACAAACAACCATTCAATAATTTGCAATACACCATAAAATGCATGACCCACCTATTCTTTCAGCTTGCATATTTCATAAAATTCAATAAATTGTAAACCCTATTGAAAATCGAAACAGATAAGAACAAACGAACAAACACAAATTTTAGCATTCCACATCAAATTTATGAATTACAACAAAAAGCAATCAATTGATTTCCACAAATAAATTCCACCTGCTATTTTGATCACGTATATTATCCAATTACTAAAATCCTTATCTGGGATCAATTCACAAAATCCAAACCGCAACAACCGAACCGAAAATCATAGACATGAATGAAAATTCGAAACTAATACAAAACAAACAATCATTTAACCATTCAATAATTTGTAATACACCAAAAAAACGCATGACCCACCTATTCTTTTCAGCTAGCATCATTCATAAAATTCAATAATTTGTAAAACCCTATCGAAATACGAAACAAATATGAACGAGCAATCATGCAAACGACCGATCTTATAATCCAAAACTAAACCAAATAAAAAAACAAATAGCACCCAAACCATAATTCACATCATTCCTGAAATGAACACAATTTACCATTCCACATCAAAACTCTGAATTATAACAAAAAGCGGTCAATCGATTTCCACGAATATACGCAATCTGCTATTTTTTATCACGTATATCATCCAATTACTAAAATCTTTTTTTTTCTGAGATCAATTTAAAAACCCAAAAACGAAACGATCAAACCCAAAATCGCAAAACCTTTTTCGAAATTAATAAATAATTTAATAATTTAATCCCAAAAAAAACGAAAAAAGAAAACCAGGTACCTGCGGGAGTTTTTCTCTTCCCAAAGAGGAAACTCATGTTTGATCGATACTACGAAAACCGTACCAAAAATGAATCGATGGAGGCTTCAAGGATCCGATCTGATGTTTAAGAAACGAGGGTTTTTAATGGTTGGATTTAAGGAAGAGATTGCTTAATACAGGTGATTTTATGGCTCTGCTTCGAAGCCAATACCGACTTTTATTTTAGTTTTTTCTTTTGCTTTTAGTCTTTTACGCGGTATCGTTATAGTGGCTAGGGAATGGGAATTTATAATTATTAAATTTTTATTTAAATTCAAACGTGGCTTTATATGAATTAGGTGGTCAACAACTCAAGGATGAAATTAGAATTTTTTTAAGGTAAGTAATTAAATTATAAATTTTTTAGATATTAAAATATAATTTTATTATAATGTTCGAGTTTTTTTTGGAAGTTATTTCAATGTCATAGTGTCACGGGCCGCAGTTCAAAGCCCGTGACCATGGCACAAGATGCGCCCCATGGAGGTCTATCGATAAAATGGGGAACATTTAGCCCACGAGAGCTGGCCCGATTCAGAGAAATATTGGAGAAGCCTATCAGATTGAAGCCTAGTTGGCCCAATGATGAAGATATGGCAACTTAGGCTAATATGGTAACTAATCTTAGAAGATAGAGGGAATCATATCTTGTAAAGATTAGATTAGATTTGATATGTCATATCTTGTAAATCCCTAAAATTAAGGGATATGGTTAATCTCGTCCGTCGATGTAAATATATCTTGACCGTCGGTTTTGGGGGAGCTCAACTATAAATAGAGAGCCTCCCCTCATTTGTACTCATTCCATTGTATTCTGAATTCTTAAGAGTAATAGAGTTCTGAGAGCATTTACTCAAACACCTTGTGTGCATTCTTTTCTGCGGCTTTCTGTTGTTCTTTGGCTTAGCTTCTTTTGGCATAAATCGCTTCCGCTCTTCAATTGGTGCCTTGGAGGAGTTCTTAAGGAATCCTCATTTGAGTTAAGGCTGACTTAGGCGAGTTTGGAGCAAACGGATCGCCTAAGGCCGCACGGTTTGCGAGACGAAAGGTCTAGCCCCGTGACAATAGTATCTGATACACGAGTATTGGCTCGGGGCTTCTTTTCTACATCTTTTTACCTTGAAAAAGTAGGGGCATCTTATTTCCTTGAATTTCATTATCTTTCGGCTAACCTAGCCTACTCTCTCCCTGAAGACCAATAAGGGTAGTACAAGAATATTCACTTGTTGCCCATTGACTATGCAATTCGATCTGATATTAGACTTTAACTCACCCTTCGTGGATGAACCTTGCAGAGAAACATTAGGTTTTCGAGGAATTAAATTTTCATCAATGTTTGCATTACTCAAGTTGACATTCTCACTTTCGCTTTGTCTACTCCCGCTCACACGTGTGCTTCCTCCTAAGGCGGAACGTTCCCCATCATTTTTAAAAGGGACTAAATAAGTTTTTTAAGGTGCTAAAGTGAAATTTTATCATATATAAATTTACAATTTAATAATTGATAAGGCAACAGAATTGTGATTGTTCATTTTTTAGAGGGGCAGGCAACCCCTAATGGTCAGATTTTGTTTATACGATGTTCGATAATCACATTGAATAATAACTATATTCAAAGTTAAGAATGTTAAACTCTTAAATAAGATAATAAAAACAACGGTGGGTCAAATATATTCAATTTTTGTAAAATTTAAATTTATAAATCTATAAATCTATTTTAAAAATTATTTAAACCCTAATCTAAATTAATTAATTTTTCTTCGAATATCCAAATTCGTTAAATATGATAATATTTTTTCACAATATTTTCTAAAATAAAATTTTTAGTGCTTGATTATAACAACCAACAGAATGGGGAATATTTCCCCCTAAGCATTTCGATGTTGTAAAATTGTTGGAAAGCGAGTGAAGGAGTTCTTCATCTGCACCAATGCCTGTAGGATTGAGATGCTATCTTAGTAATTCAAATTCAAGATTTATCGATAAAGAAAACCCAGAACCACAGACAACCAAAGAGAAAATTAAGGAAAACCCAATTAAGAATTAAACTGAAAAAGCCAATTCATGGATTAAAATCCAGATTTTTTTTTTTCTAAATTTTCAACAACAGAACAATACCCTTCAAAAAGGGTACACAAAAGAACCAAAGATTAACTCAAAGGAAATATAGAAAAAATGGTTGTTTAAAAGGAGGCTTCAAGTTCTTTAGCAAAGAGCTTTACTTGTTGTTCTATTAAGCTTAAAACACCATATTTTTTAAACAAGAAAACCAAAGATGAAACTTACACAAGGAAAGAACAAGGATTTCAGGGAGGTAGAAGGCAAAGAGAGAAGGAGCAACCGCCGGTAGCTGAAAAAGGTGGCGGCTTCAACATGGGTTTGAGATGGCCCTCAACAGGGAGTGGCAAGATGGCTGACATGCTGTTCGGGTTTCTCGTTTTTGGATTAATTATAGAAAGGTAACTAGCTTTACTAAAAAATAATATAAAATGCTTGGTGTCCATTATTAGAGGTGCTCATGGGCTGGGCGGCCCGGCCGAAATATGGGAGGGTTTGGGTAAAAATATAGGCCCGAAATATGGGCTTGGGTAAAAAAATGAGGCCCATTTAGAAAACGGGCCGTGCCTCGGGCACAACTTTTTTAGCCCGGCCCTGCCCGATATAATAAATATATTTATTTTTTAAAATTTTTTTATTTTAAAATTTTTTTAAAATACTTTTTTTATTATTTTTAATTTTAAAATATTTTTAAAATACTTTTTTAATTTTAAAAATAAAATTTTGGTATTTATTAAAAAAATAGGCCGGGCCGGGCTTACGATTTTCCCCGAGCCGGGCCTGAGCAAAATTTTAGGCCCATATTTCGGGCCGGACCAATTTTTTATGGGCCCGGTGTAACACCCCTTACCCGAGACCGTTTCCGAAATCGAGTACGAGGCATTACTTAGCTTATCTTACTAATTCAGGGCATAAAAAATTCGTTTTAAAAATTAATTTCACTGTTTACAGTAATCTGTCCAATCGCGCAGCAGTTACTAAATTGATTATAACTCGAGCTACGGAACTCCAAATTTAATTTCGTAAATTTTTCCTGAAACTAGACTCATATATCTTTCTACCATAAAATTTTCAGAATTCTTGGTTTGACCAATTAGTACAGTTTATTAGTTAAATTCTCCCCTGTTTCTTCACTTGACTGTCCTGACCCCTTTGTACTAAAAATAAATTTTCTCATTATAGGATTTTCATATGATATTACCACTTATTTCTACAGAAAATATACTCAATAAGGATTCTACACATATAAACTACAACTCATAAATATTTTTATACCATTTTAGTGATTTTCTAAACTCGGAACAGGGGACTCCAGAAATAGATCTGACCATTTCTCACTAAAATTCACATATCTTAAAATAGAAATTTCTTTTTGCTAAACCGTTATTTTTCTATAAAAATAGACTCAATAATCTTTCATTTC
The DNA here is from genome assembly GCF_025698545.1 of Gossypium raimondii. Lineage (NCBI taxonomy): Eukaryota > Viridiplantae > Streptophyta > Magnoliopsida > Malvales > Malvaceae > Gossypium > Gossypium raimondii. The sequence goes on from NC_068571.1 coordinate 52,149,201, forward strand.
ATATATCATTCACCCTCTAATTCATTTTATACTATCCTAGGTGATTTTTCAAAGTTACGTCACTGTTGCTGCCTGAATTCTGTTTCTTTGCAAAATTTACTCTTTCTTGATTTTCATACTTAACCATTTTAAAAGCCAAACATTATCACATACTCACACCTCTTTCTTTAGCAATATCATAGATACAACATTCAAAATGACTAACCCTTATACATCACTTAGGTATATACATTACCTAGGTACATGCCACATTATCAATAGAAAGGTACATCACTAAAATGTCTCTGAGGTCGGGATTACTTCGGATGCTGGATCGAACACTGGTTTTCTACAATCCTGCGCACGGAAACAACCGTACGCTGAGTATGGGTATACTCAGTGGTATTACCATAATTCAAATTAATAATATTAATTGATAATTTATATACATTTAATTTATGTCTACAATTATTCATTAATTATCTCATACTTTAACTCAACTTGATCATTAATAACAATAAGCAATATTTCAATTCTTGTATTTAATTGTATTCATACCTTATTTCACTATCTCAATTCTATTGGATTTTTCGACATCTCATTCTAATAATTCATTCCAATTCATACAAATTTAATCAATTTATCAACTCATTCATTATCATTTCTATTTATAACCAATATGTACTGTAAATCTTTTAACACTCAATTTATTCATTAAATCCATAACTAAATTTCAATAACTTGTATTCAGTTAAATTCACATATTATTTCACTCTTTCAAATTATTTTATTTTCACTTCTCACTTCTTAACAATAGCTATTTCAATTCATATTCAAGATCATTCAATAAAAATTTATATTATCAAAATTATTCATTTACCCCTATTAACTTGACTCAGATCTTGGCGGATACACGGATCCAACCAAAACACACCAATACGGCACATTATGCCTAAAACGGTACATATAAACTTTATAAGACTTACCTTAACACATTAATGATTCACTTTTGTCCACAGCTTATAATCTTAGCCCAAAGTAGACTTTACAGAACACCCCGGATATACGGAACAAATACAGAGAGCACAAATGTGCTAAACAGAGAGCACTGCCGTGCTAAATATCAGAGAGCACCAACGTGATAATAATCAGAGAGCACCAACGTGCTAATAATCAGAGAGCAACAACGTGCTAATATCAGAGAGCACCAATGTGCTAATATCAGAGAGCGCGCTAAAGTTCCTTAATAAGTTCCTTAATGGCATGCCACTAATATCCTGGTAGTTCTAAATTCCATCTACTTGGGCATTAAATCAATCTCATTTATTTAAATACTTTACAAAATTATTTCAAAAGGATTTATCATTTCTCCGTCATTACAATTTACTACTTATTCCACCATTCACATATATCACACTTATTCACAATTTAATTCACTTTTATTCCATTCATATATATATTTTAATTCATTTTCCAATCAATTCATGTACAATTCAATATCAATATTCATCTATTTTTTTTAATACTAAACATATTATTCAAAATTCAATAATTACTATTAATAAATTCAATACCAATACGTATTTATCATTCAATTCAGTCGTGATGCTTACCTCAATTTGCTTATCATGTATATTAATTTAAATTTTAACAATTAATAATTAAATTCGAATTATGGTAATACTAACCGGAATTTCTCTCGAGTCACTTCTTGTCCACTTTCTCCTTTCCTTTCTCGGACAATGACTCGTGCATGACATTAGCTACGTAATTAAACAATTAAAAATCATTAATACACAATTTCATTAAAACATTTCCCGTATACCTAAACTTTACCCAAATTCTAATTTAATCCCTTATCAATACTAATTTTATTTTTCCATTCTAACTCTATATTCTCTCTTAATTCTTACTATAAACTCAGTTTAATTCTTCAATTTCCCCATAAATCCCTAATTTCGGGATTCTTTCAATTTAATCCCTATCAATTCAAAACTTATATTTTATTTTACAAATCAATCTTTTACTAACTTCTAACTTAAAATTCAATCATTTTAACCTCTAGTTCATCAATTAATTCAACATAACTCATGTCTAACAATCTACTAACTTTCAAAATATCAACATAAATCAAGTAGTATTTATCTCTAGGATTCCAAAACTCAAAATTATAAGAAAAGACTTAATTTGACTTACCAATTGAGCTTGGAACCTTAAAACCTTAAATTTCTCTTTTTCCTTTTCTTTCTTTCTTTCTTTCTTTCCTTCCTTCTCTGCCCGTTTTGCTCTCTGTTTCTTTCTCTGTTTCGTCTCTTCTATTCTGTTTCTTTTCTTTCTTTTCTATTCTTTCTTTTGTTTTATGTATATATATATAATATAATATAATATATTAATAATAATATAATATAAAAACATAATCATTACTATAATATAATAATATTTTTTAACATAAAATCTCAGATTTCTATGCTTATGCCGCCTCAACTTTGGAAAAAGGCATAATTGCCTATTTGGTCCTTTTAACTTTTCTTTAATCTATAATTAAACTTTTATCCCTATTGCAATTTAATCCTTTTTCATAATTAACTATCGAAACGTTAAAATTTCTTAACGAAACTTTAATATTATCCTATTGACACTCTGTAAATATTTATAAAAATATTTACGGCTCAGTTTATGATATCGAGGTCTCGATACCTCGTTTTTGACCCAATTTACCTAATAATTTCTTTTAAATCACAAAATTCACTGATTCAAAAACATTTCTAACTTTTTCATCGAATTTAGTGATCTCAAATCATTGTTCTAACACTACTGAAAATTGGGCTGTTACACCCGGCCCGGCCCATGAGCACCTCTAGTGTCCATCACTCAATAAATTCATGTGTCATATTAGTAATCCGTAAGTAATTAACGAAAATTTTAATAATAGTGATTAATTTAAATAATTATTTTAATTAAAGAGTCCAAAATTGACCAAAAAACATTTAAAGTGACCAAAATAAAATTTTAAAGTGACATCAGATTAGAGATACTCATGGTCAGGGTGGGCCGGGTTTAGGCCAGACTCATATAATGTATCTATATTAATTTTTTAAGTTTGAGCTCGATCCAAAAAACGGGCTTACTTTTTTTCAAGCCCAACCTAATTTAAGAAAGGTAAATCAAGGACCAACTCGATCCTCCCATATTTAATTTGTTTAGATTAAATTTTTAACACATTAAAAATTATTTATATAAAACACTACCACAAATATAATAAATGTTTTTATATTAAAAACACAAACAAATAAAAATAAATATTTATTGTATTAAATATAAATTTTAAAATTTATATTTTAGGTTGAGTTTATTTAGTTGAGTAAATTTTTTTAGGATTTGAGTAATAAATTTAATTGTTATTGGATTAGTGATTTAATCTAAATATAAATGTATATAATTCTTAATTAACATATATAATTAATATAATATATTTTATAGCATTATATTCGGGTTGAGTCAGATTCGGGACAAAAAATCTTACCCAAGGCCCGATTCATATAAAAAATGGATATTAAATTTTATCCAAACTCATTTTTTAGAAATTATATTTCATCCAAACTCTCTCATTTTTCGAACGGACTTTTAAACTTACACAAATGATTCAATACATGAGCAAGTCTACATCACATGTAGTTTACTTTTTTTTTTTACATGTTTAGATATTGCGTGGTTCATAAGACCCAATTGAAGAAATTTGACGGGCTTAGTTGAAGGCCTGTGAAAAAAAATAACAATGGACTTGTACATGCCGAATAAATCATGTTGGCCAGATTCCAATATGTTCGAATAAAATATTAGAATAAAATATTTAAAATTTGAGAGGATTTAAAATAAAATATTAAGTTTAAAAATAATTTTAAGCAAAAGAAAAGAATCCTCAAATATTAATATTATAACATAAAAATTAAAAAAAATTATGTTATCTATATATAAATTTAATTAAAAATAAGATTTTACTTTTTTTTTCCATTTTTTTAAAATTCATGTAAATTTTTAAAAAACACAGGTGGATGATGACGTTCCAGCTTCTGATTGGACTAAAATTCTTTTGGACCAAGGGCGTTAAGGTCTGATGTTAAATGGGTAAGGGAAGAAAAAGTTTAGGGATCTATTTGAGAATATATGTATAGCTTAAGGGGTAATTTTTTAAATAAGTTTTTTTAGTAATCCAATTATGAAAAGTTACAAAATGGTCACTTAACAATTCAATACTATCTTTCTTGGTCCTAGTGTGCTAACTATGACAGCTTTTAAAATTGACATGATAATAACTTTAACTATTAACATTTATACATTATATCAATCAAATTTACGTGAACGAGTAAAAAAAGCAAAAAAAATTATACAATGTGAGAGTTAGATATTTTAGAATCAAAACTAAATTGATACATGCTATTATGTCTATTTTAAAAATTATGACGGCTAATCAACTGATGAAAAAAGTAAATATCTAAATAATTATTTTGTATTTTTATAATTAAATTATAAAAAATTACTAATTAAATGAATATCAATATAATTTATTTTTAATAAAAATCCCGTAAAATAATTGAAACCCAACATATTCTATATATTTACATATGTTAGCATGACGTTATCACCATTACGTCATGAGTAACAGGTGGTGACATAAAGGATGCTTTAATGAATATAGACACATTGGTGGATAAAAAGAAAAGGAGAGTTCTGTTTTTGTCTTATTGTGGATTTGTCAAATTATTTAGGTTAAATTTTGCTAGTACTCTCTGTACTTTGTAAAAGTCATGAATTTAGTCTCTTACTTTAATTTGATCAATTTTAATCCCTGTAATTTTTGAATCAGTCAGTTTAGTCCTTATACTTTTGTATTTTGAAATTTTAGTCCTAACCCAAATAGTAGTAGTTAAATTTAATTAGTTTTAGATTTAATTTATATTCTCCAATTGAATCATTCTAAGTCCTTATACTTTTCAAAAATTTAAATTTTAGTCTTGATGTAGATGATAATCATTTATCTATTAAATGAATTTTTAGGAAGTAATATGTGGAAACAATAAGTTGACATAGCATTACACATATGATAATATATTTATCACATCAAAATTTAGAAATAGAAAAACTTAACTTGGTGAATTTAACTGTTATTAATTAGTAAGTATTGAAATTTTAAAATTTGAAAAGTACAAGGACTAAAAATGACCAAACTAAAGTAAATGGATTAAATTCATAATTATTGCAAAGATTCGAGAACTAAGTTAAATTTAACCACTTGTTTAGCACTGTCAGATGAGTGTCAAAACTCATCACATCTTTCCCAACGACTACTTTCTTTTTTTCTCGGGAAAATGACAATTTAACCTTTTCTTTGTTTTTTCCCTTTTATTTCTCGTCTCACTTACTATATTACCCTTTATTCTTATATTTTCAATAAAAAACGAAGGTTACATTATATATGGGGCAAATTACATTAGTAGCCACTCGATTATGAAAAGTTACAAAATAGTCATATAGCTATTTAATTTTGTCTTTTTTGATCACCAACTAGCTAACGTAAAAATGAAAATACCCAAAAATCTAATATAGTTGGGTGATCAAAAATAGAAAATTTGAATAGCTAAGTGATTATTCTATAATTTTTCATAATTGAGTGACAAAAAAACTTTAGTTAAATGACTACTAATATAATTTACCATTATATTTTAAGGATGAGAGAGAAAAGGGTTTTACATGCTCAAAATTGGACACTATTCAAAAACTTGAACCTCCCATGGAGGAATAAAAAATTATTCTAGTGAAGTTTAAATTGAATTATAAATTTTAAGAAGGTTAAAGTACAATTTTATTAATTACTCTTTGAAAATTTTTCAAAGGATTAAATTGAAATATTATCTTCTTGAAGGGGTAAAAGTGTATTTTTACTATTATATTAAATTATAACTTCAGAATTTCTAAAAGAACCCAAATAAAATTTTATCATTAAACCTCTTTGTCCTTTTTTTTCTTCATTATAGGATATTTAAATAATTAAATTATAACATTGACTTTAGGAGCAAAGTCGAAAATTTTTGTTAGGGTCTGAATTAAATTATATATTTTATGATAGTAAAAATATAATTTCATCATTTTAAGAGTCTATATCTTTATAATTTGAAAGGATTAAATCAAATTTTATCTTTTTAGGAGTTAAAATGTGATTTTACCATTACTAATTTAAAATTTATAAATTAGAAAAGCACTTGAATAAAAAAAATTTCATTTTAAGGGGTTGGAGCCTTGCCAGCCCCCTTAGATCCGCCCTTGATGGACTTCAATATTATCTACATAAAAAAGGGTAAAATTTGGAAAAAAATCTAATTTAATTATTTAAGGGTGAGATCTAAGTAGATACTAAATTATAAGTGTTTGTTTTGTTTAAGGTTTATTCAATTTGAAAAGAAAAATCTAATGTTTGATTTATTTTATATTAAAATTTGAGTTTGGATTAAAATTTTCAATATCACATAAAAAAACTTGTGGATTAATTAAATAAAATTTGAGTAGTTGGGTAGCTTGAGTTTAATTTGATCTATTTTTCTATAAAATATCTCGTTTACATAGCTAAACATAACTATCAATCAATAATAGGGACAATTTGGAAAATAAAACCATTAGTTTGGGGTAATTAGGCAAATTTCCAAAATCTAGAAGGAAAAGAAAAGAAAATTATTAACTTGAAAAATAAAATATAAGCAAAGGTAGAGAAAGGGATTTTAATGGTGGTGGGTGGAACAAGAAATAAATCAAATTTGTAGTTGAATAAGTCAAATAATCATTTGTCATTTTAATATGTTAATTAAAATTTGTATAGTTGAGGTTGGATGTTTATTTTTATTATATTTTTGGTTGAATTATGATTGTGATAGTTTTGCTACGTTAAATTTTATGATTTAGTCCTTATATTTTAAATTGAGTTAATTTAATACTTTTAGTTTGATAACATAAATTATTAGTTAATTATTATTGTTTAAGTGTTGGTGTCTCCAAAACATTAGAAAGTAGGAGGATTAAATTTCAATAACTTCAATAGTAGTGTCTCCAAAACCCTAATTTGACCCATGCTTTCCAAAAGAATCCATTAAATTTTGGCATGACTCTGAAAATGTTTGAACAAGAAAGAAAAGAAAAGAAAGAGAGAGAAATAGTATAAATTTAAAGAGAAAAAGAGAAACGAGTAGTTGAAGACTTGAAGTTGAAGAGTTTTTGAAGAGAAGGGGACATGCCCAATTTATTCCCTACATAACAATCCTTTGCTTCCTTCTTCTTCTTCATGTTGGTGTCTCATCAGATCCATACCTCTTTCTTTCTTTTTCTATTTCACCAATCTTTAGCTGTTAACCCTTTTGTCTTATTCCTCTCGTTTCATCTCTTTTCTTTTACTCCTTTATTCATACATACATACATACATATATAGGAAGTAGGGTTTTATTTATTTTCTAGGATTCATGATACGTTGAAGTTCTTTTATTTGGTAAAGTGGCTGCTGCTACTGTTATTAATGATGTTCTTGGTATTTTATTTATTTTATTTATTTTGTTTGCTGTTTTAGCATTTTGGGTGCTCTTTTTTTTTTTTCTTTCTTTAACTTCATATCTAAGATTTTTAGTTGTTGCTTGGGGAGTGGTTAAATTATCTTCAAAGGGGTTTTATCTTGTCCGTACAACAATTATTGTCCGTACATAATAGCTTATATATATATATATATATTCTTCTTCACCGGCTTCTTTAATCTTGGAATATTGAATTTCCAAACACTATTTTTCTGCTTTGTGATCCAAATTTTCTTTTTTTGTGTGTTGTTGATTGGTTAGTTTCACATCCCAAGCTCTCAAATCTGTTTTCCTTGTGTTATATGTGTGTGTATATATATGGTAAGGGTTAGGGGTTGTTAAGGGATTGGACATGGAATTAAGTGTCTGTTGAGGGGATTTACGATTCTTTCGAAAGAAATCTATGAAGTGTTGGTCGTCCATAGCCGATGGACTCTTCAACAAGTTGTTGTTATCCCTAGCGAGGTTTTGTCTTCAGACTCTATCAAAAGCCTGAGCATGAGCATAACCTTATCCTCGATTGTTTGATAAGTCGAACTATGCGCATTTCGCATGGTTGGACTCGGACCCGTACTAACTAAACATTTGATAATAACACAAATCCATTGCTATTGTTGCTTTCTTTTGTTATATATGTTGATTCATGTTGTATGAGTGCATGTCACTAGGAATCCCCTTAATTGTATGCATCTTATGATATGTTGCTTTACTCTTCATTGTGAATTTTGTGGTTTCTTTGACAACGAGTTTGTGAATCTGGGTTTTGAATATCATTCTTCATGGAATTCGGATGAACGCCTTTTATCTTCGATCGTGTGTGTTAGGAGCCCGAAATAAACCCCGATTCCATGTTCCCTAGTTGTTTGAACACTTTAAATTTACATCTTTTATTGCATTGTCCGGTGTTTTACCGAACTCTTTCTCGTATCTCTATAAAATCCATCCCCAACATGGATATCTCTGGTAAAGGTGAAGATTTACTTTAACTTGGTCACCAAGAAATCTTATTTCTCAAGGTTTCTTACTTACTTAATATGATCTCTGACCGATAGAATTATATGAGTGATGACGCCTTGTTTGGTTTTATGGTTGCATACATTGTTGCTTACTTGCATACTTAAATCGGACCTAGACATCCATAGCTCATTAGATTGTTCTTCTTTTTCTCATTTTAGTGGTTAATCTTGGAGAAAAAGAATACATTTATTTATAAGGATCTTTCGGAATTTGCATCGGAACTGAAGAGGATTGCTGAATTTGGATGGCTAGTCGGGTTCGAATCTTGCCGAAGGAAAATTTACTTATTAGTTGCCCACCGTGGTGGAATTCAAACGAACAGCAATTTGTTGAGATTGTACCACAGAATGTGAGCTTGAAGAAAGCAGAAAATCACTCTCAACTATATCATAATGCAAAGCGTTTCGATCTTCAACTACTAGACCACGAACCAACATTAGCTGAAGCAGGTGTCACGGGAGTGAATAATTCGCAATGCAATTCATCGGAATCTGGTATTTGATGCTTCTGAAACTGCTATTTATCGGAAATTTTTGGTTTGGCATTGTTTGCTTTCTCATTTTCACCAACGTTGTTACTGAGTAGGTATATTCAATGGCTAACGTTTTCACCAATCGTTTGCCTACCATCACAGATGAAAGAAAAAACCCACTATAAACTTAGAAATTAACCTAGTTCTTATGCTTCCTAGGGTTTAAATACAGGAAGTACCCGATGTTTTACCGATCTCTTTCTCACATTCATACAAAAAACCCGTCTCTGGTACAAAGATCTCATAGGAATACATCTCTTGTAATTTTAAAAGTTTAAGTTCTACCGTATATTTATAAAATCTAGTACTTGACCATCAAGAAATCCTAAACTTAAGCACCAAGTAATCTTCAATCGATAGAATTATACCAGAATCCAACCTGGTACTTTGCTTTAGTTCTCGAACAAGCTGGAAAGGTGTCGTAATTGTTTTCTTTTGCATCAGGTCAGGTTGAAAGTTGCAGGAAAGACATCGAAGGTCAAACGAAGCCGGTTTACCTGCTTAACAATCCAAACACATTGTTAAGCCCTTCTCACCCAAACTATAACCGTTCAATGGTATGTTTGGTAGTCTTTATTAACTTCATTTTAATTGGTTTTGTGTTAAATTTAGTATTTTCTTGATCCCATTTCAGGCTTGTGCTCAATATCCTTATACTGATGCTTACTTTACCGGGCTATTTACTCCGTACGGGCAACAGACTATTGTAAGATCTCTCGATCCGTGAATTATCATAGCTCGGAATTGTTATGCAAATATAATCTACCTTGTGACTGTTTTTCTTATGTTTCGAACCCGTGATTTAAACTTTGATCATATTCTGGCCCAGATGACCGGAACTGCACCGACTCGAATTCCGTTGCCTCTTGATCTTGCAGAAGATGAGCCCATTTACGTCAATCCAAAACAATATCATGGGATTCTCAGGAGGAGGCGACATCGTGCAAAGCTCGAGACGCGAAACAAGCTCGTTAAATCTCGAAAGGTATACGGATTTCATATTTGCTTTTTTATGATCTCCCATTGCAATGGTTGTAACCTAAGGCTGTTAGATATTAATCTAAATTCTATTTGGTAAGACATTTAGTATGTTTTTTTTTTTAAATGATTCTATTAGTTGGAGGTTACTTGACAAGGGGTAGATCAACAGGGGCCAGACAAGTGGTCAAATTGCAATTTTAGTCCTTGAGAAATTTATAAGGAATGTTTGTAGTATAATCGATGCAAAAGTTACAAGTTGTCATGTTTTCGGGTTGTGTTTTTTTCATATTAATACTGCGTGTATAAATCATAGTTAAAATATGCCATAGGTCTCTATACTCTTCTTAAATTTAAAATTTAGTCCATGTACTTTTATTTTTAGGACTTTAGTCTCTCAATTTTTCTGATTTCAAAATTTAGGTCCAACTCTTAACATCGTTAAGATTATTTTGTTAATGCAGCCATACCTTCACGAATCTCGCCATCTTCATGCAATGAATCGAATTCGGGGATCCGGCGGACGTTTTCTTAGCAAAAAGAAACCCCAACGGTCCGATCCAACCTCCATTTACATCTCGGATATCGGTTGCTTAGACCAAAAGGATAATAATAGATCGGAACTTGAGAGCCGTTGCTCGCATACGGCAGAATACGGTGGTTCATGTACGAGCTGCTCTCACATTTCAAGTATCACCAACAATGGTGGTGACATATCTCGCCGTGCGGTCAGTTCGTGCAATGGAATACAAAACTGTGCTTCGCTTGTCCGGTGAGAAAACGGGCGACAAGAAGTCGGCAACTCATCCTTGGCTTATATATATATATATATATATCAATTATAGTCTTTGGTTTTCATGCATAGTGTAAAATGATTGTGGCAGATTGTACATTACAGTTGTTATAAACTTTTGAGATTTTATTGTTTGGCTCTATGACGACTTTTTAGTTCGGTTTTTCACCGTCAGTGTATTAAATAATAAATATTTAATTTTTAGTATATTTTGATTTATTTTCAATTTAGGGTCTGTTTGATTGCCAGTAAAATATTTTCCGTAAAATAATTTCGGGAAAATGTTTTACTTTTCTGTAAAATGATTTACTGGAAAATATTTTTGGTGTTTGATTGAATCGAGTAAAATATTTTCTACTGTTTTATGATTTCTTGAAATATTTTTGAAAAATTATTTTACATATATTGATATATATTAATAAATTTTATATTTTAAATTATTTTACATATATTGCAATGATTTATTTATAATAATACTCAACTATTAAGCCACATATTAATCGTTATAAATTGAAAAAAATTAATATAAAATAAATTATTTGTAATTGTGTTAAAAAAACAAGTATTGAATAATTAAAAAAATAAGTTACTAGAAAATCGATAAATAGAAGCAATTTTCTACCGGAAATGAAGGAAAGAATGAAGAAGGCGATAGAAAGGAGAGAACGGAAAATGTCTTACGGAAATTGAAAGGGTAAGACATTTTCCCTAAAATGTAACCCATTTTCCCTTGTTTTGGAGTTCATTTTCCAAATGGAAAATGTTTTCCGCCAATCAAACGCTGGAAAAGTTGTTATAAACTTTTGAGATTTTATTGTTTGGCTCTATGACAACTTTTTTGTTCGGTTTTTCACCGTCAGTGTATTAAATAATAAATATTTAATTTTTAGTATATTTTGATTTATTTTCAATTTAGTTTTAGAGTTTTGATGTTTTCAATGTTATTATTTTTTTTTATTTTTAATATTAAGCGCTTTATGGGTTGTAGGAGGACAATGAAGTTGAAGAGGCACCATATCCGAACTGTTCTATTTTAATATTTTGGGTATACTTAATTTCAAAAGTTAATAAAATTATTATTGAGCTATTTGAAAGTTTTTATTTAAGTTACTAGGCTGTTAAAATCGTCTTTATATAACCTTCTCTATTCGCATTATTTGCACCAATCAAAAGTTCCATTTTCCCCTTCTCTTTTACAACTTAATTTTTTTTTCATGAAACTGCTTTGAACATTAGGAATGTTTTCGACATTGGTCGTTAGATAACTTAGAGTTAAGGTATATTTTACTCATCAATGGGTATTGATCTACTGTATCAATCGTTTAATCATTGTTTGGAGCTCGTAAGATGGACTTTTAAAAAAAAAACTTAATAACTCAGTGACTTAAATAAAAACTTTCAAATAATTCAACGATTATTTTATAACTTTTTAAAATTTGAATAACTAAAACGTAAACTTATTAATAATTAATTATCTTAAATGTAATTTACCTTAATAATTTTATTGATCCAATATTTATTTTTGTAGGAAAACTCGAAAAGGATTAAACGAACCAAAAGGATGGAATTTGGAGTACACAACAAGATGTTGGGTGACATAAACATATAGTGTCTAGCAACATAAAGCCTTGATATGGTGTTGTTATATTACTTTTTGTACGAAGGAGAGATGTTATTTTCGATGCTTGAATCTTAAAAGTAAAAAGATAATTTCAATTTCTCTTAATTTTGAAATTAAGCATATTAACTTTTTTCCTAAAGAATTGAATGTAATTTAATTTGTCTATTTTGAAAGTGAGTAAATAAAGATAATTAATTATCTGTTAATATCTTTCATCGTTGTATATAATTTTAATTAGTATAATAACAAATTTAGCCTTCAATGTTTATATATTTTGTCATTTTAGCTTTAATTTAAAAGATTAACAAATTCGCCTCAACGTTTACATATTTACACAAATGTTACAAGATAAATTTGTTAAATTATGATCAAATTGACGAAATATGTAAACTTTGAAGGCTAAATTTGTTATTATATCAATCAAAATAATGTATAATTGATAGAAAACATTAATGACGCGATTAATTATCTTAGTTACTCACTTTTAAAATTAATAAAATTAAATTACTTTAATTTTTTTTAAATGTACCAGCTTGCTCATTTCAAAATTAAAAGAGACGGGAAAGATTTTTTTAATCAATCCTAAATCTTAAAATATCAACACAAAACTTCAATTGCCTGTTCTTCTAAGTTGTTGGCTCTATTATTATATTTGTTAGCTTAGTGGTAAACTTACGTGGATTTGCAATTAATTGACACGTTTCAAAATTTGACATTTGTGTTTGTAAACTTTTTCTCTCAACCTTTGCATATATAGATATATATGACACAACATGATATAGGTAAAAAAATGTATTTATAAAAGTTTTATATTAAAAATAAGTGAGGCTTTAGTTTAAATTTAAGTGTCCCAATTTCAATTTAATTATAGTAATAATTTATGGCCGACAAAGTATTAGTTTAATTGGTATCGACATTATTGCTAGTGTAGAAGGAAGTGAGTTCAAACATACTTAAGAGCCTTTATCCTCTTTTTAAAGGAATAATATGATATTATGGGTAATTCTAAGCATTATATCAGTATATATATTAATAATTTATTAAAAATATAGAAAGATAAAAACACCCTTGTATTAATATTTATTAATTTATAAATATAAAAATATTTTAATAATTTTTAAATTGAATCGGTACTTAAATCATAACACTAATCTAATCAAACACATAATATTAATATTTACCTGTGTATCAAAGAGAGTCATATTATTTTCTGGTTCTCCATATTGAAAACTTTGCTTCTTATTAATTAAAAAAATTATGTGGTGATATTTCAAACTTAAAATCCGAATAAAATTACTAATCTTACAAATATTTTTACCATCACATTTATGGTTGTAAATAAAACAAATTTGAACAAGTCTTTGTTCATGTTTATTTATTTAAAATCACATGTTTGTATTTATTTGTCTAAATTAAAATAATTTATTTATAAACATTAAATTAACATGTTCATAAACATATAATTGAACATGTTCACAAACAATTAAAAATACTATAACAAACAAATTGTGAATAAACATATTTATTATTTAAAATTTTTCTATAACAAACAAATAAATAAAATAATAACATAAATAAGTTTATTCATAAATATAATTAAACTCAATATGCTTTGTTCATGTTGAATTCATTTAATCAATAAACCTAAAACTTTTATGTTGGTTTATTTAATTTGATAAACAAATAGAAATTAATTTATTCATAAATTATTTATCCAACTTCTATTCATTTACAATTCTAACAATTCCAGTGATTTCCTATTTTCTCTAGTAAAAAATTGAATTTCGTTAAAGAAAACACTATAAATATATATAAAAAATATATAAATTTAACAAATACTTGTAAGCTAAAAGTGCAGTCATTGAATTAGAAGCTTTTAACTCAATTGGATTTACACCATTATCTCAAAACAACAAATAATGACCTAAAAAAATGCAACTATTGTAAGCTAATTACACTCAAAAAAATCACTCCAAAAAATAAATAAAAAGCCAAACAAACCCCAATAAAAAACCCAAAGGAGCCCCTTGCCCCCAAAAGAAAATTGAAAAGAAATGGAAAAAGGAGGAAAATACCCTTTTTGGGTACAAGACCAAATCTAATTCTATATTTGCACATTATCACAAAAATGGTGATAATGGCTTTTAAGAAACATATACCCCATGTTTATGGAACATGGGGAAAAAGAATCATATTGTAAACCCCTCAAAGACGTAAAAGATCATGAAAACAAAAATAAAGAGTATAGACATGACGTAGGTATATGCACAAATTAGTACAGTGATCTTGATGTGTCGATAATATGTGAGATTGTGATCGTCATTATCATTCTGAACGTGGGAGTAAGAAACCGAACCCGGAATTTTCGCGGATCAGTGCCGGAGGATCGACATCGGCTATGTCTATTTGTTGTAGGGACTTAGAGATGTCATCGACCGTAAACGGGATGCTGCATTGACATATCGATTGTACATGTATAAATCATAAAAGGTCGTATGGGGTTTAAATACTCATCTATGTGAAGCTAAATGGAGGAACAAACTTACCTTGAGTCATCGTCTAATAGGAACGAACTACTAACGGCATTGTTGGTGTCCTCAGTCATCATAACTCTCATATTTGCAATGACCTGTATAACGAAAGAGTTCTTCGATAAATATTCCGCATGTCTTGAAAGTGGGGGAATTCGAATATTCGACAAGGGCCAGTACTGTTAGCGTTATGTATTTGGTAACTTTGAACTTACATCTGATGACACACTATGTGTTCCATATTTGTCATCCCAGTACATTGTGCTGATTCGGTATAGTTGTTGTATGCTTAGTACCTGAAGAAATGGTGACACGAAAAAGAAAGTTGAAGATTTAATGAAGGAAAATGTTAAAGAGGTTTGATATCTGAAAGGGAAAGGTATGTACCGGGCAAAGCTCTTTAGTTATTTCGTTCAAGGTCTTTTTCGGTTTCTGATGAATAACCTGAGTCACAGAGAAACGGTCCGGCAGTGAGTCGTATGAGATCATTTATTAGAAATGGTTATTGGAACAAGAAATGCTATAAAGATTAATCTAACCAGGAATCCTATAGCCTGTCTTATGTGTTTCAGTTCATCCCATGCCAAACCTGCATACTGTTTACAGGAGGAATTTGAGAAAATGAACAAGCAAAAGAAAAAAAAATGAAAGGGTGTAACAGTCACTAAAGATCGCCGAGAGTTTACTTCCTCGGTTGCCTCGTTGCACCATTGTTCTAATTCAGCTAAACCAGCTTTCACATACTCTCCATTACTGAATGAGCAACATTCACGTCGCAAAAGAAGACTGCACAAATGTTTACGAACAATGCCACACGGTTAACAAAGGAATTAATCATAAACTTTAACTTTCTCGTATTAACACATTCATGAACAGACATGCGGAGAGAGATACCTGTTGAATAGCTGAACGTTAATGAATGAGAATATCTGAGTGAACACTTTACGAGCTAAGAAGGGAGGTACCTGCAGAACCAGAAAAGTGAGACTCGAATAAAAATCAGTAAAAGAGTGATTATGATTTTCTTTTCAAGCAAAGTTTCAAATCTTACATGGTTTGCTTTCATTATATTCAAATAACGGTTCAAGCTTTTAACAATACTTTGCCAATGAGCAATTAAAGCTTTCTGAACAACAGCATTTGCATGCGAACGTCCCTTCACCATACTTGCCCGTGATGTCCTAGGAGCCTGCATTTTATTGAAAATAAGTAAATTGTATGTGATGCCTGTATATTTACTAATTATTTTCAGTAGTCACCATAAATAAGCAATTACTAAAAGTATTAGCAGTAAGTTACCAAGCTTCGTAACCCACACGACCACACATCCCCAACTCGTAAAAGATTTCTCATAGTCTTGTTTTAAAAACCGAAAAAGGAACAAAAAAAGTAGAAATAACCTGAATACACAATCCGATCAGTGGAGAGATCTCTTTCTTTAGATTGTCTCTTATCATTCCATATATCTTCTCAAGGAAGGCAGTAAGTTGTTGCTTAAACAATAATGCAGGGTACTTGGCCTCAACTTGCCGTAAGTCATCTAGCCGACTAAGTCCACGACCATTAAGAAATGAAAGACCGGCACTTTGGGGAGATGAACGTAGTCCCTAGAAAGAAGGAAAATAAAAAATAATTAAATATATGGAAAGGGTGAGATGAAATTTTCAGCAAAGATAAAACCATTGCTTCTTACTTGGGACATCCTCCCAAAGAGTGAAGCTGATGATGCTCTTCGCCTTTGTGGTGTCCAACTTGCAGCTCCACTTGCTTTAAGCGTGCGTTGGAGCAGCATCAATAATGTCGATGAGTTGGATAACCAATATGCTAAGACATCATTATTGTCCTGGACCTTCAGTATGGTAAACATGGCTTACATTAGTAATAGTCTTTTCACCCCAAAAAAAGTTAGAAGACAAGACACTGACAACTTGCGGTTGTTCTCAATGCAATAGCTTTCTAGAGCTGATGGTTTTTTTCGGCTAATGATGCTGAAAACTTTAAAAGTGGAACTGTAGCTTACCTCTATGGAAGAAGCTATTGTTTGAATGATGCGGTCAAAAACTGTAGTTTTTTCCACTTCAAATGACCTCCAGTGAAGAAGACATTTGTATATGACACAAGCAGCAATTGGTTTGCACCCAGAGAATCCCAAATTTTGTGATATGCACTTGATTAGTATGTCCTGGTTCTCCTACAACACAAAAGGAAGATTATAAGCAATAAATCAAGAATGGTACATCCATATGAATACGAATCTACCACCACACAAAATTATCAGCTAAGATATGAGAATTGAGTTTAATATTAGTGTCATGCGTTCCAACGGCCACTAACCTGCTGCTTTTCGTTGAGGCATTTCTGAGGTTTTTCCTCAGATTCAGGCTCACGTACATTTGATATGGCAAGAGTCATGTCCTGAGAAGATATGGAGCAGTAAGCAATATAATATATAAATAACAGAACATGTTATATTTTCAGTTTCTATAGTCACTAATGAAATTCCCTACCGATAAAACCTTTGTTTCTCCATTTGTAACATTTCCATTCTCGGGTGTCCTCTGCAAATTAATTAACAAATACTCAGGATATATGTCTCTAAGCTTGTACTTACAAAATGAGGATGTGAAATGAACTAATAATATCTAATTTATACCGGAACAATCATTGTTCTTTGTCTTGTAGTCAAAGATTTTCCTGTCGGTGATATTGCCAGTGACTGCTGACGCAGTACTTGAATCTCAGATTGCGAATTGGAAAGCTTCTCTTCCAACCTGAAGCATAGAATTAATCAACTTTTAATAGATTGAATGAAGGTATTAAATCAAAAGGTTCTCAATTAGACATGGGAAAAAGAGACATGAAGAAAAATGGGGACAGGGAGAAGGTGTTTAGAAAAAGCACTGCATTAAGTAAAATGTGTGGCAGATATTGAAGTGTCATTACAAACTAACACCAGACAGGATAGGAAAAGGGAGAATTAATATTGTCACTTATCAGCTTTGAGATGATTTGGTCCCTTTCTCTTTTAATTTTTTTTTCAACATTTGGATGCAAAGTAGTACTAGTTTGTTTTCAAAGTTTCTTTTCAACACGGACCTCTGCACAGATTCCTGAAGTTGATCCACTCTTCGCTCTGAATCTTCAAGTTTCTTCACCAGCTCTGCATTTCTGGCCTCAGCATCCGTACAAGCATTACGAGCCTCCTCTGTGGCTTTTCTTTCTGATTGCAATGAAGCCTGCAGAGACAAATGAAATTTCATCCCTGCTGTTATATCTAAGTTTCTAAAGACTCCAAGATGATGACAATAATAATAATAATAGAAAGCCAAGATTTAAGTTAACTGCTCAGCAATATCTTGCAAGTTGAATTCGGTCCACATTACGCATCAAATATTATACACAATGGAAATGCATATAAGTAAATAATTATTGATTTGTTGACACCCTTAATGTTTATCCTGCAACTTCATAGATTCATTAACATTAATTGCTTCATTTATTCATATCTTGATTGTCAATAATAATATCAGCACACGGAGCAACAGCCAGGATCATTATATACTTTAAACAGTAAATAAAATTATTTTGCATCTATTCAAATTAAATTACTCATAGAATATCGTAGGATGGAACTAGACTGTGTAAAACTGATCATAACCATGCAGGTCAGAATTCTTACCTTCAAACTCTCTACCTCAGCAGTTAAGGAATTGACCTTTTCAGTGTCCTGAACTATAACAGGAGTCTCCTTAATGATTGGAGGAGCTTCCTCAATAGCTTTCCGAGCTGCTTCTTGCTCTTTCTTGACTCTAGCATTTGCTTCTTCCACTTGTAATTGCATTGCTTGCAAAGATTCCTGTAACTTGGCAATTTCTTGTGCCTTCTCCTCTTCTAAATCAGTCTGATATAAATTTAGAAAGTAAAAGTTTTACTGGTTAAAACAGATGATGACTACGCTTTACAAAGACTGCAACAATTGTAATTTATGGCATAAATTACCCTTAAACGTTTCTCCAACTGCAAACGCCATGTAAGTTCTTCCACGCGCTTTTCCAGTTTGTCTTTTGCTTCTTTTAGAGCCCCTGTTTCTCGGGCAGCCTAAACAAATTTAGAGTAATGGTTATAATGCGACTATAAAATGCAAACTGCATAAACAAAGTTGTCCTTAAAGAATATGATCAAACCATCTTAAGCTTTCTGAGCTCTCTCCTCGCAACCCTTCTCCTCCAACCACATTGAGTAGTAATTGCAGCTTTCTGGAGACTCCTATAATAAGAGTATGCAGCATGGCAACGCAAAGTAGCCTGAATGTTGAAAAACGGTATTAAGTCAACATTCAATTTTATGAATTGAGTTTGATACCTTTACTTCTTCAGCAATGATGTGTGCAACCTTCATCCCAAAATCATGATAATTTTATAAAGACTAAGAGAACATGTACAAGTAGTTCTAGTAGGACCTGAATGATGATTGCAGCCTTAGTTTGCTTTCTGAATCTGAATTCATTTCGAGCAGCCATTGCCCTTAAGCCAGTCTGCAATGTGATTGTAGACGACCTTACTGTTAAATAGGATTCCCTGGCAGTGTGCCGCCTAAAGTTCTTTTGGATCTTCAAAGCACCTGCTTCCCTTCTCAACTGCTCATACAATTTGCAGGCTGATATGCCTATTGGCAGTGAAAAAGAAAGGAAAAAGGTCATAAATAAGATGAACATTTTACTGTGCTCTAGGCCAAAAAGAAAAGCATCCGATAGCCATGATTGCATTTCAAAAAATACTTCCATACTTTTACTTCTGAAGATCATTAGCTTCATACATTTTTTAAAATCTTTTAATGACAATAAAAAGATACCTCGCCAATGAGATTGCAACATGATGGCAGCTTTACGTAGTGCAATGAACTCCTTCCGTGCAATATATGTCCGAATTTGCCTTTGAATGGTTCTGGCTGCATGTCCAAGCACTTCTGCTCTTCTAGCATCTAACTCAGCCATCTGACCAGCTCTAAGGAAAACTTTGGTCTTACCTATCTGCCATGCAAGTTGTGTTAAACAAAGAGTAGTAAACAAATTACAAACCCACTGATAAATGAACACTGATTGTTGTGTGTATGAATGATCACACAAAATCTTTAATCATGGAGCATAAAAAATGTTCAAGAAATGAGGTGACCCTTCAGCTATTCTCCATTTTAGCTTAGATTTCAGCAGACCTTGTCCTTGTGAATGGAACTAGGACAGGAAAGTAAAATTACATTTCTGTGATAGACAAGATCTTCCCTAAATGCCATGAGTATAATTAAAAGCTTTAAGGATGTATTTCAGTTACCTGATAACCTTTCAACCCCATCTTATCCAGGATCATTTGACAGGCAACCTTGTCATCATTACTACACATACAAAACACACAAAAGAAATGGTAAAATCATATTCAACGGTAGGGAAAAATTAAACTAGGTGCCACAAAAGACATATTACACAAATAGCAACAGTATACTATGAAAGGGGCCACTACTTAGTGCAGTGGGCCAACTTTTGGCTAAAAAAGTTCAAAAGCGCATGTTCAAGTTCTGTATCAACCACTTCAAGAGAAAGGATCTTATACAGAGCATCTATAACATAACCTAACATTAGTAAGATACTATGAAGCATTTATTATTAATTTATATCTTATCAAGGTAAGCATCCACTTAAGGAATACCTCTATTCTGTCCCTAAACTTATTACAGATTTACAATTTCAAAATAATAGGATTTACAACTCACTTTCCCTCCAAAATTTCTGGAGCAAGAACACCAAAACGGTTAAGAAACTCAGAAAATGTTCTTCTTGTTGGATATCCTGCACAGCTGATCCTAATTGCCTCAAGGACACCCTATAAGAAATAAAACGACTGATAAATTCAACTGCCATGGCCATCAAAAGGATCAATTTTGATTGTTTGGAGAAAATTATACTCACACCACATCGTAGTTGCTGAATTATATTGGCATTCTCAAAAATTGCAGGCTTGAGTACATTGTTTGGCTTCACACATCTGATATAGTGAGGTTCTGTTGAGTTCAATGTGTCCATTAAAGATTGAAGTTGAAGCTGCAATTTTCAAATTTCACTCATCATATAAGAAATTATATAAAATTCGAAGTTAAGAAGCAAATGAATCAGAGGAACCACCCACTATATCACTGTCTCTAGAAATTATTTAAGACCATCAGCTTATATCCAAATTTGGTGCAGATCATTCTGATTCTTATAAGAATGACCAGATTTATGTTTTTTATAAGCTTTGTAATGTGTATGAGCTTCCTTAGTTTTTATAAGGACTTAATGCGTGAAGGCTACTTGATACAGAATCGAGGTTGGTTTGGTCTGACTAGGAACAAGTACACTACTATGATGCCCAAAACATTAGTTATAGGGTCATGTTTTGAATTAGAGATCAAAGAGGTTTTTAACCCCTTTATTTAAGTAGGTTTGAAGCATTTTGAAAGCTTCACTTTTCCAATGAACATTAGTCTGCATTTTGTAACATATGGGAACTGATGAACCTATGTTACCCGAACTCTTCATTTTCTCCAAAGTACTCATGTTTAACACTTGTATCCAACACATATTTGAACATGGGTATGAGCTTATAGCTCTCAAAATATCTGCGAAGTTTTAAAAATTTTGAGTATATTTGTTCCTGGCGTCCATATCTAACACTCATCTCAAGTCCGGGTAACATAGGAATCAACCAATTGATTTCATACTTGAAAAAAAAAGAAGTTAAATAACACTGATGAAAACTGTAGGCACCTAATTTTGTCCAGGCTTACGACTTTGAGTTAATTGGACCCTAGGATCGTTGGATGAGAGCTAAAGTTGATTTTTATTTTAAGGTTAACTAAAATTAACTTTAAAATTAAAATCAAACTTAGATTTTGAGACGAAGACTGAATCGAACTGATTTTACAAGTTTTGGACTTCAATTGAATTTTACAAGTAAATTGGGATTGGATTTAAATTAATTTTAAATTTATCTTGAGATTATTTTTTAAGTTTAATTTCAATTTAATAAAATTTTTAGAAAATTCCGCATGATGGGTGGATATTAGGATATCTATATATAGTTTTCGAAGAAAAATATTTTTAAATAAAATTATTCTTGAAATAAAAATATTTTGGGTTTGGTTTTAAATAAATATTTTATTAAAACCCATTTTATTTAAATTGATCCAAATTGGGTCAAGCCCAAGCTTAAGGTTAAAATCGGGTCAAGTCCAAGTCTGAATTCAATTCAAATTGGGTCAAGTCAGAAGCCCAAGTCCAATCGGTTCAAGGGAGAGTCAAGGGAGTTAAAGTGGTATTTATTACCATTTAACACCATTTATTGTATTATTTATTTAGTATTTATTTTTTTTTTTTCGAAATATTAATAAAAACAAAATAAAAGGGAAAAAGTGAAATATTGGAAGAAACTTTCCGATCAAGATGTTTTGTTTTTGCTTGAAATTTAATTTAGTTTTTATTTATTTTAATTATTTATTTGGTTTTCAAAAACAAATTCATTTTTTTATTTTGATTATTTATTTGTTTATTTAAGTATTTAAGTTCGTTTGCTTGCTTGCTTTTTTTTAGTCTTTATTTTTGCTTTACAATTTTAGTTCATTATTAGTAATTTAATATTTTTTTCTTTATTTAGATTCAGATATTTTAATATTTTATGGAGTCATTTGGTGTATAGATTAATTATGATTAAAATATGAAACCCCTAATAAAACGTCAAGATTAAGGTGATACTATTTTCGGACAAGCGTTGTAAAAGTATTAACCTTTCCTTATGCATAATCGTACTCCTAAACCTAAACCTGGTAAAGTAGACCGAATTTGTTCTTTTAGAATTTCCCTTAGGTTTTCCCTAGGTTAATTCTAAAATGAATAGATTCATAGATGGCTAACCACACCTAATCTAGAATTAGTTAGTGGCAACTTCCTATTTTGATTTCTGTGTCTAGCATGTCGGAATCACATTCGACATGTTAGAATCACATCTGACATGTTATGACAAGAACCACAGTTAATTTGATAAACAAAGTTGATAAATGGATCTGTAATACCTTAAAGCGTGATCCAATGGACGAAAATTTAGATGATTTTGAAGACTCCTCGGCCGGAGGAGGAAACAAACTAGCCACAAAGGAGCATGTTGAGGCGGTCAAAAGATCCTGATGTTCAGCCACGACATAATCTTTGTTCTTGTCAAGGAACAAATCAGCCAGATAAGTAACCTGGATAGAAGACAACATAACATACATTTGAGCTATTCTCATAGTCAAAGAAATTTTGTAGATATACTAAAGCAAAACATGTTACCTCCCCAGCATAGTGAGAAATAGTAAAACTAGTACGAGATAGCTTCGGTTTGATAAAACGCTTGTTGTTTTTGAATGTCTGGAACAACTTCTGAGCAAATGTTTCATGTGTGGACTTAGGAAACATACTGTATAAAGCAGTCAAGTAAACATGAAATCAACCAAAAGCAAAAATATGGTAAAAAAGTGACTGACAATGCATGTATCTTCTTCATTAAATATGTATACACGTGCACATAAGCAGTAGTGAATTGAAACATATCAAATAGAGCAAAATAGTAGCTGCATACCAAGCTTCATCGAGAAGTGCAATGATTCCTCCAGGTTTCTGCAGAAAGATAGAGCAAGTAATCGTAATTAGGCAACAAGATGCATGAGAAGCCAGTGACGGATGCTAAAACTTCAAAAAACAAAACTGTCATGTTCTTGGGAAGATTATCTCATATGAATTAACAAGAAACAAGCAAGCAACAATCTTGAACCTTTTCTATCAAATCCAACACATCCTGGTTATCAACAAATTCTATGTAGCTCCAATTGATTTCTTCTTTTGTGTATTCCTCCTGTTCCATTTTAAACACATGCTGGAAAGACAAAGTAACCATATTTTCAGAATAAACATGGCCAAGGTAGCATCTGAAGGGGAAAAGAACTAATAGAATTTACCCAACCTGATTGAAATGTTGCTGTAGTTTTTCATTAGTAAAATTGATGCAGAACTGCTCAAAACTTTAGATACAAGAAA
The DNA here is from genome assembly GCF_025698545.1 of Gossypium raimondii. Taxonomy (NCBI): domain Eukaryota; kingdom Viridiplantae; phylum Streptophyta; class Magnoliopsida; order Malvales; family Malvaceae; genus Gossypium; species Gossypium raimondii. Next base: position 52,173,356 of record NC_068571.1, read on the forward strand.
ATAGAAAAAACCTTGTTAGCTACAATAGTAATATTCCATTTAATAGTATTTAAAGGCAAATGTCTGACCTGTTAAACTTAAAGCTCTCGAACCCATAAATATCAAGGACTCCAATCAGTTGCTTTGAGTTTGGATCTTGTCCAATTGAAGAATTGATCTTATCAACAAGCCTGATAGAAATAAAGAAAACATTCAGAAGTTCATGCACTATGGTTGGATACAAAGCAGTGATGAAGTTTCATTACCAATCGAACAAGCGAGAATATATGGTTTTGGCTAATGCATCCCTACTACCAACAGCAGCAACAGGATCCAGAGGTCTTTTAATAATTTCTTCAGGGGTAACCATTACACGCTTTACCAGCGCATCTTCCAAGCTCTTGACATCACACCTGTTATAAATATAGTTTATAAGACAAGTGGATTAAAGAAACAATATATGCAAGGTAAGAAATTAAGAAATGGCTCATACTTGAGTAGCTCAGCTGTCATATTAAGATGGAACCTAGATTTCTCATCCTTGATAACAGAAGAGTCAACCTCAGATCCCTTAGCAAAGTCAACATTCCCAAGATGTAAAATGGCAGCCACAACACCAAAAATTGCCTCCTGAAAGGATCATTCATTGTGAAAATATGAATACAACAAGAAGTACACTATTTCTTGAAACTAGCAGAAGAAAAGACTGACCTGCTCTTCCTCGCTAATTCCAACTACATCCATGGCCCTTATAGTTGCAATGTACTCCTGAGCATCGTCTACCCCATCCAATGCATAGCAGTCTGATTGATTAAGGTAATGGAAAGATTTAGGGTCACCCAACTTAAACTTTTCTTTAACCTGAAAATTGTCAAGGAACATTATCAGTGATTGCACATTATTAGCATCAAAGCCAAGACTAAATGCGCATGAAAATTTATGCCCAAAACAGAAATATTTCATGATAAAAGCAAGGTCTTAGTACCTCTGGCGGTGCAGCACAAAGAAGGTAAAAGCAGTGGTAATTTCTTTCAGGATTTGAAATTTGGCAAACTCGAGACCGTTCCAGCAAATATGTACGAACAGCTGCCCCAGATATCCTCCCACTCTTGTCAAATTGGAGCTCAACAAATTTACCAAAACGACTGCATAGCACCAAGAGAAAGGGAAACTCAGATAAAACACATAAAACTAATTCAAAGAAAAGATAAATCAAATAATTAATTGGAAATGATAGTTTTTGTAATAAATTAATCCAGCCAGCACCAAATACCATTGGCTGAAACATGAACTGGCCTTTGATATTACAAATAAGGAGCAGAATAAGCTATCGTGTTTGAAGAAGGTTATGATTTTAACATCCCAAAGCAAACATACACTCACCTTGAGTTGTTGTTCCTAACAGTTTTTGCATTTCCAAAAGCTTCAAGAACAGGATTTGACTGCAAAAATTAAACATCCAGAAGTACCAAGTCAGGAAAATGTTCCCATCATTGGAGGCCCTGAGGGTGTTAGGTTTAAGATTCATCTTACTTCTAGAACTTGTTGTTCAACCGTTCGCCCTTCGACTCCAGATCGACCACCAAGGTATGCAAGGTAACGCATAAGCATCTTTGTAGTCTCAGTCTTACCAGCACCACTTTCTCCACTAACCAGAATTGAGTTGCTTTTCCCCTCGTTCATCATTGCCCTGTTTACATGATTAATCAGAGACAACATTTACTGTAAATTCTGATGTCCAGTAGAGCAGAGGGTATTTACCTGTATGCAACGTCCGCAACCGCAAAAACATGAGGATTCAGCTCTCCAAATGCAGCCCCTTTATATTGTTCCATCATGTGAGTGTCATACAGGTGTGGTAACCTTTGGAATGGATTTATAGCAATCAAGATATTGCCAGTGTATGTCTGAGGAAAGTGGAAAATAAGAGCACATCAGCATGCAAGACTAGATGACTTCAAAGATATATCTTTTTTTTTTCTCTAAATCCACTTCAGCATGTGAACAGAGAGAGAACAAAAGTATCTTACATAGATTTCATTAAGTTCATATCTCATAGCCAAGTTATGCAGAACTCCAGGTTCATGCAAATATGAGAGCTTTGTCATGTCATCAACACCTCCGGGAGGTGCTTCAGTATCTTTTGGAAAAACTTTTGAGATATTTGCCACAGCCTGCAATCAGTTTCATTAGTAAGACAATTAAGAGTAGAACCTATACCCCCATCCCCAGAAAAAAACTAAGGATAAATAAAAATAGCAGAAAATATAGTATATTTAAACATCAAAGTTCCACTTTGACATGACTAAATGAACTTTGGTTGCACACTGAACTATACACTGACATCTTGTATTGACCAACTGCTAAGCTATGTATGAACAGCTTGATGCGGCCCTGTCCGCCTATATAACTCATAAGTAGCTCAACCAACAGAAAGCAAAAATAAACTCACAGTTTTTCCATTTGTTGTCTGGACATGGACTTCTTCACCACTGATTTTAAAAACTTCTCCATCAATCCATGCAACTGTAGGATCTTCGACCCATACATGAGAACCTACAATAATGTTAACAGGAGCAGCCTGCACATATATGGAAGTATTAGCCATACAAAAAAGGAAACAAAGTTTACAAACACAGTCATGACTGTCTGAAATAAGTATGCACAAAAGAATAGTTCAATCAAAGAAAGACAATAATAAATTAATCTCTCGTCTCCAATCAATGAAAGTTTCCCAAAACAAGCAACATGGAAAACTAAAGGACAATCTAGTTCATAAAGAAAGCATATCAGTTTAAGATGAACAAGAATTAAACTAAGTGTTTGTCTAGGTGAAAATTAGAAGTATGACAAGTGGTTGAAATTTTTTTTTTTTAAATCAATGCCATTAACTCAATAACAAAGAATGACAAATGAGCTTAAAATCAATATCATAACAATGACATGAAACTCCATCAAGGATTACAGCTCGAGATTCTTTCAAAAGAACATGAATTCGTCATGAACCAATTCTGCAGTCTGTCATATATGTTCCGCATCATCCAAAAGAAATAATAAATTAGGCAGACAATAGCATTTCATCAAACTCACCGGCATAGTAACATTGCCTTACCATGACATCCTCAACCTCCATTTCAACTGCCAACATAAATCTAATTATGGTACTAATAACTACCACCAACTTTTTACCATTCAAAACCCCAAAGACTAAAAGTCATTCATTGCCCTATGATACTGACTTGGCATTAAAACAAAACAACTAACCTTCTTTCTAGCTCAACTTAATTTCTCTACCATCTTATCAATACTTTCAACATCTAACAAGAGCTAATTATTTTTTTAGTAACATCTCAATCATGTTATTCCAAAAACAAATATAATATGATTTACATTTTACTTGTAAATTGATCCTATACTCTAACTCGATTCGTTCACATCAAATCAGCTTCACCGATCAAACATCTACACTGCATTTCGTTTTTTTTTCTTTTGAATCAAGTAAACGTATATATTTAAATTTTCCTATTGTAGAAACTTATATATTCGAATCTTTTAATCCACAATTCAGATGACATTCATCATTTTCAAAAAAAATGCCATGGCATGGATTTATACAACAAAGTATTTTCTTATCTAATATCAAGATTTCTAAATCTACAAAAAAAAATATACATAATAAAACAAAAATGAAACTAATAAGTAACTGAAAAGGAAAAGAAAAAGTAAAGTAGAAATCAAATTAACAAGCTGGCAAGTTCAACCGATTCAACTCAGCCAAAAAGAAAAACACTAAAAGCATTCGAGTACCATGACGATTATACACAGCGATCTTCGTTCTATCCACTCATCCGATACACACGACCGAGTCGACGAAAAGCAAACTCAACGAGTCAGATCGGACCAAAAAATAAACAATGAACTGATATATAGCTCAAACAAACGAAGAAAAACTTCAACCAAACACACAGGAAAATGGCGGTTGAATTCACAAGCAAAAACGATAAACAACAATAAGCAAAGCTTTATATATTTTTTTTCTCACGATTTTTGCTCTTCTTTTTCTTTTTCTTTTTTATGAAATGAAAATGCAAAGAATCGAAGCAAATGGAAATGGCGAAGGTGACTTATATACAAAGCAAAAAGTTCAAAAGTTTTTTTTTTTTTTACAATCTCTTTTATTTATTTAATAAAAAAATTGGGTTAGCATTGTGTATGCTGGGGTCCGAAAGCGTGGGGTGGCAAAGATGATGGGTCTAGTTGGACAATTCGTGGTCGCCACAAATACTGGGATTTTTGGGACTTTGAGACCGACATTAGTATTGTTTTCTTAGACTAAAATTTACCCTTTTTTATTGTTTTTTGGGTCGGTGTTTTAAGGCTTATACTTAGTTGGTATTTACGGTATTTGCCATTTATTTGAGTCTCAAGTCCTTTTTCTTTAACATAACATTTAAAATTATATATAAATTTTAATTTAATATGTAATTTGATATATTATCATTAATTCGGTATAATTATATATATGAAACTTTGATTGTAGTTTAAATGTATACTTGAAAGTTTAATTTTAATTCATTCATACATATTTAAAGAATAAATACATCAATTTATTTATATATTTAATAAATATAATTATTTTTGTATGTAATATATAAACATAAAATAATACTACCACAGGCGGATTTAGGGGGAGCTGGCAGGGTCTCGGCCTCTTCTAAAATGAAATTTTTACCATTTTGGCCTTTTAAATTTTAATATTTTTAAATTAGTAAATGTAAAATTATACTTTAGCCCCTAAAATAATAAAAAATGATTTAATCTTTTAAAAATTATTAAGATATAGACTATTTAGTTTCGATCCCCCTAAATTTTTTTCCTGGCTTCGCCCCTAGATGCTACATCAAAATTTATGAGAATTGGATCAAATTAAAATTTTATGTATAAAATTACACAAAATTAAAATTTATATATACAATTACGCATTAAATCAAAATTAATAAATTTTAAAATTTATCTTTTATACATAAAAGAGTGAAATTATGGTTTTAGTCTATTTGTTTTAATCCATTATCATTGAAAATCATTAACATTATTAAAAATAATTCATTAGTCTATCGATATAGTTTTCTTTTTAAATTTTTAACCCTAAATTTCTCATGCCAATTAAAATAGTTATTTTTATTTTAAATAAATTGCAGCTTAACTTAGTGATTCTTTTTATCATTAGATAAAAAAGAGATGATAGAGTTTGAACTCGTTTTATTTATGTATTACACGGAGAAGTCGACCACTATTACAAGCAAATATTGACACTTAATATTATCGATTAACCAAATTTTTAATTGTATTAATAATTTGAATTAAGACGCTATTAATAAAGTTTCATTTAATTCTAATCCTTTCACTATGCTTGGAATTTAATATTTAATCTTTTTACACTAATTTGATATAATCCAATTCCTCTATTTTTATAATATTATTAGTAGGTCCAAATTGGTAACGTTGTTAACTGTCATCATTAAAGTAATAAGAAATTTTTACGGTAAGAAAGCTATTTGAGCTATTGTCACCGTAAAAAGTTCGACAACAAAAATCAGTCATCATTTTAATAGCAACAATTAAAAATATTATCAATTTAAACCTACTAATAATATTACAAGAATAGAGTGATCAAATGATATCAAATTAAAATAAAGAAATTAAAATAAAGATCCTAAATTCAACATATTAAAAGGTTAGAAATCACAATTAAACCCATTGAATGATTAAATTATTTCAAATTAAAATTTAAAAAGTAATTTGAATGTAATAAATACACGAAAATGACATAAAGAAAAAAATCATAATCGCATTTATCTCTAATATTTGGTTTGGCCTTTTTTCTCCTTCTTTTCTTTTCCTCAATTTTTTTTTCACTTTTTAGGCTTCATAATCAAAAGGGTATTTTTGTAATTTAGGTTAAAATATATAGTAGTTTAGTGAAAATTAGGAAAAAAAAAATACTTTCCGCCCAAAAAGGAAAAGACGGCTTTCGGACATTACACAACGAAATCCGCCAACAACCATTTGCTGGCGCCTAAATATTTTAGCTATATATACGATTGAGAGAATATTTTTCTTGTGTCATGCGCTCATAATAATTTACGGTATGCTTGGATTATCAAACCGACACCGGCCGCATGATCTCACTACATTACGTGGAACTATTTGAATTAGACTAGTCAATTTTGACTTGAAATGGATAATTCAATTTTATCTAAACTCAAATTAGATCCAATCTATTTTTATTATACAAAAATTAATAACTCGAATTTGAATTGATTTAAACTCTAATTCATAATCTATTATGACTCAAACAAGCATAGATAAATCTCGGGAAAAATAAAAACCTTGCCCTAGAGATAGCAACAAGATAAGATAACACAAGTTTTTTGCCCACTCGACCCTGGCTCAAAATTAAATATTAATTTACTTTCCTTGAGCTCGACTCGAAAAATAAAAATTATAATTGATTCCAACTCGACCCTACCAAATATGCCATGATTTTTAATTCTTTTATATTTTGTTATCAAAATTTTTATGTACATTTTACCATTCATATTTGGGGTTTATTGTTACCCCTTCTAACAATATTATCTCAAAGATTCAAACCTACATTATCCCTTTGGGAATGCAATATGTTTTGCAAAATTAATTTTAGTGTTAAAACTAAAAATTGTACATGAACTTTGATTCAATGTGCAATTTGACACATCAATTTTGATATAGTGCAATTATACACATAAAACTTTGATTGTGTCGGCATGTACCTAGAGTGTCTAAATATTAGTTATTTTATGATTTGATTGTAAATGAAGTTATAAGATCTATTTTGGAGAGTTTATAATTTGGATTAAAGTGATGCTTTGATGACTTGTTTTGATGATATAAAATGTTTGAGATTTCTGTCTGTTTGATCTGTAATCTCCAGTAATGCTCCGTAACCTGGTTCCGGCGAGGGATACGGGTTGGGAGTGTTACAGAATCCTTAAAGAAAGTTGGGAATATATTATTAGATGTTTTGAATGTATTCGATATCCAATTATGCTAGGATTTGTGATTGCAATTTTAATTCGATAGTTTTCCAAACATTAGGGGGACAGAAATAATAACTTGTAATGAGTTAGGGGGAGAGAAATTTGAACCAGAAGTTCAACAATGATAACTTATTACAAGTTAACTATCAGATGTATTTACAAAATTAATGAGAATAACCAAGTTAATATTTTAATTTGAAACAAAATTTCAGTAGGACAATCAGTTAGAATAAATAATAGATTAATTGGTTCCAAAGATAAAAATTCTTCTAGATGGGCATATAGTGGAGACGGGTACTCCAAAAGAAACCCAAGACATAACTAATAAGTAAAGTTCCAGAAGAGATTCAGGTACCTGAAACTAAAGATTAAAATAGTAAAAATAAGAGATCTCGATAAGTTATGTCAATTCGAAAAAATGTGGAACCGAAGAATAAAAATGGTCGACAATGATTTTGCATGAGACATTATTATTGAAATAATAAAATAAAATGAGGATCTTAAATAAATCTATTGAGAAATATAGGTATAGAATAAATTGATGAAAATAGAAAGATGCAACTCAAGTACAATTAAATTCGTGGAGTTTTTGTACTAGTAGTTTAAATATCTAAAGGTATAAAGCCAGTGAGGGTGCAATTGAAGTAGTTTTGCAAAAGTGAAATAAAAATATGAAGTTTTTCACTAAGTCCTGGTATTGATTATGAAAAGATATAATATTCTTTGGTGGTGGATGGCTGGATGCAATAACCTTTAGATATATTATTAAATTGACAATTCATAAAAGATTTAACTTGTGTCTAATAATTTTTGTTACAACCTTTTATGAATCACTATATAGTAAAGTTTATATTAAAATCCTTGAAGGATTTAAGATGCTAGAAGCATATTAAAATTCTCGAGAAATTGTTCATTTATATGAATTGATATAATTTGAACATATATGATAAATTTAACTTAGTAAATAGTAGTTGAAAGAGGATTATAAAATAATCCAAAATTCTTATTTGTATTTTTATAGAAGAATCATGATTAAAGTTTGTCATGATTATTGTTGAATCTCCTAAAGAGATCAAAATATATTTTCCCAAATTTCTCCCACTCATGACTTTTAAAAGAATGGTAATATAAATGCTTAGTAAATACATTCAAATAGTCATTTGAAAAACTAGTATTCAAGATTGAATACGTAGAATATGATAAAATATGTGATGTTTTCATGAGGGGAGTAAAATTTTCCCTTAACCAAGGTTTTGTCCCATTGAGTTTTATTGGTAAGATTTTTAATGAGACAGTATATTATGCGTATTATAGATTGTGTACTATTTACCAATGGACATCCAATGGGGAGTGTTATAATATCTTATTAAGTGGATATCTGTCATGATCAAGATAAAGTTTTGATGTACTTTAAAATCTAATAGTTTTTAGAATTAGATCTCTGCTTCCTTTATACTTCTTAAGCCTATAAATAGAGACTCTAATGAAGTATTGTAATCATCCTTTTTTAATCAATAAAGTACCTTCTCTATTGTTTTCGTATTTTCTTTATTCTTTATTCTCTCCATCTCTTTATTTTATAACAAAAATAATATAATATAAGACATTACAAACTTAAATAATAGATTAAGCTAAGTGAGCTCAAACATTAAATATTCAAATAAGAACCTAACTTATATTTTAAATGAATTTAATTTTTACCTAAATTTATTTTTTAAACTTAAATATTTTTACTCAAACTCTCTTGATTTTTGAATCAACTTTTAAACTTATACGAATAACATTTCTACTCAATAAACATGCATAATTATAAGCTTTTTGTGGGTCTCAATTGAATGTGAAAGGTGAGCTAAGAAAAAAATTGAATGTAAAGGAAAGCCAGTGAAAAGCTGACACGTAATGAAAGCAATGTAGATCGCGTCGGAGTAGATTAAATTAAATAAATCGTTAAAAAAGAGTCTCCAAGCCACACAGAATATACTCAACATTTGCCATGACTTTTGCTTAAAAACTCAACCAAAATCCTTTATTAAATTAAAATGCTGGTTTAAGGAACTAAAATCACTAATGAGATTTATACATTTGGCCATTATTTTGCAAATAAACTGACTTTATTTTTGTTTAGATATTTATACATTAAATTTTGGGTTAATTATACAAAATGTTATAAATTATGAGTCAAATTTTAAAATAATGTCTAAATTTCAAAACATTTCAATTAAATGCTCGAATTAAAGTATCACTTCAATCAAAATTTTCAATTAGCTTAATTGCAGCTATGACATTAAATGTTGGTTTAAAATGATGTATTTAAAAATATTTATTAATTCATGTGTTTAAAAATGAACTACATCATATTTAAATTGACATTTAATGTCAAAGCTAAGATTGATAAAATGACCTAATTGAATCGATGCTTTAATTTTATTTAAAGATCAATTTAGAATTTAACCCATAATTTAGGACATTTGATGCCATTAACCCTTAAGTTTTTCGAGGTTATTCAAGATCCGGGTCATTTTCAATTCTAAACTCATATATTTTTTTGATCGAATCATTATGCTCACTTCAAATTTAAATATTTTCAAGTCACTTATTTGGATATTTTATGTTCGGATTATTTAAGGATCATGTCATTTTAGGTTCAAATTGTTGACGTTATAACCAAATCAAATTGGATCTATAAAATTTTTAGGTTCAGGTTAGAATTAACGAGTCTAGATTTCCCTCGAATAGATTGCATTTTCAGATAAATTTCTGAAAAGCAACATAAGTAAACAGAACCAAATCTAAAGCCAAGTCTCATATTCATTGGATCAATAGCCATAACCAAAAATGTAAACATCTTGTCATGCAAACATATCCTTACTGGTTTTTTATTTCAACCAGCGGCGAAACACTCAAGAACAATGATACAACGATATGCTCTTGTCATCAGACACACTAGCAAGGCGATCTCCTCGCCCACCAGGTCGAAATGCCACTGCCCATACCTGGTCTGTGTGATTGCTCATTACTTGTATAGCTGCTCTCATCTTAAAATCCCATAGTCTAACAGTTTTGTCACTCGAGCCAGTTGCAATAGCCTCCCCATCGGGACTTACATCTACGCTTAAAACCCAACCAGTATGACCGGACATGGCCCCGATTATAGCTTTCCCTTCAACATCATGGATATGCACATGACCGTCGTCTGAGGCCGAATATAGCTTCCGTGAATCATGTTCAGGAGAAAACACAAGAGACCTTACAGGCATGTAATGGCCTTCAAGGTGACGTAGAAATTTGGCACGAGCTACATCAAAAACCGAAATTGTACCGTCCATCGAGCCACAAGCAAGTCGCCTTCCATCGGGACTCCATGCGACAGATAGGACGAACTTCTTGCTGCCGCTTTTTTCGGAAGGCTTGGATCCTTCAGGACGAGGAATTGATAAAGTTGCAACCAACCTCCACGTCGCAGTGTCCCACAACTTGATCGATGCACTACCCCCTCCGGCAACCGCAAGTGTTGTACCCTAAATTTTGAAGTTACTTTTAGGAACACAACCGAAACAAATTCGAGCACCTTAAATCATAAATTACAATCACAAACAAGTTCATCATAATCATAAGATGTAGCCCTGAACTCACAAAAAACATGATTACAACTTGAAAATTAGCAGAGTCCCCATGAGATCCTTCAAAGAAGACAAGAGGAGATACATTATATAACAATGAATGTAGCAAAGACGGTCAATTGAGCCATGGGTGAACTAGCAAAAGACTTATGTTCGTTCAAATCCTTAGTTCACAACAGGAGGGATGGCGCCAAGGGGGACAGGCAGGGGCATTCTCCCCCCCCCCCCCCCAACCCAAATGGAAAATTATCGTTTTAGTCCCTTGAAGTTTTAAAATTATTAGTTTCATGGTAAAAATGCACTTTGATCCCCCAAAAATGATTTTTTTTAAATTTAATCCCTTTAAAATTCTACATAACAAGCACATACAAACATAAAATTGTACTTTAACCCCTTTAAAATTTTATAATTTAATTTTGACTCCCCCAAAGGTAAACTTCCGATTTCGTCCCTGCACAACAGTCCTGGGTTCAAATCTCCAAGCACCTACTACCCCAATAAAAGAAATGTAGCAAAGTTGAACTCCTAAATAATATTTTTATACAATACCTACTTCTACACATAACCCATCAAACCCTTAAATCGTAGGGAAAATGCATTCAAACTCATGTCCTCCTTGTTGTTGCAATAGCAAGGGTCCCAACTGAGATTAGAGATTTGTGCTTCTTGGTGAGAGCTTAATTAGCCAAGCTTGGCTTCATTACTAGAAAGTCTAGAATCACAATATCATTTATTGCAAAGAAAAATGAAGGAAAAAAAATGCTTATTTTTGCGATAACGACATAATTCTAATTGAGGCGTTGGAAAACTATATAATTCATTAGTTTAATTAATCTAACATTAAGAATCCATGATTTATTTGAATTTCTTTCATTTCGATGAACACTTTAGTACCATTTATAAGTGGCCTTCAGATTTTAAAAATTGGCTAAAATATGCAGTGAGTCTCTATACTTGAATAAAATTTATGATTAAGTCCTTATATTTGAAATGTTTAAAACTAAATCCTCATACTTTTCAATTTAAAACCACAGTCTAATCATTGACACGGTTATTTTCTGTCAAAATTTGCTACCAATACACCCAAATAATCATACTAACTGTAAAAATAAATCATTATGAACTTTGTACACTAATCATATTTTTGATAGAAAATACTAATATTGTCAACAATTGAATTAGAATTTAACTACAAGGACTAAATCTCAAATTTTATCAACTTACAAGGACGGATAGCATATTTTGCATTTAAAAATCTAGACAAATACATGAATTAATCGATTTTCCATAGCTATAATGAATTCTCCTAAATTTCCTCCCAAAAAAAGAGCCGAACAAGAAGTGTTACCTTGGGATCGAATTGCATTTGCCAGACCTCAGACGGAGGAGATTCGAGAGTGGCGATGGTAGCGTTGGTGTCAACGTCGAACACGCGAACAAAGCTGTCGAGCGCGGCGGATGCGGCGATCACGCCGGAAGGATGAGCGGCCACCGAAACGACGCCGAGGCAGTGGCCAGTGTTGGTGCGCACGAGGTCGAGCTCGTCAGGCCTCCACACCTTAACGGTTTCGTCGAGGGAGCCTGTTAAAAGGAGCGGCGGGCGGCTGCCCGTGGCGGGAACCCAAGTGGCCGTCCAAACCGACTCGTCGTGGGCGTTTTCAACGGATTTTAGGCCTGCCAGTTTCATTGATTTTGCCATCTTTGCAACAATTAAGAACCCTAGCTCAATCTGTGATTTGATATAACAAATAGAAATTGTTGGTTAAGATTGGGGTTTTTGTTGGGGTTTTGAAATTTTGCTTTTCAAGAGGTCTAATTCTGCTAGTGGTCCTTATACTTTAGCTAAAATTTAAATTTAGTCTATGTTTTGTTTTTATAGGTTAAATTTTGTTATTAGTGCCTGTACTATGCATAAATTGTAGATTTAATCCATATAATTTAATTTTGTTATTTTAGTCCTTGTACTTTTAAGATTTTAAAATTTTATTCTTCACCAAATGATAGCTATTAAATTTATTAAGTTTTGCTAATTCTAAAATTTGATGCGACAAATATATTCATTAAATTCATTATGATACAACTTTTCATTGTAACTTTTAAAAATTGTTAACATATCTTACACAATTTGTATTATCATGTAAAGTTAGATTATTTTTATGCAAATATTAACAAAAGTTGAAACCTCGTAAATCGTTTTACACTACAACAACGATTAGCATTTTTAAGCAAATATTCATATTTGAGGAGAGAATACAAGTTCGAATTTTGAAGACAATATTATTGGAAATGGCATCCATGAACCCAGAACATAAACTTTAAAACAGACATGAAAAATACTCAAAAAAATAATGGGATTAAAAATAAAGATAAGATTTGAATAAATTATAAATTTAATTATTTATCTATGGTTTGAATTACATTTGAACTTTCAAATTTTATTATATGGTCATTAACGCTACCAATTTATGATTTTATGATGGGAAAGTAGGAGGGGATGAAGGAAAAGTGTAGGGAAACTTTTTGAAAAAAGAGAAGAAGTCAAAAAAATAAGAAGAAGAGAAAATGGAATCTATTAGAAGGATTAGAGGTGCTCATGGGCCGGGCCAGGTTCGGGCCGAGCCCAGAAAAAATTTCGGCCCGGGCCTAGGCTCGGCCCGAAATATGGGCCTAGAATTTTGCCCAGGCCCGGCCCGGGAAAAAATTCATAAGCCCGGCCCGGCCCGGCCCGTTTTTTAAATAAATACCAAAAATTTATTTTAAAAATTAAAATAAAAATTAAAAAAAGTATTTTAAAAATATTTTAAAATTAAAAAAAATTAAAAAAGTAGTTTTAAAAAATTTAAAATTTAATAAAAGTATTTTAAAATTAAAAAAATAATAAATAATAAAAATATTTATTATATTCGGTGGGCAGGGCCAGCCAAAAAAAGTTGTGCCGAGGTCTGCCCGTTTTTTAATCGGGCCTCGTTTTTTTGCCCAAGCCCATATTTCGAGCCTATATTTTTACCCAAACCCTCCCATATTTCGGGCGGACCGTCGGGCCGGGCTGGGCCGCCCGGCCCATGAGCACCTCTAAGAAGGATAAGGGAAAAAAAAATATTCATGTGAGATGGAGGGGAAAAAATATAACATTATTAATGGTGTCATGTTAGTCTGCGGCTATACCATTAACATCAGTTAATAATTCAGTAATTATAACATAACAAATTGATAACATTAATGATTGTATGGTAATTTAAACTACACATAAATGATTAAACTTATAATTTACCTTTAATTCTTAATTACAATGGAGTTAATGACTTCTAGTTCCTTACTGGCAAAAGAAAAAATGTAAACAATGAGTTCATCTTGTTGTGAAAATAATCCCATTTTAGAAAGAGCCTATTATCATAGTTAAAAATATTTGATAAATTGCGATTGGAAATTTTTAATTTTACAAGTTTAAAAGAGAGTTTAATTATTCTCTCTTTTTGTAAAAAAAAGAGAAAAAAGAGAGAGAGAGAAATATGATAATATTTTAATCATGTTAGTGAACAAGTTTTGGGATTTTGAAATTTAAGTATAATTATTAGCATTGTTAGAATTATTTTATTAATTTTGTTAGTGTAATTTTTGAAATTAAGAAAAATCACTTGGTAATAATATAATAAAAAAATGATGTTGTAATTGTTGAAATGATCACTCTCATTCATTCTTCAATACTGATAGTATGTTTAACAAACTAACTAACTTGCATATACCTAACTCTGCTGCTAACTACTAACTGTCTTAACTTCTCAACAATAATGGATCTGAATTTAGCAAAAGAATTTTAATAGTATTAGTAATTGAATTTACATTTTAAATATAAAAAACAAAAGGATTAAATTTTAAAAATAAAAATAAGTGGACTAAATTCTAAATTAAGAAAAATTAGTGTTGTAATTTATTTGAATTTACAAAAGAATTTTAATAATATTAATAATTAGACTTAATTAGAAAAATAAAGTGATTAAATTTTTAAAAGTAAAAAATAAATGAATTAAATTCTAAATTAATTAAGAATCTAGTCACTTATAGCATATTTTAACGTTACGTATTTACATATTTCAACTAGGCCTCATCTTTTGATTTAAAAAGCCCATTTTACCGTTAGTCTTAGTAGTAGCTCATACGCTGCGTTTTAGCTCCTAAATCATCTCGAATATTCCATAACAACAATGAAATCAAAACAACAAAACCCCAAAACCCTAAAACCCCCTAACAAAGACAACCATCATCTTCCTTCTGATTATTTTTCCCATCAATTTTCCCGGAAAATCACATAAAGAAGGAAAAAGTACCAAACAAAAAAGATGGTCTGGTTTCAATGCGAGGATTGCGGCGAGAACTTGAAGAAACCTAAGTTACCAAATCACTTCAGGATTTGCTCTGCTTCAAAGGTCTTCTTCTTCTTTGTTTAGAAAATCATTTTTTTTCTTTGGTTAATCTCTAATTCTCGGCTAACCCATTATTGTTTCGGTTGATTCTTTAGCTTTCGTGCATTGATTGTGGAGTGATTTTTGGGCAGCAAAATGTTCAAAGCCATACACAGTGCATGACTGAGATGGTAAGTTCCTTAATCCCTTAAAATCTTATTTATTTAATTTCGGTGTAATTATGGTTCTAGCCCCTTTACTATGTTAAATTTTAAGATTTAATCTTTATTTTGTTTAGACATTATTTGATACATTATTTTTATATAATGTTAGTAGTAGGTCCAAATTGTTCTAACAATGTGGGTTTGAATTTCGGAGATAACATTGTTGGGAGTAGCATTCGTGAATCCGAATATAGACCGTAAAACGGAAATGGAGAATAAATAAAAAAACTTAGTTATTGGTTGAACATTTTTGGATAGTCTGACTTAATAACAGATGAAAGAAAATTTTACGTCATTACTTAAATGGTGGCACGTTATTATCAAGTTGGACCTACTAATAAAGTTATAAAAAGTATGAATGACCAAATTATGTCAAATTAAAGTAATGGCTTAAATCTCGAGTTTCTGCATGGTAGAGGGACTAAAACCATAATTAGACATTAATTTCTGATAAGTAATCTGACTGATTTTTTTTTGGTTTCATATTTAGGAAAAATATGGTCCTAAAGGACAAGGGAAAACACCAAATGGTTCAATTTCAAAACCGAACAAGCAAACAAGGGAAAAACCTGATATTGATATCAATGTCGGGTTATCCCAACGTCCTCCATGGTTTTGTAGGTAAATTTTTACTCTTTTTTTATGTTTAAAATGATTGAATATATATTGATTATGGTGACATGTAAGATATTGTTGAGGACTATATGAGTCAAGCGATTTCCTTAGGATTGTATTGTAATCTCTTTGTTGACAGCTTGTTTTCAGTTGGTAGAAACATTTAACTTAAATAAGCTCAATTCTAGCTGAAAAGTTGTGAAGGGTGTTAGATTAGAATCGTAAATGGCTTTTGTTCAATGAAGGAAAAAAATGGGAGTGTTGCTTTAATTATAAGTATATTTTGGAGAATTCTCTTCTTCGGATAAGTAGTAAGAAGCAGTTTAATTGCTACCATAAATACAGTCAGCGACGATTACAAGCAATTTATGTGAACATGGCGGATTACAAAGTGTAATGTTAATATTGTCCGCTCTAATTTTGCGGCAGTAATATGATTGTTATCAGTGTTTTTCATTTGATTATGTCTACTAAAGCGTTGTTTGGGAAGGATATAGTTTTGACACAGTGAATGTATCTGGGAGGTCCCTCTATTATAAAGATCTGATCAAATTAGTCCCTCTACTATTAAATGGATCAATTTAGTCCCTATACCATTAAAAAGAATCAAATTGAGTCAAATTGGAATAGAATTAACATTTATTGTTAAAAAAATATCATTTACTGTTTAACAGAGATTTTTAAAGTTTTTATGGTTATGTAAATGAATTTTTTGTTTGGAATTAAACTGCAGTTGAAACAAATAATTTTCAAGACATTTTGTATATAGTAAAAGTTACCTTTGTTACAATTTGGACTTATTTGATTCTTTTTAATAGTATAAAGACTAAATTGATCCATTTAATGATAGAGAAACTAATTTGATCCCGTCCTTATGATACAGGGACATTCCAAGTACTTTAACTGTTTTGACATCGATAGTTTTGTAAGTTGAAGACTGCTGCTTGGTTAAGTAGCATTATACCAGCATAGGATAGTCGCCTTTCGATTTAAAGGCTCACGATCCTTCATAGAGAGCTTCCTAGTAATTGGTGGCATTCCTAGGTAGTGAACAGGCAATGTGCCTAGCCTGAAGCCAGTAGATTTCTGAATAGGTTCAGAGCTTAGAATGCCGGTGGAGAGGATTTCAATTTTTGAATTATTGAGTTGCTGCCCTGATAAGTATTGCGGAGAGTTCCAAACCTATAGTTTGCAATAAAGATTTTTCTTGAATAATGCATCTCTGTGGTTGACTTGGGGTTTTCTTGTTTCCGGTTAATGTTTTCGTCCTTTAGCAGTAAATTTCTAGGGCCAATACTCAAGAATCTGATCTTTTTAAGTTTAAAACACCAAATTTACTGGAATTGGATTTTCTTTGGTGTCTCATTTGATGAATCGATTAATAATGTTCTGGCTAATCCCCAAATATAGTGACTTTGACATTTCATTTCTCGAGTTGTTCGTTTTGAGCTCTTGATCTATAGTCTGAGCACTATCACAGTGTAAAATGTTGCTTGTGTATTAATCCTTGTCTTTTTGTTATTTATCGTTCTATGGCTCGTGATCTGAGGAGGTTCTCGTCGTTATCTATGTATTTTTCAGTCTTTGCAATACCAAGGCTACCAGTCAGCAGGCCTTGCTTCTTCATGCTGATGGAAAGAAGCACAGGGCAAAAGCTCGGGCATTTCATGCTAAGCAACAACCTAAACAGATGGAAGAATCCGCTCCGGATTCAAAGGTTTCAGCTGAAAATAACGAGAATGGTGAGCTGCCGGAGAATAAATCTGTTGGAGATGCCAAATCACAGGATCTGCCTGAAGATGGTCAACCCCAAATCAACTCAGAAGCAACAAAAGGAGATGTACCTTCAAATAAAAAGAGAAAGCTTGATGCATCTGTGACGGATGGTACTGAAAAAACTAGTGTGGGTGACAGCTCTGTTGAAATGGGCAATGGAGAAGTAGATGATGCAAAGGGAAAGGCAAAGAAATCCAAACATAATGTCGTAAAAGAAGATAAAGTAGAAGCCGCCTCTACGAAAGAAGACAAGAAAAAGAAGATAAAGTGGAAGAAGTTGATCAAAGACACCTTGAAATCCGTACGTCTCCTAATTAAGATTCATTTGATTTCATACTTTTTTTCTCCTTGTGCTTAAATAGAATCCGTACCGTCGCTTTGTTAAGATAAACACAGTGAAAGAATGATTAGGAACCAAGCGGAGGCACATTGATGCAAAGTCATTTCATGTTTATTATATTTACAACCATCTTTCCCTCAGTTTGTCCATGCATTTGCATTTATGCTTTCTTTTCGATGCATGTGGCAGAGTCCTGACGGAGTTTTAAAGATGCGGAAGCTGGAAAAACGGGTTCTAAAGGCCCTCCAAGAATCCGGTGTAGATGAAGATAAGTCTCAACTAAGTGAAATATTGCAGCACAAGGTGAGAGGAGGTTCTTTCTCTGTGTTAAGGGTCCTTCTATGAGAATTTTTTTGGGTAAACTACATTAGTTGTCACCCAACTATATTTTATTTCCTTTTTTAATCATCCAACTATGAAAAGTTGCAAAATTGTCACCCAACTGTGAAAAGTTATAAAATGGTCACTTAACTATTCAATTTTGTCTTTTTTGTCACCCAACTATCTTGGATCTTTGGGTGTTTTCATTTTTACGTTAGCCGGTGACAGAAAAAGACAAAATCGAATAGTTAAGTGACCGTTTTGTATCTTTTCATAATTTGGTGAGCAAAAAAGAAAAAAATCATAGTTGAGTAACCCCTATTGTAGTTTACCCATTTTTTTGGGTATAATTCACACCCCTTTGGTTGGAGCAAATCACTGCTAACACACACATCACAGTAGGCAACACTCTTGCGACACCTGACCAATGAGCCACAATTTGGGGTTCTCGTTTATGTGAATTTGGTTAGGAGTTGAGGCTCTTGTTTCGTTCATCACAACATAATCTTCATTTTTCTCTTGTAATGCAGATTACTTCGAACGACAGATTTTCGTTTGATGGCAAATACGTTCGTTTAGCAGCTAAAGACTGAAAATTGAACTTTTGATGAAAGCTCTTTTTGTGTGTGAAGAATGGCAATGTCGCCTGTAATCGGTTTCGATGGCAGGTTTGCTGTAAATTCATTCAATTTTGCTCATTTTAATGAAAAAACCAGTAATTTATTAGTAAGTTTTGCTTGAGAATCAACTTTGTAGCTGGCCCTTCAGATGAGGCTTAATCTAGTAATTGTTGCAAATGCTTCAGAAACTGTATTTTTTTTTTTTGTACCTTGTTTATGGATTCATTTGAAATTAATGCCACCAAATTCATTCCATCTCGTTTTAATTTGATTTTTGCTTATATTTTTTAAAAAAATCAATCCTTTTAAAAGCTATTATATGTTTGAACATGACTCTTAAAAATAGTTAATATCCTCAAATTGACAATGCTTTCTAAATTAGTTTAGTGGTTGAATTGATTAGACTTGATCAAATTATTGATTTGATCAATTAATAAATCAAATAATTAAAATTAAAAATTATTTAAAAGTTAATAGAATTCGGTTCAATTATTTAACTTTCGGTTTAATTAAATTTTTTAAATTTTAAAAGGGTAAAATTATAATTTTTTTTATAAGGAAATGAGACGAACAGCTCCATAAATACTAAAAACAATAATGAAACTCATCAACCATTCAAGTTTTATTGCATTAATGAAACTCATCAAATTACTTACAAATAAACATAGCCTCATACGTTTTCATGGTTCTCTAAAATGGCAATGATAAATTTCTCGTATAAATTTTCTATAAACAAACAAACCCAGTTGTCTCAAATATTTGTTTTCTTTACAATGATCCTCTCAGCAAATGGCACAATGTTGATTCAGTTCCTCCATTGCACCTAATGCATTTGATATTTTCGATTTGCATGCATTTTCGACATGTACGAACGCACTTCGGTTCCGCATCATTAAGTCGAAAACAAAACAAAAATTATTACGATCAACACTACAACAGAACATGCCATTGCCTACAACAAAGTCGGACCGCGTATGTTTGATCAGTACGGAAGTTATCTATGAGAGAGGAGAAAGGGAAAGGTGATGGTCGGGTGTACTTACAGCGATAGCAGAAGCGGCAAGGCCAGCTCTCTCTCTCGGATCTTTACGGTAATGATTTCCGAAATAGAGAAACGTAGCATAGTACCACATTAATGGACACATAAATCCTACAAGGAAGCTGTTAAGAAATAGAGACAACATAAGAAAACGGAAAACACTGAAGAAAGGAACACAGAGAAGAGTTGAAAAGTACTCACGAAAACCATCCAATCCCACAACCAAAACATGGAAGAGGTTTGTCGAAAATCCCCGTTTGGAAGTCTTCCTCGTCTTTGATAAGCGTATACTTGCCTTTCCCCACTGCATCCGGTGCTTGCCCTAACACGATGCTTTATTTGTTAAGATAAAGCTACAGGTACAGGTAAAAAAATCCCCAATCAAACATGTGATTAGCTTAATGGAGTTCATACCTTTGAACACTGAATAGTACCGAGCAGACGGCCTTAAAAGATCAAGATGTTTATCAGAAAGTGACTTTGTAACCTCGAGGCTGTTTCTCAGACTCCCAGACTCCTCGACAGCAACACCTGCAATATTATGAAGTAGTGTTGTAGTTAGGAAACTAATTAATAGATTCATTCATTTGCTTTATTTTCTCTCCAAAATCCACATGAACTACTTGTTTCTATTGCCATGATGGAATGTCTCCGATAACGGGTTAAGACAACCTTTTTTCAAAGAAGAGGAATGAACATAATCGAACAGCATTGCACCAATAGAAATGAAAACAGTGGGATAAAAGTATCATAGAAGTCTCTATACTAGGAGTCAGATTGCAGTTTGGCCTCTCTTCTCAAAAAATGAGCAAATTAGTCTTTGCATGTTAGATCAAACAGCAAACTGATCCTTTCTATTGAAAATTTCTTCCATTTGTATTATTAAAAACTGACATAGCTAGACGGAATAGCCAAACAATGATACATGGCATGTCACATGTATTTCATACATGGATTAATTTGACATACATGGATTAATTTGACCATTTTTTGAGTAGAAGGAACAAAATAAAATCCAACTACTAATATTGTACTTTTACAAAAAAAAAAAAAAAACATATTTATGAGATAAATTTAGTGAACATGAAGAAGATTACTATGATCCATGTGTTCGGAGCGTTTAAACTCCTCGGCGTACACTCCAAAGGACAAATTCCCTGCTTCAAATGACAAAGAACTCCGATTCAGTCACAAGTTTTTGTTTCATATTTACGAGAACAATCAAAATTCGATACAATCCGGCTAGCCTATCAAATGCCCAATACAACCGAGCTCGAGTGATGATGATAACCGCATGTGCCGACGGGTTTAACCCAGTCGACATATGCAAATCTTTATCATTATCACTAAGCTTGACTATATCTTTGAGCTCGGTCGAGTTCGGGCATTTGATCTACTATCGGGATCATACAAAAAATTCCGAATTAGCTATACCATCTCCAAAGCAAATTAAGAACTAAAAATTAAAAAAAAAACATTTTTTTCATCAGAGTCAACTTGTTCTTAGAATTTCTCAAACAATAAAAATTATAGGGTTTTTTTTTTGGGAAACTTCGCTATAATCAGTCCTAAGAATTCGTGAATTCAACTAAATTGGGAAATTATCCATCGATAAACTGAATATATATATACACATATTTATCAATTGGGGGAAAATAAAGAAACAAAATTGACCCCCCCAAAAAATTGATTACAAATCTAATATATTTCAATGATTCGTTACTCCAATTTGCTTTAATTGGATCAATAATTACTAAATAAATCCCAAGCTAATGATGGACAAGAAAAAAAGATTAACAATAAAAAAAATCATCAGCACCAAAATCCAAAAATAAAAAAAGTACAAGAAAGGGAGGAACTTGCCTGTGAAGAACTCGAACTGGAGTGAAGCTTTTTGGATCTATTATTCTTTATGTAAATCGAAGAAATTAAAAAAGAAATGTAAATTTAAATGAAGAGTGTTTGAGATGAGAAGCAAAGGCCGAAAAATTATACTTTTTGTAATGAAAAAAAGAGCGAAAATTTGACTTCTGGTTTGTGTCTTTTGGCATTGAATCCGTAATAATGGTGGAAAATTACGGAAAAAGATATATTTTTTTTAATTTTGCCCGCTTGTCTTAATTTGTTATTTATCCTCATCATTGCTTGTAATAAAATAAACATATTTTAAATATTTCTTTTTTATTTTCTTAGTTCGACGGCTACCGTGAAATGACAGTTAAACCCTAATTGGAGGGATAAATGTAACTTTTAGTGCACCTTTTCTTGAATTACTTTTTATTTGCTATTTATCTTGAAATTTCACGGTTGTTTTCAATTTAATCCTTAAATTTGAATTTTATTAAGCTACGATGAATTTATACTATGCAAATCAAAGTAGTCACTATTGGTGTATTCTAGTATCAATATATTTCAGTACCGATTTTTTTAAGTGTGTATAAAAATATTTTTAATCCTCAGATGAATTATATTAAATAAGATTCAGATATAAAATATACATGCATCGGTCGGTTCACAGTGTTCCAGTACAATTTTTATTATTTATTATCATTTTTAATATTATTTATGCATCAACCAGTGTATAATGTTCAAGCCAGTGTAATTAGAATTGGGCGGAATAGACCGGTATGACTGCTACGGATAGAAATTTTAAGTGGTGTGGAAAAGGAAGTTGGTTGGACTAGTTTATTACTAGAATTGTGCGCATCGACCAGAACAGTTGGAACCAGAGCAGAATCGACTATAATATTTAAAATTTGTTTTTTAAAATAATTTCTTGGTATTTTTCTAGATTTTATATAAAATTTTAAGTGATAATATATCATAATTTCAAAGCGTCACATCATTATAACTTAGCAAAAATCCAAAGATTAGGCACTAAAGTGGGAAAATTTGTCAAGTTTTGAGCCTAATTTGGAACTAAAAAATATAGGACCAAGTTAATAAAAATTTCAAATTTAGGGACTAAAGTGTGTTTTATCTCATAATTTGACTCCTCTATTAGCCGGTATTATTTGTAGTTACTCTCTTTTTCTTTTATGTTTTTCAATTAATTGTCTTTACTAATTTTTAAAAGCTTTAATCAAAATAGTCATTAAATCTTAAATATTTTTTGAATTTCATAATAGAATTTGTTAAAATTTAAATTTTTTACCAATGAGAGTTAAAAGGTGATATTATTTGAACAAACCAACAAAAATAGTATTTGTTTAACAAGGATGTTTTTACTTAAATTTAAAATTTAAGAAATGTTAATATAAATAATTTATTGTATTATTATATTTGAAAAATAAAAGTAAGTTTATTAAAATCTAAGGGTTAAATTAAAATTGACAATTTCATGTATTTATATTGCTATATTTTAGGAAATTACACTCGTATTTAAGGTATTATATATTAATTTAAATTATATTAAATTTATAGTACATTCATTGGTGAGTGAAAATATAAAATGATATAAAATTATTATTGATAATATAATAAAAAAGGTAAATAATTGGGGGTTGTGTTACCAAAATTGAAATGTTAGACTATTGGGGTTTGCGTTCAATTTTAAAAATTAAATTACACATAATTTTATTAATATTTTACTTTTGTTACATAAATTTGACTTATTAGTATTTTTCGAATTTGGTTGTTGTTTAGTTAATTTATGAAATCAATTTAATTAAACAGGTTTTTAGGAAAGAAAATTAATTTTTATTTTAATTTTTATATTGTGAAAAATGTTACCAAGAATAAACCAAATTTTTAGAGGGTAAACTACACCCAAAGTTATCAAATTATGAGTAAGTTTCTGTTTTAGTCACTTCACTTCAAAAAGTTACAAAATGGTCATTAAATTATTCAAAAGTTTTCATTTAAGGCATTGAGCTATTAAAATTGTTGTTGCATGACTTTCTCTGTTCGCACTAGAGGTGCTCATGAGCTGGGTGGCCCGGCCGAAATATAGGAGGGTTTGGGTAAAAATATAGGCCCGAAATATGGGATTGGGCAAAAAAACAAGGCTCGTTTAGAAAATGGGCCGGGCCTCGGGCACCACTTTTCGGCCCGGCCAGATATAATAAATATATTTATTTTTTTAATTTTAAAATATTTTTTACATACTTTTTTAATTTTAAAATATTTTTAAAATACTTTTTTTTAATTTTTTTAATTTTAAAATATTTTTAAAATACTTTTTTTAATTTTTTTAATTTTAAAATATTTTTAAAATACTTTTTTTAATTTTTTAAAATTTTTAAAATAAAAATGGGTCGGGCCCGGGCTTATGATTTTTTCCCGGGCCGGGCCTGGGCAAAATCTTAGGCCCATATTTTGGGCCGGGTCGGCCTAGGACCCAGGCCGAAATTTTTTATGGGCCCGGCCCGGCCCGACCCATGAGCACCTCTAGTTCGCACCACCCACACTAATCGAAAGTTATCCTCTTTCACTTGTTCAAGTTAATCTTTTTTATGAAACAATTTTGAACGTCACAAATTTGCAAACCAAAATTCAAACAATTTTCTTCTCCGATCATTAACACTAACCATTAGATCAACTCAAATCTAATATATGTTTTTCTACCGTACCGGTCATTAAATCATTGCTTAGAACTCACTAGCCGGACTTAAAAAAGAAAACTTAACAACCCAATGACTTAAATAACAACTTTCGAATAGCTTAGTAACAATTAAAGTACCATGGAGGCCCTTGTGCTAAGAGTCAAATTGCATTTTGGCCCCTCTATTAAAAAATAGGCAAATTAGTCCATGTACATTAAATCAAAGAGTAAATTGATCAATTCTGTTAAAAGTTTCATCCGTTTGTACTGTTAAAAATAGCATGATTGATAGAATAACCATATTGTGACAGGTGGCGTGCCATGTGTACCTCCTGTTGACATACAAAGACCAATTTTTAATAGTAAATATGAATAAAATTTTTAACAAAACGATCGATTTGCTTTTTGACTTAGCATATGAAGGCTAATTTGCCCATTTTCTGAGTAGAGAGATCAAAATACAATCCGACTCCTAGTATAAGGGCCTCCATAATATTTTTACCGTTCAATGGCTTAAATTAAAATATTTGAATAATTTAGTGACCATTTTATAAATTTTTTAAAATTAAGTGATTAAAACATAAATTTATTAATATTTTAGTGATATTGAATATAATTTATCTAAAATATTTTCCCACCCACTCTTCCATCCAATACCCATAAATAAATTTAGATACAATCAATTTCAAAATGGACCAGTTGTTGCCATGCCGACCATGATTGCATTTTATAGTACCAACTACCAATAAACTATTTGTTGTTTTTCTGCCCTTTTTATTCCTATGTTTTTAAGGGAATAATGATTGGATAACAATATTTCTAAATTTTGTCATACATAACCATTGGAGGAGTTCATAGTTGTACTTAAGTTTATATTTTTCAATCTTGATAAGCTTGACTCGATTTGTTTTGTTATTTATAATAATATAAAAATGAATTTCATGTAAATATTTTTATAATTAAATTTAAATAAAAATATATTATTATTTTTGTTATATTTAATTAGTAAAACAGATTCTTTTAAGTTGGTTTAGCTCGATCACCGGCCAAAATTTTTTTAAATCAAGTATCGATCCAATCCGTGAATATCTTTATTTACCATTCAGCTTCATTAGAAGAGTGCATTATCACTTTTCCTAAAAAAAAAAAATTGGTAGATTAAGGAACTCGAAAAAAAAATCACCCGCATGAGATTTTGGCATTCTAGGAAGCAACATAAATTATCATTGGATTTCAAGAAGATTCACCCGAGATCGTCTTTACTCAAATCTTATAACTCCAAAATCAACTCTTCAAACTTGAACTTAGACCTGTCCAAAGGTTAAGCAATCCACTCAGCACGGTGGCCTGACTTGAATCAAATCAGGCTTAGACTTTGAGTTGGCTTGGATTCAACTTTAACTTTTTTTAAATTAAATTTAATTATAGAACATATAAAATATCAAATAAAAATATTTTTTAATATTTTATAAAATTTTAAACCAATGGGCTCAAAAACCGGCTTGAACTTGAAATACGCAGTATTAGTGTATTATTGCATCGGTGGCCCGTTACAAATAGAAGTTGAACAATATCCATCATTAAACTACCCATTTGTCGGAGAACGGCAGAAAAAAGAACCCTAAGCAGACACGTTTGGTTGGAGCCCACCGCCCATCGTTATTTAATTATTTACAAAATAATTTATAATTAAAAAAAAGAAAAAGAAAATGAGGGAAATATATCCAAATAATAAGCAAAACTCAAACTAATGAATGAAGAAAGGGTCCACTACGAATTTGCTTTAGGTCAGTCAAAGCAATATATTTCGCCATAATTCAAGGATGGACACATATGAGAGGACTTCCTTTGCTTAGACTTGGACTGCATTATATTTCAAGTTTTTAACCCTAAAGTTTCTTTTTCACTAAATTAAACATATATGTATATACTTTTTGAAATTAAAATTATATTAAATCAATTTTTAAATTGCTTCACATGCTCCGTCGACCCGTGTTCTATATAAAATTACTATTTTACTCTTCCATATATATAGTTATTACAAGAATAAATTTATAATAATTTTTATAAAAAATTCATTATGTTTAAATATTTATTTCTCTTTAAAACTATCGAAAATATTAAAAATAGTTAGTACAAATTAAATTAAAATGGAATGACACAGGGTGAAAATTAATGCATCCAACATCCATAAAGATAATAGTAGCTTTTAAAATTACATATTTACAATAGAGTGAGACGAGTGGTAGAACAGAATATACCAACTATAAAACGATGGTGGATTGCTTCCCGCTTCTCTCCATTGCCATTCTTCCTCACACTGTTATACCATGAAGATTTCTCCAACTCCAAACAAGCCCCACCTTTAGGAATTGAAGCATCATTTGGGTTATCAAATCCTACCCACTCCACCTCATGGGGCCGACCATCATCGTCAATCCATCTATATTTGAGAACAACTAACATGGATAAAAAAAAAAAAAGATTGTGTCGACTAGGGATGTATTCAGCTTGGTTCGGTTCGATTTTTAGACAAAAATTAAATCGAATCGTTCCATTTGGTTTTTCACTTTTGAAACTGAAACTGTATAGAATAAAAACCGAAATATTCAGTTAGTTTTGATTCAACAATTCTTTTCAATTTTGGGCTTTGTCAAAAAAAAAAACAATATTACCTTGTTTTGGCTCAAAAAATTCTAATATTATAATTTTTATTTTTTTCACAACCATCATAATATATGCTCTAGATTCATTTATACATTTATAAAGTGAATTAAATAATTAAATTAATATCATAATCATTTTAAGTTAAGCTATTAAATTGATAAATCATTAAAAGTTGTTAAAAGAAAATCTAATACATAAATCATCAGTATATCTAATAGTTTTCCGTGTCATAGTTTTATTAGTTTAATTAGTTTTAACGAGTGATTACAATATTCCATATAATTGATTAAATTCATAACCATCAAACATATATAATTGTGAAAAGTTATTTCTTTTATAAATAAAATATTATAAAGTTTGATAAACTATTTTCCTAAAGTTATAATATGCTTATAATTATAATTATTATATTTAAGAAACGATTCACTTAATAAAACTACATTTTTATGAAATATTTCCATAACTTTATCTTTTGTATGATCATATTTAGTTAATAATAATAATAGGATTAAATGAATTAGTCAAAACGGGTTTAAACATAGATTTTTTCTCCATATAAAATTTAATTCAACTTCATATTTGAACTTTAAAGATAAAATCCATGCGTCGGATCGTTATTAGAGAAGCTTAGCCATAGGTTAAGAAATAAACTAACCAAGCCCATACATATGCCGCCACGTACACAATCGTCTTCTACATTTTTAGTCAGCTTTTGTCGTACCGACCATACTTACCTCGTCTTGTAATGGAAACCAGGTGTTGTTTCTCCTATACAAAAACGCCACGTTCCAACACCAAACCCACCCCTTTTAATACCGGACAAACTAACAGTTAAATGAACGTTATCCAGTTTTACGACAAATTTCCACCGACTTCTTTTCTCTTCTAATTAATATAATAATCCGCCGTCGTTTTCATGTTTCTTTTCTTTATAAAAGAAACGATCCTAAATGACTCCTTTTGTGGAGATTTAAGAATATGGGAGACGATGATGAACATAATAGTAGCAGTACTGATGAAGGAAGGAAAGAGATGGATATTTACCCTTTAAGTTGTTACTATTTTGGATCTAAAGAAGCCATTGTTTTCAAGGATGAAACGGTGTCGGATCGTATTACTAGGATGAAATCCAAGTACTTCTTCTTCCCCCCTCCCCCCACATCTTTATATATATATGTTCATTTGGCTTACTTTTAACTTCTTTTTTTTTTTGTTGGTTCTCAGTTATGCTGCTTATGGATTGAGGACATCGGTAGAAGCTGTTCTTCTGGTTGGTTCTTTTTCTCTACTCTTTTTCTGGGTTACTGTTTTTATTAGGTTAAGTTATGATTTTGTTGATTATCTCAAATACTTAACCCCGTTAATTATGTTAAGTTTAAATGTTGATACATATTTTTTTACTGAAATAAAAGTAAAAGTATCATAAATGTCTCTGTATTAGTCTCTATACATTAAATTAAATAATAAACTGATTTTTAGTTAAAATTCCATCCATTTGTATGGTTAAAAATCGGTTCATATATGTCAGCATGATGTACACATGACACGCTACATGTCATTGTTTGGTTATTCCATAATCATACTAATTTTAACAGTATAAATGGATGAAATTTTAATAAAATAATCAATTTATATTTGATGTAATACATAAAGAGTAAAATGTAATCTGATTTTTAATATAAAAGGACTTTATGAAATTTTAGTAATTTCCATGTATGAGATACTTTGTTGTTATTCTTAAATACATATTGAAAGTAGGGTTGGGCTTCAAATTTTTTAAATCGGGTCATGACATGACCATGGTGAGGTCTAGGAGTAGCTCTGTTATGACAAGTGTATTAAGCAAAAGTGGGTTGAATCAGGTGGAGTTGTTCAAACACCCTCATTTGTTGCTGCTCCAACTTAATAACTCCATCTTTAAGCTTCCTGGTGGTCGTTTAAGGCCAGGTGAAACAGGTAAGCTGCTACATTTTAATATATATATATATATATATATATATATATATATATATATATATATATATAAAACAGAAGCTTGACTTTGATCGAGTGAATCTTTCTTGGGCTACAAGGCAATGTTCTAAGTGTTCATTGAGCCAAAAAAAATTGAGCTGAATTTTGCAGATATTGATGGACTAAGACGTAAGCTTTCCAACAAGCTTTCCGCGAGCAGGGATGGCAACGAAACAGAATGGGAGGTAAACGTTAGATATTGAATTTTTCAGTTTTATTTGATAATTGGTATAATGTTAAATTTAACCCCCAATTTTTATATTTTTTTGTCAATTTAATTTTTATTTTTTTCAAACTAAATTTGGTCTCAACCTTTAGAAAAAAAGTCAAATT
The DNA here is from genome assembly GCF_025698545.1 of Gossypium raimondii. Taxonomy (NCBI): domain Eukaryota; kingdom Viridiplantae; phylum Streptophyta; class Magnoliopsida; order Malvales; family Malvaceae; genus Gossypium; species Gossypium raimondii. The sequence goes on from NC_068571.1 coordinate 52,202,922, forward strand.
TGACCATTAATATTTTAAAAGAGTCTTGCTTTTTAATAGAAATACTAACTAAAAAATATTGTATCTCACATGGCAATCCACGTGTACTTCGGGGCTTTTTTTTTTTGAATTTTTAAAAACTTCTTATATATTTTTTTCAATTTTGAAATTTTTTTATAATTTTTAAAAACAAATAATATTGTGTCAACATGAAGTACACGTAGGTTGCCATGCTAACATCGATGAAAACTATCTATAATTTAGTCAATATTTTTGTTAAAAGATAATTTGATTCTTTTAAGAAGTGAAGACTAAATTTTGCATAAAAAAGAATAAGGGTCAAATTAACAAAAGATGCAAACATTGAGGACTAAATTTAACATTATGCCTTGATAATATTTAGTTGGATTTTATTAAAATTGATAAAGTATAAATATACTTCATAGTTAGGAAATCTTAATGAATAGAGGTTTTTTTTTTGTGGTGTTGACTTGTATGGAGCTATGTTTAAAATTTTTGTCACATATTTGACATGAATTCAAATCCTGTCACCCCATCCTTCACCTTGGATATTATATAACAAAAATTGTAGTATCATGATTTTGTTAAATGATAAATTTAATAAAAAATTAAAATTAAAATATTAAACGATAATTTTATAATTTTTCATAATTGGATATGATATGAAAAAAATCAAAATGTTGTCAAATATGTTATAGGTGGGAGAGTGTCTAGGCATGTGGTGGCGACATGATTTCGAAACACTGTTGTGTCCCTACTTACCACCCACCGTTAAAAAGCCCAAGGTATTTTGTTACTACATTATTACACAGCCCTTATTGCATGCAATGTTTAATGTCTTTTTTCTTAGTTTTTAGTGATGAATCTCTTTTTTTTTTTTTTAATTGCAGGAGTGCACCAAACTCTTTCTTGTCCGGTTGCCGGAGAGTCGGAAATTTATCGTACCCGAAAACCTAAAATTGCTTGCGGTTCCGTTGTCCCAGGTTCATGAAAATCACAAGGTACGAGGTTCAAACTATAAATTGTAACTCTAAATTGGTGCTTGAACATAGAGGGGTGAAACTAGAAAGTTGTTTTAAGGGTTAGAAATTAATAATAAATTTTGGGAGCAAAGAGTAATTTTATCATTATACTAATTTGTGGTTTTTTAAAAATTTAATAGATTATATAGAAAATTTTCTATTTTCGGGGTGAACCCCTCCCTCCACCCTAGGGATGACAGGGCGGATTTTTGCTTACCCCAAATCCAACTTGAAACTTAAACAATCCGTCCTGACCTGATCTCAACTCTTAAAAAAAAAATTCGCTCAAACCCAAACCTAAAACTTAATAGAAGATCCAACCCGACCCAAATTTAATTTAATTATTTTATTTTTATTTTGAAGAAAATAATAATATTTTTTTTAAGTTTATACTTAAACTTAAAATGTATTTATTTATCTATTGTAATAATTTAATATACATACAAGGGGTTTTTTTCATAAATATCTCAAGGCGATGATGAATTTACCTCAAACCCGACCTTAATTCTGACCCAATTATTTTTCATAATTTCACCCAATTTACCCCAAATTCAAATTTTCAAAAAAAATCTGAACCTAACAAATTAGGTGGATTTGAAATCCGTCAAATTCAGATTTTTTTTGCCATGCTTATGCTCCGTTGCTTTGACATTCAATTAAAATTTGCTGCAATTTCACTGCAATGTTTTAGGGGTAGCTTTAACATATGTAGTATTTTCAGTCAAATTGTCGTTTTGGTCAATATATTACGTTTGAATTTGAGATTTAGTTATTATATTTTAATTTGATATGATTTTATGCATTTATTTTTGTATCAATAGTTAGTCCAAATAATTAAAGGATAAGATAACATTTAGCTCCTGAATTTGGCATCTATTCACAATTTGGTCCTTGAACTTTTATTTGGTCAACATCGTTCTTGGAATTTAGTAACTTTCCCCAACTTTGGTCCCTATTATGATGTGGCATTTTGAAATTGTGCCATGTCATCAACTATAAAGAATATAATTTTTTAGGTGATGACGTGGTACAATATCATGCCAAAATTGAAAAAAAGTTGTCAAAGTCCATAACTACCATGGAGTAAAAAAATAATCAAGGACTAAGTTGTGAAATTTTGCAAAATTCAGAGACTAAATATTACTCTATCCCAATAAATAACAACATTAACTATTATTGTTAAAATATTGACATAGATTTTTTTTTCTTAAAAACACCCTTCAATCTCATTATGCCAATTTGGTTTTTTTTTTGTGTTGAATGGGTTATTCTTAAAAAAAAATCAATGTCATATTTTGAACAGGACTAACTAATAATATTATAAAATAAAGATATTAAATTATGTCAAATTAAAGTATATGGATTAAATATCGAATTTAAGTATAATAAAGGGACTAAAATCAAATTTGAACCATGTTTTCACCATATTTCTTGTGATTTCCTTTTTGTAGACATATGGAACGGTAATATCAGGAGTGCCGCAATTGCTGTCCAAATACTCCATCAACATTATTGATATTTAGAATATGAATATATAGGTACAGCAACTGCTATAAGTTTTTGTAATTATCATGAAAATACGAAAAACACTTGTGTTTGTGTATATATATATATAAATAATAGTTTAACTAATTAATTTGAAGTTTAAATAGTTCTGATTCGGAGTTTATTTGTGCTATAATAATTTTATTATTTATTTTAGCTTTTAGTTCGTTTGTGCTATAACAGTTTGATTCTATACTTGACGGGTTACTCAAACATGTATTTATACTTGTAAACTTTAAAAAAATATATTATGTTTAGCTTCAAATTTGCCTAGTCTAATCCCATTTATATATTATAAAATATTAAAAAACATTTATATAATTTTAATTATAATTTGTATCTATGATTTAAAGGTATAGATATTAAAATTACATATGAGATTTTGTTTAATGTGTAATTCAATACATTAATTTTCATTCGGTGGAATTATGTAAAGGAAACTTTAATTATGATTCATAAGCACACATGAAATTTTAATTTTCATTTAATTATGCACATTTTAAGAAATAAATATATACATATTGTTAGAAGTTGTGTGACTCAAATTCTTGTTAAAATAAAATACGAGTGTAAGATAGGGGGATCTATAAGGGTGAAGGCTGAGGGGTGTGGGGGCCTCCACCTCGCGGTACGGGATAGGCTGTACAAGTGAAATTCGTATAAAAGTTTATGTCATCTATTTGATGTTAATTAGAATAAGGTGTTTTAATCTTACTGCATTACTTCTATTTGACTTTGATTAGAATATTGTTTTACAAACCTATAAATAGATGTAGTCTATACTCTTATTATATTAATCGAATTCAATATAGTGAATTTTCTTATTCTCTACCCATGGTTTTTTCCAGAAAGGGTTTCCACGTAAAATTTTATGTGTTCTATTTTTTATTTTTCTTTGCGATATATTGCCATTATCGACGTTCTATTTTTCACAAATATTTTTATATTGAATTAATATATTTATTTGTATATATAATATATAATTGTAGCATGCCAATAACATTGTGTTTAGTTTGTGAAAATTGAATAAAATTAAAACTTTATGTATAATGATTAAATTATTTTTAAAACGAATCAAAGAAAAGCCATTTTGTCGCCTTTTTGTGAGTTCTAGTTTAGACAAAATTAGGTGTGTACCAAAAAAGATTTTTCCAATTTTGTCGTGATTCTGGGTGCATTTATTTTGGTAAATTACACCATTAGTTACTAAATTATAAATAAGTTTTTGTTTTAGTTATTTAATTAAAAAAAGTTATAGTTTGGTCACTAAACTATTCAAAAAAATTCATTTAAGTCATTGAACTATTCAAAAAATTTTATTTGAATCACTAAGTTGTTAATTTTTTTTTAAAGTTTCATCAAGCTTCAAAAGATGATTTGATAATTGGTATGGTGGATCAATACTTATCGACAAGTAGAGGGACATACATCTAAGTAGATCTGACAATCAGTATCGGAGATTGGAGAAAAAAATCTGTTTGAATTTTGGTTCGCAGATTCGTAACATCCAAAGTTGTTTCATGAAAAAAATTGAATTGTAAAAGAAAAGGATAAGAAAAACTTTCAATTTGTGCAGGTAGTGCGAAAAGTGAAAGCCATAAAGCATTGATTTTAACAACCCAACGACTCAAATGGAAACTTTTGAATAGTTCAGTGATCAAATTGTAACTTTTTTAGTTAAGTGACCAAAATGAAAACTTACTCATAGTTTAGTAACTAATAGTATAGTTTACCTTAACATTTTTAGTTTATCTTGATTAAATTTCTTTAGATAAACTCTCTTAACATTGTTTTCTCTATTTACAAGACTCAAATTCAAAATTTTATTTAAAAAACGATCAACTTCTTAGTACTCGATTTAACTAATCCAATTCGAATAACCAATTTCTCCTTCCCTTGTGGTCATGCAATACAGGTTAAACTCCTTTGTGGATGTCTATATTACATGCTAAAAAGTAAATTAGTCCAAGTTTTGTGTTAGATCGAGTTCGAGTTGAGTTTATATATAATAGTAATATTATATACAATTGTTTAAGTCCCATCCAATTTGAAATATAATTCAATTTTTATTCAAATGCTCGATATTTATAATTGATTAACTTAAATCTCCATTTAAATTTGTTAGTATATATTTTTAATGTTAGATTTTTTAAAACTTAATAATTTCAAATATTTTTCTATTTATTGAATTTGTAAACATAATATATATTTTTAATATTTAATAAAATATTATATATTTAGTTTTCATATGAAATAAATTACATAACTTGTATACATTAATTCACATATTACGGGATAGGAAAATCAAGTCGGGGCCTCCTAGACTTCTAACATTGAATATACTATTGGTTAAAATATGCCGCAAGTCTCTACACTTTTCAAAAATTAGAAATTTAGTCTCTATACTTATATTTTATGGAATTTAGTTTCTTACTTTTCGATTTCAAAATTCAGGTTTAACTTTTAACATTGTCAATTTTTTGGTTAAATTCGTTGTTGTGATATTTTCCAAAAAAAAAACCTCACTTGGTAGTCATGTAATTAAAAAAGGACTTTGTAATTAACTTGAATTTAACAAAAAATAGTTAACAGTGTTTATAGTTAGACTTGAAATTTGAAATCTGAAAAGTAAAAAAACTAAATTCCATGAAATATAAGTATAAAGATTAAATTTCTAATCTTTGAAAAGTATAGAGACTTGTGACATTTTTTAACCTATATTCTTTTTGGTATTCTTCATGTTCGTTTTACGAGTCATGTTCGGGATTCGTGACTACCTCTCCTAACAATGTTGTCTCCAAGATTCAAACATGCGTTTTTCCGTTGGAAATACAATGTAAGGGTGTATTTAGTTCGGTTTTTGGATAAACATAGAACTGAACCACTCCATTCGGTTTTTCATTTTTGAAACCAAAACCGTATTGAATAAAAATCAAAATATCCAAAACCGATAATGGTAGTTCGGTTTGGCTCGACGATATCAAATTTGGACTTTGTAAAAAAAAAAAAAACAATATCACCTTGTTTTGGGCCCAAATTTTTTTCACAACAATCTCTAGATTCGTTTATACATTTATAAAGTGAATTAAATAATTATATTAATATCATAATCATCAATAAGACTATTTAAAAATCATTTTAAGTTGAGCTATTAAGTTGATAAATCATTCAAAGTTGTTAAAAGGAAAGGTAATACATAATCATCAGTATACCTAATATTTGTCCGTGTCATTTTTTACTTAGTTTAATTAGTTTTAATTGAGTGATTACAATAATACCATATAATTGATTAAATTCATAATTATCAAATATATATAATTGTGGAAAGTTATTTCTTTTATAAACAAAATATTATAAAGCATAATAAATTATTTTCTTAAAATTAGAATTATATTTATACTTATACTTATAATTATTATATTTAAGAAATGATTCGCTTATTCTAATATAAAACTACACTTTTATTACGAAATATTTCCATAATTTTATAATTTTTATGATCCTATTTACTTGTTTTTTATAATAATAATAATTGAAATGGTTAATTTATTATCCTATAGGACTATTCCTTTAAACATAGATTTTTTTCATTCAATTTTATTTGGATAAAATGGATTCCATGTGTAAAAATCGAATCCGAATAAAATTATGCGGTTTGGGTGATAACACCAACCCAGAATTGAACCGAATAATACAAAATATGAACCGAACTAAATATCTCAGTTCAAATCGATTTTTTAATTTTCTTGGTTTCTTTACTTAACTTGATACAATGTAACTTACAATTACACCTAATCACTTGTTAGTTGGACATTAAAAATTGAAACACAAATTCAATCCAGTGCCTAATTTTTAGGCTCAAACTTAATATTTTATCTAAACCATCTTTAAAAAATACAACAAACATTTGAATACAATTAACAGAATTGAGGTTAAAAAGGTGATTTAACATTTATGTTACACCATTTGTGGGCAATCAGAAAAGTGTAGCTACTAAATATGGGGTGGACCACCTCCAGCTGGTGGGGAGTAATGCCGGCTATGCCCTGTTGTTGCAGCAAGGCCAGCCAATTGGTGCCCTTTCCAACCTTTTTTTCTTTATAAGTACAGATGAGGATAAGACCGACGCATGTGAATCGCCATAAATATGACCTTTCCCTTGTTAACCCAGAGTTCCTCAATTCTTGGCCCGATTCCGATTCCGATTCCGAGTTCGATAGTATTTGTATTTTTTGCAAATCCATCGGTATATCAATTTAGAGTAAAGGAAAGACCTAGTTGATTCGAAATCAGACTTGATGGTTTTTGAATAAGTTATTTAATTGGAATTAGATCGATGGTCGAATTAGTTGAATTGAAAATTGTTAGTTTAACCGATTTAACCATCAGTTCAATTTCAAACACATTGGTTTTTTTATCTGATGTGATATTTGCATTTGATAAAAGTTATACATGTTGGTTTTCAAGAGTATCGACCTTAATTTTTAGTATTTAATTTAAATTTTTGGATTCATTTAATAAAAGTTAATTGCTAATGGGATTGGATTGGCTGGTCAAACTGATTGGATCAAAATTGCTAGGAGCATCGGTTCATGGCAAGAGAAAAAATAGGTGACTGGAAATCAAACCAGGCTAGTTTTTTTTTTAATAAATTATTTAGTTGAAATCGAATCGGTGGTTGGACTAGAAACCAATGGCATGACCGGTTCAATCGCTTATCCGGTTCCAAAAACATTGGTGCTTTTATCCAATGTGGTATTTGTATTTGGTAAATTTTATACATTTTGATACTCAAAAGTATTTAATTTAGATTTTAGGGTTAATTTGATGAAAGCTAATTATTAATATTATTGGTTTTAAATTTTTATGATATTTTCGGTTTTAAATTTTAAATTTTTATGATATTATTAGTTATTTTAAATTTTATCAAATTAAACCTAAACTCAAATTAAACAATATCAACTCGAATTAGTTAATATAATATTTGCTAAATGCATGTACCATGTAAGAATAAAGTGTCAAACTTAGATACCAAATCTTTGTATTAAACTTTTCATTTTATTTTAACTATAGTACGTAACTTTCGGTATTTTGTAGTTATATTGGGTTAAATATAGAGTTGAATTCGATTGAACTTTTAAATAGTAGAAAAACTCTCCCAACTAATTTTTCCATCCACAAAAATAAAACTCGAAATCTTACCTTAAAAAAAGTCTAATTCAATAGTGATCATTTATTGTAGCATAACATAATCCATTTAAAACAGGGTAAAAATACTATGGAAGCCCCTGCCCTAGGAATCAGATTGAACTTTGCCCATTCTACTTTTAAAAAAATGGGCAAATTAGTTTTTGTACTTTAGATCAAAGAGCAAATTGATCTTTTTTGTTAAAAATTTTATCCATTTGTATTGTTAAAAACTAGCGTGACTAACGGAATAACCCGACAGAGACATGTAGCATCTGTGGAAGAGCCACATGAAGTGTCACAAAGAAAATATAAAAAATATTAAAAATTATATAATTGGTGTATTCATCCCATAAAATATTTAAAAGTAGATTTATAAAAAATTTGATTCCCCGAAAATTTTGAAAAAGTCTTGTCAAAATCTTTGAAAAATAATTATTTTATATAAAAATAAATGAAACTCTCTCCACCTACTAAAATCTAAAAATCCCTAATCTTTTTATTTTCTTCCAACACTTATCACTATAATTTTGAATTTTTCTTATTCTCTCACACTCTCAATATAGATGTTCAATCTTTCAATACTTTCAAATGAGTCTCTCTAATTTGGTAATAACTCTTATTTTTCAAGCTTTATTTATTAACCTTTAGAAAGTTAGGATTGCGCTTTTCTCGTGATAGACTAGGATTTTTATGTAAGATTTAGTTTTTATATATTGAATGATTTTGGGACATTGATTTTATATAAGATTCCTAACATCGTGATTGATTAATAATTTTAGAGGTTGATTAATACAAATACTTGAAGAAATTATGTTTGACTGTATTTATAATCTTGAATTGCTTAAATATTGATTAAAAATCAGTATTTTTATTCAGAAATTGTTATTGCAAGTGTGATTATTGTAAATATTGTGATTATACTTAACTATTTTTTTTGAAAAAATTTTTATTAGTTATATGTAGTCATTGTAAACAATTTTATGCATTTAAGGATTAGATTTATTATAAATATTTTAACAGGAATGAGAAAATATTTTAAAAGAAAATTTACCGTGAAGTAGAAGAAGAACAAAAAATTTATTATACACTAGATTATATGACTTTTATAAATGTATTAATTTTAAAAGTTTGACCCCACAATCTAAATTTTCTAGCTCTGCCCTACGTGGCATGCACATATACCTTATGTAATATACAAGAACAACTTTTTAATTGTAGAAATAGATTAAAAAGTTTTAACAGAATGATCATACTACCATTTGATTTAACGTACACAAACTAATTTATCAATTTTTAACAAAAAGTAAAATAAATCAACTTCTACGACAAATTAAAATTTTATTTTATTTAAAAATTTAGATTTGACTTCGACAGGCGGGTCAGCTAACAAGTATTTAGATTTCTAAACAAATTAAAAATTTTATTTTATTTAAAAATTTAGCTTAATTATTAATATTATTTATATTTTCTTTCAAAATTTAATTATTAATACACCACGTAATTATACTAACATAAAAACATAAAATCTTAACAATTTCAATAGTTAAACTATTATTTAATTTATTTAAATATTCTAAATTTTTTTTCTTTTGATTTCCCTTTCACCAAATTGAACTTTGTGGAAATAATTCTAATTTTGTGTAAAAGACAGCAATGCTTACCTAATTATGTCTTCCATTGGTTTTATTGTCAACCATATGTTTGATTCAACTGGCTTCAGTCAATGTGAATAATAATAATAATAATAATAATAATAATAATAATAATAATAATAATCCAACTTAATAAATTTGTGTTCTTTTCAACTACTGCTTTGCATGCATTATGACTTTTTTAAGCTTGGTTTTACACTTATAATTTATAGTGTTTCACATTTACAATTATAATATATATATTTTTAAAAATTACAAGTCATAAACCAAACAAATTATATTGGATTTATTTTCAAGAAAAAAACATTATTTAGCTTTTTAGGATGAAATTGATTCATCGAGAATTAAGAATTGATTAGTTTGACCAATGATAAATAATCGAAAATAGTGCAAAACATTGTGAACTTGTGAAAAGCTTAAATTGTTGGTTCAATCGGATTGATTAAACTAATTACGAAGAGTAATTTTCAATATTTAAATTTATATGAATACAAATGATTTTCTAAAACAATTACAAGAAATAATAATAATAAAAGCATAGTCAACGATATATATTTTGAGTCAACTCAATTAATATAAATATAAATTTAATTCAATTTAATTTCACCATCAAAAGTTAATAAATTTTAATTCGCTCAATATAAACATGAACATGACTTGAATCAGAAATGGCATGGACTCAAAATGATCAGAAAAATGACTCAAAAACAAAATAATTTGAACTTGAAAATACAGAAAGAAAACCACAAACTCAAAATAACCCGACAATTAACTCATGACCCAATCCAAGGTGACTAGAACCTGAATTGATTTAACTCGAAAACTCGACTCAAAACCTAATTCAAACTGGAATGAACCAAAAAAATTAAAACCAAATTAACATTATCCAGATCAATCATATCTAACACTCTCAACTAAGATGATCCAAATCGAAAAACTTAAAAATTTTAAAACTCGAATTTAACCCTAGCAAAACTAACCTAACCCTCCCAATTGAAATATATAAAACTCCAAAAAGCAAAAAGGGATTTAAAAAGTTATCATGTATTTTCTTTATATATTATAAATTTAAAATTATATATTATTATGTTTTAATTTTGTAACCGAGGTTACAAATTTTAAGAAAACTTTTAAGAAATAATTAAATATAATATAATTAATACATACAATAAAAAAAACTAGTTTATATATATAATAAATATATTAGGGTAAATTATATTTAATGTCACTAAACAATTAGCAAGTTCATGCTTTGGTCATTAAACTATTCAAAAATTTTCATTTAAGTAACTAAGTTGTTAAAATCATTGTTGTATGCCCTTCGTTGTTTGCACCGCCTACACCAATTGAAAGCGCTCATTCCCCTTCTCTTCTACAATTCATTTTTTTCATGAAATATTTTGAATGTCACAAATCTACAAATCAAACTCCAAACAACTTTCTTCTCCGATCTCCGACTCTGATCATCATATTGACTTGGATCTAAGGTATATTATTCTACTCATCGATGGGTATTGATCCAATATCGTACCTATCGTTGAATTGTTGCTTGGATTCACCAACTGGATTTTTAAAAAAAATTAACAACCCAGTGACTTAAATAAAAACTTTTAAATGGTGCAGTGATCATTTTGTAACTTTTTGAAGTTGAGTAACTAAAATATAAACTTACTAAAAGTTTAGTGACCTTGAGTGTAGTTTACCCTTAATTATATGAATTATTGATATTAAGGATAAGATAATTAAAAGAAAAAGAAAAGAAGAAAAAAGGCGCGGGGAAATTAAAGAAAAGTAAATGGGAACGTGAAGTCAAGTCATCTTCCTCGTGGATGTTCTATAAGTTAAGGTAGAGACTGGTCCTCTTCATCAACCATGGAAACACTCTCCACCTTCTATTTTAAAAAAAAAAAAAAAATTCCAAAACACTCAATTTTCTCTTTTTCTTTTGCCTCTTCTGTGTAAAATCTAAGATCATTTATAAGAAAGGAAGACTTCATTGTCACCCACTCACCTAACAAAGAGCAATCAGAAAAGGAAAAAAAAAGGGGGCGAAAATGATGAAGAAAGGAAAGGGAATTTTAATCCCTAATTTGAAGCTCTCTCTTTCTCCTCCTGCACCTGACAATTCCTTCGCTAAATTCTTGTAATCTCTTAATTTACTTATTACGACGTCCTTTTATTTGTTTTTTTTTTTTCAAATTTGATACTATTTAAAAAAAAATTATTTTGGTGATGAATGTTTTTCATTTCAGAACACAAAGTGGTACGTTCAAAGACGGTGATCTCCTCATCAACAAGGACGGAATTCGAATTCTCTCTCAATCCGAGCATGAACTTGTATGATTCTTCAAAAAGAAATTTGGTTAAAATATGCTGTTAGTCCCTCTACTTTTTGACAAAATTTGAGATTTATTCCTCATGGCTTATACTTAAAAAATAAATAAATTCTCTTATTTTTTTGTTGAAAACCTTAATTCAATTATCAAAATTATTAATAATTTATATCAAAATTTGTCAATGACATTGATTAGGCTATCATGTTTTTTATGAAATGATTGGATTAGGATTTTTAAATTAAAAGAAAAGTATAGAGACTAATCTTAAACTTTACCAAAGTACAGGGACTAGTAGCACATCTTGACCTTTTAAAAAATATTTTTATTATTCAGATTTTTTCTAAATGTATTGCCGGGTTACTTTACATAAGCTTGAATTGTTATTTTCCGGTTTCAAAATTTTGTAACTTGTTCTTTTCTTTTCTTTTCTTTCTTTCTTTTTCAAAGCCTTCGCTAATTAAGCCATCAGAAGCTGAATCTGACAATCGGTTGAATTTGGAAGATATGGATACGATTAAAGTTGTTGGAAAAGGTAATGGTGGAATTGTGCAATTGGTCCAACACAAATGGACTCTCCAGTTCTTTGCATTAAAGGTATTTGTCAAAATGCCTGGTTTAACACTTTCTGTTTGTTTTTTTAGAAGCAAAAATTATTGCCCTTTAGGTGAAGCAGGGATTGCTTCATTAACCTCCGCCCTGGTTTTGCATAGAAAGCATTCATGTCCATAGATTTCTTTTAGGTAAATTTCATAGTCACCCAGTTATTAATAAATATTTTTTTATTCACTCAACTATGAAATGTTATTAAATAGGCGGTCAACTATTCAATTTTGTCTTCTTTCTTTTCTTCACCAATCGTGGCAGCTTTTAAAATAGTCATAATAGTAATTTTAACCTCAACATCTACACATGGTATAATTTGAGTGACCAAGAAAGAAAAAATGAATAATTTGATGATCATTTTATAATTTTTCATAATTGAATGATCAAAGAATAAATTTATTAATAGTTGGGTGATTACTAGTACAATTTACCGTTTCTTTTATATATCCATAACAGCTCCATACTGCTCCCACCTCACTTATTTTACTAATGATTTTTCAATTTAATATTATGAAATTATGTATTTTAATTTATTCATAAACATAATTTTGATATATAATTTTTAGTATATATGTATAATATAAATATATAAAGTATGTCTAATATATTCACATATCTATGACTCTTATATATGTATACTAAATATATATAAAAAATACATTTAAAGATTATAAGGGGTAACATAGTGATCATAGAAGTCCGACAGGGCGGATGAAGTAGGCATTTATCACAATTGTCCTACTTAACTGTGAGCATGCACCTACCATTCGAAGTGGATTGATGCAAAATACGTAGAGTGATTTGGGTTACAGTATTGATGTATTTCCTGTTATAGAAAGGCAACTGTTGTTGGTTTTGTTACCTCTATGAATTCTTGATATCATAGAAGCTATTCTTCTGAAGCAGATATTGTTGTTCCATTGTTATCAGGTTATTCAAATGAACATCGAGGAGTCGGCTCGCAAGCAGATAGCAAAAGAACTGAAAATAAACCAATCCTCTCAGTGTCCATATGTTGTTGTTTGTTACAAGTCTTTCTTTAACAACGGTGCCATTTCGATCATCTTGGAGTATATGGATGGAGGATCCTTAGCAGATTTTCTGAAAAAGGTTAAATCCATTCCCGAACCGTATCTTGCTGCAATATGTAAGCAGGTTGGTACACTCGAAACTTCGAATTATATCAAGTTATTTCGGTATGCATTTTGAAGATGGCTCTCGTTAACGCAGGTGCTCCAGGGCTTGATCTATCTTCATCACGAAAAACACATTATCCATCGCGACTTAAAGCCGTCTAACCTGTTAATAAATCATAGAGGAGAAGTCAAGATTACTGACTTTGGTGTTAGTGCAATAATGACAAGCACCTCGGGACTAGCAAGCACTTTTGTTGGAACGTACAACTATATGTCGGTAAGTAACTTACCTTTATGATCAATATAAATCCCATCAAATTGAATATGGTTGTATATTATGAGCCTGATTCTTACAATTGAACAGGAAATCATTTAAAGCTTTTAGTATAGTAAAAGTATTAAGCAGTGCATTATATTAAAGATCAAATTGGTCATTTCAATTAAAAATTTTTATTGTTAAAAATTGGTCTATATATGTCAAATGAGGTACACATGGCACGTCACATGTAACTATTTGGTTCTTCTATCAACCAACCATGTTAGTTTTTAACAATAAAATTGATGAAATTTTAATTGAAAAACCAGTTTGCTCTTTAATATAATGTATAGAAATTAATTTACTCGTTTTTTTAGTAAAAGGGATAAAATATAATTTAATCCTAGTACAAGGGTCTCCATGGTATTTTTATCCTTCTAAAATCTATTCCTTAATTCAAGTCTCTTTGCTAATCGGAAACAAATTATTAGTAGATCAGTAATGTTGTTTTACTATAATTTGTTCAAAATTTATGTTAGCTTGTTAATTTCTAATATACTTAATTTGTTAGCCTGAGAGAATTATTGGTGGTAATTATGGCAATAAAAGTGATATTTGGAGCTTGGGGCTAGTGTTGCTTGAGTGTGCAACTGGTGAGTTCCCGTATTCCCCACCCGACCAGGCGGAAGGATGGACAAATTTTTATGAGCTCATGGAACAAATTGTTCAACAACCACCACCTTCTGCACCTTCAAATAATTTTTCTCCCGAGTTTTGCTCGTTTATTTCTGCATGGTTAGATCATTTCTCCCGAATTTTGCTCCTTTTTTTTTCTTTTTCACTTGGATTTTATAGAATTTTTTTACCATACGAGTTTACATCACCCGGCCTTGGGGTTCTTTTATACATGGCAGTGTACGAAAGGACCCGAAAGAAAGAAAGTCGGCACCCGAATTGCTGGTATTTAAACATCCGGATTCCTCTATGGCACACCATTGTTTCAAGCATCAAGAAATTCATTACATATAAGTTTACATCTGAGTTTCAATGTGCATGCAGGCACTTCCATTCTTGAACATGTACAATGACTTGGACGTGGACCTCTCGTCTTACTTCAACAACTCCGGATCGCCACTCGCACAACTTTAGAACTTAAGTGGTAGGTCTATGCTTAGGTTTGGTGGTATAAATTTTCTAAATATGGGATTGTTCTCCTCTACTTCAGGACTCCGCCTCGGAATTAAAAGTTCAAATGCTTTGATCTGGAACCGGTCATAAGGCTTTCGTTTCTTATTGTTGAAGAACTTGTTTTCACTTTGATGAAATGAAAACCATCTTGTCTTTGCTTCATATATGAATGGTATTAGCTTAGGATACAAATAATGAAATTGGTGATAAAGCGCTTCATGCCTTTTAAACCCGG
Source organism: Gossypium raimondii (assembly GCF_025698545.1). Taxonomy (NCBI): domain Eukaryota; kingdom Viridiplantae; phylum Streptophyta; class Magnoliopsida; order Malvales; family Malvaceae; genus Gossypium; species Gossypium raimondii. The sequence continues at coordinate 52,218,085 of NC_068571.1, forward strand.
GGGGGGGGGGTTGAGTCTTGTTAATTTCTTGTTTCCCTTAAAAGGGGTTAAAGTTGGCTATTGTACTAAATATTGGATTACATTTTGCCCCTTCTACTAAAAAATAAGTAAATTAGTCACTGTCCATTAGATCAAAGAACAAACTAGTCCTCTTGTTAAAGATGTCATTTATTTTTATTGTTAAAAATTTGTTCATATATGCCAGAATGAGGTACACATCTCATGCCATGTAAAACTATTTGATTGTTCTGTTAGCCACCCCAATTTTTAATAATAGAAATGAATGAAATTTTTAAAAGAAATGACAAATTTGCTCTTTAATCTAATGTAAAATGATTACTTTGTTCATTTTTTGAGTAAAGAGAGAAAAGCGCAATTTGACTTCTAGTATAAGGGCCTTCATAGTATTTTTACCCTTAAAAAGGTATTTTTTGAAAATATTTTATCTTTGTGCTTGGAAAACAAGAGGAACTCTTCATGCTTCGATTGCAAGTAACTGTTCAAAGCAAAACCAACAGTTACCTTCTTCTTGACAGGGTTCAGGCTCCAGAAATAGCCGATCGGACTTGAAAGAATGTCAACAAAACCCAAAGTTTTAGAACTACAGACGATTTTTAGTTCTCGTTGTCACTAAAGTGCAGGACTTATTCGAGCAGCCGTCATGATGGCAAGGCCCGAAATTAAGCATCAAAGAAAATAAAAAAAGTTCCACTGCCAGATGAGTCGAATATCGGATCGGAGGTACAACTTATTGCTGTGTGTTAATATTCCCATATTTGAAAGATAATGTTGTGTGTTAGCCATATTCTGGTTGATTCTTGGATGAAGAATAAATTTGACAATCTTTGTAGCAACAATGTGTATGGATGTATTGTTAGGACGTAGGGTTTTAACCTCAAAGAGCTGCTTGACTGCAAAACATGTAAAAATCATCAAATCCATGGTATTATATGCCAATCAACTTTGCCTTTTCTTCTATCCATATGTTCGGTAAAACTATAATGGAGACTTTTGTACTAAGATTTGGATTGCATTTTGCTCTCTTAACTCAAAAATTGTAAATTAATCTCTATATGTTAGATAAAAGAGTAAAATGATTCTTTTGTTAAAAATCCCATCGATTTCTACGATTAAAAGTTGATATCTATAAGTCAGAATAAAGTACACAGGGCACACCACTTGTATCTGTCTGGTTATTCTATTAGCCATACCAATGTTTAATAGTAGAAATGAATAAATTTTTTAATTGAAATGACCATTTTGCTCTATGATTTAACATGCAATGACTAATTTGTCCCCTTTTTTTTAGTAAAGAAGGTAAAATGTAAGTTGACACTTAATACAAGGCCCCTATTGTACTTTTACTCGTATGTTCACCTAAATTCTAAAAAATAAAACTAAATCTAAAAAAGTGCTCAGTAAAAGCTCAATTAGACTGAACAAGCTCATTAATCATTCGAGTTTGCTTGAATGTAACGAGCCCGAGCTTGAAACGCCATGTGTATCTCATTCTTATGTACAAAGATCAATTTTTAATACTAAAAATAGATAAAATTTTAACAGAATGATCACTTTACTCTTTGATCTAACTTACAATAACTAATTTGTACATTTTTTGAATTGAGAGAGCAAAATGTAATCCAACTTTTAATATAAGATCCTCTATGATACTTTTAGATTGTATGTTCACTTAAATTCAAGACATTAGAGGCAAATCCAAAAGAGCGTCTATTATTCAAGTTTGCTTGAATCTAATCCATCCGATATTGAAAAATCAAATACTCAACTTTTTTTAACAAAGTTTCTCTTTGCTTGAATATATATACTCAACTCGATTCACTTACAACCCTTACAACTCTACCCGACTTTCCTAGTCATTAAGAAGTTAATTGAGTATATATATTGCATGATTAAGTATACAAAGATAAACTTTTTTAACATTACAAATAAGCCAAGTAAAAAGGTTAATTTGGCTTAAATCATATGCATTTGTTTCTATCATTGGAACAAAAGAAAAGCCTTATGATATAGAACACAACAATATATACGTGTCAAAAAGGGTCTTAGAGATTTTTAAGGCACCCTTTTGCCGTCATGTTTTCTTCTTAAATTTTCTCTGTGCTTTTAAGTCCAAGACAATGACTGTAATATTGTCTTTGCTTCCTTTACTAAGAGCAAGCTTTGAGAGATAATCAGCTGCAGATTGAGCAGCAAGGTCAATTCCTTCACCCCTTTCTGCAGGTAATTTATCACCATGCTTTTTATGCCAAAGGAGGATCCGTTTCCGAGCCACTTCGCAAGCTTCCTCGTTGCTTATTACGTCCCATAACCCGTCACTGGCTAGGATAAGGCACTCATCTTCTTTGACTCGAGGGACGAACATTACTTCCGGATTGGGAATTATCCATGGTTTTAAGTATCTGTCACCTGATAAAAAAGGATTCAGAATCGAAATGTTTTGAGTCCAGTGAAAGGGGAAAAAACATCATGGAGGCTCCTGTACTAGGAGTTAGGTCAAATTTGCCCCATTAATCCCTGTACGTTAGTTCAAATAGCAAATTGCTCATTTTTATTAAAAATTTCATCCATTTCTACAGTTAAAAACTAGTGTGGTTGATAGAATAATCAAACAGTTACACGTAGTATGTCACAAGTACCTCATTCTGACATAAAAACCAGTTTTTAACCGTAGAAATGGATGTAACTTTTAACAAAACGACCAATTTGCTTTTTGATCTAATGTAAAAGGACTAATTTGCCCATTTTTTTAGTACAAGGGCTTCCACGATACTTTTATCGATTGTAAACACGTACCAATGGACCTTGACATTGCTAGAACACCAAAAACACGAGATCCGTTCCATTGGATGACCTTGCCTCCTGCAGCTTCTATCCTTGCATGTTCATCTTCTCTATCAGGCTGTAGAAAAGGCTCAATATAAACAACAATGTCTTTGAAAATTGTATGTCTTGCGGAAAAATAACTTGAAATAGGCATGCCTTACTTTGTGGTCTACTGATAACGGCATCGGATGTTTTCCCCGGTAGAGAACAGCCCTCGAATCGCCACTATTGGCGACAATTATATGAGTTGGACTAACAACCGCAACTACAGCTGTCGAACCGACAGTTTCGGGGGCAATAGGTTTGTTATCGGAATCATTCACACCGTTACAAACTCCTCCGATCTCAGCATCGACTTTGATGAAACAATTGGAGAACGCTTTCTTCCATAGCTCCTGCCAATCGTGCCTGATATTTCCCTCGCGGATACATGATTTCGCCCTTTCTATCTCCTCGGCTAAAGCCAAATGCATACGTTCACGGCAATAGTTCGCAACCTATGCAAGAAACCGTCTCCTTTTAGATCAACCAACTCAGAATAACACATAGAGTTCCGATATAGCAATGGATCATATTTCCTACATGCATATTACGTGCAAGATACATAGATAGATAGAAACCGAAGCATACCTGACACCCTCCATGTCCATCGTAGACACCGTAGAAATGAGCCGTTAGGTCACGGTTCATTCCGTTTGTTACACTTTCGGCTTTGAGGATTTGACTAGGGACTTGCAAAAATCGAGGTATAGCCACAAAAGCATCTTCCATCTCTGGTCTCCTACCACATATGGATGTAAATCCCCAAAGGGGTATGTTTCCTAATTCAAACAGACACTTGGTTTCTGTTTTTCTTACCTTCTTTTGTTGCGGTACGTCAAGGAACGAGTCCGATTCCGATGATTTCTTATCGGATTCATCGGACTTGTTGCCGGAATTAACCTCTAATCCCGAAATTTCCTCAACAGATATACTACTAATATCACTAGCTACAAATTGAGTAGATGATATAGATCCATCTTCCTCATTTCCTTGATTATATTCTCTAGAAATACAACTGTCATCCGACTTGACTCGATTCAATTCAACGACCCTATTATCCCCTCTATTACAAGTTTGATCCGATTCGTTTTCCGATAACAAACTCCCTTTCTCCGCAACAAGCTTACAACCGTTAACGCCGGCGGCGGCGCGTGCCGTTGTTCTCGAATTATTTCTAATCACTTCACCTAAACTAACAGCACAAGGACCAGATACTTCTTCCATCATTCAAATTTATTTACTCCTCGAGTCACTTTTAATCACCCTTTTCTTATTCAATCATATACAACCCCTAATAATGAAATTACAAATTGAAATTATAAAAACCTACAAGTTGGATGTCTCTAGATTCTAAAAAATACACCTTTCATATCTGGACTTTCTTTTAGTAAAAAGATCGAACAGATGGTGGGTGACTTCTTTTTTTACCAACCCTTTTAGAACTTTGATATCTATGCAACGGGAAATATATGATGAAAAAATCCAAAAAAGAAAAGATAGTTCTTTAAATCCTAACTTTGAACAAATTCAAAGAACTAAAAAGCAGACGAGAGATCATGAAAAAGTGGGGAGAAAATTTAAAAAAATTGCATTTCCTCTAAGGAAGGCAATTCATTACAGCCTCATGCAACGTTTGGTGTGTTTCTTATGCCTAAGTCAGCCTTCGTTCCACTCCAAAAAGCAAAGATGAGTCACTAACTAATCTGTTCACCTGTGATGAAAATTTCTTTTAAAGAACAAAGGACACGTAAAAGAATTTAAGAACAAACAAAGTGTAAGCTTTTATGAAGGGAAGAGTTGCTTGGTTGTATGAAACACTGAAATATATCAGAGCTTAAACCAAAAAAAAAAAAATTTAAAAATTAAAATTAAAAATAAAAGAAAAAGAAGAAAGTGAAAATGATGGATGCCAGAAAATGGAGGAAGAACATAATGAAGAAGAACACCTGTCCTATATTAGTCGACAAAGGAACATTAGATAATGTTAGGGAAACGAATTAAACTAACCTAAAGAATCTACACGTATGCTCATGAAGAAAAATAAAAAGTTTGAAATATCCCCAACAATTATTTTAAAATGGTTATTTTCACTACAGTCCTCTGAATTATGGTTGAATTTTGGATTGGGTACTAAATTTTGAAATATTTCAATTGAATCATGAAACTAGATCTGATCATGGGTTGAGCCACCTGACCCGAAAAATAGGCTTTGGCAAAAAAAACGAGACTCGTTTTCTAATGGGCTTAGTCTTGGATAAGCTTTTTTGGCCCCAATCCGGCTCGAATTTATATAAAAAAAAGGTTGTTTTTTGGTGTTGTTTTGGTGTCGTTTCGTTATTATATTGCTACTATTTTGTTGTTATCATTTGGATATTGTATAACTCTTATTTTATTATTAATTTTGTTACTATTTTAGAGGTATTTATTTGCTAAGTTGCATCTATATTACTGCTATTTAAGTATAAATATTTTTTTAATTTATTTTTATTTTGTTGGGAATCATTTATTTTAATGCTTTTTTGTGTATTTGTTGTATTATATTTTTTAAATTTGTTTTTACATAAAAACAATAATATAAAAAAATTAGTACGGGCAGGCCAGGTCGGGCTCAAATTTTAACATTTTCATTCGGATAGAACTTGGAAAAAAATTTAGGCCCATTTTTCAGATCAAGTCGAGTCTAAAAAATGGACCTAAAATTCTATTGAGACCCGACCCCAAAAGCACCTCTGCATGAATCTGATGTATAGTTCGATTTTTTTTCCTTTTATATGTAATGTTAACTTAGTTTTGAGGCATTCGAGAATAGTTATTAATTCTTATGTGTTAGAAAAAGAAAATGCATCATATTTAAACTTATTTTTTAGATAGGTAAAGTCATTTTATTTGCATGATAAGTCTAATTACAATTTTAGTATTATTGTGTTGAAATTTGAGATTTGATCTTTTATTTTATGCAATTACGTCTTCCGATTTTATAATGTTATTATTTGATTAAAGTGATGATATCTTTAGCTCTTGTCGATAAAACGATGATGTAAGATAAAGTGAAAATCCAATCAATCATGTTCAATCAATAATGAATTTTCATGTTAACCTAATGCTTAAGAAAATTGTTTTAATTCCCTAAACAAGAGTTGTTTTTTTTTAAATCATGTCTTCACTTCAATAGATGTAAGTAATGACGTTATCAATTTAAACATACTAATGATGTTATAAAAGTTAAAGGATTAAATCAGGCGAAATTAAAGACATATATAACAAAGGGATTCAAACCATAACTAGATCCGAAAGATAGGATTCAATCGAAAAGTTTTGAAATTTAAAGGGCCAATTTAGAATTTAAACACAATTCAGGGACCTTTAGTGACATTAACCCTTATATAAATTATTTAAATACTAATATATTATCATTAAATGTTTGAAAGGAAAGAGAAAAGCATCAAGTACTTGTCTGGTAGCAATTAAATTAAAACAAATTTTTTAAAAATAAAAAATAAAGAACATGTGAAAGTGAATAAGTCCTATGCAGGATTTTGCCACGTAAAAAGATATGGAAAATCAGGTTGGTGACCAAAGAACAAAGTGATAAAGAGAGAGAAAATTAAAAAAATTGAAAAGGGTGAGTGACGTGCAAAGTTTATGTTTAGTATTTTAGAATTTTAGAATTTTATTTTATTTTTTTAGGCCCAAAAGATATTATTGTATTTATTATTTAATTATTTAATTTAGAGAGAGAAAATGGGGGTGGGGAGATGAATGTAGATCAAATTCAAAGGTGGGTTTAATTATTTTTAAATTTTTTGGTAGGGTTGATAAATGGATTCATGAACTGACAAACCCTAATTTCTTTTTCTTTTTATTTTACTATTAGGTCTTTTTTTTTTCTTGGATTCTTCGTTTTTTTCCCACCCTCTTATTTCTCACCACGTGTTTTTGTTTTTTATAAAGTTCTTTTTTTCTTTTTACTATTAGATTATTTATTGGATTTAATGTTAAAATAATAAATGAATGTGTTACCAGCCAGGACACGACCTTAAATGTTATTGGCTGACACTTTCCTGCATTTTATTAGTATCCTTAAATTTTTGTCAAGTTACAAAATAGTCATTAAACTATCCTTAAATTTTCATTTAAGTTACTGGGCTATTAAAAGCATTGATGTATGGATTTTTCTGTTTGCATCATGCACCAATTGAAAGTTCTTCTTTCCCTTTTCTTCTATAATTCGGTGTACTTTTTTCCCATGATACAGCTTTGAATGTCATGAATATCTGAACCAAAATCTAAACAACTTTCTTCTCTAGTTTCAGACATGGGCCGTCAGATCAACTTAGATCTGGATATGTTCTACTTAAATGAAAACATTCGAATATTTTAATAGCTACTCTATAATTTTTTAAGTTGAGTAACCAATAAGTAAAGTTATTAATAATTCGGTGACCTTAGAGTAATTTACCCAAATATTTAAATAGTTGTACATTTAATATAAAACAAAAGGAAATGGCATGTATTAGCTTGCAATGTTACAATAATTGTTGCAATATGAGATAAGATATTTGTATGTGAAATTTTACTTGTGAATGTTGACCATTTTTAGTTGTAATAATAAATTAATTTATTATTATTCTATATTTACTTTGAGATTGGGCAAAAGATAAACTTGTAAAAGAAAAGACTAGGATATTTTTAAGACTGCTTATGGGCTTAGTATTTATTTTAAAATAAATAGGTGTTTAAGGAATTTGGATATACATTAAAATATGATAGTTGTTCTAGATGTAACTATTAATACTTTAGAGTTGATTATTGAATGATAAATTATTTACCTGTATTTTCACATTTTGAGAGTTTAATATTTACAATAATTGGCTGAAAACGAGAAGATGATTTATTTGATTTATTCGATGACATATAATAAAGAATAATTAGGCAAAAAAATCAAAAACTAAGAAGTTAAAGACCAGTTAAAAACCTAAAACTAGACTTCCAAGTTTCAATTTTTGTGGATTTTTTATTATATTTTGTTTCATTTTTATCTTACAGTATTGGCTACATAAAATTAAAACTGCAAATATGCTTAGTATGCTTAAGTAAATTAGATGATTATCAAATGTTGCACTGAACTTAGTGTAATAAACTTAGTGTTACAACATTAGTTGTTACAGTGAATTAAATACAGTTTCGAAACCAAGCACTTTCAATTCACAAAAAAGTAGATGAAATAATGCTATTTGTGTGGCTCAAGTTTTACCCTGAAATGGCATTCAGAAATACCCCTGGTTCACAATTAATGGCGCCATAGTATGATGTTATTTTCAAGATGATTTTGCTTGCTTCGGTATATATATATGTATGTATGTATGCATGCATGCATGCGTGTGTGTATATATATGCATGTATATATTGGATCTATCAAATTTTGATCCGAACTCGAAATTCCAATCCAAATCTCAACCTGAGTCAACCATAAATTGTCAACAATCATAACTTGCTCAACTTGAGCCTGAAATTACCCAAATCGGAAAACCTGACAACTCTGAAATAACTTGAACTTGAAACTATCTCGAACCCAAAATGATTTGAGCCTGCAATGACTCAAAAATATAAATCCAACCCAAATTGACCTAATCCAAAACCAACCAGACCGGCGAGGTCAGCTATATCCATATGTGTAGCATGCAAAACGGAGGATAGTCACTCAGTCTCCGAATTATCTACTGAAATGATCGGAGAAAAACATACCAACCTTAATAATTTCATTCCTTTGTTTTGCAGCTTGATTCTCGAACCATAACACACTGGATTTATCTCAAGAATCTAAACAAAATTCATTAGAGACAATAGTCAGTCATCCCTATCTATATGTGTGTGTGTATATAACACATATACAAAATTCTGATGTTTAAGCATTGAAAAATTTCATTCGAAATTCACGACTCTTTCTCATAACATGCGAATTGAGGACTAGCATTGTGCAGAGAACCAGCATAAGCATTAAATGCAAACCTGTTACACGAAGTGAAGCATCAGAGGACATTTGAAATGTTATTTCTTTTGGGTATCTTCCATGTTCAGGGTTCGTGGCTGTCCCTCTCAACAATGTTATCTCCAAAGTGAGAACCTGCTTTCTGTTGAGAAGTAAACAGTTAGCAGTTAGCAGGGTAGTTAGATTCTGTTATATGCAAGTTAGTTAGTTAGTTTGTTAGCAAAGTCTATAAATGTAGAATACATTATCATTATTGAATTATGATGGATGATTTTTGATTTTTGTTTTTTGTACCATTTTTCTTCAACTTGAACCTTCATCTTCTATACCTGTTCCCTCTTCTTCGCCTTGTATGCCCATATCTTCTTCTCCTTCTTCTGTATCTCCGGCACCTACTGGTACTTCGTTATGCCGTACTACAAGGTCTGTCAAGCCGCCTACTTGGATGAAGGATTACATCTGCTCTAGCCAGTCGTTCACTTCTTGTGCCACAGGTTTGTTTCCTATTGCTCGAGTTTATTCTTCTTTCCATTTGCCTATTCATACTCAGTTGTTTGCTGCCCATATTTCTTCTTTAATTGAACCCCACACTTATGCTGAGGCCATCTTGGATCCACGGTGGGTTGATGCTATGCAACAAGAGATTCGAGCTTTGGAGACCAATGGTACATGGGAGGTTGTTCCTTTACCTGCTGGTGTTGTTCCCATTGGTTGCAAGTGGGTTTATAAAATTAAATATACTTCTGATGGTTCGGTGGAGCGTTTTAAAGCCCGTCTTGTTGGGAAAGGTTATAGTCAGAAGGCTGGTATTGATTTTCAAGAGACATTTTCTCCTGTCGTTAAACATGTAATGGTTCGGACTGTGGTCAGCATGTCAGCCATTCATGATTGGCCTCTTTTTCAGATGGATGTTTACAATGCCTTTCTCCAAGGGGACTTGTGTGAAGAAGTTTATATGGAACTTCCGGATGGTTTTCGCAGCCAGAGGGAGTCTCGTGTATGTCGTCTGCGTAAGTCATTATATGGTCTGAAGCAAGCTTATCGACAGTGGAATTTAAAGCTTACTGAGGCCTTAATACGAAGAGGATATGTACAAAGCAAGTACGATTATTCCTAGTTCACAAAAAGGAATGGAGGTAACATAGTCATCTTACTCATTTATGTAGATGATCTGTTAATGAAAGATTTAGGTGTGTTGAAGTATTTTCTTGGAATAGAAGTGATGAGATCGAACAAAGGGATTATATTGAATCAACGAAAGTATGCTTTGGAGTTGATAGCTGATCTGGGATCAGGGGAAGCAAAGTCAGTATGTACACCACTTGAGCAGAATCAAAAACTTACCTCGGTTGAATATGATGAGTCTGTGCAAACAAAGGTTAATGGAGATGATTTAATTACGGATGTTACAGTGTATCAACGGCTGTTGGGAAGATTGTTATATCTGACCAAAACGCGACCAGATATAATGTTTGCAGTTCAGCACTTGAGTCAGTTCATGCATAAACCAAAAAAACCACATTTGGAGGCTGCTTTTCGGGTGGTACGGTACATAAAGAAAAATCCTGGTCAAGGCATTTTATTATCTGGAGCAAGCAAACTGCAACTGATTGCCTTTTGTGATTCTGACTGGGCTTCGTGTCCTATGTCTAGGAGGTCGGTGACTGGTTTTTGTGTTAAAATTGGAGAGTCTCTTATTTCATGGAATCAAAAAAACAAACCAGTCTCTCGATCATCAGCAGAAGCTGAATATAGAAGTATGGCAGCAGTAGTAGCAGAGGTTATGTGGTTAAATGGTTTGTTGAAAGAAATCAGTCTCAGTCAGTTTGATAAATCTTTGATTTTCTCAGATAGTAAGGCAGCACTGCAAATTGCAGCTAACCCTGTTTTTCATGAACGAACTAAGCATATAGAGATTGACTGTCATTTTGTACGAGATAAAATCAAGGATGGAACAATTCAGATGCAGCATATTGGAACGACTGAGCAACTTGCTGATTTAATGACAAAAGCTTTAGGCGTCAAGCAACATGAGTACTTAGTATCCAAGTTCGGGGTTAAAGACATATATCAGCCCTCAACTTGAGGGGGAGTGTTGAGAAGTAAAACAGTTAGCAGTTAGCAGGGTAGTTAGATTCTGTTATATGCGAGTTAGTTAGTTAGTTAGTTTGTTAGCAAAGTCTATAAATGTAGAATACATTATCATTATTGAAATATGATGGATGATTTTTGATCATTTCAACACTCTCTTTGAGAGTGCAATGTGCCTTATTACTACACCCAACACTCATTTGGCAAAGGACATTTGAAATGTTATGGAGCATTAAAATTTTGTATTATGAAAACAGGGAAAAAGAATTAAGTAATTAGGATATAGCTCTAGAGTTCCAAACTGAAGACCTTGGCCAGGATGATAACAACAAAAGCAAAGGACATGAGCATTACAGGACATGAGCCTTTGCTACCAAGCATTCTACACTGTACAAGTGAAGCTTTTCCTAGTATAATATATTCTCTCAGAAAATAATAGTAAACAAACGATAAATGCATGGAAAAGTCTATATCTAAGACTAGAACAAGGTATTCAGGATTTACCTCAGCAGAAATGCAAGTTTATCACATTGTCACAAGTGGCATTGCGCTTGATCTAGATCAGAAAATCCAAGAGAGCAATTTTACCTGCAACCATCTTAGAATGAGCTTAAAACCATAAGCATTTATCAATAGGACACTAAGAAGTTAGTATAGAACACAGCAAAAAGATGCTTGAATTTGATGCAACTTTCTAGAATGAGGTTACTAAATGCAGTGGATAAAGATCTTACTGTAGTTCCTGAGATCATTGAAGTTTGAACCAGCAAATTCATGTAATAAAGCAGAGAACGTCCAGAGCTAATAGCACCTACTCGTGCCAAAATCATCTTTTCTAAATGAAAAAACATAGCCAAATTTATTGTATCAAAATCTTCATTGAACATTCTTACCTCTTAGTCTCAGAAGAAACTTCATGAAAAAACCTACGGGGAAATTACTACACCTCTACGATTTTTAACTGCAGATGCAGTTGGAAAAGTGAAAATAAAGATCCATAAACCAGGAAACCAGGAAACCAGGAAAGAGAACCCTATTTCGTTATGTTCACAAGTATAAATGGTTACACAGAACAAAAACTAATTTTATTCGGAATATAAATGTATGTACATTGCTCTCAGATTTGTAAACGCTACAGCCAGGATACAGTGTTTACTAAGATATAATTGCTAAGACATGCAAACTTGTAGGAACAAAAAAAGATCTTTACAGCCGAAGTCACCAACTTGCGAGAAAAATTCAAAACGTCCAAATGGTTCACTCAAAAGTCAACTTGTGGATGAGTCTACAAAGAATCTATCGTAACCTAATTGGGGACCGGACAGCCAAAGAACTATCCATGTACCGTCATTTCTTGATGACAGAGATTATGCTTTTGTTTTAACTGTATAATGAACAAGACTATACAAAGAAAGCAACTCAAACCATCATATTCAAGTCGGAAAGATCATCCATGGGGATTTCAAGGCCCATGAAGTCATGATCTTGTAAACCATCATCGTCAATGTTCAACCATGAACCCAGATCTTGTCCTGGTAATTGTAAGTCATCCAATACATCCAGGGCAAACTCATCTTTATCTTTGGCATTATTATTTGCAGTTATCTCACTTGACTTTGAGACAGAAGTTGATGTTTTGGGTTCTGACATCTTGCCAAGAAGGCCATTTACAGAAGCAGATAGCTGAGTTGTTTTCTGCTTAGGCTTTGTTTTTGATTTCCTTTCCCCCTTTGCATTGGATACTGGTCGACCAATCTTATTAGTTCCATTTCTAGATAAAACCTCTCTACCATGTCCGTTTCCTTCTCTATCTCTCTCACTCCTCTTTCCTTTTGTACTACTTGACAAAGAACTTCCAATGACTGGCTGGGCACTAGAAGTACCACCAACCACATCCTCCAGCAATAACTCTCTCCTTTTCCCCCTGTTAGACCATGAGTCATCTTTAACAGTAGTTTGATCGGATGACCGATTTGTGGGTAGAAGCAGATCAGAAGAATTAACAGCATAGCTATCCCCATTTTGACCTGCCAGAAGTGACAATCTACAATTAAATTTGCACCATAAGACCAAAAAGAGAAAAAGGAGAGAGGATAGAGAAAGTTCAACAGACTGCAAAAAATTACCATCGAGAACATTTGGCAGATGAATACATTATATGGGATTAAACACATACACACAGACACAACTACATGTGGGAATTTTACTATCTCCATAGGAATCAAGTGCATACCTGAAGCTCTAGCTTCCAGAAAGCGGGTTGAACTTTTGGTGCATGGCTTTCCAGATTCAGTATCTGTAGGCGAATCTACTGACTGCACACCATTTAGGTGGGAAGACCCAGAAAGAAACATGTCTCTAAGCATGGGCTCATCAAAACAGCTCCTGCTTGTATCTTCAAATTTATGACATCGATCTAATGTCCGTTTAACAAATGCCAAGGAAGCTTGCTTGATCATTTTGTTGCTGGAACTCTTAGTAGCATTAGGACCCCAACAAGTCTATTAAAAGATTATGAATAGATCATCAAAATAGAATTCCAGAATCATATCATAATATATCAGCACAGGATAAGAAATGGGTAAATAAGCATTCTTAGATAATTAAAAATTCTCAATGGAAAATGGAAAGCTGTAACACAGAGGGAACAAGCAGATTTATCCACCTTTAAATAAAGCTCTGGAGAAAACTAGGGAAGCAAACTTAAATTTCGAGACAATATCCCATTTACAATATAAAATTTGCAACAAAAAGAAAAGTACCCTGTTACTTATCCACTTGAACTACCCTTTTCATTAATGCAACTAAAGAGAAAAAAATGAGAAAAAAACCTAAGAGTTATTAGATAAAAATCTCTGTTGACCACTCTTCACAAGGCTTTAAATACTTTCCGCTATCAAAACCCAGAGACTCAAAAGGTTATATGTGATTGTTTCTTGAGAGCATCAAGGAGAAAACCTAAGCATATGTACCAGAAAGGAGAAGGACAAAGTATCCAGCCTCAAATTAGGCAACATATAACCACATTATGATCATGGTGAAACAGATTCCATATATAAGATCAAGGAGAACTGCAGAAGCATCATCCATTTGGGACTTAGTGAGCAACCCAGACTTTGTCTACATTGAGATGGTGTATCCTCACTATCTGAATAAAATGAGGAGTTTGAACTGCCCTGTAGGAGGTATTTCTCTCCTACGACATTGAAGATTTTCACCAACTTTGGCACTTTCTTTTATATTTGATCAAGGAGAAACAGATTCCATATATAAGATCAAGAAGAACTGCAGAAGCATCATCCATTTGGGACTTAGTGAGCAACCCAGACTTTGTCTACATTGAGATGGTGTCTCCTCACTATCTGAATAAAATGAGGAGTTTGAACTGCCCAGTAGGAGGTATTTCTCTCCTACGACATTGAAGATTTTCACCAACTTTGGCACTTTCTTTTATATTTGGACCAGTTGCTTAAGATTAAAATATTGCTATCCTGTCCATTTGCATCTGATTATTTCTATTTTTATGCAAGTTTTAGTCCACACAATCAACTAATTCCTTGAATACCTTTGACTTTTCCTCTGGACCAGAGCTTAGTTTCTACATTCTCATGCTATCAATTTGGCAAAACATGCTTGGCTCTGGGTACCCAAAAATTTAAACATTATGATAATAGGTGCATGCAATTGAAAACCAAAACAAAAAGGAGAATGAGCATTAAGAAAATTACCATGTACTTTTCATAAGCCATCGTGACAAGTTTGTCAAGAGCACATTGTTCAAATTCCCTAAATAAAAAAACGATATGGTTATAGATGCACAAGGCACCAAAGATTTTTATGTTAAAAGGCAAATGAATACAAAACTCCATGAAGAGAAAGGGTAAAATAGTACTTCTCCTGAATTGTTCTTGTTTCCAAGGCCGCTTTCAACAGTTTATCAAGTACGCCTTTCTTTTTTGAAACCTATGCAATTCACAACAATATTACAAGTTGAACTTCTCAGAACAAGCTTTGAACTTTATGATGGAAAATCCAACAATAATTAGCACAGCCAAGAAGAAAGAGCTTGTTGAATATTTAATGACAGTTATCATGAGACAGAAGGGTGGAAACAATAATGCAAGAAGAAAAGAGAAAGAAATATCAGATTGTATAAGAGATACAATCATTCCATCAAGAAAGTACCTGTTCCTTGTGCTTCTCCTCTAGCTTACTAATGTCCTCAAGAATCTCAACATCCCCCATCTGTGCTATGTCAGGCTGAAAAATAGTGAAACATATGAAGTTAAATGCATTAACAACCTTAATGTCAAGGGAGATAGAGAAGAAACTAGAAAGACACAAGCATCTGAAGTAGAAAATAGAAAGACACAAGCATCTTAATGTCAAGGGAGATAGAGAAGAAACTAGAAAATAGCCCTTCAAGATAATAAGAGTGGACATACATGCACCACCAGACAACCAACAATTCAGATAACATAGAAGCACAGACCAGACTGCTAGATCATAATAGTTATTGATTTTGAAACAACAAAGAGAAAGGGAGAAAGTTATCAACTGCCTATTTCATAATATTATGTGACAAAACAGACAATTCAGCAATTCATATAAATATACATGGAGAAGAAGACCAACCAGTGGTTCTAAGAAGATTCCAATACTCTGAGCCTCCAAAATGAGTTTCTCATTTGTTGTCATACTCTCATACTGGAGTTCTGAACAAACCATGCCGGGCATCTGTTGGTCTGGGAAACTGCCATTCCGGGAATGACTAAAATTTGAGTTAGTTCCTATGTTTCCCAACATATCAATTTCAGGATCATCATGTTCTGGCTTCTCAGTTATCCTATAACCATCGAAAGAAGCATGCCCAGTAGATTGGAAGTTAATACAAGTCAAACCATTGCATCCCAATTCTCCATCCATCTCAAATCCAGTTTCATAACTATCAAATGGGAGGTCTTCATTTCCACTGTCAATATCTTCTTCTGGAATTAAAGCTGATAGAAACCTTTGACAAAGGGGAATCATATTATTGTCCCTTGTATCCAGGAGCAACTGTTGTGAATAAACTTCATCAACTGATGCTACAGCACAAATTCCAACATCTCTTTCATGTTCAAGCAATTCAAACCCATTGATGGGGATACTACAACCATCTGTAATAGAAGGAACTGGTGTTGATCCCAATTTGTTAAGTTCATAATTTCCCTGAAAGATATGGAAAGAGTTTAGAGGGACTAATATACTCGTGAAAAAGATGAGTTCTTGAGACTAAAACTAAAATCATAATGTAACAGAAAGCATTTTAAGAAATTCAATATGAAACAGTGTTGTAAGTACATCCTCACTAAGTTACTTTTACAATTTTCAATGAAAATAGTGCATCCAAAGAAGGTGTAGGCACTCTGTTGTCATCCACTTTTTGAAATGTTTACAAATGTGTTGCAGTGTCACAAAGAAGTGTGGTTGAAGACAAGTCCTAACTGTTTTTACTGTTAAATATATAAATTTGGCATGGTAGCACAGGATTGCAAACTATTTATTCCAAAATCAAATAATAAGATGAGTTATAGAAAACTAGTCACTTGGTTTGACAATCATTCGTATAATATATATCAGCAAGACAACAAGAATTTATTCATTTATCTCATGCCTTGTTTTAAAAGATTTTGATGAAAACAATAACCCATGCCTGTTGTAGTGACAACAGAGGGTCAAGGTCTAGGTTCAATTCCACTTTTCATCCTACCATGTTGAAAAGAAATCACCCTATACTGACCAAAAATAAAACACAAATGGCAACCAATAATTCATGTGTAAAGCATTTCAATAAAAGATTTAATCTAAAATGATTTCCCAATAATCCTTTCTCCTGAAAAGGGAATACCTTAAGGGGTTTTGAGAGACACACAAGATATTAATTAAAATAAGCTAAGGTCTTATGGTAACAGCAACTATCAATCTTAATCGGAGGGACAAGCAACAATACCTGCTGCTTCAAATAGGCAATATCTGCATCAGATATGAAACCAAGAAAAGGCTCCATCTGCCTCCAAAAGGTATTCGGAAAGGCACGAGCTGCAATGACAGTAAAATCAACCAACACAAAAAGGTAGATGTTGAACCAAAGAAAATAACATGATTTTGAACCAAAAAAACTAAAGATTTCAGAATACACTACCAGAACTAGTAAGAGCGTTTACAGCAGCCACCAATTCTTCATGTCCATCCTCCAAACCAACTAAGAGAAGTGTACAAAATGTATTAGAAGCCACGACCATGTAGCAGGAGATTTAGAAATTCAGAAAATTTTGTTAAGTATTGTTATATAAAATCCAAGGATATTTAAATTTGTTAGCTTGAAGTATAACTACCAAGAAGATCTGCAGCTGCATTGATTGCTGCATGCTTCTGGCGAGCATAGGGCTTGCGGTCAGTGAGCTTCCTAGTTGGAGGACGACCAGCCTTGCTGAGCAAAATATTCATCGAAATATGAGATTTCAATCAGAAGGAATGGTGGTTGTTCAAGACCACAATAAAAGAAATATTATTAGTGAAAGAGGTAACAGGTGGGCATGTAGGAAGAAGTATTTAACCTCTCAGCCTTATCCAAGCCAAGCCTAGCACTTCTGAGCTGTTTAGCTGTTCCCACATTTCCGTACTTCTCAACCGTCATTGGCATAAGAGATCTTGTAGTAGTAATACCCCGCCCAGTCCTCCCTTGTCGACGCACACCATCGCCAATGTCTTCTCCATTTATCAGCTTATTCTTTCTTGATGGAAGGATCAAATTTGAAACTTTTTGAACATTCTGTCCAGCTTTCTCATCTATTTCATCAAACTTTGTCACCTTCCCTTTACATTTAATTTCAGCAGCCCCAGACTCCTCACTCTCAGAAAGAGCAGCTGAAGATAAGGCATCACCTTTTAGTTTAACTTGTTGGGGAGAACCGCTTGACAAGCGTCTAGAATATCCTGAACCAATTTCGTTTCCAGGCATATCAGATACTGTATCCAGTAATGGAGTTTCATCATTATTTGAAAGAACAGGAACAAGATTTGTTCGTCTAGCACTTCGGGAGCTCTTCTGTGGTCTCTGACTGGCCCAGTGAGCAACAGGTGGTGATGAAGACTGAGTTGATATTGTGCGCTTGCGATTATTCACTCCACCAGCAGTGGGTGGTTTATTTGTACAGTGAGAAAGCTCCCAGTCATTTGATGCCGTTCTATGAACAACTGGTGACAACTTTGGGGCAACTCCAGAACCTGATCGTGGACCACGAATAGATGCATTCATTTTGATGTTTGAAGTAGGACTAGCTGAATTAAACTCATCGCGAACACTCATCCTGCATATTGTAGCGAACGAAAGGCATGCAAATAAGTACACATACTGCAGGAAAACCCTAAAAGAAGCACACCAAGACACAGAAATATTTTTAAATAGAAACGAGCCAGCAAAATTTAAGCAAAAAATGCAAATCTGTATTAGGAAAACGATGCATACTTGTTAACAGCTCTTAGATTCACTCTCTCTTTATCAGAAGCAACAGGACGATCTCTCTTATCATTGCGAAGGGAACTGTTATCCAGATCAGTCCTAGAGACAGATGATCGTGGACCCAAGCCTGTCGGCAGCGAGATACCTTCTGATTTTCCAACTCCAGCAGATCCATTAGAAATTCCTGACCTATAACAGGTTAATTTATTTATTAATAGAAAATCAAGAATAGGAGGCATCAAAAGTTTAAAAAATAAATGTAAGGCAAGGTTCAATACATGGAGTATTCCAAATACAAGATTTGAAGAAAAGGCACTCAAGAAAGACCCTAACACAATTTCCCTACGGCCGCCATTATGACCGTCTGTTACGGAAAGTGCATCCCTCTATAGTCTGATCCAAAGGCTCTTATAAAAATTCTTTCGTTGTATCTCTCAAAGTGATGTGCTTGGATCTTAATCAGAACTTAGAAGGTGAGATCAGGTCATGACTGAAGTACTAAACAATTTCCCTATTCTCTACAACCACCACAATAATCATCTATTAAGGAAAGAGCATCCATCTATAGTCTGAGGCGAAGACCCTAACAAAAGTTCTTTCTTTATGTGTCAGAATATCATGTGCTTGGATCTTTAATCAAAAGGTTAGGTCTAATCATGACTAGTACTCTACCTCTCAAACATTACATGCAAGATCGATTAAGGCAATTTGTTAGATGTCCAAAGCACCAAGGCAGAAACAATTTCGCTTAATCTAAAAGCTCCATACCATGCATTTAGGTGATTTTAGATCTCAAGCAGAACAGCATGCCAAATAAGGATAGTACAGCAAAGGAATATAAAAGTTCAGTAAAGCAAAATAAATTAATACAAGAATGTACAAGGGTTACCATAAACATAGTGTTACGGAGATAGTGTCATTAATACCATACTCAACATAGAATAAGAACCTCAAAAATTAAATGTAAAACTAGGAAGTGGAATAGAAAAGGACCTCAGAAGCACAAAATACAAGCTTGATATCAGTAATTCATTATATTCTCCACAACAAAGGTAATTAAAAACAAAGGAACAAAGAATGCAGTAATGTTGAAAAAAAGCCGCTACTGCCATCATAATTATGATTGAAGCCCCTTATCCCTAAAACTCTCTGGGCAGTGGGCTGAAAATATCGATCATACCATCATATCAATGTTAATAATCAGACCAGAGGTTGAACAGGAGGGTTGCCGGCGCAAGTCTTTCAACCTGCTGCTCTAATGTTAATACTAAAAGCATTAAATAAGTATCAAATACAGTGTACTAAACCAAAACATGCATTAATTTTTTTTATGAAAAAACCAAACACGCATTTTACTCAATGGGTTCACCCATCAATTGAAATAGGAAGTGGTCAAGGGTTCAACTCTTAGAACTTACAAAAAAATCAATAATAAAATAAATACCTAAAACTTATTTGATACCTAGCCCTTAACAGATGTTATTAAGCTAACCATTCAATCACCATGGCATATGCACAATAGCAGAGCTTTCAGAAGACCTACCTGAACTCATGGGAGTCATTATTTAATCTTGATCGAGCATCAGAAACAGGTCTTTGTTGTATTCCCTGTTTAGGTTCCCGGTAACCTTCGATGGGTTTAGTTGATACCATACTTGGAGATACATCAGGTTTTATCCCAGATCGTTTTTTCTTCATCTTTGCCTTTTCCCATCCATCAACAGCACCAGCTAAAGTTCGATCTTCACCCTGAACTGCAGCACTATTTGGAATTCTGAGCATTTCCCTATCCCTATCTGCATTACCAGGCTGCCTGACTAGAGAATTATTCTGCAATATCCATCTAGATTCATCAGAACAAATGTTAAATATTCTATATAAGAGATAGCGAAGCACAAAGGGTGCACACATGTAAATTGGGCACCAAACACCAAGATGAGACCAAAGATACAAAAACTACACAAAAAAAGTAAGAAAATGCAATGAAAAACCAAATTCATACCAGAGCATGTGTAAAACAGAATATTATGTAGGCTTGTGTAATAGGAAATGGTTTTCCAATCACTTATATAAGTACTAACTCAACAACTGAAATACATAAGAAAATCTTTTGAAAAGGAACAGTAAAGGGAACAAACCACCTATCATCATCTCACAGGATCGAGAGAAAGAAGCAAGGTTTGACTCAGTGACAAATGGACAAAAAAAAGAAATGAACTAATATAGAAAATTGAAGGGAAAGCTAGAGGGAAGGAAAAAATAAGCAATAATGACAGCAGTAATTACACACTAGGATACTGCACTCTTCGATTGCAATCATACTTGAATATGGCACGTAAAACAGCCATTGCACAAACTTACTAAATACATTGTATCTAGGCACAATAGAAGATATAATATCATCATGACAGAAAATGCACAAAGATGAAAGATATAAAAGATACAAACCCTAACATCCAGCAGAGAAGTTCGAGTACGTTTATTAGGAAAAGCACTTTTAGGCCTTTCTTCTGACTTCTGCTGTTCAAATTCAAAACCTCCAGCAATGGAATGATTATGTATTCCCATCTTACCAATGCTTGGCCCCAAGACTGACCGATCACTAGATAGCAAAGCATTAGACCGGTCACTACTAAAGCTTTCTGATCGAGATCTCTTCTTAGATGGAATGGTTGGGAAAAACTTGTTGAAGACTGATAAGGCTTCATTGAAAGTTTTCATGCGCTCCCTGTTAACCAATTACATTAAAAACTAAAGACAACTACAATCCAAAAAAAAAAAAAAAACAAAGAACTACCTCGCTTTGACAGAGCAATCACGTAGACCAGTCTTAACTCGTTTGATTTCCTCAGGTATGGGAGAAGGCAGCAGCTTGCCTTTTGACAACAGAGTTGGAGCTTCATCAGCAGAAATGCCAAGAGCAACATTAATGTGCCGCTTAAAGTCTCCTTGGCGACTAGACTTATGATCAGCAGCAACCACCTTGGGATCAAAGCGCAAGCACTGGAAGAAGTTGGATACGTCTCCTTGGGCTACTAAGGAAGTGCTCCTCGACATACTTGCCAGAGAAGATTGAATTTGATTATCCAAGGTCTCACGAAAGCTACCTGATCTGTCTAATTGAGCAGCTAAGTGGGCTCCACGCTGCCCACTAGTGTACAGTGGCCTATCTGGGCTATCAGAAGGCAGATCAAACTTGCTAGACGTTGCCATTGCATCAGGTTTTGAAAATCCACAATCTTACAAGGCCAATAAATAAAGTGGTGCATGACAAATTTGCCGTACAACAGCACATAAAGGCTGATTTAAACTCTTAAGGACCAAAAACAACCTATCTGCAAAGGAGAGAAAACTGAAGATGAGCATATAAATTTTGTATTAGATCCCAAATCCACTGAATACTACTTCAAAATTCATGCTTTTTTATGCATAATGCACATGTAAAAGTACAACTAGAAGCAGTAGGTTAAAATTAAGTCGTAAAGTAATCCCCAGTAGTTATAAAGAAATATCACTGCCCATGGAACTAAAATGGCATTCATCACCTTCAACAGCCTGTGCCATAAATCTTTTATGGAGTGCAAGTAGAAAAACAGCCACATCATGTATCATTTATCATAGATATGTGCACACACACGAATCAGAGTGTAAGTGCTGGAAAATTTTTTAAAACCTTACATTATCAAATTAGAACTAATCAAACAAATATGGAAAAGAAAATAAATGATCGTAAAAATACAGGGCTGGCTTCATTAACTATCTCACCTTGATTCATGTGCACACATCACCTCATCATGAAAAATTATATATATTAAATAATTTACCTTGTTTTATCTGATAGAATCATAGTTCGCAAAGTTAGCCCCAAGTCAATTTCAGCAAATTAATTAAACTCGAACCAAAGAACGCTGCCACTATTTAACTAGCTGCTCCAGCTGAAAATATTCTATATATCATATCACTAAATATCTATCTCACCCAAATAAGATCTAGAAGGACAAACATTATTTAACTAATGAAACTAACTTTGATTTCAGCTGCCGGGACATCTAGTACATAGCAATCAGTAATAGCAGTATTCCCATTTTAATTATTTCCTAATCAACATTGCTTTTCTGTTTCTCCCTTTTTTTGACTAAGCCAGAGATAACATATACAATTGCATTCAACTTAACTTTCCTTACTTCAATCAAACCCAATCTAAAATTCAGTCACATAGCAATCCAAGAAAAAAACAATAATTCAGTGAAATTCCACAATATTGCTTCATTATTCAACTAATCAACAAAACCCAGCTTCATCAAACGAAAAATGCTCTATCTTACACAGTAAAAGCCACTCTAAACTAAAAAAAAAAAAATCAAAATGGAATCCTCTAAACTCCACGATTTTACATCTCAATCATACTTCATTAATCGAACCACAACAATTAGAAAAAAAAAATCGCAGAAAAACCCTAAAAACTAAACCAAGATGAATATCATAAAACAAACTGAAATTTCAATCAAACAAAATTTTAAAAAAAAACAGTGAACAATTTTTAAAAAAAGAAAACCCTAGAGCTTGTAATCAAAGAATGTGAGTATATAGAAATAATATACCTTCAATGAATCACAAACAAGATTCGATGGCGGAGGCTATACTTTTTTTTAAGCAAATAATTAAAACTTTTCTTTAAATTAGGGATACGAAATTTGGCTTTTTATTTACGTAATTTTGATTGAAAGCTCTAAATCGAAGAGTGGGAAAGTTCGTACATGGCCATGGAGGTCGAAAGCGTTCCCCCCCCCCCCTTTCTCTGTGTTTTGATCGGCAATGAAAATTTGGGATTTATTAAATGACGATTATACCCACCTTTGATGAGGGAGGTGTAGTGTTATTGAATAAGGAGTTTTTGGTGAATTAGAAGTATGTTGAGCCGGCTCTTATGAGACAGCTTGTGGTTTATGTAATGTGGGAGAGTCCTTTTGGGTATTGGTTTTTATTTTCTCTTTTAGCGAAAAAAAAAAACTTAAATTAACCATAAATTGTATAATTTCAGACTTTTTCAGTTAAAAGAAAATATTTGGACTTTTAAGATCATAGAATCTATGGATTCAAAAATATTCTCTTCCTTTATTTTTTGAGTTGACAATTGGCAATGTAATTTACTTAATCCACATCCATCATACTCAATTCTATTATTTAAATATTTAATTAAATTAATGTTATTTTATCAACCGAATTCTTATTCCGTTATAAAATTATTAAAATCTATTCATTTTATAAAGCAAATGAATATTATTTTGATTTGTATGAAGTGGTGATTAAAATTTTTATCGACACGGGTTCAAATCGTGTCACTCTATCTCTCAATCCTAATATTGTTAAAAAAAAGTAAAGTAACAAACATTAGGCTCAAATATATCACAAGTCCCTACCCTTTTCAAAAAATTAGAATATAATCCCTGTATTTTCATTTTTTTTGAGTTTAGTCCCTTTACTTTTTCAAATTTCAAAATTTATATTCAACCATTAACACTCTGAAAATGTTTTCTATGTTTTCCTGTGTTTGTTTCATGGAAGACAGTTTGGTCAACGAAAAATTACTTACAGATCAATGAAAAACAAGTTATTTTTATTGTAAAATGACTTACCTTTTTTTAAAAGTACAACTCATTTTCCGGAAAAGAACTCATTTATGAGTAATTTATTTTTATATAAAATTAACTTAAATAAAGTTTAATGTTATTATATTAATAATAAATTTTTAGTTGTAGTTTTAGTTTTAAAAATATCAATATATTAATATGAAATCTAATTCTTTTCAATATTATTAAACATACATATTAATTATTTATATTTAATAATATAATAATTTATTTATAAATGGTTAATAGAATTTATTGTTTTAATAAATTATTTAATATTATAATTTTATTTTAATAATAAAATTTAAAATAATAATTTAAAATAATATTCTTCATATGTTAATATTTTAATAATAAGTATATATTACAACTATAAATATACTAATAATAAATGTTTTATAGTATAAAGGTTAAAATATGTCATAAGTCCATGTACTCTTCAAAATTTTGAAATTTAGTCTTTATACTTTTATTATCGTGATTTAATCCTCTACATTTTAGATTTGAAAATCAAGTTCGATTGTCATAGTGTTAACATTTTTTCGACAACTTTGTTGATGTGACATATTTAAATAAAATACGCTTTGTAGTCATGTAACTAAAAATTACATTTGTAATTAACCTAGATTTAATAAACATTTTTAATAGTGCCAATAAATGAACACTGAATTTTGAAATATAAAAGTATGACTAAATTCCACAAATAGAAGTACAATGACTAAATTTTAAATTTACTGAAGAGTACAAAACTTATGACTTATTTTAACTTAGTACAAAATATGAATATTTTAATTATATAAACATGAGTATCTATTTAAATAATACTTAGCTGCATTATCCCTTGCAACTCTAATATGATAATATGCACTCCCATATATGTAATATGTGTAATTTAAATTAGGTTTTAATTAAACATTATTTATTTTCAAGTTTATATATGATATTGATTATTACAAAATATTAGATTGTTATAAAATAAATTTCGATTGTCGAAAAGAAATTGTACTATAATATTTTGTAACAAATATATTTATGTCATGTTTGTTTCACAAAAAATAACTTTTAAAAAATGATTTCAGAAAATTTTGCCAAATAACGGAAAATATTTTACGCAGAATCGTCCAAACACTAGAAAGTATAAGGGTGCGTTTGGTTCGCTGTATTGGATTAGAGGTGTATTGGGATTAGAGGTGTATTGGATTAGAGGTGTAATAGCTAATCCACTGTTTGGTTGAATGTAATGGAATAGAGGCGTAATAGTAATCTTGTGTTTGGTTGAATGGAATAGAGGTGTAATAGCATAATGGAAAAAACTAAAATGACTAGAATACCCTTAGCATAAATTTGTTTTGGTAAATGATTATTGTTATTGTTATTTAAATTTTAATAAGATTATTATTATCAATAATAAAAATTTAATCATATTTAAACATAATTATTATTAAATATATTTTAATTAAAATATATAATTTAATAAAATTCTTAATAATCAATATTCTTATATGAATTTACTCAAATCATAATATATGATACTATAAAATATAATTTAACATAATTATTATTAAATACATTTTAATTAAAATATATGATTTAATAAAATTCTTAATATTAAATATTCTTATATGAATTTACTAAAATTATAATATATAATAGTATAAAATATAATATAACATAATTATTATTAAATATAATCAATTTTTTTGGCATTTAAACCATTCCCTCTTACTAAACCTGATTTCACCACGAATTCGTCAAACTCTTTGTTTCATCTGGGGCAAATTATAGGTTTAATTTTCGTCCTTTTTCTCTTCAATTCTGAGGAGGAATCTCACATTTTTTTCTTCAATTTTATTATGAAGAAAATATAATAAATAAATTTGATGAATTTTATTAGATTTGGAAAATGGTGCTTTAAACAATTAAATGATACACTTTTAGACTCCACAAATAGAGTCAAAAGATTGACAAGTGTTCTACAGAGGTATAGTAAAATATTAACCTAGTAATATTAAAAAAAGAAAAAATGTGAAATTGCTTTCTGGTAGAATCTAAATAGAATTGAAGAAGAAATAAAAACGAAATGTTACAGACTAAATTAACCAAAATGGTAAAGATTGAGGTTGTATCTATGGTTATACAATAATATAGGGATTGTGCTTAAAATTTATGCCATATGTTAATAGGCCTTAAAACGTTTGAGATAATATCCAAAATCTTGTCCCTATAAAACTGGGTGATGATGTTACACTAACCATGCTGGCTTTTAGAGATCCGAGTGCTAATACCTATCAAAATTCACTCAGTCCCATATACATATATATAACACACTCCATCTAATCCAATTTTACCTCATATACAAACACTTTTGTCTCTCAAGTCTCTACAGTCTCGTTTTCACTTGCTTCCTTTGGATCGCTGCTTCCGAGTTGTTTTCAAACCATTCAAACCTTTTTTTATTGGCTTCATATCACCATTGCTTAATTGGTAGTCAAATGTTTTAACATTCCTAACAATTGCATGAACTATGGTCTCACTTTTCGGGACTAATATGGTTTTCCTCTCCACCACCGCATTCTGCCCGCATTTGAATCATCCTTTTCCATCAGAGACTAGAAGCACCAGGAACAGTATATTTTAGCAGAACAGGGAACATATCATGGCAACACCAGAAAAAAAACAACGGAAAAATTTGAGTTTTAACTCAATTGGTTCATGCAATTACCTTTAAAAATTGACATCTTTGCTTCCTGTGTTCAGTCAATGGAGTTTTAGGATCCGCAGAAGTATTCTTGGTTTTGTTATCAACAACAGCTAGGATCTGTCTTGCAAATTGATTTGCTTGAAGCATTTCACCCACTGTTTCCCCTACTAACATTGCTGGTAATGACATTCTCCTACATTCACCTGCATCAAAAAGGTTGGATAAATCCAATTATTTGCCATCTTAGCTTGCTCAACGAAGTTGAACTTTGAAAAAGATCATTTCATAAAAAATTAGCTTATAAAGGAAAGCTAGTTTAATTGGGTTTAGGGTATATATGTATCTAACCACACTCAAGTGCAAGAGAGTACAAGAGGTAGACAAATATGGCATTCTAAAAGTTACCTTGTAGTGGATATTTATATAGGAAATTCAAAATGAATGATAAATTCAAGAAACAATGCTCAAGAGAGGGACAGGACTTGCTTGTGGACTAATATAAAAAAGATAATTTAGATTAAAATATCATATCTATAGTCGACTAACTACTGCAGTAGAAATTAGGGGTGTAATTGAGTTGAGCCAAGCTCCAATGTTGATAAGTTTGAGTTTAAATTCGACTTGAAATTCGAAACTTGATACTTGATACTTGATTTCCACATATGCTAATTTTCAATCAAACCCCAGTATTAGGGGACTGCTTCAACGAGACAAGGATGTAGAAAATGAGCATTAGCATATGTACAAATGTAATAAGAAAATGGACTTTGGTCTCCCCTGCAACAACTCTTTTTTTTAAGTAACATCAACGAATGGGCATCAAGGTGGTTTTTTTTCATAAGAAAATGTAATTAGAAGGGAGAAGAGATTTACAAATACAAATATTAAACCTCATATCATCAATTTGAAACCTACAGATTGGCATTAGCATATTTTTGGATTATCCTTGGACTTGCAGAAAATAATTGATAAATTCCCCCAAGGTGGATGTAATTTGACGAATTTATAAAGGGATACCCTCAGTTCCTGGTTCTCATCTTTCTTTGCTAAATACATACAAGTTGAGGCATTCATTATATAAATTGATGATCCAAGTAGTCTAGTTTTTCATTTGAATACAATACAGCAGCTGTATGTATGCATGTGTGTTGTGTAAGCGCATAGATTGAAATATAGCATAGCATTAGCTCTTAATAAACCACTCCCATTTTAGGTGGAACTGTGTAGACCTCTACCGCACTCGTTGCCCAGCATTTAGTCAGAGGATGTTCTCTCTTCTTTTATCCCTTTATTCTACTCCTTTTTAAAGGTGGTTTTTTTCATAAGAAAATGTAATTAGAAGGGAGAAGAGATTTACAAATACAAATATTAAACCTCATATCAGCAAATACAGATTCGAAGGTTAGGGCAGACAAGGTTAGGGAGAAGAGATTCAATTTCTACAAATGTTGAATCTTTCGTCATAAAAAACATAAAAGGAAAACATGTTGAAAGAATGTTAGGGCAGACAATGTTTACCTTGATTGAATTGGGATTCACTGCATTTGAAGTCACTGCATTTGGAGATAATTGGCAGACAATTTCAAGAGACTTCCCTACTCACTGCATTTGAAGAAAACAAAAAACAAAAATAAAGAAACAATATTTCAAGAACAGATCATTAAATTCATGGTATATATAAAGAAATTTAATTGAAATCAAAGGAATAGAAGAAGGGAGAAGCGTACTTGGGAACCATTGCTGCTACTCTCTGTTACTCTGTTACCTCATACGATTCGTAATTGAAGGCCTTGTTGAGGGTTGTTAGGGTTTGTTAAAGGGTTGGTCAGGATAGAAGCATGAAAAGGAGGGAGAAGGTTGGAAGGAAATGGAAAGAAAAATGAAAAAAAGAAGAAGATGTTTCAGACGTGAGAAAGAAATGAGAAATGAGAAAGAAATGAGAAGACGGCTGGGGAGGGTAAAACAGACTCTGATTAGCTAATCCTTACTTTTGGAAGCTATTAGAAATCAGCGTTGAAGCAGAGAAAATAAGAAATACCTCCCTAATGTAATAGGCCCGTATTAGGGCAATACATTGAACCAAACAAGGGATTAAGTGGGCCCACAGAATAGGGGTGTAATGGCTAATCCATTACACCCAACCAAACATGGTGTAAGTTTTTCCAAAAAAATCAATCCATTTTTTAGAAATCATTTTCTGAAAATTATTTTCAATGAAATAAATGCATGTAGCACCTTGAGGTCATGTCACATTCAGGTACTAAATTGGACCTAGATACCAAATTCAGGAACAAAAAATTATATTATCCCAACAAAGTTTTATGACTCTGTAAAAAATATTTTATTGTCTCATATTAAAGATTTAATTGCACTAGATATCCATAAACTATGATCCTCGTTTTAAATTGGTCCTTAGAGTTCAAAACATTTTAATTACATCATCATTCTATCAATGTTATACCAAGTAAGTCATTCTATTACCAAAATCATCAATTTATCTATTAAATAAAACATCAGATATTTGTGACATAATTTAGGATGAAAATTTTAAAGAAAATGGATGTTTTAAAAATATTGGTTTTGAGGCTTTTAAAGCTTTTACAAAAATTTATTGTTGACCATCTTTTATTTTCTTTGTTTTACTTTCTTAATGTTATGTGGCAACTCTATACTTTTCTTTGAAATATTAGTTTTAAATTATGCTACATAATATTTAGTATGTCATTTAATGGTTAAAATAACAATTTTAATAATAAAATAATCTAATTGATATAACATTAATAGTTTGGATATACAATTAGGATCTTTTGGAGTTTTAGAACCAATTTAGAACGAGAGTCGTAGCTTGGGGGAGATATGGTGCAATTAATTTCATACCAAACTATTGTAGTTGACTCTTTTTTTTTCTGAATTTTGTTGCTTTAAATATTTTTATTAGGGTAAACTATACTAGTAGTCATCCAACTATGTATAAGTTTTCATTTTGGTCATTTAACTAAAAAAGTTATAATTTGGTTATCAACGCTTTCGAGATTTTTTTTTGTCACCCAACCGTTAAGTGACTAACGGAATGATAATATGCCACTTTTTAATTGGTATAATAATAAATTTAATCATCAATCTTGACATTGAATCTATATAAAATATAAAAAAAAAGAAACAATATTCATTTTAGAATATTTATTAAAAACTATAAAATTTAAAAATATTTAAACACATAAAAATTAAAATATAAAATATCCATAAAATCTCATCCAGACACTTTGTATAAAATTGTATTATTTAGCTATTGAGAGGAGACGAGGCTGATAGAGAATTTTAGGATAGAGTTTTACTTTGTTGTTGTTTTTAGCTTATTTTAGCCACTTTCATTTTTATTTGCAGTATTTTGTATTTTCCTTTTAGATACTTTGTAAGACCTTCTTTATATTTCAATTCAAAACAATTGTTCTTGTCCCATAGATAGTTAAATCTCTAGGTGGTTAATGGTATAATGAATCATGCAAATGAGTTTGATTGATTTAGTTAAAAATACATGCAAAGTGTTCGTAAATTGAAGCTACTTACATTGTGTAGGAGAGATGATCCTAAGTAACAAGAGTTAATCCTTATTAGAATTATCCTATTAACACACCGAGCATTGATAGTGATAAACAAAACGTGCGCTAGCTAAGGGTATGAGAGTTGAGGGTTAGAAGTGATAGTTATACTGGACGTGTATCAATAGAGTACTAGAGTATAAGGGGTGCATGAACCTTTGTTCTTATAGCCCTATTAGCGTACCAATCATCTCATTAGTCACAATTTGATTACTTTGCATCAATATTAAGTTCTTAGTTGATAGTTTAAATTTAATTCATTTATTCATTCTTTATGCATTCAGTTATCGTTTGCATCAATAATTAGCCCACAAATTTGTTGGTATTTTAGATTGATAAATCATTAATATTTTCCTTTTATAGTTGCAATTCTTATTTCCTAAACGATACATTCAGTTCTCTAGATTCAATCTTTGTAACACTTTTCGATGAGTATTTCATTATATTATTACTTAAATAACAACTCATTTGCAAAACAATAAACTTCAAAATATTTTTAGATTTTTTTTATTTTTCATATATGTATTTACCGTCTATAATTAAGATTTGTGAGTATTTCTCCCAACAATTTATATCCAAAGTTCAAACCTGCATAAATGTTCCTACATTGCTTTGATGGCCTTTGTTCTCATGTTGTTTATTTTTCATGTTTTAATTACAAAAGACATTTTCATAATCTTTTAAGCGAGTTGGTGTCGATTAACTCGTGACACTAACTTAGTTAAGAGTTCAAATAATAGTATAAATTATGACACATTTACGATGTGGGTGATAAAATTTATATAAACAACAAATAAGATTTTAGTTGAAATAGTAAAGTATAAATGTTTAAAGCATCTTGTCTTAAGTTCAGATCCATTATGTGTATATATATTTTAAAATTTTTATATAAAATATATAAAAGTCAAAAGCATTTTAAAACAACATAATTTACTTTATAAAGTAATGTTATTTTAGTAAATTCTCAACTAAATTTGTGTTCGATTGACTCGTGATATTAAGTTATTAACTTAGTTAAGAGCTTAATATATAACATATATTAAAATAAGTTGTTGATACCTTTTTACAATAAATCACGCTTGAAGTTAACTCTAGAGTTAAAAATAGGATGAAACCGTAAATTTTGTATTGGATTGATATGAGATTAAAAAGTTTGAGGGCTAAAGCTAAACATTTTACATTAAAATAGTTCAGATTGAATTGTTATTTTTTTAAGGTACTTAAAAGTGAATACTTTTTAATAGATTTAAAATAATTAAATTGAAGTATTAACTGTACCATTTAGACGAGTAGTATGAGTTCTTGCAAGACAAGGGTAAGCTAGATGCATAGGAGCTTGTGTTTACGAATGTTCTTTAATACCCAAGTCATCACATGGTGTAATCATAGTAAGCAAGATAAATTAGGGAAGTAGTAAAATTGAAACAAAACAACTAAAAATTATATGTCTAAAATTCAACCCCAACCTAAAAAATTATTTATAAACACTTAATTAATTTATCTATAACTTAATTATTGTTTTTAAAAAATATATAATTTTAATAATTTTTTTTAATTTAGTATTGATTGAAGTGATTAACTTCTAAATAAGTTGATTGAGGTCGACTGGAAGTATGATAATTGTGTGTGAACTTGTGTTTTGGAATATTCTTTGATACTTCGATCAATAAATGATGTAATCATGGTAAGTAAGATAAATTACAAAATAGTAAAATCGGGAGTGGCAAGAGAAAAGCTTGAATATTTATTATTGATTTATTAATCCTTCGAGGAATTACTTGAAGATTATTTATGAGTTGATCGTTTGGTCATGTTAGTGTGTCAATTACCTAGTGATTAATTTGTTGATCTTATAACCTCGCAGGGACGACGCCAAGAGGGTAGATAGAGGTCTAGCACCCTCAAAATGACAAGTTGTTATTTTAGTCCCTTGCATTTTTTAAAATTATAAGTTAATTTAATGGTTAAAATACATTTTAGCTCCTAAAGATGAAATCTTTTACTTCAATCCTTTTAAAATTATAAAATAACAAGTATATACAAAAATAAAATTATACTTTAATCCCTCTAAAATTTTATAATTTAATTTCGACTCTAAAGATAAAATTCTAGATTTGTCACTTGATTTTTTCAAGATATTTTTTTCTATAAATAAATATGTATGAAGAGCACTAACTAAGGGTGGGTTTGGATGGGTAGTGAGTGCTATGCGTTTAGCTTACTTTTTATTTCATGCTATAGTATTGCTACAATATCTAATTTCACTGCTACCACTGTTTTTACACTAAACTCAAGTAAATGCACTGCTCATCCAAATCAGCCCTATGAGTGTTTCAACTTTCTATAAAATAAACATGTAGAAATTTAAATTTATTAACTATGAATAAAATCATTGAATTATTTTATATAAATTCTAGTGGAGTTGAATATTTAAAAAACAAAAATGAATGATTAAATTTTAATATAATTAAGTTAACAAAGGCTAACTTGCTATCATAGTTCCACCATTTTTTCACTAAAAAGAAACTCCTAAAGGCAGCAAGATCACGTGACAATAGATTATAATAAAATCACAGTCGGATAACAAGCACGTGAGGCGGGGCCCACTTGAGACTGGCGCCAAAAATACTTTACTTTTAGGGTAATTTTGCCTCAGCCCTTGTATTCTTTGAACTTTACAAATTTAATCCATTTACTTTTAATTTTAACAATTTAGTCATCAGGATATCTAATTTAAATTTATGCTACATTTGAAAACTAATGATTTGGGTGCAATTACTTATAATTATACATGGAGGAATGTTTAGATAACCATTGTAATTAATAGGTCTCATTAATTTGAGTCTAATTTAAACACTCAAATTACATTCCCCAATTTTATGAAAACATTGAGAATTAGGATAATTATACGGATAATTATAATTAACCAAATTTAAATTCAATTACCATCATTACTTTCTATATACACTCATACATGGTTTAAGTAAATGAAATTAATTTTATATAATAGAATATTTTAAATTTAGAAAATATATTTTATTTTAAAATATAATTATATTTCCATATACTTGACTTACAAAATATTTCCATACAGGTTTTATTACTTGTTTAGAGAACTTTGTTTTCAAACATTATTGATATTTTTATGATAATTAATATTTTTCTGGTTATATAGTGGTGTAATTATGGTTTGCACTAAAAAAATTAACATAATTATTATCAGCTAAACATATCTAAGGAATTACTTTTTTATAATTACAAAGTGTAATTATTAGTCTAATAATTTCTTTTTAATTTACTCTATGGTGTTTAAACACACTTCTAATGAATACAACTTTTAATTTAAATTCAAGCCCTTCGAATATTAAAATTTAATGAAAGTTCCTTTAATAATGATTATAAATTTTAAAGCAAACAAGGCTAAAATTTGAAATTAAAACTAGAAAGACTAAATTTCAATGATCCGAAAGATATAGGGACTCGGGAAAAAATAAACCTTTTTCCTTAGAGGAACCTTCGCATACTTTACACGAGTAGTAAAAACGCGTGGCTAACCCATTCCCATCTCTCTCCTCTCTCTTTCTCGCCAAAGAATTTTATTTTATTAATATTAAAAAATAAAACAAGAATTAGAATTTAGAAAAAGCTAAGGAAAAAAAGAGAGAGACCCAAACATCATTCAATTAAGGAAAAAAAAAAGAAAGAAACAGCACTTCCATCTCCGTCGTTTAAAGCAAGTTTTTAATTTTTTTTCTTTGCTTCGATACGATCAAATCACCTGAGTGAGAAAATAATTTTTTTTTTGCTTTTTTAGAGATTGAAAATTAAGCTAATTTATTTGTTTTTTTTAGATAGTGATAGGAAAAAAATAGAATTATGATTTCGTAGCTACTTTTCCTCCTTTTCTTTCTTCTTCGCATTTAGATTAACCTAACCTAACCCTAGGTTTTTTTTTTGGTGTTCGTGTTAATTTTGTATTTGTTTGTGGTTTAAGGTAAAAGACGGAATTCTAGGTTTTTTTCTCCCTTCTTTTATTTTATTTTTTTTAGATTTTTTTTACTTGATTGATCATCTGGATGTTTATGGGTTGTCGGTGCGGTTGATTTGAAGTTTAGTGTCGCCGTATAATTTCCTCGCTTTTTTAACGTGAGGGGATTTTTTTAAATTAGGGTTTCGGATTATAGTTTAGGGTTGTGAATTTCTTTTTTTTTTTTAAAATTACTTATTTGAAGTTGATTGATGGAACCTTGTGTTGGTAATAAGTTTCGACTTGGTCGTAAGATCGGCAGTGGCTCTTTTGGAGAGATCTATCTGGGTTCGTCCCATGCTTCTTTTTTTCCCGTTGCCTATTTGAGTGTAAGTTGGTGTTTTTTTTATTTTTTATAATCTCCCTTTTCAGGTACGAACATTCAGACCAACGAAGAGGTTGCCATTAAGCTTGTGAGTAGTCTTTGTTTAAAATTTACTTTCAATTTTTGTTGATTTTCTTGCTTTTTGGTTGTTTTCTTGTATGGTGACTGTAGTTTGTTGCTTTTAAGTTTTAAGTTTAACATTCTAAAAAGTAGCGATGTCGTTGCTGCTCTGTTTAGGTTTTAACCTGAGCTTGTGTCTATTAAATTTCATATGTTAACTAATGTTTAGAACTTAGTGATGCAGTCGAGCCATAGGATAATGTTAAGGTAAGGAGTTGTGGAAATCTTTTATTCATTAGTTAGTTGGCCTCTAGCCGAGGTGCATGTGAAGAAGAAATTCTATTCCGATTTCTTTGAGGTGGTTCAGGGGAAGCATGGAAATTGTGCTGATGTTTGGAGCAACTTGACATTATGCTTCTGGTTTTTCACAAACTCCGGGTAAAATGGAAAGCATATTATTAGTTATGGTTCAAAATGATGGGATCATCATATCTCATCAGAAAGAGGATCAAATTTGTTAATAAGTGAATATTTGCATCATAGTGGACAAGAAGAACATGCTCTGGATGGTTATATCCTGAGATAAATAAGGTTGAATGGGGTGACTTTCTTTTTAGCGTTGATTACCGATTTATCATTCTATGCATGTTATTCTCATTATTTTCGCTCACTTGGTCTGAATTCATTTAATGTTTATCAATCAATGATGCTTATAAGTTTCTGTCAGGAGGCATTCAGTTTCGGTTATATTAATTTTCTGCTCGAGTTATTGGTTTGACCCAATTACTTAAACTTTAAACTTTTGATGTTCTGTATAAGAATTGCTTGCTTATATTTAGTTTTGGTAGTGGTTTCTCCTATGTTGTGGTTGTTTTAGCTATAATAAATTCTTTTTGGTACCTGAGGAGTTAATGACCTTTTCTTTAATGATCAGGAAAATGTGAAGACAAAGCATCCTCAGTTGTTATACGAATCGAAGTTATACAGGATCCTGCAGGGAGGAAGTATGATATGAATTTTCTTTGTCTTTCTAAAACATAAAGTGTTTGTTTCTAATTGTGGTTGTTTCTGAATTTCAAAGTTTATTTGTTTTTCACTTATGTTTCTTCTGACTGCAATTGTTAATTTTCCTCTTCTCAATAAGCTATGGTAATGAGCGCTACTCATGACAATTTTTGTCTTGGCAGCTGGGATTCCAAATTTGAGATGGTTTGGAGTTGAAGGAGACTATAATGTCCTGGTTATCGATCTGCTTGGACCTAGTCTTGAAGATCTATTTAATTTCTGCAGTCGGAAACTCTCATTGAAGTCAGTTCTAATGCTTGCAGATCAAATGGTGATACTGTAGACTCATAAATTTGCAACTTTAGTTCCTCTTCCGATAATGTCTTGTCACTTCATGCCATTTTATTTATTCTCTCCAGATCAACCGTGTTGAATTTTTTCATTCAAAAGCATTCCTACATCGAGATATTAAGCCAGATAATTTTCTTATGGGCTTGGGAAGGCGTGCGAATCAGGTTTGTGATTTCTGTGCAAAATATTAATATGCATAGACTGTGTTGCAGGAGAATTAATGTGTTATTGCTTTTCACTTTCACGTAGGTATACATCATCGACTATGGTCTAGCTAAGAAATATAGAGACAGTTCAACCCATCAGCACATTCCATACAGGTGAAAGAACTTAGCTTGCATGCAATCTGTTGTATTTTACGTATGGTTTTAAAGGCCTGGATTTGTTTCATCCTCCCCGCCTCCCCAAAAGAAAAAAAAACCCACATGACTCCTAATGATTTGTTTTACACGTTGCATGTTTCTTGTAGCAGCGGTAATGATGATACATGAACTTATTGACACCGGCATGTCTATGTTTCAGTGTTCCCTTGCTGATTTATTCTGTGATAATTGTTGATGTTCTTAGCCATTTATATATATATACTTACCTGGTCATGTCTGTTTCAGGGAAAATAAGAACCTGACTGGAACTGCAAGATATGCAAGCATGAATACACACTTGGGCATTGGTATGTACAATCAATCTTTATTTCTGTTCTCCTTTCTTCAACATATAGACCTTACTTGAAGTCTTCTTAATTTTGATTCTTGGCCCTTCTATACCATCTAGAGCAAAGCCGTAGGGATGATTTAGAGTCTCTTGGATTTGTGCTTATGTACTTCCTAAGGGGAAGGTGATTCTTGCCATCTACACTACTATTTATTTATTTATTGTCTTGCGTTCAATTCCTTGGCAATTTTCAATATTAATGCCTATTCTTTTTACAGTCTTCCTTGGCAAGGCCTGAAAGCTGGCACCAAAAAACAGAAATACGAGAAAATTAGTGAGAAGAAAGTTTCTACTTCAATTGAGGTAACGAGCTCTTAAATCTCGCAGTTGCAATAGGTTTTTTATAAAGAGAATTTGAGGTAATAAAAACAGGTAGAGTTATGCCTTAGAGGTTATGATTTTTATGTGAACTTGTGACTGAAGATTGACATTGTTGCAGGCCTTATGTCGAGGTTATCCTACAGAGTTTGCCTCATACTTCCATTATTGCCGTTCACTAAGGTTTGATGATAAGCCAGACTATGCTTATCTCAAAAGAATCTTTCGTGACCTCTTTATTCGTGAAGGTTGGGGTTTACTTTTTTAGCAGTCCGTTTTGTTAACTTGTATTAATATACGAAGATCAATTTGACACAGCATTTTCTCTGTACTGTTTTTGTTCCTTGCTAAAATAGGCTTCCAGTTCGATTATGTCTTTGATTGGACCATTTTGAAGTATCAGCAATCACAGTTGACCAATCCTCCCGCTCGAGCCCTTGTGAGTGCTTGCAGAGTGTTTTACATCTTTTAGTGGTAATCACTGTGGAATTCATCTTTTGTAATGCTTTCTTTGTTAGGGCCTCGGTGCTGGAACAAGTTCTCCCCTGCCACCTGCCATTGCGAATGCTGACAGACACACAGGTTACTTTTCTCCTCCACATGATTGTCTTAAATAGCTTTAGTTTTTACTATCTATGTTTTTGGTTACTCAAGCGCGTGTTACACGCATACATGCATAGTTTGCATACCTGGCATGCTATTCCATTTCCCGTGTTCTCAAATTCTCTTTGATAAGGAACTTGAATTGCTGTTTTGTTTCTTTCAAGCTAAAAGATCATGTTATGCTTGGAATTAGACCATTTACATCTCTTGCTTGCAGCTATGGAGGACACACGAGCAGCTGGTTTGTCATCCATGGATTCTTCTCGGCGGAGAGCATCAGGACCCTTGATGAGCTCTGGAAATTATGCGAAGCAGAAGAGTCCAGTTGCAAATGATCATGTAAGTACTTAAAGAGTATTGTAATTCTTTCATTATACGGTTGTGTGCTTATGCATATATAGTTGTTCAATATTTTTTTGTCAATCTTTCATTTCAGTTACCGTCTTGCTTCCCTTTTATATTTATGATATATCCGTGGTAAAAGTACCATGGAGGCCCTTATATTAGGAGTCGGATTGCATTTTGTCCTCTATTAAAAAAATGAGTAAACTAGTCCCTGTACGTTAGATCAAAGAGCAAACCGGCCCTGCTGTTAAAAATTTCATCTATTTTTACTGCTAAAAACTAGTCCCTGTACATCAGCATGAGGTACACGGGACATGCCAATATCACTGTCGGGTTATTTGGTCAGCCATACTAGTTTTTAACAATACAAAAGGTTGAAGTTTTAACAAAAAAGATCAATTTGCTCTTTGAACTAACATACAAGGATTCATTTACCCATTTTTCGAGTAGAGAGGGCAAAATGCAATTTGACTCCTGGTATAGGAGCCTCCATAGTATTTTTATCTATATCTGTAAGGTTTCATTTGTGTTAGTAGTTGAGACCAACATTAACCTAAATGCTAATAATTTTCCATAATTTCTCTGGCGCAAGCATGTCACCTTTTTTCATTAAATCAAGAAGCACGTTCCAAAGTTGGATATGTGCTTTTGATACCGTTTACTTCAATTAGCAACATGTATTTGGTATTGTTTTGAACTGCTCCTATGAAGTAGTCTCATTACTGTTTTATATTTTCATTATTATCTTTCAAGTGCCAGCTAATTTGGATTTTACTTCAACCAAGTTTATTGGGCAGTCAGGTGGATCATCTTCAAGGCAAGTTGGTGTTTCTAGCAGTCGTGATGCATTTGCTGGTAGCGATGTTGACCCACAACGTTCTCGTACAGCCTACGCTAGCCCCGGAGCACTGCAAAAGAATTCAAGTCGACAGAGAAGTCCCATTGATTCTGCCGACCCTAAGCGTTCAATGTCTGCAAGAAACACCAGTCATGTCAAGAACTATGAAGCGGCCCTCAAAGGAATCGAGGGCCTGCAATTTGAAAGCGACGAGAGAATTCACTATTAAACGCTTGGATATACAAAATTTGTTGTAAAACCGTAAAAATGGTTGATGTACTAATACATTTTCCAACAGAGTATTTGGGGAAGGTCCGAGTTATCGAAGGAATTTGCAACTTGGAGCTGTCCTTGATTTGGACTAGTGGGGTGGGCAAGTGCACACCTGAAAAGCATAAAATTTGTGATCCACTTGGATGATGGAAAGCTTTGTGAAGTAAACAAACATTTTGAGTGCTTAAAATTTGAATGGTGTTGGGCTGTCAAAGTTTTTAACAGTGTTTGTGTTATGGCATTGGCATGTCTTATTTTTGTTGTTTTTAATTAAATGGTATTGCTTTCCTGTTTTTAAAGATATATATGTTTTGTTGGTCATGTGGTTGTTGCTTATTTGAGATGTGAAATTATATGGCATTGTAAATTATTTACTTATATTCATACCTTTCTTTTCTTCTGTTTATTTGTGCTACATCTCTTTGATGCATTGATGGTATATATATATATATTTGCTTGAATTCTACTTGCAAAAGTTTTGGATTTAGTCTTTGTAATTTAATCTAATCAGTTTTAGTTTTTGTATTTTTGAATTAGTTAATTTTAATTTTTGTATTTTTAAAATTTTGAAATTTTAGTTTTCACCTAAGCAATGGTAATGTTAAAATCAATTATTAGTTTTTTTATGTGTAGTTTTAAATTTAGTTCGTATTTTTATTGGGATTATTTTGAACCGTTATAATTTTTGAAATTTGAAATTTTAGTATTGATGTAAATGATTGTAGTTAATTTATTAATTGTATTTTAATGAGTAATATGTGAAAATAACAAGTTGATAAGGCATTATATATGATAATTTATTTGTAAAATTGAATCTTGAAAACAGTAAAATTTGAATAAGTTAATAGATACCATTTTAATTAAAATTCGTAGATTTGTGACAATTTAAAATTGTTTTAGGCTAAACTATTAAAATACTTTTGTTTGCCTCAAGTTGTATTTTAGTCACTTATGTTTGAAATATTACGTTTTAGCTACTTACAGTATCGTGTTGTAACATTTTAGTCACTGAGCGTTAATTACCGTTAACAATGTAACGATAAGCTAATGTGGCAAGTTCAATCATCATATCAAACGAAAATTTTAAGTTAAATTATACAATTGCTTCTTATATTTTTTTCGTTTTGAACAATTTAATTTTCTTTTATGTTCTTTTAACTCTTTTTTTTTTCTTTTTTTTCGTTCTCTTTTGTTTCTTCTTCTATTTTTCATTTAGTTTTTCTATGTTTTCCATTTGTTAAAACTAGTCCCTATATTATTATTATTTTTGAATAATTTAATTTTTTTTTTACTTCTTTATTTGTTAAAGTAAAAAATATTTGATTGCATACTAACCGTGTAAACCCAAAAACTGTTTTCGATCACTGCAAGATGAATAAAATCGATCATATTGAATCAACCAATACCGATTCTTCTTCGATATATAATAGAACACCAAGATAGATTCTACCAATGCCAATAACTAGAAACTAAGCTAACCCTAAGGAGATCAAAAGGGTTAACCAGATTAATGAAAATCTTCATTGAAATATCAAGTCCAAGCAATTCTATAAAATCACTACAATAATCTATTTTTGGATCATTTGCATAGTTTCAGCAATAACTGTAAAATATCATAAATCTCAATTTGTCTATAATAAGCAAAAAAAAAGAAAATCTTTATCCTAGATCAATACAAAATTGTTACCCAAAGCTGAAAATATATAAAAAAACTAATTAAAAAGAAGATTAAATAGAAACGCATAGGAAATACCTAAAACCAAAATAAAAATATAGGGCTAATTTTAACAAATAAAAACATAAAAAAATTATGTTAAAAATTTGGAGGTGGAGCGGAAGAGAATAAAAAAATTAAAAACATAAAAATTAAATTACTCAAAATAAAAAAATTTAGAATCTAACTATATAATTTAACCTAAAATTTTTATTTAAAATGATAATTTAATGTGTCATATCAACTTACTGTTAAACTATTAATGACAATTAACGGCTCAATGATTAAAATGTTACAACTAAAACATAACATTTCAATCGTAAGTAAATAAAATATAGCATGCGTGAAACAAAAATAACTATTTTGATAATTTAACCATTGTTTTATGATTCAGAAAAAAAGAAAGGCATTCAATTGATAAAATAATACGCATTAAAAATGATAAAATTAAAAAACATGAATTAAACTTACAATTATACAGAATTTAACAAAACAAAGTCAGTTTGGATCAAAATTTCGAATACTATTCTTCTATTAATCAACATTCCTCAACTTAAATCCACCAACCAAATTGTACAAACCCCAAAAGAAAAACGAAAGAGTTCATTTCAGTGAAGCATAAAAAAAAGCAAAACAAGATAAAACCAAATCCAAATTTACTAATAAATTATTATTAATATTACCACCATCCATAAACAACCCTAACATACCTCTCTTTAAGCCATCTAAAACTCTTCTTCAATGACCCTATCACTTTCCCTTCAACACTATAAACCCTATAACTAGCTACCCTTTTTTTCCTCCTCAACTCTGGGTCATTGAGATTCCAGCTTTTCGAACAAGACCCATTGCTGGATTTGCTTCTCTTGAACTTATCGACGTTATTCGGGATC
Organism: Gossypium raimondii; assembly: GCF_025698545.1. Classification (NCBI taxonomy): domain Eukaryota; kingdom Viridiplantae; phylum Streptophyta; class Magnoliopsida; order Malvales; family Malvaceae; genus Gossypium; species Gossypium raimondii. The sequence continues at coordinate 52,259,948 of NC_068571.1, forward strand.
TGGGTTCGTCCATTGTTCATCGTTGACCCACCATTGGAAGCACTGTAACACCTTACATCTTGCATGCCATTGATGCCATTCTTGCTCTCTATTTGTTGAGCCTTTCCTTCCCTACATGATTTGGATCTAATATTTTCCATGGAATGGTTCTAAGAGAAGAAGAAGAAGGCAATTGGAATTTGAATACCTTTGTTCTTTCTATGGGAGCATTCAGCTTTTCTTTTTCATTTTTAGTCTTTATCTGCCTAGAGCTGTGTAAGCTGATATGCCTAATAAAATGAGTGGATTCTTGTGTTTTGGAGCCTGGTGTAGGGAATTAAGTTAAATTATAGTTTTAGTCCCTTTATTACGTCGAAATTTGAGATTTTAATATATATGTTTTAGTCAAATTTTAAGATTTCAATATATACATATATTTTAGTTTGATATGATATAATTAGTAAGTCCCAATTTATATCGTTATTTCTATTAAAATATAATTTTATTATTGATTGAAAATAATTAACTAAATTTTTGAGTACTTTTGGCTGTGTGACTGAATAAAACAAAATCATATGTCTAACCATGAAAATTTTCCCTTTATTACGTTAGAAATTAATATAATTTGATTATTTTACATTCAAATTAATAACATTGTTAGTAGTGTATATTTAAAGTGATTACATGCTTTTTTGTAAGCAATCTTAGAAACATTATCGGGATAAAGAAAAACACTGTCACTGCCCTTTAATGACAACAGCTAATGGTGAGAATCAAATCTTAAACTTCAAAGTAAAGGAACTAAAATCTGAAATATACCATGGAATCTCGTTTTCATCGAGATTGAGGAGACAATTTTTCTTGTTATTGAGTTTTTGATGCCCTGACTTTAAATAAGATTAAATTTAAATGACAGGACCAGCCAAGGTTGGGTCATTGTCATTGATAGTGTTTTAGTTTGGTCAGATTTTTTTTGAATTTTTTCAATAACCATGTTATTTTTATTTGTATTGAAAAAATCATTCAAATATTACGATTTTAACCAATTTTCGGTTCTTCAATTTTTTTCATCTTTCATCATGGATGTAAAATAAAATCAAAATCTGCTTCTTAAAATGATTAGTTCTACCTTAGTTGTTTAAATCAGATCGCTTGATCAATCAAACCAATTGTAACGAAAACCAATAGAAATTAGATTAAATGTGAGTTTGGATAGGCAGGACGTTTACTTACGGTTAGTGTAAAAATAACAGTAGCGATAATATTAGATACTGTAACATGATATAAAAAATAAGCTAAATTCACCGCCCCACACCCATTCAAACCTAACTGAACCGCAAATCAGAAACCAGTTGAATTGCTTTTTTATGTTTTGAGGCCAAAAATCTTGGCCCGTATCAGGGAAAAAGCCAGCCAAAATCCAAAAATAGAATGAAAAAAACTAAATATTTGATACGCATGGAAATTTTTAATTTTGTAATATTAATATTAAAAATATATTTTTAGGATTTTTGGACTTAGGACAACATTTTGACAAAAAGAATTTTTTTAAAATTTGAAAACCGGCCAACCAAGAAACCTCTAATTGTTAAAACTGCAAAACTAAATTAAGGCACAAATCTTAAAAACAAAAAACACTGAACAGAAGACAAACAGGCTAAGCCTAAATCATCATCTAAATACTGATATAACAAAGTAAAAAGGGAATTACATTTGTGACTTTGCAAGTGCTTTATGCTTCTCTCTTTCTTTTTTTTTTTTTTTTTTTTTTTTTGCATTTTTTTCTTCCAAAATTGCTTATGAATTTGATTTTCCCAGCATAGAGGAACGGCATGCGGAATGATGAAATGAAGAATATACAAAAAAAATCCAAAAGCAAAGCACAACAAAATTAATAAAAAAATTTACCAAACCTTCAGCTGCTACTGAATTATGTTCTAATCAGGGACTGAAATGTTTGTTATGGTCCTTTAAGTTTGTTTTTAATCTGCTGATCCTTTGCGATTCATCAAATCATGATAATATAAAAGTACGCACGTTGGTTGACCAAGAATGCAGAATATGAACCAGAATATCATATTTCCCACCTGTCATTACACACATAATTTAACCAATAAAAAACAATAGAATGTTCTAATTAAATCCTCAAAATATAATATCATTTCAATCAAGTCCTTCGGTCAACTTAGCCGCCACGCATTACATGCTACCTAGGGTATGATGTGAATAGGGGGAAGTCCGAAATTCTTTTTGAGGGGCCAGAAGCGATTTATAAATATTTGGCAGGGGGCAAAATAAAATTTTACCACTATTAATTTGTATTCTTGAAATTTTTAAATGGGCTCTAAAGCAATTCTACTACTTTCGGGTGGCCAAGGCCACTGCCACCCCTAGCTTACCATTGACGTGAAAGGTGCTGATCACATGAACAACTAGCATAATCGTACGTTTTTAAGAAATATGGACAATGTCATTGAAATTTGAGACTCTTTTTTAAGATATTAGATAAAAGTTGTTCATGCAATATGAATATAATTGTGTAAAATAATTTTAAATATGTTACGCTAGATTGACGGAAGAACCTGATTGATACATTTTTTAAAGACTAGATTAAAACGAGACCAATTTAAATTCTCCACCATAGTTCAAAGAAATACAATTAACTTAAAAAAGAATACGCACATACCATTGAACTCTGGAACTTATTTTGAAGATAACTAGTGATCAAGACCAAGGGAGCCTGATAAAATATTTAAAAAGAAAAAGAAGAGAAGTTTTCATAAATCTCAATGCCTGATATTAGTTGTTAAGTGATCATTATTGATCTTCACTTTGCTATATTCATGTACAAGAAACGAGAATGTTGGTAGTACCTGAAACATGATGCCAAAGAAAGCCCATAACTTAAATAAGTGGCAAGGAACAGCAATGCAGAGCTGCAATGAATCGAACATGGTTACAAAGCAATATAAGCAAAAGTCAATGTGGCAAAACGGTGATGCAATTAAAGAAAGTTGAATAATTACGAGAAACATAACTCTCTACCGAGGGCGAGTGAAAAGAATTAAGACTCTGGCAAAAAAACATACCTCATGAAATATAGCAGAAACCAAGAAGGCGATAAGAACGGCAACTCCCTGAATAACAAGGAAAAAATGAAAAAAAATTAAATTATTTATATTGCCACTAAAGAGTTAAAAATCGTAACTAAATCACTTAAGCATTCAGACAGGGGAATTCACCTTTGGTATACCGTTCCTTAAGCATGGCAAATAGATATGGCGAACCATCCATTTATGAACAGGCTGTAATAAAATAAAATTCAGTCAGTGATATTTTTCTTTATGAGTGTGAAATGGGAATCGGGGGAAGGGGAAAATATAGAAAGCTGGAGAGTAGATATAATGCAATGGAAGCCATTTTATTCTGAAATTTTATTAAAATTAAGGAGAGCAAAAACAGAGACGGGGATTCAACAATGCATTAAGATCCCAATGACGTTGAATGCTATAGTTGGAAACAAGAAAGTCATAAAAACATTTAGGTCGTGCTCGGAAACTTGGATTTTTAAGGTCTTTAAAATTCAAAACTAGTGTGATGCGTTAAAACACAAGATAATAATTTTCAAAACTAATTTGTGCATAGCATGTGCATTTCCTTGTTACAATTTATATAGTACATAAAATTCACTCGAATTCATCTTCCAATATAGCATTGGAATTTTGGCCACCACTATAATGCAACGGCAATGAGGAGAGAGTAAAATGAAGCGTACCATATTCCACATTCTCCAATACTGATGATAGCCATAAATCAAAACCCATGCAAGGAACAGAAAAGGTTCAATGAATTTCACCAAATCATTGCCCTCAATGTAACCGAAGAAAGCATTCAAGGAGCTCTAGATTCTAGAACTTACCTCCTCAACAGTTTTTGCATTCCACCAATCTTTATAAAACTCGCGGTCCCCAAAACGAAGAAGCTCAGCCAGTATATTTAACCTGTATTTATAACTATAAGTAAGGGTAAAACGCAGCATGCAATATAAATATCATGCTGTCAATGCTTTTTAAGTGTCCAGAAAAGGTTGATCTAGGTCTATTGTGCATGTAACCTAATGCAAGTGCATGAACAGCAAAAGCAATGTTTTGCATTAACAATCCATCTTGAGGAGCAGATTCTAGAAAAGTTGATAAAGAAAGAAAACAGATGCACCATGGTCAGGAAAGACAGATGGCATTTCCTAGCCCCCTAACAATCATTAACGGAAGAGATGTGGGTGCTTGAGAGTGGTTCAATACTGTTCTAGTTAGTCAGTTGTATGATCAAGCAAAGAGCTAGTTCACATGTACATAGTCAAAAGCAGAAATGAAGCACTTGCAGCAATTAATCAGAATATGAAATACTTCAGAACTTCCGTAAAAAAGCAAAAGAGATAAGCGTCTGTATTTTCCGGAAACAATAACTGGATATGTACCAGAGATGAAAGAAGCTGTAGAACATGCAAAGCCAGACATATGTATTTGGAACTGAAAGCTTCAAAATTCTTTCTATGGCATATAAAAAGTTCGCCTTCAAAGGGTGCTGAGAGTTCTGAACAATTGGATTGATATACTGCAGAATTATAAACACAGACAAAATATTTTAACATTTGACAAAAAATTCTGACTAAAAAAAACAGGTAGAAAAATGAACATCGGTAGTAGAAATTGAAGAATTGACACTCACCTGTTCTATTATGAAACCCATGAGTCCAGTAAATATTATTAACTTGATAAATTGACGAACCACCCAATTTTTTCTAATTGATGCAGTACGAGGATAGCTTGTCTGCACAGAATTCATCAACATTTAAAACAATAGACGAATCATAATGCTGTTTAATACAAATATGAATCAGAATTATGAAAACAGTAACACAAATTTAAAACAAATCATAATCACAGACTAGGTGAACATACCAAAACTAGAATGAAAAAAAAAATAACAATTTCGGTAAATGACGTACATAGAAAAAATAGATTCTGGCTTAAGCATTGGGCACTAAAATGCACTACAGTGCAGCAAAAAGTATAATATTGTTACCTGGTAACATAATGTGGGAGCTGCCATGAAGTATGCCAGACTCCTGAAGCTAACATTGTACATGCAGCCTTCACTTCCCTAACAGCAACAACATCATTTGAATAACCAATAATAATTAAGTAGAGAAAATAACACTGATAAAATTGGAAACAAGATAGAGATAGACATGTGGAAGCTCTCCCTTTGACTCGGAGGTGTGGGGGGGTGAGGGGGGGTGCAAATGCAGCTTGTGAAATAAGTAATGAAAGGAAAGCTCTGCCCCAGATCAAAATGTGTTTGTATCCCCTCCTGAAGACCAGTTGGCTACCCAATTCCCTATATGGGTTGGCTATCCAGTTGTCTTGGGTTGAAAAATGAAATTGGTGAACAGCTATTAGAAAAAACCTCTCTGCATTTCCCTTCTGATTCTAATGCAAATTAAAATGTACCCAACATTTTAACAAGATTTGTGATGTGAAGCAAGAAGCATTTATGATCAACTTCTTTTTCTCCGGACCATATTTCTCAATTCCCAAACAAACCCCAAAAGCAATGAAGAAATTGTTAATTTCACATGTGGTTCAACTGTAAAAAGAGAGAAAGAGGAACTGCAGGGAAGCATAAATAGAGCTACATGCTACTACCAGAAATCAGCCTACCTTTTCAGTCGACTTCGCAACTGATCTCATATCACTGTTAGTATGAGCATAGGATACCAATTTTAACCAGACAATGCAAGCAAATAGCATCAATGCAATGCCTGATAAGAATGCAGAATCACACCTGCACAGTTCAGAGTAAGTCCAGTCAATTTAGACTGTTCAACAACTACCCTTTCATATTTTATTTTTAAATAACATGTGAAAACTAAATGAGGCACAAGACAACTAGAAGACCTCAAAAACAAAAGTTTAAACAGAAAAGAATGAAGCAGACAGGAAACAGACTTTGGCAAAGTTGCCAATCTCAAGCCACCTCCAAGAAGAACAGGTAAATTGTTTAGTGATGATTGAAGAAAAGGACTTAAAATTCCTTAAAAGAGCTTTTCTGGCATTCATCTAATGCAAATTTACATAAGTGGGTATCTATGTACCTAGACTCCTCGTTTTCGCCAAAGTATATGTGGCTGACACTTGTGTCTGACATATATTCAGACATGATCATGAAGATATGATCCTATAAATATGTGCATTTTCTTTTAAGAAATGAGTATACAATGTTGACACATACTCCTTTCGGACACATATCATATATATATCCTAGTATTGGAAAATTTGACAATCGTAACATCTTTGAATGCTAAGTAGATTATCAACAGATAACCACATACTTGGAAGAAAAAGAAAATCAACTGACAACTTTTAAAGGTGGAAAAAAGTTCACCTGAGAATAACAACAACTGGATATAGAACTGCAAGCGTGCTAATCAGTATATGAAGTAAAATAAGAGTCTGCAATATAGAAATTAGCAGTCAACCTTTTTGCAACTTCAAAAGACATAGTTTTGTTTTGTTCTCTAAGAAGAATAAGTACACTTCATTAATGTCTGAAGCCAAACATAATTAAAAAGCAAAGAAATTTCTTAATTGCCGCTTCATTTCAATTAAAATTTCAAGTACAGAAATAACAAAAGCAATAGGTGCAAACTACTGTTGAAACACTTACTCGTTCAGATATTTGATTCTGTTGCAACAACTTTTCAACTACAAAGGCCGCGATTGGGAATATTGGGAGAGAAAGACTGCAATGTGAACCAGCAGATAGGGATAATAAGTTAAATGATGATAACAAACATGAAAATGGTAATCCAAAAAGGCCAGCCTAGCCCTAACCTATTCTTAGAAAATCTAAAATTAGGATTAGATTAAGGAAGCATTACCAGCACATAAAAAGAGGCCAATCCCTCAATGATCTCGAACTAAACCAAAAGCCAGATCTGATCAACCACCCGTACTGCAGCATTTATCAACAGCAAGACTTTAATCCGATAATCACAAGTTCATAACCAACCACCAAGGGCACTAAAATTAAGATACAAACCTTCATCAGGTTCTCAATAATAAGCCGGCTGTTTACAGCAACAAGCACTACAACACATAGGTTAAACAGGCCTGCATGACTCTGCTCATGTTGCAAAGAAAGATCGGTAATCAGAGCTAGAAATGCTAAATTCAACACAACTCAAGCATTTTCTGTTTCTTTTAGCTATTAAGCTCGTCATAAACGGTAAAAAACCTAAACTACCACAACCAACATAAAAGAAAATAATATTTAAAAAAAAATCCAACACAGAGCGGGATGAAGAACATCTGAAATGAAAAAACACGTGTAGACATAACCTGTTGGAAGATATTGTCAGAGCTGAGAGGGCTTTCTTTGATCCTCCAATGAGCAGGAACAGAAGGCCGATACGTGAACCTCGTATCTGAATTAGTCGGATTCTCATTCACGTTTTCCCTCGAGAAATTAGCCGATTCCATTCGATCCCTAGCGTCCACTGTCTCGCCATTACCGGAATTGTTACGCTCCACAACTCTAGTCCCTGCATCGACGGCGTTATTCACGGCTCGACGACGGGGCGCAAAATGATTAAGATCTGACTCGCTACGTGAGGTACCGATCACCGTCGCCGTACTACTCCCTGAAATCTCCGGTGACTCAAACATCGCCATTCAAAACACACACACACACACAAACACAAAAACAGAGAAAGAGAATTCTAGAAAGGAATAAACGTTTAACGAATTAGAATAAAATCAAAAACTTAAACATAAATAAGTAATTCATTCATGCAAATAAAATAAAATTTTAAAATATTTTTAAAAATAAAAAAGCGAATACACAGAGGCAAAAGCGAAATCACGCGAAGTGGCGATGAATGAGTGGAAAGTTGAAACGGTTTTTGGTGTCAAAATATAAACTCGAATAAACTATAAAATTTTAAATATTTATATATAAAGTTCAAAATACAAAAAATGACGTAAAAGCGGTGTTGTGATAGGGGCGGGATTTTGAATCATAATCGTCAAAATTAGCCGCTTTGGTCCCTCTAGAACTTTGCTCCATACTTCCCTGTTTGTTTGACGATGGATAACGTTGCAAAATAGGGGTGGTAAAAGGAACTTAGCCTTTTGCTTTTTTAACTCGGGTTATCTGTCCAAGCTCGATATGGTTAAAGATTTTTAAAAATTATAATTTTTTAAACTTTACTCATGTTGTCTTTCTTTAGAATAGTAAGATTTTAAATTAATTTATTAATAAAATTATATTTTATTTTTAAAATTTAAAATCAATTATAATCTCCTAAAAATAAAAATTTTATAATTTAATTTTTGAAAAATTGTAAATTTGCTATCCAATGTGAACAAAAATTTTCATATTATTATAAAACAAGCATAAAAAAGTAATTTAAATCCAAATATTATAAAAATAACATATTCACAAATATTCTAATTAAGAGAATAATTTTATTTAAATAATATAATTAATAAGATACCATAAAATGAATGGTGCCGGATAGATAACATAATTACTAGCATTGCCTAAATTGAACATTTAGGCATTTCCACTAGAAGATGGATAATACTGATGCGTGTGATTAAGAACCATTATATATAAGTAAACATTTTCTAGTTATTTGACTATATATTCTCAAACTATTATTATCATTTTAAATTTACCCTCGTATTTTAAAGCATTATAATTATATCTTAAATTATCAATATTATATCAATCAAAATTTTTAATTATAAAATTGTTAAATGATATATTAAATATTGTATAAGAATTGTAAAAATTAAAACTAAAAATAAAGTAGAATCGAAAAAGAAAATGAATAATAAGGCTTTGGTAAAAGCTTCAAAAATCTTTAGAATATTTAGTTTTCTTTGACTTTTTGTTTTTAAATTATGCAATATAATATTTGATTTATTATTTAACGATTTTAGTAATGGAAAGATTTTGTTGATATAATCTTCACAATTAGAAAAATATAATTAAAATGTTTTAAATTTTAAGATCCAATTTTAATGAATGTTATAATTTGGGATATACGATGGAATTAACTCATATTTTAGATATTTATTTAAACTTTTCATATGGCAATTTTAAATTATGCATTTAATGATAAAATATTGTCCATTTAATTTTCATGATTACGATATAAGACCAACACAAGGTCAATATAATGTACTACGTAATTAGCAAGTAAGGTCAAGTTGCCAAACCAAAATAAATAAATAAAAATTGGAAAAGGAATTAAAAAACACTTTGAGATAAATTTTACATTTAAAATATAATTATGGGAAATGAAAATCCTTTTAAAGAACTTTATTATATATTTTATTTGTTGTTATTGCTTCCTTTTTTCATACAATAAAAGCTGTCGAAAGGTCAAATGTCTTTGTTAAGCGTTTCAACTTGATATTAAATTTTATAATCATAGTAATTATAAAATTAAATTAAATTAATATATTCATGATAATTGTGCATAATGAGATCTGAATCCACATGCGAAGGTAGAAAACTTTTTTAAGAGCTCGAGATTAAGGTATATATCTTTAAGAGAAGTTAAAATATATTTCCATCTTCATATTGGTTTATGCCTTTATAGTTTTAGAAGAACTAGATCAAATTTTTATTATTTTAGGGTTTAATTATAATTTTATCATTATTAACTTGTAATTTTAAAAACTTTAAGGGTCTAAAACATGATTTTCCCAATTTAAGGAAGCCAGTTTCCTTCCATGTCTCGACTTTTGCTAACAATATAAATAACAAGAGTTTTAATCCAAAATTAATTCTAATTTAAATCTCATTATAACTATAACTATAATTCTAATAATCTTTTATATATTTAAAATAATTTTCATATATTTTATTCATATATATGAAAATTTTAACTCCCAAGTCATGTGTCATTTAGTTCTATTGAAAAAATAAATAAGACATATTACAAAATCTCAACCCTACTTATAGAATAAAAACTTTCCACTGTTTGTGTAGTATTAAACCCTCGTTTGCATCTCAAATACTAGAGTTCAAACTCTCTAGTTATTATTTCCCTCCCTCATTTGTATATGTACCCAAAAAAAAAAAAACACTTGTATATTTCATTTATTGTTTTTAGAATCGGTTGAATCGGAAATCGGTGGATTAATCAATTGGATTATCGATCCGGTTCTGAAAACCTTAATTCTATTACACATGTATTATATTTACTAGGTAAAAGTACCATGAAGACCTTTGTACTAGAAGTTGGATTACATCTTGCTACCTTTGCTAAAAAATAAGAAAATTAGTTTCTGTACATTAGATCAAATAGCAAACCGGTCATTTTGTTAAAAATTTCATCTATTTCTACTGTTAAAAACTAATCAATGTACATTAGAATGAGGTACACATCTGATTATTAAGTCTCTAACAGTAGAAATGAATTAAAAAACAACAGAAAATAACCAATTTTCTCTTAAATCTAATATACATAAATTAATTTACTTATTTTTTAAATAAAAAATAAACCTCTATAATAATAAATTTACTTAATTCCTTGTATAAGTACAATTTTTAAGATTGTTTTTGTCGTCTCGCGTTGTGCGTACAGAGAAATAAAGAGGTGGTGCAATGCGTGTTGGTTTTGTGTGATGGGAAAGTCAAAGGGACAATACGTGTTACTTAATGCGCAATTTCGATTTGCCTTTTCTTTAGTTGGAAGGAAAGCCTTTGTTCTCTTTATTTCATTCTTTTATTCCTATCTTATCTCTTTCTGCATTCTTTTTTCTCCAAGATTCTTTAATATCTAGTAATTACGTTTAACAATTGTTTTAAATTTAATGATAAATTTAATCTTTAATTTTATATTTTTTAGATTTCTTTAAATATTTTGTAATTTTAAATTATTTTTTGACATGATATGTTAGACAAATATTATTATATCAATATTAAATAAACATAAACTGTTTATGGAATGTCACTCCAACTTGATTAAAAATAGTATTTTCGTTAAAAAGTAAATTAACTCCTTAAAAGTTATTATTAAATTAACTAAAAAATTAAGATTAAATTAATAAAAGTGTAAACATTACTTTATTCATTAGTGGTTTTGGTTATGTTTCAAACTCCCACTTGATATATTGTGTGGCATCTGAATTTGGAATTTTGTGCTTCTTCTTAAAGTTTTATGCCACCATGATTGATTGATAAATAAGCAATTTTGTACCTTTCTGTAGTTTAGATAATAAAAAATAAATTTATTAATAATTGAGTAACGTAATTTATAAAAAAAGAGCAAATTTATATTTGAAGGAATAAATCTTAAATTACACACAATTTTAGTCTAATATATAATTTTATATTTAAATTTTGATTTTATGTAATTTTATACATGAATTTTTAATTTGATTTAATTCTAAAAATTATTAACACAATTATTGATATAACATCATTTATGTCTATATATTACAAATACAAATAATTATATTCATCTAATATAAAATAATTTAATGTATTTATTTATTTAAATATATATAATTAAATAAAATAAAATTTCATATATATATATATATAATTACACTTTAAATCAAAATTTATGTATAATCTCCTCACCTCACTAAATATATATATAATAAAAGGAAAACAACAAAAGAAATGACGTCATTAATTTCGGTCCCAATCTTTTCAAAGTATAGGTTGCCAGCAGCTTTTGCCGAATGATTCAGATTTAATAGCAATGATTTGCTTACAGTTTCAATAAGTAAAATAAAATTAAAGTGATGTTTCTAGGCATAATTTGTCAGAATATTCTCTTTCTATAGGATGATATTCTTCTTCTAATAATCCATAAGGACATAAATATTTCATTTAATTTTTTTCCAATAACGTATTTGAATAACTATAATTTGAGTCAAAATTAATATAAAGTTCAGTAAAATTAAAGTATATTCAAAAAAAAAATCTATGAGTAACGTCAACTCTTTCTAAAAAAAATTCAAAATGTTATTTATCGGACAATTTATTAGATTGATAGAGGTTTTGCCTCCCTTATTTTATTAAGGGCTGGCATCTAATAAACGGTTACAAGACTCAAAAGAGAGGTATCAATATAGGGCATGTAATAAAATGTGCGAGGTTTCAAACCACCAACTTGAAGCATATAAGACCATTTACCTATAATCAAGACACCATTACTTAGCCCAAGTGGTACCATGGTTATAGGTAAGTGGTCTATATATCATAGGTTGGTGGTTTGAGTTCCCTTGCTCTAAGATAATTTCATAATTATTCTCATGTACAATACTAGCATCTCTCTTGAGTTTTGTAGGTCCACCAATCAAGACACCCTCGACTCTGTGAACCAAGCCCATCGGGTAGCCGCTCAAGGCATGTTGGCTCTCGACAAAGTATGAGAGACAAAAGCCTCTACCAAAGGATAGTACCTGACATTGTTGGGGATTCGGTCAACTGTCCAACGAATAACACTTTAAAAACTTCTCTTGAAGGAGTCAACCCCCTTCAAGAGAACCTGAATATGGTGAGATTTAAACTCAAAATAAAATTAAGGATCTACTAGGATGAGTGATGAAATTAGTTCCAACGATATTGAAAACCGTGGTTGTTGTAAGATTAAGTATTGTAGTGGGAATATTAATGTCAAGGATGAGATAAATATTTGGATTTAAATACAACAATAGAGATAAAATGAATTCTAGTAAAAATACAATATGGCCAATTTTTTTACATGATAAAACTTATAATTTATTTGAAAATTTAACCCATAATTAAAATTATGAAAATATTGACATAGTATGTAATAAACTTATTTAAAAAAATTATTTAATTATTAGTAATTTTCTTTTTTTTGGTCACAGAAGGCTAACGATGACAAATTTTAAAATTGGCATAATAGCAACTTTAACCCTCACCATTTATACATTGTGTCAATTCAGTCTTGATTCTAAAAAATATAATATTCAACATTTACACTTTGTGTAATTTGGTCTTTTTGCAGTTTTACTCTTCTTTGTAACCCTTTCCCTTAAAAAGCTAAAAAAAACGAATTTATCAACTAAATTTGATTGAAAATATACAAGAAATAGAAACACCAAAAAATCTAAGATAATAATTTTCATTTTTTTCTCATTCTTTTAAAATTAACCTTCGATGTCATAAAGAAAAGTAAAATTGCAAAAATAAAATAAAATTACACAATGTGTAAATGTTGAAGTTTAATTTTTTTTTTAGAATCAAGACTAAATTGACATGTTTATAAATGTTGAGGGTTAAACTTGTTATTATGCCAATTCTAAAAGCTACTACCTTATCCCGGTAATGAAAAATGACAAAATTGAATAGTTGGGTGGCCATTTTGTAATTTTCCTTAGTTGGGTGATAAAAAAGAAATTTACTAGCAGTTGAGTGACCATTTTGTAACTTTTCATAGTTGGTGATAAAAAAAATACTAATAGTTGGGTGATCACTAGTGCAATTTACCATTTTTATAATTTTAATAATTTTTATGCAACTTTAATTTATCATAAATTTTGAAATTTTGAGTTATATATATATTATTTAGAATTAAGATCAAATTGAAACAATATGTAAACGATTAAGGTTAATTTTTAGAATTATGACCAATTTGACATAATATGTAAATGTTGAAGGTTAAATTTATTATTATATGAACTTAAAAAGAATACATTATCTTTCCTCTATCCATTTAACAGGTGACGAAATCATAACGTTTCATAATTTGGTGATAAAAGTAAAACTTTCGCATAATTGAATGATTAACTTGAAAATTGGCCTTTATTTACACTATTATATCAATAATTTATGAAAAGAATTGAATACGTTACTATCTTTTTAGTTATCCTCGCCATTTTTTTTACCTTTTAAGGAAAATTTTACCATTAGGTAAAAAGTTCCCATTGCCCTCTCTAATATTCTCTTGAAGCATACAAATATAATGATTAAAATCAAGAAAAAGCATACTTGGAAACCTCGAAATAATTTTTGGATCTAATCTAACACTAATAAAATCCATAAAATTATCAAATTTTTTTTGTCTAATTGGACAGTTTTTACCACATTCGCTTTGCTTGATACGAAAGAAAGAAAAATGTTACTTAATTGGCCCTTGTAAATCACATCCGAACTTACATGGAGATCTTTTAACAAGATAATCAGGGATGAAACTAGGAAATTGAATTATAGAATTCAGAGATGAATCATAAATTTTCGAAGGTCAAATTGTAAATTTATCGTTACTTTAACTTGTAACTTTTTAAATTTTAAATAGGTTACAAAATAATTTTACCATTTTTGGGGCTAAAACCATTGCTTGGCCTCATTAACTATGCCCATATATACTCTAATCACAAAAAATACACACGTTAAAACTCCTCCATGACTCGATAGACAACATCTTATTCCTAAACACTTGGATTATAAGGGACCCAAAAAAAATCAATATACAAGTGATGACAAGAATTTAATATTAAACGACCCAAAATAAAATTTTAAATTTTTGAGATGCCAAATATAATTACTTTTGTTCTTAAAGATCTAAAGTTAAATAATGCACTCTTGGCTAAGCCCCTTACCTTTACTCTTACTTTCGCAAGACACTTTAAACCCTAAATCTTTTTGACCAATTTAATAATTTTAGCACTGTCAAATCAATTGGCCCTAAATCCCTAATTGTTGGGATAATTAAAGCTGTCCCATTCAACAAAAGGCAAAGAAAGGACCCACCTATGTAAAGAAAATGCAATCCACCATAACTTCAGATAGGTGACAATACATTCGGATGGTGGGACTTTTTTTTTTGGTTAAATCATATTTTAGGTTTAAACTTAATAAATTTTTTTATATTGATGTTTAATTTTTTTTTATCTAAGTTAGGTCTTGAAATTGATAATTGTTCCCACATTAGAGCTTAAATATTTTTTTTTGTCTGAGTTAGGTCATGAAGTTGGCAAATGTTCTCATATTAGAACTTGAAATTTATTTTGTCTAAGTTAATCCTTAAAAACCCTCAAAGTTCCGCTCCAATATAAGAACAATTGTCGAGTTCAGAGCTTAACTTGGATAAAAAAAAGTTTAGGCCTCAATGTGGGAAAAGTTACCAAATTCAAGTCTCGATATTGGAACAATTGTTAAGTTCATGACTTAACTTGAACGAGAAAAAAGTTCAGACCTAATATAAAAAAAATTACCAAATTGAAGCTCCAAATAATGATCTAACCCATTTTTTTTAATGATTGAACTGCCAAATCAATGATGAAATTTACTGATTATCAATTTTCAATTCAACTATTACATTGTTGGTTGAATTGTTGTAAAATAAAATCATTAAAAATCATTAAAAATTAATAAACACAAATAATAGAAACATAAATCAAGTTGTTTGAACCCAATCGAACTAGCTGGTCTGACTAGTTGAACTTGGAACCAATCGAGTACTAGTTCGAAGAAAAGTATTAAACCGGTTGAACTGAATTTTTAATATTTTAATAATTTTTTAATTATTATTAATGAAACTGATCAAATCGAGAAACCAGTGGTCTGGCTAATTCAACCACCGATTCAATTTCGAAAGCCTTGATGTAAATATAATTTTATAAAGGCTATCATATTATTTGATACCTGAATTTGACATTTTTTTTAATATGATACTTGTATTACTTTTTGATCAAACATGATACTCATATTTAAGAAAATTTATACAATTTAGTATCCAAAGGTAACAATGTTTACCTTTTAGAGTTTAATTCAAGTTTTAGGGTTGATTTAATGAAAGTTAATTGTTAGCGTTATTAAGTTTGAATTCTCAATTGTAACAGAATAAATAATGTTATTGTAGATTTATTTAATTTTGTATTTAATTTGTTAAATAAAATGTTTGTGATTTTATCTTACTTTTAAGATTGGTTTGATTTTGATTTTAATTTTAATTTTAAGATTTAATGAAAGTCAATTATTAATACTATTAATTAATTACAAATTTTCATTATTTCAACCCAAAAAACTTAAATTAATTAACACCATTAACTCAAATATCAATCAATTGCCAAATACATTGCTATATTAAACCAAAAACAACATATGCACTAAATTAAAAAATGTCAAACTCAGATAATAAATGATATAATAAGCTTTTATAAAAATTATAACAAAATTAATTATTTAAACTAATTTAAATCTAATTCAATCGATTTTTGTCAGTTCAACCATTTTCCAATTTTATGATATTAGTTGAATTGATTAGTACACCAATATTCAGTTCAACTAATTCTATTGGTAGATTCGATTCTGACCATGATTTTTTCAATAATTATATCTAAAATATTATATAAATTTTAACTCATTCATAACTTTGTACTTTATAAATATTTCAGAAATGATTTTAAATTAATAAATATTCAAAATAGTCGAGTTTATCAGTCATACAAATTAGTCAAAGTTAAAATCTGGAGAAAAACAAGAGAAAACATTATATACATATTCTAATTGAAGGGGGGAGGGGTCATCATCTCTATCATGTCCTATTATGCTACCAGCACAATTTCACCTTGAGAACCTGCAAAATCCAAATGAAAAGATGCAAAATTCATAAGAATGGAAGCATAATGCCTAAAAAGAAACAAAAGTATAAGCTGAAAGTGCTAAATCCGAGTATGTGCTCATCATGAAGTTTATTTGACCTTCAAATGTGAGTGTTGAGTACAAGAATGTGTTCAACAAGAACTTTATTAGATCTGTAAATTGGGGTAAAAATATCATGAAAGCCTTTGTATTTTGAGTTTAAGTTTATTTTGTCTTCTCTATTAAAAAATTGGGAAATTAATCCTTGCAAGTTAAATTAAAGAGCAAACAAATTTTTCTGTTAAAAATTTTATTCCTTTCTATTGTTAAAAAGTGGTCTTTGTACATCTGCATAAGGTACATGTAGCACGCTATGTATAACTGTTTGATTATTCTATCAGCCACGCTAATTTTTAACAAGAAAAATCAATGAAAATTTTAACAAGGATAAGTTTACTATTTGATCTAACGGACAAGGACTAATTTACCTTCTTTTTTTTTTTTGAATAAAAAGGGCTCTCCATGGTACTTTTACCATTAATTGGATGAATTGAGTTGGTTTTGGATCAAGCAAATATAAATTATTTTAACTGTTTTGGTCATTTTGGTTTTGGACACTTACAGATAATTTTGGGTTCAACACAGTCAGTTTAATGCTCGAGTTTTTGGGGTGGTATCATTTCGGGTTTAGGTCAGTTTCAAGTTCAGGTTGGGAGGATTCAAGTTAGTGACAATTTATGATCAAATTGGGTTGAATCGAGCTCAGGTTTCACTTGGTTCCAGTCAAAATTGATAGGTCTACACTTATTTTTTCTAGTACATTTTCTATGAATCCTAAGGGTGTTTGAAGAGTGATATCCTCATATGTATATGTCCATATATGGATCATGCATGGTATCAAACACGAGAACTTGAAAAAAAATGAAGAGTCGCAGAAACATTACATGTTTCAAAAATCTCTTTGGCCAACTGTAGTAGTGAATCTGCATCTTCAGCCATTTTCGAGACTCGTTCTGCCTCTTTAACTGCTTCAGCTGCAACAAATGACTTATTTTCTGCTTCAGCAATAAGATAGGCAGCAGTCATTGAAGCTTCTTCAACTGCATCGCAAGTTTTATGACCAGGATTTTGCGACTGCTTAAGCTTCGTGCCTTTTTGTTTTGGGCTTGCCGTCTTCATCCCGAATGTCTCATCTTTTCGTATCTTGTACCGATTTTGCACCTGCATTATTACAAAGATAAAGCAAAACAAATTCCATATATAGGGTTTAAGCTAACAAAACAAACTGTGAACACAATTTTATTCTCAGAAAAATATATATCTTATCGGTATTTACACAACTTAGATATGTTTCTTCTTGATTCAAAGAATGCCTACAATGATTGGATTAACTTTTGACTAAAGTTGCTTTTACTCATTGTAAAGAAAATACCTAATTATGGTTTTAGCCCCTTTACTATGCTAAACTTTGGGATTTAGTCATTATACCTTAATTTAGCATAATTTGGTTCCTATACTTTTATAATGTTATTAGTAGGTTCAAATTGATAACATTTTTTAACTGCTACTACTAAAGTGATGATATGGATTTTTTTTAACTACTATTCGGGCACACAGTTAAGGTCATGTGAAAATCCAGTCAGCCAGATTCAACCGATAATAAATTTACATGTCTTCCTCAAATTTCTACATAGTAGAGGGAATAAAACCATAATCGGACCTAATGTTTCCTTTTCTAAGCACAAGTATTGTCAATCTTATTTTAGTTCAACTTCCATGACCAATGATTCTGAAGTTCCTTGAAGTGGGGAAAAATTTTGAACAATAAGCATACCATAAGTGTTATAGACATCCCTAAGTTCCTTTATGTTGATCCCGAGAATGATATGTCAAATACAGGGTTAGGAGTGATTGGATCATCTAAATGACTGGGTTAATTCTAAAACATAAAAGTTTGCTGTTATAAGGCAACAAAGAGATTCAAGGAAAGCTCTAAGCGGTTCTACTCGATTGAAGGAATCTATCAGAAGCAGTTCTACTAATAAAAATCACATTGACAGAGAATAAGTACATTTATGTGTTTAGAAAAAAGTTATATCAGAAATTCAAGTCTAGTTGTATTTTCCTTCATTCCAATGAATAAAAAAAAACATATTAAAGGTCATTCAGCCTCTTGCCCAGAACTCATATCAATAGATTACTTTTGATCTTAATATAGAAGTGCCATGACCATGGAACACCAAAGAAACCCAAAGTCAGCTCCACAATATGTGACCCTTTAAGTAGGAATAATACTAGTAAATGGCAATTGATAAAAAGAAGGATAAAACCATTTATGATTTACCTTTTCTAGTTTTTCTATAGCAACCAGCCTTTTCAACCTTGAACATAACTGCTTCTTAAAACTTTGAGGTACCTCTTGCCTTTGCTGCGTAATTTATTAAGGAAATATCATACTCATGAGATACTAGAAATTGTCAAGCATAAGTGACTTTGAATACCATGTCTAAGTTTTCAAGGTTAACATGCATTTGGTATTATATTAAGGAAATAACGTACTCACGATTTTGATAATGTAAGCTCATAACTAATGATAAACTAGGCTATGATGTTGAGATAGATGGACATAAAAATCATATAGCATTAGCAACTTTGAATAGCACATCTAAGCATTCAAAGTTAACCATCGATTATATTTCCATGCGTCTTAATCAGAATTTATATGAGGCAAGGAGCTTAATGGAGGTTGTAGTTAGCCAGAGAAAATTCTGAGTTCAGTCATTGATCACACACAACTTTAAACCAATAACGAGATGTATAGTTTCTCAAGTTCAGTCTTATCATCAATAACAAGATGTATGGTTCATTCAAAATTAAGTTCAACCATGATGATGATTAGAAACAATATCTAGAAACTGATCTGGACATATACAAAATGTAGAAGCACAAATCAAGTCTTCCCTTTTCACATATATACTTTTGGCATGAATGAAATAAGAAAAAATGGTTCTTTTCCTAATCAAACAGCTACCATTCAACATGTAAAATAAATAAATATTCATGAAATGGTAAGGCACATTACACTCCCAAAGAGAGAACGCAAGTTTGAAACTTGGAGATGACATTGTTAAGAGGGGCAGCCACGAACCCCAAACATGGACTGTAAAACGGACATGAAGGATACAAAAAAAAAATTAAATGGTGACAAAAAAGAAAATTAAACCCTACCTCAATGTAGCCGACAATCGCTCTGTTATCTGATCCGTTTGGCTCTTTCAACGCTGATATGGCTTCAATAATCATTTCATTGTACCGGCTACACTCATGTAATTATGTCAAACATCACAGTACAACAAAACGCTCATCACAAAGAGAGCAACAGAGCACTAAACCATCAAAACATCTTTAAAATAAACAGCTGGCTAGACCCCTTTATGTTGTATTAGACGAAAAAGAAACCTTTTCTTCTTGATAAATTAAACTAAATGAGTTCTATTCCAAGAAATTCACTGCCACAATCAAGAAAAACCCTCAAATTAACTCTCATTTCTTAGTTGTGCTAAACCCTATGCATCAATTAACCATAAAGCATTGTGATTTGTTCCCAAATATTGTGAACATTATTACTTTTTCAGTTTAAAAATTCTAGTCCAATCGTTGCCGCAATTAGTATCATTTGTCAATTGCTTACTGAATTCATAATGATTTATTGCATGAGTATATTGATTACAAATTTTATCGAAAAATAATAACACTATCACTAAATAGACTGAGATTTTTAACTCGAAATTAACTTTTCTAAGTGCAGAGATTAAATCTAAAACTTCATTCAAGTACAGAACTGTCAACATATTAGAACAAATTGACCAAATAGATTCATTTTAGGGGTTTTAAAAAAAAAAAGAGAAAAGTTACATACTTTGGAGCAAAGCTTTTCGAAGAATCATCAACAAGTGGTTTAGGCAATGCAGTTTGCTTAACAACAACAGCGCCCTGCGAACCGTCGGAGCTCGGCTTGGGCTTCGACGCCCTTGATTTTTCCCGTGAACCATGGCCGCCGGGACCACCACTCAAGTTCCGCCACTTGTCCTATTTTTTTCAGAATCGACGAAAAATAAATAAAAATTAAAAAAATAAATAAAAATACTAGAGAGGGAAAAGGAACCTTGAGATCAATGTTGGAGCGAGCAAAGAGGAAAGGGCTTAACTCAGGGTCTCTTTGAATTAATTTCCAATTCCCTTTGCCGTATTTGGCCACTCCCGCCCTTAATGCTTCTTCTTCCTCCGCCGTCCACTTCTGCTTTGGATTCCCCATCTCACAATCACATACGACGATGAGCTACACGATTTTTTTGCTTCCGGCAGCCGCCGCTACTGCCGCCAGTGAGCGCCACTCGGCAGCAAAGGTTTTTTTTAATTATTATTTTTGTTATTGGTTTTTCTTTTCTTTTCTATAACGACGGTGACGTTTCAGCTTTTGAAATAGTTTGAATGCTCTCGGGTCACGTGGCGGTTTACAAAAGACAAAAATTTGCCTCTCTTTTCTTGTTACTTATACGGCACCGTTTTGTTTTTGTGGCTTCTGAGTGGACTTTTGCCTTTTTTGCTGACTGGATTATGTTGAGTTGGTTAATTTTTTGTTTTAATTTTTTAGATTTATTTTGATAAAATGAGCATTATTTTATAATTTTTTTAATATTGTCTGACAAATTTTTATGAATTTTTTCATTAATATTTTTTAAAAATAATAATTTTCAATAACTTCTAAATTGTTTTCACTATTTTAAATATAAAATGTTTATTTTCATATCATAAAATATAAAATTAATAATATATTAAATAAAAATATAATTTAGTTTGGTTTCAATTAATCGTGACTTTTGAACTTGCATTTTATAAATCGTTCAAATACCTTGATTCAGGTCAATTATTGATTTTTCGGTTTTTCTTACTCATCCCTACCTGTCCTTGGAGCTACTTGTCCAAACCCAAAAGTTAGCTTGAAATTTGAGACAGTTTGGACAAAAATATTAAGCTTAAAAAATAATATGAACATAGAGATGGCACGTTTAAAATATGAGTTAGGCTCAAGCCGAGTCTGACTAATTATCTAAGTATGTAATATCCATACTATAAATAAAACATTTGACTAAGTTGGTGTCATCCAACAACCAAGTCCAGACTTGGTTGTGAAATTATCAAGAGTCCATTCCCTTTACAAATGAACAAATATTAAGTTGAGGGTATTAATATATTTTTACATTTTGATAAATCTAGAAAATACATACTTATAACGAGAATCATGATATTTGAATCCAAATCATTATAATTTTCACTATCACAAATTTACTATTTCAACTAATCCCATTTTGGTTTATATATATATATATATATATATATATATATATATATTAATTTGTTACATTATTTTTACCCACATTATGAGTGCATCATAATCTAATATCATATTAGGTTATTATATATATAATGTAATTTATAACACATAAAAAGTAAATCAATAATACTATATAATACTATAATATAAATATTAAAAAAAACCCTAAAAATTAATATTGGTGAACCTAAAATAGACTTGAGTTGATCATTTACAAATATGAGTGGGCAAGGGCAAAATATGGGCAAGTTAAATTAGATCTGGCTCATGAAACCACTAATTTTAGAACGTTTTATAAAACTTTTGGACCCCCGAATTTTGAGTATCCTACTTTCACGCAATTCACATGGTTCAACAAACAATTGATATTTCACAATCAAGGGTGCAGTGCTATTTGTACTAGCGGTTCTTATATATCGTATTAACAATCGAAATATGGTCGAAAGAAAAAATCTTTTTTTGACAAGGCTTCTTCCTATACGTAGAAATTTTATTGGACCTAAAAATGATACGTTAGAAGAATCTTTTGAGTTTTTCAATATCAATAGGTTGATTGTTCGCTCTTGTATATTCCAAAAGAAAAAAAAGATCTCTGAGAATTGTTTCATAAATCCGAAAGAGAGTAATTGAGTTATTGATAGGATTAGTTCCTTGTTTCTAATATTGTTTGGATAAGTTTTTCGCTAAACTACAAAGTCAATCACTTAATTTTTAAAGTTGGAAGACCAATCTAAAACGTGGGGACTTATAGTTGAATTAACCCCAAAGCTTCATGCGACTTTTCTAGATAAAATATCTATTTTGATGAAGGTAATTTTGATGTTATCCACATGCTGGCAAGGATTTGAGATTAATATTTAATACGGCTGCGTTTTGCGCTTTCTTTTTTGCAAAGAGTTGTCCAATTGAATAAGTGATGACAGCTAAACATTTGAGCAAAATTCAAACACAAACAAAAATACATAAAAAAAAATAAAGAAAGGTGATTACACCATTTTAATCATTCTCAACTTTAATATCAACCAAATTGGTCCTTCTAAAAAAATTAGAGTAATTTAATCGTTATCAGTTTTGAAAGTAAGCAACTAAGGATAATTAATTACGAAGTTAATATTGTCCATGAATTGTACATAAATTTTATCGATATAATAAATTTAACTTTTAATTTTTACACATTATATCAAATTAGTCCAAATTTAACTTAAGTAGATTTGCATATTCATCAATTTAGTATTTATCTAATAAGTGTAACTTGTAATATTTATACATTCTATTAAATAAACCTGATTATGAGTTGGGTCGAGCTGGTGAAAAATTTTAGGCTTAGGCTCAACCTGACCTAAAAAATTGCCTAAAATTTTACTCAAGCCCAACCCAGATTAAAAATGCTAAACTTGAGTCTGACCCGGCTCGTTCATATTAATTTTTTTAGATTATTTTTATATAAAAATATTTTTTAAAAATATAATACATCAAATACACTAAAACATTCAAATAAATATTTCTCAACAAATTGAAGATACATTAAAAGTAAATAATATTAAGATAGTTGTAACTTAGCAAATATTTACTACTAAAATAGTAGCAAAATTAACAATAAAACAAGAGTTATACAATATCCAAACAATAATAACAAAATAGTAGAAATATAATAGTGAAATGACAATAAAACAATACCAAAACTGCAACAACACATCAGAGAAACAAACCAAGTTGGGTTGGGCCCGGGCATAAAATCCTACACGAGTCCCAACTCGTTTAGAAAACGAACAATATTTTTATGTCCAAGCTCATTTTTAAAGCTTATATTTTTGCCCAAACCCTCCTATTTTGCGGGCGAGCCTTCGGGCCTAGCAGGTGGCCCAACCTATGATCAGGTCTACTAGTAAGTCAGGACCAAATTGACATAAAGTGTAAATTTTGAAGTCTAAATATGTTATTATACCAATCAAAATTGTATACAATTGACAAAAAGGCTAATTTTGCGATTTTCCTTACTTTTTGAATTTGACAAGAATTAATTGATTCATTTAGAGGGACAAATTTGTTTAATACTGAAATTGAGAGGGATCGGAAATGTCTTTTAACCAAAAAGAAACAAAACAAAAATTCTTCCGTTTATACAAGAAGAATCATTTCCTTTTGTTCTCAATATCTGCACTTCGTTTCGTTCAAGGAAAACAACAACGGCGACGTGAAGAAGAGAGACAGTTTTTCTTTTAATTATTTTTATTTGTCAATTTCAGTGGTGATGATGATAGCGACGTCTGTCGGAGCTCGGAAATTCGCGGCCGTGGCCGTTTCTAAGTCCGCCACTTGGAGGTCTCGGAGGAGAAAAGATCCGGTGAGTACGAAAATGGCGGTTTCGAATAATCAACGGTTGATTTCATTGGAGGTGAGTGGTAGCGGAGCGGCGAGGGAGAGTTACGTGGCGGTTAATGAAGATTTCGCCGATGAAGAAGATTACGTAAAAGCCGGCGGATCTCAACTTCTCTTCGTTCAAATGCAACAGCATAAGGAAATGGATGAGCAATCGAAGTTAGCGGACAAGGTTTTCATTTCTCTTTCCCTACTCATTTTATATGTACTTTTTAAAAAAAAGTTTTTTTGGTTACCGTTAATTAATTTCATAACAATGCCGATGAAGATGAATTTAAGTTACGAACTCAATTCAATCAAATCGCTCACTTTTGGAGGTCAGACTATTTTTGGTGTATAAAGTAGTGTTTTATTCGCCATTAAATTTAGTCAGTCGTAAGTAAAATAGTTATTATCATCTTATTATAAACGAATCTATCGATTTTAGTGTTAACTATTTAACCGAATCCATATAACAAATTAATTGACTTACATTTATTTAAAATTAATATTAATATTAAGTAACACTTTGGTTCAAATAGAAAAATTGAGTAAATATTATAAAAAAGATAAAAATACTCTGAAATTAATATTAATTGTTTTGTTAAAATAAGACCTAATGATATATATTAAAAGCATAATAATTAATATAAATATTTATTATATATTAAAATAATTAAAATAATATATAAGTCAATTAAATTAATTGGTTATAAATTCTAATAATTGATAAAATAATCCTAATCAAGACTTTAGTTGATTTAATAAAAAGTCGAATTAACCGAAATAGACTTACGCGAATGAAACAACTTGAAATTTGCGGCACTCTTTTGGGACATTAAGGTCATGAAATAAGAATGGAAATTAGTTATAAAATTTATCACATTGAAAATATGAAATTATAGTGGACAGATATTTTTAATCTAAACGTAAAAAGATAAATTATCAAAATATTTTCATTTGTATTAATTATTTAAAATATATTTTAAAATTAAAAATATATATATTTTATGGTTATTATATTAAATTGCTCAAATATTATTTATTATTTTATTTAAAATTTTAAAATATGTCATGTATCAAACTATTTAAAATGATATTTTATGTATAACTACATTAAATTATTTTTAAAATTTTTAACATTATGTTTAAAATGGAATTGTAATTTTTCATTGCAATTTTTAATAGTAATGTCCAACACTTGAAATGAACAACCCACATTTTTCCACGGTACTTTACAAGAACATTTTTTCCAACCCGAATTTTTCAAAAGCATTTCAAAATTAAAATAGCAACCTTGAGTAAATTTTTTGAGTTCATGTTTTACTATTACTTAAAGGATAAGCCTGTGACCCGACTTGACACATCACATTATGATATATAATATAATTATATTACATATATTTATTTTATTATGGAAATAATTAAATCAATTAAATTGGTTTTAACCAACTTATTCTCTATCCTAGAATTTAGGGATCTTTTTTTTTATTATAACTAAGGGGGAATTAAGGTCATGAAATAGGAATGAAAATTAGTTATGAGAATTATGACACGTTACTCCCAGCTTTCTTTTTGCCTTTGCGGGAATTTGCCTAAGTTTTAGTTTCATGTCTAACTATTACGGGCTAGAAATGAATGATTAATTTTTGTTGTTTGTTTTTATTTTGATATTTAATCTTTAAATTTTAATTAAATTATTTTTTGAAAATATTTTTGATGGAACTGTTCAATTTTTAGTGGTTGTGATGTGACAATTAATATATTTTGGACATAAATGATAAATTTAGTCTTCAATAGTTATAAATTTTAAAATTTAGCTTTTATTATTATTTTAACTAAATTTGACCATTAACCTTTCAAAAGAGTCAAATACCCTTTTTTAATAAAATGTTAACTAAAATATTAATTTTTAACGATATTGGCGTAATAATCCACGTATATGGGACACCATTTATCTTATATGTCACGTCAATAAATAATTTATAATTTATAATAATATTCAAAGTTCAAAAATATATAAAAGTTCATAATTTTTTAGAAAATTAGTATGAAGTACACGTAGGTTTCCATACATGCTACTATGTTAAAAATTTTAACGTTTTAGTAAGCATTCCTATTAAAAAATAATAATTAACTCTTTTGAAAGGTTGATGGTCAAATTCGATTTTTTAAAAGCTTGATGGTCAAATTTAGTTAAAAAGAATAAGGGTCAAATTGGTAAAAAAATATAAACATTAAGAGTTAAATTTATTATTATTCCTTATTTTTATTTGAATTTTTTTTATTTTTGTGAAGTATATACAGACTACCATGCCATATAGATTATAATATCACCACCATTAAAATTTTAACATTTCAATAAAATTTTCTACCTCAAAAAATCAAATTAACTACTATAATTTAAAGTTTACAAGACGAGGTGATAAAAAAAATCAAAGAGATAAAATAAATAAATATCAAGATTAAATTTATCATTATATATATTTTTTTATCTTTTCAAAGTAATATATAAATCTTATATTATTCCACAGTTACCACCAATATCAATCGGAGATAATATACTAGACCTAGTGGTCATTGGCAGTGGACCAGCTGGTCTTGCCCTTGCTGCAGAGTCAGCTAAGTTGGGTTTAAATGTTGGACTAATAAGCCCTGATCTTCCTTTCACCAATAATTATGGATTGTGGGAGGATGAGATTAAAGGTATTATATCTTGCTCTTTTCATAAATTTATAATCTTTCTACCTTTGTTGATTCTAGGCTCCCGTATTAAGAGTCGAATTGTATTTTGTCCTTTCTATTTAAAAAAAAATTAATTCTTATACATTAGTTCAAAGAACAAATTAGTCCTTTTGTTAAAAATTTCATAAATTTTTACTATTAAACACAAATTCTTGTAACTCAACATGAGGTACATATGGTATGCCGCATGTTGTTATCTAGTTATTTCATCAGTAATGTCGATTTTTAAAAGTACAAATGGATGAATTTTTTAACAAATAGGATCAATTTACTTTTTGATCTAACGTATAAAAGCAAAATGCAATTTGAATCCTAATACAACGATCTTTATGATACTTTTAACTTTGTTCTATCACAATCTTATTAACTTGTAAGTTTATCTAATGTCTTGTACAGATCTTGGACTCGAAAAGTGTATGGAGCATGTTTGGCCGAATACAATAGTATACCTCGATGATGATAAGCCCATCACCATTGGTCGTGCTTATGGACGTGTCGATCGACGTTTGCTCCATGAGGAGTTGTTGAAGAGGTTGTCATATAGGTCCTTTTCCAATAATGTTTTTACATCAACATTTAATTTGATTTGAATTTCAATAGGTGTGTCGAATCAGGCGTAATGTATCTTAGCTCAAAGGTTGAATCAATTGTCGAAGCTACCGATGGTCATAATCTCGTAGCCTGCGAATACGAGCATGTTGTTCCTTGCAGGTAGGATGATTTCTTTTTCCCCTACTGCCATCGGCGTATAAGTATTTTAACACCATAGCTCCTTTCAAGCTCCTAATATGTTATTATAGGCTTGTTGTTGTTGCTTCAGGAGCAGCTTCTGGTAAATTATTGCAATATGAGGTGGGAGGTCCAAGGGTCGTCATGCAATCCGCGTACGGAATCGAGGTTGAGGTACAAATACATGAAATGCCAAAGTGCTACTTCCAAGTTTTTATGCTCCAAAAAAGTTGCCTCTTTATGAGGAATATGTTTGACAGGTGGAGAACAATCCTTATGATCCTAGCATGATGGTATTCATGGATTATAGAGACTATGCTAAAGAACAAGTTCCATGTTTAGGAGATCAGTATCCTTCATTCCTTTATGGCATGCCCATGTCATCAACAAGAGTTTTCTTTGAGGTTTAAGCCATGCCAATCTACATCTTGTATATGTCATGATCACATGTAAAATGATTCCATAAACTTGCCTTGCAGGAAACTTGTTTGGCTTTAAAAGAGGCCATGCCTATGGATTTCTTGAAGAAGAAGCTAATGTCAAGGTTACTGGCCATGGGAATCCGGATTGTAAAAGTTTACGAAGAGGTAATTTTCATAACCAAATTGTCCCTAAATATGTTTGATTATGCCAAATTATGTTACGAAGTTACCAAAACCAGTTATCTCATCCAGGAGTGGTCTTATGTTCCGCTCGGCGGTTCCTTGCCGAACATGAAACAGAAGAACCTTGCATTCGGTGCTGCCGCAAGCATGGTGCATCCTGCTACTGGTTATTCAATTGCCAGATCATTATCTGAGGCTCCGAGATACGCTTCCGTGATTGCGAAAATCCTAAAGAGAGATTATTCGAAAGGCTTTCTTACTTTTGAAAGAAATAATTGGAATATGTCAATTGAAGGTATGCAAGCAAAAGTTGGTACTCATGCATGCAAGGTATGCATGCATTATTTCTGGTTGTATGATGTGTTCTATATCTCTTACTCGGCTCGTATCTTTCATATAGAAAATATCAAACATACTCATGTCGAATACATAACGTTTCCCAACACTTAACTTCGGTTTTAATTTCATTCAGCTTGGAATACTCTTTGGCCACAAGAAAGGAAACGGCAAAGGTCATTCTTTCTCTTTGGGTTAGCACTCCTATTGCAGCTGGATACCGAAGGCAGCCGAACATTCTTCCGCATATTCTTCCGTTTGCCAAGTTGGTAAGAGTTAAACTTGATATTCGCCATTTGTTACTGTGTTTACCAATGGCATTCAACAAGTTTGAAGTTGTGAGTTTTCTTCTTTATACTTTCGTGATATCATGCTGCAGGATGTGGCAAGGGTTTCTCGGTTCGACTCTTTCTTCGATCGATCTCGTCGTATTTGCCTTTTCTATGTTCGTTATAGCACCAATGGATATGAAAATGTTGCTTATTAGGCACTTGCTCAAGGATCCAACTGCAACAACTATGATAAGTACATATCTCACAATTTAGATGGTATCTTTTTATTTTGTTTTGTTTTATTGCTAGGCATTTATCTTCTTTCGAAAATAAATACTTCATTTAATATTTTCTTCAATTTAATATGGTTGATTCCAATCGGTTGAATTGAAAAAAAGAATGAAATTGATAAAAACCGAAACAAATTAAATTAAATCACCATATGTATTATGTTAATCTAAAAAAATTGATAATATAATTACTAATAAAACAACAAGAAAAATACATCATATGCAAATTTATCATTTGTTCATCCCGAAAATGGATATGCATCATTGAAATTATCAAGATCTCCTTTTTCCATATACTTTACGAAGTATGAATCATTTCAACTCCACCCATAATTGAAGTTATGAAACCAATCTTTTTTTTTTTATGCTATACTAAGGTGATGTTAATATGAAAAATATTTTTTTTAGAATAACAAATGTCTTTTGAAACCACATTTTAAAGCCTTGAATATCTCAAAATAAAGAGTTCGTGAGCTATCTATGGTGCTTTTGTTAGGCACAATTTTCTCTAATGGTATCATACTCTACGATATATTGTAAGAAAACCTTTGTTAGTTGCATAATTAGCATCAACCTAGGTTCACATAAATAGTTTGTAAATTTAATTATAACAACTTATATAAACTTAATTGGGAAAATGACTTATGCTAGTTTATATCCCTTCTTATAATACATAAATTAAGTAAAAATAATAATATATAATTTTCATAAAAAATTATAAATTTTCCAGAACTTTTATAACACTTTTATAAATAATATAATTTTTGTCATAATTTAAAAAAAGTTATTTTTACAAATAAGTTATGATAAAAACTATAACATTTTTTATAAACATTATATTATTTTATAATATATAACATGGATACATAAATAAGTTATGTCCATACTTTTTGACCATATCTTTTATAAATAAATATATTATAACACTAATATGTAAATTATTTAAGTCATAGTTTTATAAAATACATAAATTATTTTATAATATATTTTTATAATTTATGATATAATAAAATTTTGACCATAATCATCCCAAATAATTTGTTCATGTTTATAATATACATTTATAACTTGTATAAAAATAGGTTTTTTTTTAAATTTTGATTTGAGTGGAATTACTTCAATTTTCACCCTCCCCTAAGAATTGGAAAGTAAAGTGTAATTTAGTGTTCCAATTACATTTAATGCAACGGGATCCATCAATTACAATGGTTACCTAAACATGTCACTCTTATGTAATTACATCCAAATTCAATTACTAGGTGACTTTCCAAACATTACTTTAAGGTTTGTTTTGACATCGGAGAGTAATTGGATGAAAGTGTAATTATCAAGGTAGTAAATGCAAGCTCTTGTAATTACAAGGAATTATAATTCTCTAGACACATGTAGATACATCCAAGTCCAATTACTAGGTGACTTTCCAAACATTACTTTAAGGTTTGTTTTGACATCGGAGAGTAATTGGATGAAAGTGTAATTACTAAGGTAGTAAATACAAGCTCTTGTAACTACGAGGAATTATAATTCTCTAGACATGTTTAGATGATAGAATGTAATTACATTATAATTTCCTATGTCATATTTGTTTGTTTAACTTGTAATTACTCTAATCGATTTTCAATCCACTTGGTCTGACCAACCGGTCCAATGATATGTCATAATTTGACATGTCAAATTATGCTCTCTCAAGTACTTAATGAGCTTGTTCTTAAGTAGTTTACAAGTCTTTTTAATGTTTTTTTTTAATCAATTTCTAGATTTTAGTTTTAATGTTAGCTTTTCTTATATTTTACCACTTTTGAGACTCAACTTGACAAAACTATGTCATTGGGAGCCCAATGATTGATTTGAGCTTGTGCAAGGAGATGATTAACGCCAAACATCAACAAGGACTTCAACTATTATAGAGGTCATAACATAGGTACTTGTGTGTTGTGAAACTGACCTCTTATCACCTCGAGAAAATGAACTTCACCAAAACTCAACTTGGAAGTAACCTATTGTGGAAGTCGCAACACTAAGCTTCAAAGTTGCAATTCAAAGCCCTTAAGGTTGTGACTCTAAGCCCAACAACTGAAGTTATTAAAACCAATGGTCTATTATCCTGGTCGCGCCACTAGCAAATGTGTGCCACGACATTAAGAGCCTTCCATGACCCCTTCGTGCCAACTACCATGGGTGTCGCGACATTGAAGTCTGAAGATTGAAAAAACTGTAAGGGTAATTTTGTATCCAAGCAAGCTTAAGTCATCGCATTTTTAAAAGGCATTTTTGTCAATATTAAGGTTAGAAAATCAAAGTATTTAAAGCCTTTTTATGACACAAAAATTCGGACATCCATTATCTATCATCGTTCTTTTATTCCTTCAATCATTTTAGATTCCTAGGGTTTTTTTCTTTTCTAGCTTAGTCTTTAATTTGCTGCACTTTTCTCTTTTAGTTCAAAAAGATACAAGGACCTATTATGTAATTTTGAGTTTTTCTTCCAAGTATTAAATAGATTTAAATGTTTTAGTCACCAAAAGTTGCAAAGTATTAACTTGTTCTGTAGTTTTGTGGAATATTCTTGCTTGTTATCATTTCCAGCAAGGATCTCTTCAAGATTTACCAAGCATTTCTTAACCCTTAACTATTTTGTGATTATTTGATGATTCATTTTAGCATGAAATTGGTTGGGATTTGTTTTTTGATGATAGGTAAGAGCTAAACTTTATAGTGGTTGGATTGCTTGAAATGTTGCGTGATTAATTTTAGGGTTAGAGGCTAAATCATAAAAGTTAGATTAAATCGAATAAACTTCAAAACCTAGAATCGACAAATTTAGGGGACATTTAGATAGGTGAGATCAAGAGGAGATCCTATGTAAACAAATTCGATTTTCTCAATTTAGTCTAGTGAGGTCGAGGGATAAATTGGACTAAACTGTTTAATTGCGTAAAATGGTGATCAAGAGGTAAAATTGGACCAATTAGGAGTTTAAACAATATAGATCTCTAGTTCAGGAGTTAATTAGCAACATGAATATCAATCAACCACTTTATTTCATCAGATTAATACTTTTTGTAATTTTTGTTTTTATGCAATTTATTTATCTTAAGTATAATTTAACACAATCAACTTCATTTTATGGATTGTCGTAATATACCACTGAGCCATTAGCTAGCTAGACTTCCTAAATGCATGCTTAATTGTTGAACATTTACCTAATCGCCCGATCTCTCTTGGATTTGATCCTTGAAAAACTTCGTGTTCCGTTGTAACACATAAATATTACAATTGACCTATCACACTTGTGGTAAAAGTCATTTTTCATTTCTATATCTTGTGCTAATTCTCTACTCAGTGAACAAACACCGATTTAATTTCACCCTCCAAAATCAAGTGCTTTTGACAAGACAGAATGACTTATTTCACCCTCCAATTTTACAAAAAATAATCATTTTAGCTCTCCATTTAATTTTCGTCTCTTTCAACCTTTAAATTTGTGTTGTTTGTCAAATCACCCAAAATTGGACGGAAAAGTTAACACTTGTTAACTTTATTGACATGACATATACGTAAATATCACGTCAAGAATTAATTATTTTTAATTTTAAAATTCAAACAAATATAAAATTTATTTTAAAAATTAAAAAGTATAAAAATATATCTTTTAATATTTTCAATTTTTAAAAAAATAATGAATTATTAATGGGCATATACGTGCCAAGTGGATGTCACCTCTCTAAAGTTAAGAGACTTAAATAATGTAAGTTTAAAATTAAAAAAATTAAATAAACAACTAAAGTAATTTTTTATAAAATTTAAGGATGAAATAAATAATTATGCCATTTGAGGACCACAGACATGGCCATGACAGTACAGTTGTTAAGTTGTGAATAGTAGATGATAGAAGAAGATCCTTTTGTTATAGTATACTTTTTTCAATATTCATCCAAGTAGGCCACCAACGCAACCTCCTCTCTGCTTTTGTTTCCAGTCTGGCGGAGGCGCAAAAACCTCTGCTCTTCAAAACCATTAAAATCAAAATCCCAATTTGCATCACATTTCATCCAAATCTGAAATGCCCAAATCAAATTCATCCAATTCCTCCTCAGGTATCTTTCTCTTTTTCCTTTTCTTCAATCCCTTATTGTATCTTCTTTTTTTTTTTTTAGAAATCCCAGTATAGATATGGAGATATTATCTTGAATTCGTAATATTTATTGTTTTTCTGTAATTTATGATGGGGTTCTTTAGTTTTATCTCCTGTCTATTGCTTTTGTTTTGCATGTTCTTTCATCTTTCAATGCTGAATGTATGAGATTAGGTTAGTGATTCTTTTGAGTGATCGTTAAATGTATTTTCAATTTGAATTGGGTATGAGAATCCATCCTAAGAACCGGAAATTATATATTAGATTCGTAATAGTTTTTTGTGGTTAAATTCTGATTTTAGTCCATGTACATTAATAAAGTTGTGGATTTAATTCTTGTATTTTGATTTGGTCTTTTTAGTCCCTATGCTTTTCAAATTTTAAAGTTTTAGTCTACCAAAAGATAATTGTTAAATTCATTAACTCATGTTATTTTGAAAATCTGATCCGTCAAACATATTATTATTGTTAAAGTCATTAACAACTATTAAAATTTCAAAATTAGATATTCTAAGTCAGTATATTTTTCGTATATTTTTTGAAGAATACGGATCAAATCTACTACTGCACACATAACAGAGGAACTAATAGCAGAATTTAATCTTTTGGATGTAATTTTTTACTTTGTTCATTCTGCAATTTATGGGTTAATCTTTGTTTGGTTTAGTTATGGTTTTAGTCTTTCTACTATAATCTTAAGATTTGAGACTTAATCTATATACTTTAATTTGGCTTAATTTAATCACTTTACTTTAATAATAGTGTTAGTAGTTCCGAATTGATAACACTGTTAATCATTTTCGTACCCAGTCGCATAGTTAAGGGCACGTGAAAATCTAGCCAACCATGTTCAACCAGTAATGAATTTATGTCTGTTGAATGCTTAAAGCTGTTTTAAGAAAGAAAGAAAAAAGTCACACTTCTAACAGCATTATCAATTTGGACTTGCTAGTAGAGGGACAAAATTATGCCAAACTAGAAGGATTAAATTCTAAATTTCAGCATAGTAAAGAAATTAAGTCTTTCAATGGTTGAACCTGTCAGGGATTAGATTAGTGGTTCTTTGAACGATCAAATAAATGTTCTTTTGGTGCTAATGCTATGTAATGCTAGCAGATGAGGATGTAAAAGCACCTAATATGTTTGAAAGAGCAAAGGAAGAGATTGAAGCTGTGATTCATGTTGGGAAAATACATCCTTTTGGTAAGGAAACTCATGGGAAGCGAGATGATATTAATGAAAACACCCCATTGGATGATGTGAAAGCTCCTAATGTGTTTGAAAGAGTAAAGGAGGAGTTTGAGGCCCTTGTTGAAACAGTCCATCACAAAAAAGAGTCTCAAACTCATGTTGATGAAAGGTTGGGATCCAATTTTTATCATTGGAAATTGAATATGAGAATCTATTAATGCCTTAGGGCTAGCTTACTATTGAAGTTGAAAATTACTTTTGAAAAGTGCTATGAAAAAGAGCTTTTGAAAAGTTTGATAGTGTTTATTATTATTGTCAAAAAGTGTTTTTGAGAAGATAAAATGTTAACTTTAATATGATGTTGTAAAGTGAAAGATTTAATGGGGGGATAAAAAGGTAACTTCATCGAAAGACTTTTTCAAAAGTGTTAGAGTTCTAGTTTAAAATCAATATTTGGTTTGAAAAGTTGATTATTTACCAATTTTTTGTTTAAAATCAAGGTGTGGGTTAAACAGTATTTTTCAACTTCAATAGTAAACAAAGTCTTGGAGCGGACTTTTATTTTTTCTATATGTTTAATTTCACTTCACACTGAATTTTCAGGGACCATTCTGACAAGGGACAAGCAAAACATGACAAACCAGGTTCTTTTGCTAATTTCCTGGCTCATACTTATATCTTAATAGTCAAAATATGCTATCAAGACCTCAGTATTTTCCGTTAAAATTTTCTCACTATCGAATATGCATTTTGAGTTTATAATGAATTGCTTCTGGAAGTTAATATCATTGCATAGGTGCATTGATGGTAAATTTTGACTCTAAAGTTAGTATGATAGCATAGCTGTATTGATGGCAAATTTTGACAGAAAATACTAACTATGTCAATTATTGAACTTGAATTTTTAAGTTAAAAAAAGTAAAAAGGATTCAACTTTTAACCTTTTAAGCACAGGAACTAAAAGAAGTAAAAAAAAAAAAAAGAAGGAAAGTGAGACCCTTTTCCGTGTTTAGATAAGTATTTTATTTAAGCAAGAGAAAGCAAAGGTGCTTTCCCTTGAAACACTTTACCTCAATTTTGGAAAATAAAATTTGAAATACCATTTTATCTTGTCTATTTTTACATTATTAGAAAATAAAAATATGAAATCCCATTTTATCTTGTCTATTTTTACATAATTAGAAAATATCATTGTAATCAATCATTTCCTTTTCTTTCCCCTTTTTAACCAAAGTTTGTGAGAGTTCATTTACTTTCCTTTCCTTACTCAGTTTATCCATCCTAACAAAATAAATATATATCATTTTTTTTCCTTTATAATCGATCAAACTTCATTCAAGCACAGATTGATGACATATTTTGACCTTTCTTATATACATTTTTGTCGTTTAAAGTGTCATGAACTTATGATGATGAACATTGTGTTGTGCTTACTTTGTGTTACATGTTACTAGAAAATGGTGTCAAGGCCCCTAATTTGATTGAAAGAGCTAAGGAAGAGATAGGGGCCATCTTGCACCATGACAAATCATCAAACCATCACCACAAAGAAACTCATGGGAAGAGTAATGATATTGATGAAACCACCCCACTAAATGAAGTTAAAGCACCTAATGTGTTTGAAAGGGCTAAAGAAGAAATCGAAGCTATTGTCGGAACAATCCATCCAAAGATAGGATCAAATGATTCTGGTTCCGAATTGAAGGAAGGAGGGTTCAGACATTGCCTTGGAATGGGATTGGAAAAAGTATGCCATCCCTGGGGCAGCAAGAGAGATTAATGGCAAGCTTTTGTATGGTTTGGATTCTTACCTATTTGTTTACTGAAAAAATCCCATGAAAACATTAAGATATCATTGTACTCTTTGTCGATGTTTGCTTTGAGATTTTGGTGAATCCAATGTCTTCTCCATTCCTTTTCCCGATTTGATTCGACGCAGAGGTGCTCGTGTCTTTGGAAGTTGCTTATGTTAGACTTTGCTGGTTGTCTGTTTTTTTTAATCACAATTTATCCCATTCATTGATCACATATGCTGGTATTTCTTTAACCATAGATGTTTTCACAATTTTGTATCATATCCATGATTTCCTTATGGTTGATATTTATTGTTGAATGCTCAAAATTTAATGAAAATATTAAGTAAAATTGTACTTTACCCCCTCCCAAAAAAGTATTATGCATTGCTCCTTTCCTAAAGTAATTTTTTGGTTTCACCACTACTTCCTCAAAAGTGTTTTAGGCGTTTTTACTATATAATGCTAAGGCGTGCAAGCACAGGCACGGGCACGCCTTGACAACACTGATTTATGTTCCCTCACAAAATATGGTCCTGGCCTGTTTTGAAACTTATCTTGCATTTTTGCAGTTGTAGTGGCGAACTTTATATGCCCCATGGAAGCAAATGAAGGATATGGAACATCTTTGACTGCACATAAGCCAGCATAAAATCTAGCAATTTCAAATGGTGAGCAAAGAAACTTATTTGTTTTTTTTTATACAATGCCTAGAACTACCCATAATCTCTTTCCAACCAGAATTTCATTGGCTTTGAAAGTACTTCATAGAACATATAGTTACGAGCGAACAAAAGTTGATTTAAATTGAGTTAACAGTTAACCAATGATTAATTTAGTTTTGTAGTGATTAAAAATAGGTTAATTTTGTTGATTATTAGTTATAATATTTTATAACCGAACTAATTCATTTAACTGACTCTTAATATACATTATTTTAAATATTTTAAATATTTATGATATATAATGTATAAATTTTTGAACAAGACCTAGTAGTTCTCTCCATTTTTTTTCATATTTGACAGAACAAAAGGAAAATTTGACTTACTCAACTAAACCGATCAATGTTAAATTTATTTAATTATATAAATTAAAACCTAAATTGATCCATTAATCAATTAAAGTATGTATTTAACCAGTCAAATCAATTTTTTTTAATCAAATCAGTTGATCGCTCCGGTGGAAGCTTTGTTCATTAATCAAGATTCATTGTTTTATTAAGAGTAAAGATCATGACACATTTTCAACATAGCTTATAAGGCTCGGCTTACTATCATGTAAACTCTAAAAGCTCAACAATGCGACATATGACTGATGGGATATATACGAGTGCACCCATCAGCAAAATCACATGACTCCTCTCATAAACATCAGATATATTCTTGCAACGAAATTCTCAACACTCTTTCTATCTACACCTTATTTTTCTTCTGTCGTCTTTATCTTTTTCCTCCAACCAACAGGACAAAGTTAAAAGATTGTTTTAAGATGGTGAAAAATGAATTATAAATCTAATTTTATCATAAAAAATTAAAATGAAAAATCTACCAGACCAAAGTCCTTCACAGCTAAGTTACCTCAATGTTACCACTATTTAAACAATAAAAAAATGATTAGATTGTAAACTAAAATTTAAAATATTGCTTTAGGTATAGTTCAAACTAATAAAAGATGCTTTTCATTATGATTTTTCTTTGAAGTTGGTGTTGCTATGATGACAATTCTTATCTTCTCACCCAAACCCAAACCTAAACAAGACACCTCTCTGGAATCATTTATGCTAAATGTCTTTAATCTTGCCACGTGTTAAACAAAGGCATATTTTGTGGAATTTTAACTATTTTGGGTAAGCTTTGAAGATGGATAGAGTGGGGTGTACATTAAAATATATATATATATATACAAATTAAATGATGAGTAAGATTAGATAAAAGTACCATAGAAATAGTAGAATCAAGTTGCATTTTATTGCCCTTACTAAAAAATGGGCATATTAGCCATTATATGTCGAACCAAATAACAAATCGGTTCTTGTGTTAAAAATTATATTCATTTCTACTGTTAAATGACGATGTGGCTGACAAAGGAACTAAACACTAACATGTGATGTGCTACGTATGCCTCATACTAACGTGACATTATTCTAAAAAATTTAATCCTGAAAATAAATGTTTTTTATAATTATTTTAAAAAAATAAACCCACATCTAAGATGAACCTAAACAAATAGTTATCCTAATTTGTTTCATCCTATGCTTTTCAAAAAAAAATTATTAAAAATTATGAGAAGCTATAAATAATGATTAAAATTTTTAAAAATTATAAAAATGATATAAATTCGCTTTTAACATGTTTAAAAAATTCAAATATATTCATATATAAAGATTTTCATGGGTCGAGATAGGTCAAGTTAAGGCTCAATTTCAGAAAGAAATTCAAATTCAAACCCATTTTCGATCCGACCCTTACAAAAAAGCCTTTTTACTAAATAAACTTAATCAACCAACTAACTTAAGTTTTAATATTTAACCCAATATTTATTATTGAGTTTCAAAACTACAAAATTAGCCTCTCTTTTTTAACTAAAACCAATAATAAACCTGTAGCTTTTTAAACTGATTTTTCAATCCAACCCAAAAACCTAAAAGCTCTAGCTTTTGACTTTTCAAAGGCCAATTTCGGTGCAAATTATAATTTTGCCCTTCATTTATATTAACTATATTTTAAAATTTATATTTCACAATATTAACAATAAGTTACAATAAATTATTTTATTTTATTTTAATTATACTATAATTTAAGTTGTTTACTAATACCAAAAATAATAATTTGGCATTATGTTAATAATAACACATGAAAATAACGATACTTTATATTTAAGTTAATTATAATTTTATTAAAATTAATTTTAATTTAAGTTTATATATTTGATATATCATAATATTATTATTAAACCACATTTTAAAAGCACTTTTCAAAACGAATGACAAATTAGCTCTAAGTTGGTTAAAGCGTTTTCTCTCTCTCTCTTATTCCTTTTCAAATATGAAAATAAAACACGAATAAATTAAGTGACCCAAAAAAGCTTACTAATAATTTGATTACCGTCAATGTAATTTACCTTTCATTAGATTATATATTATAAAAATTAAAAACAATGCATATTAAAAGTTGGTTAAATTGACCGATTCAATTATAAAATTTATAAATTAATAATCGACCATTTTGACTTATTTATAAGCTACATAGCCGATAACGCCATAAGGTATATAAATTTATTTGGCATAATGAAAATTTAGCTTCTAATATTGTTTACTTCCTTTGTCAAATTATTTCTTATCCCTTTTTTATTTAAATTTGGCACACAACATTTTGAAAAAGAAGTCAAATTGATTTCTTTAATGAAATTACTAACTAAAATGTTACGCTTTTTAAATGATTAAATGACAACTCACGAAACAATTCATGAGTACTTTATACCTTTTTCTTAATTTTATGATTTTTATAACTTTTGTTAATTTTAAAATTATTTATTGACATGATATATAAGGTATAAAATATCATATTAAGATGAATATATGAATTATACCATAAATTATTATGCCAATATCGTTAAAAATAACATTTTAATCCCATTTTATAGAGAGAAATATTCAATTTAACTAAAAATATACATCAAATTAAAAAATGTAAATCTATCTTTTCACTTTCACTTGTGAAGATTAAGAGTTTAAGGCTGAATTTAAATGAAAAGTACGTTTAACTGCGACTAATGTAAAAATAACAATAACAGTAAAATTAAATACTGTAACGTAAAATAAAAAATATACCTAATCGCCAATCCAAACTTAACTTAAATCATAATTTAGGTTTAAAAGAAAGCAGAAAAAGAAGAAGAAGTTCTTTGTAATGGTGTAGTTATGATGATGGGAAATGAATACTGACAATTTTTGATATGATCACCCTTATCTACTGGTCTGCCATAATCTATGCTCAAAGCCTTTTAGCCTTGCCACGTGTTAGACTAAAAACACATATTGCCATTTTTGGCAAGCTTTGAAGCAATGCATAATCCATTAAATTTCGTACAGTGGAATACCGACATCTACACTCTACCCTCTTTCTGCATAATCCAAATTTTACATAGGATTGAAATCTTTACAACCTAATGGAAAACAGTGGTAAAATCAGATGAAATTTGACATCATCTTCAAGGGTTCATCATGCATGCAACCAATGCCCATCCATTCATATAACATACATATACATACACACAAATATGTATATATTATTCAACAGCTCCACTGGCTCACTTGGAAACCCACCCTAGCTACATGGCTTCCAATTCACCAACTGCTCTAATTCAACATAAATCTTTGAATCATTCACATCTACCTCTTCATTTGTTGACATCTCTGGTACAACCCTATCATCCATGGAAACCAAAAACTCTTCATCTTGAATTGGGTCCATAGGTTCTTCTATAGGGTTCGTTGTGGCTTGGGTCTCAAGCAATCTCCTCCTTTTGTTAAACTTCTTTTCATGATCAAGCTCTTTCCGTTTGTGAAGCAACTGTTGAATGAAGTTGGGGTATTTGATCATTTTAGCTAAGAAGCCGCACATCCGTCGTTGCTTACACTCGGCGAAATGAATCCGCTCCTCAACGATGCTTAGCCGATGATTCGAGTCGTCTTGTTGTTGTCTAAGTTTCGATACTTCCATTTGTAATGAAGTGTGATCTTGCTTTAGAACCTCAACATCAGCTTCTAATCCAACTCTACTATTAGTTGAATTATCAATGCAAATAACTCCTCCTCCTCCTTGTTGCTGCTTATTATATCTACTTCTTCTCTTAATATTTTTTAATAAATGCTTCCTTCCTCCTTGAAACCCTTCATTTGCAAACTCCCATCTGTCTGAATCAATCTTCCTAAAACCCTAAAAACACAAAAAAAAATTATGTTAAATTTAAAAATTTCTAATTTCGCTTTTAGTCCTCTGAAATTTAAATTTAATTCCTATACCTTTTTAATACACATACGATAAAGATATACTCATACCATACACGCACACTCGCACATCCAATAAACAACTCCACTATCTATCTAGGGCTTTGAGAAGCAAAAGTAAATATTTAATTTTTAAAAATTTCAAGAGACTCCTAGAGATTCGAACCCGAGTGGGTTTTATGGTAAATCTCTCTTGACCATAAGGTTAATCACAAAAGTTCTTCTAAGATAATTTGAGCATTCCAAATTGATAAACAATATTTTTAAAGGCTCCGGCTAAGACCGAAACAGTGCCACTGTTAAACAGTGACAACCCTGTTATCAGTTTAAACTTACTATTAACATTATTAAAATCAAAACCAAATATACGCTAAATTAAAGTAAAAAAAAGCAAAAAGAACTAAGTCTAAATTTCAGCATATTATAAGGACTAAACCCGTAATTATACCAACTAGAAATATAGAAACTATGGAAGTACAGTGCAAATTTTAACGGGGGCAAGTGGCAAATAAAAATACTTACGTAAGTGTTGAGTTGACGAACAAAACTGGAGAAATTCTTGTGCTTGAAATATTTAGGCAGTAGATTTTCAGAGAACCGGTGACAATCCCAAACGACGAAGCTATTACGACCGGAGCTCCATGAAACAATCGGGTCGGTTTTCGGATCCTCCACCATTTCAAACGTTTTCCTCAAAAACGGCGGCGGACCCAAATCGTTTAACCCTTCCATTGGCTTCGGCAAAACATCCGGCAAACTCGCTGACGGCCACGAATTGTTCCAATCTCCGACGCCGTTAATCATATCATCGAAGAGCCTCATTTCTTCATCCGGCTCTTCCTTGACGACACTTGACTCGGTTTGATCCCCATTTCCGGTCGGTTCATTCAAAAACCCAGTCGTGTAGCTCAATTCACCACCGCCATTATCATGCTCCCAAGCTACCATTTCTTTTTTCTTTTTTAAAAAGAGGCACTCAAAGCGGTAACGCCAGAACAATGAAGAAATTAAATAGGAAGGAAAATTTGGAATTGAAGTTGACAGTGTTCAAAGCCCATCGCCATATTTTATTGCCACTTGTAGCTACCTTTTTTTATTGTCTCCACCTAATCTAAAACCTTCTAGTTTTCTTTATTTACATATCAGGCCCCCTTTATTTTTTTTAATTCAATCCAATAAAATTTTGCCACGTTGATGAATGGGAAAGCAACGGGAGAACTTTGGTTGTTTTTAGTGAGGATAAATGGCACTTTTATCTAAAAAAAACTAGATATTTGATAATATTTTAACAAAAACATTAAATATGATTTTTTTTAAACTACCACTTTTACTAAAAATTTGTTTTAAGGGCTAGAAACGAATAAAAAAAATTTGGATTAGCTAAAGTTATAAAAAAAAATTTTGAGAATTGGTTAAGATATCGATTTAAAAAGAGCGTCAAATTGGTTAATTTAATAATTAGTATGAATCAATTGAATTAAATTAAGTTTTTTTTAAATTATTTGATCGGATTATAATTAGTGACCTAATTAATTCAACTATTTTAAGAACAGTAGCCATAATGCGAATTATCATTATACTAAATTATGATTTCATAAAAACTAAAGGGACTAATAAATAATTTTTCTTTTTCAGGGCGAAGACCACTATCCACCCTTATCTTCGCCCCTGGGTTTGAGTTTTACATTTGACATACAAAACCAGATCCACCATTATATTATATTATATAATTTATACCGCATAAAATATTAAAAATATCTAACAGTCTTATAATACTACAATTTAAATATTAAAATATATATTAAGTTAAAATTTGAATTTAGATTAATTATTTATAAATCTACACGAAATAAAAATAAAAATGATTAGATTACAAATTATATATAATTAAAAATTTTATTTATTTAACATTGATGAATTTACTAAAAATGTGTTGAAGTGTTATTGTTGTTGTTGGTATGTAAATTAATTATTTGTAAAAAGGGAAGAAAATCAGACAATTATCCAAATACTTGTCGTTTTGCCTTCATTTTCAACTTTGGATTACCTCTCAAGTATATTAGTG
The DNA here is from genome assembly GCF_025698545.1 of Gossypium raimondii. Lineage (NCBI taxonomy): Eukaryota > Viridiplantae > Streptophyta > Magnoliopsida > Malvales > Malvaceae > Gossypium > Gossypium raimondii. The sequence goes on from NC_068571.1 coordinate 52,303,496, forward strand.
CTTAGACAAACGTGTTTACTTTATTTGTGGGCATCATCATCATAAAGAAGTCCCCAAATTTTTCATGAAGCTCCTACAAGTTTTGCTTTCTAATTCTGGTGTTATAATCTTCAAAATCTTTACCGTGCAATTGCGTCTCGTAGCCGTTAGATATCATCACAGGGAAAACATGATGGAGACGATCGTGCGGTGATTACAAGACAAGCGTGTTGGTTCCCCAACTGCCCCGCTGCATGGTGTCCACGTTTCGAGCTTATTGTCCACAAAAGTGTCCATTTCTGAGGTTGGAGTTCCGCCACAAAAAAAGGAAACAATATTCCACCAATAAGATCGTGCCACGTTACCGGTATTGCTTTCAAAAATGGTTCGAGGTTTTATTATATTATTATTTTGGGGGAAATAAAAAGCTGCTTTGAAGAAGATTAGATTCAGCTTTATAAACCCATTTCTTGGATATGACCAAAAAAAGAAAGGGTAGCCGTACAAGTGTCACAAAATGGAAAAAAGTAAAAATGAGCAAAATGTAGTATTCAAGTTAATTTTATATGTTAAGTTAATGATAAAATTGATTATTTTTATTAAAATTATTAACTTAACAGTTATACATGTTAAAATTAATAATGGTAAAATTGCACTTTAGTCTCTTCAAAATGATAAATATATATATGTTATTAAAATGATAAATTATATTTTTACTATCGCAGAAATATACATTTAATTCCACCTCTCAAAAAAAAAATTTGGCTTCACCCCGAATAAAAATTGATATATTTTTAATAGAACGACATCTTTACTCTTTAATCAAATATATAGGAATTAATTTACTCATTTTAATAAAAACATGATATAATTTAACTATTAGTACAAATGCCCCATAATACTTTTACCTATGAGGATTGGTCAAATGTTATGTACTTTATTTTTATTCATTTTCTTAAACTATCGAGCCAATAACAATTAAATGATTAACAATTAAATGATTATTAATAAAATAAAAGTGTAATTAATTGACCATTACTTTGATTTTGATTTTTTATAAGTTTTTATCCATTTACAATAGTTTAGTTTATTTTCAATTATATATTATTATTTGAATCGATAAAATTATCAATTTTAATTTATTAATCGACAAGATTCGATTCTAACAACACTATATATATATATATATATGAGAGAGGAATAGTTGGATATTTGTAATTTTATAAAATTTAGCTGTTAACAAATAATTTTATTTATTATTTACATTAGATTTGAGTATTATTAATTGAGTTAGATTTACATATTTAGATTTATAAATATATAGATAATTGTAATAGATGTCTTCAATTTATGGCATTTCATTTTAAATTAGTTTCAAAGCTATCAATGTTATATCAATTAAATTCTATTATTTAATTCGTTAACTAACACATAAAATTTTATATAGCATAGTTTAAAATAAAAGTTCTAAAAAAAAAGAACGTTGGCACATAAACTTTTAAATGCTAGAACTAAAATGAAGTAAAATCTAAAAAATAATGGGTGAATGATAAAACTTTTCTAAAAGCATTCAAAATCTCAAAATCGAGATCTTTACAACATTCATTTTTTTTAATTTTCATTTTAAACTATATCACATAAAACTTGACATCTTATTTAATAGTTATATTAACAGTTTGGGTAATGGAATGACCTTATTGATATAACCGAGTAAATTTATCTGTTATTGTTTGGGTCAAGATTAAAATTTCAAAATTCGAAAAGTACAAAACTCAAATTAATTAAATTAAAGTACAAGAACTAAATCTATAATTTTCATAAAGTACAGGGACTACTAGCAAAATTTAACCATTTATTTTATTACATTACATCTAGAGGTGCTCATGGGCTAGGCGGCCCGGCCCGGCCCGACGGCCCGCCCGAAATATGGAAGGGTTTGGGTAAAAATATAGGCCCGAAATATGGGCTTGGGCAAAAAAACGAGGCCCGTTTAGAAAACGGGCCGGGCCTCAGGGCACAATTTTTTTGGCCCGGCCCGATATAATAAATATATTTATTTTTTAATTTTTTAATTTTAAAATACTTTTTTAAATTTTTTAAATTTTTAAAATACTTTTTTTTAATTTTTAAAATAAATTTTTGGTATTTTATTAAAAAATGGGCCGGGCCCGGGCTTATGGTTTTTTCCCAGGCCGGGCCTGGACAAAATTTCAGGCCCATATTTCGGGCCCGAGACCCGGGCCAAACTTTTTTATGAGCCCGGCCCAAACCCGGTCCATGAGCACCTCTAATTACATCTTGGATTCAAAATTTAATTTGCACAACTGAGATTGGATTTAAATTGTTTTATATGGGATTTGGGTTTTGGATAATTTATTTGGGTGTGTTCATTTATTTTGATTTTGGGCCTAGATTTAAATAATTTAAAAATATTTAAATATCCAACTAATTTAATCTTTTAATTGGCTATTTCAATTAATAAAAATTAAAATTTATTTATTTAAATTGATTCATTCAATCAAATAAATTTTCTTAGAAAATTTATTCACCAAATTAGTACACACTTATCTAATCTAATCTAATCTCTAAGCTCATTCCTATAATTCACTTAAATTATTAAATACTAAAATTTTATAATGTATACGTGTGAAAATCACATATTTAAAATATAAATGTTTTGCATTTAAAATAACATATAATAAATTATGAAACATAAGGTTTGAAAACACATACGTAATATGTACGGAATTAAAACAAAAATTAGTTTAAATTGTGAGTAAAAGGAAAATTAAATATATATATATATACCTGCCATATTAATAATATTATTTAAATACACTCCAATTATTTATCATAGTATTGTCATTTTTCTTGAATCGATATTGAGTTAATTTATGACACCAATTCAATCAACAAAATTATTAATAATATGTATATATATAAACAATGTGGGTGAAACAATTTGTGCAATAAAATTAAAATGTATGAAAAATTTAAATAAAATTTTGTTGAACTGATAAATAAAATACAAATATTAGTGGCATGGTTCAAATATAAATATTTACAATTTTATTGGTTTTTAAAATGATAAAAGGCAAAAGTATCCCTTTAACAATATAATATGTAAAATTATTATAGTAATTTTTGATCGAGTTGGTGTTGAAGTGACTTGTGGTACTAAATCACACCTCAAATAATAATATAGATATAGATATTAACTAGAAAATTTGTTTAAGAAACAAAGTGTAGTGGATTAAAGGTTTTTTTTAATGGGTGACGTATTTATTTATAATTAGTGTAAAAATAATGATAATAATAAATTTAGATAATATAATAATATTATAACGTGAGATAAAAAAATTAATATAAACATTTAGGTACCTTATAACAGCCACATAGCTCCTGTTATGGGGACCCACCGGGTTTTGATTTTGAAGTAGATAAAAGTCACACGATAGCTCAAGCTTTGGCTTTGGTTGCAATGGCTACTGCTTCACTCATTTCCTCCCCATCACTTCTTCCAACTAAGCCCTTAACAATTCATCGCCAAAATCAGAATCATTACACGACAGCCTTCAGAAATCGTGCATCCTTCAAGCTTCTAGCTGCCAAGCTTCCTGCTGGTGTACGTTCTTTTCTCCTGCCTTCTCATTGTTTTTATCTTTCTATCTATACTGGGTTTTTGTTTATAAGAAAAAACAAATTCAGGTTGAAGTGCCAAAAGTAGAGCCAAAATTCAAAGCACCTTTTCTTGGATTTACGAGGACAGCTGAGATATGGAATTCTAGGGCCTGTATGATTGGCATAATTGGTGTTTTCATTGTAGAACTGGTAAGGTGTGTCTCCACCTTTTCTGCATCGTCCGTTGGCAATAGATTTTCGAATTTACGGTGTTGCGTTTTGCAGATTATAAACAAAGGAATACTTCAGACGATCGGGGTAGATGTTGGCAAAGGTCTTGATATTCCTCTCTAAAGATTCAACCCAGGAGACAAGCACCATAGCTCTATCTATATGCCGCTTTATTGGGAACAAGTAAACATATTTTGTTGTATTAAAAATCACAACTCATTATGTATTTCATTTCTCAACTCTGTAACACTTTTGACTATCGTATTTGTTATACAAATAATATAAAACGTGCCACGTAAAATCTGCTCACCCGTGCGCTTGAGTCCTTTGTTAGGACACATGCAAGTTTTAGGAGATAACGTGTCTCGTATATAACCTAGTTACTTTAAGTACGTCATATTAGTGAATCGTACCTTATATATATATATATATATGACAATAAATCACGTTGAAAAGGACAAAGAAAAACAATTGTATGAATAAATATTTTTATACAAATGCAAAACTTTTACAAAACAAGATCATATCAATAGAAAAATATATTTTAAATCCAAAATATTTATCGAAAATTATGCTAAAAGACACAATGGAAGAAAAACGGCAAAGTGTATGCACAACTATGATTAGCAGAATATAAGAGAAATCATACCTCGAACATAAAATATATTGCTCCATAAGAAAAGGTTAAATTATGCTATTAGACCTTGTACTTTGAGTAAGTTGTAGATTTAGTACCTTTAATTTAATCATTTTAGTCCTCGTACATTTAGAGTTTTAAAATTTTAATCCTAACGAGAACTATTAAATTTATCAAGTTCTATTTTTTTCAAAATTGAGATGTCATACGTATTATCAGATGTGTAATATCAACTTATCATCTTTACATATTATTCCCAAAAATTTGATTCACATGTTAATCAATTTATTAACTTTCTCTGAACTAATATCTCAACTGATTCTCAATTTAACCGATCTGATTAGTTGATACAATCCGATTTAACTCAAACAACACTCTCCATTAATGGAGTTAGGTTTTTTTACAGCTAAAGGATTTTGTATTTTTGTTTGAAAAGAGGGCAATATTTTTAAATTTTAAATTTAACCTATAAACGCTGCTCACTTAAAATCTTAGAAACTCCCATATCCCCTTTTCGCTCCAATTTCTCTCATCTAGGGTTTTAGTGCCCGCCCTCATTTCTCCGGATTAAATTTTTAAAAAGAAATCCCCAAATGAGCAAAGAAGCAATTAATTTCAACATGTCCGATCTCGGCGACGGTAACTCAATTTTCTCCTCTAAAATCCTACCCTTAGTTGTTTTTTTTTTCGCTTCTCATAAATATATATTTTTTGAGTTTCAGCTCTTAACGAGGAAGCTCGAGCTGGTCTCGTTAACGCTCTAAAGGTCGGTGACTACTCGAATTATTTCGTTTTTGGTTTATTTGATTTTTCAATATTTTAGTTTTTTTAAATTTTTTTTAAATTTTTTTTGGCAGAATAAACTTCAGAATCTTGCTAGGGAGCACACTGATATGTTGGAGAGCCTTTCACCAAATGTTAGAAAGCGTGTTGAGGTTCTCAGAGAGATCCAGGCATGTTCTTTCTTTTTATGCTTCTTGTTGTTGCTTTTGCTGTGTGATGTTCATTACTATATTTGCTTGTTGTTTGTTTTGTTTTTTGTCATATTTATTTAATTTAGGGTCGGATTTACTTTCATAGTTGAGAAAGTCGAACTTAATTTGTTGAATTTATGTTAATATCTGTACTGATTTTGATTCAAGTTACTTTGATAGAGTACAAAGTTCTATGTTCTTTCTGTACATTGACTCTCTTGTTCTTATCTAGCCAGTTAAGATTGTTGTATTTTAAAATTTTAGTTTTTTTTGTGCTTACAATGTGGTTGAAAAAGAGAGCCTTTATTGATTGGGGTTCTTTTTTATTTCTTCAACAGGGTCAACATGAAGAGTTAGAGGCTAAATTTTTTGAGGAGAGGGCAGCACTCGAAGCTAAATATCAGAAATTATATCAACCTTTGTATGCCAAGGTTTGTGATTTTAATTCTGTTTATGGTTTTCTTTAATTGGTCACTGTGGTATTTATCTGATTAATTATCATATCTGTAGCGATACGATATTGTGAATGGTGTTGCTGAAGCTGAAGGAACTACAAATGATGCAGCCATGGACCAGAAAGAGGATAACGCTGCTGAAGGTATGATCTTAGTAGTTTGGTTCCCTCACCCTCCTCCCTCTTCTATATAGAAATGGACCGGTATTCATGCAATTATACTTTATATGCAGAGAAAGGAGTACCCGATTTTTGGCTTACTGCCATGAAAAACAATGATGTGCTTTCTGATGAGGTTGGTTATCTGGTTATAATTGTCCTTTGGCTACTTTCTTTTTTTTTTTCTCCTTTTTGGAAATAGTGATGCTCAGTTGTACTTATGATTTTGGAAGCAGATCACTGAGCGTGATGAAGGAGCTCTCAAATATCTCAAGGATATCAAGTGGCATAGGATCGAGGAACCCAAAGGATTCAAGCTTGAGTTTTACTTTGACCCCAATCCTTATTTCAAGAATACTTTGTTGACAAAGACATATCACATGATTGATGAAGATGAACCTATTCTTGAGAAAGCTATTGGGTAATTACGGTTACCTTTTCCTTTTTCAAATGTCCCATTGGATTATTAGATTACAAGACATCTTACATTTTAACTGAAATTGTTTTCCTCATGTTTTATAGAACGGAGATTGAATGGTATCCAGGAAAGTGTTTGACGCAGAAGATCCTTAAAAAGAAGCCTAAGAAGGGATCGAAGAATGCCAAGCCAATCACTAAAACAGAAGACTGTGAAAGTTTCTTCAACTTCTTCAATCCTCCTGAAGTTCCCGATGATGATGAAGACATTGATGAAGATACTGTATGGAAAACATTAAAATAGCCATGTAAATTTTGATGATTGATTAATTACTTCTACTTTTCTAATCGTTCTTTCTTCACAGGCTGAAGAGCTACAAAATCAAATGGAACAGGATTATGACATAGGGTGCATTCTCTTTTCAGCTTTTCTCAGTTTGAAGTCCTCCTCAAGCTTCATATAAACTATATATTTGTTGGCTCTTTTTTCTCATCTTCTACCTGTTTATTTGTGCAGTTCAACAATTCGAGACAAGATTATTCCACATGCAGTGTCATGGTTTACAGGAGAAGCTATTCAAGGAGATGAGTTAGAGATAGTAGATGAAGATGAAGATGATGATGTGGACGAGGACGAGGATGAAGATGAAGATGACGATGACGATGATGAGGATGATGAAGAAAGTAAGACCAAGAAGGTACATTATCCTTGATTTGTCTCATCTTATATGAATACGCCTTATTTTCCTTTTGGAATTTCAAGTGATGCTAATTTTTCATTCGATCCGTGTTACAATGCATGAAAATGTTGCTGCAGTCCTCATTTGCACAAAAGGTACATAAATTTCATGTAATTTATTTATTTTACCCTTGCCCCCTCATGACGAAATTGATGCCTGATTATTTTTATTATGTATCGTAGAAGAGTGGAAGAGCACAAGGGGATGGGCAGCAAGGTGAGAGGCCGCCAGACTGCAAGCAGCAATAGGGCTCTAATTGCTGCTTTGGAAGATGCATGGCAATGTTAAAGCTTGCATGGTCTATATATGATATGTTTCATGGAAGAGAAGGGGCAAGGTTGTTTGCAGGTTTGGTGGTTATTTATACATGTTAAAACCATGAAATATGATTGGTTTGGAGAACCCTTCTTTTCCCTTGTTTGGGGGCGGGTTGATTTACTAGGATGTGACTGTTAGTATGAGATTTTCTCTATGTGCATGTTCCCAGGAACTCAAGAGTATATGTCTGCCATAGTGTTCTTATTATATATATATTGCTTGTCATCAATTATTTTATGGCTTGTGTGATTGTAGTTATTTTATAATTACTTGCCAATTCTTACAGTTGATTCTTTTTTTACTTGGATTTGCTCCATGGTTCAAAAGGAAGCACCATGAGTATTTTGCCTTCTAAAAGCCTACATGGATTGTTGAACTTTCACATATTTTTATAATTAATTTAAATATAAAGTAGAGTTGGGCTAGGTTGATTGCAGAAAAAGTAGTAAAATTCTGTTCTGGTACTGCCTGGAATGCTCCATTTCAGTAACAAACATTCAGTTTCGTTTTGGAGACGGTACCATTGTGTTCCGGTACATGCCGGCCGGAAAAAAATTTTAAATTTTTTGTTATTGAATGATGGATTATGCATTTTATTGTTTATGGAATAATTTGTGGATTGTATTTGAAAAGTTTATTGATGTGTATTTTATACTTGAGATTTATTTAATTTTATTATTCCATATTTGTAAATATGTATATATATTTTTTAAAAATAATTATAAATCCAAAATGCACTCTTCTTTAAAAGAGGGTTTCAAGTGGAATTTATTACTTTAGATAGTGGGAAATTTATATTAACTTGTTTAACTCGTGAAATGCTTTTTTGGGAATGTGAATGTGATAGAAAATTATAGGCTGTTTTACCCAAATAACCCCAAAAAATATTATATTTACAAAAATAATCCAAGTTTAAAAATAATCACCAAAATAACTTAAAATGAACAGTATTCACTCTTTTTTGCACCAATGATTGGCTAATCATTGTGTCAGACTTAAAAAAATTATTTTTTTGGGTTCTGGCCTGTCAATGGCCGGAACTCATGTATTTTTTTTAAAATTGTGTAATACTGAAATACGGATATACGAAAAAAAAAAAAAAAAAAATTTTGGGTGCTGGCCTGTCAATGGCCGGCACCCAGTACACAGTACAAAATTTTTTTTTTTTTCGTGTCAGAATCAGATAAAAAAATACGAAAAAAATTTTAAAAATTTTTTTGGGTGCTGGCCTGTCAATGGCCGGCACCCAGTACACAGTACAAAAAAATTTTTATTTTTTTCGTGTCAGAATCAGATAAAAAAATGCGAAAAAAAAATTAAAAATTTTTTTTGGGTGCTGGCCTGTTAATGGCCGGCACCCAGTACACAGAAAAAATTTTTTATTTTTTTTTCGTGTCAGAATCAGATAAAAAAATACGAAAAAATTAAAAAAATTTTGGGGTCTTTGGCCTGTCAATGGTCGCACCAAAGACGCAGACAAAGAATTTTTTTATTTTTCGTATTTTTATCTCGATTCGACACTAAAAAATAATTTTTCTTTGTATCACAGACTGGTGCCACCATTGATGTGCCAAAGACCCAAATTTTTTTTATTTTTTCAGATTTTTTATCTCGATTCGATACTAAAAAAATAAAATTTTTTTCTGTGTATCTTGATCTGGTGCCGCCATTGACAAGCCAAGACCCAAAATTTTTTAAATTTTTTCGTATTTTTTATCCGATTCGACACGAAAAAAATAAATTTTTTGTATTGTGTACTAGGTGCCGACCATTGACAGCCAAAGACCCAAAAATTTTTTAATTTTTTCGTATTTTTTATCTCGATTCGACACGAAAAAAATAAAAATTTTTTTTATCAGATCTTGGTGCCGCCATTGATGTGCCAAGACCCAAATTTTTTTTGTTTTTTCTTTTCTTATATCCGTATTTCAAGATTACATAATTTTAAAATACATGGGTTCGCCATTGATGCGGAACCCAAAAAATAATTTTTTTAAGTCTGACACAATGATTAGCCAATCATTGGTGCAAAAAAAGAGTGGGTACTGTTCATTTTAGGTTATTTTGGTGATTGTTTTTAAACTTGGGTTATTTTTATAAATATAATATTTTTTTGGGTTATTTGGGTAAAACAGCCAATTATACTAACTATTGCGTTTAAAAAAAAAAACTAGTAAGTTGTCCAACACTTTTTCAACTTTTTATTTACGTGAAAAAAGATATTTTTTGACCGTTGATCATAAGTTTGTAGGAAAGTAACTATATTTTGGTAAAGATTATTAAATTTTTAAAAAATTATAAAATAATTATTGAATTATTTGAAAGTTGTTTATATAAATTAAAAGTCTGGCTAGCAGATTGACTATTTGATGATCGGTATGAGGGTCAATATTTATTTACGAGTTGAAGTACATACTTGAGATTTAAGTTGATTTGACGGCTATTTAGATTTTCATTTGTAGATTCGTAACAGTCAACTTGTAGACAAGCCGCGCTAGTAAATAAGGTTATGCCACATCGATTTTAATAGGTTAATGACATAAATGACAACTTTCAAATAGTTTAATTATCACTTTATAATTTTTAAAGTTAACAACTAAAATATAAACTTACTAATTTAGTGACATTAGGTGTAGCTTACTCTTATATTTTGATGTAACAAAATTATAAAGAATTAAAAAATCCATGAAAAGTAAACATTTGACATCCTACCAAACATGACTTACAAAAAGTTCAAAAGCAAGCAAGAAATACTTATTTTAGTTTCTTTCTTATATGAATTTGAGTAAATAAATTAATTTAAATTATATTTAAATAATTTAATATAAATTATTTATAAATTTAATGATACATAAAATATTTTAATATTTTAAATATAATGATAAATGATATTTAAATAATTTTTATAAAAATAATTTAATATAAATTTTAAATATTTTTAAATAGATAATGTAAATGAGGATATTTTTATAATTTCCAAAACTTATAAGCCAAAAAATGCCTCAACCTGAGTTTTTTTTCCTTTTGAGTACTTTTGATTTTAAAAGCTAACTATTGTACAATGTTTTTGTTGCTAATAAATATTTTTAACACAATTAAATCAAATTTAATTTTAATATAAACAAAATTAAATTTGTCTATAATCATTTTTTAATATTCTCATTATAGGTTTTGATCATATTTATTCTTTTTGACACAATGCCTAAAACTACTATTCATAGCCTCCCAGCCCATAAATATCAGGATAATATGCTTCAGCACATTCAAACCCACATCATCTTGTATTGACATCAATAACCATACCGATCAAGCTAAGACTCAATTGGCATAATAACCACTTCTTTTTGTAAACGTAATTGATGATGATGATCACCATAAAATTCATTATCATTAACAAATATCATGATATAATAATTATAAAAGTAGAAATAATTTTAGTTTCTAGAAGTAGGTTCCATTGCCTTTTGAGATGAGTGATTGGTTTATAGGTTTAAATGCAAGGTTGAGTTAAAATAGGGAAAAAGGCAACTACTAGGAACTTACAAGCCTTGAAAAATGGCTTCATGCAATGTTTTGAGACGTTTAAAAAAAGAGCAAAGTAATTTTGATTTTTTATTTATAATTTACGAAGATTAATTATTTCAAAGTGTTCATTTGTTTTTTTATAATATCAATTTTTAGGGTTTATAGTTATTTTTCTCTTAAATGCCGTTTTTAGAATTTAAACCTGAATACATTTATTGAAAATATAATGTATTTTATCATTACACTTGCGGTTTATCGATCCAATAAAATCTCTTGGTAATTATATATGGACATGGGAAGTCAATTTGGCCTTTAAAAAAAGGGGACTTTTGTTGCTTTAAACACAAAGCCATTCATCAAATTTTTATTTCTCAACATTGAAATTGAATATTGAGGTATATTTGGCCAACTCCTTTGACTCACTTTGATAACATTAGTGATAATGACTTAATTGAATTTTAAATTCAATTTTATGTAATTTTGGGATATATTTTTTTTTTTAACTTTACAAATAATGAATTGAAGTTATATCATTTTCAATTATTGTTTTTATATCGAAATGTAAATAAAGTTTTATCCGTTCGAATGTAACATGTAATTTTATACATGAAATTTTAATTTAATTTAATTCTCGTGAATTATTAACACAATTATCTGTTTATATATTGCATACATAAATAATTATATTTATCCAATATAAAAATAAATTGATATATTTATTTTTTAAATGTGTATGATTGAATCGAATATTTAATTTTATTTTATGAAATCTGCTTTGGATTCTATAGGGTAAAAAGTTTTGGGGTAGCCATCTAATCTTGACCTCTCCGGTCCATAAATTATTATTTCAGAATATTTTAATTTTATAAGAGTTAAACATGATTATTATTTGATTTATTGATAGCAATTTTTTTAATTTCATATAAGTAGATTAAAATTTTATCATTGTCTTATTTATTCATTTAAAATTAATTAATGATGCTGGTTAATTTTTAAGGTGGTTTGTAAAATTTTTAAAAAAAACATGATCAATGTGTTAAATAATTGTTTTTGTAACTAAAATATTTAAATTTTTTACCAAGTTTAATTACAAAATTAGTCTCAAATTATATTACTTTTCTCAGTTAGGTACTTAAATTTTTTTTTGTCAAAATGATATCTTAACTATCAATTTGTTTCATTTTACCCCAAACATGTTGTAGTTGCCATTCTCGGTAATCTCATCTCCAAAGTTTAGACCTAAGTTTTACATATCCCTCTTTCAAACTTAGAAAATATGAAAATTCAAAACAATGTATTAAATCAAACCCAAGTATATATCATGCTTTTATAATAATATTATTATATTTTTAAAAAGTTAAAAAAAATTAATCCTCCTACTTTTACAATTTAAAAGTCTTAGTCCAATCATTATTGTTGTTGATAGTTTTTATCAAGATTTGTCAACTTATCATATTTATTTTTATTAATCATATATATTGTCATATGAGCACAACCTAATCAAAATTCCAAGTTGACAAATTTTGACGGAAAATAGTTACGATTTTAATGACGGGTTCAGATTTTTAAATAAAAAAAGTAGGAGGACTTGATTTTTAACTTTAAGTATGTTATGCTACCTCCACCAGCCTTACACATGTCCCTTCCAAGTGAACCTCACACCAAGCGGAACTCCATAGTAAACCCAAAGGACCTTCGTGTAAGGCTACCTTTATTAGGAGCATGTGGAACCTTGTGCTTGTTGGTTACTCGGCTGTCCCAAAGCATTACGTCATCAACCTAAAAGATCACATCGTTACCGTTGTGAGATCCTAACATGTGGCACCCTTTGTCTCATATATATATATGTTTACTTATTACAGTGAAGAAATCATTGAACACACAACAAAACCTTATAAACACTCTTTCCTCTCCGTTATCTCCACTTTTCTCTCCCCATCGAATATTGCAACTCTCCGGCCTATCAAGGTGAACTGCTATCAACATTACTCTCTACTCCTCACTAATTCTTCATGTCAACAAAATACAAAGGCTAAACTTCAAATTTTATGAAAATGCAAGTACTGACAATATATTTTAACTTAGATATTCTAGTATTGGTCCGTGTGTAGTCGAAATCCTCTCCTGAAAGCAATAGAGATTAGGTTAAGACAAGTCAGTAGGAAACAAGACATCAAAAAACATGGATATACTAGAGTTCCACTTGCCTACTTTTCTCAGTCAAAAGCGCCGTCTCAACCCCCGAAAATGATAAACAAAACAAAAAAGAAAAATTACGCAAGGAATAAAGTTTTGGGTTGGTCAAATTTTTATTTATTTTCTTAATATTTGTAATTTAAAAATAAGAAAAATAAGTTCCTTCAAAATATATACATATAAATGGGTATAAGTGTCATGGAGGCCCCTGTACCAGAAATTAAAATCAGATTATATTTTGCCCCATTTATTTAAAAAAAAAGATTAAAGAGCAAACTAGTTTTTTTTATTAAAAATTTCATCTATTTTTACTATTAAAAACTGGCGTGGCAAACAAAATAACCAGGCAATTGCACCTGGTGTGCGGGCGTACCTCAAACTGGCATACATGAACCAGCTTTTAACAATAGAAAATTGATGAAATTTTTAACAAAAAAACTAATTTACTCTTTAGTTTAACATATAATGACTAATTATCTATTTTCTGAGTAGAGGAGGCAAAATTCAATCTAATTCATAGTATAATGACCTCCATGGTACTTTTAACGCTATAAACACTAAAAATAATTTAGAATAAAAATCTCTTAATTCAGGTTTTAGTCTTGTTATTATACTAAAACTTAAAGATTTAATCTCTTAATTTATATTAGTTTGGCATCATTTGATTTTTTTACCTCTACAATATTATTAGTAAGTCCAAATTGACAACATCATTTTTTAGTTGCCATTATATGATTTTTTAATAAACAAAATTATTTGTACTTGACAAATAAATTTATTATCAATAGTATAAAATTATCTGGATTTTCACGTAACCCTAATTGCGTGATTGAGTAATAGTTAATATATATATATATAGATAGTCACTTTAACGGTATTTTCAATTTGGGCCTACTAATAACAACAAAAATAGATAATCAAATTATGTCAAGTTAAAGTAAAAGGATTAAATCCAAAATTTATTTTAACATAAGAGAGACCAAAAAAATAATTAAATATTTTACCTTTTTAAAAATGTCTAATTAAATTAATGATCATCATTTTAATTACAACGAACCCCAACATTTAGTCTATTGGTAAAGAGTGTTCACCGTATCCCCAAAATCATGAGATCGATCTATAAGTCGTGCCTGTGTGGTAGCTTAAATGGTTGTGTGTACAGGTGTGTGAGTTTGAGATTTTATTGTATAAAAAAATCATTTTAATTACAACAATTTGGGCTTACTAAAAACGTTACAAAAGCAGATGATGAAATCAAATCAAATTAAAATAAAGAGATTAAATTGTAATATTTAGCATTAAAACCATAATTTAACATTGTACCTTTTAAATTATGAAGCATAGTATTACACATGCATAATTCCAACTATATAGATTATGCCACACCCACGATACTGATATAAAAATGAAATAAAGTTTTAGGTGAAATGATAGAGTTAAAATGTAAAAGTGAAAGATTCAATTCCCATTATATTTTATATAAAATACAAATTAAAAGGACGAAATAGCCTCATTTATTTTATAAAAGAATACTAAAATAAATATTTTTTAATTAAATACAATATAAATATTCCATAATTTCCATGGTATACAGTAGCTAGCCAACCCACCTGAAATTTCGTTTCAATGGTTTGATTGTATTGAAAAGTAAAAGTATTATTGACATTTGGACCAACTTTGAATGCATATTGTTAAAAGTTTTATTCTTGGATTTTATAGGTGGGTTGCTTGCTCTTTCAAAAAAAGGGGTTGCTTTCATAATTTCCACTTCATCCATACACTTTCAGTCAATTTGGGCGACAATTTATTTAGTCATACTTAGAAAATTTATATATGCAAAGCCTGGATTGATAAGGTTTAATTGCTCTAGTGGTCCTCACACTAAGATTTAAAGTTTAAAATGATTTTCTAATTTAAGTGGAGCATATTTAAAACATGATGAACGTATGTGTACTGACTACATGGATGCTTTGGATTTTGATGTGTCAGAATTGGCAATTGCCCGTTTGTTCACACATAAAATCAAAATTATTTATGCGATAAGTACACGTGTTTACGATAGCATGATATAATCAAAAGAAAGTATAGGAAGTAGAAAAATTCACTAGAATAACCCGATTAAAATTCAAAATTATATAATGGTTAAATGTGAATGAATATAATTACAGTATTAAGCTGCTGACCGCAGAAAAAAATTGTTTGACCACTTCAATTAGGGTGATTAAATCACTGTGCCAAGTGTGTGATTAGCCTTCTCACTGCTTCCTGGAAGGTGGATTCATCCCATCCATCGCCCTACAAAATTTTCACAAATTTGAATTTAAAATAATTTCACTTAAAATGCTTTAAATTCCAAATAATTTGAATCTGGAATGAACCAAATGGTTAGAGCCTTTAATTTTTTTTGAAAAAATTTCATCAAAACCTTTCAAAATTTTTAAAAATCTTATTTTGTAAAAAATAATTTTTCATTAAATCTTCGATTTTCTTTTGAGAAATCTCACTAAAACCCAAATTTAAAAAAAAAAAAAACAAAGGTCTCTCCTAACTTGATGCCGAGATTCAGTGCTATTCAAACTTAAGATGACTTCAACTCGAAATAATTCAAACAAATAATGGAAAATAATTATCAAATTTAAATAAAAAAATCCAAAAATGATTTAACTTAAAAACTCAACTAACAACCCTGAGTAAACTTGAACCCAAAGTGAATTGAACTTAAGACAACCTAAACTCAAAATGACCCGAAGTAAAAGTTGACTCGAACTTTCAATAACCAACCCAAAATAACTCGGAAGATCCAAAAACATTAATCCAACCCCAAACTAACATCCCTTCCCAACTTACAAATCTAGTCTCAAGTTGATTCGAAACCACTCCAACCCGAATATCATACCTAAAAAATAAATCTGAGCTAAAAATTAACCTAAACTCAAAATAACTTAAACTCAAATTAACCCGATCCAAAACCAATCAGAATTTGCATACCTGGATTCTGAGTCTCAAGCTAACAAGATTAACGGAGCCAAATTCCGATACACCGGTGTTAGCTTCAATGGACATCAAGCTCACATTTCTATCGAGCTTCAAGAATTCAAGCAAATGGATTAAGATATCGACGATCGGCCGTTCACCTCTGACGGTAACTCTCAGGTCGGCGAGTCTTTCTTCGGATGTTGATTCGGGTACGGGTATGACCCGAACATTAACTCTCTCGTTTGATGGATCATTAACTTCTATGGCAGCAGCTCCTTCTTTGGGCGGCAAAATCGGGGCTTCTAATAACTGTTTTTGCCGATTGAGTTCCATAATTTGAGCTTTCAATGAAACCAAGTATTCCCTCGCCGTCGTCAGCACAGATGCTTTGTCTCTCTACATCAATACCCAACAAAATTATGGTTAAATTTATCATCAATCCCTGTATTTTAACAAAGTTTGAGATTTAGTCCCTATACTTGAAAAATTAAATTATCTTGTTTAAATTAGGGATAAAATGATCTCGAAATTTGAATTTTTTTCAATTTGACCCCTGAATAGGGATTTTATTCAAAAGTGATGATGTGCTACTTTGAGATTGTGTGGTAAAAAAATTATATAAAATATAAAAATATTAAAAAGGAAAGGCCAAATTGAGAAATAGACTAAGATGGGAAAAGTTTAAAAGTTAAAGAAAATAAATATGATTTTATCCCTTTAATTTAGGACTAAGATTTTTAAATAAAGAAAATAAGAAATGTAATTGAGGGAGGAATGGTGTTGAAGGTACCTTGGTGCCTGAAGGAAGAAGGGATCGTAATGCCACGAAACTTTCATTGAGTTTTTCTCTTCTTTTCCGTTCTGACATCATATGGTGCAACTGGTTGCTAGTGGGGCCGGGGCGGCTTCGCAGTAGTTGTTCGCGCCTCGCTAAATTGAATTTTCGATAAAACAAAATGGCCCTTTTCATCATAGCTTGAGCTCGTAAACTAGCCCTCGCCGGCGTCGTCGCCGGGCCAGCGCCTAACCCAGTCGCGTAGCCCTTAAACGCGCTAGCTTTAGGGTTTAGCCGGTAATTATTGTAGGGTAAACTTTGGTTTCGATAAAAGGGAGTCGAAGAGGAGGAGGAAGAAGAAGAAGGAGAAGTTAAAACGGCGAGAATCGCTCTCGTCATCGCGGCGTTTTCGCTCTCCAACGTCGGTAGCGGAATGCTGCTCCCCGTTTGAGAAAAGGCTTGCATGGCTCGACGCGGATCGTTGATCGAGGAGGGAGTGATTGTGGCTTGTTGCAAGGAAGAGGGTGCGGGTTCATGAGTGGTTGGGACGGTGAAGATCAAAGAAGAATCCGGACTACTCGTCGATAACGATCTTAACGACGACGAAGACGAAGACGGCCTATTCTGGTCAGTTGATTGAGGAAGCTGATCTTCTGAGAAGAAACTTCTCATCTCCATCTCCATGTTAAGCTACAATTATTGACAAATTAGATATACATATACATGTATATATAATAAACAAAAGCAATGGCGGCATTATAATATGTGGAGAGTTTATTTTTGCTTACTTGTACCACACTTGACGACCCTAACTCAATCTCTCCACTTCTGCATGCCATGAATGCTGCCGTCTGTGATATTTAATTATATAACACACAAAATCAAGTACATGTTAGGATAATATTTTTTTATACAATCCAAGCTTTTAACGAAGGATGTTAATATAAATTTATTCTGTTACTTTCATCATAACAAAGTACCATTCTTAATCTATTAAATTCCAACTCAAAATCATAAAAATTTAAAATAAATCGAAACCCAAATGACCCTAAACTCAAAAACTAGAACATTATAAACCTAAAACGAGCTCGAAGATTTAAAACCTATACTTAATTATACATTGATTCACCAAAAACCAAAATAAATTAAAATGGCCTGAATTTAAAATGATTTGACTCAGAAAATTTGAGCTTAATTAACAAAAAATACTTTGAAATTTATACATTGATTCACCAGAAACCTAAATAAATTGGATCCAAAATGATGAGAAAGAAGAATGAGTTGGAGTAAATAAATCAGAATGACACAAATTCAAAACTACTTTGGAAATCTTAACATCAAGCCGAAATAATTCAAAAAGTTTAGAACCCTCCATAATCATACATTGGCTTGAAAACAAACCTTAATCCCCGCTACCTGCAATAATAAAAACAGAGTTATATGTCTGGTTATTTTCAAGTGAAAACCAAAATTTATTACAGTTAGTTCTTTTGTAATGTAAAATTTGCATTTTATTTTTATTACCCGATAAAATTGCCTTTGTGTCTCATGGAATGCTCGGTTTTGAAGCTCCAGTTCCCTTAATTCAATGTAAGGTTGATTATTCTTAAAAGCAAAACCTGGAACTAGTCCACTGTAATACAAAAAATTCGCACACAGATTAATGGCAAACTGGTCTAAAACTAGAACCCCAACCCCAACCCCCCCCCCAAAAAAAAAAAAAAAGAACATGTAAGAAAATTTTGCCCATACTTATCATTTTCGAGACGCAATATTAATTGCTTATATTCAAGAAACAACCCCAAAGCTTGGCTGTTCTCTTCATTACAAAACCCATCCAAACCGATTAAACAGCTGTTTTTGAAAAACAAAACAAAACACCAGTTACCCAAAAATTTCAAATATTTAAAAGGATCAAAATGCTTTACCCATGTATGCATGGTGTTTATATATATATATTTTAAAGGAAATATATGGAGAGAAAGAGATGATGATGAAGGAGAGATAGATAGATAAATACTTGGCTTGCTGCAAGAAAGAGTAGGACCATAAGCAAATGTAAGAACAGCCAGTTGATTGCATGAGTAAATGCAGGAATTCAGCTCGTGATGCTTCATCGAGGTTGAAGACGGCGTCCATGAAAATCAAATATTATTCCAACCTTTTTTTTTCTTTGGGGTCTTTTTTTAGCAGTAGGTAGATCCTTTCACGGATCCATATACTGCTGGTTTAGGGTTCATGTCATTTGAATTTTTTTTTTTTTTAGAAAAATAAATGATAAGAAACTAAGATAGCTGAGAGGTACAAGAGGTTTTTTTTTTTTTGGTTTGAAAAATAGCAACAAAGCTTTATATATGTACAAGGGGAGAACTTGGAAAAGTATTCAGGAGATTGATTGATATACTCAAAGCAAAAAAGGTTAAATTATGATTTTAGTCCTTTACTATAATCAATTTGGTGGAAGGTTAGTTCTATAGATATAATTTCATCTTTCTATTGCTATTAATGTTATACCTTCGTTTATATCAGTAGTACCGTTTCAAACAAGTTTTGTTAATCGGGTGATGTGGATTTAAAAAAAAGTTTGAAACTTGAGGTTCAAATTGGAATTTCAGGGCTTTAAAAGAAAACTTCGTATAAGCTTATTAACGATTAAATTATGGTAATTTAAAGTATAGGGACTAACTCCCCAAGTTGAATATACTAGAGGGACTAAAATAGAATTTAATCCTAAACCAAGAGAATAGGCAGACCCAGCCCAGCCCAGCCCACCAGCCAGCCAAAGAAAATATGGAAAAGTAATGGTCAAACTTCAAAGTCTTCCTTCTCCATGATTTCTTTGAAAATAGTTAGCCAGGGAATGCAGATTCCCTTTTACCCCACTTTTTTTTATTTTTCTTTAAAAAAAAGTTTCTTTTATTTAAAGTGTTTTTGTTAAATAAAAATAATGTATTATAATATTGCAATTAGTTTTTTATAATATTGTTTTTTATTTTAATTTTTTTCAAATATTCACTTAACACAATTTAAATCACATTACCCTGTTCTTAATTTTAATATTATATAAAAATAAATTTACAATAATTATAACATAAAATTAAATCAGTATAAAACATAGCAGATGAATATGTAATAATATTATATGAAAAATACTTTTATAATTGTTTTTAATGACCTAAAACACCATGCCCTAATTTTATAAATCCATGTTGGATTGAGTCTACCATTGTATGAACACAATCCTTTCCCATTTTAGTGTGTGTCACTAACACTAAATCTAAAAGGAAAGCAAATCTTTGTTCTTTCTTTCTTTCTTTATTTATTTCATGTTCATATATGAAAATATTTATTTCCTAGTTGTTCCTAATGATTTTAACATGTTATCAATTTTAAAAGACTTACGTAATCATATTCGATTTTGTTTGGAGAAAATACTCTTCAAGAATTATTAATACATGCTCTCATCTTCAACTTGTGTCTTACCAAAATTTTTTCCATTAATAATTAGCAAGCTTATTTTAATTAATACTATTACTAATTACTAATTACCTACCATATTGGAAAAGTCAAGTGAAGAAGAAATAGAAATGTTTTTGAACGGTTAAGACTTTTGACAAATTCTCTTAACCATTGGTGAATAGTAATATAAAATATCATTATTAGATTAAATAAAAATGAAGGACTTGTAAATAAATATTAATAAATTTATTTAAACATAATTAAGCATTAATTATAACTATTATAAATAAATATTAATAACTATCGGATTTAGGATATTGTGTTTAAGGGTTTAGGGTCTAAGGTTTATAATGAATTATTATTTAATTATGTGTAGATAAATTTATTAGTATTTATTTATAAGCCCTCCACTATTTTTTGTGTTATTTAATGATGATGTGTCACATTACTATTCACTATGGTGCATGAAACTTATGCCCCAATAATATATCAAATATTCTTCCATATATATTATTTGGCATTGGACGATAAGTGCAAACAAACAAAACATATTTCAAGGTTAAGTGTGAGAAGGATTACCTTGTATTATTTGGGATGTTACAGTACTTGTGTCTCGTACTAATAAAGACCAATGAGGCCTTAAATCTAACTACTTAAAGAGGAAAAAAACAAGGCTAAATGTTGGAATCTAACCTTTTAGAGGATGTTCTCGTAAGGGTTTAACATTTCAAAATGGTCATATAATGGTCTAACATTTATAAAAGTGCTTAAATAGATGCCAAACCTTTTCATATCCAAAATTCAGAATAAATAAATAATAAAACAATAAAACCTAATAAATACAACGTTGGACTCATATATAATAAAAATTAAGTCTAAAAGTCGAACCCAATATGAATTAAACTGGAATTACAAGCCCAAAACTTGTAATTTCCGTAATAATCCAATCTAGAAATTCTGATCGCCTAGTCTTCACTAAAATAATCATAACTTGAGATCCCAAACTCAAAATTGAGTAATTCAAAGTGCATTTCGAAGCTAAGAGATAGATCTTCAAACGCTATGGAGACATCTAAACCCAAAAATGTCTGAATCCCATCTAAAATGTCGTCGCAACTTGATTGATATTAATTTAATAAATTTCACTCCATCTGTGCATGTTAAATGATATTACATTTTATCCACATTAAATTACACTTTTATTACAATTTAAATTATTTTTGAATTACATTTTATTGGGATTTCATTAATGTAAAATTAAAATTTACTACCACAAAATAGTTATATTAGCATTCATGTATTTTCATTAAATTAATAGCTAAAATATAAAGTTTGAGTTTCATTTTCATTCATAGTTTAATTATGATTTGAAGCTTTTATTGTTAATATTTAATTATCAAAATAATTAATATATTTTAATTACGTTAAAAATTCAAATAATATTTTTTTACTTTAATTACATGAAATAAAAATATCTTATTTTATTTTTAAAAGAAGAACTTATTTTATGAATTAAAACAATAAATATGTGAATCACATGTAACATGCATGACATTAAAGACTAGCATTAAAAATATGTTAAGTTTCGCATATTTAATTAAGGAAAAAAATCAAATGACTAAATAATAAATAAAAATAAAAATTAAAAATAATATGTTTGAGCCTAATTTTTTTTAAATTAAGATGTGTCAAAATTTTAATTTTGCTTGTGGAATAAAAATTTTTCACACTGCTTACTTAAATAATTAACTTTTAAGTTAACTATTTACAAATATGGATAAACTTAGAAAAGTATGAAACCCATATTTCAATTAAGATTAGACAACTACATATGATGTTGATACTATACATGTGCCCCACCTGGAAAATTAATACTTTTGTCAATCGGTAACATTCAATTAAAATTTTACTATTTACAAAAATTAATTTTTTTAAGTTTATGATTATTTCTATCAATAATATATTTTTAAAATTTGAATTTACGTTATTTTCTTAAGAAAATGATATATTTTATCATTGCACTCAACA
Organism: Gossypium raimondii; assembly: GCF_025698545.1. Classification (NCBI taxonomy): domain Eukaryota; kingdom Viridiplantae; phylum Streptophyta; class Magnoliopsida; order Malvales; family Malvaceae; genus Gossypium; species Gossypium raimondii. The sequence continues at coordinate 52,325,985 of NC_068571.1, forward strand.
CGTATTCGATATTGATTTTATATATTTATTTGCTTGAATATTTCTAGATACTAATAAAAAAGTTTAATACATAATTTGGTACTTGAGTTTAACACTTTTTCAGATGAGGTATCTATGTTAGTTTTTGGTCCAAGGTGCTTGTATTTAGAAAAGGTAATACATTTTGGTATATGAAAGTAGCGGTGTTAACTTCTTAGTGTTTAATTCATGTTTTAGAGTTTATTTGATGAAAATTCATAATATTAGTAATTAAATTTCATCAATCAGCCCTAAAACTTGAATTAAATCAAAATCATAGGACTGTATTTGACAAATACAAAATTTAACAAATTCAAACACTAATATTATTTTATTAACAAAATCATTAAAAGTTTAAACATAATAATAGTAGCAATTAGCTTTTATCAAATCAATCTTAAAATCCGAATTAAATATTAAATATTTTACACCGTTATCTTTAAATACCTAAACATATAAATTTTTTTCCAACAATATTATTTCTAAGGTTGGAACTTGATTTTTGTAGGCAAGTGGTGATATCACCCTAAAACCCAAGGGGCTGGTTAACCCATATAAGTGAAGAATTTGTGGGTGTAGTAGGAGCTTAATTTACTGGCCAGGCAGGCTGGTTGGCCCATCCCTTGTGGCTTGAGTCCAAAGAAGAGGCCTCATTTTAGAATTGAATAGAATAATAATTGGTTTTAATAGTTGAACTAACACCTAAAACACAAAATAGATAAGATCAGGGTTGAATAAAAAAATATAATGAAAAAGTCCAGTCGGTTCAAGGTTCCAGTTTGATCTAACGGTTATTGATTTAATCAGTTTGATTAAATAAATTATTAAAAAATTTAAAAGTTGGGCTCAATATTTTTTGTTCGTATTAATTTCCAAATCAATTGATATAATGACTTTCTTTAGATTGATACCTTAATCTATTCTCAGTCTAATTGACTCAACTGGACAATCTAATTCAAACAACATTGATTTGACTCGATTCTTTAATTTCGTAGTTTAGCTTTTATGATTGAACTGTCAAACCAATTGATTCTCGATTCAATTGGCTTAGTTCCTAATTTTAGGACCTTTGATAATATGATACATTCACAATATATTTAGTAAGTATAAAAAAGATAGTAGTATGAAAAATGTATTAAGCATAATAATTAACTTCTTTTGGGTTCATATTTAAAAGTAAAAGTATTTAGGCATAATGGTCATTAATTACTCATTTTAAAATTAACAGCTGTTTCAATCTCTTTAAAAGGAATCAATTTGCTTAATATAGAGATTAAGACAAATCCGGAAAGATGTTTTTACCAAAATGAAATAATGGAAATAATGAATATTATGAAATTAAGAGGAAATTCATCTTGAAACACAAATAAACAAAAAGAAAAACCTGCTTCCACATGTATTTGGAGTTTTAGGAATGTTCTAAAGTTTTGTAACCTAATTTTTCCATGTTAATTGGATTTGATTTACATAAAAAAACATTTTCATTAACTATAAACACACATTTTTCATAATTAAATAAAAGGGTAAATTACAGATACTCACCCAATTATTGGTAAGTTTCTTTTTTGGTCACCTAACTATTTGATTTGTTCTTTTTTGTCACTAGTCGTTAAATGGCCAGTGGAAAGATGGCATGACAGTTTTTAAAATTGGCATAATAGCATCTTTGACTCTCAATATTTATACATTGTGCAATCTGATTTTTTTGATCTAAAATATATAAAAAATGTAAACACTAAAAATTCCAAGATAATAATTTTCATCTCTTCTCATTATTTTAAAATTAACCTCAATGTCACCAAAAGAATTACAAAAAGGACCAAATTACACAATGTGTAAACATTGAGGGTTAATTTTGTTAGAATCAAAATGAAATTAACACAATAGATAAATATTGAGGATTAAATCTCTATTATACCAATTTGAAAAAGAAAATCTTTGCTTATCGTACAACATATGTTACATATGAAAAGAAGATGTTAATCATCTACAACATAATAATGGTGTTGGAATTAAGACAGTGATTAACAAAGAATACAAACACAAACAAGCTTTTATTGGTAATAAAATGATGGGAGAAGGAGCAGCCAAAATGCTGTTTATGTTTCCTGGTTTTAAGCAATATGCAGTAAGAGATGCCAACATTGTGAAACACTACTTTTTTTAATTATTTTTAATGTGGTTCTTGCGGCTAACATCATAATTCACATACTAAATTAATACTATAGTTTTTTATTTTATAAATAAAGTGAAGGGAATATGAAACCCTAAAAGCTGTACCCTTTTTAATAGACATTGTTTAGCTACCTTGATATAAAGGGGTAGTGTTAATTGATGTGCCTTCACTATCGGAGGCACTGCTGCCTACCACACCAATCATACTCTTTATTTATTTTTTCTCCTTACTTTTTCCCATTTAAGAAAAATAAATATGTTATAGATTGGATTGTATGGTTTTTTATTCTAACCATGAGATTGTAAGCTTCTTTAATACTAATTTAAGCAATTAAAGTGGAAGTTGATACTTTTTTCTTTGCTTATCGACTTCCACTTCACTTTAAATTGATTATGTAATTAAATTTCACATAATTTAATTTAACGAAATTCTTTTGATGGTGTTATCAACTGTGCTTTAATTATTAGATAAAAGAGTAAAGAGACTAAACTCCTAAAATTAAAATTAAAGAGATTAAATTTTAATTGAAAAAAAGAGCATAACTAGACTTAGTTGTTATTATTATTATATATAAGCTTTATGAATGGATTACAAAAGTTTCACCATTAAGGGATGTAATATGAACTGAAATTGGTCTCTTGATTAATTTCTTATATGTTTAATTATGGAACTCCTTAATTCTTGTGAGGATTGGTTATAAATTACTCTATGTGTATATGTAATGCCTACTAGGATTAATTTGGATAGACGGTGGGGTATAGTACAGCATGCGTTTTGCTAATAAAATATTAAAAGAATTTAAAAAAAGATAGGCACATAACAAAATTTTAAAATAGTTTATTCACTATCAATTTACTAAAAAGTTAAATCGAGAGATATAAAATTCTTTGGGTGTGGGTTCAATCTTTAGTGTTGATTTGATATATTTTTATATAATTTTTTCATCACTCAAGTGTCACATAATCTAATCAAACTTTATTTATTTTTAAAAGTGTGCTAATTCTTCGCACTTTTAGTAAAGCAAATAATGACACATTATAAATCAAAGAGGATAAACATTAAAATTATACATGAATTTTGATTTAATGTGTAATGTCTTATGTGAGCTTTGTTTTTTTTCTTTTTACGGTTTTATACATGAAAAATTGATTTGATTCATTTTTCACAAATCACTAATAACATTATCGAATCAACACAATTTTATGTTGATATTACATACACAAACAATTATATTAATCTAATATGAAAATAAATATATGCATTCATTTTTTAAATGTTTACAATTGAATTAAAATCAAAGTTTTATGTATACATATGAACTATAATTCAAGTTTCATGTATAAAATTGTAGCACCAAATTAAATTTATGTATCAAGTTACACATTTGACCAAAATTCATGTATAAATTTAATATTTATCAAAAAAACTAAATTAATCTATTTTATTAATAGTGCGTAGAATTATGTAGTTAATGCATTAAAATATTAACCCTTATAATAATTACTATTATTATAAAATAAAATGTAGACAATATTAAAAGCCTATAGCAAGATTGTGTCAAACTTCTGAAAAATAATATATATGCTAAACTCAAAGAGTTATACACTTACACTACATTTAACCCCTAGAAAGCCAATAAAAACTAGAAAAGAAAAAAAGAAGAGAAAGGACTTAATTGTTATTGAAAATTCTTTGTCCTGGTGACAATATCATTTTTGGATCAAACTGAAATTTTCTCTGCTGGAAAGTTTCCCATTTTGAACCAAAATGATGAACCCATTCATCCTTAGAAGTGAAATGAGGAAGATATTGTTTAACCCCAATGCCAGCATCTTCACAAAACTTCAATATTTCTTTATTTTGATCATCAAAAGCTTCCCAATCATCAAATCCACTTGAATGCAAGAACCCCACTGTGTAGAAAATCTCCTCATCTGGTATAACAGCCGACATCCTATCATCCCATCTGCCAAAACATCGTGACGTAAGATGTTTGGTTCTCAAGAAAATTGTGGATCATAATAGGGTTAATTCCACCGAACATCTCTGAACTATGCTTTGAATTCTAATTAAGTCTTTAAAGTATTATTATCGCATCAATCAGGTCTTGTTGTCAGCTTAGCTGTCAACAACTAGGCATTAAATGTTAGCTCGGATCTTACAAGAAGCATATCTAAAACTCATGGAGTTAAGTTTTAAACATGTTTGTACCTATCACGTGGACAACTTGAATATACTGTGTTAACGAGAACAATCTATTTTTCTTAACACTTTAGATCCAAGTTGGCCATGTAGTAGATGCACGTGTTTAAAATATGATTCATGTGTCACTTCACTTTAGATCAGAGCTAGCATTTAATGTCCAAGCTGATGGTTGGATTGACAAAAACGATATTGATACTTTAAGGACTCAATTAGAGCATTCTAAAGTTTGGGGACCAATTTGAAGTTCGGGATGTCAGTTGGAATTAACCCTAAAATAGAAAGGGGGGGAGGCAAAGCAATTTACTTTTTTCTGTTCATGGGGTAAACAAGGACTGGTCCTGTAGTAATGTTTCGTTCAAGGACAATGCCCTTGAAAACACCATCATTGAAACCTTCAATTTGAGATTTGGGTATAAAAAGATTCAACCATGGATGAGGAACATCCCATAACCCTTCTGACCTAGCTTTCAGCTCTCCTCTTAGGACTCTATTCAAGAATTCTGCATATAACACATCTTTTTCGAACATAAATCCAGGCATGTAGCTCAAACCTTTCAAAAGCTGTTCCAACTCCTATATATACACACACACAAAAGAAAATAATAATTATTACCTTATAATTCAACATAAAATCATTGGTCAACTTATGGTTTTAATCCCTATAGTTAAATTTGGCATAATTAATGTTAATTAATCCAAATAAATAAGACCAATAGTACGCATTTGAGTTAAAATGCTCATATGAATTTTTCTTAAAAGGGATAAAGTAATATTTAGCCCATGAAACTTTAGTGATGATGAGGCTAAATTAAGAAAACCTATCAAGTTTCCGGACAGATGTGGACCAATAAATGTTCATGGATCAAGGTAAAAAAAGTTTCTAAATTTAAAGGCTAAATGTTACTTTATCACTTCTAAAAAACACCATTTCCAACTCATCACATGATAAAATTTTTTTCCTGTGTTGCAATAAGAAAAATTTATATAAACATTTTAATCAGAATAACTAACACTAAAATTAAATAATAATATTACTAAAATAGATAAACTAAATTATACCAAATTAAAACACATAAACTAAATCTGAAAGTTGACCTAAAAACCATATATTGACGATTGATTTATAATTTACCTTGTCCACAGTGTTTTGAGTTTGATCATCATAGTGCTTGACAACTTCAAGACAATAAATGATGCGATGATTGGTAATCGAAGAGGTTATTTTTGGGTGATGTTTGGGTGGAAAAAAAGATGATCTCCAATTATCTGGTGAACCATGATCCATTAAAAGCGAACCTTCTAAATAATCCAATGCATGACTGTCATGCCTTCCATTAATGGAGATTAAAAGCTCTTGGTCTCTAGTAAAAGCTGTGAAATCATTGTACAACATTCTTATCCATTTAACCTGTTATAAACCCAAGTTAAATTTCAACCCAAAAAAGAAATGAAAGTTAGAGATGAACATGAAACAAGTAGCAATGGGGTTAATTAAACAAAGGGTTTTGTCTTTTGGAGATTTGAAATTTATTCTTTCTACTTATTTGATTTAAAGATTAAAGTCTACTCTTTTGGGTCATTTACTTAATGAGACCTAATGTTTACTAATTTTGTTTAATTTCATTGGATTTCAATTTTCATATTAGACAAATAGAGAAATGAAGGTAGAGAAACTAAATTTCAAAAACGAAATTAAACCCTAATTTAAATTAGATGTAATATTTACCCTTTTTGGTGCTGGCTCAAGTGGGATTCTTGCTCTGGTTATTATTCCAAACTGGCCTAAACCTCCAAGAGCAGCATAAAATAGCTCTGAATTCTTATTTGGAGAGCATGTCACAATCTCAGCTTTTCCTGAATTTAAGAATCACAAATATATAATTTAGCCCTCCATAATAACTGCATGCATGCAAACAAGCAATATATAATGTTGATGTTGCCTGTCTGTAAATCGTAACATGTGTTACAAACAATTTATTGTTCTATAATTAATCAAACTTGCATACTGTCTTGAAATTTTATCATTTTATAAGGATTTGTACATGAAATATAAACTTAATATTTAGTTTAGTCCCTAAATCACCCCTTTTAATTTCTTTTTAATAATGTATTAATGTATATGCCCTAACATCATTGGCTTCCTAATCGTAGGGCCCTAAAGAACACATTTATAGACATCATATAATAAATTATAGGCAGCCAACTTGTTAGAACCCTTAAAATTAAATCCAAACTAATAATTAATATTTTAGAGTTTAGAAGTACAAATACAGAATAATTATAAATATATGTTGTAACAGTTACAAAATAGAATTAAATCAATATAAAACAAAAATGAATTAAGAACATTATAAAACTTACCTACGACGACTACGCACCACAAAACTAAAGGTTTATACATGACAATTGTATATGATGAGACTCGAGAAGCTAAATTTGCCGCAAATTTATTTATTGATGTTTTATTATCTTTTTCTAACATTAGAAAATGAAAATATCTTACCTGTTATAACATCCATTTCATAAACATTACTGATTTGAGGACCATAACGAAAGCTTTGACCACTAATTCCACCATTAGAGAGTGTTCCACCTACGGTAAGGTACAAATAATCTGTCCAAGAAACAGGTGCAACACCATGTTTCAACGTAGCATTCAACACATCGATCCAAAGCTGTTCACCGCCAACATCTGCATAAACCCCATCGTTCGAGACCCAGATTCCGGTCCCGTTCCGATACTTTTTCATCGAAGTCATGTTGACGACGACGCCATCGCTGGCCATCGCTTGGCCCCTCACCGAATGGCCATGCCCTTTGGCTGCAATAGTAAAGGGAATCGAACTGTTGTAGCTGAAATTTATGAGGGAGGCAATGTCAACAATGGATGAAGGTTGAAGAACAGCTTTGGGGATGGATTTTACAATGTGACCGAAATCTTGAGAAGCTGATTCAATGGCGGAAGGGTCAAGGGAGAGCTTGTCTGTAATGTTATCAAGTGGGGGGAGAAGCTTATTGTTCCAATGCTTTGATATCCCTATGATGGACATCAAACGGCTTATAATGAATATAGCTGTGAAGTATGATGGAATTGGGAAGCTTACAGCCATTTTAATGGTGAATCAAAAGCTTTGTAAAAGGAAGGGTTAAAGAAGAGGGGAAAGAAAACAAGGTGATTATCAGCTCTTTTCTTTGGTTTAAGAGACTTTGAGTCGTTCATGATTTTATAGAGATGGCGAAAGGAGGGAAGTGTATGTATATGTATATGTATATGTACACGTACATGTACATATACATAACACATGAATAGAGGGCGAAGGCAATTTTGCATGAAGACGATGAAAGGTTTTCGAAGAAACGACGTCGTTACCCAATGGCTAATTAAAGTATGTGTTTTGGTCTAATTTTGATTTTAGTCCCTATAATTTGGCTCATCTATTTTTATAATATTATTAGTAAGTCCAGATTACCTCCATTAATTGTTGTCATTAAATTTCTGACGTGAAATTGTTTTTTTAAAACAACTTTAAATAGGTTGAATATAGTTGATTGGATTTTTCACATGGGATTTTGGTTCCGACTAGATATCAATAAAAAGAAATTTCATGTCATTACTTTAACAACAATAGCTACCAGTGTTATAAATTTGGACTTACTAATAAAGAAGATTAAATTATGTTAATTTTAAGTAAAGGAGTTCAAACTAAATTTAAACATAATAGAGGGACTAAAATCAGATTTAGACCATTTTTTATCTTTTTATGGTATTATCATCAGAGATTTCTCAAGCTATAAACTATAGCCAGCCACCCACCCACAGGTTTTTCATTCTTGTGGGGCTGCTTTTCTTTCCTTTTTTTCAAGAGGGCTAATATTAATCAAGCATGGGTCAATTTTTAGGTTTGTATACCAAATTTTCTTTGTTTCCAAATTTCTTTTATTATTAAAAGTATGATTCAAATTTGGGTAATCATCAAAAGGATCTTTAAGAATTTTCTTTTCTCTTTTAGGTTTTTTTTTTAAAAATTCTTATAAGTTAAGGTTATTTCGTGTTCGGATTAGAGATTTTAATCAATCATATTGTCATATTGTAGAGAAATTTAGTGTGTGGAGACATCAGCCGGATTTTTCTTCTTTACAAAGATTTGCTGATTTGGTTTGTATGTATCTTAGGTTACATGTAAATCAAACATTAAAGTCAAATTAGGGACCATAATAATAACCTAGCTAGCTGCCACTTATTATTAGTTATCATATTAATATTAAACTCTCTTTGTCCTCTATATCATCATTTGTGTTCATGTTTTCGTTGGTGTAAGTCGTGAAGCTATCATGAGCTTGGTTATATTTGTGAAAATGAAAAATGGAAGATTCTTGCATGTATCGTTGATGTTTTTCGATATTTAAGTTAAATTATTCATGAAAATAATAAAGGAAGATTCAATTTTTTTATTATAAGCATTTTTATGTTTAAGTCAACGAAGATTAAAGAATGATTGAATTATGGGTTAGGTTATTCAATAAAAATGTCAAAGAAAGATGGAGTTTTATTGGTATTCATCTTCAAGATGTCCATAAAAATTATGATTTTATTAGAATGCATCTTTAAGATGTGTGATTCAATATTAAAATAATTAAAATTATATATAAATTCAACAACACCATCTTTAAGATGTATTTTGATATTTAAATCAATTAAGATTAAAGATGGACTAAATTATGAATACATGGTCCATGACATGCAAGAGGATCTAATGGGACTTTACTCATGGAAATCATTATAATCACTTTTTTTCATTATTATAACCTCATATATGTATTTAGTAATTTGAATAAATTATCCACTTATTATTTTTAAAAATAATATCCACTTACAATTTTAACATAAATGTAAAAAAAATAATCTTTTTAACTCATTTACAAGTTAAAGATTGTCATAAAAGAATATGCATAAAATTACTTGAATTTTGAATTTCATTCAGCTAAAATTCAATGAAATCCAAAGATGTTATACTTGGTTTTGGGGTACATTACCTTACAAAATTGGGAGCTTGAATTTTGGTGTTTGGATTTGTTAGCTAGGAATGTATATTATGTTACGCCATCAATTAATATTATCGAATTTGAAAAAAAATCTAAGCAAATTATATCAATATTTCATTTTGAGAATTATAATAAATCGAGATGTTAATGCATATATATTATAACAATTAAGTTATATAGAGCATTAGGGTAGTTTGTTGTAGTGGTTTACATAGCAAATGGTGTGGAGAAGCACTAAAGATGAAGTTTTAGGATAATGTTTAAGTAGAGTGATGGTTAATGGTTTCTCTTGTATATCCTGCTCTTTTGATCTTGGAAGAGGGAGATATTTATAGGAAAATGAGGGTTGAAGTGGGTCCCTTATTACATAATTGCCTCTTTAGTAGAGTCCAATTTAAACTCAATTTAAGGTATGGCTTGGATGTATCCGATGTAAGGTTGGTGAGCTTGAGAAATTGGAACCATTAATGAGATTGGATTTGATGTAGCAATTGTCTTTGATAGCATCGTGACAATGCACTTTGTGACATGGTGGTGTTAAAACATAGATTGTATAACAATTGTCCCCTAGTTGAAGAGAAGTTTATAAAGTGAACTTCTTTGATATTGCCATTGTGGGGTGAAAGGATGTTATTTTTTACTGAAAGAGAGATTTTTGTTGTATATGGTTGCAATTTTCAAAGCTTTAAAGAATAGAAGACATTTGCTTGTTGACATCAAAACAAACCAACGGAGGGCTGCTAGCCTTCCAATCAACTTTTGAATTTCTTTAGTATTCCTTGATTGGTGAAGACCTAACACAACTTTAATATTTTTTAAGTTGGACTCTATTACTCTTTGTGAGACCATAAGTCCTAAAAATTTACTATGCCAACTGCAAAAGTGCACTTGGCAAGGATCAATCCCATACCATGTTTTCTCAAGATGGTAAAAAAATTTGCTAAATTTTTCACACACCATTCCATGGAAGTAATTTTTACCATGTCATCCACATAAACCTTTATAGATTTCCCAATAAGTGGTCTCTTGGATCTTTCATTCCCTTATAATCTACTTTGCTAGATTAAAAGAAATTAGGATTGGCTCTGAAACGACCTAGGAAGTCAATGGACCATTTCTGTATTAGACCGATACAGCCTTTCCTAACTTCTTCAATTCCTTCAATTGGACCATTTCTCAACTCCTTAATGCCTCCATTTATCGTTCGAAAGGGGAGCTAGTTGGCACCAGGCCCGCTCCTTCTGGGCTACTCCCTACTCCCTCGATCTTACCCTACCTAGGTGATTCCTATGCCTAGTTGTTGATGAAGTTATATTGTCATTCCTTGGTGTTAAATTTGTTGTTTCTAGATTGTTTTGTTCTACCATTAATTCTCAAATGATTTGAGCATACTATCATATAGTCTCTTCTTGTTGGTTGTATTTTTCTAGCAAGAGCTTGAACTACTCATATAGTTTGGTGTATTGTTGTGATGCGAGAGTATTATTCTGCATGGTGGGGATCCTTGAGGCTGTAGCTACTCATATAGCTTGAGCTTGAGGTTGTTGGTAGTATTCTCCTTGATTGAATGGTTAACCATATTGGCTGTAAGTAGTCTACCTCTGATATTCCATCCTTGGTTGTTGCTGGCGATATTGCTACTTATTATGGTACTAGTACTACCCCCTAACCATATTGGTTATGTCCATATCCTTACTGGTTATAATATTGGTTCTAGTAATGCTCATAGTCGACCTAATATTCTTGCACTTCTAGGGTGTTTGTGCCAATTGAACCATAGTTTTTCATCTAGATTTCCACATGTGGTGTCGATCGTTATAACAATTAAGTTGTACAAAGTTTTAGAGTGGTTTGCTATAGTGGTTCACACCAAGAGTGGTGCGAAGAGTCAGATGGAGGTACAAGATGGTGTTAATGGTTTCTCTTGTATATCACCCTCACCTCTGATCTTGGAAGAGAGGGATATTTATAGGAAAATGAGGGTTTGGATTGAGTCCCTCATAATATGATTGCCTCTTTGATAAAGTCCAATTTAAATTCAGGTTAAGATATGACCTATATGTATCCTGTTTTGGGGTTGGTGAGTTTAGAAAAAAAAATGAGATTGAATATGTTGTGACAGTTATCTTTAATGGTGTCGTGACGGTACTCTTTTTGGAACATGATTAAATTAGTCCCTCTATTATGAAATGGATCAATTTAGTCCCTACACTATTAAAAGGATTCGAATAAAGTCAAATTCGAATAAAATTAACATTTATTTTTTTTAAAATATCATTTACTATTGAATAGAGTTAATATTTTTAAAGTTTTTATGATTCCACGAGGACTTGATTCTTCCGTTTTTGAATCAAAGCGTCGAATACATGAATTCTCCCTTGAACAAAATATTGTGGTTCAAAATTTTTAAGTCTGTGTTTTTAAGTTATTGAATTCAAGTAATAGACTAACAAAACAATTCATTTCATTCAAAAGACAAATCTTTGACCTAAAGATCCTACAGGTACGAATTAAGACCTTTCAACACTTCATTTCAGAATTCTCTTCGTCATAAATAGTCAAATGTGCATAAAGTTCAATATCCGAATCCATGTTATCTTTTAAGATAAGATATAAACATCTCAAGAAACTATCATGAAAACAACTATATATATAAGCATGCATTGTATGACATCTCCCACATGTCAAAATCAGTGATTGTTAGGTTTTTATACCTAACAGAAGACAGTAGTGGGTTGACAATCCCACATTTAAATTAGAAATTTGGAATTATAAGTAAACCATGAAAAAATAACGTTTTGAACCTTTCAATTTTACAAACATATAATTTTGGATAAATTTAGATTTTAAATTTTTTGAGTTATTTCGATTAGAGTTGATTTCGGGTTTGAAGTTTGGGTTATTTTTAGATACATGCTCAAGTCATTTCAAGTCAAGGTCTTGATCTCCCTTGGTTAAATTGAATAATATCAGTTTTGGTCCTTTCCAATTATCAATAATTCAATTTAAATCTTTTAAAACAAAATCTTTAGTTTTGGTTCTTTTATAATTTTATTTTAACCCCAACACTAAATGCTTGATTTTGCTCTAGATTTGAGTTTTAATCGATTTTAAATTTAAATCAATTCAAGTTCAAATCAAAATAGTATTCAAATTGATCAAATCAATTTTCGAGTTCGATAAGAATTAACATATCAATGTCTCTTAAACATGCAAGCAAGAGATTTAAATAATGGTTGCAACACGAAAGTATAACATTACTTTACAAGTTTTGCTTCTTCCATTTATCAATATTTATTGCAATCAATAAGCAAAAGCGAATACAGATTTGTAATAGTTAAAGGATTTATATTTAAGGGTTAACAAATCGTTTGGTACCTATATTTGATTTTAATGTTCAATTTAGTACCTGAGTTTTTTTGTCTCAATTTGGTACTTAAGTTTTGACTTCAATGCTCAATTTAGCACCCCAAACTAAACAAAATCATGTGCCCAATCAATGTTGGACCTTGTGCTTTAGTAAAAAAAAACATAGGTGTTTAATTGGGACAAAAGAAAAACCTAATTACCACATTGAACACTAAAGTCAAACTTAGGTACAATTGTATGGGTAAAAAAAAATTCAAGTATCAAATTAAACATTGAAGCCAAATATAAGTGCCAAATTGTATATTAACCCTATATTTAATGCATTGATGTGTGATTTTAAAGAAATCACTTCATCTTACATGATGTATCATCATCTAATTCACTAATAACTCACAAAATTATACACTATCAATAATACATTAAATATTAACCATTTCATAGCATTTTGAAATATAACAATATAGTCATTTCACATGTATATAAGTTAATACTAAATCATAAGATTAATAAATATTTGGTGCATTGGTAAGATACGTTGTGCTTTTAATGAATGAGTGAATTCAAATATTGAAGAAATATTATTAAAAAGTGCAAATACTAACCCCAAAATAGATCATAAAACGAATATAAAAGAAAGCTAAATCACGTGTGAAATGTGAACATATGCTTCTTCATGATGAACACTACACATAGAAAGAGGAAGGTTCAACAACTTTTGTTCAAGTAATTGTAGCATTGATATCATGAGGAGCGAAGAAGAAATAAGGCAAAGGCGAAGGCCCCCCCACCCTCGTGCAGAAAAACATGGGGAATGAACTCGTGGGGGACTGTTTTGTGAGAGATATTGAAAATCTTTATGGGGATCGATGCCAGCCTACAACATCACATACATTGGTCCAAAACATTTAAGACATTGCACCGCCACAAAATCTATGTCACGTAATGCAATCATAGCTACCCATGCGTGCATGAATAAAGTACAAATAATAAAAGCAAATTCCTTAATCATTTTGTTCCTTAATTACACACCATAATCTGGTCTCGATAAAGAGTTCAAAAAGTTGCTTAAAATTTCCTTCTTTACTGTGCACAGTGTTACTTTTTTTTCTTTTAAATTAAAGAATAAAGGACAGTTTCTTCTGTTTTAAATTGAGAACAGTTATTTATTATTATACTAATTACTAGTTGATAATGTGTTCAATGTAAATTTGTAATAGATTGAGTCTTAACTCGGTTGGTATCGGTATTATTGTTAGTGTTGGAGGACGTGAGTTTGAGTGTGCTGAAGCGTGTTATCCTCCTATTTAAAGGTTGAGGAAGCTATAGGTAATTTTTCCTAAGGTGGTGTCGACTTTTCCAATTAACTGGTCCGGGGTCTTCGTTTCGATTTTTCATTAATACAAGATTTCTAGTCCTTTTTCTACTCACAAGATTTTCTAATGGCAAAAAAAAAAAAAAAACATGTGGAGATTATAGTCCACAATCTAATTATATATATAAATAAATATAACCTAAATACAATCATTCTAATTTTAGAAACCACAACCTTGACAAAATTAAATAATAACAAATATATGATTCATTTATATGTATATTCATACATGTAATAGATTGAGAATGTCACTTTCTATTAATTTAATCACACAACAGAAAGAGGAAACTATTTGATCATCAATTTATATCAATAGACAGAGCATAACCTAGGCTTTGAGGCCAATTGTTGAAAAAAATTGGTATGAAAAATGTTTGAGTTGACATAGTGGAATTTTAAATTTTTTTCATAAAACAAAACATTTATCATGATATCTATAGTAATAAATTTGATCAAATATAGTACTTGTGTTTTCAAGCTTTGAGAGAGGCTGAAATGCAAATATGGGATGCCAGATTTGTTGAACCATCCAACTAGAATTCAAATTCTTCAAGTTTTCAAATAAATGATCTTCTCCGTTGTTATCGTACTCGCAAATGCTTGAAGAGTGGGCTCTAACTTAAAAAACTGAATACAAAGTCGACTTCCTAAAGGGGGAAGTCGACTTCCTCTAAATAGAGGATCCAAAACTGAAATTAAATTTTCCATATAATTTGAATTATAATTGCCAAGAAGAATGCAATTATAATCTCATAAATTTATAACAAAAAAAACTCAAGAAAAATAAAATTTATTTGAGTTCAAAAAAAAAACTCAAATAAATTTTCACTAAAATTTGATAGTATTTACCCTTATTGTTACATATTAATTTCGATATCCCTAAGTCTCTATATATAAATAAAAAAACATGAGTTATATTTGAATTAAATAAGCATAAAAATAATTTTTTAATAAAAAATGGAGTCCACTAGTAGTCCCCAAATGAGGAGGTAGGCAAAGCGCATTGTGTGTCATGGAACACATTTGTATCGAGTTTAATTATATGTGCTCTCTAGTCTTAATCTGTATCAAAACAATTTCATATAATTATTCAATTTAGTTACAAAGGTTTTCTATCTATTATTTTTAATATAAATTATTTTACATAATTTGATTATAATTTTATTGAAATGATGACAACTTTATCGTAATAGAATTTATGCTTAAATTAATTTAATTTCCTAATTAAAATATGACTATGATGACTAATTAATTCAATTTTTACTTTGAACTCAATTATTTAATTTCATACAGTTAAATAATACCTCAAAAAATCAAAATAATTTCTAAGTCATCTATTGTCCTTTTGAGAAAACACATTTACTACAGATAATAATTCTTGCAATCTATTTCTTATTCAATATTTTTGTCCAATCATCCATACGGTTCTTATTACGCAATCCGTACAAAGTTGTGTTGACCTAGCGAAGAAACCGATCAAACATATTTGAATTATTTAGTCACGAATTATTCCACTAAAGTACAATGACTGAAGTCCCTATTATATACCATTATGAAAGCTACAAGTATTTAGCTTTTATCTAATGACCTTGTTATATGTGTGTTACCCTCACATGATATCCTTAATCTCTTCAAGTTAAATCTATTCACCTAATTCGATCCATTTTATCCCATGGTCACCATTGTATCTTCCATGTTGAAAATGATCATTACATACAAATAGTAAGTATAGTCATTTGTTCAAAAAATTTACTCAAAGTCATGTTCCATCCTAATCTATACAATGCTAGTGAGAGAATACCATTTACTCTTTATTTGAGCTATGAATTTCACTATTGTAATTGTTGTCATGCCATGCAGAAGTTATGTACTCAATGTACCAATGTACAACCCACTACCATGAGAGCTCATGTTTTGAATACATCAAAGTCTATGAGTTAACACATATAGTCTTTTACTTACTCGAGATTTCATTAAATCACATAATTAACATCATAAGTGAATAAATCCATAAACAGATTTAGGACAAATTTAACTTCGATCCTGTCAAATTTTTTGTCAATCCAGACAATCACATTTATATCTCTGTTTATGAGAGTCAACTGCTTCAATAGTCAATACTAGTTATCTCCCTAAAGATAGATTCGACTCTACCCAAACTTGTTTCGACCTGACCAAATCACCCCAAATGTAGATTAAGAAATGGGTACTTGATTGGGGGAAGTGTTTTACATGATACTAAGATTAGGAGGTGATGCATATGGGGTTAAGTTGGGAAGTTTTAGCTATGAGTCTAGAAGGTAATAATAATAATAATAATAATAATAATAATAAAAAAGACCCCACTCGTGGTTGCAAGTTGTTGAGTTTTTATATAAGCTTGTGCTTTCGAACTGTCGGTACTATGGGGGGCTGAGATTTGAAGTTACGTCCTATAATAGGAGCCAATGCCACTAGCCCTCTTTAGATTCCATAGCTCTACATCTCTTCAAAATAATGTTGTTTGCCTTCGCCACCTTTATGGTAGCTAGTGATATTTTTTTGAGGCTAGTTACAAATTTAGAATATCAACTATAAAATGAATAAGAAAAATATAAAGGAAATTATCATTTTATTCCAATAAAATACAACATCTAATAAGAACAAATCGTGTGTTACATTTTATTAGCCAATTTCATGTTTTGGATAATAAAATGAAATGAAATTGACAACTTAAATACCACTTTTGATAAAAAAACAACTTTTAAATACTTAAATTATAGAATTAATTATTTTATAATAACTTTATTGGTCGTATCGTGCTTTGAGGTGAAATCATTAGTTTTAATCTCAAACTACATACCATTGTTATTATACTAGTCTAGTTCTCAACTACGTTGGTGTTGAGTTAATTATTTTTGGGGCTAAATTTTACAGTTTAAATTTAAAGGTTATAAGTTCTTTTACTTTTCATATATAATTGGAATTTAGTCTCATACTTTTATTTTCAAGAATTTAATCTCTTTATTCTTTGAATTTAAAAATTTAAATCATGTTTTTAATATTGTTAAAATTCTTATACTAAATATGTCGGTGTGACATTTTAAAATTAAAAAAATTCTCATATGAGAGCCATGTAACAAAAATGACATTATAATGAACAAAAACTTCTTATACTAAATCATCGATTGTGACATTTTAGAATTTTAACAATTTGAACAATTTTTAAAATTTCACGTCAGCATTTTAATGAAAAAAAAGTATTTAGACTAACTAATAACATAATAAAAATTGAGAGATCAAATTATGCTAAAATTAAAGTATGAAGATTAAATCTCAAATTTGAGAGTATAGGAATAGAACTAAAATTTGACCATTGTTATATAATTTCAAAAAGAAAAAGAGTAAAGGGATCAAAATTGAATTTAACCATTATTTTATAATGTCAAAAAGAAAAAAGCAATCAACATATTATTCCTTCTTTTATATATCGTCATTCTTTGGTCAATTTTTTCAGTAGTGGTGCAAACGTCAATCTCTTTCTAGGGTTGGGTTGGATCGAATTTTTGAATCTTTCTTAATAATTTATCATGAAAAATCATCTTTGGATTTTTGAATCTTTACAATAAAATGTTTATATAAATACATAAATACAACCATGCATATATAAAAATCATATATTGGGAGAGGAAACATATTTAATATTTGTTAAAAATAATAAATCAATTCTTAATCATAATATACCTACATGGGAAAATATTTGTCTCATTTCTTTTTCATGAGAACTAAAATATCATATTTATTAAAAAATATTACGTCTTAAAAAATAAATCTCATTATAGATCCTTATTATATATGTTCCTTTTCATACAATGCTTAAAATTATTCATAGCTGCTCAAACTCACGACCTCCTACACTAACAATAATATAGATATCAATCGAGTTAAGACTCAATCAGTAAATTCCTTAAAAATTTATCACTTCTCATTCCATCAAATTCAATCTCATCCCCCACTGGGAATCAAATATAATATATATTTATCATAAATCATTGTTGAATCTTATTTCTACAATTGAAGATAATAATTATTAGTGATCCCATGGATCATCACCATGTGAAAGCATCCAATTTCGCAAGATTTTGGAGGCATGGGTACTGATCAAATCTAGCAGTATTATTTTTAATCGTGTCGTATTTATTATAAGTACTACAGATATAGTTAATATTATTATGATAATAAATATCATTAACAATAAATAAGATCCATAAAAAAATATTTTTATTTTTATTTTATACAATAGAATTTCAAACCTTCTTACATGCACATACAATCATTTAAACTACCACATTAACACGATGCATGGATCAATCTTGCAACCTTAAAGATGAACCATAAACGAATTTTAGTCAAATGTGTAATATTATACATGAACTACGATTTTGTGCGATTTTATAAATGAAATTTTGATTTAATTCAATTTTCATAAATTACTAAAACAATTATCAATATAGCTCCATTGTATGTTTACATATTGCATATATAAATGATTATATTTATCTAATATGAAAAAAGAATGGTGCATTTATTTCTTTAAATGTGTATAGTTGCATCTAATCAAAGTTTATGTATTAAATTGCACATTGGATCGAAGTTCATATTTATCCCTTTTTCAAAAATACTATATAGCATTCAAAGGAACAACTTACAGAATGCCACCATGAAACGTTTCCTATAATTGAAAAACAAATTCTCAGCATCAAAGCTAAAACTCACCACTAAGCTTTAAACATGTCATCACGATTACTACCTACTACCGCCAAGGTTGAAGCCATTTCATTACCTTTCTGATCTGCCATCGAGAATACTTTACCATCCACCTGTTCAATTTTCCTCTCAATATCTGAAAATGTTGTTTGTAATGACCACGGTCTCATATCCTTATTCAGACACCAATTGTTCACCATTTTTAAACCAATTTCTACAATAAGATAGCCATTAATCTTCCATCCCGTGGATAAGAACAAATCCAATGCAATAAGCACCGCCCCTGCCTCTGCTGAATCTGCATCATTAGCTGAAATAGGACCCATTTGAATGTATTGTAATTGTGATGGTATTTGTAAAAATGATAATAAAATATGAAAAATTATTAAATGTTATTCTAGAATCATGATTTTTCTGTTCTATTACTTCTAACCAAAAAGATTAATGTGTTTTTTCAATATTTAATAGTCCCCATGGCTAAAAGGGTTGTTTGCAATATAGTGCACCAATTTCCATGGAAATACACCAACATTTGCCTACTTTTCGGCCTAATTAGCCAAAAGAAAACCATGATTTTCTAAAGTATCTGCTGTGTAAAATGGGTTTTTTTTATATATTATTTCATGTTTACAACAATTATTCTCATTATATGATTAGTGAGCCAACAATTATTCTCATTTTGTCCCATATAGATCAATTGGCCTAAACAAGCTTTTCTAGCTAATGAAATGATTAGCTTTAAGCATTGAAAAATTTGCACCCTAATATGCCTATATATTCTTTATGTAGGTTACCTATAATGCAGCATGAACTTAAATTTTAATCATGATTATAGATTAACATTTAATAATTTTAATGAGAGAGTTTCAATTATTTTTCATATTTTATTATCATTTTTATAATTATGATTTTTTACAAATACCATTACAATTACAATACAGTCAAATAATTATAATTAAAATCATGGTAGAATATTTCAAACTTAAAATTAAATAAATTTAGGCAGAAGTTATACATAATAACATTTAAAACTAACACAAATTTTAAAAACTCACATAATTTATAGAGAAGCACTCGAATTTGTAATTAGATATGTTAAATAGAGAAGCAATTCCTGATGGGGTTGCTATTTTGACATCATAATAAATAAATATATATATATATATATAGCATGATTCGAAGGAAAATGTTAGAATATGACGAGCAAATTTAATAATTCATTCTGCCGATTGAGTTTTAACAAGAGTAGTATCGGTATTATTGTCAATGTAAGAGGACATAAATTTAAGTGCGCTGAAGTGTATTATCCTCCTATTTAAAGGTTGAGAAGGGGCTATGGATAATTCTAAATATTGTATAAAAAAATAGATATGATAGCAAACTTTCGAAATTTTGAGGTCTTAAGTTTAAATTCAATCATATTCATTTATAGTCTAGATGTATTTAAGGTGTTAGTGCAATAGTGCATTCTTATGCTTGAGTTTGATCATAATTATTCAAATTATATTATGGATAATTATTAGATAAAACTTATCATGTGTATTTTATTTATATTTATAAAGCTAAAAATTAAGCAAATGAAACATATGTAGATTTCCTAATTAAACTTGTTAAATTAAAAATAAAAACTCCATTATCTTTGTATCAAATAAGAATACAGATCGTCAATTATATTAGATTATAACATAGTCACGAATTGGGTGAAAATTTTATATAATAAATTTATTTTAAAAATGATATAAAACCAAATGAGATTTTGATTAAAATGGTAAAATCAAGATATTAAAATTATAATATCTCTAGTTCAAATCCGAAAATAATATTTATTTGAAAAAATATGACATTAATAAAAAATAATATATATATATATATTTGAAAAAGTTCTCATATATATGAAAAATTTCACTTACATCATTGTAAAAAATTTAAGTGGTTTTTCACATTTTCTCATCTTTTATATGATTAATATTTTAACAACCAAGCATCCTATTTCATGCTTTATGTATGTCGATCATGCATTTCAAGTTTAACATAAATTAAAATTTTCTAACAATTCGTTTTATTTAAAAACTTTTAACCGTTAAATATATATTGATATCGCAATATTTTAAGTAAATATGATAGATATATCAAACTTGATTAAAAATTTTACATGCATGAAAAGTACAGATATTTTGATAAATTTAACGGTTACATTGTTAAAATATTAATCAAATAAAAGTTACGAAAAGATGTAAAATCATTTATGTTTTACACTAGTGTAAACGGAGAGTGGACCACCGTTATAAAAATATTCACTCAACAGCAATGTAACTAAAAAAGTGACGTTATAATAAACTAAAATTTAATTTAAAATTCGAAAAGAATTTATAAACCTATAACATATTTTACACTTAAAAGAATACATCAAAGTAAGACAATGTCAAAAGATTCTTACTCAGATATGTAGCAGATGGGGCATAGAGAGAGAAAACAAAAAACAAAAACGAAATGGCATGATAGAGACAAAAAGGAAAAATAACAACTGGAATAACTTGATAATGTGTGTGTGGGACAACTAGGATGGTGAAAATGCAGGGACAATAGGAAGCAGTTTCAGAATGTGAACATGATCAAACTCACTCGTGGGAGAGCTGTGCTCAAACATTGCTTTCAGCTTATTTTGATATATTAATGTGTTTTTCACACTACCATTTAAACGAAAAAGGCTTACAGGGTGTGAAGTAAAACAAAATGTTGGCTGGTCTGGCTGGAACTAGGTATGATGATTGTGTCGATGATGTTAATGATGATGGAGATGATGTCGTGGTGGAAGACAGTCATAATAATTAGCCTTAATATATTATTTAGTACTCGAGTTTGATATTTTTATTTGATAAAAATTATATATTTTGATACTCAAAAGTAATTATGTTAACCTTTTAGTGCTTAATTTAAGTTATGTATTTTTATTATTATGTTTGAATTTTTATGATTTTGGTAATAGAAAAATTTAGTGTTGATTATGAATTTCTTTAACTTTACGTTTAATTTGTCAAATACAATCCGATAAATATGATTTAATTCGGTTTTGGGAGTTTATTTGAAAAAGTTAATTATTAATATTATTAGCTAATTATGAATTTTTATCAAATCAATTCTAAAACTCGAATGTTACCTTTTAATACCAAATTGGACGAAATAATGTATTAAGGCTAATAATTGAAGCTTACAAAAAAGGCTAAAACCGAGAGAAACAGGTAGCTGGTTAGATTAATTTGGCTTTAAATGTTTCTCTAAGACATCAGCTTCCCCTTTCTAATTGTATTTGACATTTTCATAGCAGTACTGTAGAAATTATCAAAAAAAAAAAGCGAGAAACAAAAGAAAGATGAATTAGATTCGAAATAAGTACACTTCACAGCTGTTAGCATTTTCACATTATTGCCAATTTAAAAATAGCACTAATCCCAAAATTTGACTCAGTATAAATATTATGGAAGTTCGTATATTAAAAATTAGATTGTATTTTATTTTATTTATTTAAGTATAGATAAATAAATTTTTATATGTTAGATAAAAAAGTAAACTAGTCTTTTCTCTTGAAAATATTATTCAATTATGCTAATATATATGAACCAATTTTAATAGTAAAATGGATGAAATTTTAATGGAATGACCAATTGGTTATTTGATAATGTAGAGTGACTAATTTACCTATTTTTTAATAAATGGAGCAAAACACAATCTAGTTTCTATTATTAGAATCTCTAAGTTACTTTTACCCAATTAAATTTTAGTCACAATTTCCAATAGGTGATTAGAGGAAATGGTAGTGAACTTCTTTCATAGGCATTTAGATTGAGTTCTAATACTAAAATTATCATTGTTGAAAGGGTTTTTACCTAAATATCACATTACCCGAACATAATTATTCTTAGACTATGAAACTTGTGAAGATACATGATTATATAAAGAAAAAGTTCAGCTCGCAACAGGATGATGTTTTTTTTATGCATTGTTTGGGTATTTTATTTTTATTTTTTGAAATATTCATGTGTACATATAGATATAGAAATATAATTTCTAAAAATATTCTAAATATAAAAGAAAATACTTGGATCTAATACTCAAAATTAATCTATTTTAATTTTATCAGCCATCTTTTCTTCCCAATGTAGCAGACCAGTTTTACAAGACAGAAAATTAAAATTGCAGTTGATCCATTGAAGTGAAGAAAATGCAAGATATTGTTGAATGAAGAACAATTGTTCTATGACAAAAAGAGAAGAACAATTACTCTACTAGATACTGTGCACAACAAGGTCGAGCCCAACCTATCTTAGGACAGACCATTAGTTTTAGGTCTCTGATTAAGGCTTAGGTTTCTCGATTACTATTCTATCTTAGTTGATTTCTTTACTTTCTTGAACATTAATCGTTTATTTTACTATTTAGGTAATCAGAGTGGTACTAATGGGCAATGCTGTTTAAAACAGATTAGACTACTCAAAACTCAAAGAGAGGTTAGATCGATTAGCTCGTGAATTATTCAAAATCAATTAAACCAGGTTAAAATTACAAGTTGACCAGTTTTCTCTATTTTTTTACTATTTTTTGTGAATTTTTAATAATTTACGAGTAAACTACACTTAAAGTCACTAAATTATATATAAATTTATATTTTAGCCACTCAACTTCAAAAATTACAAAATAATTATTAAATTATTCGAAAGTTTATATTTTAATCGCTCAACTTCAAAAAGTTACAAAACGATGACTAAACAATTTGAAAGTTCTCATTCAAGTTATCAAGTTGTTAAATCTTTGATGGATGGTTGATGTAGCTTTCAAATCATTATTTATCATATATAAAATATATTAACCACTAATTTTCATGTGGCTTTTAAGAGAAATAATAATAATAATTTGTGTGCTTTTTTGAATTAAACCTAACCTTTTTTTATCTAAAATACTAAGCTTACTTAAAGACATTCATAAAAAACCTACAACATAGTAATTTAGGTTAGGTTAATTGACTAGTGCTATATTTAGCCATTCCAATTACTCAATTTTAGCAAAGAGGAGGAAAATTTTTCACTTATTTTGAAGAGGTCTTATTTTTACAAGAGTTATTGCTCATCTTTCTAAGTTCAAGTTTAAATTAAATCTGACTAGTCTTTATTTTATGCCTAACTATTGTAATACATAAATAATAAGTAACTTTTTACTCGTGTTATTACACTAGTAACCAAACAATGCATAAAAGTTAAAAAAAAAAACACCAAACATTTGTTTTAAAAGCCACATGAAAATTACGTTGCTAATATATATTATATAATATATGATAAACAGTAATTTAACATTCACATCTCAAAATTTAACAACCCAAAAACTTAAATGAAAACTTTCGAATTATTCTATAACTATTTTGTAATTTTTTAAAGTTGAGTTACCAATATGTAAACTTTAGAATAATTCAATGACATTGAGTATAGTTTACCCATAATTTATTATCGGTTGGACCAATCAAACCGAAAACGGTTTGACCAGTTCAACCACCTTTTCAGTTTTGAAAACAAATGGTATCAAACAAAGAGATCGGGCTCTCTCTCTCTCTCTCTCTAATGAGTCTTAAGATTTCAAGCTCCCTTTGATGAGCCTGAATTGTCAACCAAAATAGGTCATTCCAAAAATTGAGGCAAAGAAACAGATTTGATCTCGACTTCCTTGCCAATCGTCCTGTGACACAATCCTATTCACAACTTCATCATGATTCCAAATTAACATATCTAGAAAGAAAGGTAGACAATCCAACTAGCCATGGAGGTTTGCTAGGAAAATTAATTTTAACCCCAAAATGATTGCAATTTCAAATATCATTGTAAATACTGCTCCAGAAGCTAGTTTCAATATGCTTATTCATACCATTCAAAAACATGGCCTAGTGCACTGAATATATGTTCTAAGTCTTTTTTACCCTAGTATTTACCTTCAAGCCACTAATAATTGAATCTTTGAGACTAGCTTACAGCTCATTGCAATCAAACCAAGTCAAGAGCATCAAAATAGCACCATCAAACCATCCTATCAATACACACACAAAGGACTGTCCATGTCACTACCATCTTTATGATATCGAGAATATCCATCTCCACTTGTGATTGTCCACCACTTATCCATGTTAGTTAACTACTCGTATAAATGAATGATTCAGACATGCAATCACTTTTCAATCATAACATCTCAAACACGCATCCTGTATTATCGGAGAAATACCTTACTCTGTCAGGCACAAAGTTGGCTTCTAGATACATTACCTTGGTTTTATAGCAGCATCTTTACAACCATCAAACCTGCATCTGATTGCAGAGTCTTCAAATGGGTCCAAATCTTGATTACATTTAACTGTCTAAGGTTAATACAACCAGAAAATAGAATGGTAGGAAACTACATGGAGATCATTTTGGTTTAAAGAAAATTTATAATACACGAAAGACACTAATATTCAATAGAAGGCACAAACATAAGCAAAACATAGAAGCACAATGAACAAATTAAAATAGCATATTGTTCAGGAAAATTCTACATTAAATGAAAATAGTGTACACCATTGATAGTTGCCACTATACAGACCATATCTGTTACTTAAATGCACATATATGTTCATTTCAACAGCAAAAATTATACTATTTGAGCAAAAGAGTAGAAAGTGACTCTTAAAGAAGGAAAATGCCATACTGCCTTCTGAATTTTGAGAAGCAGCAAACTTCTCAATTTGATGGCATAATACATCTTACAGAGTCCCATTCAAAAAGGAAGAAATACTGCGATTCCTATCATGTATCAGCCTTCCTTTTAAAGTCAAGCAGCTGGAACCTTTTTTCCATCCTCGATAAAGAAAATTGCAGTTTCCGGGACCTAAGGAAGAGAGGAAAATAGAAGTTGTTTATAAATGTAACTTGATTTTTGTAAAAGAATTTTGTAGAGCGAAACAATAGGGCATGTAGATAAACTTAACCTTAAAAAAAGGATGACGATGATGAAGAAGGCAGCCAGTAAAGGATTAAAACATAATGGAGATACAGAATCATGGGAAAAATGAAAATCGTCTCAGCCTTTCTTGCGAACTTGACCAAAAAAGAAAGAAATACTTTTCTGCTGCTACTACCGCACAACCAATAACCCATGAATCCATGACTCTCAACAACTCATTAAAAAAAATCAACATTTTCAAATTCTTATTCCGAACACCAACTAATAAAAGGAAAAGGGATAACAAATAAACAAATTTCGAATTGCTTCGTTAAAGAAAATATTCAGAGAACACCAATTCTTATTGAGCCATGGCAATCTGAAAAACATTTACAATATTCTTTTCTAATCTTAGCACAAAATTCTGAATTAGGTATAATTACAAGAAATTTTAGGCCTATAAACCCTCAACGATTCTTCAGCCGCACATTATAGGTTTGATATTACTCAACAAGTCAATATATCAAGGTTTCAGAAACTTCAAAACACCGTTTCATCTTTTCGTGCTTTTAGGTCTTTTAAAAAGAAGAAAAAACACATATAATAATAAAAGAAGTACACTTCCTCTTTGTTTCTTTTATGCCAAAATGACAATATCCAAATGAATTTTAACAGAATTCAACAGTGATACAGGTGTCAGCAGGTATACATGTAGAAGGTGCATCCATTAAGAATAGCAATAAGCAATGCGCACAAAAAAAATGGTGCATTAACCAATGCAAAGTTTCAGCACCATTTTCCATTTTCCCTCTTGGATGCATGTTTACTTCGTGAGAGAATGGAAAAGAAAGTAAAGAGAGAAAAGTGTCTCTCATATGGTTTACATCAACCAATTACATACCATACTAGCTTATTTTGGCTGGGAGAACTGATACAAGGAGGGACAGCCAGCATTATTGGGTACAACTTGAATTGTTATAAAGAGAGACGGACTGCTTTTATTTATTTATCTTGATTTATAAGGCTGGATGCATGCTTATTCTAGTTTGGTTGAACAATTTAGTATAAGAGGAAAAGCCTGCCTATATGAAGTTGATCATTGAACTTGAAACAAAGAAATGGAGAGAAATGCAAATTAGCATAGAACATTAAAAAAGGCCAGAATGTTATGAGTATTACATCAGCCCAGGTTTCGGTGATGAATTCCACAATGTCATAAGATATGTCTCCTTGAACATCAATCTGTTCCTTGTCAGTTGGCCCCTGAAACCAATCAGTTGGAAAATAGGCACAAAATGATGAGATATTACAACAAAAAAAGATTTAATCTATCTCTTCCACAAAGTATTGCACCTTTACAACAGAGGCCCCTGTGGCAAACTTCTTTCCAAGTTTCTTTGAAGCATCGCTTAATTTTACACCTGACCCAAGTCAAAGCACGGTAATGAGATATTGACATTCACATCATGTTACACTTTAGAAAGCAAAGAACTAGCATCTGGCTCACCAAAAAGTTCCAGGCCTTTTACAGTAGTTATACATTTGCGCTTGTTCCGCACAACCTTTTCAATTACAACTTCTTTCTTCTCCTACACCAGAAAATCCAAATTTCAATTCTATAAAAATGACTGGATGAATCCACTAAAGTTATGTTTTTATGCATAGAAGAGTTTGTGATTGTACTTTCTTTTTAATTTTCCCACCAGGAAGACGTTTAACTTCCTCTTGCTTAGCTTCTGAACTACTACCTGACCAAGTAAGGAAAACATTTAAGCAAAAAATCAAGTAACAAAACTAATGACAGCAATAATCACACACATAGAGAAAATATGCATCATTAAGCATGGTTTTTAAGCTTTAACTCCATGGATCATATGTGTTCGTTATATAAGAAGTTGAAGCATTTTGAATAGTAAGCATTAATGTAAAAATTAAATGAACAGCATTTTTTTGGAACAATTATTAGAATGTGAAATACAAAAATAAGTTACACAAACAAAAATCAAATCAGATCTGATCTGATGTTCAAACCGAAATCTAAAGTAAGTAAAAGAGAATTACAATTTACAAATAATAATTAACCTGAATCAGCA
This sequence comes from Gossypium raimondii, assembly GCF_025698545.1. Classification (NCBI taxonomy): domain Eukaryota; kingdom Viridiplantae; phylum Streptophyta; class Magnoliopsida; order Malvales; family Malvaceae; genus Gossypium; species Gossypium raimondii. The sequence goes on from NC_068571.1 coordinate 52,353,961, forward strand.
GAAGAGATGCCAGTGGATTGTAATTGATCAGCAACTTTATCAGCTTCTTTAGCATTCGCTTCTGCAAATGTAAATTGAATAAAAAAATTATTCAAAAAATAAAGTCGAAAGATCTGTTTCAAGTTTTTTAACTCCACGGCGGTGGTTAAAGAACGGTTACCTTTGAGGAGATCCGGGTACAGGTCGGGCGCGTTTTGGATCAACCAGGGCTTACATTTATCGAATTCGGATCCGAATTCGCAGTATTCGGCGGGTAAACCGCAGACTTGACAGTATTGAACGACGACCGGTTGAGGTTTCTCCGCCATTGGACCGCCGCCTCAAGGATTTCAATTTCTCTACTCTTAGCTTCACTGTAGGACTTGCTTGAAACTTGTATGAAAGAACCAAAACGCAGCGTTCCGAAAACGCAATTTCACATGATAATATGTGTTTTCAAATAGGGCGAAAAATCTAGAAAATTAAAAGGGTAAACTACACTAGTAGTCACCAAACTATTGGTATATTTCTTTTGGCCATCTAATTATGAAGTGTGACAAAATGGTTACTCAACTATTAGTAAATTTATTTTTTAGCCATTCAACTATGAAAAATTACAAAATAGTCTCCTAACTATTTAATTTTGTCTTTTTGGTAACCAAATGACTAACGGTGATAACTTTTAAAATTGGCATAATAGCAATTTTCACCCTCAACATATATATATTGTGCCAATTTAGTATTGGTTCTAAAAAAATCTAACTCTCAACATTTACACATTGTGTAATTTGATCTTTTTTGTCGTTTTGCTTTTCTTTGTGACCTTTTTACCTAACAAATTTATCAACTAGAGTTGATTTAAAATATACAAAAAATGGAAACGTCCAGAAATCCAAGATAATACTTTTCATATTTTCTCATTCTTCTAAAATTAACCTTTAATGTCACAAAGAAAAGCAAAATTGTAACAAAAGGACCAAATTACACAATGTGTAAATGTTGAGGGTTAAATTATTTTAGAATCAAGACCAAATTGACATAATTTATAAATATTAAGGGTTAAAGTTACTATTATGCTAATCTAAAAGCTACCACCATTAACCGACTAATGATGAAAAATGACAAAATTGAATAGTTGAGTGACCATTTTGTAACTTTTCATAGTTGGGTGATAAAAAATTACTAATAGTTGGATGGCTACTGATGCAATTTATCTAAATGAAAATCAGGTTTAATTTGATTTGATTTCAATTTAATATTCACAAATAAAAAAATATTGATTTTCCATCAAAATATTCTTTTGAACCTCAAAACAAATTATTCTATCAGAAAATATTACCATAAAGAAAAATTAAGAACATTTTTATGAACTATTACGAAAACATTTATTCTTTTTGGGATAATTAAAAGCTGTGATTGAAGTTGAATAGGCTTTTTTACTTAAATATTATAAAATATAAATTATTTACTTAAACATATGTATTTATAATTATTTATCAAAATAATGTGAAACCAACAATATTTTAATAAATTTAACACCAAATTACCACTATTTATGGCAATTTAGAAATCCCAAGGTAATTTTTGGCATTAAATAGTCATTATTGGTGGTGATTTGAGATCTCGATATGGCATGTTAGAGTGATGTCTAGACTCTAATAAAACAGAAAATTTTTGCTATCTCGAGATCTCAATTTACTAGGAAATATAAAAAAAATTGTGAAAATTCGAGTTATTGTTCAAAAGATAATATTTTGGTAAATAATTTGGAACTCGTATTATTTTGGCAAATAATATTTTAGTAAATAAAGTCGGGTTAAAATAATAGAATTTGTAAATAGTGATAGTTAAATTTATGGGAATTAAAATTTAATTGATAGAATATATAAATATTAATGGGTGAAAGTAAGATAAATTAGCACAAAAGCGAAGTCTAGTACTAATTGTCTCACTTTCGAAATTGCAAAAGGTTAAATTGTTCAATATTAAAATTAAAAGGGACTAGAGAGACATTTTTGCCTTTAATTTGAATAGAAAAGTTCATTACTCGGATTGGGCTGGACCACGTTGACATTTTGTAACAGATTATATTCAACCCAGCCCAAAATTCCTTTAGATATTTATTAGTTCAATTAATTTAAATTTCTTTTAAACCAAAAAGAATTAACTAACAAAATTATGTTAATTTTTCACTAATAAAAAATTTATAAACTCAAACTTATGGGTCCAAAATTTCATACTAGGTATAATTTCTCAATTAATTATATTTATTTAAAATAAATAATATTATTTGAGGGTACTTTAATCTTTTCATGTTAAAAAATCAATAAAAATATACATATGATGAGATTTGAATCCATGCCAACTGGATTAACAAAACTTCAAATTTACAACTTACCCAAAATTTAATTTTATTATGTACATAGAGGTGCTCATGGGTCGGGTCTAAACCCGGCCCGACTTGAAATATAGGCTTAAAATTTTGCTCAAACTCGTTCACATTTACAAAAAGATTAACCCAATCTTATTTTAAGCCCACCCATATTATTTTTTAATTTAAATTAATTTATCCATTTTTTATTTATTAAATTATTTTATATAGTCATCTCAAGTCTTAACATTATTTTAATGTTTACATTAGAGTAGTATTATATATATTTAGTATATGTTTATTTTTTTAATGTGTTCTAAATTACATAATATATAAAAATAACACAATATAAAGTATATTATAAACTTAAAAACGGGTCGGGCTAGGGCCTTGAATGTTCAAGCTCAAGCTCAACCCATATTTTAAATGGGCCCAATTTATTTTGTCAAGCTCATTTTTCGGGTCTAATATTTTTACCCAAACCCTCTCAAATTTCGGACAGATCTACGCATATAACAGAATTTCTAATATATAAAAATTATTTTTTGGTATAACAATTTTTTAAAATAAAAAATTAAAATTAACATATCTAGGGATTAAACTTATGTTTAATGGATTCATAAACAAATTTTTTACCACTACATCAATAATAATTCTTGAGTAAACTTAAAAAATTAACTTTTAATATAAAATGTTTTCTCTCGCCAAATTTATTATTTTTAAACACACATTTTGTTCTAAATTTGTGATTTCAACATGCATACGTGTGTGATAAAATTTCTAATATATGAAATCTCTTATGCATATTAAAATGAGATTTTAAAATATAAGTCTATTTTAATAAATCAAAGAAAAATTTTAAACATAACACATTATCATTAAATAAAATAAAAATAGTGGAGGATTTATAAATAAATATTAATAATTTTATTTAAACATAATTAAATATTAATTAATTATAAATAAATGCTAAAACTCTATACCCTAAACTTTTAAATCCAATATTCTAAATTGAGAGTTATTAATATTTATCTATTATAACTACAATTAATTTTAATTATGTTTAAATAAAATTATTAGTTTTCATTTACAAGTCCTTCATATTTTTGTTTAATTTAATGATGAGATGTCATGTTATTATTCATTGATGGTGTATAAGACTTATGTATCAACGGTGCATCAAATGTTTTTTTTAACATATTTTATATATATATATATATATATATATATATATATATATATATATTCTCTCCAAATACATAATTTTATATATGTGGCTATATATATTTAGAAAATACATGTAAGACAAATTTGAAATAATTATAAATCAAAATGGTAACCTACAAAATTATTAATTAATATTTACACATGAATATTATATTTACAAAATTATCATCACGTTCTCGGTGAAATATTTAGTACTGAAGATAATAATGTAATTTTTTAGGATTACTTTTTAATGTATATCAAACGTTGTAAAGTAACTTTCTCGACAATTACATTATTAATAACCACATTACAAAAAATCACATTCGATTAACTTTCTTAAAATTATTTTTCAATATATATCAAACGTTGTCGATTATATTATCCAAGAAATTACATTCAATTAGAATTATGGCATAGATTCAATATCACATTTGTTCAGAATCATGATATAAGATTACACTAAACACCCCAGAAAGGAATAAAAGAATCCATTAATTAAAATACTTGCTTTTATCATTTGAAAAATATATATAAATAAATAAAAACTTTGAATATGTGTATTAATTTGTTTTTAATTGAAAAGTACATAAAAGAAGATTCTTGCATGTCATGGAATCGCACATTGAGTGTGACTCAATTGGCTTTCACATTACTTGTACATCAAAAGAAGCTTTTAGTTTCTGTGATATTATTTTATTTTTTATATTCTTTATTATTCGATAATTACATAATTAAATATGAAATTAAACTTGGTCGAACCTTTAAATAAAATAAGATTTGTAATTTTTACATCGCTAAAAAATATCAAATTAGTTGAAACCTACTATCAATAATCACAAAAAAAAAAAAAGCTATACAAATGGAAGTGCCAGCTGCAGTGCCAGATAAAAAAGGCATCATAACAAGAACAAAAAGAAAGCGCAAACGGTTGTTTACGCAATTCGGTTGTTCGATGTCTGCGAAATCTAGTTCAGTGAGATAATTCACTCTCTTTAATCCCAATACAACAATTTATTTAAGTCATATCACACTCCGATTCTTTAGTTCCTTAGTGAATAAATAAGTGCTAAAATGTTTTTCATACACAACATATAGAAGTCTCTTCGAATATTTAAGAGTTTGAGATTTGTTAAAAATTGGAGTTAAAATAGCATATGCAATATAATAATAAAGTTCAAGATAATATAGTCCGATCCAGTCTCCTTATTTCCACAGATGTGTGATTGTTTGATCCGATCCAATCTTCAAGTATGTTATTATCATAATATCAACAAAATTCATAACCTAATAAAAAATGGCAAGTTACATTAATTATCTCAGTGCTAAAAGCAATACTACAAGAGTCACTACTCATGTAATTGGCTCAACAAAACATCTTCGAACTCGAAGAGGTTGGTAAAATATAAAAAAAGAATACTTTTGCCTATTTTTCCTTTCTAATTATAAATATGTAGACCTTTATAAAGGTACTTCTGTCGATGTCTTACTTTTAGCACGAAAGTTTCCATCAAAAAAGAAAAAAAAAAAAGTTGGAATTGACCATGAACGTCGGGGTCTCCATATCTCAATTTGTAAATAATGCAATTTTTTCATTTTAGTAAATAATTTCAAAATTTCCAAATATTAAAAGGTTCAAACAAAAAATTGGATCAACCAAAATTTGATTATTGTCAACAATCCACCCAACGGAAAATATGGTCCTACCCCTACTCATTTCAAATGTTTACAATTAAGAAAGCAAATGTGACCAGCAATGTCATGCTAATCTTTCACTCACCTTATCAAGAGTTTATCCGTTTATAAAAATAGTGATAACTAATCATTTATTTATTCGGAAAGCACTCGCAGGTGGTAGATACCCTAATTAATATTTAATTATGTTTAAATAAAGTCATCAATATTTTTTTTTGTAAGTCATCTGCTATTTTTTATTTCAGGTAAAATTACTATTAATGTCTCTGTACTGAAAGTTAGATTGCATTTTGCCCCCTACTTAAGAGAGTACATTAGATTAAAGAGTTATAAATTAATCCTTTCTGTTAAAATTCTATCCATTTGTGCTGTTAAAAACTGATATGGTTGACGAAATAACCAAACAATGACATGTGACATGCCACATGCCACGTGTACCTCATGTTAAGGTACATGGACCAGTTTGAGCAACAGAAATAGAGGAGATCTTTAACAAAAGAATCAGTTTACTCTTTAATCTAATGTACAAAAATTATAGTACATAAAACTCATAGCGGGTTTATTTTTTAAAATTTGATAATATTTGAATTATTATTTATATTTGATTTTGAAGTAGATGTAAATATTAATATTTTAGCAGGCAGGGCTCTGGTCCTTCCAAAATTGTAAAAATAAAAAATAAAAATATTCTATTTACTCCCTTCAAAGATAATAAATTAATACATGGTAAAATTTATAGTTGACATTTCAAAATTTTATAATTCAATTTTGCTCCTCTAAATTTTTTTTTGGATTCACCTCTCTAAATCCATTTTACTTTGAATATCCATTTTACAATGGTACCTTATGTGACGCTCCAAAATTTATTGATTTGTCATACAATACGAATCAGGAAGTCTTGACTGTGATTTAGAGAAAATATTTGATACATTGTTGGTGAAGTTATTAAACTCCACAAACAGAGTTGAGGTGATGACAAGTATCTTATAAGATATAGTACCCCATCAATGTACCAAGTAGTAACCCATAAACAAATTCAAATTTAAATATAGACAATTATTTGGTGCACAAATTTTAAAAAATTCCTGATTCAACCACTTCGATCAATTTAACCCTTAGTTCAACAATAATGAAACGCAATCGATTTAACTACTAACTTTTTTTATCTCAAATTTTAATCTTTTATAAATTCTAAATAAATTATTTAACTTATTTGTTGAAATCCATATATCAACTAATTATTAATCTAATGGAGGAGTTAAATTTTATTGTCTTGGATGTCTCATAATCTCCTGATTAGATATAATATAAAAATATTTATGTCTTATCCAAACAACCTAATCTCATGTGATCAAATTTTAGACGTAATTTTTAATCTTTGGTTGACGCTAACACATCCTATTCAATGAAATGATGATTAATTATAAGTAAGATTGTTTTTTACGACAGTGAGTGAAGTCGGCAACAAAATAATTATGGTATATTTACATTAATTGTCATAAACATGGCTACATACCACAATTAAGTCCCTATAAAAACATTATTCAATTCTCGTCTTCGATGCTTTGAACACACTACAAGTTTAAAACCATGCAAGCGTACATCCCCATCATTGTCGACAAAATTTACTAGAAACCAAAGGGCAACCATTGGTAATTTTTAGTTTGGTCTAATTCCGGTTTCAGTCCCTCTACTATGTTGAAATTTGAGATTTAATCACAAATATTTAATTTTTGCATAATATGATTCTTTTATTTTAGAGTATTGTTAGTAAGTCCAATTTGATAATTCTGTTAACCACTGTTGATATAGATTTTTTTTTTGTTGATAAGTAATTCCATTACTGCAAAAATTCATATTATCAATTCATCACTTTCGCAGTAAACCGTTAATAACGATGCTATCAAATCCGACCTACTAATAATGACAATCAAATTTGCTAAATCACAATAAGAATTAAATCATAAATTTCAGCATAGAAGAGGGACTAAAACCAGAGTTAGACCTTTATTTTCATGCTTGTGAAAACAGTACTCTCGATCCTGAGCTAGATATCCACTACTACCCTTTACTTCCCCATTCACCGGTCGGAGTAAACCGGATCATAAAAAACCGGATAAATTACGAAAACACCATGTTCTTTTTTGTGGAAACCTTGAAAGAGTAACAAAAATGGCGAAACCTTACATAATTTTAGTTGCTAGACCTTGACTTGAGCATGTCCCTATAACGTAACAGGGAATCCAGCCTTTGTAACTTCAGCTGTTGCTTGAACCGGTTGATGAAATCATCGGCTTTGGCATCGACGCCTTGATCGTCGCCGTCTCCGAACGACGTCGTTTTCTCTATCCTCGTAGTCACCGGTCGTCTCTTTTCCACTTCTTCTTCGTCTTCTTCGGCTCTTTCCCTTGTTTTCTCACTCGCCGATTTCTTCATTTGCTTTACGTTGTTGTTGTTGTTGTTGTGCTCGGGTTTGGTTGAACCGGGTTCATCTGTTTCAGGGTTGTGAACCGTTCCTGTGTTTAGTTTACCGGAGTCGGATCTGCAAAAGGAGGTCACTCGCTGTAACAACGACGGTGCTCGGGTTAGGGACGGTTCGACGTAAACTGGGTCCGGGTTTTGAGGTGGGTATTTGTAGAGGGATAAGTTAATAGACTTGACCCGTTCGAGAATCGACGGTGCTCGCTCGAGCGGGTGTGGCTCTAAGTTGTTATCCTCCTGTCGGAGATGATAATCGTCAGCGAAATCCGGGTTCGGGAGAGAAAACTTGAAAGTCGAAAAGTTAACTGACTTGACCCGGTCGAGTAACGACGGACTTCGCTGGAGTGGTGGAGCTGAGTAGTATTCTCCGCGGTCGTGAGGCGGTGGTTTGGGAGGGAATAAGTTGGAAATAAGGAAGATGGTGCCGATGACGACATTGAGGAAGAGGAACAAAGACGTCGGCGTCAACCAGCTGGCTATAAAACCCAACATATTGAAGGTAATGGTAAAGTGATAGTGTTGCCGGAGAGTCGTCGGAGAAGGAATATGAAGGTAGCGGACAATATGGAGAAGGACGGTTTGTTTTTTATAGGGCTTAAATAGAGAAACTCAACGTATCAGCATGGTGCACGTAGCTTTGCAATTGCTTTCAAGTCAATTTCAATCTCGAGTAAAGTGAAAATAGGAACAATCTTCGGTTTTTCGGGTTACACTCTACTTCCAGGAACGTAAGGTGATGGGTTTGGATATCTTGATTTTTTTTTTTAGATTTAAATTTATTTATTATTGAAATTGAAATAAATAAATTATGAAAACATTTTAAAATTAAAATTTAAAAAAAAAGAGAGAGACTAAACTTTGTTATACTTTTACCCGGCACGTCATAGAATGAAGAATGACTTGGCAATTTTGCAAGCGGATGTCCATGGGTAGCCCTCCATCTAATCATTCATGATCGGTCATTTGCGAACTTCACTCAAGCCAAGTGACTCGTTTCTAGCCACTCACTATAGAACTTCTAGGGATAATGTTAGAGCAGTATCACACAATACTGTGTAATAAATATGTTACCTAGTCGACCATCTAGATAAACTTGTCACCCATACTGTCGATGGTAATAATATATAAAATTTTACCAAAAAATCCATCAAATATAAACCCAAATTTTATTGACAGCTATCATACAACAGACAGGTAGATCCACACTGTCCCCATTCTAACATATATGAGCTCTGAATTTTCACATTCATAACATGCAAACAAACTACCACATATATACTATTAAATGGTAATAATTTTGCACTTCAAAAAAAAAATCTATTTTTATTCTAGTTTTGAGAATTTTGAAAATTTATTGGTACCATAAGTAAATGGAAGGTTGTTAAATACCCATTTTCTTGGATTTTGTAAGAAACTTAATTTTTACAAATATGTGGCCAGTAATAAATAAAAGGTTGAATTAAATATTGATAATGAAATTGGACATATGAGGAGAGGGTCCACTCCTCAGTCAAGTCATTGATGCTTTTAATGGACCCCTTTGCATAAAATTTGTTTTTTCTTTTATGTTAGATTTTACTATTTCTGAAATTTAGTATTGCAGTTAAAATAAATTTTAAAAATTTGAAGGATACAAATTATAATTTTATCGTGTATTAATTTATAAATTTATAAAATTTAAAAGTTTAAAACAAAAATTTTCAATTTTGGTTGTTCTTACTTTTATTATACAAGTGTTAAATTACTCGTGATCTCTTTAATTTTCTTAAATATTATAAGTATAATTATGTTCGTCAATTAAGATTCAACTCTAATAAATTATTAATTATAAGATTACTTGATTGATGATATCATGTGTTTTGAGTGACGTTTTACACTTTTATATATACATACATACTTTGTTGAGGGAATCAATACTGTTAATCTAACTATTTAATAAAGTTAGACCAATAATGCTATAATTTAAAATTTTATATTAATTAGGATTATTATTAATTTAAAATATGTGATTGTACACGTGACACATATATAACTGTGTGGGTTTTCTTTTAGAAAAGATTAAAATATTTTTTAAAATTTTATATATATATCACAATTTTATTGTTTTAAAAAGATGTAGTTTAAGAATTTTTGTGTTGGCCTGATGATTAGGGTGTTCATCGCGCTAGTTACGTTGCTACTAGACCTTTACCTTCCTCTTGTAATTCATAAAAAAAAATGTGATTTAAAATTTTAATTATTGATTATAAAAGATGTGATTTAAAATTTTATTGGTCCATATACTTTTCTTGAATTTAGAATTTAGTTTTTGTATTTTTATTTTAAGTAATTCGGGTTTTTTTACCTTTCAGAATAAAAATATAAATTCAATCGTTAACATTGTTAAAATTGTTTTGTTAAATTTAGATTCATTATCACGCCATTTTTCAATTACATAGCTATCAAGTGAAGTTTTTTTAATTTCAATTAAACTTGTAGAAAAACTAAATTTCTAAAAATAAAAAAATTAACTAAATTCTAAATTTATAAAAAATTATAAATATTTATAACATATTTTAACCTAAAATATTAAATATTAAGTTTTTAATATGTCAAGAACATTGTTTGTAACTTAAGTATTGGGGATTTAAGTATGCATTTAATTTAAAAATTAAAAGAATTGTGCATAATTTAAACATTATATCAAAAAATAATGTGAATTAAATGGGAAAAACCTCAAAGGCCTAATTCGAGCTTATCACTAATGTATTAAAATGATAATATTAATGCAAAAAGGATAAAATTTTGAAGAAAATAAATTATTTAGGCGAAAACGACAAAAAAAATACTGTGGCAGTCAAAAAAGATTTTGAAAAATGTGACTACAAATTGAGTACAGATTTAGGTAGAAAGCGTTCACACACAAGTCTTGGTCGTCGATGGACCTACTTCTTCAATTTCAGATTTACATTATTTTATGTGTTCATAACTTAATGTTATTAAATTATTAGTAAATTTATGTTTTAATTATTTAACTTTAAAAAGTTATAAAATGGTCATTGAATTATTTGAAAATCTTCATTTGAGTCATTGGGCTGTTAAAATTATTACTGTATGGCTTTCTCTATTCGCACCGTCTGCACCAGTCAAAAGCTCTATTTTCCCTCTTTTCTATAGTTTCATTTTTTTCATGAGACAACTTTAAAGGTCATGAATCTGTGAACCAAAATCCAAACAACTTTCTTATCCGATCTCCGAAACTAACCGTCAGATCAACTTGGATATAATGTATATTCTTCTACTCGTCGATAAGTACTAATCCACTGTACCAGTTGTCGAATCGTCACTTGAAACTCTCTAGCCGAACTTTAAAAAAGCAACATAACAATCCATTGACTTAAATAAAAACTTTCAAATAGTTCAAGACTTAAATGAAAACTTTTAAATAGTTCAATGACCATTTGTAACTTTTTAAAGTTGAGTGACCAAAATGTAAACTTACTAATAGTTTAGTTACCTTGGGTGTAGTTTACCCTATTTTAATTTATAAGTAGAGTAAAAGAAAGTAAATTACATTGATAGTCACTAAATTATTGATAAGTTTCTTTTTTAGCACCTAACTATGGAAAGTTAAAAAATAGTCACCCAATTATTCGACTTCTTATTTTTATTTTTATCACCATCCATTAATTACTAACAGAAAGATAACTCGGAAGCTTTTCAAATTAGTATAATAGCAACTTTAACCCTCAACATTCATACATCGTGTTCTTGATTCTAAAAAATTTAACCCTGAACATTTACACATTGTGTAGTTTGATCTTTTTTGTAGTTTTGCTTTTCTTTTGTGACATTAAGGGTTAACTTTAAAGAAATGATAAAATATGAAAATTATTGTTTTGAACTGTTTTTGTGTTTATATTTTTGGTATATTTGCAGTCAAATTTAGTTCATAATTTTTTTTTAGCTTTTTAGGTGAAAAGGTCACAAAGAAAAGCAAAATCAAATTACACAATATGTAAATGTTGAGGGCTAATTTTTTTAGAATCATTACTAAATTGAAACAATGTATGAATGTTGAGGGTTAAATTTGTTATTATGCAAACTTTAAAAGCCGGCACATCATCTTTTTGTTAGCCATTTAACGAGTTGGTGACCCAAAAAGACAAAATTGAATAGTTGGATGACCATTTTGTAACTTTTCCATAATTGGGTGACCAAAACAAAAAACCTACCAACAATTAGGTGACTATTAATGTAGTTTACCAAAAAAACTATAATACGTTCTTTAAAACTTTATTTTTTTATTATATCTTAAAGGGTATATCTCACCAATTCAATTATGCTTATGGAATATAAACATTTTTGAGCTCGAATTTCACTCAGATATTCGAAAGAGTTCGGACAGATTATATTTTACTTATAAATGAGTTTAGACAAAATTTTATATTTGTTTAAAATATTGGTCCAACTTGGACTCTAACATTCAATGTCTAATAAGGTTTTAATTGTAACATATTAATTTTATATTTTATGTTTTTGAAAGTTTACAAGCACATTTAAAGTACGGATACAAGTATACATCAAAGCAACCATAAAGTGTAAAATCAATTACATTAAAACATGTTAAGAATCGAAAAAAATTAAACTATAATTGACTAACCGAATTAAAACTCACACATAACAATATCACATGATAGAGCTTGGAGAGATGGAGACCCGTATATATATTAACTAATCGAATTAAAACTCACACATGACCTAAGACTTCGTCTTCACCAATTATATAAACTTTGAAACCCATATTTTAGATCGAAATGAGCTAATGTTACTATCATCAAATGTGTTACAAATAATTTTCTTTTTTTAAGTATGGTATGGAATTATTATGTCTGAGATTGGGATCTTTTTAAGGAAAAGGAACCCTTCAAGAATTAAATGTTTGATAAAGTTAGAAGGCATCAACAATCAATCACATGGATGGGGCAAAATCATTTTTGGATTGGACCCATTGATGGGAACATGGGATCTTAATTTCTAAGGAATGGGTTTCATATTTCAATGTTCGATCACATTTAAGTTGAACCTAATTTTTTTGTCCTCATACTTTGATTGAATCATATTTCAAATGAAATTTGACTTTAGATTGCACCCAACATAGTTTTTGATATTTTTAGACTAAACAAATCATATTGGAATGGTATTTGAATTATTTTGAAAAGGAATTAATTAAATTATTTTAATTTTTTAAATTTAATTCAGCTCTTAAAGTTATAAAATTGATCCAATTATATAAAATTAAAATTATTTTAATATATTAAAATGTCATGTGTAATAATATTATTGGTCGTTTATTTTAATATATTTTTATATTTTAAATTGTATATTCAATATATTATAATTTTTCATTAATTTTTTAAATTTTAAATATATTTTTCTGATTTTTATAAATTTTTCTTTTATTTTTTGGAATTATTTGATATAAATAATAATTTTTAGGTGGTTTTTTGTCACATGCCCTTATGTGATTGGCCACGTCATCTTTAGCATCATCGATTAATGGTTAATTTACCGAGGTGTCAATATGGGACAAAATTTTTTTAATTTAAATATCACTTTTAATAAAAAATATATTAATATAAAAAGCGGGTATAATTTTGAGGGCAAATTTATTATTATTAACTTCTCTTTTAAGGATAAGATTGAGGTAAGTCTTTCACTAAAGAAGTTGAAAACAAATTGATGGTATATTTTAATAAATAAAAATATATAAGATTAATATATTAATAGATTATTTAAACTACCACGTCGAAGAAACATTTATATTTTTAGTTAAATAATTTCTTATAATTTTATTTGGGTGAGTATTTGTTACGATATATTTTTTATTTTACAAGCAAATAAGGGCAAAATCAGGGGCTGATAGGGCCCCGGCCTCCCTAAAATGATAAATTTTTTATTTAGGACTTTTTAAATTTTTAAAATTTTAAATTAGTAAACCCCTAAAATAACAAAAATTTGATTTAATCATTTAAAAATTATAAAAAATAGAGGGTATTAAAATGATGAAATTGTATTTTTACTATCGTAAAAATTACAATTTAATTTCGGTCCCCTAATTTTTTTTCTAGTTTTGCCCCTGCAGGCAAACTTAAAAAAATTGATATGTGACTTTTTTAAAAAATATTTTACTTAAGACAATTGTCAACCCCTAATTCTGTCTGTAGAATCCAAAAATTCAACTGTCAACGTACTAAATATTTTCTCGTTTTATTTTAATTAAAAGTAAAAATAGATTTTAGAGAAATCCTAATAGTCGACTTACAAACACTATTTTGAGATATTAAATTATCAATATTCCTTTATTTATGCATGATATTACATTGTTTTTATTTATATATATAATGTTGTTGTAACATATTTTAATTTCATGAACCCAATATTTAAAAAATACGAAAGCAGCTTTTGGATCTTAATTTCCAATTATGGGTAGAAAAATAAAACAATTATATACAAAATAACTTATGAACTTTTTTAACATATAATTACATAAAACAAATTAATATAGAAATAGTATAATTAAATTAATAAAAATAATAATAATTTGATTCGATTCTTACAATTCATCGTAGATGGAATTAAAAAAACACATTTTATAACTGTTTTGTCATGTTTTAATTTGCCCATATTTACCCACACAACAGACAACACTAGATACATTTTGCGAAATGTTGTGTCTACAAAGGGTCAGCCCATGTGATATTGTCTTCATAGACTACAAGCATGGGCTAGAAAGGCTCCAACCATTTGAGCCTGTCCTCTTTAAGACCATAGCTGGGTTTTGAATTTCTTTACCAAAAAAATTAGTGGCCTTTGATCTTAGTAGCAAATTTGCCACAAATTCAGCGTTTTGAACTATATTCTTCGGATATACATTTGAGTTCGAGTTTATGATTTACAATCATTTAATTATATAATTAAAACATTTATGTTTGACACTCATTCGATTTCGGAATAGAATAAGTTTGATGTAGTCTTATGCAAGTTCTAATGGGATAGGACTGTTTCGAGGAATAGTAATTGATGAAGAAGAGAGAATCTTTGTCTATGTCCATGTTTGGTTGGTATCAACGTTGGCATCATATAAACATGTCAATTCTAGCTCGAACACGAAACTCGATTAATTAAGTTCAAACTTGATTCGATTCAATTTGATTATATAAAGTTGAAAACCTGAATCCATTTAATTCAAACTCAAAATGATTTAAATTTGAAGTGTTTTAAATATGTAACTCGAAATGAATCGAACCTAAAGATGACCTAACTTGAAAAACCAGAACCTTACCAAAAAGCACTTCAACTATTTCATGCAGAGTAGGGTGATCTAATTTTAGGTTCCATTAACATTATTTCATGCAAAACTGCCTTATGATCTGCATTTGTGCACTTTTGACTTTTCCAATAAGAGAAGAAATCAAAGGGAAACCATTTCACTTCAATCACCAACCTTTCAAAATGTTACATAGCCATTACTGGCTAATGGGGTCTTAACTGAATAGAGTAGTGATGCATATAAATATCTTATGAGCGGGTCTTTGGTCGTTGAAAGGTTTCTTGCTGGTTAAATTAGGTAAAAGGGGTTCCAATTCCAAAACCGATTTGGTGGAATTTCACTGAAAAAGAAAAAGGCTACTCTTTTCAGCCTTAAACAAAGGCAGACCAAGGCAATAGAGTATATACACATATAAACAGACAGTCTATTGGATCGAGTAGTAAAGAGTTTAATATCTTTTAAATAAGGTTTTGAGTTTGAGTCTTGTAAATGAAGAAACACGGTATTAGAAGAATATTGTTCCTGTTTAAAGATTTGACACTGTTTAAAGATTTGACTTGACTTAATTCTAAATTAAATCAGAACTTAATACGACTACTAAATACTAAAAGATATTGAGATTACCAAAAGAAAGTGCATGTTAGGTTATTGCTTGTGTCCACGTGGTATTGCTTTTGAAAAAGAAAGAAAAATATAGTAGTTGAAAACCTTTATGAATTGGTCCCAACACCCCAAAGCCTATGACGTTTTGTTGTTGGGTTGCAAAAAAGAAAGAAGATGGCATGGCCCTCTTTCGCTAAAAGTAGTGATGTGAAGCACCGAAATTGGAGGATTGTGATGCAAGAAAGATAAATGAAATTTGGTTAAATTATTTGCTTTTACAACTCCACGTGAAACACATCCAAGTTCAAGTTATTTTGGTTGGGCGATTAGGTGTGATGCGATGCGTTAAGTTTATTTTTTATCTCACGCTATAGTATTTAATCTCACTGTCACCTTTGTTTTTATACTAACCGCAAGTAAATGTACTGGACATCTAAACTCACCCTAAATTAATAAAGGGTAGCTCCCTAGAGTGTAGTGTGTGTGAGCGGTGTAGGTATGTCCGGTCGTATCAAATTTTGATGGTTTCAATTTAAAAATATTTTTTTGTTTTTATAATGATTTTAGTAGGCTCCAATTAATAATAGGGATATCAATGGATGAATAATCTTAAAATCTACTACTACCTCCATGGATGTTAGATACATCCACCATCGCTCCACTTCAATTTAATTTTTGCAACTCAATTTAAATATTTTCACTATTTTTAAAGTTAAGTAAATATTTAAACACAATTCTTGAATTATATGAATTTTTCGATAATAAATTATTACAGTTTTACCCTTTTATTTCACTTAACTTTAAATTGCACTTTAAGTTTTCCTTTTTGGTTGGTTTAGATTGAAAATGTAAGCAAAGTAGAGTTTGTGGGTCATTTATAGGGTAAAAACACAGTAGAGACAAAACATACATGGTGATATATGTTCTGTTTTTTTCTTTTATCTGAATTGGGCCACCAGAATCTAACTGAGTGGGTACTGCAAATTATGTTGTTGAATGATATATATATATAATGGTACTAAAATGCTTGAAGACAAATGAAAGATGGTGCTTTTCCACTTGATTTCACGTAGGTCAACAAGTGGGAACGAAAGAGGAAATGGGAATTTATAAGGGGGTGTTTGTCAACATCCACATGTTTGTTTATTGTCTTTGATTAGCTCAATGGATCTTTTTTTGTGCATAATTCATAGGCAATCTTTCTTCTGTATGACCCATATGCTATCTAATTTTTTTTTCAATATTGGGTTAAATTTTGATTTTGGTCCCTCTACTATACTATACTTAAATTTGGGGTTAATTTTTGTACTTTATTTTGACATTTTGTTTGAGCTGAAACCCAATTTTCATCACGGGAACTCGTCTATAACAAATGCGGAATTCTTTTTAAACACTATTTCTCACCTGATTTTTTTTCTTAATATACAGATTTTGGTACTTATGTGTAACGGTGTTAGCTTTTTAGTGTTTAATTTAAGTTTTAAGATTAATTTAATGAAAATTTCATCAAATTCAAGTACCAATTTACGTAAAGCCTTGTGTGTGTATTAGAATAGGTGTTTTTAAGAAAAAAAAATGCATCCCATCATTTTAACTGGATTAGTTAACAACATTAACTATTTAGATTGACTAATGACATTATAAAATAGAGAGATCAAATTGTGTCAAATTAAAGTAGACGAACTAAATCTCAAAGTTGAGTATAATGTAATGAAGGGACCAAAATTATAATTTGACCAAAATATTCATATTTGATATTTATGTTACGAATATTCATTATATAAACAATTTTTTTAAAATAAATACATTTATATATCATATGCATTTTTAATTCTTATGATATAGCCCCACATTAGAAAAATAAAATAAAAAGCAAAAATTTGGGGTCCAAAAGAATAGGGACTTAGATATAATTTAAGTGTTATTGACAAAATAAAAATAAAAATTAAATGTAGTTTGAATAGGATATTTGTCATTTGGTGCTTTTGCTGTATTTGTTAGGAGAAAAAATGACAAAAATATTATATAAATGAAATGGACCAACCTTAGGCATAATAATTTTGTCTAAATTCAATAAGCTATCTAAATTATTAAAATCATTACACTATTTTTAAATTTATTTGCCAAAACAAATTAAACAATTCTAAACGGATTTAAACTCTATTATATACTCAGGTTTAGATATTAAATTAAATATTTTATTTAATATCAAACCCGAAAAAATCCAAACAGATGATTAATTTTAAAAGAAAAGAATAAATTCGATACAAATATATATAGTTGTAATAAAAGATAATAGGAAAGAATATTATCTTATAGGGCACATGCAAGGCCTACTTGCTCTTTTAAACTTTATAATTATTATAATACTTATTATTTTGTTGTTATTATTATTATTTACTTTTAGGCACCCTTTTTATAGAAAACTAAAAGCCTTTAAGCTCTCATTAATCACCAAAACATATACAAATTGAATGGAGAATCAACCCTATTGGGTCCCCTTTTTCTAGTCACATGCACCTCTCTCTTTGCTGAATAGAATGATAAGAAGTTGGATATTTATCAGATAAATTTTAGGATTTCAATTTTGTAAATAGGAAAAAAATAATATAAAAATTTAATCAGAAATCGATATTAATTATTGAACACCGAAAAGTCTTTGGAGAAAAAAGGTGTTGTCCTTGGCTACATCCACCCTTGTTTCAAGTTCCCCCATGGACTCTGTCTAGCTTTGATTGTGGGGTGGGGCAATATAGAGTTGAGACCCCCATTATTAGCCAGTAAATGTCTTTTAGTTTCTCCACTACGGTCTGGAAACTAGCTTGGTGGTCCATGTTTTAAACCCCATTATCTCTCATATATATATTATATGATCTAACTTTCCAAAATAAGGATACTTTTTTAATTGAATTAGTGCCTAATTAACTCATGATGCATAAATTAGGAGGACTAAATTACAGTGAATTAAAGTATAAAAACTAAAACCCAAGTTGAGTATATAATTAAGGGATGAGAATTATAATTTAACCTTAAGAAATTGTCCAAAACCATGGGTTAAGAATCTTTTATTTTAGTGGCCACCTAAACTTATTTATGACCATTTAAAAAAAACTGTCGGTGTGTTAAAAAGGAAAGAGAAAGGAGGAAAGGGGAATTCTTCTCATCCCTGTTTTTCAGAGATGGCTTAAATCATTCATTCATTCAAAGATATCAAACTTGAATGCCATGAAAACAACATGTTGTTGTCATAATGGTGGGTCCATTGCCTGATGCAATAGAATGATAGCCTTTAGATTTGTTCCAAATGCCAGCACTGTTCACTAAGGTTGAGGCCTCGAGTTTTATCATTTCTAATTATAATTTATGGGGTTTTTTTTACACTTGTATGAGTTTTGTATTAGTTGGACTTTATGGCCTAGTTGATGGATTTTATGTTATCTTCTCTACTTGAAAAATAAATAAAATAGTCTTCGTGTATTAGATCAAAAAAATAAACTGATCTTTTTGTTAAAAATTTCATTAATTTTATTATTAAAAACTAGTCATTTTACATCAACTCCACGTGTAATTTCTTGATTATTTCGTCAACCACAACAATTTTTAATAATAGAATGAATGCAATTTTAACACTAAAGATCAATTTACTATTTGATCTAATATCAAAGACTAATTTATTTATTGTTCAAATAAAAAGAACAAAATACAATTTAACTTTTATCCTGAAACTTATAAAAGAAATGATTGTTTTGTCTTAAAATTTTAGCATATGATAACAATATTGAATTTTAATAAATTCAAAATCAAACTCTTAAAAGGATGATAAATTCTCTCAATATTCTTTTTATGTACAATATTTAAACTTGAAAGTTTATTTAAAAAAAAAAAAGGAAAGCATATTTTAGTTGAGGTGTCAAACTAGAAATTTGCCACATCCCAAAAGTCCATCACTTTCAATGGAGTGTCATTATCTCTTACTGGCTAACAAGATTCAACTGAAAATCAACAAGAAAAAAAGTTGGGTTTTTAAGCAAAAGCCAATCCCCCCCTATTAAACAATTTCTTAATGAAATTTCAATCCCAATGCAATTAAAAAGTTCGGTTCAAACCCCATTAAAAACCCAACTTTAAATCTTAAATCTCTCCATCACTAAACTGGCATTTACTATTATATTAAACTTAAATTTCTGTTCTTTTCCCCTTTTTTATTTTTGTTTTTCTCTCTCACATGCTTAACATCCACCAAACTCTCCAAATCTTTTCCTTTTTTATATAATATATTTTTGGTTTCTCTTTCTTAGAAAAAGGGTTGTATGTTACTTGGCACTGTGAACTCCGTGAGGTGTCTTTTTTTTTGTTTTTCATTCAATTTCATATTTTTCATTTCTTTTTTTTGTGTGTTCATCAAACTTATGGTAGCAAAAAGAACAGTTCTTTTTTAACATGGGAAAATCATAAACTTTGTAAAGTTGAGAGCTTTAAACAAAAAAAAAGATTGCTTTGCTTCTTTTTTTACCAAACCCCAATCTGGGTTTTCTCAGAAAACAACTAATCTTTGCTTGTTTTGTACTGTTTGTGTGTATGGGGGATTGGTAGGGGAGGGGGGTATTTGTTAATATTTCTTCCCTTTTCTCTTGCTTCAAGTAACCTGTATATTTCTTTAAAATAATACAGTTTCATTTTCTTTATTACTTTCTTTGGTTTTTTTTTATTTTTCTTCTTCTTCTTCTTCTTCTTCTTCTTCATTATTGAGTGAGCTCGATTTAGAGAATTTGTGAGATTTGGTGCTTTATGGGATGGGGATGTTGATGCCACTGATTCTTCACCTTGCCAAACTCTGTATCATTGGCTTTGCTTTGCTTGTTCAAGGATATTTAGGTAAAATTTTAATCTTTTATTTCCAGTTCTTGCTCGAAGTTATTGAAATTCAACTGTGTTTTAATGAGTTGAGTTTAGTTCTTTCTTTTTTTTAGTTTGTTTTTAATTTGTGCAAGTGATTAATCTTTTGATCACATTTAATGTTTTTGCAAATATTTTTTCTATTACTGTTCATCTTGTCAACTTCTTTGATGAATTTTGTTTGCGAGATTTTATTTAGGAACTGCTCTTTAAGAGTAACGTTCATTTCCATTTAGATCCAATGAATTTGGATTCAACATCTTTTATGGATCTGCATATTCCGTCATCTTATAGATTGAATTTGAAGCATTACTAGGAATGTTCTTTATGGAGGTTTTATGTAAGAATTGTTCTATAGCACAATTAGCAGCTTAATGTTACTGTATGGTTGCCAATGTTGTGTGGAATTAAGTGTATTTGCGACATTATTCAGTTTATAGATCATGGATGATAACCTATTTGATCTCATAATTACAATCCTCATTTATGATTGTTGATTGGTAAAATGCAATTTGGTGTTCACTTAAAGAGGATTTTTATAAATGACAAATGGATTCAAGTTGCGTGCTTTGTTTGAGTTTATGTAGAATATATGTCTTTTTTTCCCGTTTGTTTTAGGGCACAATGCATCCCCCTCTCCGGCAGAGTTTTCGAGTTTTCCGCCCATAGAAAGAATCCATGGTGAACAAAGAAGTTTTACACCGAGCACGCCGCCTCAGCCGAATGGTAACTTCCATTTCTTGGTATCAAGTTTCCTTGTTTTTGAGACTTTTCATTGAAGTTTCTTTCGTAACAATCCAGAGCGGGATTTACTTTCACCTCCTGCATTACCGCCACTTTTGTCTGCCCCGGTGCCTGAAATGACTGAAGGGCATGCACGTTCCCTGCCGCCAACGCCACATAATACCGCTCCACCACCATTCACTATTGAAGAACGTGTACCATCCTTGGCACCGAGTACACCACCTGTATTGCCTCTATCTTCTCCACCTCAGCCTGTTCAAGTACACGCACCATCAAAGTCACCAATTGCTCCTCAGGGAAAGGAACCGGTTAGTAAGTCTCTCGACTTGGTGCCAGATGCTCCAGGTACATGACGAAAAGCAATTCCCATTGTTTCTTCACATAAATGTAAATCGGCATTGGCTATAATCTTGCTCTTTTTTGGCTTCAATATGCAGCTCCTGTTGCTTTTCCGACCTTGCCTCGAATTTCACCAAATATTGACCCATGTATGCTTGCTAATCAAAGGAACGCATCAAGTAATTTGGTAAATTTAAAGTACCAATGGTTCTAATTAAAAAAATTCACTTCTTTTAATTTGCAGTTCCATCAATAACTCCGTCACAGAATTCTCCCAAAAATCCACCAGTCCATCAAAGTAAGCCTGATTTTTAGCACTCCTTAAATTAGTAGACTACATGTCCAGTTTGGTTGAAGTTGATATGGTTCTAATTAAAGAATGCACTTCTTTTAACTTGCAGTTCCATCAGGACCTCCGTCACATAGTTCTCCTGAAAATTCACCATTCGTCCATCAAAGTAAGCCACAAATTAGTAGACTACACCATCGAGTTTGTACTGATACTCGTTTTATTCTAATATGCAGCTCCAATTGCACCGCAGTTCAGGAATAGTCCACAAAATTCCCCATCCATTAACTCGAGTAGTTCAAGTGCTTTCCCCCCAACCGACAACCAAAGAAATTCATCTAACAATAAGCGTCCCGTTTTGGAGCCAAGTGCTCCAGGTATATAATCAGCAGTTTGATGTGTCATTTCATGATAGATATAAAACCGAGTTTGGTTCTAATGCTGCTGCCTTTAACTCTTGTAGCTCCAGTTGCACCAGGATTGAGGGATTCACCACAAAGTTCCGCACCAGTGCACTCCAGTATGCCACGTGCTTTGGCCCCAACCCCGAGTGCTAATCAAGAAAATTCATCAAATAGCAAGGCACCTGTTAAGGAGCCAATTGCCCCAGGTACACATGTATTAGTTTAAATGTGCCATTTGTCGATAGCTTTACCACTATAATAAGTTCTAATGCTGTTGCTTGTACTCTATTTTATAGCTCCGGTTACAACACCTTGGAGAAATTCACCACTAAATCAAACACCAATTCACTCCCAAGGGCCAACCTCTTTACCACCTCGTGCTCCAGTTCTAGTGCCCCCCACTCCTGGTGCATAATTAGTGCCTTGATGCGTCCTTTTTTAGATAACTTTTATACTTCTTTCTCATTCTATTTCCCTGAAACACAGTATCGGTTGCATCTCCACCAAGGAAAGTAGAAATGACACCACCACCTGTCCGCTCAATCGTGCCACCGTCTATTTCACCAAGTAGGCCTAGTTACTTTGTATTTTATATGAAGTAATCAAGGAGATTGCTAAGAGTTGCTAATCCTGTTATATAATGCAGTTTCAGTTGTATCGCCTCCTGGAGAATCACCTCATAGTTCACCAACTGTCGACCGAAATGTAACGGGAAACCCATCTCCATTACCAGGTTCAACGTTAATATCAGTTTCATAGATGGAATTTTTCTGTGTTTATGTATTCTCTCTTCTTAATCATTATTGTAATGCAGATCCTAATAGTTCTCCTGTTTCAAATCCACCCTCAAGCAATGATGGAACACCCGTTAAGTCACCTACAAACGAGACACACAAGTCAGCGCCGCGTGTGAACCATGCCCCAAAAAATGGTTCTGATGATACTTTTGCAGGTTCTTCCCCAGCCGTATCTCCTCCTGAACCGACAGCTAAGAGGCTGCCTAGTAATTCTCTTGTCCCATCCCTTGCTCCTGCGAATGAAGCACATAACTCTCCAGCATTGTCACCTTCGACCTCGTTTCATGAACATCAACATAAAAGAAATGAAAGAACCGGTCCTGCTCCAGCATCATCAGACCCGATTTCACCTCCTTTGAAACAACAAGGTGTAATATCGTATGCCCCAGATGTGTCACTGTCATACTGACATTATATAGGCTTATGACATGCCATTCATGTTTCATCATAATATTAATGTAGGTCCTGTCATCTCTCCAGCATTTCATCCCAGAAGAAAACAAAGACACTATGCTCCTCCACCATTTCATTCTGGTACCGATATAGCAAATGCTAAATTATTTATTTTTGAACAGAATCTAAGAAGTGGGTTAAATGGTCATTTTGACTTCTTAACATCTTTCCGCATCATTGATTTTTCAGCTCCCCCATCCCTATCCTCAGTTCCTTCGCCAGTAACCGCTGTCTCTCCAGTTCCTTCACCATCTCCAGTCACAGCATCTAGGCAGACCAAAAGTAAGAATAAAATGTTAATTTGTTATATATATGTTTGTAATATACCCTCATTCAAGATATGTTTCTTTTGCATAGTGCCACATATTTCCCCAAAAGTTTCTCCGTCTGTCTCTCCATCGAGGAGTCCCAAAGTGGCACCACCACCAGCACGAGTTATGTCATTTCCACCTCCGCCTCCTAATCAAGGTTAAAGACTAGGTTCTTTGTTCCGCTTTCATTTGCAAAGATATTTTATGTTGTACTAATGTTTGATTGTATATGTAGATTGTTCGACAACTATTTGCACGGATCCTTATACGAATACACCTCCTGGATCACCGTGTGGCTGTGTCTTGCCAATGCAAGTTGGTTTACGCCTAAGTGTTGCGTTATATACTTTCTTCCCTTTGGTTTCCGAGTTAGCCGAAGAAATTGCCGTTGGTGTTTTTATGAAACAAAGTCAAGTTCGCATCATGGGTGCTACTGCTGCTAGTGAGCAACCGGAGAAGACGATTGTCCTTGTTGACTTGGTACCACTTGGTGAAAAATTTGATAACACGACAGCCTTTTTAACTTATCAGAGATTCTGGCATAAACAAGTTGCTATAAAAGCTTCATTATTTGGGGATTATGAAGTATTATATGTGCGCTATCTTGGTACGTAGATCCCCCCTCCCATTATTTTTACTCTTTTGGCATGAAGTATTAATAGTGGATTTATAGGTTTGCCTCCTTCTCCGCCTTTGCCACCTGATGCCGGTATAATTGATGGCGAACCATATTCGGGTAACAACAATAATGCAAGGGCTATAAAGCCCCTTGGTGTCGACGTGCATGGGAAACGGCGTAAGCATGCACTTAGTGGGGGTGTGATTGCAATAATCGTTATGTCTGTTTTAGTGGTTGTGGTGTTATGTTCTGCCGTTGCATGGGTTTTGCTTTTCAAACATGGGGATCAAGCTAGTCAACGAGGAACAAGTCCACAGCATCCGCAAACATCTCATGCCAAACCATCAGGTTATATTTATGAAAACAATAAGCATTTCGTCTGATACATCAAAGTATTTATGGATGTTGAAATTTCAGGTTCTGCCGGGTCAATGGTTGGAAGTGGTCTAAGTTCCATATCGCTTTCATTTGGCTCGAGCATTGCAGCCTATACAGGATCTGCTAAGACCTTAACTGCAAGTGAAATAGAAAGAGCCACAGGCAATTTTGATGATTCAAGAATACTCGGGGAAGGTGGGTTTGGTCGTGTTTACCGCGGTGTTCTTGAAGATGGAACTAACGTGGCAGTCAAGGTTCTGAAGAGAGATGATCAACAAGGCGGCAGGGAATTCTTGGCTGAGGTCGAGATGCTTAGTCGTCTTCACCACAGGAATTTGGTGAAGTTGATTGGAATATGCACAGAGGAGCGCAGCCGTTGCTTGGTTTATGAACTCATTCCAAATGGCAGTGTTGAATCGCACTTGCATGGTAGTTAAAACTGTGTGCTTTCCATGGATTTATTCTGGGGTTATAGTCATTCAGCATTGCCTTTTTGTTTGTTTTCAGGAGTTGACAAGGAATCTGCACCCCTTGACTGGGATGCCCGGATCAAGATAGCCCTTGGTGCTGCTCGTGGACTAGCTTATCTCCATGAAGATTCAAGCCCACGTGTCATACATCGGGATTTTAAGTCGAGCAACATTTTGTTGGAGCATGATTTCACGCCAAAAGTGTCCGACTTTGGTTTGGCTCGAACTGCTATGGATGAGGAAGGCAGGCATATATCGACCCGTGTCATGGGAACTTTTGGGTACGAAACTCTCTAAACTTTATGATTTGGCTTTATTAGATCCTTCCTATTGTAATTTGATATTTACTCTTAATGAATCATTGGTGCAGATATGTGGCTCCTGAGTATGCAATGACTGGCCATCTTCTTGTGAAAAGTGATGTTTACAGCTATGGTGTTGTCCTTCTCGAGCTTCTAACGGGGCGAAAGCCAGTAGATATGACACAGCCACCTGGTCAGGAGAATCTAGTTGCATGGGCACGTCCTCTTCTAGCAAGCAAAGAAGGATTAGAAACAATTATAGACCCGTCTCTAGGTTCCGATGTATCTTTCGAGAGTGTGGCCAAGGTAGCAGCAATTGCTTCCATGTGTGTTCAACCGGAGGTATCACACCGACCTTTCATGGGTGAGGTCGTACAGGCTTTAAAACTAGTATGTAATGAATGTGATGAAGCAAAAGTAGGCTCGAGAGGTACTAGTCAAGACGATATCTCCATCGATATGGATGGTAAGGTTGGTACTGGCTCGGAACAGTTAAGCGATCCCTTGCAAAGCCATTATTCTATTCCCAACTATGTCTCGGGTCTTGATACCGAGAGAGGACTATCAGTGTCTGATTTGTTTAGTTCATCAGCAAGATTCCGGAGGGAATCATCTGAGTCGTTTAGGAGACACTGTACTTCGGGTCCATTGAGAACGGGGAGAGGCAATCATTTCTGGCATAAAATGCAACAATTATCTCGGGGCAGCATCAGTGAACATAGTGCTATGATCAAGTTCTGGTCAGGTTCACATTAAAACCAATGTCACTTGCCCTTTGAGTTTTGAATGTCAAATGACAAACCGACGGCACCTGCTCCGCATGCCTGGTGAAAAATGTTGTGCTGGTTTCGGAACTGGGAATTTAACATGGGAAACTCTTGTGCTGCAAGATTCTTAACCCGAAACCCTGAGTGGCTTCTGTTACGCAGCTGATGATGAAGGGTATAGAGCCGAAGTATTCTTTTATTTTTCGTGTTTTTTTCTGGTAGGGGAAGAGTTTCATATGATCATCCTCACACTCCAAATTTGTACAGTTGGGGTTTGTGTTTTTCACAATAAGGAAATTAATTCCCCATTTTGAGGCTCAGAATCTTTCTGAATTCATCATTCTTTTATATATATATTCTCAATACACCGTTTTTGTTTTTTTTGGATGTGAATTTTCACTCAAAGAAAATGTATAGCACATTTTTTGTATTATGAAATGGCATTTCGTTTCTTTCTTTGCTTAAAAGCATTAGAGCTCCAATGAATTTTTATCTTAATTTTAATACAAATAATATATGTCTGAATAACTAGAGATGGGATAAACGATTATAAGTATGATTTGAACTAGAATAAATTTAATCAGTGTCAACATAAGGAGACTTGAAACATATTCGAAGATAACTTGTACATGATTTACATAATGTGACTCTAACTTTTGCCAACAGGGCAAGTAAAGGTGTTCATGAGCTGAGTCGGGTTCAAATCAGACCTATGTATAAGATTAGTACATTTTACTTTTCTTATTCTTTATTCGACGCAAAATATGAGGCTAAAATTAATCAAATCTATCCATATTTATAAATGACTAATTCGTTCGTATTGTTTTTGAAGATTTATTATTTGGAAATTTGTAAAAAGAAATTGTAGCAGGAGGCTATTAAAATTTTAAATTTAAACCATTGTATTATAATATATAATTTTATGCAATATAAATAAAATAAAATAAAATATATTATAAAAATATAAAATCATTGGTTGGGTTGAGTTAATTTCAAGCCTTAAATGTTAAACTTGAAAATCTAAATTTTAAATGGATTTAATTTTTTTTATCTAAATCTAAATTTTTTAATTTAAATGTTAAACTTGAAAATCTAAATTTAATTTTTTTTTATCTAAACCAAATTTTTAAACATCATACTGTTGACCAAACAGTTTCTTCATATTTTAAGCATGGCTCGGATTTAAAACAAATTTATCTGAGATACCTTATTCACCCGAGTTATGAAATGCTCTGCAACTATAGGATTGGTCATTTGGCCAGCTGCTTTTAAGAATGTGACTGCATTGTTTTATCTCTTTAAATTTTCTCATTTGACTTTGGCAACCAGACAAACATCGTAGCCGGCCATTAGCTCCTGACAAATTATATACATGGTGTATATAAGTATAATCTTTTTTATCTATCATATGGGGTTAATTTATCTATTTTTTTTATTAAATGAGTTTAAATACAATTTGACTCCTAATACGAAATATTTATAATATTTTTATCATATATATGTATGTATATGGATTTGGAACCTTATTGAAGTTTGCATAACCATGGAGAGTTGCAGCAACATGTTATCAACGCTAACACTACTTTTCCTCTCGATAACGGCAGCAACGACGAAAACAACAACAGCAACAGCAACGCCTATTTCTGGCTCCTCTTTCATTACTGCTCTCGATCTCCTTCCACAAGTCAATTTCAAGGTTGTAAATTTCCCCTTTTTTTTTCTGTCTCTCTTGTTTACAATGACTGGTTCTTGTTTGTGAATGAACTCTAACTTCTGACCAAATCATAAACATTGTCATGTGGACCAAAGATTAAATAAATTTCAATTTCAATTTTTTTCATATATAGAGATATTAGTTTTGATCCGAATTTGAAATTTTAATTAAATAAATTTGCACCCAAGTCAGATCAAATCGATTCGATCATAAAACTTCAATAATCATCCAACCAAAACTTGAATTGACGTTAAACTCTAAATTAATTCAAACTCGAGATGGAATAAAAGAGCGCAAGCAATGTTCTTGACACCCAAAAATAGTAGATTTATTATTTATAGTCTCTTAAATTTTTATGAAATTGTACTTTGACTCTCAATAATTTATAATTCATCTCTTATCCTCTAAAACAAAACTCGAAATGACTTAACCCAAAAACTTTGAACCTCAATCTTGAATTACCTCAATCCAAAACAGTTCGATCCAACCAGTCTAATATGAAAACATTGATATGTAGCTATAATTGGAATGCAGGATTTTGGGCAATGTTTCAGTTACTGAAAGGCAAGTGGACGGGTTTCCTATTGGGTTTAAAGGAAGCTATTATCCTGTAAGTTCAATTAATATAATGCTATATTTATTCCTCTCTTTTTTATACATTTTATACGATTTTTTATATGATGTAGAGTGGGAAAGAGGTATATTTCATCAATAACCATTTGAGCTTCAAAGTCATGTATCATGTGAATCCTGAGGATGATTCTGCACAAATTGTTGGCTTTCATGTTGATCCTTACAGGTGCTCATCAACTTCCTTTTTTCTTGATTTGTGTTGATGTGTAATGGATCGGATTTGGAGATACCAAGATAGGTGAGTTGAGTTTTGGAAACTTAGGCTTCTTGAAAAATGAACATGAGTTAGGGTTTAGAGAGCGTTGAAAATTGTGTCTTCAAGATGCTCTCCTAATGTTTAAGTCAATAAACGGTGTTATTGAAGTAACGATGCAAGATAGATTAAGTGAAAGTGGAGAGAAAGAATATATGTTGTCTCCAACTATGGACCGATGTAACTCCAAGATGCAAGAAATCAATATCTAAGCATCAAATGAAGTGGATTAGAAAAACCCTTATACATTAATGTCCTTAAAAGATGCGAATTCAAGATAACGAATTGAAAAATCTCTTGACAAGTGTGGTTAAGGAAGTGGAGATAAGCGATTGAGGCTGAACCATTATAAATCGATTGTGTCTAGTTTTCTATCCTTTCTCAATTTGAGCAGAATTTTTTAAAATTACTAATTCACCCCTTCTTACTAAAATCCAATCCACCAAAGCTTTTCATCATGCCAACTTAATATTTTCGCATACTACTAAAAAAACTAATTAATGTATATAACGGTTGTCGTTTGCGTCAAGGCTGGAATTTCAAAATTCAAAATATATAGGGACTAAGAATGACCCAATCAGATAACATAAACTAAATCTATAACTTTATGCATATAGTATAAGATTAATGGTAGAATTTAACCAAACAGATTTAGCTACTATCACTTGGGTCAAGACTAAAATTTTAAATTTTAAAAATATAAGAAATTAAAGTGATCAAAACGAGAAAACTAAATCATAATAACTAAATTCTTAATTCATACATAGAACAAGAACTAACAGAAAAATCCGGCAAAAAAGAGAGACAAAAGGCACAGCTAAAATTCTAGAAAAGTGACAATGTCTATCAACCCAATCAATCTCTCTATTTATTAATCAATGGATTTGGGGTTTGCATACTTTTGAAAGATTACAATATGTTTATACTTTCTGTACCTTTTTTTTAATTAGGAAATTATTTTTGTATTTGTATTTTCATAATTTAATTTTTTTTATTTTTAGATTTCAAATTTCAGGTTTAATTGTTAATACTTTTAAATTTTTTAGTTAAATTCAGGTTAATTACAATATTTTTTTAATTACATAGCTATCATCGGTGAGTAGTTTTTTTTATTTCAAAATGTCACATGAATAAATTAAACAAAAAATTAATAGTGTTAATAATTTGGACTTAAAATCTAAAAAGTAGAGATTAAATTCTATTTTTGAAAAGTACAGGAAATATAGGCACGTTTTCTATCAATTGAATGCGATTCCATTCATGAGTAGGTTTATGTTTTATTTTCAAAGGGTTAAGTTTGATTATTTTGTTGGATTTTAAAATTTAAAGTCATGATAATTCAGTTAGTTGTTGATTATTTCATATTAATTTTGAGTTTTGAACTTCATTTTTACAAAACGTTTTTATTGTATGATTTTTAAATATTATTTTTTATAAATATTTTTCAAAAAAAAATTCAAGATAACCAATAGTTCTTATATAATTTAAAAATAATAATTTTTATAAAGTATTTTAGATTATTTTATTATTTTAATATAAAATATTTATTTGGTTAAAATATGCCATTTGTAAATTTGAAATTTAGTCCTTGCACTTTTATTTTGGTTAAAATTTTTTGTTCAATTCAGTTCATTACAACGTTAATTTTTAATTATATTGTTACCCAGTGAGTTTATTTATTTATTTATTTATTTCAAAATACCACATAAACAAAATTTGAAACCTAAAAAGTAGTGAGACTAAAATTATAAAAATAAAAATATAAAGACTAAATTCTAAACTTATAAAAGATACAAAACTTATTTACTTTTACATCCTAAAATATAAATGGATGGTATATTAAATAAATAAATTCGATTCCATTCAAATAATAATTTTAATTTATTAACTAAAAATCATCCAAGCATGACTGATTTATATGTATGGATGAAGCCTAAATCCCACATTTTACACAACAAAACAGAACATTTATTAGAACATTCATGATATTTTGTTTCCTAGCTTCTATTTTAGGTGGGTAGTACTGGATGACATTCCAGCTAGAATAAATGAAGGACAATAATTATTGATATTTTTATTTGCATGTGTCAAAGGTTGGTTTCATTACATCTTTAATTATTGTACTATTTTTTTTACGGTTAATATAATTTTTATCTCTTGCTTGTAATTTTCTTTCCATTTTGATATTTAAATTTGAATTCAGTCAAGATATGATTTTATGATATTTTGAGATTGTTTACGTTGTTAGATTTTTATATTTTCTAAGTTTAAAGATCAAAATGGGCCTAATTGTTAAATTTAGGGTAAAAAATTATCTTAACTATTTTTTATAAGGAAAAGGGAGAAGGAATTGTCCTGTATAAACCCAAGATTCGAAGTAGTGGTTTTTAAATTAGCGCTAATATACTATTTGAGCTCTGAACTTGGTAACTATTCACACGTTGGGGTTTGAATTTTTTTAATCGAAGTTAATTTCTAAAGTTGAAAAATTATTCTTACATTAGTGCTGAATCATTTTTGTAACACCCCCAACTCAACCTAAGAGTTTCGATTAAGTCGAAGGTGTTACACTTGATCATTGAGGTGATCCTGTAAAGCTTCTCTTCTACTTGCGTTGATTTGTATGAAAAATCGTTCTTTAGTTTTTTTTTGGAAAACATTCGTTTGATTTTGGAAAATGAGGTAAGGTTTTTAAGAAATGACTTATCAAAACTTTTAAGAAATGTATAAGGCACCAGAAAACATTTAAAGTAAATGGATGTCTAAAAGGAAAAGCAAAACATGCAAATATCAAAGTATTATCTAAGTGTCATGCCTTAGAATGAATAAGCTAAACAACTTCACCCTAGATAAGCGAGAAATAATTAATAACTACAATCCCGAAAACGATTAAAGAAAACTTTAATAAAAACTTCAAAATAATAACGAAAAACGAGTTGCTAATTTGAGGTTCCTCCGATGCCTTTCCGAGTCCTAGTTTTCTGTGATATTTGAGAGAAAGAAAGGGGGAATGAGCTTACAACGACTCAGTGTGACACAATAATGCATATAAGATTCAATATAAATTAAAGCATTCTTCATGAAACATATAATAAATCAATGAATAACAATTATATATGATGCAATGTATGTTTTAAGTTCCCACTCATCCATCCTATCCACCCTCAAGCGTTGCTCGACACTCATCATATAACACTCATATTGTCCCTTAGATGGGCTCTCGAAGCCCAATATACTCCTTAGAAGTGAATCGGGACTAAGTCGGATACTCAGAGAGTTTTTTTTCCTAAATCTCAATAATTTTCTTAGGAACAAATGACACACGCCCGTGTCTTAGGTCGGGTGGGCATTCGATGTGAGGCACACGGTCGTGTCCCAGCCCGTGTCCTTACATGTGTAACTCTCTAAATTGGATAACGCGGCCATCCACACGCCCGTGTGATAGGCCGTGTGAAGGGTGCAGGGGTCACACGACCAAGCCACACTCCCGTGTGCTAGGCTGTGTGTAAAAACCTAGGTATTCTATTTTGAAATTCAAGGTGCATGGGACACACGAACAGACTACACGCCCATGTGCCAGGCCGTGTGTCACACACGGCTGAGACATACACTCGTGTCTCTGCCCGTGTGGACGAAAATAGGCCATTTTTGAAGCCATTTTTCTCACCCTTTTTTATATCAACCTATACACAACATTTTAATACATCAAATATCCCCAATCAAACATTCAACACAAACCAAAAATCATGTTTTAAACATAATATATCAACACAAAACTCAATTACCTAAACATACCAAAATAACTCCATTCATTGATTTACCAAAATCTACTACTAAACACATGCATACAAACATATATATATATATATATATATATATATATATATATATATATTTCATAACCATACTTCAAATTTAGCTCTTTTCTAATCCATCCCTAGACATGCCATATAAACCATAAAGTGTATAACAAAATCTACCAGAGCAGCTGGATAGTGTGACTCGACGTGTTGATCCGATCTTCTGAACTTCTTGAAAATCTACAAAGAACATTAAACGACTCAAATAAGCTTAATGAAGCTTAGTAAGTTCGTTGGCTTTAACATAAATCTTACCAAACATATTATAATAATTCATTTAGGTAAATCATTTCATAAACATTTCCTGCCAATCACAACTCAATTGATAAATTCATTTATTTGAGCTCAATATCAATAATAACTTAAAATTTTCCACATTAATTTCATGTAGCACTTACCAATCCTTATCAAACCAGAAAACGTCTTACGGATTTGAGTACATCGTAAATAGAAGCCCGAAGGCTACACAGAAGCACATAAGTGCTAAACGGAAACCCATAAGGGTTGAACGAAAGCTCATAGGAGCTGAACGGAAACCCATAAGGGTTAATCTGAAGCTCAAAAGAGCTAAACTGAAACCCATTAGGGTTAAACTGAAGCTCAAAAGAGCTGAACTGAAACCCAGAAGAGTTAATCTGAAACTCATATGAGTTAACTGAAGCTCATGAGAGCTAAATGGAAAGCAAACACGAGAGCTCGCAACAAATTCTAAACTCCAATTTACTTGGGAAATTTACCGTCAATTCCTCTTTACACTGAACGACTGTACTCAATCATGTGTTCCATTCACTTCGAACACTTGATTCAATTTCGTAAATTTAATGATAATTTTATTTTCAAAAAATGTTACAAATAAATACAAAATACCATTTATTATTTAACATATAATATTAAAATTTAACCATACGAACTTACTTGGGCTAATTTGTAAGTTTGTAGTAGTTAGGGACTATTATGCTAATTTCCCTTTTTCTCGTTGACCTACGGGCTCTTGATCTAAAATATAAAATTATTCGTTCATCAGTATATATTTCAATTCTAATTCACTTCATAATTTTTACCCCTCAATTTTTGAAATTGCACAATTACTCCAACTTTTACAGTTTTTGCAATTTAGTCCCTTACCAATTAGCCCATCAAATAAGCTATTTTTTTCTCAATTAAAATTTTATCTAAATATCCTAAGCTATTACACAACCTTTGATAAATATAATTTAATACAAAACCCTAAGGTTTAATCTTTTTCACAATTTAGTCCTAAAATTAATTTCTATTGAAATTACTTGATAAAATCATCATATAACAAAACTAGAGCTTCAATTCCATGTGAATTCATCATAAATATTTAGTACTCATCAATGGTAACTTTCAAAATTATCCATGAAATAAAAACTAATGAAATAAGTAGTTGAACCTTGTTGTAAAAGTCTTAAAACACAAAAATTTCAAGGAAAAAGCAAGAATTGAACTTACATGAAGTAAAATAAATAAAACCAGCTTAAAACCTTCTCCTATGGCATTTTTGGCTGATAAATTGAAGAAGAATAGCCTAGAAAAGTTTAGAATTCAATTTATTTAAGTTAATTTCACAAAATTTATAATTTTGCCCTTTAATCACATGATTTTTGTTTTCTTTTCTGCTTATGCCGCCTCATGCCTTTAATTTAGGCATAATTTCTCCTTAATTCCTCTTTTGTTCATTAATTAAGCCATTTAATCACTATTTCTTTATTTAGCAAGTTTTGCACCTTTTTCAATTTAGTTTTTTTTAGTTAATTAACTATCGAAACGTTAAAATTTTCTAATGAAACTTTAATACTACCTTAATGACATTCCGTGAATATTTATAAAAATATTTACAGCTCAATTTATAAGATCAAGGTCTCGATACCTCGTTTTCAAAACCAATTAATCTAACAAATATTTCTAAAGCATAATTCACTAATTCATAAGCCTTCCAAAATTCACAATCGACTCATAAACACTATATAATAAAATTTACGAGCTCACTTGTCAGATTTAGTGGTCTCGAACCATTGTTTCCGACACCACTGAAAATTGGGCTGTTACAACTCCTCTGTCCCCCATACCCGATTTCGTGTAATTATGTACATAAACTTAGCATGTTTTATGCTTTTTATCATCATTTTATGCTACCTTCAATGCTTCATACTAGCATTATAAGGCATGTATTTAAGCATTTATTTATCTCATTACCACATAATTACGTATAATTAGTGCAAGTAAACAATTAAAACACAGTGTCACATGCACAGGATTTTATGTGAATTAACAGTCTAATTATTTATTACATTTACAAGTTCGCATGAAATATAGGCTTACATGTACCTAGGGTTCGCATGACATATAGGCACGCATGCACCAAGGGTTCGCACATAGGCTCGCATATACTTAGTGTAATGACCCAAAAATTCACGGGCATCGGAAAAGTACATTATCGGGCCTCCGTCTTAGTAAATTGAGTTTGAAAATAATTATTAGAAATATTTACTAGACTAGTTGTGTGTTTAATTAGGTTTTAGATAGGTGAATTTAGCTTAATTAAGAGTAATTAGTAAAAATGATTAAATTACAATAGAAGTGAAAGTTTAATTATAGATTAAAATAAAATAAGAGGGACTAAATAGGTAAATAAGCCAATGGCTTAAGTTTAGGCGGCAATAGATGGAAAAATCTTAGATTATTTCTTGATTTATATTATAAAAATATTATAAATTATATTAATTAAAATTAAGATAATATATTATAGGAAACAAATAAGATAAAGACAATTGTGTGGCGATATAATAATACATGTGTAAAATATATAAAACACACTTATAATAAAATGAAACATTTTCTTATAATTTAAGTAAAAGATATTTGTGAATAAAATATTATTATATGATTATAATAATATATTATTATTATTATTATTATTATTAACTAATGCATAAAAGAAAACACATGAAATAAAAGAATAGAAAAGAGAAACAGAATAGCTAAAAGAAACAGAGAACAGACGAAAAGAAAGAAAGGAAAGGGAAAGAAAAATAAAAGGGATAACTAGGGATTTGAAGCTTGAAGTTTAATAGGTAAGCTAAATCAAGTCCTTTTCTTATAAATTTGATGTTTTGGAATCCTAGAGTGAAATACTCTTGGATTTAAGTTGAAAATTTGAAAGTTAATAGATTTTTAGTAAGGTTTATGTTGAATAAATGATGGAATTGAGGGTTTATTTGATAGAGTTTCTAGTTAGAGTTGATAAAAGGATTAAATTGTGAACTAAACTATAAGTTTTGAATTTTAGGGATTAAATTGAAATAAATTCGAAATTATGAAAATATGATAAAATTAGATAGTTAAATGTGAGTTTGGTAGGAAATTAAGTAGTAAAAAGGTATGGATTGAGAAAGAAAAACATATAGGTTAGTTAGGATCAAATTAGAATTAAAGTAAAAGTTAGATAAAAATTTCAGCAATTAAATTGTTTTGTGCTAATGATTGTGAAATTATTTTAATTGTCCGTAGCTAATAAGCATCGGCCCAAAAAGGAAAAGAAAATATCGTCGAGGATTAAATCCGAAGAGAATTCCGGTTTGTAACTATAATTCAAATTATTTATTATTTGATGTTAAATTTAAATTATGTGTGTGGTAAGCATATAATAAGGTAAGTAACTTTATTGAATTGAATTTGGAAAAATTAAATTGAATAAGGAAAATATGTGTTGGTATTGAACTGTGTTTTAATTAGTGAATGGAAAAAGTATAATTGATATTGAAAATGACTTCTTGAAATAAAAGTGAAAATTAGATTGTGAAATTTATATACCCTATTAACTAGTCGGGTTGAGTCAGATATAATTGGCATGTCATAGGATTTAGAAGAGTACGGGATTTATCGGCTTTGTCGATCAGGCACTTTATGTGTCGTATCTCAGGCACCTCGTGTGTCGTTACAGGCACTTATGGGTCGTATACTGATCAGGTATTATGTACCGTTTTAGGCACAATGTGCCGTACTGGTGTGTTTGGGTTGGAATCCGTGTATCCGTCAAAGTCCAGATTGTTAATAGGGTGAATAATTGAAATGAGAAAATCAAATGAATTTGATCTATAGCCGTATTGAATATGAGAAAATTTAAAATTATGATAGGTGATTGAGATTGAAGAATAGCTTAATATTGTGTTGTTATTGTCAAATAATGACAATTTATGAATAAATTGATATTTAAGAAATTGGAGAGTTACATGCTTGGTACTTATAATTCTTTATTTCTATTATAATTTGAATTATGGTAATACCATCGAGTATACAATACTCAGCGTACGGTTGTTTCCGTGCTTGAGTTGAAAAGGGTCGAGTCTCGGTTCAAAGATCCGGACAATCCCGACTCCTGCATAGAGATTTTGGTGATGTTTTTTTCCTTAAATGAAAGTGGCATGTACATAAGAATTATGATGGCTATTTTGGTATGTTATATAGTTTTGTTGTAAAGTAAGATATTATGTGTTTTGATAATTATATTAGTAAAATGGTAGAAGTCCTTTATGGCATTGGTATCAAATTCAAATGGCTTGATTAGTTTTATGTGTTAATTAGAAATGATAATAGGATTTTTATTAATTAAGTTATTATGTCAATATGTCAAGTAAGATTTAAGTATATAAATGCCTTGGTTGAAATACTGGAATTGGGTTGCTTATGTTTTGAAATTTTACAGGGGGTTTTATGTAAAAATAAGCAGAAATGTTGCCGAAATTTTTATAAAAAAAATGAATGGAGTCAATTAGTGAAATTTATATGTATTTATGAATTATTTTAATATGTTGGTTATTTATTTAAGAATTATTTGTAAATTGTTTGATATGTCCGGTAATGCCTCATAACCCTGTTCTGGTGACGGTTTGGTGTTAGGGGGTCTTACGGTTCACATGTAGGCTTGCATGTTCCTAAGGTTCGCATATAGCCTCGTATAATTTTAAGGTTCACATATAGGCTCGCATAATCCTAGGGTTCGCCTATAGGCTCGCATATAATAATACACATGGTTTGCATATATTATTAGTAAGGTGCTCGCAAGTAATAGCATGTAAGAGGGTTCACATGTCACAGTTATACAGGTTGGCTCGCATAAACAGGGGTTCACATGTCATAAGCAACTAGGGTTCGCATGTATGTTTTAAGAGCTTGCGTATTCA
This sequence comes from Gossypium raimondii, assembly GCF_025698545.1. Classification (NCBI taxonomy): domain Eukaryota; kingdom Viridiplantae; phylum Streptophyta; class Magnoliopsida; order Malvales; family Malvaceae; genus Gossypium; species Gossypium raimondii. Next base: position 52,392,041 of record NC_068571.1, read on the forward strand.
ATCCAATATGGTTTTACATATGGGTTCGCTTAACAGGGGCTCACACGTACGGGTTTGCATGCAAAAAGGGGGGTTTGCATAAGGGACTCGTACTTAAGGGTTCGTGCACTGGGGGTTTCTTCCTAGGGTTCGCTTATGCTAGTTCTCTACTTCCTATGAAATTTAATTATACGCAATATTTAGGTTTAGATCCCACACTTGTTTTGAAGACTTTAAAAACCTTTTGTTTGGAGAGGAGATTGGAGATTTCTTGAAGGATGTTTTTGAAAATTTTCGACTCCTTTAGCTTTGAAAATTGATTTGGAAGAGAGAATTTTGAAGATGTTTTCTTGAAATTTTGCTTGGTAAATTCCAGGGCTTGTTTTGAAATTAGCTATTTATAAAACTTGTTTTTCCTAATTGAAATAGGTTTTACAAATTCATGTAGGTTTAGGACTTATTTTTAAAATAGGGACTAAATTGAAATTTTTGTTTTTGGGCTGGGTTGTTTTTAAAAAATTCGTTACTCTTGAGGCAAAAACAAGGAAATAAAATTATTTTGGTTGGATACGACTAAAACCTTGCCAAACCAACAAACTAATTTTTATTGATTTTCTATTATAAAATATAAAAGAATTATATGACATACTTATTCCCTTACCTTATTTTTAAAGAAAAATTGAGAAATCAAACTCAATTGTTTTGACTCAAAAACCACGCTAACTCAAATCAAATCAAAATTAATTTTATTTTTCTGTAAAGATAATTTTTATATTTAAAATATTACAATTAAATTAAAATTATGTATAAAAATTATTTTCAAAAAAAAATCTTACGAGAGTTATTGGTAATTTTATTTACTTGAAAAATATGTTTTAAAAGTGTTTATTAAAAGACTTTGAATATTACCAAATAAAACGTAGATTCCATAAAACAAAATTTATCTTTTTCAAAAACACAAATTTAAGATTAAATCAAATTAAAATTTACTATAAACGATTCCACAATAAAGGGCAAAGACGTAATTTCGTAGTGAAAAAGCCATCGCTGTTCTGTGAATTCCAAAACTGGCGTGTAAGTACTAAAGGTACTGACATATATGCCTAATCTGACAACCCAAATTTTCCCGCCATTTTTCTCCGCCACGTCCTACAAATACTCCACGTGGACATTCTCATTAGCCATCCGGCAACTCCCTCCACGTCATCTTGAATAATTTAAAACCGTCCAATCAGACGGCTGGTATTAAATATATCACATCAAATATCAAAAAATCAAACAATCCAGATCCTTCCTTCGCACGTCGTCGCTTAAATATATAAAACCGTTTTTTAGTTATTTTTTTTCAACAAAAAACCCTTATGGAGAAAAAGAGAGCGACTGAGGAAGACACCGGCGACGAGTCTCCGGCGACTAAGCGGCGGAGAGAGGCACCGGAAACGGTTGAGTTCAACGGCTACGACGACGTTTTGCCGTGGTTATCGATGGAAGGTACTTGCAAGACTGATGCGATGAGTGAGTTATTCAAGCTCGTCGATGACTCCACGGAACTTGCTCCGTCTTCGACTTGTTCTCCGACGTCGTACTGTACGAAAGTCAAGTTCAGCGACAATCCGTACTCGTCGGCGTTGATTTTCCAGTCTTCATCCTCGTACGTCACCATAAACGGCAACGAAGAGAGTTGCGGTTCGTCGTTTTCGGACTCGGAGTCGAGCGTGATGGCGAGTGTGGACATGAGGGGGATCGTGAGCACTAATGTGAAGTTTGATAACGGTTTGGAAGAGATCAGAGGGTGGTTGGAAGCGGAAGAAGGAAGCGCGTGGGGTAAAAGCGAGGGAGAGTCGCGTGAGACATGGACGGTGGATTGGGAATGGGACGAAGAGCAGCTCGCCAGGTTTTTGGGTGAGGAATGCCTTTTTTGAAAAAAAAAAAAAACCTTTGTGGAAATTTAAAAAATTAGTAATTTTACTGTTAATACTAAGTAGAAAAATGGGTAAATTAGGGTTTATAGAATTTGAAGAAATGAAAAAGCTTGCATTGAATTTGAAAATGGGTGTGTCTTGAGATTTTCATTTCTTTTGTCTTTTACTACTCCTTAGTTTAACCCAAAATTAATATGATATATATTTTGGTTTCCAAGTTATCCACCATAATAATTCAATCAATTATAATTTTATATAGTAATAAAATGCTTAAAATATATATATTATTTTAACTATCGATCTATAATATTCAAACTATATCAATTCAATTCAATCACACCATTGTTCTGAGAATATAATATCAAATTAAAATAAAGGATTAAAATTTTAATTTCAATATAACAAAGTGACTAAAATTAGAATTACACTTTATTTTGTAAAAAGTGAATGCAAAGAGATAATGGGACTAACCTTCAGTATGGTGAGCAAAATTCGGAAAAAAAAGAATTTTGATTTATTCAATTATTTGAGTTAATTGAATAAATAATTTAAGTTTCGAGTTCGAATCAAGTTGAACTTCACAATTCGAATAACATATTAGTATAAATACACTTTTGGTCTTGTTAAGTTAAAAATGAATTTGGTATCTCTTTTAACAAAAGTTATAAAATCATTTTAAAATTTAAAATATTTATAAAATTTCAAAAATTTTAAAAATATGTAACGAAAGTTAAAAGTTACAATTTTCTAAAATAATAATTTTGAGACTTAAACAAGTTAATTAATAATTTAAGTTTATCGTACTTTTTTTTTTGTTTTGAAATTTTTTAAATATATATGGTTTCAAATTTATGTGTTTTAAAATAGATTTAGTTATAACTGTAACAAAATTTTAATTTGATATATTCAAATTTTAATTTAACTTGAACAATTTCACTCAATTCGGTTCAACTTAATTTGACAAAATTTTAAATTGAATTAGGATGATAAAATATGACTCGTTAACTCAAAATTTTTTCACTCGATACGATTCAACGTTGACCCCTACCTTGAGTGTGACCTATGGGTATATTTTCTGAGGCTTTTAAAAATTAATTAAGTGTATTTTCAAAAAAATAATTTTAATTAAGTGAAATAATAAATAAATAAAATACGAAAGGGTTAAGCATGAAAGGACTATGGTCTATGAGCAGAGCAGCCAGTGAGCAGCTGAGCCAACACAGGTAGAACACAGTCAAAAACACAAAAGATAAGCAAAATCAACCAAACAGTACAATCTATATCCTTTAAGATAATGGTTAAATTTGAGTTCTAGTCCCTTTACTTCTTTTTATAATGGTTAAATTTCAGTTTTGGTATTGATACTATGTTCAATTTTAAGATTTAATCTCTATATATTATTTTTATATAATTTGAAATTTTAACTTTTATAATACCATTAGTTAGTTTAAATACATTATTCTATGATGAAAGTGTTGACATGAATTTTAAAATTGTTAACGTTATTTTTTTTCAAATTCAAGTCCGTAACAATATTTTTTTATTACATGACTACCAAATGAGCTTCGTTTTTGAAATGTCAAACTAATAAATTTAACATAAGAATTTTAACAATGTTAATAATTAGATCTGAATTTTTAAATTTCTAAAATACAAATATAAAACTAAATTTCAAATACAAAAAAAAAGAAATTTGAAACATATTATAACATTTAAATTAACTTTAAAAATTAACTTTTACATGACACATGTAAAATGCCTTTTCTTTTCTGGTTAAATTTTAATTTCTATTCTCATATTATGATCATATTTAGATTTATTCTTTATATTTTAATTTAACATAATTTGATCTTTTATATTTTTAATGATATTGATTAGTCCAAATAATTATTATCTTCAACTACTTCGATTAAAATGTTAGACATAAATTTTTCTTAAAAGCAACTTTCTAACACACACACACACAAAAAAATCTACCACGACATGATAAGTTGGAACGAGCATGTTTAAGAAAAATTTTGCCTTAACGTTTAAATCGACATAGTTAACAATGTAAGTTATTTGGACTACTAATGATACTATAAAAATAAAGACCAGATTATGTCGAATTAAACTGTATATACTGAATCCTTAATTTAAGCATTTTAGAAAGATCATAATCATAATTTGACCTAAAACAATCTATACTTAACTTTAATAATTTCACTGTCAAAAAAGAATCCAACTCGAAATTGACTTGACCTCAAATTGATCCGATAAAAAATCTTATTCAAAAAAATAAAATCAACTTTACCGATTCAATTGACATGTTTTTTTTTTGTCAACTAAGTTTAAACCCTTCTAACCTGAGCTCAATTCCTAATTCGTTGCTTAAGGCTGGGTTTAAGTTCAATCGAATATTATTATCTAAGTTCAACCTTCACTCGAAATGATATAGATTTATCCAAGTTTAATTTGATTAAGCTCATTTACATGATTTATATATTCAAAATTGAATTCGAGATGAAGCTTATTGCCACATACAAATTAATATTTTAATGATTCAACTGTTAAATTTATCGATATAATTGTACATGTCATGCATATAAAATTTCAAGTGATCTAATATTTCTATCATATTGATATACAAAGTGTTTGTTCTTTGTACATTAACGATGGATTTTTTTAAAAATTTACAATTAAATTAAAAATTTTGTTGCTCATCAAATAAAAAATACAGATATTAATAAGTGAAGTTCATAATTTACGCAGAATTTGACTTTTTCATTAATATAAAATTGGACCGAATTATATAAAATTTGATAGAAGTATAATAGAGGACATTGAATTAAAGATGAGATTACATTTTGTTTCTTTTACTAAAAGAAACGGGTAAATTAATTCTTAAACGTTAAATCAAAGAGCAAACTAGTCATTTTGTTAAAAATTTCATTCATTTCTATTGTTCAAATTTGATCATTGTATGTTAACATGAGGTACATGTAACACGCTACGTATTATTATTTGGTAATTTCATCAGCTACGCCAATTTTTTACAGTACAACATGGATGAAACTTTTAACAGAAAGAACCAATTTGTTCTTTGAACAAACATACAAGGATTAAGTTATTAATTTTTTAAGTAAAATAATAAGATACAATCAGACTTTTAATACAAGGGTCTCCATGCTACTTTTACGTATAAAATTATATCAAATTTTATTAAATTGGGTGTACAACTATATAAGAAAATGTATTTAATTATTCTAGCACATGTGAATTGGATGAGTATAGATTTGTATTTGAATCCAAATGTAGAAGAAATGGTTGACCAATTTATCTCAAAAGTTTATAGGAAAATGGACTACTTATTTTACTTAAAATTTATCTTCAAATGTAGATTTGTATTTGTTAAAATTTGAATATTCTTTTAAATTTTGAAAGAATTTAGATAAAAATGTTAGGCTCGAGAAAATAAGTTGGGATAAAAATAAGTTAGATCCGCTTAAAATATGATCTCAGCTCCAGTTTTAATATTCAAAGTCTTAATTTTGCTCGACCCATTTTGAGATTATAGTATGTTTTATTATTATTTTATATATTCTGTCATTTATATCATGTGAAAAATTAAATAGAATATATTATAATGTAAATATTAAAAATATGTGAAGTAATTTAGGGTTTAGAAATTTAATAAAAGGAAAAGTACATAATGATAATAAAAATAATTATCAAATAAAATTGTTAAATTTGAGAAAATTATCAAATAAGTTCAGGCAATAAAAGGTAAAGCCACAAGGCCTTATATATTTAATTTGTTTGACTGTCAACTAAAGACCTCGCTTAAAATGTTACTATCAAAACCCGGCAATCTCACTAAAATCTCGCTCCATGTTTATAGAATCGGGTTTTTTACATAAATAGGTTAAAAAAATTTACTGAAATAGGGTGTCAGAAAAAGTATTTACCAAAATGGGTTACTTTTTTTATTGGAGCCTATTAGATAGGCGCCAATGAATAAAAAAATAATAAATTTTTTTGAATAAAATATTTTTTTATATTTTTTTAATAATTTTTTTTAAAAAAATACGGGTCAAAATACGGTCAACGGGTCGGGTCGGGTCGGGTGGCGCCTATCAGGTAGGCGCCAATGAAGGTGCCTCATAGAGAGGCGCCAATGAAGGTGCCTTATAGAGAGGCGCCATTACTAGACTGTCTATGGGTCGGCCCAAAAAATTTCGCCCGACTCTAGGCCTCCTTTCGAAATATGAGCCTAAAATTTTGTCAGGGCTGGCAGGAAAAATCATATGCCCAAGCCGGCCCGGCCCGGCCCATTTTTTAAATAAACACCAAAAAATTTTTAAAAATAAAAAAAAAGTATTTTAAAAATAAAAAATAAAAATATATTTATTGTATTCGGGCCGGGCCGGGCCCGGGCCAAAAAAGTTGTGCCCGAGGCCCAGCCCGTTTTCTAAACGGGCCTAATTTTTTTACTCAAACCCATATTTTGGGCCTATATTTTTACCCGAACCCTCCTATATTTCGGCCCGGCCCATTGGCGCCTCTCAGAATGGCACCACCATTGGCGCCTCCCAGGTAGGCACCACCATTGGCGCCTCCTAGATAGGCGCCAATACTATGTATTATACGGGTTCTATACTAACCCGAAAAAGTATAAAATTATATTTTATTCAAAATTTTTTTTATTATTATTATTTTATTCATTGGCGCCTATCTAATAGGCTCCAATGAAAAAAGTAACCCATTTTGTTAAATACTTTTTCTGACACCCTATTTCAGTAATTTTTTTTTCAACCTATTTATGTAAAAAACCCTTATAGAATCTATCCGAAGTATATACAAAGAAAATTATGTGAAATTTTTTGTTTTACTCAAATACGGTATCAACTTTAGATTAGTTATCGCTTTCTTTTCAGTTTATAGATCTATTTTATGAGTATTTTTGTTGTCTTTACAAATTGTGATGAATAAATGGCAGTGCTTATCGTCGCTAAAATTCCAATGGCCATCAACAGTTTTTCTTGAAAATTGGGTGTCTCTTTGTCAATTTCTTAATATGTTTCTTTTTTTAGAGTATTTCAGAATAATAAATAATTTCACAAGGCAATTTGGACCCGTGTTGTCTTAAGTTTTATATGTTTTTTTTGTTTGTTTTTCTATTGTTTAATAAGTCTTCAGTTTTAAAAGTTTTTGCCTGCTCGTCTTGCTTATGCATGTAATCTTCTTTTTGCAAGTGATTTTAGGGATGACTTTGTTATCGTCCTCTCTAGTTTGGTGGATATTCGATTCTTTTGTTGATTTTTGCTCACGGCTGATTTCCTTGTCATAGTAAGTACTTGTAATCATTTCAAATATGTAGTGCTAATTAAATTGTGACAAAACTAATTATCAACATGTCATAATATTTTATTAATATTGAGACTAGAACTTTTATTATGCTGATAGAGCTTATCGTTTATAATTTATCATGAATATTCATTATTATTTTTCGTAAATTGTGTTATTTCATTCATTGAATATATATGATATAGTCACGAGAGATTAAATATGAATTGGGGAACTCTAGAATTTTGTTTTTGTCTTGATTAAGCCTTGATAGCGATGCATCATTGCAAGCAGACCTTGTACAATAATTTGATCTTCTTTTATCTAGGCCACTTGATATAATTTTCAAGCAATAGAAAGGACAGCAACATGGGATTCAGACAAATAATCTGCTTTGTCCAAGAAAGCAACTTCAAGACAGAACCGAATCAGGGATTCTACTGGTAATACAACTGTTTGACTATTTGCTTACCTGATCCCCCCACATATTTTTAATTACAAATTTAAATTTAAACAGAAAAAGGAAAAAAAAAAGATTATTGGTTTAGGAAGCGGAAAAGGGGCGAAGGCAGAAGTCAAGTCAGCTGATTAAAATTAAAGCTTTGGTCAATTTCCGGTTTTCATCCTTCTATTATTCATAAATTTTAGATTTAGTCCAAACACTTTATTTCAGTATAACTTGATTTTTTTCCTTCTTGTAATATTATTAGTTTGACTATCCCATTAAAGTGCTTACATGATTTTTTTGTTTTTTACCATTTAACCTAGGTTTCAGAATATAACAAAGTTTTTAAGGTTAAAATGTAATTTGGTTAGATTATCCTAATACAATATGGCATATAATTGATAAAAAAAATTAACATATTAAATTAATAAATTTTGATAAACACATTTGAGGCGGTGAATACCCTGACCGTCATATCAACACACGAGATTCATCTATTGTTTCTTTTGATATGGTGAAGGTTCATAATATACAAGAATTCTTGGATGCTTTGCGCGAATGAGATGTTTATGGTGAAGGCATCATTTAGAGGTGGGGGCAAAATCAATCATTTTATATTAAAAGGTTGAGATAAATTTTTTTAAAAAAAATTTATAGAGGTCAAAGTTACGTCTTATTTTTAAACAGCTAAAATTAAATAATTAATTTTTAATAGGGACCAAAAATATAATTATCTAATTTAATCAAGGGACTAAAATGAATTAAATAAAATTATTATGTTTTAAGGAAACTAAAAATGAAATTGCACTATTTAACCAAAGGAGCCAAGACCAATGTTTGCACACAGGCTCAACAAGGAAGAGGGGTTTATAGTTGTTACATTTTGTATCAGTGTTGTGAATTCTGTTCCTACTCAAATTTTGATACATTTTGATTGTTCTAAAGTATTTCGATCTGTTTTCATCGATATCGATTTGTACCTATACGTACTAACTAGTATTAACTGGTATCAGTCAATACTTGTCAGTATACTATTTTGATATTTTAAACAAAATTTTAAATTTTTTGTATTAATAATAAAATGGTTAATTCGTTATTTAAGGCTTGGAACTCTTTGTTAGTCTAAGTCAATCCCTAAATTTGGTAATTGTTCTTATATTAGGGTCTGAACTAGGGAATTATTCCCACATTAGGACTTGAACTTTGTTTGGTCCAAATTAATTCTTAAACTTGGCAATAATTCCCATATTAAGGCCTAAACTTGACAATTATTCTCATTTTAAGGTTTGAACTTTAGGGACTAACTTGGATAAAAGAAAGTTTAGGTCTCAATGTGAAAACTATCATAAATTTTAAGGACTAACTTAAATAAAAAATACTAATATTAATAAACTATAACAAACTATAAATATATGTAAAAAATATTTATAAAATAGTGATAAACTCAAATCGATTTCGTACGTAATCTTATATTTGTTTGATTAGGATAGGGCCAAAGTTGAATAGTTGGTGGACCATCCTCAACCCCAATTTACATGTGATGGTTGGTGAAAGGTACTCTCAACCTTTTATATTTAATGTAAAAACAATACTTTTTAATAAAATATATAAAAATTAAAATTAAAAGTATGGTGAAACTGACGAAGAGAAAACATTCTCCGCTTATTTTTATTAGTGAATCATTAATACATATTTGAATAAATTAATCATTATATTTAATATCAAATATTTATTTTTAAGAGCCAACCAAATGAATCAATAGTCCAAATTAGACCTGTCCATGGGCCGGGCTGGGTTCGGGCTAGGCCCGGAAAAAATTTCAGCCCGACTCTTAGGCCCGGCCAGAAATATGGGCCTAAAATTTTACCCAGGCCTGGCCCGGAAAAGAAATAATAAGCCCGATCCCGGCCAGATTTTTAATAAACACAAAAAAATATTTTAAAAATAAAAAATAAAAAAATATTTTTAAAGTATTTTAAAAATAAAAAATATATATTTATTATATTCAGGTCGGGCCGGGCCGGGCTCGGGCAAAAAAAGTTGAGCCCGAGCCCGGTCCATTTTTTAAACGGGCCTCGTTTTTTTGCCCAAGCCCATATTTCGGGCCTATATTTTTACCCAAACCCTCCCATATTTAGGGCGGGCTGTCGGGCCGGCTCGGGCTCCTGGCCCATGGAGAGGTCTAGTCCAAATGTGGCACTAATTTTATTTTGGATAAATTATTTTAGGTTAATTTATTCTTTTCATCTTTATACAAATTTAACTCAAGGATTTAATTTTTATATTTGGATAAATTATCACGAGAGTTCAAACTCCACGTTAGTTGATTAATAGAAATTCATAAATTAAAGCAAGTAAACTAAATTCCCAAGTTAAATATAGTATAGGGACGAAAACTAGAATTCCACCATTTTCTTTATATTTTCATATGGGCAGAAGTAGCCTGTAAGCCTCTTACTTGGAGCTAAATTGTATGTTGCCATCTCTACTAAAACAATGAATAATTTAGTCCTTATACATTAGATTAAAAAACAATTTGGTCTTTCTGTTAAAAATTTCATCCATTTTTACTGTTAAAAATTGGTCTCTTTGCGTCATGTTGTCATACACGTGGCACATCACATATCATTGTCTAGTCATTCCATCAGATACACTAGTTTTTAACAGCACAAATAGATGAAATTTTAACAGAAATGACAAATTTGTTCTTTGATCTAATGTGTAAGGACTAATTTGTTCATTTTTTAAGTAGATGGGACAAAATACAATTTGACTCATAATATAAGGACCTCTGTTGTACTTTTACCTTTTCATATGTGATAATGTAATAACATATACTACTAATATTCTTGAAAAATACTAACATTCATTGTGTAGAGTGGCGAAGAACTCGATATCTTTTAAAAAAGTTCCAAATTTGAGTTTTATTGATAAAAAATAGTGGTAAGAGAGTTTTATCTTCTATTTTAAGGGTTTGATCTTGCCTGACTCTTGCTACAAATAAAAACATTGTTTTCAAAACTAGATCAGACTTTAACAAATTGGCCGGTTGGACCGAGAGCCAATCAAGTTATAGGCCCAGAATAAAGAATTGGATTAGTTGACTTGTGAACAAGTACGAACTGGTTGAACCAGTCCAAAAAATCAGTTGAATAACTTTTTCTTTTTCTCCTTTTATGAATTTTCAACAATTTATTTAATTGAAGCAGACAAGTTGATTTGATCAAGAATCGGTGGTCGAACCGATTTGATTACCTATCAATTTCTAAAGAGTCGCCTTTTGGGTATCTATACTACTATATAAGGCCTCCTTTGTTTTGACATGATAAAATAATGGTTAAATTTCAGTTATAATCCTTCTACTTTTATGAGATTGCATAAGATTAGTTAAATTTCAATTTTTTTCTCGTATTTCACTCAAATTTGATATTTAATCTCTATACTTTAATTTTGACATAATTGGCACTTCAACTTTTATAATGTCTTTAGTTAGTCTATACGTTTTATTCGATTTAAATAAAGATATGGTTTTTAAGAATTGTTAACACCGTTAAAATTCTCTATTAAATTTAGGTCGATTTCAATGTCGTTTTTTGTTACAATGATATTAAATGAGTATTTTTAAAATTTAAAATATTACATAAACAAATTTAATAAATTTTTTAATAATATTAACGAATAAATCTAAATTTTTAAATATAAAATATAAAAAGACTAAATTCTTAAAGAAAATATAAAAATTAAATTTCAAGAAATATTACACCAAATTGGAGTAACCAAACCTTGTTGAGTTTCAACAAAAGTAAAACCGTGTCTTTATTAGAGAAAGCCATTAACAAATACAGCAAAACACCCTCCACCCCTTTATAAATTCCTTACCAACTAATTCAATATAAAACCTCACAGTTACTTCTTCTTCTTCTTCTTCTTCTTCTTCCCTTTATACTTTTCTCCCCAATTGTTGCTTGTTATATAATGGCTAAGAAGCCGAGAATTGTGATAATTGGAGCAGGAATGGCTGGTCTTACAGCAGCCAACAAGCTTTACACTAGTTCAAATGACTTGTTTGAACTATTTGTTGTTGAAGGTGGTACTAGAATTGGGGGAAGGATCAATACATCAGAGTTTTATAGTGATAGAGTTGAAATGGGTGCTACTTGGATTCATGGAATAAAAGGTAGCCCAGTTCATCAAATTGCTCAACAAATCAATGCATTACAAGGGTCTGATAAGCCATGGGAGTGTATGGATGGGTTACTTGATGAACCAAAGACCATTGCTGAAGGTGGGTTCGAGCTAAATGGCTCTATGATTGAACCCATATCGACACTTTTTAAGAACTTGATGGATTTTGCTCAAGGCAATGAAGCATCCAAATGGTGTTCGATGAGTCGTCGCTTAGGTAACAAAAGTATTGGTTCTTTTTTAAGAAAAGGCCTTGATGTGTTTTGGGATTCTTGTAAAGACCATGAAGAGCTTAAAGGGTATGGTAAATGGAGTAGAGAGTTGCTTGAAGAAGCCATTTTTGCAATGTATGAGAACACACAAAGGACTTATACATCAGCTGGTGATCTTTTCAGTTTAGATTATGAAGCAGAAAGTGAGTACCGTATGTTTCCTGGTGAAGAAATCACTATTGGTAACGGATATTCCAGTATAATCGAATACCTCGCGTCGGTACTCCCACGGGACGTAATCCAATTAGACCGAAAAGTCGCTAAAATCGAATGGGATCGTTGTGATTCGAGGCCTGTGAAGATACACTTCTTGGATGGATCTTTTGTGTTAGCTGATCATGTTATTGTCACAGTTTCGTTAGGGGTTTTAAAAGCTGGTATTTGTAATGATCCAGGTTTGTTTAGTCCTCCACTTCCTTCTTTCAAAACAGATGCTATATCAAGACTTGGATATGGTGTTGTTAACAAGCTGTTTCTCCGATTAAACGGTAATCGAAAACCCGAAGAGCTCCCTTCCTTGCAAATGGTGTTTCATCGTTCGGATTCCGAGTTAAGGCATAAAAAGATCCCATGGTGGATGAGAAGGACAGCTACTTTATCCCCTATTTACAACAATGCAAGTGTGTTCCTATCTTGGTTTGCAGGGAAAGAAGCTCTTGAACTCGAAAGACTTAGTAACGAAGAGATTATAAAGGCGGTAACAACGACAGTTTCGAGTTTATTATCGGAACCCCATAATGAAATCATGTCTGATAGCAACTCCAATGGATTTGAAGTGAGCTTTGTTGATGTATTGAAGAGCAAATGGGGGAGTGATCCATTGTTCTTAGGGTCTTACAGTTATGTTGCTGTTGGATCGTGTGGTGCTGATTTTGACACCATGGCTGAACCATTACCTACTGATGTGTATCATCATCATCCACTTCAAATTTTGTTTGCTGGGGAAGCTACACATAGAACTCACTATTCCACAACTCATGGAGCTTACTTTAGTGGTATTAGGGAAGCCAATAGGCTTCTTCAACATTATCATTGTGTTGGGGTTTAAGAACTTAGAATTTTTAATTTATTTTATTTTTGGAAATTTTTTTTCATATGTAATGTCATGTCAGCCTACTATTTTCACGAATTACTCATAAAAAAATAATTAATGGAGTTGACTACTGTTATTTGCGTGAAAACTGAAATTTTAAAATTTGAAAAATATAATGACTAAGAATAATTTAATTGGAGAATATGGACTAAAACTATAATTTTACTTATAGCGGAAGACTAATAGCTGAGTTTAACCAAATAAATTTTATTGTTAAAATTTGGTTAGGAACTAAAATTTCAAAATTTGAAAATACAGAGATTAAAGTTAACAAATTTAAAAAGTACAATGATTAAAATTGATCAAATTAAAATATAAGGACTAAACCTAGAATTTATGCAGAGTACAAGGACTAATAGTAGAAGTTATCTTTTTCCTATAAAAAAATATTTGCATTGATCTTCGAAACAAATACCATTTTTTTTTTAAAGATTGTGTTTTTGGCATTGAATGTTTGATAATAATTGGGAGTGTGAAAGAACATACAAGCTTTGGATCCCTCCACCTGTGTTTCGTTTTTTTTTACCTTCGATTTTGTGATTTCAGATCCAAATAAGTCCTTATTATTACCAATGTCAGATAGTACCAGAGATGCTTATTGCAATCTGATTGCTTTGATTTTTGGTTGTTTGGTAGGGGACCCATTGAAAATGATATCAACTCCATGCATAAGTGATATTACGTACACACAACGCTTATTGGATTTAATGGTCCTTTAAATAAGATAAGTTCAAGGACGAGAATACACCAAAGAGACATTGCAGACATACACAAAGGCGGTTAGGTCTTAGCTTCTTACCAGACAGCACAAGTGGCCTCTTGGTGCCATAGATTTCTCTGCAGAGCAAATCCATTGCTTTGTATGATATAGAGGTATAGAGAGAGACATAGGAAAGGACAGTCCATAAGCAAACAATATCAGCTTAATTTGCTACAGATTTTTCTGTCCCATTTCTATAAATCTATATTAAAAGTGGGATTGCATTTTGGTCTTTCTACTAAAAAAATGAACAAATTAATCCATGTACGTTAGATCAAAAGCAAATTGGTTCTTCTGTTAAAAATTTCATTTAATTCTAATATTAAGTGATGACGTATTAATGTCTCTGGTTGCTTGAATTAGTCCCTCTCAAGTTGAAAATGCCATCCATTTCACGGTTTATTAAAAAATTCATCTATTTCTTCTATTAAAAATTCCATCATTTTGCTTGAATTATCCCTCCATGTTAACATGAAGTACACGTGACATACCAAGCGTCATTGTCCGGTTACTTTATTAACACTTAACAGTAAAATTGATGGAATTTTAGTAGAAGAGTTAATTTGCTATTTAATCTAATTAAATAAAAGAAAAAAATGAACAAATTACATTTATCCCAACAATTCAACAGTATCATAATGGTTTTTAGGTCCTTAACACTCTTAATAATTGACCCTCATGTTTATAGAGATGTCTCATGGTTGAAAAACCAAATATGGAACAACAATAAGAGCAATCTATCATGGATTTTTCTGAAAAAAATCCAAAATGATTTGATATTTTAGGGTAAAAGAGAGTAAATGTATTGCTCCATTTTTGTGTTTATATGTTTTCTCCTTCTTTAGGTTTTGTTGAGATTTAATAGGTGATTGGTATGGTTGACGAAATAACTAAGTAATTATATATGTATCTCATGTTGACATACAAGGATCAATTTTTAATAGTAAAATTGGATGCAAATTTTAACAGAAAGGACAAATTAGCTGTTTGACCTAACATACAGAGACTAATTTACCCATTTTTTGGTAGAGGAAACAAAATATAGTCAGACTCTTAATACAAATGGTTTTTTCTATAAAAAAATTCATTCACTTCTATTGTTAAAAACTATCGTGGTTAATGGGATAACTAAATAGTTACACATGACGTGTCATGTATATCTCATACCAATATGTAAATATCAATTTTAATAGTATAAATTGAGGTAATTTTAACAAAAATAATCAATTTACTCTTTGATCTAACTTATAAAAACTAATTTACCTATTTTTAAATAAAAGACACAAACTATAATCTAACTTTTAATATAATAATTTTTATAATACTTTTATTGAAAAATCTTATCTTTATCTAATTCATAAACAAACAATTAAGAATCTCTAATTTTTCGCACACACGCCAACTACTTAAAATCATCATTTTAATCATATTGCTAAGGGTTTAATTCCATAATTTTCTATGATTACACCCTCTAATTCACAAAGTCTTTGCAATTATCATATATATTTTTTGTATTTATATTCCAACAACCATTGCAGAGTAGTGTTTTACAAGCAAACTCTTGTTTCTTTTCATGTTACTCATCCCTTATTGCAGCCATGTCTCATGATTGGAACTTAGTAACCATCAAAACCCCAACACGTGTATGGTAATGTTACATGTTAGGATTAAGACATTGTAAATCTCAAACCATTTAAAAAGAAAAGGGGCACTAAAGTTATTACAAATGCAACGTGTAACCTAAAGATTGAACCAATTTTTTGCCCAAAAAGTAACTAGAAAAGGAAAACAATGCTACTGACCGACCAATCACCATGTTTCAGCTTGTCATGTTTTTCAACTGAACAAATCCTACCTTATTTTCCCTTCTTCATTGAGTTCTAACAAGTAATCTTCAGACAAAATATGGTTTTAATTGCTTTATTATGCTTAAGGAGACAGTGAAAACTTATGTAAACCATGTTGAATTAATAATAAATTTATTATCTTAACGGGATGTTTGAGATTGATAAGTTTCCCGTCATTATTTTAACGATAATAATTATCGGTGTTATCAATTTAAACCTACTAAAGATATTATAAAAGAAAATAGTTAAATCACTATTTGAAACTTAAATTTGGTAACTACTCTTATATTGGAGTCTAAATTTTTTGGTCCAATTTAATCTCTAAGTTTGGTAATTATTCTCACATTGAGACTTAAACTAATCAATTGTTCTAACATTGGGGCCTGAACTTTTTTCTTATCCAAGGTAATCCTTAAACTTAATAATTGTTCCCAGATGAAACTTGAACTTTAAGATTTTTAAGGAAATATCGGGGATCAACTTGGATAAAAAAATTAGGCCCCAATGTGATTATAATTTTCGAACTCTAATTTAAAAAAAAAATTTAACAGAACGAAATTATGTCAAATTAAAATAAAAATTTAAATTCTAAATGATAATAACCTTTCTAACCTTAGAGAACCAATGATCCTCTAGCTTGAGGATTGTCTGATGTTAAGTTATCATGTTAGGTATCTAAGCACTTCGGCTTGTAATGTTCCTTGTATAACATTAGCCCAATCAATGTCATAAATAACTATGGGAAGAAGGAACCTAGAGAGATAATTTACAAGGATTTTAGGTTCCTTAATGGAAAATTTTCATGTGCGCTTTGAGTGCCCACACAAATATCTCATATTTACTAAAATTTTCAACGTTTTTATTAAAAATTTGGGTATTAGCATATACCAAAAATTTTAATTAAATATTAAAAATTTAACATTTTTATTAGAAATTTTGATATAGAATTATAGATATAATTAAAAATTTTGGTACAATTGTGGAGTATACTGCAAAACTGCTCTCCTCAGAGGCTTTGCCTCAATGTTTGATTTGCTGTCTTCTTCTTTTATTTGCAAGCTTCTTTAATGATGTGCAAGGTTGTTCAATATTTATTCTTTTTTCGAGTTAATATCGTTAATGAAAATTTTAACTTTATAATTAAGATTTAAATGCGGTCATATGTCTTAAAAAACTTAATTTATTTAAAAAAAAATTTGTACTTGAATCTTACTTTAAAGTTTAAATTGGTATTTAAAGTATTTTTTTTATTCAATTAAATACTTAAATTTAGTTTTAAGGTTCAATTTGGTACCTAAAATTTATTTTTTATCTAATTAGGTACCTAAACTTCTTTAACAAATTTAAATTTCCCAAATGGCAAAATAAAACATAGTATACCAAGGGGTTTGGGGATTATGAACCCACATCTTAGATGATACATTGATCTGAAGCTAATCCTCCCAGTTATCGAGATGAGGAAAGGTATATTGAAAATGTCTAAAGGTAGAATCCCATCAAGGAAACCACATAGGTGCAATCCCGAAGTAAGTGTTGGATACTTTTTTGGCCCAAAGAGCAAAAAGAGCACTGGTCGGCAATACCCCAACCACGACAAACCAGAAAGAGTTCCATAGGAAGAGCTTTGAGGCCACACAGAGGAAGAACTTCAGCTTAGGTGGTAGTTTGGCTTTCCAGATCACAATCCATATTTCACTATTAGGGTAAGGGAGGTATTGAATCCTTTTCAAGGTTAGAGAGTACACACTAGGTCACTAGCTAGAGTAAACGAGCCAGAACTAGAAGGTCCCCATCCTATAAAGTCTTCACCGGGGGCATGACTAATAGTAGGTTTACTGAGGAAAGTTTAAATGATCCATGGACCGTCCATCTATTTCTGACTTGGTCAAAAATCTAGGTGGCCTTCGAAAGAGGTAGCAGACCTCTAATTTAACAACCTAAAGCAATACTTAATAAAGATTAAGTTTCAACCAATAAGCTCTTCATTTTAATGGTTAAAATATATCATAGATCCTTCTACTATTCACAAATTTGGAATTTAGTTACTATACTTTTATTTTTAGAAATTTAGTTCCTCTACCTTTCATATTTCAAAATTCAGTCTAATTGTTAACATTGATAAATTTGTTGGTGTGACATTTTGAAATAAAAATACTCAGTTGTTATGTAACTAAAAAACGATATTTTAAAGAACATAAATTTTAAAAATAATATTAACAATATTAATTGTTAGAAATGAATTTTGAAATCTGAAAAGTAAATAGACTAAATTCCTAGAAATAAAAGGATATGGGTTAAATTCCAAATTTATAAAGAGTAGAAAAGCCTATGACATATTTTAACCTTATTAATTCAATTATCATCTATCTATAGTATTATTTAAACTTATAATTGAGTTTGTGTTATAAGTCTAATATTAGTTCAATTAAAAAAATTACCAAATGATCAAAATTTTAAAATAAAAGTCATTAAAAGGATTATATAGATAATTTAATTTGTTTTAAAAATAAAAAAAGCACTATAGTTTATTGCTTTATTGTAGAGATAGTGATACAGCATGAGAGGGGCAAGGAGGATATGGTGGTAATTACGGAGGCCGGTTCATCCAATTGGGGCGGAGAGTCGGAGATTACAAAGAGTGGAGGTGAAGAAAGTATGAAGGCTAAGTATTGGGAGTAAGTTGATAGAGTGTAAGCTTTGTATGCTTGAGAGTCGATCCTTTCTTCATCGTCTTTTGGGGGCATTTATAGGAAGGGTCTCACGTAGGGTGATGTTAATGTGTTCGACTTGCCATTAAGCAATCATTGCAGGATGCGTGAGGTAAATATCTTTAATGGGATAGTGATGTCTATGACTGGATAAATCCGGTCATTCATATTGATTTGGTGGTACGGAGCAATTGAACTCACATGGGTTTTGGTGACCAAAAAGATTATGTTATTATCAAAAGGCTAGGAGCCTAAAGGAACGGATGGTCGATCTCTTTGAATAACTACCTCCCACTTGTTTAGTTGGTTAAGACCGAAGGTAAAGCTTCTGGTGTTCCTTCCGTTGATAGCTAGTGAAGTTTGATCCCTCAAATGGCCTTTCACAAATTTAGTCCCTCAACCATTACAACTTTTCTCAATTGACCCCTACTCTTTTTTATTTTTCTTTAATTATTAAAAATTATAAAAAAATATATAGAAAAATTATAAAATTTTCCCAAACGTTCCAACAAAGTAAAGATAGAAAAAAAATTACTATTAATCACTACTATCATAGATTCTAACTTGTAATTCACATTTAGCGATAATAAGTATAATGTATGTTAAATAATCAATGAACTTAACCTCAACTTTCAAATAGATCATAAACTTTTGATTTAATCAAATAAAAGTAAAAGATTAAATCCGCATAAATCGATAAGGACAAGTAAATTTAACTAAACCACAATTTTACCATACATAGCCCATTGATAACTACCAAAGGCCCAGAATCAATTCAATTATGGCGGGAAATCCCATCATCCTCCGCCGTTATAGTCATCATCATCAATCGCCCGCCACTGTATCAGCCGTCTGATTGTCGGAAAACCATGGCGACGACGCCATCAATCACCGAACTCTTCGCTCAACTCGCTCTTCACCTCCAATTACCGATCAACGCACGCGAAAACGAAGAGGAAACTCTCAATCTCTCGATTTCGAAGCTAAACCAATCTCTCAACCTCGATGAAAACCCTAATTCTGAGCTTAGGGTTTTGGATACCGCTCTATCTCTTATGTGTTTCAAGTCGCCCCAGGTGAATTCATATACAAATTTGTAATTTTTAGGGTTTCTAATAGGAGGTTACCCAATTGCCTAAATTTTATGATTTCGCTTAGGTTATTGATTCGCTGATCGAGTATTTAGTGAAGACGATCATCAGCGTTTTGTCATCTTCGGTTACTTTCAAGGTTTCGCGGCTTCAAAATGAAGAGTTTTTGCTTATGGATAGCTCAAATTTGGGTCTACATTGCGTGGAATTGGTTGAAATGTTTAACAACATTCACGCAAAGATACAAGGAAAAGGTCAATTTTTTTATGCTTCATTGTTAGTACTAGTTTGAAATTTATTTGAATTATACTAAATAAAGTAGTGGAGGATTAAGAAGATTGATCTTGGAGAGCGGAACCTCCTTTTTTATTTTTTGAAATAATATGCTTTTGGTTATTTGTTCTTTAGATTTGGGATTGAAATATTTTGCCTTGTTTATTCTATGATTTTGGTGGATCTCATTACCTGTCACATAATATGATCTTTGTTTTGCAGGGTTATTTTCTCATTTGCTGTTACGAGCTGTTTTAAGGGTCGCGGTTTTGGCATCTTGCTATCTGTCTTCATCCCCGCATAAACCTATTCTTGTAGAATCAATTGAAGGAAGAAGTGCTGCTGTTTCCAAGTTGCATTGTCATTTACCTGCTGAACTGTCCCTCGAAAACGAGGAACTACCATTGAGGTTCGTTGTGAACAAAAATTGCTACTACACTATACAGAAGTTAACCAACTTTAGTTCTTGGTTAACTGTTGATAAACTTAGCATAAGGGGAAAACGGGAAGAGTGAGAAGTATATTGAAGCTTGATTTACATATTTTAATAGACTTTTTACTACTATTTACCACTTTACACATAAGTGCTCAAATGTTTTGTTTTAGTCGAGTTATGTAAGTTATTTTTCTTAAGATTTATGTTTTATTCTTTGAGCAGGTTGTTCTTCTGGTATCTGGACCCCCTAACTCTAAAGCAAGCTGTTTCAAAGATATTACAAGATACCAGAGAAAGGCCTTTCCTTTGTTTGAGTGAGGAATTTCACCAGAGAATGGATTGGCGTGCCATCATAATATGCTTGGCACTTTCTCCTGTTATGTTTATCGAGACCAGAGCTCTATTGCATAACTGGTTTCTTAGAACGTAAGTTCCCGTCTCACATATATTTCAGTTTCTTGTGACTATTGTTTTAATATCTTTGTTGGATGCACTAATTATTTTCAGAATGTGTTTTCCAATTGGTTCCACATTACTTATAGCATAAATAATTTCCAACAACCTGATTTCTCTCATTTTCTGCAAGTACTTATTTGTCTCTTAGGTGTATAGAAGCAGCTTTGAATTGTCTCTTCTTTCATGTATATGTTATGCACTTTTTCTTTTCACCACTGTGATGGTCATTGTGATTGATTCATAATATGTTGAGATATTGTAATGGAAGCATGTTATGGCAAACTCCAAGGGACTTAAAGTTGTTTACAGTTTGCTGATTCTATTGACAATATATTTTGACTAATAGATGCATGTAAGATGTGTTATATCATTAATTGTATTTGTTTTCATCTAGTGTAACTTAATTAACAAGCATTTCCTCATTATTAATTTAGTTTTAACACAGGGGTCTGGCTTTTGTACTAGATCTTCTGGCTGGACTAGTGGTAGCAATTTTGGATGTAATTTCCAGACCAACATGGTGGGGCTTATCTGTGGAAATGGGATCTAAGCTACCATTTTCTAATGCATATTTCCCAAATAAGAACCATTTATTGAGGATTTTAGTTGGAGCCTTCTCTGTTGAAAACTTTATACATCTAGTGCATGCCACCAGTGAACTAGTATCTCTTGGTGGGGAACAACTGTGTCCAGCTATCAAGTCGACAGCAGTGGCAGTTCAGAGCATAGATCACAGATCTCTCTGGTAAACTCCAGTACAAAGTGGTTAGCCCTCACCCCCACCGTATTCTTTACTCGAAAAATTTAAGATGAAATCTTTTCCTTGCAGGGCTTTGGCAATAGACTTTCCTGATTGGTTCTATTTTGCTTCTGTTTTACTCTTCTCTGAGAAAACTCCCCAGAAGAATTTTCAAGCTAAATGCTCATTATCACCCAAAGTTGGAGAAGTACATGATAAGGAATCATTGTCTACGTTTGCTGCAAGGTATATTGCCTGGATTCTGAGTCCCACTAGTAAAACTAATCAGGATTTTTTAGTTGATTTTTTGACTAAAATATCTCTGTCTTGGGGTCTGAAACAATTCGACTTAACTATGCACAACAAAGAAGGAGCTACAAGCAAGAAGAAACTTAAGAAACCAAAAGTTCATAACAAGATGGAGGATTATGCTCAGGCAAAAGAGTATGATTGTCAAATGATTGGGATCTGGCTCAATGAAACTGAAAAAATGTACCTTGAGTATGGTAGTAATACAACCATCAATGGTTCTGCATCTGCTGATTCAAATGCATTCTGTGTTCTTAACCTGCAGCAAAATGTTCTTTTAAGGAGAATCCTATTAGGCGTATTGATTGGTTGCCCCAGTTGTATCACTGAGAATGGATGTGGACTTCTGCTGCACTATGCTGCAACAGGGAAAATACTTCAGCCAAGGGAAACTATGCACGCCGGACTAAGACATATAAAACATAAGTCTGAAAGGGAGGACTTAACTACCTGGATTGACAAATGTAGTGAAAAAGATGTTTTAGCAGGTGCCTGTCTTGTTTTTGGCTTGACAGATGCTCTTGATAGTATATCTGCTTCATTTTTCGAGACTGAAGAGAGTGGGATAGATTTTATTTACCAGGTGAAAGTAAAGGCTGGGAAGTATTTAATGAAGTGCATCAATAGACTATGCCAGCTTAACAATGAAAAAGGAGTTTCGACGTTAAGGGACGTACATAATAGATTGGAGCGATGGAGGCATCAAGGGCGGGAAATATTACTAGTTCAGACAGATGTAGATGATATCATCAATTACTTGAATCAGAAAATCGTCAAGTCAAGTAAATAGATCAAAGAGACACTAACATCTTCTGTCAAAGGATTCATCATGCAAAATGCTATTGAAATGCTTGGATTTATTACTTTTCCATTTACTATTACAAGGAGAAGCAATGAAATTGCTTGCCGCTAAAGACTTTACAAGCATAACTTGATTCCAGCAAAAGCTAGAGGAATCCTGGGTATTAGAAAGTGATCCTAAGTATGCTTTATAAAGCTGTGTCAGACAAATAATAGCTTCTCTATGTACATAAAGCTTTCTTTTCCGACCATTTCACAACCAATATTTGTTGTTGGCCGAACAGAGTATGCTGTACTTCACTTGATTCACACTTTATTGCCTTCTATCATATTCAAATCAATATCTTCTTTGCAGTAACGGAATGTGTAAAGCTTGAATTACCTTTGAAACTCACAAGGAGACTGAGTATATATGTACTGAATATGAACTAACTGAACTTCATTATCACAAATCTATCTCTTTAGACATCAATTGCAGGCAGCTTCAACTGAGAGCTTCTTCATGCGGTTGCAGTTCTTTTAACCAAAGCAATCCTAGATGGATCACCACCCCATTCTTCAAACACAACCAAAAGGTTTCCACTTGGCTTCACCCATGAACGTGGAACATGGTACCTGTAAGTATAAACTCTACCATGAATACTTTTGAATCGGCTAAATGAATCTAACATAAACTGAATATAGTTTCTCACCATCTTTGAGAAGGCTCTCCACAGTTAGTTCTACATTTCTTGTCAGTATAAGTTCCGGCATAATCACAAGCACCGCAACTACCTCGAGCTATATATCCAGGCCAGTGGCGTCCTATGCTCTGGCCATTTATCCATACTTGCCCTTTTCCCATGCTACTCATATCTAAAGCTAACGGTTCATTGCCTCTCGGTGCGTTAAAAGTTGTCTGTAAAACAACAGATGTTAAATATTTATATCTGATTTGATCTTTTCTGTCAAACATGGTATCTATTGAATCAAACATGGAAAGTGGAAACTTCCTAACCTTGTACCAAGTCATAGGTTGTTTCTTCACCAATTGTGATCCTTGAACCCATTCAACTGAAGAGCTTCCAGTAACAGTGTGAAGGTTTAAGGCTTCCCCTTTTAGACCAATCTGAAAACATCATGCCGACATTGTCTATTAGTATATCGACATGCTTGTAACTGCAACAACTCAAAACTCCTTTTGAAATGCTTTAACAAGCATTCAAAAAGTTCCAGTCTGGTAGAGCAGTAATCAGAACAAACCTTGTAAGACCAGTTTTGCTTGGATATGTCTCTTGTCCCTTCATTGAGACCCTTCAATGTAACCGGACCTAGAACGCCGGCATTCCATGTCTCAAAATGAGTGCCAACATTCTGAAACATATGAAATTCAACAATATATCATTGAAAATGAAAAAAAATCAAAGTCAACATTAGAAAACTGACTGAACTAACCGGGAGCCCAACTGCAACACTTAATAAAGAAATCCTGTTAATCCCAGCTCTTAGCTTGACATTGTTGCTGAATGTTAGTTTTGGATTGTCTAATCCGCCATACACGGTACCTGAAAACAAGAATATCAGTTCCAAGTTTTTGCTTATATTTAGGGTTTAAAGTTTAGGGTTGAGGGTAATGAATGAAGAGTGCCCGAGTTTCAGGTTTACCCGATAGTTGACCATTGGTGAAAACATGCAAAGCATGGCCTGCTGACCAAACAGTGAGAATAGGACCTTGCCTACCCTTCAAGAACCCTTCATTAGGGTCGATTTTTACACTGGTTGGACAAGAAAATGAAAGGAAATGGTGTTAAGGAAATCGAATACGATTTCAAAGGTATTGTAATACGCATTTGGGTAGGCTTACTCACTCTGTCATGTACCACAAATAATCTGAAGCATCTCTGGTGAGATATATTTGTTCCCAGAGACCATTATGTACAGTTGCTTCTCGATCATCAGCAGTGGGGCTTTGTTCAGTGTATGATTGCCAAGAAAATGCACTGTTTACAGGCACCATTGCCTTCTTTGAGCTGTGAGCACCAATCTGTGCAACAATTGCATTCAAATGTTAAATTTTACATTAAAGAGCTATTGAATTTCATGCAAAAATATCTTTTCCTTACCTTGGCTGTGTTAAAAACAGCAGTTTTACAGTCCGGGAGGATGCTGATGGACCAACGAGGTAAGTCATATTGACCATTTCCGAACTTTACTTTTACGGAATATCTCGTGTCATAGTTTGCTAGGAATGCAGCACATGCACCGGACTTAGACTTGAATACATGAGCCTAGGAAGAAAAACAGTCATCAATTAGGAGAAATTTCTAATGCCAGAACCGAAACAACGGGGAGGTGAGTTCTCAGGGAAAAAACTAACCTCTTGTTTACTTCCAAGAGATGTCACTGTAGGATACGCAGAAACTAAAGCTGCTTCACTTGATTTGATTGCTTTATGCAAATCTCTTAGATGTCCCCATTTTGGTTCCCTTGTAAGCCCTGGTTTAAGATGGAAACAACCATTCATGAAACTGCACGGTATGGAACGGTACAGCACAGTGCTCTCTGATTAAGTAAGTTTGAATCTTTAATGCATATATCGACATACCATATTCATCAATAGGAGCATCATAATCATAGCTAGTTGCAATGAAGGGACCACCGGCTGTCCGGCCAAAGTTGGTTCCACCGTGGTACTGAACCAAAAAAAGGGTTGAAAAAATGTTAAAAACAAAACCCAGTGACCTCAAGTAAAAACACAAAAGAGACCAGAGCTTAATATACCATGTAATAATTAACAAATGAACCACCATTCTGTATGAACCTTGCAACTGAAAATGCTATGTCTTCTGCCGGTCTTGTCGGAACCGCACCACCAAACTCCGTAAACCTAGAACCGAAACCGGATTAGCATAACAAAAAATCATATTGGCAGTATAAGTAAAAATTGTGTTTGACATACCAGCCTGTCCAGTTTTCAGTCCACATCTTCGGTTTATATTTTGCATTGGGTGTAAAGTTCTCACAGTAGAATCCATTGCAGGTGTTTATCTGTGACAGTACAAAGATATATATAAATATATTATTAGAAAAGACAAAAGCACTAAGAAATAGATGTGGGACTCAAAACAACATTGTTCAAAACCCCACCAAGAAAAGAGGATACAATAATTCAAAAGGGTATACTAACAAAAGCAAAAGCATTAAGAAACTTATGGCATTGAAAAACTTACCACAGGGTCAGGTGCATCGTCTTGCTTACACATAATCCACGGGACACCGGTCCGGAGTCCGACTGCCATTTGTGCAGCCCATTTGGTGTAAGATTTGCCGGGAGCACCGATTTCCCATTCGACTGGACCAAACTCATTCTCAATCTATAATATGATAAAATTCATTAAAAAAATGAAAATAAAGGTTTAGATTGAGTATCAAGATAAAAATAAAATGGGTTTTCTTTTTTAAAACCTGAGCCATAATTATTGGACCTCCCTGAGTCTGAAACAGCTTCTCTGCTTTCATCATGTTGACTATCTTCGCTGTGAATTTTTGCATTGCAGCCTATACATTATAGTCAACATCAAGTTTGATTAATAAAATCATTAAATAAAAAGAACAAAAGGGTATTTAAATAAAATCAAGATTTTAAAAATTTTCAACCTTGAAAGGTCCATTATCTGTCCTGAAAGCAATACCAGGAACATATTTGAGCCAAACAGGGAATCCCCTGAATCATTTAAAAAAAAGAGTGTATCAGTGTCAATAACAGGATTTGAAACCGTGCCATTTAAGTATCAAACAAAAACTCGAACCATTATGATTGGTAAAAATAGTAATAATTACCCAAAGTTCCATTCAGCACAAACATAGGGACCAATTCTGAGATTAACATAAAGACCAGCTTGTTGGACCAGCTTAACAAATCTAACCAGATCATATCTATCCTCAAAATAATACTGCAAAAAAAGTAAAAGAAAAAATTAAAAATTTTAATATAGAAAGAAAAAAAAAGAAGTTATGAACTTTATGAATCTGAATGAA
Source organism: Gossypium raimondii (assembly GCF_025698545.1). Taxonomy (NCBI): domain Eukaryota; kingdom Viridiplantae; phylum Streptophyta; class Magnoliopsida; order Malvales; family Malvaceae; genus Gossypium; species Gossypium raimondii. The sequence goes on from NC_068571.1 coordinate 52,418,699, forward strand.
AGTGCATTACTTTTCCAGGGGAAGGCTCATGTCCATTCCAGAAAACATATGTTTGTATAACATCTAACCCTCCTTCTTTAGCCTTTGCTATAAGATCAGGCCACATCTGCATATGCAACAAAAAATGGCAAATTAAACAGTCCGTTTAAGGGGTCTGGTCCGACTCAACTCGAGACTTAATGAAAACCCAATGTAGAGAAGCTGTTAAAATGTATATATCCAAACATGAATTGTAAAATATATATGAAAAATATAAAAAAGAAAAAGTGTATATATATACCTCAGGGTTTTTCTGGGGTGTATATATATACCAGACATGAAAACAGTCCGTTATAGGAGTTTGGTCCGGCTCAACTAAAGGTTTAATGAAAACCCAATGTGAAGGGGTGTTAAAGTGTATATACCCCGATCACCGACCGTAAATGGACATCGAAAAATATTTTTTTTTTAAAAAGTGAGCATATATATACCTCAGGCGTGCTTCTGGGGTAATGAATAGAACCAGAAAGGAGAATCCTTCTTCTGCCATTAATGATGATAGCTTTGCTATCGTAAGAAACAGTGGCTGAAACCAAGGAAAAAACCCAAGAGGAAAACAATAGCCATAACATGAACAACATGTTGGCTCTTGTTGTTGTTGATGATAACATGTTGTGTTTGGCCCACATTATTAAACAAACAAATCACTTTGAAGAAATCAATGAGCTTTTTTTTTTGCTTCTTTGCTTTTATGAATTTTACATAAATGGGGAAAGGAGGCAGAGTGTTAAAAAAGAGTTTTTGGTTTATGAATGAATGACAAAGCGAAGCTGTGCCTCTGCAACTGCTTTTTATAAGTGAGTTTGAAGGATTATAAAAAAGAAAGTGAGCCCACATTTTTGCCTTTTGTGGGGGGAAGGAAACTCTTTCACCCTCTCGCTCATACGAAAACTTAACATCCATTTCTGGTTGAACTATGTTCTTAGTCCCTGTACTTCTATAAGTTTGACATTTAGTCCTTTTTCAATTTAAGAATCCTGATCCAATCATTATTGTCATTAGTAGTTTTGACTAAAATTTATCAATTTAACATGTTTATTTTCCGTTAATCATATATCACACCAGGTAAGAACAACTTAATCTTTATTGAAAATATTTACGATTTTAATGATTAGAGAATTCAAATCATTTTGAGATTGATTCATTTAGGTTCAAATCATATCAAATTCAAATGTTATTTGTTAGGATCATTCCGAATTTAGGTCACTTAAATTCAACTTCTCGTGATTGAAATTTTTACAATCAAATTAGATTGGATCGAGTTTGTGCCTAACCTTTGTACGTGTGAAAATAGGGGCAAACAATAATGCTTTGTTGTAGTATCTTTTGAAATTGTTGTGACTTGAAGAAAGATTCTACCAGTACCAATAAAGAAGTATATTTTATTTATTTATTTAAATATTTTTTTCTTCATTTATCCATATATATACGTGTGTATATTCCATTCATAAACTATTATTTTTTGTTCTTTTTATTTATTTGAGTAAAGGGTATCAATTGTTTTGCTTAAAAGAGCAACTGGATGCTTTTTGTTTCTCTTTTCTTCAATCAATAGATATTGTCCTGTTTTGTCCACCTCTCAATTTTTAATTCATTTTCTTTTACCTATAATTCTATATTTATCTACAGTTTTATGATTATTGTTAAGTCGTTTATAAGGAAATAAACACTTCTTTTAATAGTTTTAACTCAATTAGTATGTATTTGAGTATCGATTTAATTCATTTTTATATATTTTTACGATTATGTGTGGAATTCATGGCTACTCTTATCAATAATATTATTTCCGATGTTTAAATTTATATTCTCCTTGAGAGTGTAATATGCCTTTTATGTCACTTTGTACGATTAATATTTTAACGATTTAATCATTAAATTTATCGATATAATTGTCCATGTCATGCATGTAAATTTTTAACCGATCTAAAGTACTATATATATATATATATATATAAATATTTATTGAACAATTGAATGTTTTTTTCATAAAATAAATAATTAAAAATATTAATATACATCAAATTTGATATGCATGATTTATATGAATGGAATGTGAAATATGACAGTTGGATCTTTACCCATATATATTTGTAACTATGATTAAACATATAACTATATTCGTGACTTCAAAACAAATCAATAAAATTTAGAAATTATGTGATGAATTAAACTCTTACCTTACCCTAACTATGAGTGAAAATTTTATATAAAAATATACGAAATGATGTAAAACTATTCTATATTTATCCATATCTTATATTTGTAACTATGATTATACACATAACTACGTTGGTAACTTCAAAAGAAAATTCAATCAAATTTAGAAATTATATGATGAACTATACCTAAATATGAGTTGAAAAACTTATATGAAAATGAAAATTTGGACGGTAAAATTGAAGTTTTAAAAATAATAATATGTGTGGCTTTTTATTAGTTATATATTAAAAATATAAAATAAAAGAAATAATCTCATAATATTATAATTTATTTTGTAAAAAAATATTTTTTTAAATATTTTTCAATTGAGTTAATACCTATTTAACTCGTAACATCAATTTAATAAATTATTTTTTAAGTACAGAATAGACAGGGCGAAGGGAAGGGCAAGCAGGACCCCAACCCTCTCACCCTTTAAAATGGAAGATTGCTACTTTAAACCTCAAAATTCATAATATCTTAAATTATTATATAATAAAATTATAGTTCGCCCTCTAAAAATACTAAAATTTTTATTTAATCCTTTTAAAAACCATAAAAATATAAATTAATACAAATGTGAAATTGCATTTTATTTTCATAAAATATATAAAACAACAACTATTAAAACCTATTGTTTTTATGTAAATGAAATGTCGAGGATCATCTTGTGACAAGGTTCTTGTTCTTTTTTTCTTTTAATTTATTTTTATATATTTTATAATTATTTTTTGTTATTATCACTTAAAATATTTTTAATTAGGTATATTACACAACAAGAAGCAATGATTCCTTTTAAATGGATGAATGAGACATATGAACTAAAAGAGAAATATAACTCTAGAAATAATTAAACTAATTTGGTATTGAAAATATAATTCCACGTAAATGAATAAAATATTATTTTTATTTTTACCATTACAAAGATTGTAGGATTAGGACTAACTACTACTTTAAATAAAGTCAAGCTGCCGCATCCCTAAATGTTTTTCTCCAAATGACGTATAGCTCCTTGATTTTCTTTGACCCCATATCAAATTGGATAAAAGGGCTAATTGCACTATACATCCTAAATAATGGTTTAAAATTGGTCCTCAAATTTCAGAACGTTTTAATTTAGTTATTGAAGTATTACTATCGAATCAATCAAATCCTTCTATTAACTTAGTCCGCATTAAAATCTAACTTAGGCAAGGTTTTTTCAGAACTATACCTGTAGTTGAATTGGTCAAGCCACTGGTTCTCAATTTTTTCGATTCGAACAAATAAAACATTAAAAATTTCAAATAAATAATAATAATAAATAGAGAAAATCAGTTTAACCGATTTGTTTAATCTGATTCAACCCCTTTTTTCGAACCAATACTCTGCCCCAACTGATCCGACCCGATTTCTGAAAACGGTAAACTTAGATCTAACACCAACCATATTTATATAAAGATAGTGGAATTGGGATGAGATCATTAAAATATAAAACAGCTGTATCATGCTTGGAAATGAAGACAGTAGAGAATAAAAAATCATTGTTTATTTAAATAATTAATAATGGGTTTACGTTTATAATTGGTGCTTCATTAATCGAACATCTTATTTTTTCCTTTAATTAGAAATAAAAAAATCAATATACAGTTGTTATGGTGGATGCATAAATAAATAAATAGGTGATCAACAATTGATTTCTTTGCTTCGCTTTTAAGGGCTAATGTTGGAATTAAATTGTATATTTTATAAAATTAAAACAAAAAGTTATTATTTTTAGGAGTTAATATGTAATTTTATATTATACGTATGCATGATTTTAAATTTTATATAATATATAGAAAAATAAAAAATATACTCAAAATAATATTTGTTGCCTTCTAAAAATAATAATTTTGATAATTTTATAATTGAATTAAAACTCGATTAATGAGTGATATTGATTCAATTAAAATTTTAAATTATAGTATACATAAATTTTATCCACACAAACATACTCATGATGATGACTACGATAGAGTGAAGAATATTAATTTAAATTTATTTAAAAGAAATTATTAGATGTCGAATAATTAAATCCAATCATTTCGAGAATTTAATTTTTTATATTAATCATCGTGCAAGGAAGTTGATTTGGGAAATTTTCTTTTGTGACCCACTATTAAAAAATTAAAATTTAATAATATATAATGTTTATAATTAAATTTTAAAAAATTTGCAATTATTTAGTTTGAATTTATTTTGATCCGAGATGAAAAATATTTCACCCAAACTCAACTAAAAATTACCGACATAATGAACCAATTAGACCACCCGATCTATGAATAGTTTTACACTTGATACATAACTTATCAATGGAAAAAGAACCTACTTTTTTATATAAAATAAAATAAAAATTGAAGTTATTAATTAAAGATGGGTTACTTTAAACTATGCTTAGATACTTTGCCTAATTTTGTGATTGGTAAAAGTGATTCCTTCAAAAACTTATGGCTTACCTTTATCTTTTGACAAAATCCACTATTTGATTCATTTAAATCATGTAGATAGTTTTGAACCATTTTTAAAATATGGGCTTCTTTATTTTTTAATTGAAAATTAAAGATATAAATGTTCTTATCTAGCTATCCAATCCTTATCAACTTCTAATTAATTATATTATGCTATTAGTCCTTCTAATTTTGTTTTTTTTAATTATTATATTTTTCGAATTTTGAAATTTTAATTTTTGACTAAACGGTGATTGTTAATTTTTTTCTTTTTGTTATTTTCAAAATCTTATGCAGCAAACATATCATCACATGTGTAATACCATGTTTGCTTGCTGTTTTCTGGCAATACTCGCAAAAAAGTCAATTAATGAATTTAATGGCTGTCGTTTGCATAGCGATTGACATATCAAAATTCGTGTAAAGTATAGGGATTGAGAATGGTCAAATTGAAGAACATGGATAGGAATGAAGTCGGAAAATTACTTTAGGGGGGGCAGAGATGAATACTAAATCTTTTGTGATGGCCAAAGTGTAATTTTACCGTTATACAAACTTATAATTTCGTAAACTTCAAAGTGACTAAAAGGCATATTTACGTGCGTGCCCTTAGCTACACCCCTAAATATAGACTAAATCTGACTTTAGCATAACATGAGATAAATAACAAAATTTAACCAAACATATTTAACAATTATTGTTTGAATCATTATTAAAATTTAAATTTTAAAATGTACAATGACTAAAAATGAGTGATTTTACATTTAAAAATAAAATATATAGATTAAATCCATAATTTACACATGATATATGGACTAATAGTGAAATTTGGCTTTTTTAATTTAAATTTTCTTTTGTAAACTCAAGAATCATTTTAACATATAAAACATGTTTTTTTAAAGAAAGTTCTTTTTTTTAATTTTCTAATTTTACCAACTAATAGCAGCCCATTTAATGTGTGAATTAAATTAGTTTCGTAAGTCGTTAGGACATAAGTCTAAAAAGTGGTTCATGCAACCTTGTCAAATTACAAGACATGAAGTAGGTTTGGATATTAAAAATTTATTGTCCTTTTGACTCAATTGGTTGAAACTTTCATTTTTAAAATTTTAAATTTATAAATATAATATTTTTATAACTTTATTTATACTATTTTATTAAAAATAAAATAATATTGTTTTAATGATTAAATAATAATTCACTAAATTGAATCGAATTTATTATATTATCAATGTTTACGTATTACTGATGTGATGGGTGTTTTTTGGCTTTTTAGCAATAGTTTCTTGATTGATCGGAATTTGTTATTAGGTTGGTCTGATGATGGAAGGTTAGGATACACTTTTAAGCAGTTTGATTAAAGTGGTGCATCTCTAATTTATCTTTAAATTCTTTCAGTGTTGCGTACTACCATTTTGTATTCCTCTTCTTTTGGGATTATTCTGCAAATGGCATTTGTGCATCATTTTATACTGTGTTATTTATCGTTTATATTGTGTATTATATTTTTACATTCTTATTGTTCATAATTCCTATTAATAATAGTATTTTATTAAAAGAAAGTAAAGAAGAAAACCATTGGTGAAGCTAAGAATTTTATGTTTGGGTAAAGACAAAATTATAAAATTTTGAATGTTAAAATTAAAATTTGTGTTAAAAGGAATTAAATTAAATTATTATTTTTAAGAAAAGATAAAATGAATATTTTTATCTAAAATGTTTATATGTTGAGTAGAATTGAATTGTGAATTGATTCTAAAAATTTTCCGACCTTATACTTGCTCAATTGTCTTGTTTTAATGTTTAAAAATAGTTTTTATAATTAGATTTAAATAAAATATTTTAAAATTTATTTAATTTGATTTGAACTGAAATAAGGAAATTCAAGATTAAAATTGATACCTAAACCTTAAAGAGTATATATATATATATATTTGAACAATCTAATTATAAGTTCTGATCATATCTATTTTCTTTTACACAATACCTAGAATTATTCATAGCCCCTCCTCAACCCATAATTAGGAGGATAATATGCTTTAACACACTCAAACCCACATCGTCATGTATTGACAACAATATTCATACTAATCGAGCTAATATTCAATCGACTTAAGAAATATATATATGTGTGTGCAAGTTTAGTTAAAGTGTTATGTCACGTTTTAGTTCTTTAAATAGGAGTATATTTTGGTTGAAACTTTAAATATTTACGTTTGCCTTATTTCATTATTTAGTTCTCTCTTTAGTCTAGGGCAAAGTCGAGAATATTTTTAGAGGCATCGAGAAAAATTATAAAATTTAAAATTTAATTTTTTATTAAAAAAGCATAAATTGAATTATTAATATTTTAAAGGGTCAAAAATAAATTTTCTTATTAATCGAAAAAGCTAAAAAAACTTAAATTGAACAATTAATTATTAAGTGAAGCTAAAACTAAAATTATTCCTTTAATCAAAGGAGCTATGCCCATTGCTTACCCATATGTATTATTGTGACGTGTGGGTCTCTGTGTTACCATGTGTATATGTTATATGTAGGTTCGATTTGGTTATTCATCTGTTGTGTTTTGTACAGAGGTGAATTTAAAGGGGGCATGCAAGGGGCTTGCATAAAAAAATTGTTATTCAAGCCCTTAATAAAGGATTAAATTATAAATCGATATTTGATGAAATTGTACTATGACCCTTTAAATAAAAAGTTTACTGTCTTTTTAAAACCAATAAAATTATAAATTAATACACGATAAATTTATATTTTAACATTTCAATTTTTATAATTCAATTTTATTCTTAATAAAATTCTAAATTCGCCTCACTTTGTATTGGTACGGTTCTTTGTTATAAATACACAACGAAACTATAAAAAAGCATACTTAACAAAACATAAAGGATAGGAATAAAAGGAAAATTAGCCATTAATATTTTATATGTTATAGACTTGTAGGCTTTTAGGTATTAATTTTTTTACATGTAAATATAAAAGAAATATCCATTTCCATTCATGCCCATACTTTTTAAAAGCTAATTAAATTAGTTGTATATGTAGAAAAAAAAGTTATTTGGTTAGATAGGTTGGTTTTTTTTGATAATTTAAGGAAATAGGTCATTTTTTGAGAGAAAGTGTGAAGGCGCATCCAATTGGGTGAGCTTTTTGCACAGTTGGCAGGGAAAGCATGCCCAGTTGAATGCATTTTTTTTGGAATTTTCAAAAAACACCTTTAGCTGAACGTGCTTTCCTTGACATGTTAGTAGAAAGCTCACCCAACTGGACGGATTTTCATACTCTTTCTCTAAAAATGACGTATTTTTCTATATTTTCAAAAAATCGATCTATTTAGTCAATTAAAATTTTTTTTTTTACATATATGACTAATTTAACCAAAATTAATAGGGTCCCACTTTTAAATATAATTTTAAGTGATATCTTACGTGCAAAATTAGGAAAAATGGGGTCCGCATATATCCCATAAAACGGGTCGGGTTGGACCTGTTTGGGTCCCTCCGAAGATTAAACCCCATACGTTTTATCCGAATCAAGCGGCCGAGACTCAAAGATGGCTAATTACGTGGTTAATCGTTATATAATGACTTAAAGGATGAAAATTGGACACGTCATCATGTTTGTGGGACCCTGTTTCTTATCTGTTTTAATCATATGTGATAACGTTCTTGATATGTAAATGATCCAACGCTTAGGCAGCCTTTTATGGATAGTAATCATTGTTAAAGTTTTTGGTTAGCTCACCCAATTTGATATGGAGGTGTTGATTTCATGGATGGGTGTTTACTCCAATTTCAATTTATTTATTTTTAATTAAATTTAGAATTGTTTAAGGTTAGGTTACTAGCTCGAGCCTAAAAACTCACTTAAAATATAAGAGAGTTCGAATAAAAATATAGGATTCGAAAAAATGGATTTGAGCAAAAAAAAATTTAAGCTTGTTTAAAAATATGAACAAGACTCAAGCTCCAACTTTCAAGTTTGAGCCTTGCCCGACCCGGTCCTATTTCTACTTTTATAATATGTGTTTTATTTTATATTTATATATTATTTAATTTATATCATATAAAATTAAATATATGATTATATATAATACTATAATGTAAAACATTAAAAATATATATTAAGTTGTTTATGTGTAAATTTTAATAAAATATATACAAATATTAAATTAAAGATAATATGTTATTTTTAAATAATACAGATTGGGTCCAAGATGAGCTTAAACTAATCATCTATAAATATGAGTAGACTTGAGCAAATTTTAATGTTTATATTTTAGATCTAATAAGACCTAGACAAACATAAAATATACTAATATCATATATAAACCTAATTTATAAATATTTCTATTTAAATTCGAATAATATCAAGTCAAAATTTTAGAACCGAACAAATCACCCATTCCGTGAACAAGTCTAATTGGACCAGCTTCCAAATCATTAGGTTGCCAATTTCCTTTGTTCATAAGAAAAGAAAAGAAAAAATAACATTGCCAATATCCTCAATTCATTGGGGGGGACCATTTTGTTCGTGAAGAATCGTGTGGGTCCTTTTAACGTGGACTTGATTGAAATTAAAATTAAAAAAAAAAAATCAAAGTTGCTTTTTATTTTTTCTTCGATGGAAAAGCAAAGACAAGTTGTTTCCTTAAAGCAAAGAGTGGAATGGTGTACCAAATTTCATTCATCTTCCTATGGGTTAAGTTGTAAAATTAAGAAAATTTAAAGGTTGCTAAAGATATCGATGTTAAAATGAATTGAATGATTAATATTTTGGAGGGGGCAAAAATAAAATTTCCCATTAGATGATTATATCATTTAATGAAAGGAAGGCCAAGACTCCTACTTGACCTTTAGCTCTGCCTTCTTGTGTGCATGAAAATATTGATTCGATAGTGAAATGATTTATATGATTCAACTCGAGTTTAATAAAATAACTCATAATTCGAATAATTATTTATTATTTTAAAATTTTATTTAAATTTAAATATAAAAAATTTAACATCTTATCCAAATTCAACTATTCATTTTTATTTTATAATAAAAACCTTCAATTATTTATTTAAAAACCCAATTTTTTATCATAAAAATCATTTTCATGGGTTTGTCTTAATTCCATGCATTGAAAAGTAAGTTTTGGGAGCATAAAATAGAATATAATTTCAAATCTCAAACTTTTGTTTGTGTTAATGTTTTAAGACGAATGAGTCTAACATTTGTTTTGCTTTCATTTTCACATGAAATATTATTATTCATTCTAGATGTGGACGGCTAAATAAAATCAAAAGATTAAGAGAGTGGAGGAAGGTCCAAACTTTTTAATAAAATTCTAATTTAATCATATCTGGAATTATCAATAAATTTAGTGAACAAATAATTAGCGGTGAAGCCAAAAAAATACAAATTTAAAGGGTCAAAATTAAAAATATTGTGTTAAAAAATTAAATTAAATTATTTGTTTTCTAAAAGAGCCAATTTTTATTTTATTTTTACGTTTAATTAAAAGCTTAAAATACTTATATTTAATATTTTATTTTTGGAGGACTAAAATAATCATTTTCACCTATTCACATTTGGTGCATATAAAAAAAATAGGGTTCAATGATTTTAGTCCATTTTGTATAATGTAAAACCAATCATGCATTCTTTATATAATTTTAACATGTTTTAAGACTATGCACATCATCTTGCAATATAAAATTTTTCAAAAAAAAGGACTTAATTCAAAGTTAAATAATATAAAATATTTGATCTTGGGAGTTTAAAGGGTCATATTTTCAATGCTCAAGACTCGTGATGAGTTTACTATTACCCTAATAACAATGGGCTAATTTCATTAGGTGCCTTCAAACTATAGTCAAATTTCTAAATTGATCCTTAATTTCAAACTATTGGTCTTATATGTAATGTCAACAAATAATTCAAAATTTTTAAAAATTTATGAAAAGTTCATAAAGATTTAAAAAAATAGTATGTCTTGAATGTGGGTTGTCACATGAGTTGTAATGTTTAAAAATTTAATGTTTTAGTCAATATTTTTGTTAAAAAAATAATTTAACTCTTTTAGAAAGGTTGATGGTCAAATTCCACTCTTTTTAAAAAGTTGAGAGCCAATTTTAGCTAAAAAAAAAAAGAATAAGGGCTAAATTGATGAAAGTTGTAAACAGTGAAGGCAAAATTGACATTATGCCACAAAAGTATTAGTAAGATTTTGGATAAACAACATTTTTAGTCACTTATGTATAGTTTAAATTACGTTTTGGTTACTGAAATTTAAAAAATTACTATATGGTCACTAATATTATTGATTTGTTACATGATGATCACTGAGCCATTACCTACTGATAACAATGTGAGGGTAATCTGGCATTGACGTAAACAATAATTTTTATTTATTTTCCCTTTTCTTCCTTTTCACGTGAACTTTTTCCCCTTCTTTTTCTTCTCCTCTTCTCTCTCTCTTATTCTCCTCCTTGTCCTTCTAATAGTTGTCATTCCTCTTCTTCTCAAAGTCTTCTTCAACCTATTCTTGATGCGAACCCGAGGGGTAAACTCTTTCGATTTCAAGACTAATACAAACAAGGATGGTAAATTTTATTAAACTAAATTCACTAAAGTTGTTGCTTTTCAAGTCAATAACATCAAACACAACATATTTTTTTATGAGATTTGGGCATTTCTTAATTGAGTTGTCTTATTATGTATTGAAAGTTGTCTCTTAGCTTCGGAATGCACTTTGAAACGTTTAATTTAAGTTTAAGAGTTCAAGTTATAACTATTTTAGCGAAGACTACACAAGCAAAAAATTTTGGACAACTTCGATATAAAGTTTTTTTTTTTTTACCTTGAATATGAGTGTTTTTGAGTTGAAGGTTTTGGAAGTCTCTTTAGTCACCAATTGTTATTCTTTAGGCTTAAGTTTTACAGTTTTAGGTCACTTAGAAATTTGTTTAAGCTGGTTATGTGTGTTAAGAGATTAAGCATGCGGTTAAATAGTTGTTATAATAGTGGTTTGTTAGTTGAGTGATTGTAGTTGCTTTAATTTGGTATGAGTGGTCAAAGAGTCTCTCACTATTATAGATAGTCTTTGTAAGCTTGTGTATTCCTTTAGCCATTTATGGTTAAAAGAGAAGTCATAGTTCACTTTTATTTTCTCTTAGTTTTTTTATTAACTTCTCTATTTCATCTCTTCTTCTTCTTGGTTCATTCTCTTTAATTTGTTTATGAACCAAGATTTCAACAATCTGAATGTTAGAGATTGTGTGACCCGTATCTTGTAGGCAATATAAGGGGATTTGTGGTGGGCTACGGCCTCGGGCCGAACGGACCATACAATACAAGTTGAATCCATATAGAACTATTATTTTTCTATTTGACTTTGATTAGAAAAGGGTTTTTCAACCCTGTAGTCGAAACTCTTATTGTATTATTCGTTTTTCAACATTGGTGAATTTTTCCTCCTCTGCCCGTGGTTTTTTCCCGAAAGGGTTTCCATGTAAAATCTGTGTGTTCTTTTTTCTTTTTTTTTGCTTTGCGATTGTTCTACCACCATTATCGACGTTTATTATAACACTGAACTTTTCTTTTCGCTTTGATGGTGCAAATTATAATAGATGAAAGCAAAAGACTTTTTTAATTCTACTTGACTCTTTTGAATTTTCACCAATTAGAACTCGGTTCTCCTCAATTGATGCAAGATAAAACAATGGTGGTGGGGAAGTTTGATATAACATGGAGTAGGGAGATTAAGATGATGCCTTTTAGAGTTGGAAGAATAAGAAGAGAGAAAAAATAAAAAAGGAATGAAAGGAAAAATAATAATAATAATATTATTAATAGTCATGTTAGATTGTCGTCACACCATTAACGACAGGTAATGGCTTAATGACTATAACGTAACAAATCGATAACGTTAGTGATCATATAGTAATTTTTTAAAATTTGATGACCAATATGTAATTTAAACAATACATAAGTGACTAAATTTGTAGTTTACCCTAAAATTTAGGAGGGTTATTTAATTTATTTAACATGTCAAACTCTTGCCATGCAATTACGTTAGGCGTGTTTAAAAATTTTGATTCATGTATTTTAAATATACTTTATATCAAATTGAACTAACATTTAATATCCAAGTTGATGGTTGGATTAGCAAAAGATCGATTGATGTGATAATACTTTAAAGATTCACTTACAATATTTTGAAGCTTGGAAACTAATTTAAAATTTAGATCGTAGTTTAAGAACCCTAGTGTATTTAATCTTAAGTTTTTTTTTTTTTTAATAAGGGGCCGAGGATGGAGATTATTTTAGGATTAAACTCGAAATTGGTATCAATATTTGAGCATAAATCATTTGTTACTTCGCCTATAATCCAATCGACACAATTCTATAATAGTAATTTAAACCCTAATTCATTATTATCTTATACTAAAATTAAAGATAAAGAAGCAAAAGATGGAGATAAATGGTTATTCATTCATTATTTTTTATTTGTTAATATAACTTTTAGCTCATGAATTTCGCAATTAGGTCCACTTTTGTACCTATATTTTTTTTATTCATTTTGGTACATAAACTTAACAACTAGATCCATTTTAGTCATTAAACTTGAATTCCATCAAAATTTGAAGGTGTGGCACAATGCCACATCATTAAACTTTTCCATTTGTCAAGTCCATGGACCAAAATGACTAAATGAGCTTAGTTGCCAAGTTCAGGTACCGAAAGTAGATAAAAAAAATATAGGTACCAAAAAGGACCTAATTACAAACTTTAAGGGCTTAAAGTTATATTAACCTTTTTTTTCAATTTACTAGTGATTTTTTTTTAGAACTTATCCAAAAAAATCCAATGGCAAGCTGATGACTTGTCGTTTTCTTACAGGAAGCCGGTTGAAAAGTATGTCATTGGTTTCGGTTATCCAACTAATTTTGAGGTTGAAATGTTGATGGGATATTGGAGTAAGCCAAAATGGAGAAGAGTTTTTGAGTGCAAAAAACAACCAATACTTATGCAATAATTTATAGACAAGATTAAGATTATATTCTCTTAACCAAAGACATGATTTTTGACATCAAATCCATTATAGTTTGTGTTTGGTAATGAAGGTTTAACTAACACTTAATTTACGTTGTTCAAATGTTTATTTCTTTGGTTTAGTCTCTAAATTTTATGAAAGTTATAGATTTAGTCTTTATCTTTTGATTTAATCAATTTTAGTTGGTATATTTTTGAATCGTTCAATTTTATCCCTAATCCAAATAGTAGCAATTAAATTTATTTGGTTAAATTCAATTACTAGTCATGTACTATGCATATAGTTGTAGATTTAATCTATATTCTTTAATTGAATCATTTTAAGTCCTTATGCTTTTCAGATTTTGAAATTTTAGTCTTGACCTAAATGACATTCATTAATCCATTAACCGGCTTTTTAGGGAGTAATATGTAGAAATAACAAATTAACATGACATTATATATACAATAATACGTTTGCCATGTTAGATTTTAGAAATAACAGAACTTAATGAATTTAACAATTATCGTTTGATGATGACTGAAATCTTAAAATTGAAATGTATAAAGACTAAAACTGATCAAATTAAAGTATAGAGACTAATTGCATAATTTAACTTAAAAATTTTAATTATTTAATTTGAGTTCCAACAGTGTTAGACTGTCCCAAACTAAAAAAAAAAAAAAATCTTGTCTAACATCCCAACCAGACCAGCTGTCTGGTCCATAGACTGGTCTTAATTAGTTTATGGTGGCAAAAATAAAAGCAGAAGATGTTGTTCTTACAACATGGTTGGTTATGGTTATAATGGGTACAGCTTTACTTGACATTGAAACTACTTTGCGATTTTATTTGTTCAACTACCGCTAGTTGTTGACTTCCCCCAAAAACGAAAAATCAAACAGTCTAAAGCTAGTTTTTGCCTTCTATTTGACGATTTTGTTGCATTTTGTAACCAATTTTGTTCCAAGTACTTGGTTAGTTTGTGTCTTCTATTGGATCAGTGGTTAAATTAGTTAAAATATTGATTCATTAGTCTGATCAGTCTAAAAGGTTCGATTAAAAAATCACTAAGAAAAATATCAAAAAATATTAAAAGCCAATTCAACTAATCTGTACTAATTCGTGACTCAATCAGTTTGAAGTTTTTTTTTTTTTGATCGATACCTTGACCAATTCCTAGTTCAATCAATCCAACTTTCCCAATCCTATTCAGATAACCATACTTATAAGTGACAAAATCTTAAAGAGCTAACTTTATGTTATGGACAAATCGATCGAGCCGGAATACAATTGGGACCAAAGCGTATCATCTACCTTTAAGTTGTGGATTGTGCCACATGGAACATTAGTTAGCCATGTCTTCTCCATATGTTAAAGACATGTTGCGTAAATGGGTGAAAGTGTTTGTTTGTAAGGAAAATTCTTTGTAATTGTTTCAAAGTTTAACCAACTTCAAAGCATCATTCATGATTAATGACCATAACAAAAAATAAATTGAAATTTGGGTGAGGGGCGAATTCAACAAATTTAATTATAAATTTTCCAGAGATTATAATTTTATTATTTTTGAATGAATTAAAGATTATTTCTTTTTCATTTTAGAGGACAAAATATATTTTTACTATATATTTATTTATAATTATAATAGTATTAAATTAATTTTTTTGAGAGCCAAAACCTCTGTTTGTCCTCTCAAATTTACCTCAGATAATCTTTTAAATATATAAAACTAAATAAAATAAAATAAATCTTGTATTCAATATTCATATTTGAAACTTAATTGATTTTGAATTTAAAAATGAGATATTTCTAACACTTGATTTCAACTATTAATTAAAGTAATAATTAGAAAATGGACAAGCATTTCCTAGACAAGCAAATTTAAAATTATTACAGCTAGTTGGGTTCAACTCAAATCTCTGGAAGATCTTTGATTGACTTTAAATATGATAATAATATACTAATAATTTTGGTGTTCTTCTTAATCAAATTTCTATCGGATTCTTTTGAGAAATATAAATACACAATTTTTATTGTTTTTGAAATCGGATTGACGATCGAACTGATTTCGATCAAACCATCAATTTAGTTTCAATTAAATAAATTATTAAAATTTCATAAAAATTTTAAAAAATATATTTTCAATCGGTTTTTATCGCAGTTTGTATTAATTTATAAGTTAACAAGTTCTTTTCCTTCCTCTAAACCTATGTTATAACTAATTTTCGATCCAATTAATCCAATCTACGTCTCTATTCCGATTACTAAAGTGCTTTTAGGGTTTTCAAACTTTTAGGCAAAGACCATCCCCATGTTTTACCAGTAAAATTAATAATAATTGAGAAAAAAAAAAAAGAAGAAGACAGAAGCCACTTCATCCAGTCAACATGTACACACAGCAATTTAATTAAATCAGCTTTAGAGTAGGCTACCTAATGGGGAAGTTTTAAAATAGGTTGAATTTTGGTTTTCATCCTTGAACTATACTCAATTTAGGATTTAATCCCTAATTTTTAATTTGACATAATTTGACCCAATGTTATTCGTTAGTCCAAACCATCAACACCGTTGCAAAATCTTATTAGTTGATTGAAGTGGATTATAAAAAAAAAAAAATCTCAAAACTTGAAATTTGAAATTCTTTATGTAAAATGTGAAATTATGGAGCTCCAAGTACTTGTTTTCCACTAATGTGTCATTTTAGGGGGAAAAAAATACCAACTCAACCTCATAATTAGGATTTTTTTAAATATACATATATACACATTTGATTAAGGCATAACATTGATAATAATAGGAAGACCAAACTATGTAAAATTAAAATAAAAGGATTAATTTTTCAAGTTGAATATAATATAGGGATGAACACCATCATTTAACCCCAAAAATAGGGGTCTAAGTTGAAACTTGCATCCATCTATATCTCACCATGAACAACCTTCGTGGCATGGGTCCATTATTGTAGTCCAGACTGGCAGAGATAAAAAAAAAACAAAAAACAAAAGGATTAATATAATGGTGAAATGTTAAATTGCTCCCCCTTAAAATTAAAATCCAATTCTAGCCTCTCTAGAATGAAAATTTCATAATCTAATCCTTCAAAAATTATAAAATTTTACATTAATACAATAATAAAATTGCATTCTAACTCTCTCAAAATTTTATAATTTAAATCTAACCCTAAAAGAATTGGCCTAGGCATAGTATCTGTTATATGTATATAATTAATGCAATTGGGTCCACATTTCATGAGAAAATCTTAGTTTTTTAATGACAACTTATGATGTTTTTGTCTGAAGGATAAGAATTAAAAGAAAAAGAAGAAGACATGCTTTATCATTGCTTTATCATTCCAAGTCATGCATATAAGAGCTTCCTTATCTTTTATTTGTTATCATCATTTTATGAGTTTGACACGTTTGATAATCTCCATGGGGACTTGTACATCATATAAAAGTTTGCCCTCCAATCACTTACCAATTCTAAAATTTGATTCCGAATCGATTCAATTAAATCTGATTTTATCATTAAAAAGTTAATAAGAATCTAAATTTTATAAATGTAAATATGAAATGATCTAAATTCCGAATGACTCAAAACTTGGAATAACCTTAAACAAACAACTTATAAAATCTGACTAAAATGTAACCCGAACCTAATATGACCTGCCTTAATTAGTTAAACCTAAACTCAATTTAACCCATTCAATTAAAAGGTCCAATTATAGTGATTGTTAGATATTTTATGTTGACGTCACGATTAAATCTGGAGTCAAGTAAAATCGATATCAAAACGGGAGGCAAAATATGTTAGTGTTGTTTTTACCACATACAAGATTTGAACTTGAGATCCTGCTTAAGGGATATAGACTTTCTTATTACTTGACTTAATAGAAGCCGGTATATTTAATCGAGTGATAAGAAATTCAATGTGTTTGGGGATTATAAAAACTAGGGTGGGAAACTGCGGAGTGTTGTTGAGGCTCATAATGCAAGTGGACAAGGGTCAAATTTTTTGGTTACAGGACACATTTGCCATTGGACTTAAGTCCAACAAAAAATTAGAAGATCATTTAAGAATAAATGGTCTTTTAGAGTGAGAATGGCCCAATTTAAGACTAAGTTCTGTCAAGGTCTAATTCGTCCTTAGTCCCTATAATTTTTTATCTTTTGAAATTTAATTCTTTTATCTTTAATTTTTTTAGTCCTTTACTTGCTCGATTTAAAAATTAAAGTTTAATCAATAACACTGCTATCTAATTTCCACTTAATTTGAATGTGTTATCAGTTGGATTTTAATTTTATAAATAAGGTATTTGAATATTAAAATGTTATATTTTCAAAATTAACAAAAATTCATTAACAATTGTATCATTTGGCCTTTAAGTTTTAAATAAAAATTAGATAAACTAAAATCTTAAAATTAAATTAAAATAGACTAAATTTTAAACGTTGGAAGAGTAAAAAGAAGTAGTAATAATTAAATGGCCTTCGCATCATAGGTTAAGAATTAAATTAGTGACCACAATATTGTATTTAGGGATGAAAATGGATAGAGGTGAAGTCAAGGGGGTCAGTAGGGCTAAGGCCCTCTAAAATGGGAAAATGTCACTTTGCTACTTTAAATTTTATTTTATTGTAATTTAGTAAATGGTTAAATTGCAGTTTAACCTCCAAAATGATAAAAATTTTGATTTAATCTTTCAAAATTGATAAAGATACAAGCTAATACAATGGTGAAATTGTAAGTATCTCTCATAAATGTATATAACTCAATTTTGTCCCCAAAAAGAAATAATTTCTAGCTTCGTCCTTGACTAAGAATAAAGTAATTTTATATATTCGAATATTAGAGATTCAAATAATATTTGGTTCTGGATACTCTAGCTATTAATCATCAAATATCCCTCATCCAAATTCGTTTTACTTTTGTGGATAACAAACTCTAATATTGTATATTTTAATTATATGAATCCAATAATTGAATCTTCATACTATTATTAATATTATGCCTTGATCCAAATCACTAACACAATCGAGAAATTCTATTAGTTGGGTTTAAGAAAAATCAAACTAGAATTCTTTTTCAAATGATAAATTGATAAAAGAAAGCGATTAATATACTATTTAGTATATGAAATTAGTTTCTATATTCAATTTGGTACTTGAAGTTTTTTGCATCTTGATTAAGTACCAATGTCTTTTTCACTATATTACATGTGTCAAACATTCACTGGGCCAGTGCACGTGTTAAACATTTATTGGGTCACATGATGCCGGGTACTAAATTGAACAATATAGCTAAATTCAGGTACCAAATGATATATTAACTCATAGAAAACAACTATTTTGATAATCATAGATTAACGTTCAATTCCCCAGGTTTAGGAGCCAAAAACAAAGAGCTTGGATTGTTGAAACTTGAAAGTGCAAATCAAAGTTTGAAAAATTAGATTCAAAGGGGGTTAAATAAAACAAACAAGAAAAACCCTTTAATTTACTTCAAGGAGAATGGAACCATCTCAATCTCAAAATGAAACCCTTCCTATCTCTTCTAAGGAATCCCGCGTTAACCGCTTCAAGCCCATTTGGCGATTTTTCTTGATTTCCAATCTCGCTCTTGGAGGTAATTTGCTTTTGTATTTTTCTTTTAATCTGATGTTAGTTTCTTAACAATGGGTTGATGTTCTTTTTAGTAATTTTTTTCGTTTTTACCTTTGATATAATCATGTTTAGGATGTGTTTGATATAATGTTTAGCTGAAATATACTGTGTTTCATATATGTTTTTTGGAAGGTTTACGCTAATGGGTTGAGAAAACTTGCTACGAGACTGTTGTTATGATATAAGTTAGAAGCTGAAAGATTTGTTGCTAAACACATTGAAATGAGTATATGTGCATAATATAGTTTTTACTTCCTATGGGAGGTTTAAAAATTACCAAGACTTTCCGGTCATTGATCGTGTTGTTCAAGTATCACATCGATGAGCATTAGCTTTTAGCATTGGTGATTGGTTCATAGTAGCATCGAGTCATTGGTTCTAACATTAGTGTTGTTGTTAAGTTATTATTTTAGATAATTATTTCTTAGTTGTGTTGTCATTCATGAGGATTAGAATTCTGAGATGAATTTGCCTTGCATTTGGTTATAATTAGCTCAATCCTCTATTTATGCATTTGAATTCTATGATGGGACATACAATTTGTTTCGTTTCAAAGTTACCTTTCGGGATTAGCTGACATTATTGCTTCCCGTTGCAGCGTATATATTTGCACAGGCAAGAAGGAAGAACTCAAGCATTGCTGATAACAAACCTGCTAAAAAAGAGGAGGAGCACAGCAAGAGTGAAACTGAAGCAGATGTTTCTTCTGATGCAGTGACGGATGCTTTAGTTCACGAGGAACCGCCGATCCTTCCAATTGTTGCAAAACCCCCAAAGGTTTTGGATCCCATTCCCGAAGATCAGCAGCGTGAACTTTTCAAGTGGATGTTGGAAGAGAAAAGAAAAGCCAAGCCTAGTGACCCTGAAGAAAAGAAAAGAATTAATAAAGAGAAGGCTGTTCTCAAACAGTTTATTCGCACAGAATCTCTTCCCAGAATTTGATTATCACATCTCGTCGTACTCGACAAGTTCTTGCTTTATCAAAGAACAAATTACTATTGAGGATGAATTGAAATATCACATGTCAAAGATGGGATTCTGGTTTTTGGTACCCATCTCTTGTGAAATTGAATTATAAGAACTTGTATTACATTTTGACAGCAGCTAGACTAAGACATTCTTCACATCTGATTCATCGGAACTAATTGAGTCTTCTTGATTGGCTTGACAGCTAAAGAATTGAGTATGCTCAATGTATTTGGCAGTGAAATGTGTGTTTTTGCTTTGATTAGTAACAAATTCACACACCTATCAATAACGGAAGGCAACAAAAGTAAACAGAGGTTTGGGCCCATAGGCAATTGTACCTATTGGCTCTTAGGTGAGACAAAAAGATAAGAGATTGGTTCCCTCAATCCCCAGCCTTAGTGGGGTCCATTATATAACCTTTTCCTACAAGACTAGCCACACGTTTTTTCATCTATCATGCTTATAAACTCTACCAGGTGGAAATGCAACTGAGCTGTTCTTAGAAGTTTTACATCCAAATTATCATATTGAAATGATATGGTTTAGTTTTAGACTTTTAGTCGCTGGTTAATCTCTTATCATCATCTCTACTTTTCTAGTCGTACTGCATAGCTTTCTTGCAAATGCCGGGAACCATCCAAGTTTCAGGTACCAAATGCTATGCTAACTTTAATTCGTAAAATGGCAGTTAAAGTTCATATGCTTTTCTTTCGAGACTTCCTCATTTGATTCATGTCAGTTCTGGATTTCAAGGGTCTCCAATCAACATCACCATCTTCACAATCAGTAAAAGGTAGTCAATCATTACCTGTTGTTCTACTTTCTTATCTTGAATGACTATAAATATACACAATGTGAGAAGAAAAAAATTGTGTTAATTCATCCTTTATAATGCAGTTTCCATGGGAAAAACAGAGTACCAGACTTGCGACAAGGGAGAATTCTTGTTGTAGAGATTCTGAACACTGTTTTGACTTCTGTAATTCTGGTTTTGATTTAGCTATATTCTTTAACTTCTGATTTTTTCTTAAAATCCAACATGCTTGCTGTGGCACAGTCCCTTGACAACCCTTCATGACAATTTGATTATAACACTTCAAGGTGCCGACGGGAATGAGATTACGCATGCAGGTTAGTCCCTATTCGTTTTAAAATGCGTTGGAAAATTGGATTTCAATTTAGCGGTAAGGCTTATTGAAATATTGATGGTATGGAGCAGTAGTTGAGACCAAATTGGTGGTTGAGAAAGGTGTTTGGGACAACATATTTTCTCTCGAAGGAGGTTGGCACGTACATATGAAGTTGCAGTTTGTCCTCAGTGAAGAAGAGCACCAGAGAATCCGAGTAATGGTATTGTTCCTTTATTTTAGCCGTTCTTCTTTTGATGCAATGGATGGTTACTTATACTTGATTTGCATTCAAATAAATTTATTATTATCCTTATCATAATTTTAAATTATTATATCTTATTTTAAATTAACTGTTTGAATTTCTATTTTAACTGTAACCATCTACCTTTACCTCTATAAATAGAGGTTTTCATCAATAAATCGATGGAGTTTTTTTAGTAGCCTCCCATTACTTAAATATCGTATCAGATTTAATCTAACACTCTTGTGAGTTCGATCCTATAGCTCACCTATCACTCTCAAATAAGAACATGGTTCTAGATCTTGGCCTATACACATTTTCTTACACCTTCGTTCAAACAAGTATATCTGTGGACCTTCATAATCATATGGCCCCAACAATTTCAGTGGAGTCATCTCTTATTTATCAAAGCCAATCAGTTGGCTTTCTTTTATCAATAAATTAATGGAGCCATTTAAGTACTCTCCCATTACTTCAATAAGATGTGGTTATACCCCAAACAATGAACCGCATTATGATGTATGATAAATGCAAGCCCTTGGTATCCCCTTTGAATGTTGGAACCCTGGTAAACGTATTCCTTTCACTAGCACAACTTAATTATGTTTAATTTCATTTTCAGAGAGAAGCTGCACTAAAGAAGAAACACGAAGAGCTTTGCAAAAGTGGTCATGGAAGTCCCGAACGTGCTTCCATCGGTTACAGTGAAGTTTCAGGTTCGATTTTTTCACAGTCAACTTTCATTTTCCATTTACCAGAAAAGCAAGGGAACATTGAAAAGAATATAAATCAAGCAGTGCATGAAACTTGCATGTACAAAAGCTTTTACTTAACATATTGAGTACTCCATTTTCTCAAGGTCCAGTAGAAAGTTTATCCCGAAGTGGATTGCTAGCCGATGAAGATACCAAATTCGACAGAAGTTATCCTATTCAGAAGCAAAAGAACACAGTTAAGGATTGTTTATCACTGCAGTAAAACTCTTTTTCTCTCGGCTAATCTTGTGTTTTCTTAATGTTCATTTTGTATGCATATTTAGAATAACAGAGGCGAAAACAAAGGAAATATTTCGGCCAAGTCCATGTGACGAATCATTTAATGTCCATCTAACTGAATTATGTTACCAGGATACAGTTCCTCTAGAACTAGAGAATGTTAATACCTCCAAGAAGCAGGGACCAGCTGTGAAAGCCCATAGCAATATAAAGAAAATGATAAGTGCATTTGAGGGTAGTCTAAACCAGGTATATTAAGCATGTTTCTTAAATTTATCCATTTGTTATTGTAACTTAGCATATGATTAAAATTTCTTGAACTTGATCTGTGGCAGGATGTGAAACCTTCTGCTAAACCACCGCCAACAATATCTCGGACAAGGAAGATTGGAATAGCAAATTCACATCTTAATGATGTTGAGACAGAAAAAATGGTACCACCAAAGGTAACTTTAGGAATGGTCACTACAATGAATATGAACAAACAAAAAATGTATTAAGGAAAAAGTCAAAGACTATATTGGTTCTTTCAAACCTCTATATCGGTCTGCATCATCTAAAGAAACTGAGCAGTTGATGGAGTCAACTACACCGCGTATTGAGAAATAGAAGCAAAATTTTAGATATGAAGAATAAATTCTGTTGAGGAGGTCGAAGTCTTCGATGTGTCATCCGTTGGGTAGCCGACTGGACCCACAACAATTGAATGTATTGTCCCTCAGGGAGGGTTTTGTCTCCTGTGCTCTGTCAAGAGCCAGCGTGCCATGAGCGGCTGCCCTGAGGGCTTGGTTCACAGAGTTGGGAGTGCCTCTATTGTATGTGGATGTACGGCCACGCACCAAAGCAACGTGAGCATCTTGCCTTTGGTGGGGTTCGAACCCCTGACCTATGGCATATAGGTCACTTGTTGGGGAGACAAAACCCTCCCTGAGAGGCAATACTTTCAGTTGTTGGGGGTCCGATCGGGTGCCCAGCAGACATACTTCGAAGACTTTTCCCGAAGGAGTCGACCCCCCTCAACAGATTGAAGTTAAACAGAAAGAAAGTGATGTGAATGAGGAGAAGAATTATTCCAAAGATGTCAAGAGAGCATCAGCTATGGAGAATGCTTGACAAGCATTCAAAAGGCAACCAATCTTGGAACCCTATTTTATAAAATAAAATAAAATAAAAAAGCAACATTCAAGCCGAAAATTAGTAAAAAGAGGATGGTGCAGAAGAATTTTTTCTACTTCAAATGATAAACTGAAATCAGTGGCTATTTAAAGTGATGGCCACTGTTCCATTGGTAGCTCTGGTCTCTGGATATTTCTAGGTGAAGCTAAATCTTGCCTAAGCATAACAACAGGGGCCAAAGAAATAGTGGACCTAATGGGAGTGTGCTGGGATGAAACAAAGAAGCTGAGCTCTTGTGATCATATAGTTACAGGGTAGGTTTGCTAGATACCCCATGTATACATATTGTTGTAGATTGTCATCTTTCTTGAGTGGACATAATGCAAGATACCCCCTATATATATATTGTAGATTGTCATCTGTCTTTAGTGGACATAATGCAAAGGCGGAAAGTACATGTATTCATATGTAAATATGTTCAAATTTGGTAACACTGGATCTTTTTCTGTAGATGATTGTAATATCCTAACCAAACTGTTTTATTTGCCTGTTACGTACAGGTTGATGTTGATGCTGCCACTGCTACTGAGATAAATGAAGATGGCAACAATTCTGAAAAGTTAAGACCACGGTCTGAGAATTCAGAGGATCCTCAAGACTCTATAGGACCTTTTGGACAGGTTATACTTTTTCCTTTACTATTAAGTATCAAGCATTTACCCTTTGCTAGAAGGTGTTATATATTCCTTGAAATCTTATTAAAGTTGTCATAATGCAAAACCATTTTATTTTCCCCTTGAGTTTAATATGAATTGAAACCGGAACCTTGCAAGTGAATCATGCTCTAATGACTATGTTTTCATTGCACCATTGATATCAACTGAAATGAAAGATAAGGGGGATCGGCTTCTTTGGGAGAAGTCTTCGAAGTGTTGTCTGTCAGGCAGCCGATCCGATCCCCTAACAACCAAAGGTATTGTCCCTCGAGGAGGGTTGTCTCCTGTGTTCTGCTGAGAACCAGTATGCCGTGAGCACTGCTTGCCCTTGGTGGGTGGCTGTACGTCCACGTACGGTCGAGGCATTCTTGGCTATGTGAACTAGGCCCTCGGGGCAGCATCTCAGAGCATACTGGCTCTCGGCAGAGCATGGGAAACAAAACCCTCCCCCGGGGGACAATACCTTCGGTTGTTGGGGGATCAGGTTGGCTGCCTGGCAAATGACACTTTGAAAACTTCTCCTGAAGGAGCCGACCCCCCTCAACAATTCTAAATCCACTTAGTATCTAGAATCCCATTGAAACTTGAATCCTGAATGTTTATATATGTACATCCTCCTACTGTAATCTCTTTGTTCTCAATACCTTGTCAATAAGAACAAGCGAATGATATTATTTCTGCTAATTTCTTTTTCTTTACATCAGGTAATTAAAGTCATAATCATGGTAGGCTTTGCAACACTAGTTCTCCTAACAAGAAAAAGGACTTACAGGTACCAATATATATACATGTATTTGTTGTTGAATCTCATACTATTTACCCTAAACTCTACAATCTCTGCAGTTTTTTTTTTTTATCGAAATATCGTGTAAATTATCGAATACTTCATTTACATGCATTTCTTTGAGGGGGGAAATTGCAAAACCTATAAATCCTAAACAAACATGAAAAAGATATCTGTTATGCATTTATCAGCTAACATGTATTTGTCTGTTTTATGATCTTGCAGATAAAGTTAGCTGCTGAGAAATGTATGTTATTATGCTACAATTTAGAATCATTTGGATCCTTTTATGCAGACTCTTTGCTTCTTCTTTTAGTTGATTTACTCCTCTACTAGCAAATCAAAGTGGGTTTTATACTCAAAATATCTGTATAAAGATTCATGTAAAATTTTCTGTTAATATTCAATTCTTCAGGAGCTCATATGTAATTTGCACTTGGTTAAAATATGTTCCGAGTCGGAATTTAGTCCCTCTACTTGTCAATTTTCAAAATTTAGGTCTAATTGTTAACTCTGGCTAAATTTTTCTGCTAAATTTGTTAGTGTGCCATTTTGACATAAAAAGAATACTTACTTCGTAGTTATGTAATAAAAATAGCCTTGTAATAAACTTGAATTTGACAAAAAAAATTAATGGTGTTAATAATTGAACTTGTATTTTAAATTCAAAAAGTAAAGTGATTAAATTTATTGAAAAGAATAGAAAGATTAAATTTCAAATATCTGAAAGTAAATAGTCTCAAAGCATATTTTAACCTTTGCAATTTTATTGTAAATGCTGAAATTTGTGCAAATTTACATCTGTGTTCATACTCACAAATGTGTCCACATTTTGCAATTAGATCAAATACATTTATGTAAACAACATTATTATTTAAGGAGGAATCACTTACACCAGTATAAAACTAAAGTAATTTTACACATTTTGTTTATTTTTATACGATTAATGTTTTAACGATCCAACTCCTAGTATTAATTATTTCTTCATCTAAATATGTGTAAAATTTATTCAAATTTATATAGAAATGGAATTAGAAAACTTAAAATTAAATCAAAACTTTATTTCTATGAAAGCCATTTGTCATTACATTAAATATTTAATTTACATATAAAATTTCATGTGATTATGATAAAAAATATAAAAAATTACCTAAAAATTAAATATTTCTAGTGTTTAAAATGCTTTTACCATATTTCATGATAATGATTGAACTAGGATTTTTAAATTAAAAAGGGATTAAATAATTTAGAGACCTTAGTAACTAGGTCAACTTTGGTGCTTAAATTTGGCAATCAAATCCATTTTTGTGCCTGAATTTGGATTCGGTCCAGATTTGATGATGTGGCTAGTGTTATTGGAACATGACTGGATTGGTCGATTGGACCAGTTGGATTGAGAATCGATTGATGTATTGGTCCAAACAAAAAGGTTGAATCGATCTAATAATTTTTTATTATAAATTTTTAATTAATTATTGTTGGTCTAACAATTAAACCGATCAAATAGATAAATCAGGAACCATTGATCTGATTGGTTCAATCACCGGTCCAATTATTAGAACACTGTAAATGACATTTTAAGATTGTATCACATTATCAGTTGAAAATTAATATAATTTTTTTAATTTTCAAGTGATGATATAGTGCCACATCATCAAACTTTTAAAATTTCCAAATTTAAGGATTAAAATGAATCTAATTGCTAAGTTCTAGAGAAAAAAATATTATTCTCAATTAAAAAAGTAAGAGGATTGAATTTTTAACTTTTTAAAGTAGATGGAGTAAATCTCTAATTTTGTCGAAGTACAGGGACTAACAAAACTTGTTAACCTTAAAAAATATTTAGAAAATAACCCAAAAAAAATTCTAACCATTTGAAGCATATAAAATCTTAAACCCTAGCGGCCACCTAAAAACCCTCTTTGTTTTCTCATAGAGTATCTGTTCTTCTACTCTGATTTATCCTCCAAAAGAATGGCTCGCACTATCAAAAACCCTAAAAAAGCTAAGAGAAAGAATAAGGTTCAATTGCAAAAAAACTCACTCTTAATCTTTTCTTCTTCTTTTTTTTATCTTTAAAGTTTGTTCCTTTTTTCACTAAAATTGCTATGTAATTGGTTTCTTAAATAGGGCTCAAAAAAAGGCGATGGAGCATCAACGTCTTCTTCAGTGCCGACAATTCAGCCAAGGGTTTGGCAACCAGGAGTTGATGAATTGGAGGAAGGAGAAGAGCTTCAATGTGATCCTTCAGCTTATAATTCACTTCACGCTTTTCATATTGGATGGCCTTGTTTGAGGTACTCTTTAGTTACCCATCATTACTTGGTGTTTGTTTGCTGAGAAAGTAGTGGGAAAAGTTAACAATTTAATAAGGTTTATAAAAAAAATGAGCAAAGGGTATTTGAAAAAGTATTTTCTATGTGTTTGAATTTAGAAATTGGGTCATTTTGTTGGCAGCTTTGAGGTACTTTTTAATTACTCACCATTACTTGGTGTTTGTTTGCTGAGAAAGTAGTCGGAGAATTTGTTGAAATTAATAAGGTTTAATAAAAATTATACAAAGGTATTTGAAAAAAATGTTTAGTTTGCATTTTTTATGTGTTTTAAATTAGAAATTGGGTCGTTTTTTTGGCAGTTTTGTGGTACTCTTTAATTACCCACCATTACCTGGTGTTTGTTTGCTGAGAAAGTAGAGGGGAAGTTGTACAAATTAGTAAGGTTTGTAAAATATTCTGCAAACGGTATTTGAAGAAGTGCTTGCTTTGTATTTTCTATGTGTTTTAATTTAGAAATTGGGTCATTTTTTGGCATCTTTGAGGTACTCTTTAATTACCCACCATTACTTGGTGTTTGTTTCCTGAGAAAGTACTGGGTAAAGTTGAAAAAATTAATAAGGTTTATAAAAAAATGTACAAAGGGTATTTGAAAAATAATGTTTAATGTACAAAGGGTATTTGAAAAAAATGTTTACTTTGTATTTCTATTTGTTTTAATTTAGAAATTGGGTCATTTTTGACAGCTTTGATATCGTACGTGATTCGTTGGGTTCAGACCGGAAAGATTTTCCACATACGGTGTATTTTGTTGCAGGGACTCAGGTTTGCTTCATTACTTACTAAGTGCTAACTAATAGATGGGACCAATAAGGAACAACATTTGTCTTATTTGAACCATTAGGAAGAGATGGTCAATCTTTTTGACTTCTTTTGTGTATATTGATGTAATTGTTTGATTTCACAGGCAGAGAAGGCTTCTTGGAACTCTATTGGAGTGTTTAAAGTAAGCAACATTTCGGGAAAAAGGCGTGAGCTGGTTCCTAAGAAATCTTCCGAGGATGATCCTGATATGGATGGTGAAAGTAGTGATAGTGATGATAGTGAGGATGAAGAAGAAGGTGGTTCTGGTGCACCGGTTTTGCAGGCAAATTCTAGTTTCTTTTGATTTCTAGTTATATATCATCTCCGGGGTTTATTATTAGACTTATTATACATTGTGCCCTTTTTTTCCTTGGAACAGTTGCGAAAGGTTGCTCATCATGGATGTGTTAACCGTATACGTGCCATGGGACAAAATCCTCACATATGTGCATCATGGGCTGATAGTGGTCATGTTCAGGTCGGACTTATAATCCAACAATATATCATATTGTTCCTTGTTTGCACTTTAATGATTGGGAATACGTTTCGATACTTCTTGTTGCAGGTATGGGACTTCACTTCTCATCTGAATGCTTTAGCGGAATCGGAAACTGAAGGCATCCAGGGAAGTTCGGTTTTTAACCAGGCTCCGTTAGTTAACTTCCGTGGCCATAAAGATGAAGGCTACGCAATTGATTGGAGTCCTGTTGTTGTTGGAAGGCTTGCAACCGGTAATTATCGAGAAATAATTGTGAAAAATCTCTTTTTTACTTTTCGGTATTATCAAGCTTTCATTGTGAAGGTGCTGTTTTTCATATTTTCAGGGGACTGCAAGAATTGTATTCATTTGTGGGAGCCTACATCTGATTCAACTTGGAATGTTGATCCTACTCCGTTTATTGGACATTCTGCTAGTGTCGAAGATCTCCAAGTAAGTAATCATGTTGTGATGTAATTAAATCTATACTTTATCGTTAAAACATAATTTAATAACACCATTTTTATGTTAATTTTGCAGTGGAGTCCAACGGAACCTCATGCGTTTGTGTCGTGTTCCGTGGATGGGACTATCACAATTTGGGATATCCGTATAGGGAAGTCACCGGCAGCTTCTTTTAAGGCACATGACGCAGACGTGAATGTCATCTCATGGAATAGGTATTTCAGTCTTAATATATATACTTGCTCTTTATTTCAACACATCTCTTTGATGTTCAAACTTTTGATGTTTGTGCATGAGTCAATCCTCTTTGGTCATGATATTTCAACAGTCTTCTTTCTAGATAAAAGTACCATGGAGGCTCTTGTATTGAGAGTTGGATTACATTTCGCCCCTTTGACTCAAAAAATGGGACAAATTAGTCTCTGTACATTTGACCAAAGAGCAATTTGGTCTTTTTGTTAAAATTTTCATCAATTTCTACTATTAAAAATTGGTCTATGTAAGTTAGCGTAAGATATACGTGGTACACCATGTAGCATTGTCTGGTTATTCTGTCAGTCACACCAGTTTTTAACCATACAAATGGGTTTTTTTATCAAAAGGACCAATTTGATCTTTGATTGAACGTACAAGGATTAATTTTCTCAATTTTTTAGTAGAGGGGGCAAAATGTAATTTGACTCATAATACAGGGGCCTCTGTTATACTTTTACCCTTCTATCGACAAATTTCTGACATCTTTGCATACTTGGATCTTTATTTAGGCAAGCTAGTTGTATGTTAGCATCGGGAAGTGATGATGGCACGTTTTCAATCCATGACTTTAGGTTGCTCAAGGTATGCCTATTATTACCTATGACACGATGATACTTAAATCCTTGAAATAGGAAATCCAGTCGTTGACTTAATTTATGTTCATCTTAAATGTGATACATCTTGTTTCGGATTCCACATTCATTGGCATTTGGCATCCGATTCCATTCTATGTTGAGGCCAGAATGGTACTGATTTATAATTTGTGTT
Source organism: Gossypium raimondii (assembly GCF_025698545.1). Classification (NCBI taxonomy): domain Eukaryota; kingdom Viridiplantae; phylum Streptophyta; class Magnoliopsida; order Malvales; family Malvaceae; genus Gossypium; species Gossypium raimondii. The sequence continues at coordinate 52,449,149 of NC_068571.1, forward strand.
TGCAGGATGGAAATACAGTGGTAGCTCATTTTAAGTACCATAAATACCCAGTAACATCCATCGAGTGGAGTCCACACGAAGCCTCCACATTGGCAGTTTCATCATCCGATAATCAGTTAACGTAAGTATATGTAAAGCACTAGAATATCAAAATAGGGATGAGCAAGAAAAACTGAGAACCGAATCGAACCAATATCATCCCTAATATCAAGGCTAACAAAGTTAACGTACATGATTCCCAGATTAGGATCTTGGACATTTGTACATATTCACTTACTTTTGTTTTGCTTCGGTTTCTAGAATATGGGATCTTTCTCTCGAAAAAGACGAGGAAGAAGAAGCGGAATTCAAAGCTCAAACAAAGGAGCTTGTAAATGCCCCGCAAGATTTACCTCCGCAACTTCTTTTTGTTCATCAGGTACTTAAAAATCAGAGTATTGAAAATTGAATACGTTTTCAGGATTCCTTTTTAACACAATTCCCACCATAAACAGGGACAAAAGGACTTGAAAGAACTTCATTGGCATGCTCAGATTCCTGGAATGATTGTGTCAACTGCCGCGGATGGTTTCAACATCTTAATGCCTTCAAATATACAGAGCACTCTCCCCTCCAATGGCTCTTGAAAAGAATAGTGTCTTTTTGGCTCCTTGCTGGTAACAAATGAATCAACAGCTAATGCAAAGCTCATAGGAATTCATGCATGGAATATGGAGGTTTTTTTTTTCCTTAAATTATTATTTTTGCATGGTGATGTCAATGTGTTATTTGTTACGAAGGTACTCAAATTTGGAACCTTAAAGCATTTGTGTGAATGTAGACAATTGAATTTATCTACCAATTCACCTATAGATCCCCTCACTGTGATAAAGGAACAATAATTTTATGAAGACAATAATAAATTTAGCCCTTTGTTAATTAGTATGAATAATTTATAATAAATACTATTTAATGTAATTATTTAATAAGTCAAAATTTATTAGAACAACATGAATTGGACAAGGGCAAAGTCATAATTTTTTCTAGGGGTTAAGATTAATTTATATATTTTTATGAGAATTAAAATAAAATTTGTGCTGGTATATATCTTTATAGTTTTAGGATTAAATAAAAAATTATCATTTGGGGATCAAACCATAATTTTATCATTTACTAACCTTAAATTTTATAAATTTAGAAAAGCTAGAGTTAAAAATTTTCATTTTAGGGGCCATAGCCCTTATTTACCCTTACCTTCGCCCTTGATAGGAGAATGTTTCAGGCACTTTAATTACATTCAATTCAATGAGATTCACTAACAACGAATATTCTAATATACATACACATATGTAATTAAAAGCTTAATGTGCATATCAAGGTTGTGAGCACTCTTAGTGAATAACAATACAATTTTTATTTTTGTAAAACAACAGGTGTACTCATCCATTTTGACGATAAGAGCTTTGTCCTATTCGAGGCTAGTGGTAGTATTTAGTAAAACCATCTTAACAATATCAACTTCAGAATTTAAACTTGATTTAAATATTTGTGAAATAGGAAGTTCACTTTCACTTTTTCCAATCACTTATTAATATAACAATATAATACTTAATCATCTGTGAAATTAAAAAATAGCGAAAAACTTATAGATAATATTAATTAATCTTTATTTAAATAAAATCCAAAACTTAAAATTCAATATAAAATTTAAAAATGAAACCCTAAATATAAATACTAAACCTAAAATTCCATATTAATCTTAAATCTTAGATCATAATCTCTAAATTTTATTTTTTAAATTGCATTATTCTTTATCGATAATGCATAAAATTTATGTGTTAACGGAGTTTAAGGCATTTATTCTCTTAGTCGGTGCAATTTTTAAATATTTACTTTATTAAGTAAATTAATAAAAGCATTACGTGAGTGGGAGGTTGTGCATGCCAATGCTAGTAGGGTTGCTCCATTCTCCCAAAACATAGTCAAACATTTCAACGACCCCTTTTGTTTATTTCTACACACTTTTCGGATATAAAGAACCTTTATTTTATGGGTTTTTTTTTGTTTTTTTTGTATAATAAAGAGAGAATCTTGTACTCGTGAATGAAAATAAAATAAAGCTCAAGATTCTATTCTCGTTTTCATTACACAAGGTGGCCCTTTCATTCATTTTTCTAGATAAAAAACAAAAACAAAACAAAAAAAACACAGATCTGTCCTGTTGGAGTTTATTTGGGACTGATGAATTTGGATTTTAACATTTTCTTGATTTCGACTTCGAGTTTAAATTATTTGTGTTTTTAGATAATTTTATTTAGTTAATTGAGTGAGATTCTTTTAAGTTTGAGTTATTTTTTATGTTATCTTTAGTTACAATCATTTCATGTTTAAGTCATTTAGGATTTAAACTTGAGTTAGAGTTATTGTAGATTACTTGTTCAAGTCATTCTAAGTTCAATCATTTTGAGTTTGTGTAATTAATTGTTCGGGTTATTCTCAGTGCAAGTTGATTGTGGGTCACGATTTAATTTAGGTTTTAAAAACTACGAGAAGTATTGATAATTTAAGGTTCAAGTCATTTTAGTTCGAGTCAATTTAATTTTTCCAATCAAGGTTTCAAGTCGATCATTTCAGGTAGAATCAGACAATTATAGTGACCTAAAATTTTGAGAAGTTTTGATTTTTCCCTTGAAACTTTTAGAATTTTTTTTAAGTCTCCAAAAATTTTGAAATATTTCATTTTTCCTTCGAAGTTTTTAGAAAATTTTAAGCAGTCTTATTTTTTTTTAAAATTCTCATTAAACTCTTAATTTAAAAAAAATTATTAGGTCATCTCAAATCTTAATATCAAGATCCGTCACTGATTTCAAGTTTGAACTACTTCAAATTTTGCTATTTGGGTTTGACCATCGAGTTTAGGTCTTTTTTTTTAATTACTTATTCGAATTATTTTTGAAGTCAAGTCAGAAAAATTCCACTTGTCCAAATTCAAATCCGAATTAATGACGTAAAATATTGAAATCCAAACAGAAAATAACAAATCCACGTACTAATAATTACGATAATATTCATTACATCTACAACCCCAACACAAACGCATCCAACAAAAAACACATAAAAGAAACCTCAAAAGCTAGCAGAAAAAGAGATAACTTCCGATGAAGAAACCATTGTCAATGTTTCCGGCGGCTAAAGAGTTCCTCCGATTGGACATTTCTAAAGGCACTGCAAGCAATAACATAGACCAAAATCAACAGCACCACCGCCACAATTAGAATAATGTTGGCTTTCCTCCATTCGGTCCTTAGGTTCCCTAACAAACCAGCCCTGCATGAGTTACAGTTGTAGCAGAGCTGGGTCTGGTCATTACTCCATAGGTAACAGTCAGGGTCGCCGGTTGGGTTCGTTGGGTTCGTCCACTGTATTGGGTTCACAAAAGTATAGCCACAGATCGTTGGTGGCTTACAACATCCTGACTGTCAAACAGTAAAAAAAGAAAATTAATATTTGATGAACTGAGGATATTAATTTTACACAGCATGATACGTCGTTAAAAATGAATTTAAATCTAAAATTTTGTTGATTAAAGAGACAAAAGTTATTAGCAGACAAAGTGGATTACCTTATTTAAAAATGGACACCTTTTTATTAAGTCAAAAATTCCATGATTTCAGGCTAATAATTCATCCCTTAGGTACTACTTCCATTGGCCCTAACTTTTCCAACCCACAAATTGGAATTTGAAGCCCCACACCCCACACACCACACACCATGTTTTCTTCTTTAATCCTAATCCTTTCTAGATGCATTATGAAAAAAAAGGGCCATGATTTAAGCTATGATTAACATAACAAAAAGTTGTCAATTAGTTAGTGTTTGATGTATTGGCCATGAGTGTTTACTTGAGTACTTCAAAATTTACGTCTTAAGTTCGAATAATAGGTATTACATACAAGGGTGGAGGTAAATGAATAGACAATAATCTTAATCTCTAAATAGTAAAATTATATTTTAACTCTAAAAAAAATTTTGATTCATCGTAGACCCTTCTCTAAAATAATTTTTTCACTTCATTGCTAATAAATGACTAACCTCAAATCTAGAGTTTAAATGTAGACAATTCCCTCTCTTTGGAAAATAGATATGCAAAAAAGTTAGTGCTAACAAATCTTGTGTGGATCAATTTGATCAATCCATGGGGTCCCAATGAATCGTGGTATTGTTATCTACCCTAAATTAAACATCAAAACACCATAATTGTGGGTCCTAAAGTTTATATTATTTAATGTGAAATTTGGCCCAACTTTAAGGCATCAAAGTCTTGTCCTAATATATCCTTATAATACTAGCAACTTCCCCTAAAAATTAATATTCAATTATCATCTAATATAACCCATCAATATAAAAATACATATTATCTATTTCGTCCTTCAATTTTATAAAAAAAAAATATTTTAACACTTCATTTAATTTTTCATCATTTTAACTACTAAAATTGTATCGTTTATCAAATCACCGAAAACATAAGAAAAATAATATTTATTAACTTTATCGACATTAAAAGTTATAAAAATGTTTTAAATTTTTTAAAATTAATTAATTGTTAACGTAACATACACGTGGATCAGTAAAGATAATAAAAGTTAACTTTTTATTTATTTTAAGATGATTTGATAAATAATATAATGTTTAAAAATGAAAATGAAGTAAAAATTAAAGGACAAAATAATTCATTATACTTTTCTTTTTTTAAAAAAAACAGAAGTAAAAGAAGGGAAAAAGAAAACACAGATCTCTTATGAAAAATTAATGGATCATTGAATCACGTAAAAGATGGTAGAATGCATTAAATATAAATTCTTAAAATTTCTGAATTTTAACGAAATATGTTGGATGTTTAATGTTGAAACATGATATCATTTTCAATCTATAGTGGGACAAATAAATTGGATATTTATCCAGATGTTTCTTAGAACTAAACCAGTAAGAAAATGCCATATTCTTTTAATCCAATTTTCTAACACTGATTAATGTAAACATCTAAAAGACCGGTTTGCTACTTTGTCTGAAAACAAAATAAAAAGTTCCTCTAGTTGTCAGACAAATATAGAAAATGAACATGATAATGTCTTTTCTATACCATATCCCATTAATATCTCTCAAAGCTACTAGTATTTCATCATATATTCGGGAAATATGTTAACAATCATATTTTATTTTATTTCTTTATTTAAAATAATAAAGAAATTAGTCTTTTCTAATTAAAAATTATCTATTTTATTTTAAAAATTAATATAATTAATAAAATAACTAAATTATTATGATATATAGAGATAAGCTTTTAACCCGAAATACATAAGTGTTCATCATTTCAATAAAAATTTTTAGTTTTAATATGAAATCTTAATATGAAGTTAAATTAAAGGTGTATGTATGTAAGAAAACAGAGCATGAACTTGCCTGAAGAGGAGAGATATGAGCAGCAAAGAACTGATCGGCGGTAATAAATTTTTGAGTCAGCTTAGGACAAACACCGGTATCAGCCAAACAAGCCTTGATTTTTCTCCAACTCTTGTTATCAACCACATGGTCTCGAAGCCAAGCGGAGTACCCATCAAGCCTGTACTCTTTATAACCTTTTCCGGGCACGTCATAGCTGCCGTCCGGCCTGGTGACGACGAAAGCGAAGACAAGCAAAATTAGGAGGAGGGCAATGAGGATGGCCATGCAACAAAGGTAGAAAGCAAGGAGGGTTTCTTTGTAACGGTAAGCGCCGACGAAGCCGGCGAGGGAGACAAGGAGGATGAGGAAGCCGAGGAGGATGACCGGCCACCGGATGAGGTGGACACAGGCGTTGTCGGGCTTTTGGTCTAACCATATGCCGGCGGCGATGATGGGGATGGAACAGAGGAGAGCAACTATGTTGAGAACTGCTGTTATGTTATTGGAAACTCCCATGGTGTTTTTTCGTGGTTAAAGGAAAGAGATGAATACGATGGAAATGGTGTTTGAAGATTGGGTTTTTATGCTGTTTTTATTAAGGTTTAAGAGGGTTAAAAGTACAATTTGTACCATTAACCAAGTAGGTTCACCCCTCATTCAAAGGATGTTGAAGTGTTCAGGTGATTGAGTATTTGTTAACATTGACAAACATATCTACTTAACGAATGATTCGTAAGTACTATTTTTAACCTTATATTAGAGTGGTAATATGTCGTCATTAGGGTTGAGTAAAAAAATCCAAATTGAAATATTTGTACTATTTATAAAATACAAGTTAAAAAGTAAAGATTACTGAAATTGAACTAAATTCTATTTTATTTATAATTAATGTTATTTTTTATGATGTAAAACATAAATAGTTAAAATAATTTTAAAATCTATATAAAATTTATTTTTAAAAGGATTGTTATATAAGAGTATCGATTAAGTTTTATTTACTTAAATTTTTTATAACATTTATAAAAATAATATGAAACTTTATTGATTAATATCCAAAACTCATTTTATTATAAGTCCAAAATCTTAAAATTAATATGAAAATATTATCATGAATAATTAGAAAAATGGGAAAAGTTTGACAAAATTGATTTCAAGATACCCCAGTACTCACACACTCTCTTTTTTTTTTTAGAAAGAAGAAATAAAGGATGTGAAAAAGTAATACAAAGGGCTTAATCTTTGATCTCTACTAACATTAAAATATTATGATAATACCCGAAAAGAAAGAACAAAAGAAGCAAAGTATGAAGACATATTGATCCAAAAATACTTGAATGCCGACTGATTATAATATGGCTATATGTATGGATTTAATTGGAGTTCTTGAAGTGTAACGCCTAAACTTGTTAATATTTTCGATATGGGTTTGTCTTCATGAATTGAGATTTTAAGTCCAATAACAAAATTAGTCCCTTCTAATTCATCCTCACTTCGTATTAAACTCTAAAATTTATCGCCTTAAAACTTCAACTCTTCCTATCGAAATTTCTTTGTGATAAAATCTCATGATTAAGTCTAAATTCTAAACTAAGTCCATTTCCCTCATGAACTTTGAATTGGGTCGGGCCACTTGTATCAAAAGAGCTTAATCTTGATCATTACTAACATTAATATAATGTGATAACACCCAAAAAGAAAGAACAAAAGAAGCAAAGTATGATGTTAGTACGGTACCAACATGATCTTTTGCCGGCAATTATGTTATGTTTCATCTTTTGCAGTTTGCTTTGATTTTTCTGTTTCTTAAAACAGTAAAAAGGTGGTAAATGTCAAAATTGAATCATGTTCCCAGCAGCTCAGTGAAGTTAAATTTGAGGTTCAGACCAGACTAGGCCAGGCCATTCTGTTTTGGTAAAGACAACAGTGTCTTCTGTCCCTATTGACTCACACAAACTTCAAAATCTCTTCTTTTTAATTTCAATTCAAACTCAAGTTAATTTAATTAAAAAAGATGATACTAATCAACACCTAAAATGATGTGATAAAAAGAAACCCAACAAACAAATTTGAATCTAAAATACCCAAAATTCTTAAATTTGAATTCAACTAATTTAAATGGATTCGATCCGAAAAATTAATCGTACTTGTTCAATTAATATAGGCTACAGTACTATGTAAAGATTAATTCACTTTATTTAAATAATTATATTTAAACTTATCCATGGATCAAGTCAAAATAGATCGTAACTAAATCTTTTTAAAGAAAATTAAGGATGAGATCAAGCCCAGCCTGAACAACTAAAATAACTTATATTACTATTTAAAATTATTAAAAAATATATTTTAAAATTATTTAATTTAAATTTGATTCAAATTAGGCTAGGACAATCTAAAATTAAAAAAAAAAATCCAAACGCAATTCAAGTTTCATGGATCAGATAAATCACCTAACCCGTGAACAGGTCTAGAGAATTTTTTTGAATTCCCCCTAATTCCAGTTTCTAATGGGCCTGTTGTACTTCCTTTACAAATGAAGTTTGACCCATTGGATGCAAATTTTTAGCAACTCTTAACAATTTTGATTCTATTCATACAAAATTTTTCCTCTAAGAACGAATTTTTTTTTGTTATATGGGTATGGGTTGTACAAAAATCAAACAAAAAAATAGTATTAAATGAAAATTAAGCATAAATTATTTTCCTGATTAAATCGATTTTTTAAGAAAGTTGGGGTAATTTACATTTTAAGTCACCAAACTTAGCATCAATTTTCATACGAGTCACGGATATTTAATGTGATCAAATTATATCATTGAAGTTTATTATTGACAAATTAAATCTCTTTGTATAAAAAAACACATGTTAAGTCTCTTATGTTAATTTCATTGAATAATTTTAATGTAAAAATTGCTTCGTCATGCATATGTGACTTATTTTTAAAAAGCTTAATTGAATGATAAGTCTTCAAACTATACCTTTTTAAGTATTTCAATAGTTTTTTTTTGGTTGAATTAAGTACCTAAATTATAATTCCGTAACTATTATGGGTTCCAACCGTTATCTCCGTTGAAAAAAAAACACTTCATCCAATCAAATAACGAAGATAATAGTTATGACAGAATTATAATTTAGGTACTTGATTCAACCAAAAAAAAGTTTAACTCAAAAAAGAGTATAGTTTGAAGGCTTATCATTCAATTAAGCGTTTTAAAAATATAAAGAAACTTTGAGATATGTCAAGTCATGGATAAAAACTTTTCAATAGAATTACTTAATGGAGTTGGTGTAAGTTACCTAATTTATTAATAATAAAAGTTTAGTGATGTAGTTTGATGAAATTAAAATTTGTGATTTATATGAAAATTAATGCTAAATTAAATGACTTAGAAAGTTGATGCTTAGATTTTAAAATATTAAAGTTGGTCCTTGAACTTTACTATTCAAATCAAGTTATGCATGAATAATCTTGTGAATCCTTTAACTTTACTCCTTAAATCTAAATGATCATAAAAGTCAATAATATGAATACACCAAACTGTATTAAAAAATATCTGACTTTAAAAGGAATAAATATCAAAGTTATATATGAGCTTTGGTCTAATGTGCGATTCAATACATAACCTTTGATTTGGTACTTGAATTGTGGTTCATACGTATATCGTAAAACTTTAATTTTGATTCAATTGTATACGTTTAGATAAATGGATACATATATTTATTTTCATATTGGATTGATATAATTATTTGTGTATGTAATATGTCAATATAAAATGGTGTTAATTCAATAATGTTGTTATTGGTTTGTGAAAGTTAAATCAAATTAAAATTTCATGTATAAAATTGTACAAAATCAAAGTTCATGTGTACTTTTGATATTTATCCCAATTTAGAATGATACAAACTTGAACTAAACGGAATCTTGAAATGACTTAAACTTAAATGTTAAACATGAATAAAAAAAAACCTTAAATGACCCTAACCCTAAATCATATGAACCTAGAAATGGCTTGAACTTGTAAACTTGAATTGACCCTAACTAATTTGACTTAACTCAAAGCTAATCAACTTGTCCAATTGACAATTTTTTTTTCTGATTCCTACTAATTTCCCCAGATCAAGGGCGAGTTAGGAGTCTGCAGGGCCTTCAACTGCTCCCCTTAATATAAAATTTATATTTACCATTCTTTTTAAAAAATAAGTTCATAAAATTACACTTTAATCATCTCAAAAAATATATAATTCAATATCAGTCCCTAAAAAATAAAAAAAAAATTTATAATTTACTCTTTCAAAAATGTTAGAACTTTTAAGTTAATAAAAAATATTTCTTTTTCTTTTTATTATTTTAAGAAAGTTGATGCCTTACTTTTTGAATCTTAATTACATCCTTGAACTTTACTAATCATATCAAGTTATGCATGGCAATAGAGAATTGGGGCATATGCATGAACCAATGTTTGTGACCATCCTTCAACTTTACACTTCAAATCTCTTGTCTTAGCATTAAGCAAAAAAGTTCAAACTCGGAGCCCAACACCCATGTTTCATGTCGGATAAATACATCACATGCATTCTGCCAACTTGAGGTTTTTATAGTTAGAATCCAGACTCAAATTCTACTAACATCATATATGATATAGTTGTCCAGGTTGAATCTCTTTTGAAAATATGAGCTCATTATAGGTTATTTTGCACGATATTTAGAATTATCTATAGCCCCTCCCCAACTTATAAATAGAAAGATAATGTATTTTAGCGCACTTAAACTCACATCGTCCTACATTGGTAACATACTCATGCCAATCGAGCTAAGACTCAATTGACAATATAAATATAAATTTTATGTATTTTTTATATTTGTAAATATCTAATTTATACCGTCTATCATTTTCTAAATTTGTTTTTAAAATATATGTTAATAATCACATTTCTAAGGTAAGGTTTTCTGCTTATATTATGACTAGCGGACGTTTTCATTAGCTGACATATCATACTTATTAATATTAAAAATTAAGTGGGTGTTATTAAGAGCCCGATGTTTATATTTTGTGTAATTTTATGTGGAATTATTTATTCAATTTAATTTAATTTTTATAAATTATTAATATAGAATAAACGTTAGAATTAGAATTAAAATTAAAATTTAATGTGTATGATTAGATTAAATTAAAATTTATGTTATCTTAATTTTAAGTATACATTTTTCTATTGAAAGGATTTCTCGAATCCAGAAATTTCAAGATATTAAAAAAAAGCTGTTTTCATTAAAAAAAAGAGAGAATACAAATACAAATATTTTTAGATAGGAAACAAAGCAACATAACTCATAAAAACATATATAAAACTGTATTAAAAAAAAAAAAAAAAACCCCCCACTTTGAGGCCATGCAAATCACTGCTTTTTTCAACCATGGTGACCATTAACCATCGTCGTCTTCATCGATTCAAACCTTGGTCCTTTCTCCAAAAACTTTGTAGTCGAATATAGTTTCAAGTAATCCCCAAACTGGTAATTGCCCGGGTACAACAATTCCGGTGCCGGCGAAATCACAGCATCACTACCAGGGTTATAAAACGTAGCAATGGAAAGCCTATTCCCTTGTTTCTCAGCCATTACACGATGCAACACACTCTTGTACTTCCCATTGCTAATCACTTCGATTTGGTCGCCGGTGTTGACGAATATGGTGTTGTTTTTCGACGGTGGGATTCTAAACCATTGACCGTCTTTGAGGAATTCGAGGCCCGGGACTTGGTCGTCTTGGAGAAGTAAGATTATGCCACCGGCGTCGGTGTGCTCTCGGAGACCTCGGACGAGGTCTGGGTTAGGACATTGTGGGTATATAGCCACTTTGGTGCCGATGGAGGGGCCTTTGGTGCCGCAGAATGTTTGCTTTATGTGGTTTTGGTCTAGTCCTAGATTTTCGCATATCAGCTCCGATAGGGTTTCAGCTAGTTTAATCAATTGTGCTATGTATTCCTCCATTGTTTCACTGTAAAACCCAAAAACTCGATCAGATCAATTCGAACCCTAACTTTAATTTAGTTTGGTCAATAATTCAACTTCAACCCAAATTGATTAAAATATTATAGAATATGCATGTTATTTATTTTTTTATTATTTTTATGCTCGTTTTACTGTATAAGTTCAAGCTTTGTGGTCGTTTCTCTCAATTTAATATTTCAAAATTATGTTTTCATTACCACAACACTTAACTTTCCTTCGTTATATTTTGTTAATCAAACTTAAATTTAAAGGCACAAGCCCAAAACTAAAAATGGGTATATATTTTTTATAACAAATATATTTTGAATTCAATCTAATTCCAACTACGGTCTCATTACTTAAATCCAGTTATTTAGATTTAAAGTAAGTGTCAAATACTGAGTATGTGTTTAGAATAATATTCAACACTTATATTGAGTTACTTAAATTACAGTATTTTAAGTATATCTGTTGATAAAATTTATTTTAACTTTAAAATTTATAACATTATCCTGACTTTCAATTAAAATTTTTACCATCTCAAAAACAAGTTTTAAACACAAAAAAAAAGAAGGAAAAATCATAACAACGATTGAATTGACTCACCATAGTTGCTTAGTTATGTTTGGGATTTGATTGATGTTAGAATTTGGACGGTGCCAAATGAAGAAAGTACTTTCCCAATCCATGTCGGAGATTTTCTCATTCTTGTTCAAACTTTTAGTCATCTCTGATTCATAAAACTTTTCCTTCAAATTCTCATCATAGTAACCATTCACCATCTCTTTCACTTTCTCCATTAACTTCTTATCAACTCCATGGTTATCAACCTGAAAAAAATGAATTTTATTCATATTTAATACACTGTCGGTGAATAAGATGATGGTAATCCATCATCGAAAATGAAGTTATATAATTATTTTCTGATTCACTAACAATGTATAAAAAGCGAAAAAAAGAAGAAGAAGATAATTTGTTAACCTGAAAGAAGCCCCATTTCTCACAAGCTTCATGAAGAGAAGTCATTGTTTTGCTCCTTCTGTCACCATGGAGCTCAGCAAGATCTATCACTGGAATTGCCATATCTAATCCCAATTGCAATAAAAATGGTGAACTCGGAACACTATTTATAGGCCATCAATACATTGATTGTGTGGACCTAGCTTATATAATCTTCAACTCTTTTTCCCTTTCTAAAAGAATTTTCAAATCCCATTTTTTTCACTAATTTTAGGTAAAAATGACATTAGGTAGACTAGTTAATTTTGACTCCAACTTAAATATTTAACCTGTTGAAATTGAATTCAAACACAAAATTAAAACCCGTTATGATAATAAATTAGAGCTTTAAAACCCGAATTTATAATGAGAAAAATAACTCATTTTAATCATTCAACTATTTAATTTTCTTCTTTTTTTTACCACTTGCTAGCTCACATAACAATGAAAACACCAAAAATTCAAGATAATTTTTATATGAAAAATCATAATTAAATAAATATTAATACAACTTACCCAATTTAAGATCATCCAAATCCGAAATTAAGTCGAGAAATACTATGTTGGGTTGATTGAAAGAGAAAGATTAATATAGTCCAAGTTCAATTCATTAAACAACATGGAGTCAGTGTAAATTTAATTAAATTACAATCAATACATGCAATATTGCTGTGTTTATGAAGGGAATCATGATTTTCTTTCATTTTCTTAAGAAACAAAAAGGGAAAAAGAAGAGAGTTTTTCCTGATTGGGTTTCTAAGATACTAGCTGACTCAGAATAATTATTTTATTATTATATTTCAATTTGTTGGAAATGTAAACTGCCCAATCGCCAGTTTCTTGCATTCAGCAAAACCAGGGGTGGGAACTTTCATTGGTTTCAAACAAATATACCCCCTTAATTCTAGAGACAGATTTTTATATACTACAGATTAAAAAAATATGTAAATTATAATGATGAAGTTAACTGTGTATCATTTATGGTGTTTAAGGTTTAAATTTTATTAACATTGATATTGTTGTCAGCGTAAGAAAATATAAATTTAAATATGTTAAAATACATTATACTCTAATCCCGAATCCGAATACAACTATAGAAATATTTTTTTTTCTGAAAACAACCAAAGAGAAACGGGGGGAACAAAAATCAAGGAAGGAATTTTAACAATGGGCGCTTTCTGAGTTTTTCTTTTCTTTTTCTGACAGAATATCATCATTTTGCATTTGTCTTTACGTGATTTGCGGGAATTAGTGGCATTATGAGGCTATTCGTTGATTATTTCAAGAGTTTGTTGCAGTGCCAAAATTATTATAAACCCACCATTCTTATGATATGGTTCATAATCATAGTTAGCATTGGGAATTTAATGGGCAGACAGAAGATAATATCCAAATTAATTTATTTATCGTAAAAAAATTTAAATAAATAAATAGTTAGTCACGAAATCTTAGTTTGTTGTACTCTCACAAATTTAGAATATAATCAATGTAATTTTCACATTTCCAAAATTTAACTCAAATGGGTAACATTATTAATTTTTTTGTTAAATTAATTGGTATAATATTTTGAAATAAAAAATATGGTAATAATGTAACTAAAATTAATGTTATAATGAACTTGAATTTAATAAAATAATTTTAACAATACTAACAGTTGAACATAAATTTTAAAATATAATAAATAGAGGACTATATTCATATAAATAAAAGTAGATGTACTAAATTTAAAATTTATAGAGTTTAAAATAATATAAAATTATAATATATATAAAAATCTAACTTTAATCATTTTAATCAAATCACTAGCATTTCATCTTATTCTCCAATCTCATCCAATGGCCTATATATTGCCAACAACCATGATATTTTTCATAATTATCTTATTTATGAAATGACTATTTTGCCATTAACTTTCTCTACAATTTCATTCTTGAGTCGTGACATTTTCTTTGTATATTTACAGTCCTAATCGTTCTTCTTTTCTTTTCTTTTATTTTTGCTGCCCTATGCTTTTCACTTTATTCAAGTTAGTCCCTATCTCAATTTTCAATTTCAACATTTCAATACATCTCAATGTCACATTCATAGAAAAATATTTCTTAAATTTTGGGGCTTTTTCCTAAAATGGCAAATTTACACTTTTAATCTCTCAACTTTTAAAATTTGCAATTTAATATCTTTACTAAATTTCATTATTCGTTCTTTCTATCCAAATACTTAACTCAGCTTTAAAATACTTGTCTTTTCTTAAGAACCAAAATTTTGAGATATTACGTTAGTAATAATTTAAAATGACTGGTGTGGTTTACCCTAACTTTTTTTATGGAGTTAAACGTTTCATTGTTAATTTAATATATATATATACATGAGTTAATGCTTAATGTATCGATTATGTGTAATTTCAGGCACTTATAATAAATCATACGAAACTAAAATAAAATTAAGTCGATATAATTTTAATTTTTAAGGCTTAAATGAAAATATGACCCTGAACTATAATGTTTTCCATTTAGGTACCTTTTTTGACCTTTTTGGGTAAAAAGCGGTACCTCTACTTTGAATCTGTTAATATTTTTAGTCTAACCATTTATTTCCGTTAAAAAATTCCATCTGCCAATTAAATCATGACAAGTGTCAAATTTTAATTAAATTTAATTTTCCTCCATCTCTCCCTCATTTATTTTTCTATATCCAAATTTAAAACTGGTTCAATCAATTTTAGATTTACAGTTCAACTGATTTAATCCTTTTTCTAGATCAATATCCTAAGTCGGTTTTGATTTAAATAACCATGCTAAAAAAGCTTTTGTTTTGGTTTTTCTTATTGTGTGATAATCATTGTGGAAGGGATAAAGTATGGTTGAAGTTTTATACATTTCAAGATAATTTTTTATTTTATTTCGAGGAATTTAATTGTTTTTAAAATTTAAAATTGCAAACTTTCTTAAAATTATTCTCTTAAATTTAGGTTTATTACATTATTTACATTATCTTTTATACAAACTATTAATAAATTTAATAAAAGAATTTTAATAGTATTGACAATTGAACTTGATTTTTAAATTTTAAAATTACACTCTTGAAAATAAAATAAAAGGATTAAATTCTAAATATATAAAAATATAAAACTTATACATGAAAACTCCTGCCATTGCCACATGAATTATCTAATGAAATTAGTTATATTAGAGTTAATTGCAATAGACATCTTAAACTATGACCCTTATTTTAATTGGTTCTCAAATTGTAAAATATTTTTAATTATATATTTAAACTATCAATGTTATATTAATTAGGTCCTTTCATTATTAAAACAATTTTTTAAAAAATAATGTTTTTGTATAACTTTTAAAAATAAAAAAATCAGAAAGAAAAAAAAGAATGAACAATAAAACTTTTGTAAACATCGACTAATGCTTCATTTGACTTAAAAAACATAGATCATTTTGTTTTCTTGGAAAATGAAGGTTGAAAATTCTAAAATAATTTTGGAAAATAAAAATATGTAAAAATTAGAAAACAATAAAATAATTTGTAACTTAAAATGAATTGACATTATTTTAAACTCATATAAACATAAAATATTATTTTTTTCCGATAATTATTAAAATATTAAATCTGCTATCCTGTTTAAAATGCACTTTATTTTATTTATCAAACGTGTTCTGTAAATGAAAATGATATTTTCAAAAACCAAATGAAACTTTGTTTTACACATTCATTAAATAATTAAATTAATAATTTTAGTAATGAAAAGACCTAATTGTAATTAAAATGATTTAAAGTTCAAAAATGAATTGAAGTTAGATTTTTGATCCAAAATGACCAAGAAATAGAGTAAAATATGGCAAACAATCAAAATACATATATATGTAATTATTTTGTTGCTCATCATTCATCATAAATAAAATCCCAAATCTCCTTAGAATTTACATACAAAGTTCAATTGACTCCTCTTTATGACTGACTACAAAAGAATGATTCCATGTTTTTTTACCCATTATTATATAATAATTTTAATAATAACAATAATAATCCCTATATTCTTGCTTCTTTATCTACATCATCCTCTCCACCACCTCCCACTTACCCAAACCGTGTTTCTTCTATCCTTATACATGATTTTCTTTTTTCCAAAAGACAAAAATGAACCGAAAAACAAGTAAAATCTTAACAACAAAAGGAAATTTTCCATCTTTTTTTTTAGTCCCCCACCTTGTCAAACTTCGAGTGAAACTCGGGTTTTTATCGGTTTTAGCTTCAAACCCATGCTTTCTGGTGAGAGTAGCTCCGGTGAGATGCAAGACGGACTTAACGGGCTCCTTGGGCTGTCACTTAAATGACAAGGCCTATACAAACCATACCGCATGAAGAAGTATTCCATCGGTATTAGCATCGCATGTGGCTGTTCTTCAGTCACCATTGATCCACAAGCCTGGACCTGCAAGTAAGCATTTCCATTATTATGCCCTGAAATCCCGAAGGGCCAAATCCTGGTAAAAGTACCATTGAAGTCCTTGTAGTGGTTGAATTGCATTTCGTCCCTATGTTAGATCAAAGGGCATTTCATACATTTGTACTAATAAAAACTGGTGCGGCTGACAAAATAACTAGACAATGACTCGTGGCATGCCATGTGTACCTTATGTTGACGTATAAGGACCAGTTTTTAATAGTAAAAATGAATGGAATTTTCAACAAAAGGACCAATTTGCTCTTTGATCTAATCTACAAGGACTAATCTACTCATATTTTGAATAGATAGGGCAAAATGCTATACGACTCCTAGTACAGGGGCATTCATAGTACTTTTACCACCAAATCCCTATCTCTAATGGAATTTTTTGATACTAAAACCATTTTGCATCATTCGACATCCTAGTAACAAACTAACCACTATAATACATAGTTTGTACTTACCTCGACTAAGGCACTAAATCTTCTATCCAACTTGGATGTCATATAGAGGGCCTCGGAATGAAAAGGTGAGCTATCCCCAACGAATATTAAGGTACGGCATCTTAGCCTTTTCAACTCACTGGTAAGATCAGGTCTTCTGCAAATCGGGGATACAAAGTTTTCATGTAATAAAGCCGAATAACATGCAAAAAGTGACAATAGGAAAGCAGTCATGTTCTTTTGTATCGTACCTATTAATGGCTTGAAGAAATCGCATCACGTTTGACCCATATCTCTCATCCAGTAACTGAGAAAACAAACATGCCGTAGAAATAAAGTGAATCCAAAGAAAAAAAGGAATCAAAAGCAAAATGTAAAAGAAATGTAAAAGCACTTACTCTTCGGCATGCTTGAACAATATCTGATTCGGGAATTTCTGCATTACCACGAACTTCCTGTTACAATTTACAGAAATCTCGTCATTCGGCGTACTTGAGAGGTTAGAATATAACAAAAAAGAAACTTAAAACGATAGTCTACTAGGAAGAAAATGCTTGGATACCTTACTAAAGTATCGTTGAAGCAAAATTTCTTTAAGCAGTCCACACATTCCGTAAAAATATAACAAGTTCGACATCACCTAGAGATTATAAGTCATTTTAGTCAATACGATATAAACGCATAACAAAGGATGTTAATTATAACCAACAATGTTAGTAACAAACCTTGTTATAAAACCATTCAGTCCAAGAAGGTGCTCTGCAAAGCGGGGATACAAGTATCAAACCAAGAACGCGTTCTCTGTATTTTATCTGCAATGCAAAAATCTTTGTCAATGAACCCTCATCAAAAAATTTAAATATAATACTCAAAAGAATTCATACAGAAACCTACAGCAAATAGAGTAAGAATGTAAGCACCCGCCGTTACTCCCATGCACATCACTGCACCTAGCCTGAACAGATTCTCAAGTATTAAACCCCTTTTCGACTAAAACATTAACACCAACCAAATCTGATAGCTCTCTACTAAGATACTATCGTAAGTGAGATGGCAGCATCGAGTAAAAAAAAAGGTCGTACTTAGAAAACCAAAAAAAAGATTACCCGAAAAAGTTGAGAACCTCGAGGATCTGATCGGCCAAGTCGTCAGCAGAATACGGGGAAGTGCTTGGACAAATTTGAGCAGCTCCCAACTGCAAGAACTCTTGTGAAAGTGCCAGAAAGGAGACTATGTGAATAATGAAATCCAATAATTGATTTCGTTGCAAGGAGATAAAATAGTGTGTAAAAGGCAAATATGAATATGACAACAAATTTACAGACCTCATGTCCGGGAGGACTAATATGATAAATGCAGAAGTTGTGCAGCAGCAAAGAGGCCGCTTCTGGACAAAAGAACAATCCTTGGAAACAAGACATATCTGAAACATATACGAACCATACAATGCAATTGTTAGAAAGCAGAATCGGAGATAAACACCGACCAAGCAGAATAATACTTACAATTCAATGCCAGATCCGGATATGTAATTAGTGCAGGCTTGTCTTGATCCCCATATACTATAACAGACACAGAACCACAGCGCGTGCGTACATGATGTTCCTGATGTAAGATTGAATATAAATCCACATAAGAGATAGAGTTAAGAATTCCAATCAATAATAGAATAGATGTATTCGAAACTTTCAAGTACCATAATGTTTTTCTAAGTCGATAGTTTATTTTTTTTTAGGTTTCAGTTATATAAGACAAATCATTAGTTTCATGTGACCCTTAAAAAAGGAAGAAAAGAAAAGAAACACTTCAATTATATCTAAAATAAAAGTTATTCATCAAAAAGCACATCCCATGTGCACTCTCATCCCTTTCATCAAAATACAACTTAAACATAACTTTGTAAAAGAATTTTAAAAATAAAAAGAAAGAAAAGACAGATGAATCAAATGAGTGGTTCTTGATATTAATCATTGCAATTCTTCAAAAAGGAGATGATAGTCTAAAAGGAAAGCATGGGATGCTGGAATCTCTCAAATATTAAAAGAAGACATTGACATTAGGTTAATGTAAGGAAAAAAAGTACATTTACAGCTAGGCAATTTTAATATATATATAGTGAAACAATGAAAAGGTATCTTCAAATGAACTGCATAACACAAGTTGAATAATCCCATATGAATCAATAGTTAAAAGAATCCATTATCCAACCTATTTTGTCATCATAAGCAACTAAGAAGGAAAGAATCTTCAACCAATTTAAAAAGAAAAAGTAAAAAGTAAAAATTTATACATAAAACTGTAAATGAATTGCTAAACTTAAGAACACGATAATTTTGATACAAAAGAGGATAACCCCATTACCATAACAAATGTAAAAAAGACAAAGAAGGTTGTGATTTGTGAAGAAACCAAAAAAAAATGATTGCTCTACATATATAACAAGAGCAGAAATGGAAACTGCCTCAGCTTACCAAATGTGTAAAATACAAGCAAATTTGACCAAATAAGGAAGATTTAGTGAAACCCCATTTTGTTAAATCCTTGGTATTGTGAAAAATTTCAAATCAAGTTCAAATTAACCCAAAATTACCTCCCATTTGAAGAAAAAACGGGGGAGGGGGGGAATGGAATCTTTACTCCAATTCAACAAATGAAAATATGTAATAAAATAAAAAAGACCAAATAAGGAAAACATAGATCTAGTGAAAACCCATTTCGTTAAATTCTCAATATTACCTAATCAAATTCAACCCAAAATTCCACCATTTTCAGTATTTCAAAAAATCTTTAAAAAAAACCCAAAAAATTCAACAATGCAAAATGGGAAATGGGTAAAAAGAAAAAAAAAATTGGGTAAGAACCTTTCCACCGAGATAGATCTTTTCAGCATCAAGAGGAATGGAATCGTTTGATTCAACCATGGCTGTGGCTCTTTCTCTGTTATATTCAAACAAAGAAAGAACAAAAGAAAAAACTTCTTTTTCTTCAAACAATAACAGCTTTTTTTTTTTCTTTTCTTTCCTTTTTCTCAAGAGAAATATAAAGCCTTATTGCTTCGATTTAATGGCTTATAGATCAAGCGATTCTTCTTCTTCTTCTTCTCCTTCTTTTGGATTATTTTTTATAGCCATTGATGAAAGCTCCACCGACGCTTTAATTGAACCAAACGGATTTACTTCTTTTAACCTTACTTCTGGTTAAAATCTTGACCCTTGGTTAAGTTTATATCAACCGCAACAGCAACTAACAAACGACACCGTTTCAACAAAACGAAAGGTTCTATATAACTTAACATGGATTCGTTTGTTGATGATTAGCTTTCGGTTTTTTTCTATTTGTGTTAATTTACGTTTTCGTCTTTTATTATATTTAAATTTAATATTTAATATCTATATTTTAATTTGAAACTGTTAATCTCGGTATTTTAATTTCAAACAGTTAATCGATTTATACTAAATTCATGGAATTAAATGTAGATTGACTAGATTTTAAAAATTCGAAATAGTGCAAGAATTGAAAGTTTAATTGTTATACCCCTTTTCGGCACGACATGTGGCACTACGAGAAGACACCTAAAAGACATTTGCAAACGGTTCTCCACTTACCTCTTGGCCTACAACACTTGGCATATTCACCATCTAAGTGCTTGGACGGTCCTCTACCAGTGACCAACCACCCAAGCATTTACTTTTAGTGGGAACACACTCTCCTTTAAAAGGGGGACCATTGAGCATAACAACTTTATACTACTTCAGTCAATGGAATGTTAGAACAATACCATGCATGAGGACCACTCATATACAATGGTCTTGCCACCTAGCTGATCGCACGATCATCATGTCTCGAACTTTTCGATGATGTGGCCTTATTGAGCACAAGACCTTCCCTATAAATACCCTATAAAGCGATGAACGAGGGATCAATCCTTTAGCCTTTCAACAACCTTAAGCACTCCCTAACACTCAACCTCCTTTGCTACCTTATCCTCCTCACTTACCTCATTTCTTCGGTTATTTAGTTGAACCGACCTTCCTTGCACCACTACCGTCTCCTTATTATTTCCTCCCTTGTCGGCACTTATATCAAGAACAATTTAATCAAATTTCTATATTAAAACGAGTGTTTGTAAGAAAAATTAAGTAATTTAACCTGAATAATTAATAGTGGTAACTATTTAGACTAACTAACGATATTACAAATGCAAAGAGATCAAATTATGTCAAATTGAGATGCATAAATTAAATCTCAATGTTAATTATAACAAAAGGACCAAAACCACAATTTAACCATTCTTTTTTGCGGAGAATATTTAGAGAAAAAATGAGGTTAATGATTATCATTTGTTTTTTAACTAAAAAGAAATTATTGGCGCCGCAGACACGTGTACATGTTTCATTGGTTGCTTTTTTTAGTGGGTCCATAGTATTTTCACATGTGATAAAAGAGAGATTGGCGCCGTATTGATATATGTACCTCTGTCATTGGATGCTTTTTTTCTGTGGGTCCATTTTTAATTTTTATATATTTTATTTTCATATACATAAATTGGCCTTAGAAGTTACAGTTTCTTTTTATTTTTAATTTGCTTTGCCGTTCATCTAACTCAAAATTGATTTATTTAAATCAATGTGTCTTTATCAATGATAATTAGATCCATAATTTGATTATTATTTACTGTAATTATAATTACACATTTTGTACAAATTTTAATACATTATCTTTTGTATTTGAAATTATAAGGTTTTAAAAGTTCCAAATTTTTTCATCACACAATTCAAATGTTATTGCCACTAAATCGAGAAATTATTAACAACTACAAATACACTTTTAAATACAATTATAATTATAAGTATAAAAGAATATACATTTAAAAAATTATCATTTTAATTAATCGTTATAGAGCATGGTCCAAATTTGATAATTGGAATGTACCTAGATAAGGTTCTCGGAACGAATTTTAGCGGCAGGAAAGGGCATTGCTCCCCAAAAAATAAAAAAAATTGACATTTCAATCCCTCATAAAATATTAAGTTTATAATTTTATATATGATAAAATTACAATTTAGGCCGTAAAATAGAAATAAAATTATTTTAGCCCTTTCAAAGATAATGAAATTATAAAATCCTAAATGATAAAATTATATTTTGATATCTTAAAAATTTATAATTCAATTTCGCTTCCTCTTAAAATTTTATATTAAGTTTCCTAATTAAATATTTTATTATAAATTTGGAGCATCGTTTGATTTTATTGATTTGATTCTCTTTTATTTTTTTTCTTTTGGAACATAATTCTCACTTTTTTTATTTAATGGAAATTCTCGAAATGAATTCTATGTTAGGTTTGCAACAATTTTCTCTATATAATAGCATATTGTTATAGGTTTATAATAGTCGCCTCTCTATATCAAACAAAATATTGACAAACAAATGGAGTTTTTATAGGGAGGATTGAATGTATATAAATGCATAGATAATATATCACATATATTTTACTTATATTCATTAGAAAAATTCAACAAACTCCCTTGATTAGCCTGTGGCTAAGGATTGTTCACACATAGAACCCACTCAAGTTTGAACTTTCGGAGGAGCAATGGTAGGCCTTTATATAAAACAACTTTCTTTGTGTAATGTGCGTGTGTGGTGTAAGTATGCTTCTACCATGAGTGCATGCGTACTAGACTTGATCATGGATTGGGCCACTTGCCCAGGCTCAAAGACTTGCCCGAAAAATGAGAGGGTTTAGGCAATAATATAGGCTCTAAAAATGGCATTAGACAAAAAAAAAGGCCTATTTTCTAAACGGGTAGGGCCTCAGTAAGATTTTTTTGGCCCCGGCCTGGGTCAAATTTGCCTAAATATTTTTTTCCACTATTGTTTGCTGCCATTTTAATGTTGTTTTGCTACTATTTTGTTAATATTGCTTGGATATTGGATAACTCTTGTTTTATTATTAATTTTGCTATTATTCTAGAAGCATTTGTTTGATAAGTTGTAACTATCTTAGTGCTATTAAAGTATAAAAGATTTTTTTAAATGTTTTTATATAAAAAAATTAATGCGAGTGGATCGGGTCAGACTTGAATTTAGCATTTTTTATCTGGACCGGGTTTGAACAAAATTTTAAATTTATTTTTCGAATCGTACCCAAGCTTAGAATTTTGTAATGACCCAACTCAGTCTGACCATGATCAAGTCTAGTGTATAGTAACATTTTTAATTATAAAAATATGTGATAATATTCAAATTTTTTATATTTTTATTTAACTAACTATAACATTTTTTGAATAAATAATATAAATAGAGAACCAACATAATAATTGCGATTTCTGAAAATAAACAAATCACAAATGTCTACAAAAGATTTTGTTCATCATAATTTTATTAATGAAATTTGGGGTCCACCACTTTTGTTTTTTAAATAAAATTTCATCACATTTTTTATAACCACAATATAAAATAAATTCGTCACATTTCAACAATTTTTACCAAATTGGTCCAAATTTAACTTCTTCTTTTTTATATATGGTTCAAATCAAAATTTACTATATGCCCAATCTTTAATTTTTTTCCTTTTTAAAAAAGTTAAACATTTATGTTGTTTACTTTTTAATTAACTTGCATAATAAAAATAAGTGCTTTATTTAACCATTTATATACAAAAGAACCATGCAAAATAATGTGGGAATATAAAGCTTTTGGCAGAATTGATATTACCTATTACTCGGGATGTAATTCAATTGTGAAATTATCAAAATTATTATATTGTAAGAATATTTATGTTTTTATATTTTGATAAATCTAAAAAATACATATATATAATAAGAATTATAAAATTTGAACCCAAATCGTTATGATCTTTATGCTCCATTTTAATCAAAGTTATTTTTAATTTTCATACCAATTTTCTCTAATTTATGCCATAATCTAATATAAATTTATGGAAATTCTATTTATTTATTTAAAATATATTTTCTTAAAAACAAAAGTAAGTATTTCAAAATTCACTTATTGCAAAATGCCAACTGGAAAGGCCAAGCAGACAGCAAATATCGTCTTTATTTTATTTTTTCACGTGGGTGGCTTAGGGAATTACCATTGATGGGTCAAATACCATGAGTATATGCCCACATTACATTACCATTTTCTTCATTCATTTTGACAATGTTATTTACTTATTTATTGATGCATGCATAGCCTGGTGGTGTCTCCTGATTTTATTAAATCCACACCTGATATATACTACACATTACATTACCATTCAATTTATTGTAAGGATTAATAGATTTTCTTTACGAATCCATTTGAAATTTTACAAATTTATAATTAATAGAATCAATTAAAAAAATTAAACTCATAACAAATATATATATATATATCTAAACCGTCTAAATCAATTGAGTTGATTTAGTCGATTTTCTTGATTTTAACTGAAATTTGCTTATTGTGTTTATTATTAAAAGAAGTGGTTTTCATTAAGTTATTATTAAGAAAAGAAATGAAGTCAACCTCATTATTGTTCATTGTGGAAGGGGATTACGAAAGTTTAGGATGAGGTTGGTAGAGGTATAATATGAAATGTTGGTAATGGTAGGACTGATGTTGGACCCCTCATAAAGCATTTTTTTAATAATTTAATTATAGATTTTGATTATATATGCTCTTTTTGACACAATGGTTAGAAATACTCGTAACTCCTCCCAACCCATCAATAGGAGGATAATGTGCTTCAGCTCACTTGAACCCATGTCCTCCTATATTGACAATAATACTCAATCAACACTCATAAAGTATTGTTAATAAGCCAGAATTTACTACAAGCAATGCGCCTGGCCAATGAGGAGGCTTTGAAACGACCGGAAGCAAGATGGCTCAAGATCAATACCGATGGAGCGAGAAGGGGGTGTTATTAATGGTTGGTACTTGGGTCATGGGTTTTGCTAACTACCTGTGGCTGTTGGGAGCTTGTGAGGGACTCAAACAAGCATGGTAGTTAGGAGCGAGCCATTTTGTTGTTGAAATGGACAGACAGTGCACTCATGAAGGCCATCAAGAGGGTGGTCGGTTGAGATTGGCGGGTCAAAGTTCTCCATGTTTATAGAGAGGGCAACACTCGCATTTTCGAAACCACTAGGTATGCACACAGTTTTACAGACTCCGAATGAGATACTTCGACTTCATCACGATCTCCATGGTGTTAGTCTACACAGAATGGTGATGCTTTGATCTTTTGTAGATTCACCCTTTTATATCAACAACAACAACAAAAAAATCCCACATCAATCTATAAATGAATTCAACTCAACCTCATAATTTAAACTAAAAATAAAATCTCAATGAAATGTTTTAATGCTGTTAGTGACTTTAACTGGTCATTAAAAAATAAAATCTCAATAAAAAGTTACAAAATGGTCAATTAATTATATGAAAATTTTATTTAAGTTAATAAGCTATTCAAAAGTTTTTATTCAAGTGTTAAGTTTTTTTAAAAAAATCTTACTAACGAGCTTCAAATGACAATTCGACGATCAATATAATGAATCAATATCTATTAACGAGTAAAAAACCATACTTTAAAAAATTATTTTGCAAGCCAAATTTTTTTCCTAACAGCAACAATAATCCAAGCTTAGTGCTTTAAATATGATCTGCTCTTTAGATTTATGTTCCTTTCAACAAATTATGATCAAATTAATTTCCTTTTTGTTATTGTTGTTTTTGTCGTCGCCGTTCATCTCGGCATTCACATGAGACGCATCATCCTACACGAGCGGGTTATCAACTTCACTGTCACTGCTCATATCATCATCAGAGGCACCCGAGTCCGAGCCTGAAACCGAGACCTTCTCTTTAGCTGCTTTAGATTTGCTTGAAAGATCATACTTAAAATACTTGATCTTTTCCTTTTCTTCACCCTCACTTCCTTTTCTTTTTTCCCTCGAGTTATCATTTATCAGCCTCATCGATCGGGCGGCAGCCACATATGCTGCTGTCATAGCTTCATTTTTTTCATCTTCTCTGTCATCAAGGGAAAACAACGGTTCATCATCCTCGAGTTTCTTCTCCTCTACCTTTGTTACCGATTGCTCATCAACTTCCTTGGAATCGCCGACGAGTAATTTTGCATGGTATTTCAATATGCTATTGCTGAATAGCTTTATCCCTTGTTTCTCAAGCTTCAATAGCCGCTCTGCACAATGGCAGTTTAGTAACATAAAACTTAAAAGATACAGACAGTTACTCAATATACTAAGAAAAGACTATCGAGTGGTTACTTACTTATAAGAGCTTTAGGTGAGGATCCACTTACTCCTCCGGCTTTCTCATCTGAGCTGATCAGGGTCGAGATCCATTTGGTTATTTGAGAATGTAAATGGGAATTCGCAAAGGCACTTGTATAACAAGTAGCTCTTTTTTGATCCCTGTTTTTTCTGTGACAAAGTGGATCGAAGATGAATACGAAAACCAACTTTAGTTTATGAATTATATAACATCTATTCATACCTGAATAACTCGATGGCCTCAAGCGTGACAACCAATCTTGTCATGGCAATACCTTTTACGTGCTCATTTGATAGGTGAACTGTCTTGGACTTGAGGAAAGTGTACTCTACCAAAATAACAGCATCATACAGAATATTTTTCAGCAGATTTCCATCTTCGGGTCCCTGCACCACGGAGCGTCTCTTCAGTTCAAATAACCATCAATAAATCAATGCTAATTTAGCATTTGATCTACGAAAAGCTTAATATTGGCAAATGGACCATGAAGGCCCTTGAACTAAGAATCAGATTGCATTTTGCCCTCTTTACTAAAAAAATGAGCAAATTAGTCCCAGTACATTAGATTAAAGAGCAAACTAATTCTTTCTATTAAAAATTTCATCCATTCTACAGTTAAAAACTGGCGTCACTGACAGAATAGTCAAACAGTTACACATAGTGTGCCACGTGTATCTCAAGCTGACATACAAGGAACAATTTTTAACAGTAAAAATTGATGAATTTTTTAACAAAAAGACCAATCTGCTATTTGATCTAGCGTACAGGGACTAACTTGCCATTTTCTGAGTAAAAGGGGCAAAATGCAATCTGGCTCGCAGTACAAGGGCCTTCATAGTACTTCTACCCTTAATACTCTAAGCATGACATAATAAAACATCATTGAAGGAATCAACTGTTTATAATAGAATAGAAGCCAG
The DNA here is from genome assembly GCF_025698545.1 of Gossypium raimondii. Classification (NCBI taxonomy): domain Eukaryota; kingdom Viridiplantae; phylum Streptophyta; class Magnoliopsida; order Malvales; family Malvaceae; genus Gossypium; species Gossypium raimondii. The sequence continues at coordinate 52,476,659 of NC_068571.1, forward strand.
ATACAAGTTAAAGCACATCTTGCACTGGAGCTACAAAGAGGAAAACGAGCACGAAGACTTGGACTGAGCTCAATTATCAAGCCACTAATACTTCATTCCCTTTGCTCCCTCGTAACACCCCCATGTTTACTATCTTGCCTATGAAAAGGAAAATTGCTATTCACTTCAACATGGAATTGACCAATGCTTAGAAATCACGAAAAGACTGGGATCCTGTGTATGTCCACCAAAACATGGAAAGCCAAAAGAGAATAACCGGAAACCACGATCCAAAGTGGCAGAACCGTTAATGCAGCATAAGCATTTCAATAGTTTAAACATTTGTATGGACAGACAAACACACAATTTACTGTAGAACCACACCATTTACAACCCATACGAACTCAACTCCCATAAGCATCAACGAGCAGTTTGACGTAAAACACAAAAAACATAGTAAAACAGGAGGAAGAGATATAACGAATTTAAAATAATCAAACGCTGCAAACTAACCACCAAGGCAGTCACTGGCAAAGCTGGCTGCAGCAACATCCTCGTAAGCATTTCTGATCAGCATAAAGCGATAATTAGATAGTAAGTATAGCAAATATTGCTCAAGAGAAAATATACATACATACATACATATATACATACATACTAAGCTACATATATAAGCTTATGATTTAGTCAATGTTGAACAAATATGGCACAAATAAATAACGTACAGCACTAACCAAAGAAATAAAAGTTGTGAAAGCTGGAAATTGAAGCGACAGCCCAACTTTTTAGCTCTTTTTCTAACACAATCCCTTCAATCCCAATCCTTAAATCCAAGCAAAGTTTCAACAAAAATGCTTCCACCATAACCACACCAGCCAAGTAATTCACATTAAACCCTCTTTCACTAATCATTCCACAAATCTCACTACTCACTAATGGCAAAAAAGATTGTAAATTTACATTTCTATCTATCCAAATAGAAACTAAATCCTCAACTGGAATCACCAAATCCATATCAATGTTTTCACTTTCCTCACTAAAACCCTTACAACAACACATGCTTATATACCCAATGATCACTTCAACAAGAGACTTAATCCTTTTATTCACTTTCCTTGAGTCCTTTCCTAGTACTTCCACAACTAATTTATAAACCTCGAAAACAATTGGTGCAAGCAATGCTATGCTTTTGGAAGAATTACAGGGACTTGAGCAAGAAGAAACTAGCTGAAAGAGATCATTTATGATTGATAATCGATTCAAAGGATCTCCTTTTTCGAAATTACGGCTTCGAAACGACAAAGCAGTGTATACCCAGATTGATTCCAGTGGTGGGTCGAATTTTGCTTGCATTAAACTGTGGAATTTATCAATGAAACCAGAGAAATTTGGGGTTTTTTTGTGGGTTTCAGCTAAAAGGTCTTCCATGGATTGTTTTAGAGAAAGATGGTAGTTTTCGCCAATTAGGAAACTGGGTTTTGGGGAATTCGTAGAAGCTTTCATAGATAAAGCCATGGCGTCAGCTAAAAATAACTAAAAATTGTGGAATTTAGAGTTACGATGTTGAGAAGAAAGGTTTCAAGAGCTAAACCCTAATTGTCCTAAAAGATTTTAGTGAAGAGAATGTCAATTTAGGGTTTTAGAGGGGACCGGGGTTTCGGTTTTGGGCTTTCAGATACCATCCAGTTTCATTGTCTCCGGTTCATACAGTTCTTTCATAAATCTGCCACATAAGCAAAAACCAGTTGAGCTACTGGTTCGTAAATCCGACCTATAAGAATTAATTTTTAACAATAAAAATGTTAAAATTTTAATAGAAGAACTAATTGGTTATTTGATTTAACATATAAGGATTAATTTACTCACTTTTTTTAATAAAATGGGCAAAATGCAATTCCTCTCCTAATACAAAGGTCTCGATAGTACTTTTACGGGCAAAATCTTGTGTGTATGCAAAATTTAATCTAACTAATCTAAATATAAATCCAACTTGATACGATTTAATCATAAAAAAGGTTTGTTTATACCCCTAGAACTTGGACATGTGTCAACACAACGAGGTATAAAAATAAACTTATTGTAATTGGGTCTCCCTTACTCGGACATCTTTTCAAGCTAGACCGCTTGCTCTCTCCACCTAACCCTCCACGTGCTCTCAGGTAAGAACTCATACTGCTTACTCCTCCTCGAGGGTCCATCCACTCTAATGATAAGGCCACCCACTCAACAGGTTACCTTATCAAACACCTGCTTTTTAGGTGCGAACACTTCTCTAAGTGTGAAAATACCAACCTCGTATTATTTGGGACCACTACATCTGCACTTCTCGCCCACTGTAACGACTCCTACTATAAAATACCCTCTCATTGGATGGAGAAAAGATTGAAACATTTTCTCCTCTAATCACCCCTCAAGCCCCTACCTACTCCAATATGAGCTTGTCCTCTTGTCCATTTCCAACTCTTCGTCTTTTTTGGTGAACCAGGCTTCTTAACATCACCTCATACTCTTCCTTCTGTTCTTCTTATCTCTTCCATTGTACATTATTATATCAACAATGTCAATAACCTAAACTCGAAATGAACATAATTTAAAACTACACAAACCTCAAATAATTCAACCATGAAATAATTTAAATAAATAACTCAAAATAATAAGAAAATGAAAAATCGAAAAATAAAAAAATTTAAATAACTTCAACTCAAAATAAATAATATCAACCTAAAATAATTATTTTGAAAGAAAAAAAAAAACACTCAACGTAATAAGTACGGCTTTGGTAAACCAGAAAAATATAAGTCAGCCATTAATTAAAATTAAATCACAGACACACACACGCAAAAAAAGAAAAAATAGAACTACGTGTTTTCTCAAATTCTATTGGTCCAAAAAAGTGGACCCCATTCTTTAAACCCTCAATTCAACCAATCAAATTCATCGAGACACGTATCAGTTCTTTTATCATATAATAATATTATTATCAATTTATTATCAATTATTATTAGATTAAACTACCTAATTGGTCGCCCAACTATTAGGGTGCTTTCATTTTAGTCCTTTTTTTGAGTGACCAAAATGAATTAGAAGTTGGATGACCAAAATGGAAGTCTGAACATGATGTTGCTTGTACAAGTTAAATTTCATTATAGATTTAATGCTTGGGGGTTAAAATGAAAGCGCACTAAAAGTTAAGTGACTAAATTGTAAGGATTTCATTTTAGGTAACTAAAATGAAAGTATTACAAAATTTAGGTGACCAACTAAGAGAATTTACCCTTCCTATTATTTTTCACAACACTTTGAAGTGGACTTCGAGCCTTCTTCGATCATTTTCCATAAAAAAGAGATCTTTTTATAAGAACTCTTCCAAGGATTATTTCGTTATTATTATTTCTACAATCTAAAGAGACAGAGCAATGGGAAAAACAGAGCAAAATTCAGTTCTTTTAGTCCCAATTTTCTTCTTTTTATTGACAATATCATTGCCTGTCTCTGTTTATGCCAAGAAACCAGTGGCGATTCCTCGAAAAGAAGACATTCCTTATATTAAATGTCAAGTTTGTGAGAAGATAGCATCACAGTTGGTTCAACAAGTTCAATCGAAACAAACCCAGATCTCTCCCAAGAAGGTATTTTTATAATCTGGGTTTTCTTTGGTTTTTCTTTAAATTTTACTTTCATGGAATTCTGATTTGATTTTTTTTGGGGGGGGGGGTTTGATGGGGTTTTAGATCTCAGAATATCAAATCATTGAGATTGCGGAGAATGTTTGCAATTTGAAGAAAGAAGAAGCTGATTGGATTTTGAAGATTGATATAGTTGAACAAGGGGATAAATTAGAGGTAAATTGAATTATAATTGTTCTTGATTTTTTGTAAGTTTTTGTGCTTTGTTTGATAGGATATTTGTAATTAAAAAATTGAATCCAAATGCACTTAATTTATTATCAAATGCATATTGATTTAGATATTTATTCCCATTAATGGCAAATAGGTGTATCATTTCAATTAATCCTAGGGTTCATATTTGTTAAAATTTTAGTTACTATTAGGTATGCTTATTGGGTGCATAATGAATTTGCTTATGCTTTCATGGATGTATTGATGGCAAATTTTGATGGAAAATCTGTTAAGTGATTATAAGTGTAGTGACTTGTTGAGGATTGCTGATTCTATCAATAGAAGTCTGCGAAATACCGTCCTTATCTATCAATGCCTTATAACCTTATAGTTTCAAATCCCTCTATGGTCATGGTGGGTGGGTTATGGTAAAGTTGAGAGTCAAAACCTGTAGGGATAAATTTGGATGAGTGAGGGTCAGCTGACTCTCGACAGATAATACTTTACAGACTTCTTTGAATGGAGCCGAGTTTCAGTATAGCTGACTGGCGGTAAAAGTATCTTAGAGGCCTCTGTACTAGGAGTCAAATTGCATTTTGTCTTTTTACTAAAAAATGAGCAGACTAATCTTTGTACATTAGATCAAAGAGCAAACTAGTCCTTTATGTTAAAAATTTCATCCATTTTTACTGCTAAAAATTGGTTTGGCTAACAGAATAATTAGACAATTACACGTGGTGTGCTACGTGTACTTCGTTTTGACATATAGAGACCAATTTCTAATGGTAGGATTCATTTGCCCATTTTTTGAATAGAGGGGACAAAATGTAATCTAACTCTTAGTGCAAGGGCCTCCATGGTACTTCTACTGCTGACTGATATTTTTGACCATTAATCTTATTATGCTAACTCATGAAATTTTCATCTATTTGCAGCTAGTGGAACAAAATGCTGAAGGGATTTGCAATACAGAGTGTAAGACAATTGAGAGAACTTGTCAAGAGGTTAGATTATTAATTAACATAAAATGAATTGTTCTTTTGTAATAAAAAGTTTTAGCTTCGGATCGTGAACTTGTTGGTTTTTCGTTTTAACATTTGTGTTACGAGACTGTTGTTAGGCATGGCTGCTTATGTTTCTTTTCAGGTTATGGGGTATTCTGATACTGATGTTGCTGAATATATATACACGTCGAAACCTGATGTTGAGTCATTGACGAATTATCTGTGTAAAGACTTAACTAAGGCATGCAAAACCAAGCCTCCCCCACTACCAAAGGTATCTCAATGCTTTCATGATTCTGTATCTGTAATCCTTTGATTGATTTCATTTACTTCCTTCTGTTCTTTCAGTTTAGTACAAAAAGAATAGGATTGTCGCTTTAGTCCATTTGTCTAATTTGGGTCGTATGAATCTAATTCTTCTGTCTACTGCCTCATTTCATTTGTTTGCTTTCTTGGTAATATGCTTTGAATGAAGCAGCCCGACTTCTTGTACATCACGATGGTTATTTAAACGAGCTTGTTGTTATAATGTTGGATGACAAGCTAAACTGATCAAGCTGCTTTGTTGTCGATGATTTGTGCAGGATAGGACTCCGGGAGAACCTTTTGTACCGAAACCAACTAAAGAGGCTGAAATGGAAAAGATGTTACGATCCATGGAGGTACGAAAGATTCATGGCTAAATAGCATGCTGTTCATACTATGTTAATATTTGATCTCATTTTAATTGTTTAACTTTATTACGATTCAGGGTATGCCAGGAGCACCCAACATGCAAATGTATTCAAGGGAGGAGCTAATGAACATGAAGAATTTCGGTGGAGATGCCGACGATGATGAAGATGAAGACGAGGACCAATTTCCATCGAATTTGGTACTTATCGAAAAACCCCGAAACAGATTTGAAGTTTCAATGTGATTCTTATTTCGGTTCTTTTTTTTTTCTGCAGGGAAAAGTGTTGAGAGACAAAGAAAGTAAACAAACCGATTGGAAACAAAAGATCATCAAAGGTGTAAAAGATGCAGGTGAAACATTGAAGAGACATGCAACTAAGGTGTCTTTTAGGGTACAAAAATGGTGGAAAGGATTTAAAGCTGCTCAATCAAAGTCCGGTAAGACAGAACTTTAAGACACCAACAAAATCGTGAGTTCAAGGAATACGAGTTGTTAGCATGTTCTGTTTTCGTGTTTTCTTCCATTGCATTAATATGTTCGGAAGAATTTGATTACGTAGAAAGTCGAGTTCGAGGAAGGTTTACGAGTGTCTTTCCCCGTATTTTGGGAAGTTTTGATGATTTCATTTCATCCATTAGAACTCTGTGTTTAACTAGTGTCACCAAGTAGCAAAACTTCTTTTTTTGCTGATTATAAATACACAATCTGTTGGAACTCTTTTGTGCTTCGATCAACTTGATTACGTTGCCTTTACCTGATGGACACCACCACCACGGAATTCATAGTTTCTTTGTTCACTCTTAACCACGATTATCATGAAGTTCTTTATACTACGAGTTTCACTAAAAAAAGGTAAATCAGTCTTTGCATATTTGATTAAAGAGTAAATTGGTCATTGTGTTAAAAATTTCATTAATATCTATTGTTAAAAATTTATCATTGTACGTTAACATGAGATACACGTGTTATGCCACATGTTACAATCTAGTTATTTCGTCAGTCATATACACTTTAATTTGCTAATTGTTTAGGTAAAGAAAATAATATACAATATGATTCTTAATACACAAATTTCTGGATCTTCATGATACTTATTTCTCTTTAACCCCATATTATAAATGGATTCAGCAAGTGCCCGAGCATGCATGCATTACAGTACTACATCTATTTGCAAAATGCTGCTTAAGTGCTCAGCGATGAATGAAATTGATATATATACAGGGTTTAAAGCGTAAATGGAAATTGGTCAAAATTTGCTATTAATCCTTGTCACTAAAATGAAAGCACCTAAAAATTAAGGTGGCTAAATCACAAAGATCGTTGAGTGGTTAAATTGTAAAAATTTCATTTTAAATAACCAAAACGAAAGTACTCTAAAATTTGGGTGACCGCAAAAAAATATGATATAATTATGAGCCAATTTCATAACGAAGCCCAATTGGAAAATTGGATGAAAGCCCATAATATGGGGCATTATTTGTTTATTTTTTCTTTTCAAATTAAAAAAAAAAGGTGCAAAACGGCTTCGTTTCAATATTACTCTTCCTTTTGGACCATTTTGTTTTTCTAGTATAATATATAATATGAATTTATTTATTTATGTCCTCATAAAATATTTTAAATTTTCTAAAAACAATTTAGAACAATTTAACACGTAAGTAATAATGGTTGGATTAATAAACTTAACGAAATATTCTTTTATAAGGGTAAGAATATTTAGTGTCAATAAAAATATTTTAACAAAAACCCTTTCACATTGCATGAAGCTCAATTGACCCCAAAAGTTATTAATATAATGCAATGTCATCAAAATTGTATGATTGGATTATAAACATGAAGGGCCACTAAACATCCTCAAATTCTCATCTATATTTTAGCTTACTCCCAAAATTTCCCTAACCAATCCTCAAGCATATCATGTCATTTCAATAGTTAGTCATTAAATTCTAGTTTGAATTTAATGTCAAATATATTTAAAATATTTGAATTAAATTTTAAATATATGTATATTTACCACATGAATAACTCGAATATCAATAAAATTTAAGAACTTATTTCCTTTTTAATACACTAGATCTCATCTATTCGATGCAGTAAGTATACATATTTATAATTTTATCTGCATGTTTATAATTTAAGCCATGTTAGAGTTTACAATATAAAATTAACAAAATATCGAGATTATTGTTAATTAGGAAGAAATAGAAGTCAAAAACCAAAAAGAAATTAATTAATTTAAAAATGTAACCAAAATAAATCTAAATATGCAAAGCTGTTAGGAAACTAGAATATAAAATTAGGGTTAAGAATCTAATTAATGTGATTTAAGATTTTGATATGAAATCTTCAAAAGATTTAGCAATAAAAATTAAGGGAATATGCAGGCTGAGATTGTATTAAATTAATTTACTCAAAATTAAAATACTATCAAATTGATGAATATGCATGATAATATCAAATGAAAATCTCAAAGATTAAAAAAATGTTACTTTTGGCACCACAGAAATATGCAAAACATTGAACCATTTTTATTTTATTGTCAACATTTTGATGCTTTGACTAAATTAGGGCACTAAAGACATTATGGATTTTGATTTCTAGACAAAAGGTCAAAGATTTATGGAGTTTGTCTTTAATTTGTTGGCTTTGAACTTTTCTTCATGATGATTATTATTTTGGAGTTGTTAGATATTGATTCAAAATTTAATGGTATAATGATGAATTTAGTTTTTAATGTGTTTATATTTTATCATTCTAGTTTTAATTTTTTTTGGGATTATTTTGACCTTCAACTTTTAAAATTAGTCAAATTGATTAATGAATTATTAAAATTTTAGCGGCAAATGTGGCACCTTACATGATAATCCATATGCACTTCATTGTTAATATAGATAATTTTAAAATTTTCTAAAATATTAAATATTTTTATAAAATACATACGGATTCTCATGCAAGTTATCACATTAATGACATTAAAATTTTAATAGTTCAATAAGTTTTGTCATCCAACAAAAAGTAATTTGCCTCAAATTTGAAGGTTGAGTGCCAAAATGATCCAAAAAAAGAAAGAAAGAAATAATTAGAACCAAAATGACAAAATGGATGAACATTGAGGCTCAAAGGTATTTTGAACTTTTTGTGATCTCTATGTTTATCGGGTGTTCTAAACTTTTTTACAATTTCTATGTTTATAACATATATTTTTCTCATCTAGGATGTAGGCCGATAAAACAAAACCACATTAAACATTATATAGATGGTATATATGAATATATTGTAAAGAAATGAGTAAGATTTTTATAATCGGACTGGTAGTTAAACTAATCAGGTTATCGATTTATCGGTCCAATTGATTCATAAAAATTTTCAGATTAACCGGTTCAATATCTTTTTCTAGACTGATATTCTAATCAATTTTTGATCCGATCGAGGTGTGTGCATAAAATAAAAAATGTTGCTTGGATATGGTAGACATGAATGGGATCGATTTGGGATAGTAGGTAAGGGAATTCCATGGTGTTGAAGAAGGACACGAATTTTGGTTAAGGAATTCAAAAGCATAGCTGCTGGATTCCTGGACTTTGTCTCGTAATCTTATTTTATGCATGCTTGTTCTACATATATTTATTCTATATATATATATGTGGGAATCAATTTATGTTTTTTTTTTTTTCTTCTAAGTTTGTCTGGTGATGACAGAAGCCATGCACTCCCCAGCTGGTTAATATTCCATGTTAAAATCACTTCCTTGAAATGCTATTGTGAAAGTCAATCAATAACTTTTCTATATATTGACTTGCCAATGGGTGGTAGCCAGCTTTTGCATGTAATTAGTCGTAGGCAATGTTCTCAAATTATCAACTTTTAGTTCAATCTTTCAATTATTATAAAATTAAAAATAAAAAAATTCATTTTATACTTTATAACAGTAAAATTAAATATTTAAATTAACTTAAATCTAGTTCAAATAATTTCTTAATTGGTTTATTATCTAATTCGACAGGGTAAACTGATATTGCACCAGTTTAATTTTTTTAATTTTATGATATTAATTGAACTGATTGGATCATTAATTTTTAGTTCAACTGATCGGTCTGATTAAATATTCTCAACCTTATTTAAAGCCATTGCCTTTTGCTATTGGACGTATGAATCTATTAAGCTCGTTTCCAGTTGCATAGGCTTAAAATTAATATATTCTGATTGCTACTTAATACGTCATGAAATGGATGGAAATAGAGGGCTTAGCCACCGTTACAGGAAAAGCAAATGGAGAGCTTTGTATGGAAAATGATCGTGTGTATATATGACCTTCCTTGCTTGCTGATTACTGACAATGGGACATAATTCTGAAGGAAATTTGAAGACTTCTGTGATAACCCTTCGTATAGCCCCTGCTCAAAGTTCTATATATCAAGACACCTCAAACAAATAGGCAAACAAAAACGATGACTAAGAATATTTTGGTAGCACTTAAAAATAAAGTGGATGACACCAAGGGAGCATGGATAAAAGAACTCCTTGGTATACTCTAGGCCCTAAGAACAACTTCTCATATTGGCACTAGGGAAACTCCGTTTAATCCTGGCTCCGAGGCTATTGCAACCGAAACCTCGCTAGTAGCTAACAACTCGCCAACTATTAATCTCGTAGATAAATACATGCACAACACATGAAATTCTCTTAACTTACCTCGTAAAGAACAGATGTTGAGTTATTCTTTACATGGATCACACATGAGGTCCTATTAAATCTATGTCAATCGCTTCGTTACTTATTTAAAAATCTATTATGCTGTTTTAAGTAGTTAATCATGACAAAATAAATGTACACACCCAAGGCCAAGGGAGATCAACCCTACCTATAAATACTCATTCTTAACCTTGAGAGATCAACCCTCAACACTTCACCACCTTGTGAACCAACATCCTCTACCTCTTACTTCTTTTGACTTCAACACACCCAATCAACTTCTTGTTATAATTTGCATACCTTTTCTTCTAAAGCTAGCTAGCTGTTTCCATAAATTTACTAATAAAGATCCCAAGTTGGCAAAAGCATGTGTATGTTTCATCAAGTTACGAGGTCATCATCTATTCTCTAAACAACAATATATATATATATCCCAAATTCAAGAGTTCCAATGCAAGTTATAATGTATACAACATAGATGATTGTGATTGCGATCAATTTCGAAGCTGCTGCCTACATGGCTTGGTTGGCAAAGGTCTAGCTGGATCATTAATTAGTTTCAATTATACATTTTTTTTAAAGCATAAGATAAACAATCGATCCAAAGAGTTTTGATAAACCAATAAAGAATAACGTGAAATGTGCAACAATTTGAAGCAACAACAACAAAAAAAACTATACAATAATGGCAAAATTATGTCCCTATGACCCTCGTTGGCTATTTAAGGATCACAATTTAGGGAACACCAAAAATAATAGAATTGTTTATATATATATATATATATATGATTTCATTCCAACAATAATGGAATTAATAGATGAATTAAAAGAGTGTGAAGAGAAAGCACATGGAGGAGGAGGCGAGTAATAGAAAATTGTTTCATGATTTCATGAAAAGGCAATTCTTGTCTCATGTGTTGCAATTATTTGCTATCTGTTTGTTTAAAAGAAATTAAACATCCATTTATTAGTATATATTGTAATGAAAATCGAGTTGGATTTTTCAAATAGTGACAATTTTTTAAAATTATTAGACTAGAAATTGTCACATTTTATTTTAACACTGATTTGTTGATTTTAATATATTTTAAGCTTATCACAGTATTAATTAACCCTAATTAACCCTAACAAATGGAAGAAATATTCATATAAGTGTGATTTTAAGCCAATGAAGCCTCTTTTTTTTTTAAATAATTGGAGGTGGGAATGGAATTAGTTAGAATTGAACCCAAATTATTGAAACGGAGATTTTAGAAATATATTCTAATTATTAATATAATAATTTACTATAAAAATTTATTATGATTGTAGTCATTCAAATTTATTAATGATAAAATACCAAAATAAGTATGTTTTAATTTGGTATTCATACAACTATAGGTAGGTTTTAGTATTAATTAATATAATACTTCTCCAATTCTAAATGCTAAAATTCTACTACCAGTCTTTGTATTATGCAAAAGTTGTGGATTTAATTCTTTTAATTTGATTATTTTTAGTCTTTATACTTTTCGAAATTTGAAATTCCAGTCTTGACACAATTCAATTAATTTCATTTTTTATGCAGTCAACATATTATCACATATGTAATGCCATGTCAATAGAGGTGAAGCCAAGCACGTGATGCGGGTCTGAAAAAACAAAAAAAAGAAATAATTTTTTTTGAACGGAAGGGGTAAAGCTAAAAATTTTATATTAAGAATGGCTTAAGTTGAATTTTTATCTTTTGAGAGGGGTGACAAATGCATTCTTTTTCCATTTTAAAAACAAAGTTAAAAGGAATTAAACTGAACTATTTATATTTGAGAGCAATTAGAAGTGCGCCTTGGCTATGCCCTTACATGTCAGCTTGTCATTTTCATATAATACTCACAAAAAGACAAATTTAGTTAGTTAATAGATTTTAGAGTTATTGGATCAAAATTTTAATATTCGAAAAATTTATAGATTAAAATTGATCAAATTAAAATATAGAGATTAAATCAGTAATTTACACGCAATATAAAGACTAATAGTAGAATTTCACCGCTTAAAAATTTTTATAGGAAAACTAGATTTTACAATAAGTGTGTTTTAAAAGATGGAATTAATGATGTAAAAAGAATGCAAAGCACAAATAATGAAGAATGATTTTGAATAGTCTTTGATCTTAATCATGATTATAATTTTAGTGGTCAATACCCAAAATTCTTTGTGGGACGTCGGGGATCACACATTTATTTTTATGCTTTATCACAATTAGTTATCTTTTCTAAAAAACAAAAGTCAAAGAACATCTTTCCTGTAGTACTATATGTAGGGCCAAGTATATCATAATTTTGATCATATCAATCAACATGGAAATCTATATCATACAGTGATTAATAAGACAATGATATGCATGTTTCAAAAACATTAACGTGTTCATACAAACACCCTTAAAATTCTATATAAAAGCATATTAAGTAAGCAAGAAAATCCATAATTAGCGATAACATTTTAGTAAAGAATATAAACAGAGAAAGTAAATACTAATAAGTGTTTGGTGTAATGGTAAGGCATATTATATTTTCAGAAAAAAAAAGATTTAGATTCAAACTTTGAAGACCCATCGTTGTGAGAGGCGACTACAAACCTCTAAAAATTTAAATTCTATAAAACGCAAAACGTATATAAAAGATACATTGGTTTCAAAAATAAATTAAAAAATATTTATTGAAATTTTTCTCTTAGAGTTAGTAGCATAAATTAGTTATATGAACCACCCAATATTCTATAAAATTATTTCTCTATCTATTGACATGATCTTAGCATGATGGCATGTCTTTCGTGGGCATTTCCATATATCTTCCAAGAAGATTCATGCTTGCCAACAGGGATGCAAATATATATAGCCCTTATTATCTATAATCATAGGCTTACCTCATTGAGATAACTCCAGGTTGTATGGTCTTATGATCTTTTTTGCTCCTAGCATTACCAAAAAGAAAACGGTTAATATCATATTTGGCTCTTGAATTTTCATTTAATGTGCAATGTGGTACTTATAGGAAGAGAATGTCCAATTTGATATGTGTATTGTGCTGTTGTGTATTTATATATGTACTCCAAAATCTTAACACCGTATATGTTGACTTGGCAACAACGAAAAAATGAAGGCCATGCATCCTCATATGATTAGGCATTAAAAATTATACTTAAAGCCTAAAACCAATTTTATGATGAAGCTAGGTATTTATTTATTCGTTGTGACCATGTTAGTGTGTAAATTAAACGGTGTTAAAGGCTTTCGGGTTCATTAATATATAGCAAAATAGTCCATGTATTGAATTGGATATTTTCTTTGTACAAGTACCACATTTGCACATTGGCGGAAAGTTCAAAGGCCAAATGCAAAAGAGAAAAAAAACATTCGTACATAAATTTCAAAACTTTTTAATATAATCTTCAAAGTATTAGAGTACTTTATCAACCAAGTCCTTTTTGTCATTCTAGTTGTCAATTTAGGCATTAAATATTAATTCTGATGAAACGTGGAGAATATTTAAAACACATGTATCAAATTGTAAATCGTATATCTACTGCATGAATAACTTGGATCTAACATATTAAAAAGATAATATACCGGTTTAAATAGGAGGACTCAACAAAATGTTTTGAAATGGGGTCAATTTAAAATTTAGGCCATAATTTAAGGATGTTGGGTAGAAATTAACCCCTAACATAACACGCTTTGTTTCAATGGTACGAAGAGAGTGATTTCGGACATTTGAACTGAAAGTCGGCGTTAGCAATGGATCGAGGGACAAATATTTGCCTGCCAGGGTTTCTGGTGAAACAACGACATCAAATATGATATATACATATATATATATATATGAAGAACATGGTTATTATCCTTTTTCACTTTCTAGTCCAAATTCAAAGCACATGAGGTGACAAAAAACCGTGTCCTTTATTAATCGCATGATGTTGATCTCTTCAAAAGAGAAAATAATAGTATTTTATTTAGACAATTCTCTTTTGATGTATTGTGTTCGTGTACAGCGCGTAAAATTATTTTTATGAAATCCCAACTTTTGGGGTGCTTCCATATCTGTTGCTTATCTGCTTAAGCACAACAAATTTAGGTAATTAGTGTCAGGTTCGTCTATTATAGCGACCGAATCAAATTAGTCTATCTATTATTAAATAGACTGATTTAGTCACTATACTGTTAAAAAAAATCAATTAAGGTCAAATTGTAGAAAATTATATTTTAAAAGCCTTTTATGATTATACAAATGAAATATTTTATTTAGAGTCTAATTATAAATGAAAAAATTAATTTGATCTTAACTTTGTAGATGCTTTTAGCTACATATATGTTTATGTATGTGTATATGCATGTATGTGAGTGTTTGATATAATTGGGAAGTACTTAACACACGGATATTACTGTTATATTAAATTACTTTATGGTAACGTTTGTACTTATAATCTTATCTGTTTGATACTGTTGAAGCTGGTTTAGATGACCCCAACACATTAAAAAGAGGGCCCTAAAGTATATGATTTAATTATTCCTTTAACCAAAATTCTGATTAATTTGAAGTAATATATTTTAAGAGGGTTAGAAATAAATTAGAGCCCAGGCTTTTACTCTGTGACTACATTTCTTGGAGATTAATTAGTTCGAGATTCGTGATTATTTTTTTCAATAATATGTTTTAATATTGCAACCAAACACTTATTGATTCATGAAATCTTATTTTAATTTTAATATGTCACTTTTTAATTATCTTTACCATTTATTATTAAAAAACTTTGAATAGAATTTATCAACATAATATAATATTAGATTATGTCGCACCAACGATATTGGTCAAAAGTTTATATAATAATTTTATATAAAAATTAAACATGGATTTGGTCGGAATAGTACGGTTGAGTTTGTGAAACGTTACATTGTTTTAGGTTTAAATGTCATGATTCCCATCATTTATATGTTTTTTTATCAATATGGAAAAGAACATATAGATCCTCAAAATAATATTTGTTGTTTTATAAAAGAAATAAGCTTTTCATAATTTTACAGTAAAATTGAGACACCGTTGATGGGTAATAATAACTCAATCAAACTATTATATATAGATAAATAAAATAAGACCGACCATATTAATTCCATTATACCCAAAAGAAAATGTTTAATTTTATTATTATCCAATCTTAACTTATTCGAAGCGATAATTAAATTTTTTGTCGAACATTCTTTTGGCACATGTTCAAACCATGCATGTTATCACATCCTCATTCTAATATTGTATAAACAATTTTTTTCATGTCCGTTTTACGGTTCATGTTCAAGGTTCGTGATTGTCCCTGTCAACAATATTATCTCCAAAGTTCGAACTTATATTCTCCTAATAAAAACGTAATATATCTTATCGTTATAACAAACCACTTGTTGATAAAGTATATTATACTACAAAAAGAAGGTTGAAATTCCCATGATCTTTGTAAAGACCATGGCTTGATACTTGTCCCTCTCTTAGAACCCGAAGTCGTAGAACAGTCGCCATCTACCACTCCTTTCATATGTTCATCTAATTTTGCAATCTATATATTTGTATATGTATATATAAAATTATATATGCAATCTATTTACTGCGAATCTCATGATGTTGGATTCCGGCACCATGATCTTGAACCCCACGTCGATGATCTTATTTACAAAGAAGGAAAAAAGACATGTTTTTTCTCTTCGATTTTTGTTATGAGGATTGTTGTTTATTGTTATTCTCAACGTTAGTTCGTTGAAATCTATAAAACTCTGTTTTTTTTTCAAAACCCCCCAAAAATACCAACATAATCTTGACAAATATCTTAACTCTTATATGAAGGCATATACCTACGTATACTAGTAATGTTTTTTTTTTTTTTTTTAGAAAAGGAGTTGTTTAGGATAGAACTCGAGATGCTTTGTAAATCACAACTTATATTTTAACAAAAGTCGTTTGTTGTTTACACCATTAGTTTAGTTATCTAATGTTATAAGAATTAGACTGATGATTGAACTGATCAGATAATCAATTTCTGATTCAATCGATTAAACTATCAGTTCAATTATTACAAAATTAAATTCATTTCAAACAATATTTAACTGACTTTATACTGATTTAGTCCTCTTTCGGTTTAATCGGTTGGTTCAGTGCTGATAGTCATTCAAAAGTTAATTAGGTTGCAATTACAATCCAATCCATTTTTTATATGTACTTTAGGGAAGGAGCCAAAGGTCAGAATAATAAACTAGTTGACTTTAATTAACAAAATCACTATTTCATGATCTAATGATTCATTATTAGTGTATCATTGTCATTTAAATGATTAAAACACCCTAAAAGCCCCCATGATTTTTTTTAATTAATTAAATTAAACCCCTAAGATTAGATTAATGATTATACACATTAAGGAGTTAGTGTGTAATAATAAATTTTGTTGCTTGCGAAAAAGAAACTAATAATATGAGTGGGGGGAGGGGACCCATAAGATCTTCTTGGGGCTTCTGTTTTGTCCCAATTTTGTTTGCAAAATCAGAATCTTAATCTTTGAGTAAATTGGGATCTTTGTCAGGTCATTGCAACTTAACTACTCTTAGATTATTTCTAACATATAATTGTGTGTTGTAATATGTAATAATATTATTAGGTTTTCTTTTGTTTTTGTAAACAGGGATTTGATTTGTCATAGGTTGGGGGAAGTGGGGACTTTATAGAGAAATTCAATCACAAATTATTTTTTATAAATCATTATATTAATTTCTTTGCTATGATAAAGATAGATATAACATAAGCTTATTTTAAAACAGTGTTTAGTTTCATTCTCTCTTCACATTGTAGGCTTGAGTGGTGTGTGAATTTTGATCTAAATCTAAAACCAAATTTTATTAATGTGAATTTAATTTTATTTTAAAATTTAATTGTAAAAAGTCAACAGTCCAAATTCAATTTCTGAAATAACAATCTCAAATGAATCAAACTCCTAATGGCCTTAAAAATTAGAATGACCTAAATTCAAAATTACCCAAACCTAAAATTGATATAAACAAGAAGAAATAAAAATTTTAGAACCTAAATTAATTTTATTCAAATTGTTTATGTTCAAACTAATCTAACATGGAATAAAAATGATAGATCAAAGGAAAATCAAAAGACGATCAGAACTAAGGTATTTGGATAGTTTATGGAATACTGATTTAAAAATCATGCTACCGTAAATCGAACCAAATTATTTTTTACTTAATATATAATTAATTTTAATTTTGAGATATAAAATAAATATTGTATATTTAAAATAATTTAAAAATCTTGAAAATTTATTATTTAAAATATTTATGAAAATATTGTGGAATTTTTTATAAAAGTATTAAAAATTATAAAATAAGGTTCATTTTATTAAAATAAATCTGAACTTAAAAAAAAACTGAAGCCCGAATCAAATTATGATAAATGGTATAAATTATTTAAAAAAACTCAACCAAACCGAACCGCTATCACGATGATAACCTAGATTCCAACAAAAAGGATATTGAGAATTAAAGGCTAAAATAACAACCCCTTTTCTCCTCTATCAACCACCATATTTGGCAATGGGATCTCATGGAGATTGGAGATAGAGAAAGATTTGACAAGATGACAGAAACTAACAGTTGTCACTCAAAAGATAAATATACTATCTGTAAAAGGTGACCTTTGATTTTGCTTACATTACAGAATCAATCATTGATCTACATGTTTTTATATTTTTTTCATTTTTATTTTCAATCAGAAAAAAACCCAGCCAAGTTGTAAAGCATATTTTTTTCTTCTATGACCCCTATATATAAACCCCCTACCCTTTCACAAAGGTTTCATAATCACATTCAAGCCTTAATATTCTCTCTTTCTCTCTCACGCATACACATACATAAATCCTTAAGTTTTCATACATTATTACAAGATGGCTATAGAGACTGAGAAACCATCATCAGTTAGATTATCAAAAGTTGCAATTTCGAAAACACATGGGGAAGATTCTCCATATTTTGCGGGTTGGAAAGCTTACGATGAAAACCCTTACGATGAAGTCCATAACCAGTCCGGTGTCATACAAATGGGACTGGCTGAAAATCAAGTAAGGTTTCGAGTTCGAGTCTGTTACCTGGTTATTGCTCGCATGAGTGGTACTAATATTCTTTTCTTTGTTGTTCAAAAACAGGTTTCATTTGATTTATTGGAAAAGTACTCGGAAGAGCATCATGAAGCATCTAGTTGGGGTAAAGGAGCACCTGGTTTTAGAGAAAATGCTTTGTTTCAAGACTATCATGGTCTTAAATCTTTCAGACAGGTACCGTCTTTTGTTGAATTGAAACCCAGCATTGTTGTTTCAACACGTGTGTTTATGTATGGTACTAAAACATGTTTGGTTTTTTGCATATAGGCAATGGCAAATTTCATGGAGCAAATTAGAGGGGGAAAAGTTGAATTTGACCCTGATAGAATAGTGTTAACTGCTGGTGCAACTGCAGCTAATGAGCTATTGACATTCATTTTGGCTGATCCTGGTGATGCTTTGCTGGTTCCAACTCCATACTATCCAGGGTATGAGCTCGAGTTTTGTCACTCAATTCTATCGAAAACTATTATTCATGAAAGCCTTTGAATGTGTTTAAACAAGTAAAACCTTAGAAGTAACAAGTTTACGCATGATTGGAATCAATCCCATCACCTTAGGGGTAAAAGGGAAGGGACAGGGAGGGGCTTTAACCACTTTCAATCACCCAAAAAAGTTAATATATGATAAAATTATGATTTATAATTTGGCCCCTTCAAAAAAATTAAAATTTTAATTTAGTCTTTTTGAAAATCATAAACATATAAATCAGTATAAATTATATTTTAACTTTCATAAAAATATATAACTAGAGCTTTTGACCCTAACATTATTTCGGTTTCTTTTTCAGGTTTGACAGAGATTTGAGGTGGAGGACCGGTGTGAAAATTGTCCCAATTCATTGCAATAGTTCAAACAATTTCCAAATTACACCCCAAGCTCTGGAAGCTGCATACCAAAGTGCAGAATCCATGGACTTAAAAGTAAGGGGAATTCTCATAACAAACCCCTCGAACCCTTTAGGTTCGACCATCCAATCCTCGATCCTCAATGACATCCTAGATTTCGCCGTACATAAAAACATCCACTTAGTCTCCGACGAAATCTATTCCGGCTCAACATTCTCACCGTCGGAATTCGTTAGCATCGCCGAAATCCTCCGTAACCGTAACTACAAAGAGGCTGAACGTGTTCACATCGTTTACAGCCTATCTAAAGACCTCGGCCTCCCCGGTTTTCGAGTCGGTACGATATATTCCTACAACGACGACGTTGTTACAACCGCCCGACGGATGTCGAGTTTCACCTTGATTTCATCTCAAACACAACACCTCTTGGCTTGCATGTTATCCAACCATGAATTCACCCAAAACTACATAAAAACAAACCGTGAAAGGCTCAACAAACGTTACGACATGATCATTCAAGGGCTTAAAAAAGCTGGGATCGAATGCTTGAAAGGCAATGCTGGGTTATTTTGTTGGATGAATTTGAGTCCATTATTGAATGAACCAACACGACAAGGTGAATTGGAGCTTTGGAACATTATATTAAACCAAGTGAAGCTTAATATCTCACCAGGATCCTCATGCCATTGTAGTGAACCAGGGTGGTTCAGGGTTTGTTTTGCTAATATGAGTGAACAAACATTAAGGGTTGCATTGCAAAGAATACATAAATTCATGGAACAAAGGAAGGTTTGTTCAGTGAACCGGTAGCTTCTTTTTTGAGATTCTTTGGACGAAATTGAATTCGTTTGAAGAATTGGGGTTTTGGGTCGTTAAAAAATGTAAAGTTTCATACATATATATGCGTGTGTATGTATGTATGTTGTTAATGTTTTATGTTTAGGTGTAAGTGATTATATCCTTTGTTTTCTTGCTTATGGGTTTGTAAGCAAGTTCTTAGAAATTCTTCCATTTATTTTTTATTTGGAAGAACTTTCTGTCGTTGTTTTCTCTTTTCACCTAAACTGGTTTTATTAAGTTATAATGTTATATATTATTATATTGTCTTTGATTACTTTAGGTCTAATTCTGGTTTTAGTCCTCTATTATGTTAAAATTTAATCCTCTAATTTTATAATGTTATTTATCAATCCAAATTGATAACACCATTATTTAGTGTTATTCAGTTACACAATCAAGACCATAAGAAAATCTAATCAACTATATTTAACAATAATAAATTTACATATTTACTGTTATTCAATCATACTATCAATGCCATGTAAAAATTCAATTAGCCCATATTCAACCAGCAATCAATGTACATCTTTTAAAAAATATCTCTGTCATCACTTAAAGAGAATCAGCTAACCGTGTTATATAAATTTGGCACTACAGATAAAAATTAAAGTAAGTGAGATTAACTTGTAAATTTCAACATAGCAAAGGGAGTAAAACTTGAATTAGACCATTAATTTATGATGTATTTGACTGTTCTTATTTAATTCAAGCAACGCAAGAATTATTATTTTCTTTAATAAAATTGGATACAATTACCAACCAAGAAAATAAGTCAATTCATAAGGCTCCACGTTGTCATGAAATTATGATAATGCAAAAATGGTGGAAGGTCAAATAATTCAAAGAAAATAGTTGGTAATTAAAAATAAATTTTATTTTTAGGATGCGTCTGATACATCATTAAAAATTTTATTTCATTCAAAATAAAATTTTAATATTAAAAAATTTTAATAAAAAATATTGAATATGATATATTAGTAGATACTATTTATCACTTTCAAAATCTTATTATTGAAATAAATTATTTCCTCATTTTATTAAAAATAAATCATTTTAATAAGCAAATAAAGAGTATTCATATGTCAAATTATGATCTTTTCCATTAATGCTATTTTGTGATTGGGTTGTTTTATCGAAGTCTCGATTTATATATTATATATATGGGATCTTTCCTTGTTTTAAGGTGACATGTGTGTTCTGTGATAGAGTTATTAACAAACAAGTAACATGATCTAATTGGTCTAGATATAACGTTATGATGTGTATAAAGACTCTTCGAATTGGATAAGATGGTTAGTGATCGGAGCTCACTTGATTTGGTAATGGTTGATATAGATAGATTGTATGAATTTATTAAGTGAGGTGTCTACCCTTCAATTAAAGGGTTGATTCCACAAAATGTCTCGATATTAAAAAAGTTCTAACGAAAAAATTACATAAAATATTCACGAAATATAATATCATATACTTTAATTTGACATAATTCGGTTTTTATTATTAACTTCGGTCAAAATCATTAGGATTTCTTTTTAAAATTCAAGTGATGGTATGGAAATTATTTGTGGCACACATTTCAACCCCATGCAAATATGCATATTTATACATACGAGGTGACATCTTTCATAATTTCTTAAATGTAAACATTAATTCAATAAAATATTTTACTTCTAAAATTTGTCAAAATCAGGAGGAAATTGCATGGGTTTTACAGCTAATCATTTTAGAACATGGCCATCCAAAATATCATTGATTCTAACAAGTTTTTTTAGGGATTATGGAGAGATTTATACTAATAATTATATTATATTTATTGTTTTTATTTAAAATAAAAATTAGTTAATGTACATTAGATTAAAAATAAATTAGTTATTTTTAAAAAATTATCTATTTGTACTATTGAAAATTGACATGTTTAACAAAATAATTAAATAACGATTAACGTAATGTGACATATGTACGTCATGTTAACAAATAAAATCAACTTTCAACAGTAAAATAAATAAAAATTTTAAGAGAAAAATAAAATACAACCTGACATTTAATGAGAAATTTTAAGTACTTTTACCCTTTTTTTCTAACAAATAATCATTAATCATTGTTGTTATCCACTTTTTTGTGTTTATTTACTCTGATTTGATTTTAATTGTATATATTATGCTTTTAGGCTGTCTAATCTATTGAGCATTTCACTTGAGCAAATCCCATAAATTATCAGATTTATTAGTTGGCTTATCATTCTCCACAATATTCTCTTCAAATATATTTTTTTGTATTTTACTATTTTTTATGGTGGCTTGAAATATCATAATGAATAAAGTAATTAAATTTGAATAAAATTTTGAGTTTGAGAATTATAAATGAAAAGATAATATTAGTATTTGGATCGAGAATCGATTGATTTAAATAAAAAATCGAATTGACTTCGTGAATCGCTTAAAACTAATAAAATGATAATAAATGCTAATTTTAAAATTATATAAAATAATTTAGCTTAATTTGACATTTGATTTGCTTTCTTTTAATTGAAATAATAATAAAAATACTAATTTATAAAATCATATAAAATAACTTTTTGTAATTTTATTTCCTTCCATGGGGCCAACACATATTTCAGTCGATCCAATCAAATGTCATACTCAAATTAACACTAAGCTGGATTAAGTCGTACTAATTAATAATTAAAATAGATACTTTATTATAAATCCAATTGCATGGCATGCATGTACAATGATATGTAATTATTAGCTTGATAAGATATTATATTCTATTCAAATTAATATTAATTAAACTAAACACCTAACAAAACGGTCCATTAATAGACTTAATCACACCAACAAAAATTAGTATTTAGGGAAAAACTGCCGAGATTATTGGTATGATTATATATCAAATCTATCTATTACTATGAGTGATTAGACCTTGTTTTTGTTATTAATGTATTCATATCAAACATCTTATCCATAACTAACGCTTCAATGTGTTATATTCTAAAGCTATAGTTTATCATAGATAAATTAAAATTGATAGGATTGTTTGCACAAATTAAGCATCAATTTTATCAACTTTAATAATAGACGTTTACGGATGAAATCGAGTAGTACTAGAGGTTAAATTTAAATTATAATTTTTAAAATTAGCTTTTAACATTTATAATATTGTGTGATTTAGTCTTGTTTTTTTTGCAGTTTTAACTTTTCCGGAATATTAAGAGTTAATTTTAGAAGAATGAGAAAAGATAAAATTTATCATCTTTTGGTGTTTCCATATTTTTTTATATATATGTGTTAAATCAAATTTAGCTTATAAATTTTTTTTAGCTTTTTAGGTGAAGGAGACACAAAGAAAAGCAAAATTGTAAAAAAGACTAAATTACACAATGCGTAAATATTGAGGGTTAAAATTGTTATTGTGTCGATTTTAAAAGCTACCACTATTGACCAACTGGTGACCAAAAAAAGACAAAATTTAAATAATTGGGTGGTCTTTTCGTAACCTTTCATAGTTAGGTGACAAAAAAGAAATTTACTAGTAGTTGGATGACTACTACTATAATTTACCCTTACATGTATTATAAAACCTACTGTTATTTATTTAAATTATTTAAATCCATAATTTCTTAAAACAAGATAATCTAAGTTAACAATTAAGTCTTAGCTCAATTGACATAGGTACTGCTTTTCAATGTAGGAAGATGTATTATCCTCCTATTTATGGGTTGGAGAGGACTATGAATAATTCTAGACATTGTATTAAAAAATAAAATATAATTAGAAATTATAATGAGATTATTAAAAAGAATCTAAGTTATCTAATGAGAATGCTACATGCATTCTAAAATTTCAATTAAAAAAACTTTTATTGGTTAGTGAATTGTTTATCAAAAGCCTCCAACTAATAGCTAAATCATTACTTATGAAAACAAAACTTTCTATTTCAACATGAAATTGTATTGATTTACATGTTGTACGCATCAAGCCAATAAATTATAAATACTCTCCATTACAATTGGTTTTAATCCAAAGTTAAATATTTCTCATCTTTGAATTTTTGTATGTGCATATATATTCCAATTGCTCCACCACAACGCACAAAGATGAGTGAATCCTCAAATAAATGTGGGAATATATATTAATTACAAGTTTCTTTGTATTATTAGATGTTTTGAATGTATTGCAGATTCGATTATGACATGATTTCTGATTATAATATTGATTCGATAGTTTTCCCGACATTAGGGGGAGAGTAATTTGAACTAGAAGTTCAATAAGAATAACTCATTATAAGTTAACTATTAGATGTACTTACAAACTTAATGAGAATAACCAAGTGTTATATACCATCTAATATTTTAATTTGAATCAAAGTCCCAATAGGACAATCAATTAGAATAAATAATAGATTGATCGGTTTCAAAGATGAAAATTCTTCTAGATGGTCATATAGTGGAGGCGGGTGCTCTAGAAAAGACCCAATACATAACTAATAAGTAAAACTTCAGAGGATATTCGGGTACCTGAAACTGAAGATTAAAATTGTGAAAATAAGAGATCTCGATAAGTTATGTCAATTCGAGAAAATGTGAAACCGAATAATAAAAGTGGTTGACAATGATTTTGCATACAATATTATTATTGAAATAATGAAATAAATTGAGGATTTTGAATAAATCTATTGAGAAATATATATATATATATATGGGATAAATTGATCGAAATAGAAAGAAGCAACTCAATTACAATTAAATTCGTGGAGCTTTTGGACCAGTAGTCCAAATATCTAAAGGTATAAAGCCAGTGAGGGTGCAGTTGAAATAGAAATATGAAGTTTTTCGCTAAATCCTAGCATTGATTATGAAAAGATATAATATTCTTTTATGGTGGATACAATAACCTTTAGATATATTATTTTAACTTGCGTCTAATAGTTGTTGTTACAACCTTTTATGAACCACTATATAGTAAAGTTTATATTAAAATCTTTGAAGGATTTAGGATGCTAGAAGCATATTAAAATTCTCAAGAAAATTTTCATTTATATGAATTGAAATAATTTGAACATATGTAATAAATTTGACTTAATAAATAGTAGTGAAAGGAGGATTGTAAAATGATCCAAAATATCTATTTGTGTTTTATAAAAGAATCATGATTAAAGTTTGTTATGATTATTTTGAATCTCTTGAAGAGGTCAAAATATATTTCTCCCAAATTTCCCTCACTCATGACTTTTAAAAGAATAATAATATAAATGCTTAGCAATACATTCAAATAGTCATTTGAAAAACTAGTATTCAAGATTGAATACGTAGACGAGAAAGTATGTGATGTTTTCATGAGGGGGAGTAAATAAATGTTGTACTCATTTTCCCTTAATTGATGTTTTGTCCGATTGGGTTTTCTTGGTAAGGTTTTTAATGAGGCAGTATATTATGCGTATTATAAACGTGTACTCTTTTTCTTTCATTAGGTTTTTATCCCACAAGGTTTTTCCTAATAAGGTTTTAATGAGGCACATTATCTACCAATAGACATTCAAGGGGGAGTGTTATGAATATCTTATTAAGTGGATGTCCATCATGATCAAGATAAAATTTTAATGTACTTTAAATTTTAATAGTTATTAGAATTAGATCTCTACTTCTTTTATACTTCTTATGTCTATAAATTGAAACTTTGAAGAAGTATTATAATCATCCATTTGATCAATAAAGTACATTCTCTATTACTTTCATTTTTTTTGTTCTTTATTCTCTGAATCTCTCTTTATTTTATAACAATTTTTAATTTTTAATTTTATTTTTCCTAAAATATATTTTTAATTTTTAAAAACATGTTAAGAAAATTAAAATTCCAAAAAGGGCGAAAATTCTAAAACTACTTACAAAATTAAAAAGAAAAAAAAAAAGAGCATAGCAGTGTATTGACAAAAAATCCCACGATTTCCATCGGTCAAAAAGTAAACCAGCTGGCTAAGCATGAAACACCTGATTTTATCAAAGCCGCCGTGATCAACCGCGTGGCGGAGTAAGACGATCATTACCATTCGATATTGCCACGCTAGCATCATGATTCATGATGGAATAAAATAATATCTGGTTAATATAAGCTACAAGTATTAATACTCTTTGGAGATTTGAAATTTAGTCCCTGATATTTATTTTAAGGAATTTAACTCTCCTACTTTTAAAATTTAAAAATACAAGTTCAATTATAATACTGTTAAAATTCTTTTGTTAAATTCAAATTAATTATTACGGTTTTTTTGGTTATATGACTATCAAAAAGGAAGCTAGGAAATTTTATTGGGGATAGAAATAAAGAATAATTTGAGGGTAAAATGTGAATTTACCTTTATACTAATTACAATATTACAAAATCTAAAAGGGTAATGCAGCAATCTTAGCGTCTCTTTTATTACTAAGTGAATATTTTTTTATAAAGTCACACATACAAATTTACCCGAAAATCTTTGAAAGTTTAACAATTTGACTTAAATTTTGAATAATAAAAAAGACTAAATTCTTAAAAGTAAAAGTGGAAAGACTAAATTCAAATGTGTGAAAAGTCGAAAGACTTCGAACACATTTTAACCATAATAATTATATTTCTTTTCGATCTCCTACTCGAGATCTCCATAAGAAGTTGAAAAAACAGGCATTTTGATTGCGTAATCTGCGCTTCCATGGACCCAATGGTCCACATTTGATCGCAATCCCATCTCCATAAGAAAGTTGAATTGATATTGTTTTTATTATAAACCCTTTTTTTTTTTTAAGAATTATGAGTTTTTTTTATAAAATCTTTAGAATTACCTATAATCTATTTTTAATATTTAAATAATAAGATAAACATATTTTAACGTGCTCTAACCCATATTTTCCTAAATTGATAATAATATCGATGTCAACCAAGCTAAAGCTTAATCTACAACATCAAGAGATATTGTTTTTAGGTTTAAGCAAAGTAATAGCTACGAACAACATCAAGAGATAAGTAGGGGGCTTCGGCTCTCCAAAAAAATGATGGAGTTGTTGGGGTGAAGTTTAATCTCTATAAAAATTACAAAATTATAAGTTAATATAATGATAAAAATACATTTTATTCTCAAATTTTTATAATTCAATTTTGATCTCTAAACAAAATTTCTAACTTCACCCTTAAAATACCGATGATTTTAGGTAACAAAATTGCTTATTTAGATATTATTTATGTATTTTTATTAAGTTGTGTTTGAAATATTTTGTATTTAAATATTATAGGGTAAATTATATTATAGGCCACTCAAATATGGTTTTTTGTCACCCAATTATAAAAGTTACAAAATAGTTACTTAATTATTCAACTTTGTCTTTTTGGTCACTAACTAACTGGCTAGTGTAAAAATAGACACCCAAAAATCTAAGATAGTTGAGTGACAAAAAGATAAAATTAAATAATTAAGTGACGATTTTATAATTTTTCATAGTTAAGTGACAAAAGAAATTACAATTAAGTGAGTATGAATATGATTTATCGTAATTTATATTGTAAGCCATTTGCTGGTTGGTTTTTGGTATTATATTCATATTGTAAGCCATATTATTCATGAGGGTGTCATGTCAAAGATGTGCTGCAATTACATGGTACAATTGAAATTGATATTTGATATTACTTTCCAAAGTCCAAACACATTATCCCCAACAATATAGCATCAAATCCAATCATTCAACTATTTTGCAATAATGGTACCTTTTTGCCATCAATGTGATGTGGAAATCGACCCCTAGGTTGAAAAATAAGAATTCATTTTTTTATATAAAAATTTATAGATATTAAGATTGGATAATTTTCTTTATGTATTTATTATTATTGTCTATAGTATTCGCGAGAATATATATTTTGTTCATGGTAACCAATTCAGTTGATTGAGTTACTACGAGATTATAATTTGAAATTGTCTTTATTGGATACTAATAAGTACATTTTTTAGATATTTGAATCTAAGAGTCCTTTGTAGAATTTGATTCAATATATTTAACCGTGAGTACATCATCTGAAATTGTTCTTTTTGATTACCCACAAATGGGTTTCTAGTGATTCAAATCCGTATCCTCTAATACAAAGAAGTGAACTCCGTAGAAAAATGTGGGTCGTTACAATTCTATAAATATCCAAAGAGGACACAATTCTAAATTATGTACTCATGTAACAACTAGACCTGTTCATGGGTCGGGTCACTCGGCCTGCCCGAAATGTGGGAGGGTTTAGGCAAAAATATAGGCCCGAAAAATAGATTTGAACAAAAAAATAAGACCCGTTTAAAAAATGGCCGGGCCTCGGGTAAGGCATTTTTTGGCCCGGACCCGGCCCAGCCAGACCCGAATTCACTAAAGGACAAAAAAATCTACTTTTTTATTTTTTAATATTATTTTTTTGTTGTTTTCTCCCTATTTTATGACCATTTTACTATTATACTGCTATTATTTTGTTGTTATTATTTGGATATTGTATAAAACTTATTTTATTGTTAATTTTATTATTATTTTAAAGGTATTTGTTAATTTTGTTATTATTTTAGAGGCATTTGCTTGTTAAGTTGCATCTATCTTAATATTATTTGTTAAGTTGCATCTATCTTAGTGTTATTTAAGTATACATATTTTTAAATTTTATTTTCAATTTGTTGGGAAATATTTATTTTGATGTTTTTAGTATTTTTTATGTATTATATATTTTTTAAAATTATACAAAAAATATAAAAATTAATATGGCGGGCCGGGTCAAGCTCGGGTTTTAGCCTCTTTATCCGGGTAGGGCTTGGGCAAAATTTTAGGCCCATTTTCAGGTTTGGCCCGAGCCTAGCAAACTGGCCTCTAAATTTTTAGTTGAGCCCGGCCCGACCCATGCACACCTCTAGTAACAACCAAAGAGGACACAATTCTGACACCCATCAATTGGATGAATTGCCTTGGTTTTGGGTCGTGACACTTATCAACAATTTAAGTTTTCAATATGATTTTTTTAGTTATCTCAAATCCAAGTCACTTCAGGTTTTGATTATTTTGAGGTTGGATAACTTTTAGCCAATGTCGTTTGGACGAAACCGGCAGATTGGATCGAGAATTGGTTGGGTACTAGTTCGGAAGGTGTTTTTGAACCGATTAGATCGGGGTCCACTACGAACCAACGGTTAAACTAAGTTTTTTTAATTTTTAATAATTTTTTAATCGAATCGGTTGAACCAATCGAACCAATGATGTAATCAATACGACCACCAATTCGATTTAAAAAAAAAAACATCACTTTTAGCTCAAGCCAATTTTGAGTTTGGACCTTTATGATCAAAATCAGGTTATCGGTTTGAATTTTCGAGTTTTGATCATAATTCACAAATCTAGTATTAAATTAGTGACCCTATAAAATAGTTTAAGACCCCAAAAAATGGGCCTTTCTTTTGTCACTGCAGCTTACAACCTTGAACTATGGGCTGTTAAAAGGCTTTTGTTCAATAGGGAAGGAGACCAGTGCTTATGAATCATAAAGCCCAATTTTATGCCCAACAGCCTTTTGCAAGAGCATCTATTGGGACCCACTGATTTGAATTGAATTTTGGACAGAATATTTTATATTTAATTAAATTTTATAATTATTATAAATATGTATAAATACTACATAAAATTTTAATTTTTAAAAAATAAACATGGTATTTGTTTGAGAATAAATATGTTGTTTTTATCATTTTAGAAATAATCTATTAAATTTTTAAAATTTTTATATTTATTAATAAGAAGTCTCTAAGAAAGGTAATTAAAACCCATCCTGTTTTAGTGTAAAAATAATTTAACATTTTTCGGGGTTGTCAGGGTGTATTTGGTTCTGTTTTTGGATAAAATTGAATTAAATTGTTTTTTCGATTTTTATTTTGAAATCCAAATTGTAAAATCAAAATATCCAAATCGATAATAAGGTTTTGATTCGATTTGGAGTTTGTTTGTCAAAAACAATATTAACATAATTTATTTTTCACAGCAATCATAATACATAATCTAAATTCATTTATACATTTATCAAGTGACTTAAATAGTTAAATTAATATTATAATAATTCAAAAGATAATTTTTATAAGAAAATCATTTTAGTTATTAAGTTGATAAATATTTCAAAGTTGTTAAAAGAAAATGTAAACATAAATCATTCATGCACAGAATGTTTTACTATGTTGTTTCTTTTATTAATTGTTAGTTTTAATTAGTTATAATCGAGTGATTGCAATATGCCATATAATCATTTAAATTGCAAACTATCAAGTATATATAATTGTCTGCTTGTGAACAATTATTTCTTATATAAACAAACATTTCTAAAATTAAGATTATACTTCTAATTATTATATTAAAGAAATGATCCACTTCGCTAATATAAAATGAAACTACACATTCTTAACTTTTTTTATGATTATATTTAGTTTTTAAAATAACATAATAATTGGGTCAAATGAATTAGTCAATTTATTATTCTATTAGAATGGTTCTTATAAATATGTTTTTCTTTTTATTCAATTTGATTTGGATATAATGGGTTACGTGTGAGAAAATCAAATTCAAAACCGAATTGTAAGGTTCGGGTGATAACAACAACCCGAAATCGAACCAAATGCACTAATTCAAATTGTTTTTTCAATTTCCTTGCTCAGCCTTACGTGTTGCGGTGTTTTCACTTTTACTAGATTTTCGAGTTGTCTCGATTATTATACCTCAAATTCGTCATTGATGTTTTCGACCGATTTTGTTTTTGGTCCCTACTTTTTTAATTGATATAATAATACATTTAGTCCTCAACATTTACATATTTCATCAACTTAGTTGTGACTCTAAATAATTCAATAAATTTAACTCTTCACTTTTAAAAATTCTATCGGTTTAAAAGAAATCGTTCACTATCACTAGCATTTCCCACCGTCCACAACATAAAAAGATTTCCCTCCAACGACAATTCCTTCATTGTCTCTAGCTAATTCTAGGGTTTATTATAGGCAAAACCCTCACTTTATAATTCCGAGTGAATGATTAATAATCTCCGATTAATAATTTTAATGTATTTATAATTCCGATTTACGATGAGAATGTGTTTGCGAACTAAATTGATAAAATTGATAAATATGAGACGTTTAATTTGTTGAATTATTTAGAATTGAGACCAAATTGATAGAATGTCTAAATATTTATGACTAAATATACTATCACACCAGTTAAAAAGGACACTGTTAACAATTTAATAGAAGTTGGGCAATTGAAAACCTTATTGGCGAAATTGAAAGTTTTTATAGTTCGGTAACCAAAACAGAAATACACTAATGTTTAGGTGACTAATAATATAATTTACCCTAAAATTCAATGAAATTGCAAAATGACCCCTCAAAATTACATAAAATAAAAAACAGAACCTCCAATAAAAGCCCAAAAACAGGCCATTAGCTAACGAATCCATTGATCCCAAAAAGCTCGCTCTTCTTCCTTTTGTAAGCGGCGCCGGCAAGAAGCTAAGGCCAGTCCACCTCGGATCTATCGTCTCTGCCTTCCATCGATAACAAGCTATCTTTCATGTTTCACTTCTTCTTTCATCAAAGGTAAGATTCAATTCGTTTGCTTAGATCTGTAATTCATTTGATTTTCAAACCATCTCAGTACTTTTATCATGTTATTCCCAGATCCATTGATTTTCATGGCTGATCACTGTTCCATCTCTTTATTTCCACTTTTTATTGGTTCATATGTTTATTTTTAGGGTTTCAATTAGCTTATTTCATGTTCGATATAATTGCACGACTTCTTCTTCTTCTTCTTTTAAATTAGTCAAAATACGCCTGTAATCCCTATTTTAGGCAAAGTTTGATATCTAATTTAAATCCTCTTGCATTTGCTAATTAAAAATCGGTTTAAATTGTTGATACTGCTAATATATATTTTTTTGGGGTCAAAATTTGCTTATTATCAGGTCCTCTTACTTTTTCAAATTAAAAATTCTAGTCCAGTTATTGATTAAGATAGTGTTTATTGATTAAAATATGCTTCTGAAGATGGTATGAATGATTGCGTGGTATGTTAATGGCAAATTTTGATGGAAAATACTTACTTTTTAAGTAGAAATCTAAATCTCAAATTTCATTCAAACACAGGATCGATGGCTTAATTTGACTTTTTCTTTATGGTTTTCTGAATTCAGAGGGAGATGATTTATTGTTTAATTTTTGAACTTTCATATATGGTGCAGATTTTGATGGCATCAAAATTGCAGCAGTTGCAATCTCAGGCGTGCCAAGCTTCAAAGTTTGTGGTGAAGCACGGAACTGCTTACTACAAGCAGTTGTTGGAGCAGAACAAGCAATACATTCAAGACCCGCCGACAGTGGAGAAGTGCAACGAGTTGGCTAAGCAACTCTTTTACACTCGCCTTGCTAGGTATTTGCTACTTGCTTTTAGTCATTTGCTCCTCTTTTTCTGCTATGTTGCTGTGTCGTTGATTCTTATTTTTCTGTGTTGTTGAAATGTGTTGATACTTTTTGCTTGTATTGTCTAGTTAGTGGATTTCCATGCATCTAAATTGACTAATATATGTAGGTTAGTATGTTATTTATGTTTTGTACTTAAATTAATCATATAAAGCAACTTTTCGAGCAAGGGTATCATGTATTTAAATGTCAAATGTTTTGTTTGTAAAGCTCCCATAACAAAAGGATTGAAGTATGCTTTATCTAGCAGACTAAAATATCAGCTGCCAAATATAGTGAAGGAAATATGTTATAATTAGTCCAAGTCATCAGTCAAGTTGATTCAAAGTGAATGAAGTTCTTACTAACTTCATTTGTGACAAGTGAAATCTTGCAGCGGTAATATTTTTGGCCATACTGTTGTACATGTTCACTGCTACCTAAAATATATACACACACATCTGGTTGATTTTAGAAGAATTGGACAAACTGATGGTGCTTGCTTCTTTTTAGATGTTACTTGGGGCATGTCAATGATAATCCCTTGTGCTTTGCCATTGTTTCTTACTGCGGCTGCCCAATTACTTGCATCTATTGTATTGTGTTCATGATTTTATCGTATTTCCATATTTATCTTGCATTATTAATGAATTATACAGTTTAGTACACTGTTATTCCTGGTTTTGTTTGAGTTACAAAGTGCCCGGGATTAGGATACTGGTCTATGGTAAAGATGAGTTTCATTTGCATGCTAATAGGAAGGTTTTGTAGGCCATTGTAAGAGAACATTTACTTAGATTTATTGTAAGGAAGTGAAATTCTTGCTGTTGAAATTCTCGAAGCACCCATGTCCGACACTTGTGTCTTATACATAGGTATTGTGATATGGCCTCCAAGAACCCTCTAAATAAATAGAAAAACTTGTAAAAATTTGACCATACCCGTGTTGGATGAATACCTATGAGGAAAAGAAAAATGAATGAACCATTTTCTAGAGATTCTCAAGATAAATGTCATTTTGTTACAATGTGGTTGGGTTGCTTTCTGGGTCGATGATAACTGTGATTATTTGCAATTTCCTTGTTACATGCTGTCTCAAATTTGGAGGCAGTAATACTGTCTAAAAATTGGAATTATGAGTGTGTATCTAAATAACCCCTTTCGATACAATTTTTTGCAGTATCCCAGGTCGTACAGAGTCATTCTGGAAGGAGCTCGATTATGTCAAACAACTATGGAAGAACAGGAAAGAGCTGAAGGTCGAAGATGCCGGTATTGCCGCTTTGTTTGGAATGGAGTGC
Organism: Gossypium raimondii; assembly: GCF_025698545.1. NCBI lineage: Eukaryota > Viridiplantae > Streptophyta > Magnoliopsida > Malvales > Malvaceae > Gossypium > Gossypium raimondii. The sequence goes on from NC_068571.1 coordinate 52,510,472, forward strand.
TTTGCATGGTATTGCGCAGGTGAGATAGTGGGAAGGGGTTTTACTTTCACCGGTTACTATGTTTAAGGGGAGTTTGGATGTTTTTTCGCCATTGCACGATTGAATTACGGCCACACTGGATGTGCATTTTTGTTGTTTTTAGAGATTTTTGAAGCTGAGAAATCAGTGAATTAACACTCGGTATAGCCTGAATAAGTTGTTATAGTTGAAAGTTGAAACGGCTTAGGTTGATAATAAGCCCTTGCTATTGTTTCATTATCTTTACAGAATTTAATGCACCCCGAAGGTTGATAACGGTGCAAATTACTCATCTCCACTAACCTTTCATATTGTTTCTACCGCACCTGTTGCCCAGCCTTGACGGTTCAATCGAGAATTGGTCCAGTGGTTCAATATTTCACGTAGAATAATATAATTTTTGGCTTGAACTTGGCCAGGTTTACTTTGATACATATATTTTTGATCCGCTTACATTTGAATTTGAAAACTAGGTTTATTTTTATCACTAAACTTGAAAAATATAAAAGTATGATGATGTGGCATAAATTTCAAATGATGATATGGTACTATCTTAAAGTATCATATTTGGTAATGTGGTCGGTGTTATTGAAATAGGGTTGTTGATCGGATGGATAGAAAATTAATCAATATAATATTTTGAACAAAAGGGTTGAATCAATTGACTCAAAATTTGCTTGAAATTGGTAAAATTTAAAACCAAAACAAAATTGATAGCTGAATCGATTTAATATCATTTTTATTTTAAAATATGTTAAATTTTATAAAATTTTAATTAATTAATTAATTATTTTGATCTGGTTATCAAACCGATTCAATTGGGAATCAATGATTTGACTTGTTCAATCACTAAATCAATTATCAAAATTGAGATTAACAATTTAATTTGTAATCAAATTCTATTTAACGAATGAACAAATAACAAAAAGTTTACGCCTAGTAGGAAAAACGAATAACAGAAATTGAAGGATATAAAGCACTTTTTGATAAGAATATGCTTTTGAGTTCTACGTAAGTATTTTTGAGACAAAAATTTTCTGTAAAATATTTTTGACTAAAAATAAAATAAATTTTTTAATTTTTACAAAGTACTTCTAAGAAACAATGTTAATCTGACCATAATCAATTAAACCGGAAATGTAGGGTTGAATTGAACCAGTAACGGAATGATTAAGTAGGGTTTTTTATTTTATGGGCCGCAATTTGTTGGGTGGCATTTGGTAATGGCACGCCGAAAGTCGTCGCCCCCTGCTTTGTTTACATGTTCCATACGGCCAGCTCATGTGCCCCCCTTTTACCTATAAATGGAGCTGGCCACTTTATTTTTATTCTTATTAATAAATTGTGACATAATTATAATTTGAGTGAAAAAAATATAAAAATGTAAAAAATTAAAATAATAAAATTAAGACGTTAAAATCATATTATTTTTGGTTTAAATTTTATTACATGTATAAATAAACACTTTTACAGTAGTATTTTTTAATTTGCAAAAGGAATGAAATTTTAATAATTTTATAACGAGTTAAGATTCTTGGTTAACACTGACTCAATTAAATACATAAATGATATTTAGATTATAACACATTCACGATGTGATGTTAAAAGCAAATACAAAAGTATTAAGGTATTAAGAATTATGATGTTTTAGGTTGAATTTGAGCGATTGTATTTTTAGATTTTATTTGATTTTAAATAACAAAAGTATTTTCGTAATATTATTTATTATTTTATAAAAAGAAGAGTTTTCGATAATTATTCAATTAAATTGAAATCGATTGATGGGTGATGTGAAATCAGTCTATACTTTTAACTATATAATATATAGATAGATATATATAAAATGTTGATATTTTGATTGGATATTATAATTTTTAGAAGTGACATTGAAAGACTTTTTTTTATTAATTTTAAAAATCTTTTGGTCAACTAGTTTTTTAAATTAAATTTAAAGTCTTCATCTACAAGGTGTAAATTGAAATATATATTTTTTCAAACTAAGTTTTGGGTTATGACTTATGAGTTTTTTAATTGTTTTTCTAAAGCAAATTAAAAAAAATGGGGGAAATTTATTTCTTTAATTCCTATTGGAGAATTGAATTTTATTATATACATTGAGAAAAGGTTCTAAGAAGCTGATTGGAGCCTTTTTTGTTTGAATAGGAAAGTACACGGAAATTGATGTCAACGTGGCATACCAGTGAAGGTCGTTGGAAAGAAAAATGTTAAATTGTGTAAAAGTTCCTTATACTATTTCTTTTTGATGAATTTAGCCCTTCTGCTATTATCTTTTTGATATGTTTCTTAAATTAAAAATAAACCCTTCAAACTCCAAACTAATTAAATTATAGTCTTAAATGCTTAAAAGTGTTTGAATTAATTAACTTTAATATTATAGTAACAAATCGATTGACATAATCAAGGGATAAAAAATTACTAATTTATTTAATCAATTTCGATGTTTTGAAATTTAAATTTTCAATATTGAAAAATAAAATTGAGTAAACAAGCACAATTTGACAAAATTGCAGCTTTAGATCCCGAAATTCATAAAATCCTATGGTTACATCTAAAATTATAGTTTAGACCTTCAAAAATGCTAAAATTTTAATTTAGTCCTTCTGAAAACCATAAAGATATAATTTAATACAAGAATAAAATTACATTTTAACTCCCATTACAATATATAACTTAATCTCGGCCCCTAAAAGAAATTTCTGGCTTCACCCCTAACTAAAATGAAAGCTCCTTAAAAGTTAAGTGACAAAATTGCAATGATTTTATTTTGGTCCTAAAATGAAAACATCGTAAAAGTTACGTGGCGAAATGGGTAGTTTACCAAAAAGTATATAGTACAGGGACTTATTTATGAAATTTGACCATAAATTGCAAAGGTCGACTTTGTCTCGGTAAGAGATATTAACAAAAAGATGAAAGAAAAAAGACAATGAGAAAAAAGAAAACGGCTGTTCAATTTTCCGGGAAAGTCCAAGTAGGTTCCTATAAAATTCTTCACCTTTATAATATTAATTTCAGTTAATAATTTGTCGATCAAAATCAAATTAAAATCACATTTCCCTTTCCAAGTCTTTTTCTTTTTCGATAAAGGAAAAGAGAATCTTTTTAATCTCTTCCATTCTCCCTTATCATTGAATTATCAGAATACTCTCACCTCAAAAAAAAAAAAATGCAGAAAATGCTTCATAGGAGCTTCAAAGCAGCCAAATGGTAGATTCTTTTTCGTAAATTTCTTTTTTGTTACAGTTTTTTGATTGAATTTAAGATTGGGTTATTGTTTTTTTGTCCAGCAAAACAGCTTTGAAATTAGCTATACCACGAATAAAGCTGATGAAGAACAAAAGGGAAGCTCAAGTTAAGCAAATAAAGAGAGAATTAGCTCAATTATTGGAATCAGATCAAGATCAGACGGCTAGAATTCGGGTATCGTTATTAAGTTGTTGAACTAAAGTTTCATAATCATGAATTTTTTGTTTGTAATGTAACAGTGTCAAGAGAGCTAATACAAAATCGACTTTTTCTGGGTTTTTTTTTTTGTTTAGGTGGAGCATGTTGTTAGGGAAGAGAAGACTGTAGAAGCTTATAATCTTCTTGAAATATATTGTGAACTTATCGTTGCACGTATGCCGATGATCGAATCACAGAAGTGTGTAAAACTACTTTGTTTTTTAAAGTATTTCATATTTCGATTTTATTGGATATATATTGCAAATGTTTTGACACATATATAGTAGAGTAGACCTTCATTGTTTGAATCAATTAGACTTGGTGTTTAGAACTCTTTTCTGAGTTCCGGTAATCATCGAGGAAAGTGACATTCGATCCAACGGTTGAAAACTACGATTTTCGACTAAGTAGATTGAGTCCTGCTAGAATTTCGAGAATTGTTTGTTTTACTGAATTGGATTGCTTGTGTTCCTTGATTGGGATCGTGTGTACCAATTCGATAATCGCTCGGGAGATGGCGATTTCTGATAAGTGTGTTTTAACTGACCTGAATTATGCAGAAACTGTCCTATCGACTTGAAGGAAGCAATTTCGAGTGTTGTATTTGCATCCGCAAGGTGTGAAGAGATACCGGAGCTCAAAGATGCCACCAAACATTTTACGGCAAAATACGGGAAAGAATTTACTTCTGCGGCACTTGAACTGCGTCCTAACTGTGGTGTTGCTCGTATGGTAAGTTTATATAGAACATCTAGTGATGAACAAACAATAGTTGAAATGTAAACTGACATTTGATAGTGATAGTATTGATTGATCCATATGTTGTTTCGTTTAGTTGACTGAGAAACTATCGGCCAATGCACCTGATGGTCCAACCAAGCTCAACATTTTGACTGCAATTGCTAAGGAACATAATATTAACTGGGATCCTGCATCATTTGGAGCAAAAGAATCAAAGATTTACGATGACAAGTTGGTAAGCCGACATATAATCATGCCGAGTGTCCTCCTTAGAGAAATATTCAATTCCGAAGTGATTGTATGTTGTTATGGTTTGTCAGAGATCGAGTGATTTGCTGAACAAGTTATGTTCTTTCCATATGAATTTGCTTCTGCAGAATGGACCAAATACTTTTACAGAGGCCGTCAAAGTTTCAGCATATTCTCCTAATATCCAAGTCTCTCCAAGTCATAATGAGCAGAGACCTCCTAGTGTTCAAGTTCCAAATTATGATAAGGGGCCTCCTGGTGTTCAAGATACAAAATACATGGAGAAAAATGACGTGCCTACAAGCTTTTCTGAGTACAGCTCAAGATCATCGCCTAATCCTAAGAATTTTGGTTATTCGATGTCTTCTGGTACTGGAAATCAAGGGTTTATGCATTCATATTCGGGGAACGAGAGTGCCTACTCTTCACCAAGGCAGCATTGGAATATGGAATTCAAGGATGCTACTACTGCTGCTCAGGCAGCTGCAGAATCTGCAGAGCTAGCTAGTATGGCTGCCCGAGCTGCTGCTGAACTTTCAAGCCGTGGAAATTTCTCCCCACGGTATTCAATGTCACCTTCTCATCGTATGAGAGATGAGGAACCATGGAAATATACTGGCTTGGCATCTCAACATGAACATGTTGGCAGGGATCCAGTTAATGTTTCCCTTCATGGAAGGAATTCTAGGAATTATGAACGAGTTGACAGCAATGAACAATATGCCCGAGCAGGAAACGGTGATAAATCTACCAACAGTTCCTTCAAGTCAACTGCATCTTCCTACAATGAAGAAACATCACCCAAAAACCAAACTGCAGATGCATATTCTCGAAGGGACTCGTTTGAAGGCAGGCAGATGGAGCATTTTGCTGATACGAAGAGAAACTCGGGTGAAAATGGAGATCCTCATAATGTTAGGGTCAGGGAACAATCAAGATTTTCTTCTTCTCGTTCTCAATCAAACAGTTTTACTGATGATCATGATGTTGTCTCTGATTCAAACTGGCTGAAATCAGAAAATTATAAGAGAAACTCTGGTGCAAGCAGGATGCCATTTGTGAATGAACTGCATGATACAAAAAACTCCGATTTTTCTGATTATCAAGAAGTAAGGATCAGGAAGCAATCAAGTCATTCTTCTTCAAGTACTTTTTCTGATGATAATGATGTCGGACCGAACTTAAACCGTCATGATGATTCTTTTATTCGCCATGATAAAGGAAGTCTTCAAAGGAGCACGAAAAAAACAACAGATTCTTATGACAATGTCTCAGCAGTTTTTGACAATTATGGATCAGATAATAATGAAGATCATTTCAATTTGGAGGAAGAGCATGAGGTACATGAATTCGTATCTCCTGTTCAAAGATCACCTACTCGTCCATTAAGAACAAAGACCTTTCCAGAATCACATGTTTTCTCAGAGCAGCGGGCATCTCCTATCTTCTTTGAACGTTCAATGAGCCCTTCAGTTCCTTCATATGAAGATGACTTGCCTGCTACTTTTGATGATAATGGACCTAGTTCGGAAGGTGACGAAGAGAAAGACAAATCTAAGGTTGTTAGGAGCACCAATCCTAGTATAGGTAGTAATGATTCTAGTCTGGAAGAAAGTATGGGATTGAACTTTGGAAAATTGACAGGTGGTCTTCGAAATAAGGGTTATAGGCGTCCACCATTTCCACTCGGCAGTGCTATATCCTCTGTAGAGGTAGCCGATGATGCGTCTACTAGAATTAACCAGTCGTCCCCTCGTGCAGCTGTGGAGGCTTCAGAGCCATATGGTAAGAAAGGGAGTGATGAAGTGAACAGAAAACTTAGCATGACAGCATCAGGCACTCACGACGATTCTAGCGATGATGACAATGAGGAAGAGCGACCAATACTGTCTTTTAGTAGCACTCGAGACCAATACAACAAAAGATCAAGCTTAAGAGTCTCTGTCCCATATTTTGGTTCAAGAAATAGTGATTCTGATGAAGACCTTCCTAAAACAAGTTTAAAGGCTCATTCAAACACGGGTTTTTCTCGAAGAACGAAGGCCTCTCCTTCGAACTCACAACGAAACTCCAATCTTCAATCTACCGTTTCTTCTGAGCCAAAAGTAGTTTCTGACTACTCCTCAAGGAGCTCAAATGCTAACGAGTCTTTACCAAAGACACAGCCTCAAAAAACGAATTCGGGTCACTCAGTAAGTTTTCAGAATCCTGAGTTGGCATCACAAGCGACTTCAAGGCCAGTTTCAGAGACCAAAAGGTCTTCATCTGATATAACTTTGAAGTCATCTGCTTCTGTTCCAAAGATTATATCATCAGCTAGTGCCAAAAGTTTGAAGTCTCAAACTTCCACCGGCGAGGGCCAATCTAAACAAAATGCTAGTCATGTTCATCCAAAGCTTCCTGATATCGATATCTTGACTGCACACTTCAATTCTCTCAGACAGAATCGCCAATGAATATAGGTTCTTTTCGAGTTCTTACACAATGTGTTGCTTTTTTAACTGTTATTTGTGTTGTGCATATGTTCACACAGGTCCTTTTTTGAGGTTATAATATAACCTGTCGAACTAGAGTCGAAAACATTATTTGTTTATTGATTGTTTCACATAAGCTTCTTCGATTTGGAACTTGCTGTAATGCATTAAAACTGTTCTTTTGGAGAATGAAGAGTGAAATAAGATTCTTCGGTTTTTTTGTCGAATGTGTTTCATTGGTCTTGTATGGATTGCAGATGCTACTCATCGCTCAATGTATGGATTGTTGATACACTTTCGATTCTGTGAACCTTTTCGATCAATCTCCATGGTTGAAAAGTTAAGGAATAATATACGAGCCTATTGATACAAAGATTGGTGGAAGGATGCCGAAAGCCTAACGAGGATGATGAGTGTCAGCATAATATTTAAAGGCACCGAAAGGAGATGGTGAGAACGGACTATTTATATCTGAATCATGAAAAGCATCTTAACCCATGCATTTGGACGTGATTGGAGGATGTGTTGTCTTGTTAAACAATCCTCACATAATTCTTGATGAGATTGGAGCATGCAAAATTTTACAGGTTAAGCATTATAGATATATGATTATACTTTTGTTTAGTAAGCTAGTGGTCTATTATATTCCACAATAACTATTTGATACAAATTCGATTTAACCCAAATTTATATAAAAATCAACAATTCAGCTTGAAAATGAGTCAAATTTATCCAAATTTTAAGTGTTAAAATCCGAATAAAAAAATCCAAAATGACCCGACAAGTACAACTCGTCCAAACAGTGAAATAGAAAATAACATTCTAGATTTTTACATATTTTTGTTTTTAATATACAAAAGTAAGGCCAAATATATCATATCAGTAAAAAGATTAAAAATAAAATCTATTTTTTAGACAATTTTTCAAGTAAAGGAGTCCCTAATGAACAAAACAAAAAAAAAAAATTCCTACGATACCGTTTTCATTGATTTGTTGCAATAAGTAATCACCTCCTTCAAATTCTCATCACGCTCTTCAGCATTCATGGCACTATATGAATGATCCGGGGAAGGCAAACCCCTCGGTGAGTTGATAGACACCACCTTTGACGCTGTCGCTGTCGCAGCCGCCGAATTCTCCTTGCTTCTTAGGGGGGCGAAACATCTGCAAGCCAGTTTCATACTCTTCCATATACTCCAATGCTCACTTCTCTTAGACTCTAAATGAGTGACAGACATAACTAGAACAGTGGGATAATGGTGAAAACAACAGACAAGACGGTATAATATGTTGTTTTAAGGTTGTTGGCAATGGCTTTATATCAATGGAACACAACGTGGACTTTCTTCGTGGGGTAATAATATAATTCTGTGTGTCTTTTTTCTAAGGTTGTTTTTGAAGATTAATGCAAAAAATTAAATGATGTTTATTAATATTTTGGCAATATTGCAGATTTACACGTTTATAGGCTATAAATTTGGACGTTACCATTTATTGATTTGCTTATTTACTAAACTTGGCTTTATTTTTCACTAATTTTTTGTCTCATTAATTGTGTTTCCATGTTTTGTTCCTTTTGAAAACTATTTTTCTTATTAGACTGTATTTCCTATGTTTTTCTTTGTACGTTAATGGTTGGATTGATTCAATCGGTAGAATAAAACGCGATATAATACAAATCATTGTGAAACCAAAAAGAAGAAGAAGAAGAAATTAAGATAAAATGATTGTTTATTCAATTGAATCGGTTTATGAATTTTTATTTTATTGGTGTTGAATCAACCAATCAATTGTGGTTTGATTGATTTAATCATTGATCCAATTTTTACAATATTAACATTTTGACTAATAAAGGGTATGATATAAAATTAAGCTCAATTTGGTTGCTTTATTCAATTTAGACCTGTCCATGGGTCGGGCGCCCGGCCCGGCCCGACGGCCCGCCCGAAACATGGGAGGGTTCGGTAAAAATATAGGCCCGAAATATGGGCTTGGGCAAAAAAATGAGGCCCGTTTAAAAAACGGTCCGGGCCTTGGGCACCACTTTTTTAGACCGGGCCCGGCCCGACCCGAATATAATAAATATATATTTTTTATTTTTATTTTTTAATTTTAAAATACTTTTAAAATAATTTTATTTTTATTTTTTATTTTTAAAATAATTTTTTAATGTTTATTTAAAAATGGGCCGGGCCGGGCTAGGCTGGGCTCAGGCTTATGATATTTTTTCCGGGCCGGGCCTGGGCAAAATTTTAGGCCCATATTTTGGGCCGGGACGGGCCCAGGCCTAGGAGGCGGGCCAAAAATTTTTTCGGGCCCGGCCCAGCCCACGGATAGGTCTAATTCAATCTATTTAGTAAGTTTGAGTTCAAATATTAAAATTTGCGTAAACCTTTTTCTTTTAAAGCTAAACATATTCGTAAGGGTTATTTGTTAAATTCGAGTTCAAATTTCAGCATCTATAAATATTTTCCTTGATCAAGACAAACTTTTTTGTTCTTTTAGTCAATGAAGTTTTGACATTGTCGATAAAAATTAAGGTTCTGATACCATAAGGCTTTAGCGTTCAGAGTAGAGTGCGAACCTATGAAAGTTATGTATAAACTAAATAGTTAGTTACTTTAAATCATTCAATTTAGTGCTTTGTGATGGTTGATTCTTATTGGAATTGTTGATATCAATGATCTTGCAATCGGACCAGATCAACCGATTGAATTGAGAATTGATGGATGTACAAGTCCAAAAACCATCATCGAATCGGCTCTCAAATTGAACTGGGATTCGGTTAAAAAACAAGAACAATATTTTTTTATATTATTTGGGTTTTTGATAAAATTATGATATTTTTGAACATTTAAAAATATTTTTATTCGTTTTTAAATAATTTTTATAATTTTTGTAATTTTATATATTTTAAATTAAAAAATTAATTGTTGACGTACCAACATTGACTTTTCTATCTATTTTGGGTGATTTGATAAACAGTGTAAGTTTAAGGGTTAAAAAAAGCGAAAAATTAAATGGAGGACTAAAATGATATTTTTGTAAAGCTGGAGGGCTAAATAAGTCATTATGCCTAAATAGAGTTAATTGCAAAATTGCCCCCAAACTATACCATTTTTCCCGTTTAAGTACCTGAATTTTTTTTATAAAATGGAACATAAATTCTTAATTCGTCTCATTTTACCCAAAAAGTATATAACTTTCAATAAAAATATGCCACGTGTTATGTTATTATTGGCCAGTATCATGTTTTGGATAAAATGAAAAGAACAGTATAATTTGAAGGCCAATTTTGCAAATATGTTGTAATTAATGGGGTCAAATCCCTATAAAACCAATCAAGTGTACGCCACGTGAAAAGCCCAAGACTTCAAGTTCAACGTCGTGAAGAAGAGGCAAAAACCTATTTTTTTTTTTTCAGGTCAGTGCTTTTTTTCCCCAATTTTGATTCTTTAATATTTATTTTGATTGAAAGTTCCAATTTTTCTTCTATTTTTGATTGATTTATTGTGTTTCGTTTGATCTGATCGTCTTATTGATTGTTTCTGTATATAAGATCGGGCGGTTTGATCGGAGAATTTAACCATGTTCAACCGGCTTTTTGGAAAACCCAAGCAAGAAACTAGTGCTCTAACCACGTTAGACAAATTAAATGAGGTATTTGCTTCGATTTTGTGCCTTCTTTCTTTAATAGGGAAATTATTTGCTTTGGTTCAGCTAATTTGTTCAGAATCGGAAACTGATTTTGTTGAATTTGGGTGTGATTGAATTTAGCTGTCTTAATTGATTGGGACTTTGGGATTTGATTTAAAAGAACTGATTTGGTGGCTGATAGGTTATTGGAAGAACAATGTGATAAACACTTCTCCTTTCATTTCTTTTATTGTGATTGAATTTGACATTAGTATGGGGGATGTTTTCAAGTTGTAGAATCTTATCATAAGGATTAATATAGCTTTAGTCGCTAAACTTGGCAATTAAGTCCACTTTGGTACTAGTACTTTTTCTAAATCTACTTTGGTACATGTTGTCAAGTAAGTTTATTTTGGTCCTTGGAACTTCGATCACAATTTGATGATATGACACAATCTTAGAGTGCCATATTATCAAACTTATACATTTGCCAAGTTCAGGGACCTAAATGGACCTACTTGCTAAGTTGAGTTATCAAAGTTCTGGGAACTAAAGGTTATATTAACCCTTATCATAATGCCAATTCTACATATATATTAATGAATGCAAAGTGCAAAGTGCAAACTTCATACGTGATAACTCCTTTTTTTCTTTTCATTTCTTTTATTGTGATTGGATTTGACATTAATATCAATGAATGCTAAGAGTATTGGGGGTTTTCAAGTTGTAGAATCTTAATCATAAGGGTTAATATAGCTTTTAGTCCATAAAATTGGCAATTAGGTTCAATTTGGGACCTGAACTTAACAACTATGTCCATTGTGGTCATTGAACTTCAATCATTTGATGATGAGGCACAATCTCAGAGTGCCATGTTATCCAACTTATACATTTGCCAAGTTCAGGGATCAAAATGAACCTAGTTGCTAAGTTCAGTTATCAAAGTGGAAAAGAAAAGTACAATTATCAAAATGGACGTAATTGCCAAGTTCAATGATTAAAAGTTATATTAACCCTAATCATAAGGTGCTGCAAATGCAAAATGCAAACTTCATTTGTTTCCACCGAGTAGATTACATTGTTTTTTTTTTTTTCTACATAATGCTTAAAAATGGAACCTTGCATTCATCTCCATCATGCAGACCCTTGAAATGCTAGAGAAGAAGGAGAAGGTACTTCTCAAAAAGGCTGCTGCAGAGGTTGAAAAGGCCAAGGAATTCGCCAAAGCGAGAAACAAGAGAGGTGTGGTTGCAATATATATATGTTATGTGCAAATATCATTGTTTTCCTAGTTTCACATGATTTTTCTGTTGAAAAAGTACATATAAAGTTTTGGGGGAATTGGCTGACTTTTGATCAATAAATATAGTAGTTCTCGGTAAAAGTACTATGGAAGCTCTTGTACTAGGAGTCAGATTACATTTTGCCCCCTCTATTCAAAAAATGGTCAAAATTAGTCTTTGTACAATTGGTCAAAGAGCAAATTGATTCTTTTGTTAAAAATTTCATCCATTTCTATGGTTAAAAACTGATCCCTATACCTCAACATGAGTTACACGTGGTGCCACGTGTAACTCTCTGGTTATTCTGTCACTCACCCCAGTTTTAAACAGTAGAAATGGCTGAAATTTTGTTTTCCATTAATGTGAGTTCTTAATGTTCTTTGGTGATTGAGTCATGTTCTAATGCAAGATCAACATCAACATGCTAAGATATGATTCTTCATGTCATATGAACTTTTGACATTCAAAGGTCTTGTCCTTGTGTAGAACGAAGATTTGATAGTTTAGTTTAGCAATGTTGGTTACATTTATTGCGAATTTATATTGTTTACTCTTAGTATTCATTGATACTACTTTTATGCAGCGGCTATACAGTGCTTGAAGAGGAAGAGACTATACGAACAACAAATAGAGCAGCTTGGGAACTTCCAGCTTCGTGTTCATGATCAAGTGAGCTTGGACTGTTATTTTAGTGTTTTAACTGAATCCTAAAAGAACTTTTTGAATTCTTTCTGTTTGTAATGATGCTATAATTATTTGTTCATATCAATGTCTGCAGATGATAATGTTAGAAGGTGCTAAAGCCACAACCGAAACTGTAGATGCTTTGAGAACCGGAGCTGCCGCAATGAAGGCAATGCAGAAAGCAACGTATGTAACCTATATATCTTTAGAGGTTTTAGGGTTTGCTTTTAGCTAGTTAGTCCTTGTATGTTAGATCAAAGAACGTATTGGTCCTTTTTGTTAAAAAGTTTATCCATTGATACGGTTAAAAACTAGTGTAGTTGACGAAATAACCAAACAGTGACACATGATGTGTCATGTGTATCTCATGCTCAAACCAATTTTTGAAAGTAAAAATAAATGATTTTTTTAACAGAAAGACTAATTTGATCTTTGACCTAACTTACATTGACTAATTTGCTCATTTTCTTAGTAGAGAGGGCAAAACACAATCCGACTCCTAATATAAGGACCTTTATGATGCTTTAACTGTTTTGATCATTGTTTTTGACCCATTGTATCACCATACGCCGTGATGATGTGTTCTCACCGTTTTACTGAAATTTGCTTTCTGTACAGGAATATAGATGATGTTGACAAAACAATGGACGAGATCAATGAACAAACCGAAAACATGAAACAGATCCAAGAAGCACTGTCAACTCCTATTGGAGCTGCAGCTGATTTTGACGAGGTTTTTACTTTTTTGCTGCATTCTCGCTCGTCTTTTTTTTTTTTTATGTCGTTTCCTGCTATTGATCTATGCATTTACTAACATCATTTCTATCATTTTTATACACATAACAATGACTCGAGAACATTTTTTATGGTGTAGGATGAATTGGAGGCAGAACTCGAAGAGCTTGAAGGTGCTGAGTTAGAAGAACAGCTTCTCCAGCCTGCAACAACAGCTCCTGCAGCACCAATTCATGTGCCTGCTGGAAGGCAACCGGCTCGTCCTATTCCTCAAAAGCGCCCAGCTGAGGAAGATGAACTCGCCGCATTGCAGGCTGAGATGGCACTTTAAGGTAAATTCATTCTGATTTCAAAATATGTCTAATTCACCATTCTTTTATTTATTTAATACTTGATCAGCAGGCATACAGTAGGGAATTTTTGCTTGGCCTACGGAAAAGAGACGCCATATTTGTATTATTGAATGTGTGCATTTAAGGTTTAACAGACAATGTACAAATTTATCTGTACTTTGCTTCCTTTAAAAGAAAACCATTGATTCAAAGTCCTTGTACCTATATTGACTTGCCTTGTAATGTCAACAACTTGGTGACAAAATCGTATGGAAAATGAGATTTGGTGTTTTTTAGCTCTCCCAATAGATGTTACGTAATGAGTTGTGTATGATATGCAAATTTAACTCTTTGCACTAACATTTTGACTTGAAACCATATCTATTAAATAAGTTAAAACTATTCCATTCTATTTTAATTATGTTGTATGATATGCTACTATGCAACCATATGTTTCATTACACGCCACTGATGACTAGGGGGTTCTCACAACGGGTCAAATGAATATTGGAATCCACAAATTCATTATTCGTATCATCTTCAAATTTGAATTAAATAAATTATTTTTTGAATATTGGAGTCTTCTAAGTAAAAAATAATTAAAAATAAAATGAATAATATATATTCAAAGGTAATATTTCCATTCACGTTGGATGTAATTAAAATATTATTCATCGAATCTAATTTAAATGAACTATTTTTCAATTATTGAAATCTATTAGTACCTTAATCCAATAAGTAAAAGAAAAATAAAATGAAATAATAGATCTAAATATTTAAATTCATTATCCACAAAAGTAAAATGAATTCGGACAATACACATCTGAATATTAATATTTATATCCACTTTGAATTTATCGCTAAATAGTAATTAAAATATTCATATCTAAACATTATTTGAATTCATTAAAGACTTATAAGATTTCATAAATATTTAAATACGAAATATTTACAAAATTCAAATCCGCATTATCTATTACCATCCTAAAATTACTTAATATTTTATTATTTATGTTCATGATTTTTACTGTTAATTAACAGGAAAAAGGAAACCATAAAACAAAGTGAAATCAAGATAGCAAATACAAAGCAACTGAGTCTAGACTCTAGATGAACCTATGTCCACCTTGGCCTTGACCTCGAATTAAACAAACACAATACACTACTATATTATATTTGACCAGCTAGGAGCCTTAGATGAACCTGTTTTCACCTTGGTTACTATTATAGCTTTGAACATTTAATAAAGAAAGCAGCTTTTCTAAGGTTGGGGAAAAGATAATATTTTGCACACAAGATGTGTCTACATAAACAGAGAAAGATGACCTACATGATATCGCTTAAGGATTGCCTTCTTCATCGCCAACTGCACATATTTGAATGGCTGCAGGCGACAACTCCACGTAATCGAAATCGTCTGTAATTCCGATCTGTTGTTAAGATTTGAACAGCAATGTCTTAGTGCATAAATTTCTAATAGAAACAAGTGTAACAAAATGGTTAGCTTCGAAACAAACGTATGCCTTGTATTAAGGAGTACAATTCTGTCTGAATAGTGAGTGGCCAAAACAGAGAAAACCAGGTAAAAATACTATGGAAGCCCCAAGATCCGGATTGCATTTTGCTCCCTATACTAAAAAAATAGACAAATTAGTCTTACATGTTAGATCAAAGAGCAAATTGGTCCGTTCTGTTAAAAATTTCATCAAGAAAATAACCAGACAATGACACGTGTACCTCATGCTGATGTACATGGACCAGTTTTTAACAGTTGAAATAGACAAAATTTTTAACAAAAAGACCAATTTGCTTTTTAATCTAATGTACAAGGACTAAATTGTCATTTTTTAAGTAGAAAGGGTAAAATGTAATCTAATTTCTAGTACAGGGGCTTCTATGGCACTTTTACTGAGAAAATCCCTTTTCTTTTAAGTAAAATCATTCAGTTTTTTTCGATTCTATGCACATAAATGCAAGGACCATGATGTATTATGGCAGCCATAGATAGAGGTTTATGTCATGAGGCTCCCCACAAGCAAATTTCAACCAGAATTAACTCATTGGAAAGGTTTCGGATTTGAGCATTTCTCACTTGATTTGGAATAAATAACAATTTTGGGTACCCTAAAGGCACAAGGGATACCATGGCAGAGAGGTGGCTGGTGTTATTTTCAAGTCATATGATAATTGATAGGTTCGTGCATATATGCAAATGAACCTAAGCCATATACCTCCTTGTACATGTGTTCAAGCTGCTCTTTGGCTTCAGGAAAGTTGTTTGAGCACCACTGCCGCAGAGTGAAAATGTTGTCTGTGGAGGTTTTGACCATTATTGTTAAAAAATGTATAGAATATCACCCGGAATTCATCAAAACAACCCAACAATATATAGCATAACACAGGAACTACAACTGTAGGCATCTATGTGCAGCACATAAAAGGGAAAAAGAATAGGAAATCAATATTATGCTAAAAGGTAAAAACAAAGTACCTGTCCATCTGTTTGCTGCTCCATGAGCAACCTCAATTGCTTTCTCTGCAAAAATGATTCAATAAAATGATCAGTGAGGTGTGAGTTTATTGAACTACAAAAAAACCCTCAAACATGCTGAATCTCATAAACAAATGTTGTCCAAACAAACACTAAACTCATTGCTTCAAATGCAGCTGGATCATTGTCTGCATATTGTACCATCTCCTCCTGAAAATTTAGAACATATAGGACAAACTCAAATAGAGCTCTATACAATTTATTTATGTAGGAAACAAAAGATATGAAGTAATCAAACCTTAAGCTCATTATGTTTCAATTCTATGGCCTTTAATTCAGCCAAGGCCGTCTCTCTTTCGTCCTAGTAAATGCATAAATGTTAAAACCAACAATCACCATTGAAATGCAAAACTAAATCCCAAATCACTAAACAAACTTTAAGATACTAACAGATTCTTCACGCCCCTTCTTTAATTCATTACACTTATCAACAAGCTCCACGAATTTCTTCTTACTGTTCTCAAGATCTGATTCGAGTTTCCGTTGCACATTCCTCAACTGTTCCAAAATTTACATCAAAATTGATATCTATGTTGCTTCAACTCCTTACATTTATTAAAGAATCCATGTCGACACATGAATATGAGATATGACAGTAAAAGTTCTATGGAGGACTTTGTATTAAAAGTTAAATTGCATTTTGACCTCTTTATTAAAAAATTGGCAACTTAATCCTTGTATGTTAGATTAAATACCAAACTAATCTTTTTGTTAAAAAAATAATCCATTTTTACTGTTAAAAACTTTCATGGCTAACAAAATAACCAAATAGTTACACGTGGCACGCCACATATACCTCATTTTGAGGTATAAGGACTAGTTTTAACAATAGAAATGGATAGACTTTTTAACTGAAGGACTAATTTACTCTTTGATCTAATTATAGGGACTAATTTACCCACTTTTTGAGTAGAAGAGACAAAATGTAATCCGGCTCGTAGTACAAGGGCCTCCATAGTACTTTTACTGAGATATGATATCGAAGGACCCTACAAATACACGACCATACCCGTTTCGGGCACATACCAGTATTGACACTTACACCCGAGAGCAAGTAACATAGATTGATATAACTATGTTAAGATAGAAAGGTATGCTAGAAAATACAAGCACCTGATTTCCAGCACAGCTAGGAAGGCTCCAAAAGTATACCTATAATTAATTTCATCATAAGAGCAATTAATTATACCTATAAATGAGAGAAAATTAACATATTACGTTGGAAATACTAATACAATAAATTTTTACTTACAGATGTTCCAATTTTATCCTTTGAAACAAGGTCATCATCAACCAAACTTTGAACAACATCTTTAACTGATTGAGTGATTACCCCTTTCTTAGGACCCAATTTTTCAAGCTCCTTAAGCTAAACTCATTAAATTAAACCAAGAAATTAATAAGAATTCAGAATTTCCACATATCTAAAAACAATTATTGCCAAAAAAAAATGATATACTTACGAGGAAGAAATCTTGAGATTCATAAAATATCTGAAGAATTTTCTCCCTCTTTTCTTCCAATGAAAGACCTCGTTTCTTCGACTGAAATCACAGTTGCAAAATACAACACAAATTCTCAGTAAATTTACAATACCATCAACAAATTTGAAAGGAGATTCATGACATTAGTTAAAAACAACGTTAGATTCAACTAAATCTACTAAGTTAATGTTCGGCAACAAAGAAAATCAAGGAAAATTGAAGAACCAAATGAGATTAGGGTTTATAAAAATTGATTTTACCATTGGCGACGATCCTTTTTTTTTTTCAACGAAGGCACTGCTCACTTGAAAATTCAAAATTGAATCTGGGAATCTCAGTGGAAAGGGTGTTTGAAATAATATACGCCATATATGAATGTGCTTCTTTTGGCGGGAATTTGGCCCAGTTTTACTAAAATATCCTCTGCATCTTTACATATGTACTCCTTTGGCTTTTTATTAAGCAAATGGCCTTTTATTTTAGATTGAAAAACTCTATAAAAAAATTAAAAGTTAAATTACACTAATAGTCATCCAACTATTAATAATTTTTTCTGGTCATCCAACTATAAAATGTTATAAAATGACCATTCAATTATTTAGCTTTTTTTGTTACCCAACTATTTAAAATTCTTTTTTTGTCACCAATTGTTAAATTACTAATGGAAATATATAACTTAACAACTTTTAAAATTGACATAATAGCAACTATAATCCTTCCGTACTTTCCAAGCTCGGTTTTGTATTAATTTTTACATTATTTTTATATAAAAAATTTAAAAATATAATACAACAAATGTACTAAAAACATTAAAAAGCAAATGACTCTAAATTAGAAGTAAAATTAATAATAAAATAAGACTTATACATATCCCAACAATAACAACAAAATAATAATAATATAATACCAAAATGGTAACAAAACAACATCAAAATGATAGTAAACAACAGCAAAACAACAATAAAAAGTTTTAGGCAAATTCAAGGCCTGGCCTATTTAAAATACAAGTTTTATTTTTTTGTCTAAATTTATTTTTCGAGTCTATATTTTTATTCAAATCATCTCATTTTTTTATACATGGACAAGACACCGACCGAAGCATAATTTCAAATTTTTTTTTCTTTCCTCTAAATTTCATCCCAAAGTATTTTAGTCGGTATCATTTTTCTACCCCAACTCTAACGTTTTTCTACACCAATTCTTCTACTTTTCCATGGACAAACCTCGTCTTCTTCTCCCAAAGATAATAGTTTTCTAGCTAATAAAAAGTAAAAACCCTGCCTTCACCAAACACCAACACTGTTAACCCACTTAAAACACTTCTGGGTTTTTCCACACTACTGAGTTTATGGTGAAAGTGGAGAGGTTTATAGATATATAGGTTCTTCCCTTCAGGGTTTAGGGTTTCGGACAAATACCCAATGAGTAAAAATAGGGTTTTTGAGGCTTGCGTAAGAGAATCTAATAACAACTTGAAAAGATTGGTTCCTTGTCAAGTTGGACTACATTGTTTGCAATTACAAACAGAATCACAAGGGGAAAAATCACTTTACAAATAGAGATATAGATTAAACTTGGAAAGGAACCTTAATTTATGAAAACTGCAAATTGAGTTTATTGGTCTATATTGACCAACATATATACATACACACATACACACATACATCCATATAATATTATATTAATATCATCAGAGAACCCTTGATTTACATTAAAAAAAACTCATTTGGGGGGTGGGGGGTTAATCCACCACCAATTAATCAAATAACAATTCTTATTTATTTGAATATGGAAACCAAATATGATGTTATTAGCCAGTAGGACTTTAGCTATATGATAAGAGTGAGGATTAGGAATTTTGAAGTCTCAACCACATTTGAGTCCCATGTCACACCTGCTGCAACATTAACATTCAAGCTCTTAATTTTATTAATTGTAGGGAAACTTTTCCTACCAATTCATCTAGAATGTTATCAAGGTCATAATTTACGAGTACAATTAAATACTGATTTACCATAATAATAAATAGAGTCAATGGTGACTCCGCTGTGGGAAGAGCCGTTTCTTTCTTGCTTGATAGGGGGGGCTTCCATTCACCAACAAAGACTAAAAGTGCTCTCCGAACCGTGCTGGATAGTCACCCATCACACGGCTCTCAAACCTAACCTGTGGTGGATCCCGGGAGACAAAGTCAAAGCGCTTGATCCTTTGCCCCATACTTTGAGATGCATGCTCCTCCCCGAGGGTGGGTTGGTTAACTGTTATGCGCGTTCTTTCTTCGAACCGTCTGGAATGCCTCAGTCATACATTGACTACAGCCGTCCCAATGTGAACTCACTTTTACCTAGTACTTTTTTTTTTATTATAAAGAAGAATTACCGTATGTCCTGTCAATTCAATAGTGTCTGGCTTCCCGGCTGTACTTCTTTGACTACTTCCCCGGGACTTAACTCTAGGTAAGGCCCTCAAGGTCAATAAGTAAGGAAAGAAAACTACTAGGCCTCCTCTTCTAGGTCTTTTTCCCCATCCAACCATTACATTAATAAGATTCACACAAAAAAGAGTTCAAAAAAATGATCCGTTAACGGAATACCCACAAGTCTACTTGCGTGAATATGAGCTTTCTACTCATGCTCACCCCTGAATAGAATTGTTGAAGGCAATTGCTAATGATCTCCATCGGATCAACCGAGAACAAAAAAAGATCGTCCGAAATAAATCAATGAGATAAAGGAAAAGGGTTCCTAGACGCTTCAACCACGCTGTCCATACCTTACGCCTGACAGATGCTTCTATCCATTGCGGTAACCGATCCATACACAAAACAAAAAAGGAAGGTTGTCGGATGCTTCTTAAGGGCTAAGACTGTGCAGTCTTCTCCCCGACATGGATAAGACATAATTGCATAAATATCAAAGTGAAGTTAATTAAATCCCATTTGGTCGAGTTCCAATTATAAGCTTTTTCTAAGTCAAATCGAATGGGGTATGTTTTATGTTTTCCTTGACTATGTTCATTGACTATCCATGAAAGTGTTAGAAAGACCTCCATATATATATATATATATATATATATATATATATACTAAATTCCCCCAAATCACTTCACGTGGCTTCTTGTTATCACGCAAAATAGTCCACAGTTTCATGTGCTAGTTACTCACATATATATATTCTAAATTCCCTACCCACTATTCCCTAAAGAAACAAATATAAAATAAGAATTTAATGCCTCTAATAATTATATCTTACCATTTCTGTTTTAAAACTTCAGCACTTATTCTTTTTCTTTTCTTTTTTTTAAGAATTCTAACTTTTCCATCCTTGTAAAAAAAAATGGAGATAGAGCAATTAAATTTTAAGCACATACAATATTATAAGCTCCATTAATTCAAGTGAGCCAGCACTTTGCCTTGCTCACAACACCACTTGATGGGGCTGAAATTTTAAGCTCATAGCACCACCCCTTGAAACTCCAAAGAAGTAATAAAGCTGAAGCTTTCACCATCTCAAGGGGAGAAGCATCAAGCACCGCCAAAACACGGAACCCACTGCTCCACTATATATATAACTCTATTAAGATTTGGGAACCGATAGTCCGAACGACCGAGAGGATCTGGATCTCCGACCTGGAAAAAAATGTTCGCCACAGTCAACTAAGGACCTCACAAGAATGCAAGATGTTCATAGAGATAGCTCGTGCGAGGAGCTTGTGTAAGCCTCGCACAGACAAGGTTGCAAGAGGGAGCTCGCGTGAACCTCGCAGGGACGAGGTTCCGAGCTATGTCTGAAAAGAGGACCCCCCTCCCTCGTGACTGGCAGGTACGAGGTCCGTTGGAAGAGTCAGTCCCAGAGTTAGAAAAGACCACATGCTCCACAGGTAAACGTCTAATAAGCCAGAGGAGGCACAGAGAATGTCTACACTAGGGACAGGAATGTTAGTGCCATCGACCCAAAGGCCAAGACTAAACAGTGAGCCCTATTGTGAGCTGTAATAATAACAGTAAAAGGTATATATAAATATCCCATGTTTTTCCCCTAATACAACATAAGCAAATATTACTCAACAAAACTCTCTCCCTCCTTCCATCCATTGTAACGTATTTGTTTGTTTGTAAAAAATAAAATCAGGCGTATCTCAAAAAGCTTCCACCCTTTATTCACTACAAAATTTAAAGGCTTTGGGATGGTTAAAAATCGTTTCTAAAAGTTTAAAAATGGTCCTCGATAGGCTTAGAGATGACTTAAGTCATCCCCAACATACACCCTTTAAAACAATGTTTTTGAAAATTTGTTAAATTAATTGTGAAGATCGTCCTCATAATTAAGGAGGAATATAATCCCAAATTCATAAAAAACATACAAAAAAAATGATTAAGATGAATTTCACACCTAAAGCTTTGGGGACAAATACGTCCAAATTAAAAAAAAAAAAACTAAATATTTAGTGAGCTTTCGTACCTAAATGAATATTCTTTGTAGACACATTTCATCTCTAAATATTAATTTTATTCAATAATCTATTACTATAAATTTAAATTTAATAATATGAATACCTAAGGAAAAGATAATAAATATATGAATTTAAACTAAAACGTAATATGCATAAAATAAAATATATAAAATTAAATTCTATCAAAATGTTAAATATTAACTATCCATGAAAGTTTATATATATATATATATATATATATATATATATAAAACAATATTAAACTTTTAAGATAATTAATAACAAAGGACATAAGCTTAAAAAAACTTTGATGTCAAACTTATAATTTAAGACAAACATGCATTTCAAGAAGAGTCAAGTTGGTTCAGGAGAAGTAAAGTAGGGGTGTTCAAACGTTAACCGAATCGAATTAGTATTTGAATTAATCGAATTTTTTAGTCTTTTAACCGCTAACCAAATCGAACTTTTTTTCAAAAAATATTAACTGAATTAATTGAAATTAATTTATATTTTTTTTGTTAAAACAAGTATAAAACATATAAAAATAAATAAATTTATAATGTTCATTTGACCAAATTAACCGAACTTAACTGAATTAACCAAACTAGTAATAGCCTAATACATATAATCTATAATATTATTTATTAAGTTCGGTTAATTCAGTTAATTACCTGATTTCAAACCGAATTAACTGTTAACCGAAATTTCAAAAAAAATTTAACCAACCGATTTACCGAATTAGATCGGTTCGACCGGTTAATTCAGTTTTAACCGAAGTTTGAACACCTCTAAAGTAAAGCATATCTATCAAGGGCGAAGAGAGAGAAAAAATTTTAGGGGGCAAAATTAAATTGTAATTTTTATGATAGTAAAAATGTAATTTTTAAAGGATTAAATCAAAATTTTATCATTTTTAGGGGAACTAAAATACAATTTTACTTTTACTAAATTAAAACTTTAAAAAATTTAAAAAATCAAAATAAAATATTTTCCATTTTAGGAGATTCCCCCAAATCATTGTTTTTTTCTTTTGGCAAGATACCTCTAAATCACTTGATGGCTTGTTATTCATGTCCTAGTTAATCATATAGATACTAAATTTCCAGACCCACTATTATGAACATGAGCACTTGTAATATTCCTTTTTAGAATTTAAACCTTTCCCTCCTTATAACAAAAATGGATTAAATATCGAGGGAACAAAAAGGTTCATGGAATCGAGGCAAAAAAGCTAAGGTCTAAAAAAAGAATGTGGTGGGCTCCTAAGACGTAATGAAGCTGAAGTTTTCACCATCTCAAAGGGAGAAGCATCAAGCACCAAAACACAGGATCCACTGCTTCACTAAATATACATATATAACACTCCCGTGTTGTATGACAATTGCCACTGATACAGTTGGCTAGAGGCACTATTTATGTGCATAAGTATCACTATCACATGGAAACAAAATGATCTCTCTTCTCCCTTTCTCTTCTTATCTTTTTCTGATCTTCCATTCTTTTTTTTCCCTTCCTCTAAATTTCATCTCGATGTATTTTAGTTGCTATCATTTTTCTACACCAATTCTTCCATGGACAAACCTCGTCTTCTTCTCCCAAAGGTAATGGTTTTTTAGCTCTAGTAAAAAGTGAAAACCCTATCTTCACCAAACAACTACACTGTTAACCCACTTACAACACTTCTGGGTTTTTCCACACCATATGGTGAAAGTGGAGAGCTTTATAGATAGGTTCTTCCCTTCAGGGTTTAGGGTTTTGCACAGATACCCTATTAGTAAAAATAGGGTTGTTGAGGTTTGTGTCAGAGAATCTAATAACAAATTGAAAAGATTGGTTCCTCGTAAAGTTAGACTACATTGTGTGCAATTATAAACAGAATCACATGGGAAAAAAATCACTTTACAAATAAAGATAGAGATTAAACTTGGAAAGCAACCTTAGTTTATGAAAACTACAAATAGAGTTTATTGGTCTATATTGACCGACATATATACATACACACATACATGCCTACATACATCACCATATAATATATTAATATCCAAGATTATTTTTTTGTAACAAAGTAGCTAGATTATCCAACGGCAGAGGTTTAACTATTAGTTGGTCACTTCATCCACTGACAGTGTTGAATCTTTAAGGAGTTTATTATTAAGGGATTCTTCCACAGTACGTAGCTACATTTTTTTTTTGTAAAAAAAAAAACGTAATCACCAAAAGAAGAAGGAAATCAGAACTTATGGTTATAGATAGATCAAGCATGTACATTGACTAGTTTTAGTAATCTCTTTGCAAATTTATATTTCAAACCTCTTACCTTTCATTAGAAATGATCACCAGAGATGATCACAGCGCGAATTTTACAATTTTCGAACCTGCAAAAACATTAGTTTTAGATACCCTTTTATGTTCCAAATGTAAATATTAAGATACAAATACTTGAAAAAATGAAAAACTCAAATAATTTAAAAGATATACAATCGAACTATGAAAGTTAGGAATACACGAGGTAAAAGTATTATGAGAGTGCTTGGATTAAAAGTTATATTGTATTTTGCTTCTCTATTAAAAGAATAAGCAAATTAGTAAATATACATCAAATCTATTTTAACCAAATAATAACATGTGGTGTCTATTTTCACAGAAAAATTAATTTACTTTTTAATCTACCATGTAGAGATTAATTTATTCAATTTTTTAATAGGAAAGGGCGCCATATACAATCCAACTTTCCTTAGTACTTTTACCGAATATATGATTATTACACACTTACGGGGTGAAATTATCACATGTTACTAAGGGGTCACACTTATGTCCAATTGCAAGTAGAGTTTGCTTCAAAAAACCTCCATGGCTGACCACTGCTATCTCCTTTTCTTTCCGTGCCAACAACCTGCAATGATGAAGTTGATTCCATACAAAAATCCAACCCAAGTTTAGCATTCAAATCCTTCAAAGAAAAATATATATGTATGTATATATTTAGTACACACCATTTAATAAACTCGACTCCCCTAGCAGCAACAGCTTCATCGGTTTCACGTTCTTCAGCCTCCCACGAAATGTCATATTCACTTTCAATCTACAATAACAGGTATATGTTTAATTATTTGAACTTCTATTTAATGAAACTAACAAGTTATTTGTGTACTTGCCAATGAAAAAACAACTTGAGGGAAACGAGCCTTGCACCGGCTGATGCTTTCTCTCCTGCGATCTTTCCTCTACGTTGAATTGAAAGACATGAGCTTTAGTGGATTAAAATAATGGAATGGAACATGATCCAACTTTTGTATATGTATATATACCATGCGTACACGACAAAGTTCAGTTGCTATGATGAGTGGGTTATTGCAATTATCTCCATGTTCTTCACTACCAACAAAAACACCTACTGAAGTCTGCAATGTCCTGTAATTTCAACCATAAAAAAGAAAGAAGAAATAAAATCAAGAAGCTAGTGAAGAAACCTTTTCCTATTTTTTGTTTTGTAGAGATCGGTGCCTTAAATTTTTCCTTTTTGTTCTGCTTACTCAAGCATTTTATCAATGATAGAAAGAGAGAAACAAAGTCTGAAACACTAAAAAAGGGGGTTAAGGAGATACAAGTGAGGAAGATTAATAGATTGCAAAAACGAAGAAGAAATATGGAATATATGAGTTTGATAAAAAGTTGCGTCTACGAGTTATCAGAAACGAAGAAGAAATTATCAAAAATCTAGTGCAAATTGAAGACAATAGATTTAACCAGAGATTTAAATTGCGGTCGTGGCCGCGTTTTTTATCGCGGTTGCAGACATAACGGATGCTATTGCGGTATTACGGATATCGCGGTCGCGAATTTTTTTTAAAACTCGCACAACTTATTGTAAAACATTCCAAGCCCTTTCCACCACTTCACTACTCTCAGTAACCAAGGGCTTAACTTGACCACTTAATTCTCCAGTTTTACCGAATGTTGCATGGCTTCCACGTTGTTCTCTACACTTGCGCCTTTCTCCCCCGAGCGAAGAATGAAAGGCTTAGCGAACTCACAGGTACCCGACGTGTAAATCAAACAAACTCCTCTTTGTTCTTCACATAAATTTTTTAATCAACAAATTCAACGTTTCATTACTTGAAAACACAAAGGAAATGCACCCCCAAACTACTTTCTTTCAATAATATTTCAGGAGAAAGAAAGTGAGTGCAAGTGTGCAACAGTTGTTCTGGTTTCAACAGCAACATGGATATTGCTTCAAGTATATCAGTTCAACTTCATCACTGTCGCTTCATGGCTCATCATCTTCATCCTTGCTTCACTTTTCCTTTGGGGAAATGTTCTCAGGCTTCTCGGATGTTCAAAGTGCTCTCATTTGTTTTTCAGGTGGTCATACAATCGGCATATCCCATTGCCCGGCTGTTTCGCGTCGATTGTACAATTCCACCGGCCCCGGCAGAATCGACCCAACCATGGACAGCGAGTATGTTGAAAACCTCAAGATCTTAGCTACTAGTCACTCTTGCTCAAAAGAAGGGGTCTTTTCCAATCCGATGCTGCTTTAACCACTGTAAAGGAAAATAACGGGAATAGCGGCCCGTTATTCCCGCAATTGGCTGTTACCCGTTAAATTGCGGCCGCTATCCACCGCTATCGGTGTGACTCCGCTTCACACCGCTAGTTGTCTTCGAGTTTCATTGTCGGTTGGAGAAGTTATAGAGCTCAATGGAAGGAATCAATTTGGATTTTAATTAGGGATTTTGGTGAACCAAAAATATATTGTCTCTTATCATTTTTTAAGACCGTAGTAGCGCTTTTGCTGTAGGTTTTTATTGAGCTTTTGGGGGTTGGTTTGGTGTTTTCGAGACCGTACGTTGTTGGCGCTTGTAGGAAAAAAACCAGATGAGAAAATGGGTGGATGAACAACACAACATATGATACCTTCTCAGAGGGGAAGTGACGACAAGTTCAATACTTTGCAGCACTCCACTTGCAGAAAGATTTTTCCGTTCATCACGAACCTGTTAAAACCAGCTAAAATGTCAAAAAGCTTTCATTATGAAAATTTAATATTCCATTGGCAAAGCTTTTCTATCACCTGCTGCGAACCCAGAGGTGAGAGTTGAGGATTAGTCTCTTCCTTGGAATTGTGAAGTTCATGTGCATGCCTCATCTGTAAATCAATGTTGTTATTAAATGATAAATAAAAAAATGACATGCAACTACTAAGGGACAAACCAGATGAAGGCGTTTTTGGTTGTTACTAAGCTCTCGAGATGTAGATGCCATTAAGGGAGTGGAGTAGTTGAATGAAGATGCAGTAGACAAGGGTCATCCAAGACATCTTTTTTGCTTTATGATTCTAGGATAAATATTGTATATTATGCATGCTGATATCAACATTTTCCATGCTGGCATCAGGATACACAAAAAATACGGCATTTCTTTGGCCCGATGATTACGGGCTTAAAAAGGTCCTACGTGTGCTATTCTTGATCCACGTGTATCCTACCTATTTGAAACTCCCCTTCTCCGTGTAAATGAATTAATTTATTTTTACTACCTATTTGAAATCCATCTTTTTCTCTTATTTGAAGATGTCGAAGACAAGTTTCCTTAGCGATTTGTCTTCGTGTTTCATTGTCGGTTGAAGACAGAATCTGGATTTTAAGAGTGCAGGGATTTTTGGTGAACCAAAGATATGTCCTTTATCATTTTTTAAGACTGTAATAGTTCTTTTGCTTTAGGTTTTTATTGAGCTTTTGGGGTTTTGCTGGGTGTTTTCTAGACTGCTTTTCGTGCTTTGTAGGCTAAAACCTAGAATCGTAGATGGAAAATTCGATGAACGAAACAACATCATATCACTATGGGTGGATAAGTGGGCTGCGGTACTTTGACCTTCAAAAGTGGCTCGAGTTCCCCAGCTCTCCTGAAAATTTTGTCTCATAATTTATAAAATTACATTTTAATCCTAAAAAATAATAAAAAATTAATTTAATCTTTTAAAATTTATAAAGATATAGACTATTAAAATATACCTTTTAATTCCGCCTCAAAAAAAAATTTTGGCTCCACCACTATCTTAAAAATGATAAAAATTTAATTTAATTTTATAAAAATTATAAAAATATAAACTATTAAAATAAAAAAATTATATTTTTACTATTGTAAAAATATACAATTTAATTCAAACCTTCTAAGTCGTATTGTTGGATCGTCTCCACTTGCAGAAAGATTTTTTCCGTTCCTCACAAACCTGCTGTTAAAACCAGCTAAAATGTGAAAAAGCTTTCATTATGAAAAATTAATATTCCATTGACAAAGCTTTTCTATGACCTTCTGCGAACCCAGAGGGGAGAGTTGAGGATTAGTGTCTTACTTGGAATTGTGAAGTTCATGTGCACGCCTTATCTGTGAACCAATGTTTGTTATTAAATGATAATAAAAAAAATGACATGGAAATACTTAGTAAATTAAGGGACAAACCAGATGAAGTCGTTTTTCGTTGTTAAGAAGCTTAGGAGGTGTAGGTGCCATTTAGGGAGGGGACTAGTGGACACTAAAATGGATGTAATAGAAGAGGAAAATATACATATATATATATATTTATTTACTTCCAGGATTTGGGTGGCAACTTCTTCTTTTTTGTTGCTTTCTGCTTTTTACGTGGAATATGGTATATTTTGCATGTCGATGGCTCCACTTACGATGAATGTACGGCATTGGGCCGATAATTACGGGATTGGGCTGATGATGATGCACCAATTTCCAAACTTTCATTGAGATAGATCAGTTTTGGATATTATTTTGCTACACATGCAGGTGTTGTTGTGTATTGTATAACACTAATGCAGATGCCGAAGATTTTGCAACAATATTTGGTGGCCCTATAATAAGGAATGGGCAGCATTATACGGTGATAGTCGCGTTTTATTTTATAAATTGATTATAATTTTATTCTTAAATTTTAACTAATTCAATTATATCGAATTAAAACTAGAGTAGTCTTATATATCTTTTTTGTATTTTTTTATTATAATTATTATTTTAACGATTCAACCATTTAATTTATTTATTCAAAATTAAATTATTATACACTTGAGTTTCATAAATATTATATTAAAATTTTAATAATATGAAATAAAAATAATAATTGATGGTTGAAAATACAATTAATAACAGCCGAAACTTTTTTATAAATAAAGGCTTAGTCAGTAAATTGTTACAAGGCTGTGAAAACAATCTTAATTTATTGTATTATTTATTATGATATGTACATTTATCAATTTAAAATTAAATAAACATATTCTAAAATAAAATTTTAAGCTTCTTTTATTAATCGAAATGAATATGAATAAGACATGGATAAATTTATTTGATAAATCATTTATTTTTTAATTGCTACATAATTAATAATATATTTATTAATTATCATGTTTTATTAATTTATATTGAAAAAGTAAGAAATATGTTTAATTATATATAGTATACTTGTGTATTTTTTAATCATTTGTAAACCTATTTATTTAATGTTGATGAATAAATTTACTTAATTTAAACAAATAAATATGTAAGTAAATGAAAACAAAAACATAATTTAAAAATTTTCAACAAACACAAACAACTTTAAAAATAAAGAAATAAACAGACATAAACAAAGATCCATTAATTCAAACTCGATTTATTTATAATCTTAGCCATCAAATCTTCAATATATATGGAAAAATCTTACTATTTATATTTCAATATGTGTTGAACATAAAATCAAACATAAAATTTTAGGCCCAACTGAAAATTGGACTTAAATTTTTATTCAAACTTAACCCAGATTATAAATGTTAAACCCGGACCTAGACTGACTCGACCCATATTAAAATCTGAAGTATGAATACCATAGAAAATGTATGATACTTGCTATGAGATATTGATGCCTAGGGGAGGGTATCGATACTCAATCAAAAAAATTTTAATTTTTAAAACATCGAACCTTAAAATGGTATCGATACCTTTGTGAAAGGTATCGATACTTTTGATTTTGTAGACATGTATCCCAGTAGGGTCGGGCCTAGGCCAAAAATGGCTTACCTGAAGCCCGACCCATTTATAAAACAAGCCTCATTTTTATCCAGGCCTATTTTTTTATCCCAACCTTCTCATATTTTGGATAAGTCTTCAAATCGGGCCAAGTGTCCCAACCTATAGACATGTCTACCATATAAAATGAGAATAAATTATATAACATTTCTCTTAACAGTGGCACCCATGAAACACCACTTAAATTTGTTTAAGTTATTTGCTCAAATATAAAATTTTGTTTAATATTTTAAAGTGTTATACAACTATTAGTTCTGATTAAAATATGAGTTATACTTGAAATCCAATATTCAAAACTTGAATTTAGTTTAATTTTTTTTCAATTCTATAACATATTATTCATATTTTGTTTTTATATATTTTGTGATTTATGCCGAAT
Source organism: Gossypium raimondii (assembly GCF_025698545.1). Taxonomy (NCBI): domain Eukaryota; kingdom Viridiplantae; phylum Streptophyta; class Magnoliopsida; order Malvales; family Malvaceae; genus Gossypium; species Gossypium raimondii. The sequence goes on from NC_068571.1 coordinate 52,541,028, forward strand.
AAAAGTTAAATATAAATATTATTGTATAAATATTAAAAAAATGTTAACTTGCAAAGTTGTAATCACTGGATGGGTCATCGAACCAATTATACCACCACTCCTGATTTTAATAATGACAATTAAAAGAGAAAGTTTGATAATAATAATAAAAAACATTAAAATTAGAAAAAGCTTTAAATTTTTCAATTTTTAATACGTACAAAAATAATAATAGTAACATAAACTTTTTTTATAACAACAATTATGGTTCTCAATTCACCCTTAGCATTAGGTTGATTATTTGTTTGTATCAAATTATAGAGTAAAAAAATTGAAGATTAAATTTTCTCTAAGCCCTATACACTTTATACATTTGAAATATAATCCCCTACTTTTATTTTGAGAAATTTAATCCTCTACTTTTGAATTTAAAATTCAAGTCTAATTTATACCACCATTAAATTCTTTGGAGTGACATTTTGAAAATTTTTTAAAAAAGTTGGTAGTTAGGTAACAAGAAAATAACATTGAAAATACTGATTATGATTTTTGTACCCATTCAAATTCGTCATGATAATTTTTTCCTATTTAAACAAGTGGTCTCGAAAAAATTGATGTCAACATTCGATTGAAATAATTAACAATATGAACTATTTAGACTTATTAATGACATTATAAAAACAAAAGATCAAAACTACAATTTAACTAATTTTCAAAATGTAAAAATAAAAAAGAAAGGGATGTGTGTTGATCCACGTGTCAATAAAGAAGGATGATTTGAACCTTACTTTTAAAACATATATATTGAACATTAATTTTATTATATGTTCTTATCATATCTGTTTATATATATATATATATATAATGTTTAGAATTACCCATAGTCCAATCCCAAATCTTAAATAGGAGAATAATGCACTTCAGCAAACTCGAATTCACGTCTTTCTGCAATGACAACAATATCAATACAAATCAAATTAAGACTCAATTGATACTTATATATATATATATATATATTAAAATTTCAAATTATCCAACATAATATGTAAAGTTAAAAATTCATTAGTCAATAAGTGAATGTAATAAAGTCAGTTAGTCAAGTAATAATAATAATAATAATTCTGTCTCAAAACTGGAGCGGGATAGGAAATAGAATTGTCAAGGATTGGATAACCCGAAAAGGTAAGAGTTTTTGTACATCGGTCTGATCTAATCTGAATTCAATTTAAATAATAAAAATATTTTTAACTTTAAATTTAATTATAAATATATAAAATATCAATTTTAAAATATTTTTAAATATTTTATTAGAAATTTAACGTAATTTACCTATTTAAATTTTAAAAACTAAAAAAAAGCTCTTTAACTATATGATTCAAAATCAATATAATAATTATTTAAATAATTTTGGTTTTAAAATTTTAATTGGTCAAATCTTTAACATCTGTGTTAACATACAAATTATAATTTTAAATACATAATTTAAAAATAAATTGTTGTAAACAAATATTCGATAAAATTAAATTATGGTGGTTATTATGCAAAAACATTATTGATTTTTGTTTAAAGTTTAATACAACAAATATATAAAATGTAACATATTTTTATAAAAGTTTTAAATAATGTAGGAGTTAACAATTTATAAAATATAAATAAATTTAAGACCCAGATTCAACCGAATTTAAATAATTATATCCAATGGCGGAGTCAGGATATTAATCTTAAAGGGGGGCAAGCTAAAATTAGAAGTGCTATGTAATAGTCAATTTAAACATATAAACAATCGATTCAAAAAAAGCAATATTCCAACAATTAAGACGAAATAGCTATCATTTAACTCGGTTAACCATTTTTTATTTCGTTTTCACAGGAATGCTCACTGCTTCACGAGTTATTATTTGACATAATTTTAAACAAAGTGACCAAGGTTTTATTCCTCCCCTTCATTTTGGCCGAAACTTACTATATCATTATCTAACTATTTTTGTTTCATTTTTATACTTCTAACTAGTTAGAAACCGTCTCCTAATCATTTTTCATAAAAAAAACATACATATTTTACTCAATTTTATAAGCTTCCAAGTTCCATCAATATCCTTTAATGGCGGTAACTTTTACTATACTTGATAAGACAAAAACTATTGGTACATATATATATAAAACAAATTTTAAATATTCAAAGTCTATGAAAAGTTTGAAGAAAAACATACCTTGCACTTGAATTTGGAGGAAAATGATAAATAATTTTTTCTTCTTCTTTTCTTCTGAAGCACCAATGTGAAGAAGAAAGATGATAAGAGTCTCTTCATCTTTTCTTTTCCTTTTATATATATTATTATATTACTTTTAAAATATTATTATGTTAAGTAAACTATTAAATAAACATTAATTTATTATTATTTAACAAAATATCATTCAAAAGTCATCATGAGTAATTGAGCTTCTTCAAGAAGATTTTCTCTTTATTTTATCAAAAATAATTTTTAATATTATTTTAATCCTATAAAAATATTGGAGGGGCCTACTTATATTTTTAGGAGGACCATAATATATATATATACAAAGGGAAAATTGCAAAAATCTTAAACCTTGAGTGGGCATACTTATATTTTTGAGAGGGCCATAATGTAAATTTACAAAGGACTAAATTGAAAAAATTAAACTTTGGGAGGCCATGCTCCGCCACTAATTATATCTATTAATATCATAAATGTACTCAATCCAAACTCAGCTCTACCCCATTCATGACAAATATATGAATTCTAAAAATCCAATTGCAATTGCAAGCCGACAACCTAAGGAAAGCTATAAAATTTGTCATACTTACGCTTTAATTTGGTGTTCAAACTTAGAGCCCATGTCTCTTCTATTGTATCCTTCTAATATAGGTTAAAAAATGGTCTCGTAAGAGTGAAAATGAGACACTAGTATTCGTAATTTAATTGAATTCGACTCAAAAATTTTAAATTTGATTCCAAGTTCGAGCTATCAATTAAATTGAATTCAAATTTAGTAATATTTGACTGGAATACTTTACGAGCTTTATGGAGCTTTTTATATTTTTATATTATTAGATTACGTTATTGCCCTTAATATATATTATTAACCTTGAGTAGAGCTCAAGTTCGAGCTCGAGGCTTTGAAAATTTTGTATATATTAATATTTATTGAACAACTGATTTTTTTACATAAAATAATTGACATGCATGATCTATATAAATATAATATAAGATACTTTTAAATCATTAAACTGATACAAGTGAATTCCTCTCCATAAAACAGTCATTTTCCTTCAATTTTCTTTTACAAACATACATTTTTCTTTAATTTTATTTACAGGGAAGTTCTAAAGGAGAATAGAATTAATATTACTAGAATATAGAAAAGAATTGGAGTTAAAATTCAATTATATGTTATATATTCCAAGTGATGATATTGGTTCTTGTCTCTAATATGCTTGTTAGTTGTTACTTGATCTTGGTCTCCATGGCAGAGCAATTGGGCTCTCTTTAATTTATTTTTAAAAAAAAACCTAAGGGTTAATGCATTTATATTGGTTGTACTCTTCATTTATCTTGAAGTACTCGAATCCAACATATGACCTCTAAAATCATACATAAGTCTGAGTAACATAGAATGCCATGACCAAATAATAAAAACCCCTCAGGCTTCATACTCTATTTGCCCATGGCAATAACCCCTACATCAGCATGCCTGAAAATTTAAGGCTCCGTTTACCATTAAAGTTGAAATGAATATTTTATCTTCTCAAAAGCAGTGATAAACAATATAATTATGTTAGTCCAAACTCATTCATAAAAGGGCTCTAAATTACATGCAACCTTCCTGCAATTCGCAAGCAAAGAGAAATGAATGAAGAATTTAACTAATGACAGAATCACCATGTCACTGCATATAAACCAAATACAATGTCAGAATCACCATGACAACATAGATACTAAGCTCAATGCCTCATCCATGGAATATCATTGATGCATTTCAGTTAACTTGTTATCAATTGGAGAACTAATACCATGGCTACTTCCAATTAAGTGGTGAAGAAGCACACCTGCTGCAACACTCACATTCAAGCTCTCAACAGCCAGAAAAGATCGGAATTCCTCGATTGAGCAACCGGAATTTACTTCCTTGGTTTCCATATCATCAACATCTCCAGTTGTTATGTCTGTAGGAATATTTCCCGGGATTCTAACTAACTGAGTGCATGATCTCTCCACTAAAGGCCTCAAGCCAGTGCCTTCACTGCCTAAAACAAGAATGGTTGGCACGCCTGGCAAAACCTTGTTCAAGGGAACAGCTCTTGGAGAAACAGAACCCCCGAGAACCCGCCAACCGTTTTGTGCCGAGGAAACTAAGAACTGCATCATATTCTTGCAATATCTAAGCTCCATTAATTCAAGTGAGCCAGCACTTGCCTTGCTGACGACACCGCTTAATGGAGCTGAATTTTTAGCACATAGTACCACCCCTGAGGCTCCAAAGAAGTAAGCTGACCGAATTATGGCACCTAAATTCTGGGGATCAGTAACCTCATCTAAAGCTACCCAAAGTGAAACTTTCTCCTCATCCGGGACAGGGTCTAATTCCTTTATCTTGACCATCTCAAGGGGAGAAGCATCGAGCACCAAACCTTGATGGGGGCGATTATCAGCGATCATATTAAGATCATGCTTTGAAACTTCTTTTACATTTAGCCCGAGTTTTTCAGCCAACTTAAACACTTTTTCGAACCCTTTCTTATCCTTCTTTTTCCGATTATTACTACTCAAATCTAATCCTTCTTGGACATACAAAGCATAAAACTCCCTTCTCCCAGCTGACAATGCAGCCAAAACAGGACCTACCCCATAAACCCCTTCGCCAACCATTTTAGGTAAAGTTGATTCAGTGGCCTCTTTCCATGTTTTTCTACCCCAACTCTCTTGCTTATTCCATCTTCGAAATTCCGGTTTCTCGGATCCAAATTCTCTGTCCACCATTCCTCTAAACCTACCCTTAATCTTGTCCCATCTCGGATCATTGACAAGCTCATCTTCTTCCCTCACTTCTTCTTCTTCATTGCTTTCATCTCTTTTGCTATGACTACCATTAAGTCCATTACGACGATCCCTTATCATATCTACTTTCCTATGCCTGCTCTCTTTAACATCCTTTCCACCTATTTTTCCAAAAAATGATTCATTTGATTCCTCCCAAGAGGAGCTACTATTATTCTCTTTCTCCAACCTATCCAATGATTCTTCCCAAGAAGAACGACTATCGGTCTTTGCAATCGCCACTTTATGCGACCCTTTACCTCTATTCACTTCCCCTGAGGCTAACCAAGGTAATGCCTTTCCAGCTTTACTAAAGACCCTATCTTCACCAACTCTTTTCGAATTCAAACTCGAAAAACTTCTAGCTCTAACCAAAGAACAACACTGTATAGCACTTCTAATCCTAAACTCACTTAAAACACTTTCAGGTTTTAAACACTTATGGTGAAAGTGGAGACCTTTATGGGTGCTATACATCAATGAAGGGTTTTGGGAGGGTTTTGGAGAATACCTAACTGGCAAAAGTTGGGTTTTTGAGGTTTGTGAAGAAAACCTAATAACAATTGGAAAAGCTTGGTTCTTTGTCAAATTAGAGTACATAGTGTGCATTTATAGATTGAATTACAACCAGAACTCACTTTACTAATAAAGAGATGAACTTTGAAAATTTGAAACAGCAATTCAGTGAAAAAAAAACTCTACCTGGATTTTTAAAGCAGAGGCTTTTAACATGTGAAGGAATCCATAGCAAATCAGCTCTGGGTTTTTCTATCTGGTTCTGATAGCAAAAGAAATTATCTTTTTTAGGTTTCCTTTGGCTGCAGAAGAATAAAACGACGCCGCCATTGCAAAACATCCATTTGGAGTGACTGAAATATCCTTCTTAAATGCAAAATTGGATTATTCGTATTTTGACCCTGTACTATGGTGAAATTATCTTTTTGGTACCTATACAATTACTATCATTTTGTATACCAAGTTACCCCATTGTTCATTTATGTTAAGATAAACTTAAAGCCTATCACATGGCAACATGTCCACAATTTAATTTCTGCACAAGTATAAAAAATAATAGTAAAAAAAATTATATAAATATCAAAACGTTAATTTAACTATAGTATATGAATCAAAAGAAGTAATAAGCTGTCATCTTTATAAATCCAAATAAATATATCCATCTATTTTTATGTTGAATAAATATAAAGAAAATAACATATTTACCCCAAAAACTTTAGTCAATCTTTTAATATGATATCTCTACTTTCAAAATGTCTATTTTAATGCATGCACCTTCATTCTGTTTTATCAACGTGACCTGTCAGGACACATGACCTAATTATAAGTTTCATGTCCCAAATTTTGTCTAAAAGTATTTGTATTCCTTATAATGAGAGGGACCTGATATTAATTAACCCTTTTATCTCTATTTCCTTTCCATGTACGAAATAATAAGTAACCCAGAAAATGGAAGAAAGAAAAAACTCCAGCCTCCTCATTTCAAGTGCATGTGAAAACTCCCCTCTTCTCCCCCTCAAATTAACTCTTTAGAAATGTGTTAAAAGCTTCCTTCGACCAAGAAAAAAACAAAATCCCCCATTTTCTCGCTTTTTTCCCCATTAAAATAGAAAATAGTCTACATTTTCTTGTTTGGTTTATTGGGTAATAATTAATAATGGCGGTGAAATAGTGATGAAACAACAAGTTGAGAGACGGTAAGCGTGAAAAGCTGCCGGTGATAGGCGGTGATGATGGGAGTGTTTTTCAGATGATTGGGTTTGTGGGGGATAGCCCAAATTCACCCCCAAAAGTCCAAAATTTTCCTCAAAGTTTAGGGTTTTTCTCCAACCCATCAACGCCAATGTTGTAATCTCAACCAATTTCAAGCTCGATTCTTTGTTGCCGAACCCAACTTCTAGAAGTAGAGGGTGGAAATCATATTGGGTTGAAGATGAGTTTTGTAGCCCATATTTTAGTTTTGGGTTTTTCTCCAACCCGTTGTGTCAAATATATTTTAGTTGAGATTTAAAATAACAAAGGTATAGTTATTTTCAAGTCCCTTGACTTAATCATTTAAACTCTTTTCTGACAAATCATGTCATGCGTCATTTTGTGATTTCGCCACATGTTCTGACAGGACAGAAATTAACACAGTTAGTCAGAGTTACCACATTGATAAACTAGGTGCACGTATGGGTATCCAGATAGACATTTTGAAAGTAGAGGTATCACATTAGCAGATTGACCAAAGTTCAGGGGTAAATATATCATTATCCCTAAATATAATTATTCGTGTATGAACATATAAGCATCAAATGATGTTGTATTAGTAATTCTATTAATAATTTGCGAGAATTGAATCCAATTAAAATTTCACGTATAACATTATACATTAAACAAAAAGTCTGTAGTTTTGAGATTTATTCTAAAGAAAATGAAAACTCAATTCAATATTGTTGGAGCTAGGGAGCCTTTGCCCTAAAATTTTGGAAAAATTTTATTATGCCCTTTAAAATTAAAAATATATATAAAAATTCTTATTAGTTCTCTTTTTCTTTATTGAATTTTAATTATACCGAAGATTTTTAAAAGTTCTTATTATACCCTTAAATTTTATGAATAATTTAATTAAACCTCAAAAATTTTTGAAAATTTTTTGTAGGCCTCCCAAAATTTAATGGCAGGTTGTGCCACTACATCATACATTAAAATCCTTCATATAATTATGAATTCCATCTCTCTATGAAAATTGAAAAGTTAGTCTCTATTTTAATTTCTTAGAATTTGATTCTCGCACTTTAAAAAAGGAAAAGCTAATTAAGTTGTTAATAAACAAATGATTTTCAACCATTGATTTTTACTAATTTGTTGAACTATTGATTTATATTTGTCTACAAATTATCGAATTGTTGAGTTTCAAGCCAATAATTCGACAAAAAATTTAATACTATTACTAAAGCGGTGATAAGTTTACTCGTGACTAGAGAGCGATTACGGTGATTTTCATGTTTTTCATTACATTATTCTCAAATTCAAGGATACATTAAAAGTAGTTTCAAACTGAAATCACAAACACAAGACATTATAAAAAAATTCTTTAATTGATATTAATGTAAGATTTTATAATTTTATATGAACAACAAAAACAAATTGTTAAAAGCCAAGTTGTAATGGGTTATATTCAAGCTCAAATACTTACTAACACTAATTTTTTTGAGATATGTGGTTGTCTCTTCGAACAATATAATCTTTAAAGCCCGAATCTAACTTATCTCTCTAAAAATATAATACACCTTGCCAATGTACTGAATACTTATTTTATTTAAACAGGAGTAACAAAAGATTTCGTAGAATCTACTCAAACTATGCCCTACAATGGCTAACTCATCTGTTCAATTAAAGAGTCAAATTCACATGGTGAACACATCTTATTGGAAGCACATTTATAGCCTGGATGTAGAAAAAGAACCAACCTAAGTTTGATATAATTAATAGAAGCATCTCATGTGAAAAGCTTCATCTTTTTCGATCTATAGGTTTTGTTCCATTCTTATTAGTCTTTTCTCTTCATCCAATATCACTTTCCAGTTTATCAAGTGATAAATTCTTCTATGTTTATCCAAAAGAAAAATATTTGTATCAAATAAAAAGGGGCATTTGCTGATAATCCAATGCAATAAATTTTGAGGGGAAAAACCCTAGTATCAATCAACAAATATAGCAAAAATAAAGCAAAGGAAACTTCAAACAAGCAAGGCTCAACTTACAAGTTGGGTCTACATAATTCGCAAATATAGCTAGATATAACAATTTCTACTTAAATTAAATCGATGATCAAACCAGTCAAATCATCAAAAATTGATTTATCAAATTTTGTCATCGATACATTTGTGTAATTATATCACTTTAAGAGTAAATCATTATGAATTGATAAGTTTTTTTTATTATATATAATTGTAATTGAATTCAGATTATTTTTGGGAAGGTAAACCCGGATCAATAGATCACAACTTGATAAATATATTTGATAGTAAATAAATTTTGACAAAAAATATTACCAATGTCGATAATTATACCAAAATTTTAAATTGAAGAAATAATTTTAGTAGAAGACTATCTTCAATGCTAGAAAATGAAGCCGATTAGTAAGACTTGGGATGCTTTTGTTGAAAATTAAAGCTTCCCCATTATGGATATTTGAATTTATAGTACTTGTTATGTATACAAATAATTAACTTAAATTTTATATTGAATTAATTTATATTTAAATTATTGTGTCTCTATAAAAATATATATTTCTTTAGTTTGAAATAATAAAATTTAATTATTTATAAAATAGGAAGCTTTATATTTCGTATGTAAAATTTTATAAATAACATATATAATCTAATCTAAAAGATTATAATTATATTAATTGTATTACAATTATTATGGTCATTTATTCATTATTCAGAAAAAATTGTATAGTGAAGGGTTGGATTAACTTAAACAAATATATTCATAAACATATAATTGAGTATGTTTACGGACAATGTTCATGAATAATAAATAAATAAGCATATATTATATTTTTAAATTTAAAATAATCAAATGCAAATATTAATCATTATATTATAAATAAATAAAACATATACAAATCAAAATAATTTTATTAATACATACTAATGAAACAATAAATAAACTTTAAAACGAACATAAACGAACTGGACAAGTTATACTTGTATTCGGTTCGTTTAATAAGCAAGCTTCAAAATCTTGTTTATATCCATTAAGTTAACTTAATAAAGAAATAAAAACCAAAGTAATTATAAAGGGAGGATGGGTTGATTTACGTTCCAAACATTTACATCCTTTGAAACGTTTTGAGCGTTGGGAGCGTTTTGTTGAACTTTGAATTCGCTCGCTCAACCAATGCAACTCTGGTGATAGCTGACCAGTCAGAAGCTAATACTCACAAATTTGAATGATTGCTTCTCAACATTTCACCACAATTTCTAGAATTATATATAATTCTTGATTGTGCTTAAAAACAATTTGGGTAGATTTTTTTTTAAAGAATTTCTTTTTAAACAATTTTATTAGAGATTTTGATGTTTTTGTTTTTGTTTTTGTATATCATGCTTAGAATTACCCATAGTCATTTCTCAACTCATAAATAGGAGGATAATGTGCTTCAGCGTACTCGAACCCATATCCTCCTGCATTGGCAATAATACCTATGTCAATTAAACTAAATCTCGGTCAAAAAATTTACTTTTTAAAAAGGGTAAAAGGCATACATATTTTCTATAATTTTACAATTTTTAGTTTAATTTTTGTGTATTTCGTAGTTTCAATATATTCTCTTATTATTTTTTTCTTAGAAGAAAGTATTGGCATGTTTTTCTTTCAAGAGAGTTGTTTTTAAAGAGGTAATTTTATGTGGAGGTGTTCTTTTAAGTTGTTTTATTTAAACATATTTATTTTATTATTTAAGAGTTGATTGAATTGATGTCATCTTTTATAAAATAATAAGTAATTATCATGAGAGTGTTTTTATTCTTTTATATTTTATGTAAAATCTAAAAAAATTCACGCATAATATAATTTGAACTTAAAACATCATAGTATTTAATATATTAGCTTCACCATTTTAAACATATAAATCATAATATAAATCCTCATTTATTTGTTATATTATTATTTTATAAACATATTTGTATAAACCACGCGCATTAATCATTTACGATGATCTTTCCAAGCAAACACGAGCTTATCACCAAATATCTCTTTCATTATGAAGACCGTCGGGTCATGAAGCTTATCTAGGAGATATTTTTTATTTGCATTCACATCTTTTAGAAAAAGCCGCTAAATTAAGTTCTCAGTTAGGTGAAGGAAGTATGATTGTTTTACCAATAGTTGAGACCCAAGTCTGGAGACGTCTCGACGTATATTCCTACTAATGTGATTTCCATTACAAATGGACAAATACTCGTATCCGCCAATCTATTCAATGCTAGAATCAAACATACTATTAATGTGTGGATTTCTGTCTCCGGAATACGATCCGCAGCTTAAATTAAAGCTATGAAACAAGTAACATATTCTATAATATATATATATATATATAAACTTTAAAAAAGAAAAGTAGCCTTAAAAATACATAATATTTTTATGTAATACTTATATCGATTCATAACCTCTAAACCCTTAAATCAAATGAAAAAACACGCTTAAGTACGCTCAAACCCACATCCTTCTTATTATAACAATAATAATAATACCACTACTCAACTTTAAAAATATATATTTTTATTTTTATTTACTAATATATAGAGAGAGAGAAAGTAGAACCCACATCACTATTTATTCACATTGATCTGCCGATTTCATAATCCATTCCAACTAGTTTACTTTTAAAATCATCAGTTACATTGAACTCCCATTTTCATACCCTATTAAACATCTAATTATAACAACTATTATTTGTCTCTCCACTTTATCAAACATTTAATAGTTTCCCCTCTTTTAAAAAAACATATTTTGCTTCCTTTGACAATGTTTATATATATGCCATGGACTACATTAGGGTACAACAGTCTGTTTGTTAGTCAAAGATGTTGTAATGTGTAGCAGAAAGGATCCCAAACCATGGATCATCACCAACTCCATTGATATTTTCCTCTTGAAAGCTTGAACCACTCAAAACATGTTGTGGGTCAACCTCAAAATCAACAAAATGATCCACCATCATCCCTTGACCTTCATTACTAACTCCATTGCTACACCAAGCGGCTCCATAATTGTTCTCAAAGGGAAGATATGGCATTGAAAACTGATCAGTTTGGTCCAAAACCAGTGCTGGATACTCATAGTACTTTTTCTGGTATGTTTTCATGTCTGTCATGTAAGAAGACGATGTAGTACGGCTGCTTCCATCGGAACCTACAGCTTTACAAAATGGTGCTGCTGAGATGGTTGTTGTTATTTCATTGTTGCCGCCTTTGATCTTTGCGGCCAATAGTTTTTTCTTCAACTTGGTGTTCCAATGGTTCTTTATATCATTGTCTGTTCTTCCAGGCAGTTGAGCAGCTATAACAGACCACCTAAACCAACCAACAATACATAAAATTATGGTTAAATTCTGCTATTAACCCTATACTTTATAAATTTTGTCGATTTAGTCCTCATCAAACTATAAATATTAAATTCATTAAATTAAGCTAGGTTCTGTTATTTCCAAAATCTAATGCAGCAAAGATATTATCATATGTAATGCCATGCCAGCTTTTTTTTTCAATATATCACTCACTAAAAACCAATTAATGGATTAACAAATGCCATTTTGTGTCAAGACTAAAATTTCATATTGTGAAAAGTATAAAGATTTAAAATGATCCAATTAGAAAATATGAACTAAATCTACAACTCTACACATAGTACATGACTAGTAATTGAATTTAACTTTTATTGTTTTGGTCAGGACTAAAATTGACCAATTCAAAAGGTAAAAGGACTATAATTGATCAAATTAAGGTATAGAAACTAAATTCATAACTTTTGCAAAGTATAGTGACTCATAGCAATTTTTAACCTAAACTTATTCACCATAATCTTCATATTTGAACTTGATCATTACCTCTCAATAATATCATCTCCAAAATTCGAGCAAACTAAACAATTTAGGGATTTTGAATTAACATACCTGCTTCCTAGGGTACTATAAAGGGAGCAAATGATGTTATCTTCTTCCTCGGAAAACCCTCCATGCTTGATGTCTGGTCTTAGATAATTAAGCCACCGTAGACGACAACTCTTCCCACATCGCTTAAGGCCTGTAACATCATCGTCATCATCATTATGTATGCAAGCATGCATGCATGTATGTATGTGTGTATGTATGCATGTATGTATGGTAAGAAACCTGCTTTACGAGGAAGAGTAATCCAATTGCCCCCAGTGCCATGTTTGTGAATGTAGTTTACGAGGGTGTTATCTTCATCGGGGGACCATGGTCCTTTTCTAACGTTGGATTTATCACAACAAGGAGCTCTTACCATTGATAAACAAGAAACTCAAAGCAAAAGCAAAATGATAAAATTATGAGAGGGGGGGGGTGTTAAACGAAATGTCTTTGCTAGCTGTGGGTTTTTAAGACATGGACTCTGGATATAAAAAACCATTGTGAAAGTTGACTTTTTTCGACAATTAAACAAAAGAAAAGGGACCAATTGCATAATTTTCTTCAATTTTTGGGGCCCGGTCTTTCCTAGAAATTATTTACTTGTTTAGGGTGACAAGTGAAAGTCAACCACCTAGTTAAATGTATAATTGAGCCGAGCTGAGCCAAGTCTTAATACTCCCGAGTTTGAGCTTGATACTTGACTTGAGCTTAGTTAAATAGTTATTTTTAAGCTAGAATTTGGCTCAAGATATAATCGAGCTTCTTGAATTTGGCTTGATAATTACGTTTAGGGTTAATTATGTATATTAAGGGTAATAATATAATTTAATAATATAGAAATATAAAAAGTTCAATAAGACTTGAAAGCCGTTCAATTCAAGTATTATTAAGCTCAAATTGGGCTCAATCGATAGCTTAAGCTCAGCTTGATAATTACCCAATGCTAAACATTTCGTTGGTACGTGGCAAGGCGTTCCCCCAAGCGCCGTGAACTTGTTGGCTCTAGTCGAAATCGGGAGACAAAACCCAAAACTATAACTGAGCATAAACACCTTGGGCAAAATACTTCCATTATTGAGGGGCTCCTCGACTTCCCTAACAACACTCCAAAAAGATATCTCTCAGAGTAACAGTGACATTCCCTAAACAAGGCTATTCGGGTTTTACCTATAAAATTTTTTAAATTCAAGTTATTTCATACACGAGTTATTTTATGTTTAATCATTTTTATTCGAATCCTAAATTTTTTAAGATAAAATTAGATTTTCAATTTAAATTAATGAAGTGAAAATTTGGAATTGGGTCAAAATTGGCAAATTATTTTCTTACATAAGCACAGTGAAGATGACTGAAACAAATGTGAAGTACTTTTAGCTTTGATTAAGTTTTCACGCGGTTTCTACTTCTCCCTTTCATATTTGACCATTTTTTACATATCATTTTTGCCCAAACAGTTTACCATTTCTGTTTATAGAAAAACAAAAACAAAATTAAGCCAATGGACCGTAATATTAGGTTAAAATATGTAATTAACTCTATGTATTTTTGAAATTTAGTCTTTATATTTTATTTTAGAAAATTACTTTTTATTTTTAAAATTTAAATTTTATTGTTAATGTTGTTATTTTTTTGGTTAAATTTATTGATGACATTTTGAAATTTAAAAAATCATTTGATAGTTATGTAATTAAAAATGACGTAATTAACTTGAATTTTTAAAAATAATAATAGTGTTAATAATTAAACCTGAATTTTGAAATTTGAAATATAGAGGACTAAATCGCTAAAAGAATTAGAGAATAATTTTAAAATTTAAAAGTATAAAATTTATGGCATATTTTAATTTTCTGTCGAGTTTATCATGCACAATTGTTATATGTTGGTTTCCAACCCACCATATGAGATTATTTCGATTTTTAATTAGTTTGTGGTTTGTATTAATTTAATTCTACTTTGAGAAAGAATGATGACTAAATGGTTATTATAAGAGACAATTGCAAATAGAGCTGTTAACGGGTTGGGTCAGGCTTAAGCGTGATGTCGACACACTTTATGCTAGTCTAAGCTAAACCCAGCTTGAAACATAGGCCTAAAATGTATTCCAAGCCCGTCACATTTGTAAATGTTTGATACAAGTGCATCTTAGGTCTACCTATATTTTTTAATTTTTTAAAATTGTTTTAATTTAATAATTTTATATGTGTTATGAAATAAATAATAAAAAGAACAAAAGAAATGGAAGAAGTGTCAAATTATGCTTTACACCTGTTATAATGATAATGTTTCATTAATATGCTAAGTTTATCAATTAATATAATCAAAATTGAAAAAGAAAAAAAAAAGCAAAATATAAATTTAATACTAGAACCACATTATTGTTGGGCCCAAATCAATGGTCCATGGTCTTCACTCATGGATACCTTGAATAAACTAATGCCAAAAAGTGGTCCAATAGAAAATACAAGTATTATTTCAAGTGGCCCCTTATTAACTGGGCTGCCAATAAATAATGGGATTGGGATATTTTAGGATTTTGATATATGAAAGATTCATATATTTTTTTAATGATAATTTTAAAGAAATTTAATATCTATTTTTAACAAACTTACATGTGTCTCTTCTTTTTAAATATCTATTTTTTAATATTTTACTATACCCGAATAGGATACTTGTCAACCCATTGACCTTACTCGTGAAGTCTAAAATTTTCACTGACAGTGTAGCAAATACTTTCCATGGTTTGTTGACAGAGTCAAAAAAGAACATTTCATAAATTTAAACTTTGGGACGATACAAACCCGAATGTATTAATAGTCGAGTGGCCTCTATTATAGTTTATCATACGTATATGTGTTGAAGGGTGATGGATCCACATCATTTTACAAACCTCCATACTTTTTTTTTTGTATAATTAATATTTTAACAATCCGACCATTAAATACATCAGTATAATTTTACATATCATCCATTTCTTTTTACATAAAACAAAAAGTAAAGGTAAGATAATTTTAATTTACTCAATATTTGACATGATTGTTTACATAAATAGAATGTAAATAATATGGTCAAATCATTGAAATATTATCTATACATATATATGGTTAAAATATTCCATTAGTCCCTGTACTTTTTCAAATTTGGAATTTCATCCTTGTGATTTTATTTCCTGATTTCAAAATTAATGTCTATTTGTTAACACTGTTTAAAAAATCTCGTTAAATTTGTTAGTCTAACATTTTGAAATAAAAAGTATTGACTGGTAGCCATGTAATTAGAAAAACAACATTATAATGAACTTGAATTTAAAAAATAATTTCACGAATATTTAATGATTGGACCTAAATCTTAGAATCTAAAAATAAAAAATAAAAGTCGTGAACATAAAAATTATATGGACTAACTTCTAAATTATCCCAAATTTAAAACCATGCCTCATCGTAGCTCCTTTTTCTATGGATTATATAATATCATAATTACCTACTCCAAAAAAGAAAAAAAAGTCCAAAAGATAATGTGTAGCTGTTTCTATCAAAGGTTTTCAACATCACCATTAGCCTTTTGATTTAATTTTCATTTTCTATAAATGAACTGTTTTAAGATTAAATTAAAAAAAAGCCAAATCTGTTTGAATAAAACCTAACAGTCTACCCTAAACCATCGGATAAGTTTGGTTTTATTTATTTATTTATTTTATGTGTGTGGACCAAAATAAATAAAAATTGCACATGAAAGTGACAACCAACTCCCAGATTTTAATATCACTTGCTTTGTTTGACGGTAACCTAGATTTGCCGGGTGATCACACTACATCAAAACCCTATTCCCATTTTATTATTTCACAAAATCCAAACTCAAAGTCTAACCCTAGTGTTGGGTTTAGTTCCATTTTTACTTCTCCTTTATATTGTGAACGGAGTTAAATCCAAATTTTCTCACTTCTCCTCGGGTTTCCCCATTAATTTTATAATTCATGAAGATTGATTTTTTTCGAGGTTTGTATCTGTCGCTCTCTATATAATTTAAACTAGGACAAGACTCATTCATGACAATACTTGAATTAAATCTAAACAAAATTTACTCATCAATGTACAAGTTAAAAGGTTGCAATTATCCGAATGAAATGATACTTTTTATATTTAATTTATAAATTTTAATAATATAAAATATCTTATTTTTAAGATGAAAATAACTTTAGAATACGATATAAAATTTAATTTATTAAAAATTGGAAGCCGATGAACTAATTTGATTCTAATTGATAGAATTTGGGTTGATTTGAGTATTTTAGATCAATTTAGGGTTAGTATTTGATACATTGACAACATAATTTTTAATTACAACAAATAACCTTAAATTTTGCAATGTCTTTTCTTTTAAATATTTTGTTATACCCTTCTAAGACACTTATCAACACCCTAATCGCTTGTAGGGTATAAAACCTCTACTAAAATATACAAAATATTTTCTCTTCACTTCAATTTTAAAAATCATAATACGGATCGGAATCAAGCCAAACCATTATCACCCAAAACATTATCTTTTCAAAATTTCATTTTTTAAAGTATCTTTTAAGTTATTATCTTTTTTTATAAATAAAGGTAGTAGAAATTATTACAAACAACTCATTTTGTCATAGTCAATCCCTCTAAATCATCATGAATCAACTCCGAAACATGATCCGTTGGTTGCAAGAATTTGTAAAAACCTAGCTCCCATCTAAGGGTATGTTTAGCCAAAGCATCCACAACCTTGTCACCTTCCATGTGAACATGTATCTTTTAAATGATTTTAATGATTTACATCATAATCAATAGATTATATTCCAATTCTTTAATTCCTTCACTTAAGTAGTATGATCTCCACTCACGTTTCGGCTTAGGTTAATTGTTTATTTTTTGACTAAATTATAGTGTAAAAATTTAAAGATTACGATCTGTTATAAGTTCTGTATATTTGGAATTTAATCTCCATACTTTCATTTTTAGAAATTTAGTCTCTCTACATTTCAAATTTAAAAATCTAGGTCCATCTGTTACCATTGTTAAAACTCTTTTGTCTGGGTCTAGCATTTTGAAAAAATAAAAATAAATTTGGTATCCACATAACAAAAAAAATTGTAACGAGTTTTAATTTAATAAATAATTTTAACGGTGCTAACGATTCTTAAGAATTCACATAATCATTTTAATTAGAATAAAGTATTTAGACTAACTAATGACATAATAAAAGTTGAGGTATCAAATTAAAATTTATCCATTCTTATAGTCTGAAAAGTATAGAGATTGAAATTAAAATTTACCCGTAATGTTCTCATGTCCAGAAAAGGAAGAAAATGGACAAGTGGCCTTTCTTTTATATATAGTTGTATAGATTATATATCCATACATATAATTGAACACCACTTTTTGTTATAGGGATCGGATTAAATTAATTTTTTATTAAAAAGATTAAATAAGTTTAAATTTTAATAATTTTAATATTTGAAAATATCATTTACCATTAACAATATTAAAATTTTGAAATTTTTTACTGTTTTTGCAAAATGATTTTTTTTGAATTAGAACTGCAAATGAAAAAAATTATTTTTAATCGTAAATATTAATTTTATTAGGACTTAGCTTTATTTAATTTTTAATAATATAAAAATAAATTAAGACATTTAATCCAATCCCTAAATTATTTGGATGGAATATTGATAATGGGTCATGACCATGATTAAGATTTTGCATTGACATTTTAAAATCATGTTTGAAGACTTTTATGCAAGAAAGCAGCAAAAGTCATCATCATCACATGTCCAAGAAATCTTTCAATTTTTTCCCTTCGTATAATTCAACTTTTTTCTTTTCGTTTTGGACTATATTTAAACATTACATTATCTTATTTGTCAAAAAAATGCTTGACATAATTGGGAATTAAACCATAAACTTTGTACTTGCCTCTTTTATATTATAGTAATCCATTCATATACCTAAAGAGATCAATATATTTTATAATATTTATACAAGTTATTTTAAGGTTTTCCTTTTCCTTTTTTAATTGCCAAATATGACAATGGGCAAACGTCAAAGTGGGTCTTGTTGGAAAGTGATAAATTTAATGAGTCCAAACATTAGATGTAGGGTAGGGTTTTGATCTTATTATAAAATAATAATCAAGAATATAGACAAAGCATTACATGTGTTATATATATTAGCATTCACTATAAAAGCAGGTCGTCGGTTGAAGGGACATCATTATTTATCACCATCAGTATTTAAATTGGGGCTGCGAACCAGACCTACCACTGACCATCAATAATAATAGCTACGTCATTTGGGTTCGGGTTTAAATATTTGTTGATTAAGTATTGGTTAAATTAATTTAGGTATTGTTGTGAATGTAAGAAATCATGAGTTTGGGTGCGCTGAAATGTATTATTCTCCTATTTATACTAACTTATTATTTAATCTAACATATAGAGACCAGCTTGTCATTTCTTAAATAAATAAAGTAAAATACAATCCATAATACTTTTATCGCAAAATATTTGAATCTAAAATTCAAGTTACAATATTCCTTCTCTATGTGAATCCTAAATAATATTCGATTCTTCACTAACCCTTACTATTTTTAGATGATTGTGTCTTCTTTCTTAAATTCCTTTCTTTTTTAGTTCAGGATTCAAAATTAATAATTTTCTAGTATGATACCATGAATAATTTATATGATATAACTTTGTTTGATGATTAATAATTCAAAAAACAATTTATTAAGATGAACAATTTGACAAAATAACTAAATTAATGTTTCAAATCTAAAATGCTTTGCTTAACCTACAAGTTAATGTTCTTACACAAATTTATATGTTATTTTGTCATAAAAACATTTATATGGTGAGTCATATTATTGACTACTTAATTTTGTCCCAAATATTTATATTTAATATATAATTTATTGTGTCAATAGTTTTTACTTGTTGGTTAACGCAGAGTGACTAGTAAAATTTATCTCAAATATTTAATTTATCGTGTTAAGCCTTATTTTTTAGTTAAGATGGAAGATTCGAGTTTCAAGGACAAAATGGGTTTGTCAATAACCTTAACCTTAACCTTAACCTTAAAAATTAAAAATCTTTTTAACTTTTATAAAATTATAAGTTAGTATAATTATAAAATTACACTTTAATCTTATAAAATCATCTAAAATAATTTTCGGTTTTGTTCATGCAAGTATATATATATATATATATATATATTATGGTGTTTTAGAAAATATAATTTTTTAATTTTCAATTAATGTAATTTGACTAAATTTCCTTTATGGCAAGACATATTGTAAAAGTGGGTTAATGTTAAATTTTATATGGAAAAGGAAAAAGTATAAGATTCGACTGGTGGAATAAAAACAAAGCCATTAAATAGTGAAACCTAAGAGTAAAGGTTGGGCATTTATTTGGGGTCATAAAAAGAGACCCCACCTCACCCTCTACTATTATTATTATTATATTAAACAATTTTAGTACACTCAATTTCTTTAATATCAAAATTTTGATTTAAACAATTTAAATTTAAATTCGATAATCTAAATTTAAAATAATTTAAATGTATAATTTTAAATTATCTAAATTCATAATAATTCAAATAATAAATTTTAAATTGATCCGAACCGAAATGATGAAAGGTTAAAATCAAAGTTCAATTTTTCATAATTATTCCAAAACCACATCAAAAGACTAGAAACATGATTTGGTCTAGTTTTTTTGCACGTCCAAAATCATCAAACGACCCCACGGTTGCGTGTTACAAGTGTTTAAAGGAAAAATGGGAAATATAAATTAAAATGGGCAAATTATATTTGATGTCACTAATATATTTATATTTCAAAAATTATAAAATAGTGATTAAATTATTCAAAAGTTTTCATTTGTATCATTGCGCTTTTAGGTTTTTATTTTTCAAAAGTCTACTTAGCGAGCTCCAAGTGGTGATTGGACGATCAATATGGTGGATCAACTCATCGGTAAGTGAAAAAACATACTTTTAGATCCAAGTTGATCGGACAGCCTATGTTGGAGATTGGAAAAGAAATTTATTTGGATTGTAATTCGCAGATCCGTGATGTTAAAAAGATGTTTCATGAAAAAAAAGCTTAACTATAAACGAGAAGAATAATGAAAACTTTTGATGGATGTAGAGAGTGCAAACATAAAATACTATACAACAATAATTTTAATAACTTGATAATTTAAATAAAAACATTTAAATAATTTAATGATCAATTTATAATTTTTAAAATTAAATAATCAAAAGTAAAACTACCCATAAAACATAAAATAGTAAAAATCTTTCCTTGCTTTGCTTTGCTTCTTTCATAGACTAATATTATTTCATTCTATACTTGATAATTCTCACTATGGCCCACACTTGACTATGAACTGCAAAATAAATAAAAATAATAAAACTGCAAATTTTCTTAAAAAATTCATTAAGGATTTTGAGTATGTTGACTTTGGATTAAGTTCTTTGAACTGTACTTGGGAAAATCCTTTGCTAAGAAATTGAGTGTTTTGACTTTGGATTAAATTTTTAAGTGGTTAAAAAATAAGAAAAATCTAATCGAATTTGCTTAAAAATGGAACCCTACTTGAACATTAAAATTCTTTTCACCCAATTTATAAAACCAACCTAACATAAATCCTGATGATGAAATTGTGCACCCCCCAAAATGTGAAGATTTTGTCCTCACCCAAAAGAGATGCATGAAAGAATCAAGAATCAACTATAAAACAGGGTTTCTTCTATCGCACTCAATACCAAAGTCTACGGAGATTACATCACTAACACTAAAATTTGGCAGACTATTGATTGCATTAACTTGCAAGGACCATAAAAGAGCATACATAAGCTCTAAAATTTTACAATATTTAATTACACTATTTTTTAGTACAAATAAAAAAGATTAGCAACTTGGATAATCATAATTAAAAATACTTAATAAAAAGCACAATATCAACCATTACAATAATCCCCATTGCTTGCTTACCCTATACAAAAAAAAAAAAAGAGCTTAAGCTTCTTCTTTTTTAGAATTTTAAGATTTCTTCTTCTTCTTTTTAAACCTTTTTTAGAGGCTATATTCACAATGAAGAAACCTCAAAATAGATTAAAAGTTAATTTAAAAAAAAGGATTTTAGTTTCACTTTTAGTTTACCAAGTCCGAAACCCAATTCAAATCCGGACCTCCGGAAGATTGATCCGGGTTCACCCGCTCCAATGAATTTTCTTTACTCAGTTTCTCGAACATCTTTGCACGTAAATCACGTCCCGATTCGACCCGTTCCATTACCGGTTCTTCTTCACACGCTTTATCCCATGAATCCGGGTAGCTGATACCTGGACGGGTTAAGTTTCGGGTCGGAGTACTGGGTAAGCTGCAGAAACCGGGTCGGATCATTGCTGCTCTGGGGGATCCGAAACTGGAAGGTGACGAAGGGGAGCAACAGCCAACTTGGGTCTTCCAGGACTTGCCTTTTCCTAGCTGTAAGTTCCTTAAAGAGGTCACCATCTCGTTAATGGAAGCCGAACCGAGAGAACGGCTTAGCGACTGAGCCATCGGCGAGACCGGAGGTGAAGAGCAAGACTCGGCACGGGGACTAACCGGAGGTGAGCCAGAACCAGGTGAAGACCAAAACGTCAGCGTTTTACCACAAGGTGAACCGTCGTAAGTATCAGTAGAGCTTACGAGACGGAGCTGGTCAGGAGTATGAGCAAAGAAACAAACCCGACGACGACAACCCGACCCATCTTTACACGGTTGAGTCCGGTAACGAGCCGGGTGAAGCCAACACTCAAAAACCCCATGAGCGAACTCACATGAATCTCCTTTCCGGCAGTTCCCTTTACGAAAATCCGGGCATGCAGTACCCGAATAATGATACTTCCTCGGATCCCTCCGACGAGCTTTTTCACCGGGATGGGCGTACGGACACTCGGTCCAGTCATGAGACCGCCCACGAGCACACCTCCGGATTTTGAACTCGTACATCCTGAAATGGTCACAGGAATAAGCATCGACCGGTGAATCCGGACTATCCAAGCCCGGAAACTCGGAATCCAACTCAACATCCGGGCCGTTCGATGGCAAATAACGTTGTAAAGCTGATAACGCTTCATGGAGGTAAAACGGGTTGCCGTTACTGTTCAAGTTGTTGTCGGTTGCATTGTAATGGATAGGAGAGTAAACTACATCCGTCTGATCATCGTCAAGATCAGGCCAAGGTGGTACGTGGACGGTTGGATTTGGACGATGAGTTTCTCCAAGCATCATTTTTTCTTTTTTGGCTTGTAAGATTTGTATAGGGAAATACCGGCAAGTTTTGGATGCTTATAAGCAGAAGCTGGGAGTGGAAAGTAAGGTTGTTTAACTGTGGTTAGTTTTATATTAACCGTGGTTGGTTAAAAATCTAGGAGCTACTATAAATTATTTTTTTTAAAATGTGTCCACTTTCAACTGCGGTAAAAAATTATCTAGGTGCGGGTAATGTTGGAGTTACTGCTTTGTTATTTAAGCCGACATGAATGTTCACTCGTTTGACCGCCACGTGTTGGATTCATTTTAATGCTGCCAATGAAAAATATATGTGAAAAGCCCTATACCAGAAATTAAATTACATTTTGTCTCTCTTATTCAAAATGAATAAATTAGTTTTTCTTTTAAAAATTTTATTTACTTCTACCATTAAAAACGGGTGTGACAACAGAGTAATCAGACAGTTACATATGAAATGTCATTTGTACCTCATTTCAACATACATAAGCCAGTTTTTAATCGTTGAAATAGATGTGATTTTTAACAAAAATACCAATTTTCTTTTTAATGTAACATATAGGAACTGATTTGTTCATATTTTTAGTAGAGAAGGCAAAACATAATCCGATTCTTAGTATAAATGTCTCTATGATACTTTTACCAATAACTATAAAAAATATATAAAAGTAATTATTTTTATACACATTTTTTTGGTAAGAATAATAATATCAACTTACCTAAAATTCAATCAATATTCACAATTATGCTAATCTAAAAGTTACATTCTAAGAAAACACCTCATTTACAAATATATTTTTATGTTTTAAAAGAAATGAAATATAAATACTCTTTTGAAGGAATTTTCAATTCTACAAATACATTTTAAAAATTGGCACCTGTCATTAGTTTATATTTTCCAAATATAAAAAGTAATATCAGTAAGAATGTACCTTTAATAAATATAATTTTTGGTAAATTATATTTATCTAACAAGAAAAATATATATTTATAAAATTTTATTCATTAATTAGAATGGTAAAAGATTTGTATATATTCATCAATCTCGGATTTAATCGATGGTGACTCAATTTTATCTGAAGAAAAGCTTTGGAAAATAATTAACTCGTAGTATTAAAATTATATATAATTAATGTATTATACCAATTCCATAAATTCTTTTATAATAATATAATAAAATATAAAAATAAAATAACCCCAAAGAAAAAGCATCAACAATAAACAAATCATATAAAATTTATAAAATGTGTTAATTATTTAGCATATTTTAATCAAATTAAAAAATAAAAACCGTAAAATGGACGAGTGTAATTTTTACTGAAACGTGGCGGAAGTGCAGGGACATAGGTGTAGAGGAAAAAATAAGATGGTAGACCCCTAGGTTTCCAAAGGGATAAAGATGAAAAAAAATCCTTTTTTTCTTCACTTTTTTATTGAACTTTTTATTCCTTATTATTTAACAGTACAATTATAGTACAACCGAACATAATGATAAATGTCCATCTACTTATCTGACACCAAAATTAAAAACAAAATAAAATCTCAATCTCCTGTTTATTTATAATTAGTGTAAAAATAGCAATAATAGAAAAGTTAGATATTATAGTATAAAATAAAAGGTAAATTAAATGCATCCAACACTGAAAAATAAAAATAATTAAAATATTATTTCACATCTAAAACCACTATTCTTTTTGC